>NC_067135.1:18789434-20045434 GCF_021347895.1 Acanthochromis polyacanthus
CGCTGCTTCGGGAATTTCTGAGGAGCGGATGAGATGCCGGGGAACATGAGCAAAGACGATGCCTCGAGCCGGAGCGCATGTTTGACGTTCACCATAGACAACATCCTCAACCTCAAGCGGCAGGACGGCGGAGCTTTAGGAAGTTTAAAGGAGAAGAGGGCCAGTGAATGTAAAAATGATTTCCAAGCGCCGTGTGAGGAGGTGTGGGACGTCCGGAGGAGGCTGGACGGAGGGTCACAGTCTGCAGGTAACTCAAATGCCTCTTTGTTTACAGGTGTTAAGATGATGCGAAGTGAGAAGAACACGTTAAGAAGGTCCAGATAGATTAAAAGCGGGTGTTTATTTGAGTAATTGTAGGAACATGTAGAGCTTATGAGCGCGAACTGGAAGTCGGGGTTACACACAAACGCACTTTGTTCGCAGAAAAACATGAGTGTATTTTTTGCCTTTGCTGTTGCATCAATGCATATTTTGTGTCTCCATTCACAGCGAAGCCCAGAGCCCATGGAGACACACCGCCGGTGCCCGCTGACTTCTGTCCCGGGGCGCCGAGTGCGCACAGCGCCGAGGACGCGCCCAAGCAGCAGCAGAGCACCGCGGTCAAGAAGAAGACCCGCACCATCTTCTCCAAGAGACAGATATTTCAGCTGGAGGCCACTTTTGACATGAAGAGGTACCTGAGCAGCTCGGAGAGGGCTTGCCTCGCCAGCTCTCTGCAGCTCACGGAGACCCAGGTGAAGATCTGGTTCCAGAACCGCCGCAACAAGCTGAAGAGGCAGCTGTCCACGGACACGGAGGGGCCGCTGGCCGCCGAGCACTTCTCAGAAGCTGGGAAAAACGTGCAATTATCGACTTTTTACAAAGACAGCAGCTTGCTTGGCGGATGTTTATTACCCATGCCTTTCCCCGTCGTGTACCCGAACGCTGCGCCTTACATCTACTTCTCTAATAGCGCCAAATACCTGGGCCTGTTTGATGGAGACTGACAGAGGACACTCCGACACACAGGGCGGCATGAAATAGGACTGACAAGGATTTTTCAACTTTTTTTTTTTTTTAATTTTGAAAAATGTTTCCAACTTGTAAACATATCAACCAATCCAAGGCATGCATGAGGTCCTTTTGTATCTCCCCAAATGATTTCTATTATTATTGTTATTATTATTATTATTATTCGATATTTATTACTCCATTTTTAGTGCTTGGAGAACTTCTGACAGGTTTTTTTTCTCATCAAAAGGTGCATGAATTTTAATTTCTCTGAACAGTTTTGCTTTGCGCAGTACTGTCATCTAAATGAATGTACACTAATGCTGCAATAATTTGTCTTCTTTTGTGTCCCTTAGAGCAACACTTCATTCATATTTATATGGCCTTATTATTATTGTTGTCCTTGTTAAAAACTTTGACCGTTTGTTTTCACTCGACCTTTCATAAGACTGTTAAACTGTGAATGCAGTTACATAATGACGATGATGACATTTGCAATAAAATGTGTAATATTTGCGATTTTTTTTTAAAGGTGTATTGATTTAGACTTAAAATGTCGAGTAAAAAAGTAAGGTATCAGATTATTTTTTAAACTCATAACTCTTATTGTGTATTTTTTTAGGGTTAGTGATAAATAAACTGAATATTGATCTGTTGGTTTTGAACTTTATCAGCTTTAAAGAGCAAGAATAGACCCAATAGTGTTGCTGAAAGTGGAAAAAGGCAGTTTTCATTTTTTTATAGCTGTGTGATGAAAGAAACTACTTGGTTTAACAGACAGCTGAATCATTTTACACAAACAATACACTTCATTGAGTCATGTGTGACTGAAGCTGAGCCCCAACAAGTTTATTTTATGCATGCAGTTTAAATGTAAATACACCTGTAAGGTATTTTTTTATGTTGTTAGCATGATATCCTGGTTCAGCCTGCTTTGTCATTCTCAATAATTCACAGAAAGCGTTAAGCGATCTTCAGCAAATCTCAGATCTTCACTGATGTTCAGTTAAAAGTCTCAGGTAAATAGCTTTTTGTTGCTGCCTTTCCGATTCATTTACACATTTTTAACATCAAACATTCATGCAGATTTACGTCTCTTGGAAGTGAATTTAGATCTAGGAGTAGACGAGGAGTTTCCTTGCTTTGTCAGAGGCCTGTAGTCACTTTCCACTACTTCATGGGTAACTTTGAACGGTTTGTTTAGAGGCCAGATGAATGATGCATCAACTAGAAGACAACTTTAGATTATAGCCTGCATAGGAATACATTCAGTGAATGTTATAAATGCAGTGCATGGCAGATAGCATGAGGTGAAATTCTTGTGGCATTATTTTTAAACCAAGGACAAAAATGGTCATGTCTTTGTAGGATTCAGATGTGAAGCATTAGTAGCATTTCTGCTAACAAGTTAAAAAAGAAGAAAAAATAAAAATAACCTTGAGATTGGCACAGATATTTTTGTACACATTTAAGTCATAGTTTTTGCTCAATTGTGTTTACTCTCTTAACACACACATACATGTGTATATATGTGTGTGTGTGTGTGTGTGTGTGTGTGTGTGTGTGTGTGTGTGTGTGTGTGTGTGTGTGTGTGTATACATATATATATATATAAATATATATGTATACACACACATATATATATACATATGTGTGTGTACATATATATATATATATATATATATATATACATATACATACATACATACGTGTGTGTATGTATATACGTATATATATTAGGGGTGTAACAAAATTTCATGCCATGAAATTTCGCGAAAAATAAATGCCGAAATAAAATTGAAAGACGCACGAAATAAAAAACGCGAGGGGGCGCTGCGCACCACTGAGACTGACGATTTTTGACCCTCCTCGCCTACCGTAGCAAAAGACTCGCTTCAAAATGGAGAAAGACGAGGTTGAGGGATTTTGTTTTTTTTTCAAAGAGCATTTATTTTGTACTGATGCAGCATTATTTTTTGTATGTCTGCATAAGGAAGAAAATAAAGAAAATGAGATTTTTGCATAACTTCCTACTGCTGGGGATTTTCTTTAATCTTTATTTCGTATCATGAGTATTTCGTATCGTGAGCCCTGTTTCGTATTTCGTATCGTTTCGTGAGTTGACCATTTCGTTACACCCCTAATATATATATATATATATATATATATATATATATATATATACACACACACACACGTATGTATAAACATACATACAAATGCACATATAACACACATATATACACACATGCACATTCAAATGCACTCATGCTAAAGAAAACAGGACTAGAAACCATTACGTCATTCATAGTTAGTTACCAATTTAATAAGTAAAAAGCTAAACATTAACTCCTGTAAACACCTGCATAGGCCCCATCTTCATCCTTGTAAAAATCATGTTTTTATACTGCATTTTAAACTGGTGTATACAGTTTAAAACCATAATTAAAAAAAACAAAACATTTTTATAAGTTTATAGCTTACTGCAGTAAGATACACATTTCCACACCACATGAGCTAATCGGAGCCATTTATATAAAATGAAAACTTTGCCATTTAGGTCGCCTGAAGGAACTTAATCAAGTCGGATATCATGACTAATATTATAAAAAGTGATACATATCTATCCTCAACCAAACTTTTATTTAAAAAAAAAACTGAATGTTTCTTTTACATCTGGGAAATCTGCTCAAATAAAAGAAGCACTTGGAGTTTTTCTAGCAGGTGACCAACACACACTCCCCAGTAGCACTTTCTCTTTGTGGTTGGAGTGCATGAGTGTAGCTGGGTATTGCTCCTCTTCAGACCGCGTGAGGGGAAATAAGAGAAATATGCATTTAGGTAGACTTGCATCAGTGCTTCTCGAAAGGTTTTTCCTAAAGGGCCCAGCAAGCTGCACTTATTCACTGTTTCCGGGTCACTTCCCCCTTCAGTGCTGGAGCCTCTCTCTGCTTTCTCCCTGTCACAGCCATTCAAGGCCCCGTTGCCGTTAACCTGTTCACTCACCCACTTAGTCTGCCTCCAAATCTGCTGTTTTCTCTGCTAAACTCCTCTCTACCTTTGGTGTGCATGCTAAATTGTACTGTATCACATCATACACACACCAGTTGTTGCTCTGATGAAAGGTTGAGACTCAGTTTTTTGAGGCTGTTATTAAACTGTCAAAACAGAGAAGAAGGAATAACCCTTTTTCTCTATTTCCCCACGCTGTTTTTCTTATTTAAATGCAGATAGAATTGTACATATCATGCTAATTCTTGTTTTCCATTTTGTATTTTACTTTTGTGTTTTTTAATAAATTCAAATGTACTTCTGCTCAAAAGTTTGGGCTCATCCAGACAATTTCATGTCTTCCATGAAAACTCACACTTTTATTCATGTGCTGACATAACTGCACAAGAGGTTTCTAATCCTCAATTAGCCTTTCAACACCATTAGCTAACACAATGTAGCATTAGAACACAGGAGTGATGGTTGCTGGGAATGAGCCTCGTACACCTAAGTGTGTGTATGGAATTCCTTTCGCTTTGCTGCAGCAATCGACTGGAATTCCCTCCAAAAATTCTTCGCTTCCATCACTTCACACGTTTAAGGAAAAGCTGCAGCACACCCTAGCTGACCACTGCAAATGCTGACTGTTTTGCCAGAGTTGCTAGCATTAATTTAGGGTGTGTTTAATCTCTGTTTGAACACTTGTGTGTCCTCTTTTGCATATGTACTGTTTATTTGTTCTTTCTACCAGGCGATCACTATAAATGAGGAATTGTTCTCAGCTGATCTTACCTGGCAAAATGAAGACTTAATGTAGATATTCCATTAAAAATCCGCCGTTTCCAGCTAGAATAGTCATTTACCACATTAACAACGTGTGGACTGGATTTCTGAGTCATTTAATGTTATCTTGTTGAGAAAAAAAATGGACATCTGTAAGTGACCCCAAACATTTGAACGGTAGTATAAGTTAATAATAACCTATAACATTTTGCATCTGCCGTTGTTTTTATTTGCATTTTGTCTTGATTGTTGTGTTTCCTTCTGGGTTTTGGAGTTTCTGTCCAAACACTTTGCTAACCCTTGCTTTTAAAAGTACTTTATAGAAAAAACTATAATTCGAAAACTAAATAGAAATGTTGATGAGTTGGTTGATTAATCTCCGTGACACAGAAGGGTTTTCACACTGAAGTATACTATTTTACTGATGAACCTTTCCGGGTATACTGCTCTTAACGTAATAAAATATTTGTGTTTAACTTGTCTGGTGTGTTTTCTACAGTTTTCAGATCCAGCCCATCTCGAGGCAGCTTTCAGAGTAATTGTTCGTCATTATAAATCCATCCTGAGAATGCACAAAGGGAGCTCGTGGCAAAGCAGACCGGTTTTTCAGTGTCGAGTGGCCATAGGTTACTGAGCAACAATTCGTACATTCAGTTCTAGCTGTGAACACGAGCAGCAGCAAGTATCTGACATTGAAATCTCAATCTCTAGAGATGACGGTAAACATTCAACATGTCAGCCTCCTGGAGACGAAGACTATAGATGATCCTTTAGCTAAAACACACGCAAGCAAAAGGCACCAACTCCCCCCCTCTGTGTTTCAGATGTTTTAAAATTACTTATCCGAGCTTAATAGGCATGTTTAAACATGAAACTGAAGGGAAAATGAAGCCACAGAGGTCGGGTCACATCTCCATATTTGCATGAGAAAAACTCCCACCACAATCATTCAGTGCCACCACATGATCACTTGCAATTCGGGATCAGCGATTTCAAACAATAGCGCTCAACATTCATACATTTAACGCGGGATTGAAACCATGTGCTGAGTGGGTTACTGATGGTCAAACTGGAGGAACATGTTGACAGCTCTAGATGGCTTTGAGCTGCACATCAGCACGGAGTTATGGTGCCAAACTCGAAGCTCTGTTTTTGCATAGATTAAAAAAAAAAGTTTGTTGCCACTGCTGGCAGTTAGTCGATTGCATGTATTAAACTACCTCACTGTCATCGATGGACCTTAATTAGTGCATATGGAGTCTGGGCTTTGGCTGTCCTTTTGATCAGGTTGAGATTTTATTGGCTTTTTCTTGGCCTCTGACAGACGAGGCTTTGGGGTTGGCAGGCAGCTCGGGGCAGACTGAAGGCAGCCGGTGGGGTCATTTGAACCTTGTGGTTGCAGAGCAGAGTGCTGAGACACAAAAAGCCAACGCTGCGTTCACAAGCGTCCGACAGCGGGAGAGTCAGGAAGTCTGGCGACTGAAAACCCCACCCTCGCCCTCCGCACCACCCCCTCGATGACACGCTCCAGGACAGGCCAGCGCTCCTGCACACAAACTTGCACTGCCACACTCGCCAGGACATTGACTAATTACATTCATTTTCTGCTGTCTCATGCAAATTTGAACCCGAACTTCACCCTGTTTTACCTCGACCTTTACACCGACCTGAAGCTAGTGGTCATATTTACAACTTAAACATACAATCTGAGGCCCATGTGAGTACTAATGTCAAGTCACAAACAAACAAAAGAAACAAAAAGGCTGTATTAAACCAGAAAGACAAAATCATGATTGTTAGCATAACTTAATAAACTCTTAATGTTGTATTACTAATATTAATAAACACAGGGTAAAATATCTGGAAATAAGTGTGTTGATTTGTAAAGAAAACAGTGAATATTATTTAAAATAAAACAATGTAACAGAAATAATATAAATAGCTTGCATTTTGACATTTTCATTTGTGTAGCTAAACTTAGCTAACTGCAGAGGTATTTGACTAAGGCTGTGTCCAAAATGGCATACTAACGTACTACATACTCAATGAGTACATACTGTATACTACGTTCTATAAGTATGATTAGAATGCCAACCGTTCACACTGTAGTATACTACTACGTTTCCCATGATGCATTTCAAACCTCCAACGACAAAAACCGGAAGTACGGCTATCAAATATTTCGGCTGAATGCCGGCTTCAGGTCGATTTTACGCTAACAAACAGTCGCATAATTAATGTGGCAATTTCAAGCCGGCACTCCTCATGCAGTTATTAGCCAGATTATGCGAATTGTTTCAATTGTAGCTGCAGGCTACTGGAGGTAGCTGCTACTTGTTCTGTATGCAAAGCGAGCTGCTGCAACTAGCTGCTAGCATTCAGTAGCACGTTGTGAGGCGTCTGACAAATTTAAAACGTTGGTCAGAAAACGCCTATTTCTCAAATCTGTGGGGTGATTAGGATGACTACTTAACCACATAAAATAAAATTCGCCCGGGTCCGGCCACATATCCCACGGAGGCTTCCATTTCAGTGGGTAGCTCGCAAAGCATTATGGGGCGGTTGAGTATGACTAGTGTGGTCACCGCGCATACTTAAAAATTTTCCAGAAATAGTATACATCTGGGTATTTGTCGCATACTCAATCTTTTCATACAATCTAATGTGAACGCACGACATACTTATTTTGACGTCACACTTAGTATGAGTCGTACGTTAGTATGCGATTTCGGACACAGCCTAAATGTCATGTTTACAGAATGTAAAAATTGGAGTCCACGAGTACAAACACAGCATAAAAAAATCATATATTACTCCTTTATTTTAGGGCTTGCTAACACTTGGTTGTAGGATTTGGAATATAAACGTAACATCTGTTGATGACGTCTTTAACTGATTTGACTTCAATCAACATTAAAACCTATTCACTCCACATGTTATATTACTAATGTGCCTGACTTCGCCATGTATTTACAGGTACAAACTTCAATCTACAAGTTCATAAAATTAAGCTCACCACAATATTTTTCAAGTACGCCTTAATGGAAGATTCAGTGTGTGTGACTTTAACTGGTTAAATGAAGGTTAAATAAAATTCTAAAAAAATCACATTCCAATTCAAAAAACTACTCACACAGTTTACTCACTTAAACAGAAGTGTTTATTCAGATGTATGTTGTGTTACATTGCTACCAAAGCTCAGCTATGTTCTCTTCCTGACACTATTACTCCTGACATCTAGTTTTCTTTGTGACAGCTACGTTGCAGTAAAATGATTTTCTTTATTCCACTACCTTAAATCCTTTATTACAAACTGGCTGCAGTCTAGCAGAACTTACATGCGTCTCCTTTTACATTACACTTGTTCAGACTTTAGCAAAACATGAAACAATCGTGAAAAAAACAGTAAATGCAGGACTCGTTCTAAATCAAAGCAGTCACTGCTGCAAGCCTGAATCTGTTCAGTCTCACTAATGCAAAACATTCTAAAAATATTTTTAAAACGGTGACTGAATTTACTGACAAAAACGTACTAGATGAGACTCAGAGGGAAGAAAAGCTCAGATGACTGAAAAAATGTACAGCAGTTGTTCTTAGCTACAGTAGTCCACCTTCAGCTCTGTGTCTATATTAGGTGAGAGGTTCAGGTACAGTAACACCACATGGTTACTAATGTAGTGCTACCATAGACTTGGTGTATCTAAAGTTTTCCAAGTTTCTGAGGCTGTTCTGACCTTAAACTTGGGCTTTTATTCTAGACCTCTCTGATGTACAAATGAGTTGAAGCATTACCTTTAAAGATCATGGGACTATTTTCAACTTTTATCCATCCATTCAGTATCTATACACCATTTAATCCTCATTATGATCACCCTAAATCAGCTGGACTCTATCCCAGCTGACTTAGGGTGATGGCAGGGGACACGCTGGACAGATCATCAGTCTATCACAGGGCTACACATAATAGAGACAAACAATCACACTCACATTCACACCTACGGACAATTTAGAATCACCATTTAACCTCAGCATGTTTTTGGACTGTGGGAGGAAGCTGGAGAACCCACGCATGCACAGGGAGAACATGCAAACTCCATGCAGAAAGATCCGGGGAAGGCTGGACGGCAACAGTGCTAACCATCGAGCCTTTCAACCGTTGTGAATAATTTATTTTGTAACTAAAATCAAGCAGAGTGTCATGTAATCACCAGATGCAGTTTACTCACAAGTTTTCAGCACAAAAGCAGTTCTTATACTTACCTACAAAGATTTATTAAGCATTGATGAAAAAGATTTTTTGATGAAGGGGTGTGTTATTATAAAAACAGCACATTTTACCTCGTTCTCCTGGCATCACTCAAAAACTGGGTTTTCGGCTGAGGCTCAGAGGGTGGTTCCTTCAAAGAACTCAGTGGCATTGCACTCTACAACATAAACAACACCCCATTCATTAAGACTAGTAACCTGATAGTGACCACAGGGATCAGGATCCTCCCTCCAGCCTTTCAGAGGGCTTATTGATCCATTAATTTCATCGACTTTAGCGGTCTGCAGTGACAGAATGCCTCTGTAAATCTGAATGGGGGCTCAGGGATTACAATGAACAGATCTGATGAAAGGGTCTTGCATGGGTGACGACGACATAAATAAAGCCAAAGGTCAGCTATCTTTCTCTCTCAGGGACTGGTCTTCCGTGTCAAGGAAAATCTAATCTCATCTAAAAATCCCCCCTCGTGACAAATATGTCATAGCAGTGGAAAGCAGCCAAATGTAAGCATATGCTCTTTACACTTTGGAAATGTTGGACATACAGTAGGGGAGAACATTTTCCATGAGAGGAGTTGAAGCTACCAGTAAAGACATTGAGGTCATATCATTTGTGTTTTCGGGATTGCAGATGTAAACTTATGTCTTACAACTAGAAGATCCCCGGTTCGTGTCCCGGCCTTCCCAGGATCTTTCTGCATGGAGTTTGCATGTTCTCCCTGTGCATGCGTGGGTTTTCTTTGGGTTCTCCGGCTTCCTCCCACAGTCCAAAAACATACTGAGGTTAACTGGCGACTCTAAATTGTCCGTAGGTGTGAATGTGAGTGTGATTGTCTGTCTCTATGTGTAGCCCTGTTATAAACATGTGACCTGTCCAAGGTGTCCCCTACCTTCACCCTAAGTCATCTAGGATAGACTCTAAATGAGAATGAAGCGGTGTATAGATAATGGATGGATGGCTGGATTGTAGATCATTTTGCAAATTCTGTCTCTATAAGTTTCACCTTTAATGGAAATGGTGTGTGCAAACATTGCAGGGATGATGATCAAAAGATACACTACCATTCAAAAGTTTAGGGCTTATTAGAAATGTCCATATTCTTAAAAGAAAAGCTGTTTATTTCAATTAAGATAATATTAAATTAATCGCACATACAGTGTAGACATTGTTAATGTGTTAAATGACTATTCTAGCTGAAAATGGCTGATCTTTAATGGAATATCTCCAGAGGGGTACAGAGGAACATTTCCAGCAACCATCACTCCTGTGTTCTAATGCTACATTGTGTTAGCTAATGGTGTTGAAAGGCTAATTGATGATTAGAAAACCCTTGTGTAATTATGTTAGCACATGAATAAAAGGGGGAGTTTTCATGGAAAACAAAAAATTGCCTGGGTGACCCCAAACTTTTTACTGGTAGTGTACATAAACACTTTTTGCAAACTAAACTTATCTTGATAAAGGTGCCTTTTTTCTTTGGAGCTTTTAATTCTAACACACAATCTTCATCAGTAGACTTGTCCATTTCTTCTGAGCATTGTAAGGATTTCTCATCCAATGTATGTTCATAGCATAACTATTTATTTCAAATATTTCCTTCTTTGGGCCTTGGACAGTTCAATAGGGGAAACTATTTGAGACCTGCAGAGGGGAAATCTCTTTTCAGTGGAACTGCAAAAAAAATATGCCAAAACGTTTTGTTACCAGTAGATTTATCTTTACCATGTACTATATTTCATGTGGAATCTTACACTGAAAAGTAAGCATTTTCTCAAATAAAAACAGACAAGTGGTCAGTTTAAATCCAGGTCAACAGCAGTAAATACAGACAAGTCCCCATTCAGGCCAGGTTAAAGGTAAATAAACTCCTCGAGTCCATCACGTAATGTGCTTACCAGTTAAGCATAATGAGCCATCTTTGGTCATTAGAAACTAAAAATTATGAACTCTGTGTAGCTATTGCTTCATTTTTCACAGTTGGAGGCAGTCTACAGCCTGTGATCAAAACAAGGACAGTTAGGAAGTCATACTAATGACTTAATGCATTGCAATGAATGTAGCTTTAAAATCCATTTCATTCATTGCTTACTTTGTTTTGTTTGTGTTTTTGACTTTCCTCATTCCCTTATCATCTGTTTCTTGTACTGTCACATTCATTCTCTCTGAGAGTCTGTAAAATCTTACCACATCTACTTTCATCCTGCCTCGTCTTAGTAGGACACATGATGGAAGGTCTGTTGTGACCACGCAGGACACTTCATATAACAGATGTAGGGATGTGTTTGAAAAGCATTGTCTCCAGGGATATAAGACCATATTGTGCTTCTGGATTTGCTGTGACATCCTTCTGTGTATGAAAACAACAGGCCATGTCATAAGATAAAAAGCCCTGACCTTTGAGGGCACTGGTCTGGCCTATTCTGTCATTTGATCCAAGATCAGATGCCTGCTGTAAGGAAAGTTTGAGCAGCAGTAAGAGTGAAAGCGACCATGGTTATAAAATCATTTAATGAAGTAGAATATGGAGAAACTGTGCCTTAGCACCAGAATTGACTGGCATATAAAGTTGTCCCTGTCTTTAATATCCGTGTACATGCTCTCAACAAAAGATCCACCAAAATCAATAGTACAAGTTAGAGGAAACAGATACTTGAGACTAATGGACATTGGGAATTGCGGCTGATGGGTGCAATGGGATGAAATTCATATAGATACGGACATCACAGGCCAGTGGGCTCCAAGGGCCAAGACGAGGTCACAGGTTGCTTTGACAGTCTACCCTCTCTTAATGGAACCTTATCGACTGAATTGGGAAGAAGCTACATTGACTAACATGAAACAGGGAGGCACAGAGTCTGTGAATCCTTGCGCTGAAATAAATGTTTGTATGGGTGGTTATACATGTGCACTTTTTATGTGTGTGACTACAGGCATATCAGTTTCTTAGCAGTCCTGACGGATTCTTTTTCTGATCAATAGCAGGTTATTAGATGTTCAATAAAGCCTTTTGATGCAAAGGACCAGGATGGTGTGCACTTGAAAAATCCTAGATTATGTTGTTTTTTTTGTGGCCTCTTTTTGCATAAATAGAAAAGATGCTGTGAATTATCCAGTGTGATTTCTCAGCATGATCTGCGGGTTCTATAATTCATGGAGAATCATGTTTTCATGTTGCTTCAATCACAGTGAGGCCTTGAAATTTGCTTTTCAGTCAGGATAAAGTCATGAAAATGAGGGTGTAAACAGCAAAAACACAAGGGCCTTACCTTTTTACCTGGTAAGTCCCTCAACAATCAAATAAACGGGACAATATTAAAATGCTACACTTCTGTTCTAATCCAGTATAGTTTCATTTCCTGATAGGCCATATACATAAGCCACTGTCAAGTGCAGAGAATACAATGCAATGTTCTGCTGAGAAACTTTGGGTCCTTATCTTCATGTGAATGTTACTTTGACACTGTTGTAGACCAAGCACACATCAGCATGGCAACGACACTCTCCATTCACATCTCAATTCACGCACCTCCAGGATGTACCAAAACAAAGCTGATGTACAGCGCTAGCAAACAACAGAACCCAAAGAATCCTTTGCCAATGTCTTCTAGCCTTAAGCTAGAAACCACAGGACAGTCTCAGAGGTCCGATGCCATGGTTTGACAGGCCATTGTCATCGGACCTCTGATGCCCACTGGGGCCTACACAATATTAACCAGTAGTTTTGATGTTGTGGTTGATAAACACTACCATTCAAAAGTTTGGAGTCACCCAGGCAATTTCATGTTTTCCATGAAAACTCCCCCTTTTATTCATGTGCTAACATAATTACACAAGGGTTTTCTAATCATCAATGAGCCTTTCAACACCATTAGCTAACACAATGTAGCATTAGAACACAGGAGTGATGGTTGCTGGAAATGTTCCTCTGTACCCCTATGGAGATATTCCATTAAAGATCAGCTGTTAATAGTCAATTACCACATAAACAATGTCTAGACCAGGGGTGGGCAAACTTTTTGGCTCAGGGGCCACATTCACTTTTGAAATTCGACAGACAGGCCAGACGAGCATCAGATGGTTGGAGATTGTGCAAACTAATATGAATTACATGTTAAAGACAATACTGACAAAGTAAAGAATACTCACATTCAGTTCCAGTGTCAACAGTGTTGTTGGTCTCCCTTTTTTGCCAGAGCATCAGAGTCTGGTGTCAAAGTTTCTTCAATAAACTTCATGAACTGACGATGCTGAAGCCCTCTCCTTCATATAAAGTTAACGAGTTTTACGACTGGCTTCACGACATGATCAAGATGCAAAACAGACTTACAGAGCGCTTCCTGATGGATCATGCAGTGTAGGAAAATCACATCCAGCTCAGGGTTTTCCTCCTTCACCTTACCCTGGATTCTTTTCAGCAGCCCGACGTTATTTCCTGTCGACTTTGGCATCCATCTGTGGTGACATTGGGGAGTTTACACCAAGACAGCTTCATCCTCTGGATGACCCAGACACCCTGTCCTACAGTCCTCTCCACGTGTTTTCCCCTTAATGGATTCCATGGTCAAAAATTCCTCCGTTGTCTCAAAATGTTCATTAATCCCTCTAATAAAAATTAAAAGCTGAGCAGTGTCTTTTATGTCATTACTTTCGTCCAGGGCTAAGGAATAATGTTTCAAAAACTCCCCTTCTGAGAAAAGCTTACGAGCCTTTGCTATTTTGAATGCTAGCAAATAACTTGCCTTCGTGTTTGACTCTTGAATCGTAGTTTGCAGAAAAAAAAACGCGTTTTGCTGAGTCTGTAAACGAGCTGCCAGCCTCTGACCGTAGCTGTCCGTTCCTGTGCTGACTGGATGCTAGCGTCGTTAGCATGCTTCGTCGGCTGATATTGTATTCTTTACAAACCGCAACGGTTTCATTGCAAATGAAACATACAGCCTTTGAACGGACTTCAGCGAAAAAAATATTTAGTAGTCCACTCCTTCTGAAACACTCGACACTCACTGTCGACTTTTCTTTTCTTTAATCCATTCACTGTTATGGCAGGGCTCAACGCAGCTGCAAAGTAGAAGAAGAGAAAATTAACCAACAAAGGTCACTTGTGTCTGGAGCGCGCCATCTAGTGGTGTCAACAGAAACGACGGGTACTGCAAGGGAAGGGCAAATGAATGTGGTACTGTAATTTCGTCAATTCTAATATTGACAAAATGATTTCGCAGGTTGAAAAGCCCAATGTGGCCCGGAGGCCGTAGTTTGCCCATGTCTGGTCTAGACTGTATTTCTGCTTAATTTAATTTTATCTTCATTAAAAAAAGATTTTCTTTCAAAATAAAGACATTTCTAAGTGACCCCAAACTTTTGACTTGTAATGTATGTAATTTATCATCTCAAATATATAGTCAGGCTATAATAACAGTGTAAATCTTGCACCCTGATCTATAAACACATTACTGGTCAATTACATTTAGGCCTAAGTATGTCAAGTCACTGTTTTTGGGATGCAAAACTGTGTGTGTGTTTTTTTACTGGACAGCAAAACCCCACTCTTAGAAGAAAAAAAATCAATGTAGAGGAAACCATGAGACTTCTATTGTTTATTATTCTTTTCTGACCTATTTATCATCTCTCAGCACATTAGATTTATGTCGTCCTGACAGCTGGTTTGAAAACACTGAGTTAGATTAGAAGAGCTAAAACTGTTGAAGCATGCTAAGGAGTGATTACACAATCAATGACATTACTATAAGTGCTCCTTTGTTTTATTATGAATTGTAGTTAATGGAAAATGTCTACTGGCCAGATACGTGAAGTAGCAATCAAACAGAAAGTAAAATACCTTCGATGTGCATTTATACATCGTGCTGACTCAACATGGGAAAGTGGTGTCAAAGTGACAGATAATTGACAGCTGGTGTATTTCCTGTTGATTTACCCGCCTCTTCCAGGCAATTAGCGACAGATAGAATGACCCACATTTCTTACCACAAAAATGTAATAAAGTGCTCCGCAACTATTTTTCCCTCCCTCTGAATTGGCAGCATGTGCTCCCAGCCCGGCTCTCCCTACGGGCTAAGCAGCTGCGCATCGCTCAGCTCATCCAGTGTGACAGCCTGAAATCACAAGTGCAACAGCCCAGTCATGGGAATTTATCATCTGTAAACACACATATCACTGAGCAATCAGTGACTGAGTGGAACACAAGTCGAGCTGCGGTTGACGCAGTGAAAAGGACAACTACTCCCCAAACAGAGATCATTGGATTGTGGGCTAATAGTCTCAGTGGCAGCCTGCCAGGTAGATGCACCTGGGGCTCTTAAACAGCCTGTGTCATCACTACGGTTAAACCATTACATACAACTTCAGAGTATCAAGAGTGCTGTTAACTCACAGCTGCTGAGAAAGAGCCATGCATTCTTTAATTGAAGAGTCAAAAACAAGAGATTACACTGTAAAGTCATACATTTATACATAGACTGCAGAAAAACTAAAGGGTGCCATCTATAAGATCATCAGAGGTGTGGATTCAAAATGTACTAATCTTTGTCTTATACTCTTGGCAAATAAAGATTAATATCAATATTTACAGTGGTGGAAAAAGGTTTCGGACACTCCACGCATTTGTGAAATATTGCATTAAGAATCACTCTTAGGTCTTCAAGTGCAATTTCCTTGAGTACAGGCACAACTAAAATACTAAACAAATCCTAAAAAAGCCATTAGATCTTTAAATTGATTGGTTTCATAAAAATACATAAAAAAATTTGAGTATTGGGTCATTTTGGTACCAGTGATCCCCTAATGAAGGTCGTGCTTTTTATTAAAAGACACAATTTTTGTTGCCGTGCTTCATGTTTATACAAAGCCAACACATTTCAAAGTTCTTCAAAAACAAAAAACAAAGGAACCAAAGGAACAAAAGGAGCCAAAACAAGGAACCTAATGCAGGAAACACGCCTGAAGATATAGATTCTCAAACAGGAAGTATACAGCTGTCGTCAGATAGTCAGGAAGTGCAGATGCAGGCCTTCAGCAATTGGATAGACTCTGCAGAAATACAGACGAACCAACAGCTTGGAAGGCAGACGAAGAGCTGGATGCCCAAGGGTTACATCGGCAAGAAATGGCTGCATCCTGATCTGCATGTGTAGGAAAACCACTGGATGACATCACAGGAGCTTCAGCAGCAGTGGTCAAACCAAACTGGTGTCCAGTGATCCACCTGCTTATTTGTATTCTGTAGGTTTATTTAAATCATCTTCATGTACCTGCTGGAATCAGTAAGCAGTGGAACTAAATCAAAACAGTAAAGCTGAGGACAAGTAAAATCAAACAGTGATCAAATGTAGGTTAAAATGCATTGTTGGGCTGGTGTAAACTGTACACTTGTGCAATGATTGTCATTGGTTCTGTCAATACAAGTGGCTCCTTTTATTCTGTAACTGATGGGACTCATGAACACCCCCACAATTTAATCAGTTGTTCCTTGTATCATTTCTGATGGATAAGTCCTGATAAGTCCGCAGCGGTTGATTTTGTAGTAGGATCACAATCATGTGATCGTCAGCAGGCAGCTGATGTAGTGTTCACTTGTTGTCATAGTTACAGTGACACCGTGCTGCTATCTCACAATGATGCAGAAATCTTTAACAAATTTGTGGATCCAGACCATAAGCTGCATCACTGCCAAAATGTAATCACTGGGTCCTTGTGTCATTTCTGAACTTCCCTGAAAATCTCATCGAAATCTGTTAATCCATTTTTGAGTAATGTTGCTAATAGACAGACAGACAAATGTCCGCCAATGGTCACATAACTCTGCTGGCTGAGTGATAACATTTACAACAACCACTAAGTAGGAACACATTTAGGGTGATTTGAGAGTGAAGATGATTGTTTTCAAAGAGACAATCAAATTAACACCTCCCCACCCCGCTTGCCCTCTAAGAAGGGGTCTCTGAAAAGACACTTTTCACATCAGGGCTTTACAGTGGCACTGCCTCAGTGACAGAGCTCTGACCCGTTCACCAGCTCTTTGGCTCTCGATGGAGTCCCTAGTGAAAGACAATTTGTAACAGTCCAGCTATTTCTGTTTGAACCACTCATCTGAAGCAAATCCTGTGACTCAGTGATATGCACATGCAGATGGTGCAACAAAACTAAGTTGACTACTGCATGACAGACACTCACATTTCTGGATATTAGACTTCATGCTGAGAATTCAACAGCAGCTGTCCATATTATGAAAATGTCAAGAAAGCTGTTATTTTCAAAGACAGGGAATCAGGAATTACTGGATCTGCTAAAAAAAAACGTTATCAAAGCTTGAAGATCCAGTTTGCAGCACTTTTCAGGCAACAAGCAGATCCATCATGACAGCAGCCTGAGGTTGGACTCTAATCAGTGTCATGATCTGATGCTCAAAAGAGTCTCACGTCATCTGCCATCCTATAAACACGGTTGTCGCCATTACTCATCAGCTCATCAGAATGATGTGCCACGAGGGTCATAGTTCACAGTCACTTCCAACTGTCAACAAATGAATACATCATTTCAGCTGTCTCTCAAAAACACTCAAAATTCCATGCACAGTCTATGAAACCTTTCACTTTGAGCTGTAAGTCTGTCATGTTCAGCTGTTTTTATCGAATCCTGATAATTTTTCTGTACGTGTCGGCGAGCACTTTTTATTTCAAGCTTTTTTGGGCCTTTTATTATAGAGGATAGTGGAGAGAAAGGCAAAAATGTGTGGAGAAGAGTGAGGGAAAGAAGTGCAGCAAATGGCCATGGGTCAGATCTGAACGCATGATCTCTGTTTATGGGTCACCCACTCAACCAGTTGAGCTACCGGGGCCCCAGAATTTGCTCATTTTAACAAAGATTCTGTTTCCAAAAACTGAAAGCTCAAAAACAAACAATGCATAATTCTGTTAGCCTAGCCAGCTAGACCCATGTTTCTGAAGGCACAAGGGTCTAGGCACGCTCGACAGGGAGGGAGGCGGGCTAAAAGGTTGTCTATCAAATCACTCTGCAGCAATTGGGTAGGTATACAACCAATCAGCGCAACGAATAGGTTCACAGAGCGCCGGAAATCAGAGGATGCGGTAGTTCAGTGAAGCCTTATTTATACAGTCAATGGGTGAAGCTCAAGCATATTACAGACATGTTAACAGAAAGATTATTCAGAGTCGGTGCTAATGGAGCTCAACGACTGTTGTCGTTTTTGTTGTCAACCCTGGCAGAGAATTAAATTTGTTGCCGTGTGTTGTCTAGCGCGGCTAGGCTAGTTGTTTCCGGTTGTTTCTGTCAGAATCGTCACGCCTCTGTCGTCACTTAGTTACGCCCACCTTCTGACTCTACACTTCATGGTGATTCGTCCGGCCAGTTTTAGGAGAATCCAGCCTCGAGCCTTATGGAGGGTAACTAAACCCACCCTGGCAGAGAATTAAATTCGTTGCCGTGGGTTGTCTAGCGCGGCCAGGCTATAATTCTGTATCATGACATTAGTCATTTCTGGCTGCAGTCAGCACTACAGTTAACAGACAAACATGGCGGCAGCAAAGTCCAACTCAGTTCAATGTAAAAGTTTCCAGAAACCAGAAGCTTCAAAATTATGAAATTAATGCTCATTTACCAAAAAAGTGGTTTGAACACTGTGCAGTGTTTAAGTTATTAACCTCGGCAGCACAACACAATGCACAAACACCTGACGTGAAACACACTGGCAGGGTCTATGTATTTGACGTCTATTGCTTCTCTCCTGCTCTCTGTGCTCACATACGCTCATTGATGATTAGAAAACCCTTGTGCAGTTATGTTAGCACATGAATAAAAATGTGAGTTTTCATGGTTAACATGAAAATGACCCCAAACCTTTGAACAGTAGTGCCCATATTCTTCTGTTCATGTTGTCAGACAATGGAACAAATGTGAAATAATGACTGAAACATGACTCATTAAGACTGCATGTTAACCAGCAGTCACTTCCAAGCAGCAGCTCACCACAATCATGAGTTAAAGATGTTACTGTATCATGAATTCTGCTGTGTTTTCATAAAAACTAGCAGAACTGATAGACTGTTAAACTGGTAGAAACTTGGATATTTTTTGAGCTGCCCTGCTGCTCTGTCTTTTCTATTATTATCATGTTGGAGAGGTCACTTTAAGCCCAAAATGTTGAACTTTCATTATGTAACGCTTGTTTACATTTCAACCTTTGCATTATACAATGACATACAGTTTGCCAAAAATAAATGAAATTCAAATCAATCTTTTTTTGTTCTTTGTTCAGAAATCAAATAACACTTCATAAATATCTGTGCTTACTTCCTTTTACCCTTGTTTCCAGGAAAAGATGGAGCTCAGAGGGGCAGATGCTTTCAGCCATGTATTATTAATCATTTTAATTCCACTACCCTACAAAAGAGAAAACAGACAGTTTGTGTTTATTTTATTTATCTCTTAAATCCACAAATAGATTGCTTCAAAATGTTCCTGGTTAAAAATTCATCACGGACATCAAATAGTGGCCATATTGTCCTGTTGCTCTAGAAGTGCTTATTTTCATGAGAAGTGAAGCACTTGGTTAGAGACTGAACTGAAAAAATAAAAGATAAAACCTTCAGACCTATCATAATTTGGATAGCTTTTTAAATTAAATTAAATTAAACTGATGACTATTTTACCATTTTGTCTATTATGTTTGGTAGCTGCAATTGTAAAATAGTAATAGTTTCCAGGCATTTTTTGAAATCACTGATTATAGGAAACCATCGAATCATTTGATCGTTTGTGTTAATGTTTACTGAAATGAAACCAGGCAAGAAATTTATAGGTGCTTGTATGACATCAGCAGCTGAATGGGCTGGAAACCATGGGATTAATCTAACACAATGTGATGGATTTTAAAAGGTTGTGATGCAACCCATTTTGTAAAATCATCATCTTAAACTCAAATAGCAATTTAAAGCAGTAAAATAAATGTGGTGGAGTAGAAAGTATCATATTTCTGTCTGGAATCTAGTGTAGTAGAAGCATGAAGTAGCAATAAATGGACATATTCAAGTACAAATAAATCAAAATTGGACTTTAGTAACACTGGAAATGAGAAAATGGAAAGTTCAGAAATAAGCCTAACAGCACATCTGAAGCTCACAAATCAACATATTACATCATATTTGCTTCATCTGTAAACAAACAAGTTTAAAGACAATTTCTATTTACTAATGTTTCCTTTAATCATTCAGGGGAAAGTCCTGTAGCTCAGCTGTCTCACACATTATCTGTCCTTCTCAAGTAAACAAGTGAACTGCAGTAGCAAAATGTAATTTGTCCTTCAACATACGAACACTTTTTTTTGAATGAGTCGCTATGATTACAATTGCCAAAGTACTGTTTTGGTCGTAGTTGCTAACTGAAAGATTTATTGCTGTGCTAATGCTCCACAATGGATTGCAGCTCCTCCTTTTGGAGCTTGTGTTTTTCAAGGAAGATACTCATAAGATGCTGTCACATAACTGAGATTTGATGCAGCTACAGTGTGAAACAGCGGATGATGCTACGGCTACAGCTACATCCACCCTTATGATTAGCTAATGCTTAGACAAATACACACGTGGACAAAATTGTTGGTACCCCTCAGTTAAAGAAGGAAAAACCCACAATTCTCACTGAAATCACTTGAAACTCACAAAAGTAACAATAAATAAAAATTTATTGAAAATTAAATAATCAAAAACAGCCATCACTTTTGAATTGTTGATTAACATAATTATTTAAAAAAACAAACTAATGAAACAGGCCTGGACAAAAATGATGGTACCTCTATAAAAGATTGAAAACTATTTGACCAGAGTGACATGATTAACTCAGGTGTGTCATTTAATTGACATCACAGGTGTTTCCAAACTCATAATCAGTCAGTCTGCCTATTTAAAGGGAGACAAGTAGTCACCCTGCTGTTTGGTGAAAAGGTGTGTACCACACTGAACATGGACAACAGAAAGCGAAGGAGAGAATTGTCCCAGGACATCCGAAAAAAAATTATAGACAAACATCTTAAAGGTAAAGGCTATAAGAGCATCTCTAAACAGCTTGAAGTTCCTGTGACAACAGTGGCTCATATTATTCAGAAGTTCAAGACCCACGTGACAGTAGCCAACCTCCCTGGACGTGGCCGCAAGAGGAAAATTGATGACAAATTGAAGAGACGGATCGTTGGAATTGTATCCAAAGAGCCCAGAGCAACCTCCAAAGAAATTAAAGGTGAACTCCAAGGCCAAGGTACGTCAGTGTCAGATCGCACCATTCGTCGTTGTTTGAGCCAAAGTGGACTTCATGGGAGACGACCAAGGAGGACACCACTGCTGAAAAAAACTCATGAAAAAGCCAGACTGGAATTTGCAAAAATGCATGTTGACAAGCCACAAAGCTTCTGGGAGAATGTCCTTTGGACAGATGAGACCAAACTGGAGCTTTTTGGTAAGGCACATCAACTCTATGTTCATAGACTCAAAAACCAAGCATACGAAGAAAAGAACACTGTCCCTACGGTGAAACATGGAGGAGGCTCAGTAATGTTTTGGGGCTGCTTTGCTGCATCTGGCACAGGGTGTCTTGAAAGTGTGCAAGGTACGATGAAATCTGAAGACTATCAAGGCATTCTGGAGAGAAATGTGCTGCCTAGTGTCAGAAAGCTTGGTCTCAGTCGCAGGTCATGGGTCTTCCAACAGGACAACGATCCAAAACACACAGCCAAAAACACCCAAGAATGGCTGAGAGAAAAGCGTTGGACTGTTCTAAAGTGGCCTTCTATGAGCCCAGATCTGAATCCCATTGAACATATGTGGAAGGAGCTGAAACATGCCATTTGGAGAAGACACCCATCAAACCTGAGACAACTGGAGCTGTTTGCTCATGAGGAGTGGGCCAAAATACCTGTTGACAGCTGCAGAACGCTCATTGACAAATACAGAAATCGTTTAATTGCAGTGATTGCCTCAAAAGGTTGTGCAACAAAATATTAAGTTATGGGTACCATCATTTTTGTCCAGCCCTATTTCATTAGTTTGTTTTTTTAAATAATTATGTTAATCAACAATTCAAAAGTGATGGCTGATTTTGATTATTTAATTTTCAATAATTTTTTATTTATTGTTACTTTTGTGAGTTTCAAGTGATTTCAGTGAGAATTGTGGGTTTTTCCTTCTTTAACTGAGGGGTACCAACAATTTTGTCCACGTGTGTATGTACCATTGTACCATTCTTTGCTTCTCCCACCTGTTTCCACATACACTACTGTTCAAAAGTTTGGGGTCACTCAGACAATTTCAAGTTTTCCATGAAAAATCACACTTTTATTCATGTGCTAGCATAACTGCACAAGGGTTTTCTAATCATCAGTTAGCCTTTCAACACCATTAGCTAACACAATGTAGCATTAGAACACAGGAGTGATGGTTGCTGGAAATGTTCCTCTGTACCCCTATGGAGATATTGTATTAGAAAGCAGCCGTTTCCAGCTAGAATAGTCATTTACCACGTTAACAATGTCTAAACTGGATTTCTGATTCATTTAATGTTATGTTCATTGAAAAAACTATCCTTCCTTCAAAAATAAATACATTTCTAAGTGAGCCGAAACTTTGATCGTGAGTGTATGTTGAACAATTTCTTTAAAAAGTGATAACATTACATACACTGCAAATATGGTATTATATGGGCCCTTCCAGTGGTCAGAGACTGCATCTCCTCCCAGGCCAATGTGTATTGTTGTTTACTGTCAAGACTTATATTGAGGGCGGCACCCTGTCTGGGCGGTTAGCACTGTCACCTCACAGCTAGAAGATCCCCAGGTCTCAATGAGTCCAGGCCTGGGGTCTTTCTGTATTGAGCTTGCATGTTCACTCTGTGTCTGCTGAGGTTAATTGGTGATTCTAAATTGTCCGTAGGTGTGAATGTGAGTGTGATTGCTTGTCTCCATGTATGATAGACACCAGCCCCCTAACTACAAATGATTAAGGATGGATTGAGGACTTTTATTGCTCTGACATAATAAGCAAAAAACACACAAAAACAATCACGGACAAGATCATCAAAGCAAACTCAACTGTATTTAAATCCATACATACAATAAATATTCCAACCAATCCTCTCTTGTAGACTGAAGCACTTTCCCCAAATGCTTGGAGATTTGGAGGAAAGTGGCTGAACAGATTGTTATGTCACCATTAGGGACATGTAATAAAGTCATATTTCTTTTGCATTTTGCATGACTGGAGGGTGCTCCACTCTCGCCTGTCTGCTCCTTTCACATCAGCCTCCTTTAAGTGGAGCAGTTCTGGGCTGCAGGTTTTGCCTCGTTGCCGCCAGAGAGTGTCTGTGCCAGATAGCATTGCATGATTACACTCAGCAATGTGCAATTTTGTAGACAGCCTTATAGCAGGAGAATATAATGTGTTAGGCCTCATTAAACACCCACACATTTGGAAATTAAAAACCAGTTATTCATCATTGGGAAGGCAATGTGATATCAAAATTAACACTTTTAAAAGAAGTTATTTTTAAGCTACAAGGCGATGGGCTTCGTAATTACCCACGAATTGATGGTGAATGGAGAAACTGAGCTGTGAAAAAAAACTGAATGGATTTTTATGGGGTTTTATGGTCGTTTTGGACAGCTAAAAACACAACAACTAATTGTCTTCATTGCTCCCCGGTGCCCAAATTCATAGGCACTGCTTGCATGCATAATTTCTGGTCAGAATATGGAAGTATAGTGATGCTAATAAACAGTGACATATGCATAAAATGTACTATATTTCCTCTGAAGCTGTTGTGAGAGATGTTGTTTTGCCAAGGGCCAATGCAAATAGAACAATAATGTTTTCTGCTGTATATATGAATGCAATGTTAGAGACTCTGCTGTCATGTTACTGCTGCTCAGATTTTTAAATGTTATCCTGAAAATGTGGCCCCATCTTCGCTTGGATGCTTATGAATACTTTACCACTTGCTAAATTAATAAAACAATCTCTATTGTCCACTGGTGAAATATAAAGCGGCCATCGCCATATGGAAGATTTCCCCTCTACATACTGCTGTTGCTGTAAACAATTTTCTTTAACAGAAAATTAACAGAAAAGTAACCATGTGGTGCAATTAAACACTCACGGTAATACCATCTGCATAACCACACATAACTTCAAAACAGTTAAAGTCTTATGAAAATGGCAAGAGAGCTAGATTTTTAAACCATTTCCCTTCTCCCCATCAAAGCCATTCCTTAAAGACCACCCCATTTGGATGTTACCATAGTTGCACATCATTCCTGTAGTAGGCCATCTGATCATTAATAAACAGAAAGTAACCCAAACCTCGTGCAGTCACGTGAATAACTGCATGTCAAATCTACACTGGTGATAAGTGTAGAAAAAGAGCGTATTTTAACCAATACCATGATTACACTGTGTCCCAAAAGTTCGTTCTCCCCAGAAAGACAAAGCTCAGAGGCTGAATATGCAATATAATCCCTTTCACTTTGATCATGGCTTTCAGTCTTTCAGGCATGGAATGTACGAGGTTCTTGAGTGTGGATGGTTCTATGTTCTCCCACTCCGGCACTGAGCTGTTTCATGGGGGTCCGTGATGGACTGGTAAAGATGCCACTGTTCAGGATTCACCAACAGTTCTCAATTGGGTTGAGGTCAGAAGAGTTTGGTGGTTTGTTTTCTTAACGGCTTTCAGCCCCAATGTGTCTGTTCAATAACGATGCACAGGGCTCTTAGAAACATCTTCTCCAAGACTTTTCAGCCTCTGACAGAGCCTCCGGCATGACTGGTGTCATTTGTCCTTGGCCTTTCTCATCAGATCCTTGGCTCGTACAGTTAGGCCAGAAGGACGCCCTGAACAAGGCAAGTCTTTGAAGGATGCTCCGTTGTACCTTTTCCTCCAGTTCTGCACTTAGCAGATACTTCTGCCAAGTGTTTGAGCTACCTGCTGATGAGTTTTTCCCTGCATGTTGAAGACCAATGGCCTGTTCATGAATCTGAAAGAATTTGGTTGTCAGTGTAATGCATTTTAGTCAGGCAAGAAATCTATATTCTAGGACCTGACATCTTATCCAGACAAACAACCATATGGTACCTGATTGACCAGGTGTGACCCATTTTGGTGACAAACAAACATGTTGTCTGGTGGGGAGAATGAACTTTTGGGACTCAATGTATGTTCTAAACCTAATCAGCTAATGAAAAACAATGATTAAAAACCAAAATCAGAACAGGACTTAAACATATAATATGATAACACCCAAAACAGGTCTACAGTCCCTCCCGCTCAATATGCTCAGCCAACAAAAAGCGGTTGATACAGCCACCACAACGGTCAATAACTGGACTCTGCTTGTCTGGGGTTCCCTGGTGGAGGAACAAGTTACCAAACTCTACTCGATCTGCAGAGTCTCTTTCAGTTTTTAAGGAAATACTAAAAACCCAGCACTTCACTGAACACCTTTGCACTTGGCAGACTGCAAAAAAAATTATCATATTAAGTCTACTGCCTATAGACAGCACGGTCCTATCATGAATCTTGAATTTGTTTTATGGCTCTTTTTCAGGTTGTTTTCTCCTGACTAGATCCTTGCTTGTGTTGCATTTACTCTCAGATGTACATTGCTTTGGATAAAAGCATCTGCTAAATGAAATTGTAGAATTGTAGAAAACAGGTGCCAAAACATATAAAAGCTGGGAGAATAATCCACGACACACTGTTAGTGTTGAAAGGAGTGTAGTGTCTTAAACACACAAATCAGCAACATTGTCACATTCTCAAAACTAGAAAAGCAGTGAGAGAGCACAGTACTCGGCCAAGGCTGCTCAATGATTTCCGAGGGATCCTCAATAAGTCCACAGCACTGGATTGGACTATAAGCCGCATCACTTGATCCTTGTGTCATTTCTGACCTTCCCTGAAAATTTGATCCAAAACCATTAGTCTTTTTTTGAGTAACCAATGCCGATCGTCACATATCTTCGCCACTCTCCTTTTTGGAGTAATAACTGCTCAAAGCTAATACAGACTGACATCAGATAAATTGTTTCAAAGGACACTTGTTCACAACTAAGCTACAGTACAGACAGACAGCAATCACATCGTAAAAAAAAACCTGGAGGAGAACGGAGACCACAAAGAGCACCAAAAGATGTGAAAATACAAATAGCTGCGATCACTTGACATGTTTAGTGGTGCACGATGTCGAAGGTTTAGGTGGAACTGCAAAATGCTGCCCTCTGTATGCCATTCTTGTGCTAACTGCTTGCTAATTCTAGCAAACGTATGGTAGACACTGGTGACTTCCAAAGAGCGTAAAAGCCAAATATACGCAGGTAGCCATGTATGCGGTCAGACAGATTATTATTAGACTGTGTGATTTATTGAATGCTGTCGGCATGTTAAGTGACTTTCGACAAATATAAGAAAACATGTCTCTAGAATAAACTGCCCACTCTAGCTTTAAATATCCCAAAGTAAGCTGTATAACATATGATTTTATTGTCTTTTAATAAGTCTCATTAATCTCGCTGCTCAATACTGACTGTTAAAATACCATTATCATCTAGCCAGCAGTTGGCTCAAGAAGAGTAATATTTCAAATCTAAATAAGACTTCACAACAACACAACAGGAACATTTTGCAGATTAAAGGTTCTCTCTAGGCTCGTCTTTCAACAACAAGTAAACGTGTACAAATCAAACACGGAGACTGTGGTCTGTTGTCCCGAGCAGCAACAAGCTTCATCTGTGTGATACAGAGTCCCGAATAGTTCTGGTTTGTGAAGAAAACTGACTTGTGTTTGGATTGTCAGGCCCATACTACTGAGTCTGTGATCTCCAACAAACTCATTGAGGGATTACATTACCAGCTTTACTCAAATGTGCAAGCCTGCTGTCTTGCTGCTCCTTGTGTCTCTCTGGGTTTGATTTGAGCCTAAAGCGCCATAGGATACGATACTCCAGGCATTAGCATTCTCAGCAGTCACCCAGCAAAATCTCAGATCACACTAGTTTAAAGTGACAGGGTGCTTAAACTACGGTACACGACGGAAAGAAGCAACCCCCTCCTGCTAACTACAAACATATTATGTAAGGAACAATGATGGGCTCATGCCCTTTCATCTGTTTTTTACAGTACTCCCCAACACTATAGTATTACACCTCCTGGGTTCGGACATGCTGACATCGTTCAAGCACTCTGTTTGTATGATGTGGTTCAATAAAATTTGAATCATGCGGGAAAAAATTGGTTGAGGAGTCAGATTCATTGCCCAAGTTTTTTGCCCTAATGTAACACAGTAAAAACACTGCAACATATAGCAGCAGTGTTTAACTCAACCTGACTTTTCATCTTATGTTGTCCGGCTCTTTCACAAGAGTCCAGGACAAATTGTGCTGTGGAAAAATTGAGGACAGTTAAAAACAGAATTATTTTTAAAAGTTATTGAGCATTTATTGGTGGTTGTTTTAATCATTAACATAATTACAGTAAGTTCTGTGTTATTTCAAGATATTATTTTGAATGAGAATTAAAATTTTTCTTACAGTTTCAGTTTAGTTTGTTGAGCATTTTACTTCTCCTACATTAGTTTTTGTTTAACTATCTTTAAAAAAAATCCCAAATCAAAGTCTCCAACTCTCTTTTTTGAGGGCTTTCAACTATATCAGATTGTTTTCATCAGTGTAATCTGATGCAAGCAATAGCAGTTATGAGCTCTTTAGGACTTCTCTTATGTCAGAGCCTCGTCCCAAAAGGCAATTGATAAGGTTGAGAAATTTTCAAGGTTTAACTTTTTATTTTAGATCCATCCAGAAGAAAAAAACATAATGTAACAATGAAGTACTTTGAATTTTGGCCAGGCATATTGTAGTCCATTCTGAGCGCCCCCACGTCTTGCTTTCATTTACCTCTTTCTGCACTCAACAGACCTGGCTAATGTATGGCATGAATTGAATAACGTGATTTGGATCAGTATGTCTTTCCATGATCCTAACCACCCATGCCACACCATCCATTCATAGCATTTTCAAACATCCTGTTTAGAGGCCGAATGGCTGAACAACTCCACTGGTGAGAGTAATTTGGTGTAATTACACACAGGATGAAATCATCACAGACACAGTTTGCGTTGTGACTGAAACAATGATGATTAGAGCTTGTTCCCTTGTCAGTAGTGATTAGGAGACGGACCACACTTCAAAAACAGATTTGTTTTTCATGCAAATCTTAATATCCCATATAAAGGTACTTTGTTTTGCTAATAAATAATTTCTCTTTTTTGGACACTTTGTTTTAATGCCTGGTGATCTACTGTACAAATGAAACACAAAAGTGTATTTAGCGAGAAGGGAGCAGCTGTTGCAGTGACAAACAATACACACAACAAGCTGAAGCGAGGCTTAAAAGATCGGTGCTCACACCACCTGATATAGATTAACTTTAGAGAAATTTGGGGTCCTATTAGCACCACTGTTTGATCTCAGTGGCACAAATTGATCCAAGGTGAAGAAGCCGTGGCATAATTATGATTGATGATGACAAGAAGGGGAAATGATTTGTACCTTTAAGTTCTCAAAGAGAAACTTTGTACTTGGGTAAAGCTCTGCAATAGGAGCTTTAGGAAGCTGAATAAAATGTCAAGATTAAGCTGATCAAAAGCTACAATCACGACAAACTATGCAACATATAAGATTATTTAGGCCACAGTTAGTATTTTTAATACTTTAATAATAGCCTGAACCTGCTTTTAGTAGAGCTTGCTAAGCAGAAAGCACTTAGATGCGAATCAAATGCAAATATTCAAAGAATTACAGAGCGCGGGTATCTTGAAATTTGAATTAATGAGAATGTGATATTCAGGTTGTTGATTAAATCTCTGAAAATTTATCTCTGTGTATCAAAGTTACACATTTAGAAGATTTTTCCGCTAACAAATGCCAGGATGGGATTATCCTTTCTGGCTCTCAAAAGGCTTAGATGTAACTCTATATTGTTGTTTCCTCTAGTACAGGGGTGTCAAACTCATTTTAGTTCAGCGGCCAAATTCAGCCCAGTTTGATCTCAAATGGGCCAGACCAGTAAAATTAAAGCAAAACAACCTATAAATAACTACAACCCCAAATCTTTTCCTTTGTTTCAGTGCAAAAAAGTACATTCTAAAACTTTATGATCAGCCTGGAATTTCTTAAGAAAAATAAGTTCAATTCCAACAAATATGCCTCAATTTATCATTTACACATGACAACTTACAGATCACAGTGTATCTACAAAGGAACAAAACATGTAGTAACAGGTATCTGGAACTGAATAATGTAGTATTTAACTTTAAGATCTAAACAGCTTGTGAAGATCAAGAAATTATTTTAAATTTGCATTCATTTCCACATCTATGTAGTAACCCTTACCATCTGCACTAACACACTACTAAGGAAGAAGGTTAAGTTGTTCCCACATCTTGTAAGTCCTCAAATTCATACGACCGCATCGGTCGTTTGCACCGTGCACCGGAATACGACCTATGCGGTCGTATGAACGTTTGCGCCCCTACGGGGAAAACGAACACATTACAGGATTTAATTCGCGAAACGGCTTTTCCGTCGCAAAACGGCTTTTTTCTCACTTTCTCAACACGTTTTTAGGGTTATGGTTAAGGTTAGGGTTAGGGATAGGGACAGGGATAGTGTTAGATAAAAGTTTGTTCATGATGACGTTTCACCTGCGACTCCAGAGTGTCGATATTTACTCAACCGCTAGAGGTCGCATACGTCAAAACGTAACACTGGGTCGTAATACGGGCGTGTACAGATGACCTATGTGGTCGTTTTTTGTTTGAGGACAGGCTGGTAAATGTATAGAATTTATACATAAGAATACATTAAAGTTGAGGCAGTACTGTGGATACATTTAAAATATCAGATACTTTCATTGAAACATTGCAGTTAATTGCCCTGAGCACAGGCATGTGTTATGCATGTGCGCGTTATGTACGGATACCAAATGGTGTGACCTAAATATGTAGCAGGCAGCGGGAATTGATGGGACTCAGAAACACCCCCACAATACAATCAATTGTTCCTTCAATCATTACTGATGGGTAAGTCCCGATGAGTCCGCAGCAGTGGATTTGTAGGGGGATCACAATCATGTGGTGTTCACTTGTTGTCATAATTACAGTGACATCGTGGCAGTATCTCACAATGATGCAGAAATCTTGAACAAATCCGTGGATCTGGACTATGAGCCGCATCACTGCCAGAATCTAATCACTTTGTCCTTGTGTCATTTCTGACCTTCCCAGAAAATTTCATCCAAATCCGTTTGTTTGTTTTTGAGCAATGTTGCAGACAGACAGACAGACAGACAGACAGACAGACAGACAGACAGACATGTTTCTTGGCAGAGTAATAAACTTGTCAATGTTCTCTTGTGGACCAACTGTGTAATGCATTTCTAAATGACATCAAAACGCATTTTTTTCAGCACTTCTGCAACAAATACTGCCCAATAATATCTGCATATAGAGCAGAGTCTATTACATACAGGGGACAATGTAAAGGACATTGTGAAGGAACTGGATACACTGCTTGTGCAGGATATTGACAATATGGAACACATTACGTTCAACACATCCGGACTACATTAACACCAGTACTTTTAAGTGTATGGTCACAGCCCAAGGCCAAACGCTGCTGTGGACAAGAGCACATTAGCACAGTCTGTTTGTTGTCCTACTATAATTTTGAATAAAAGGTAAAGAGAAAGTTTTCATGGCAAAGTCAGTGTGTTTATATTATTGTGCCAAATGTGTCTTTTCCCTGCCAGTCAAATGTCTCAGGAGGAATATCTCTTCAAATCTGTAACATATTTACAATTGTGCTGCATAATTGAATAAAAACTCATGATTGTTTGTTATACTTTCCCACAGAAACCCAAGCTTGCAACATTTTCCTCCAACAGCCTCCGTTGAGCAGGAAGGATTTTACAATGGCAGGGCATCTGTGACTCAGTGTCTAGAATAACTCTCTAAATAAAGAATAAGAGCAATCTGCTCTGCTTTCACTCAATGCACCTTTCCCTTCCCTGTTGCCAGGGGGATGACCAAATGCATTTCATATGCAAGCATTGCGCTTCACTGCCTCCTGAGCGTGGAGCAGAATCATGTTCCACTTTAAAAACGTTAATTTTACATTTTTAATGACTGACCGCTGGCTTAAGTAAGTGAGGGCCACTTACTAGGAGAGATGTGATGTTCTGGAAATCCTCCTTCAAACACCTTCAACTCATCGCTGTGAATTACTTTTTCTCTCCTGTGTAAAGGAAGGAGATACTGTTATATTTTTGGTTGTAGCAATTAAAAAAACCCTATTATGAAGTGCAATGTTAACACGTTTTGGATCAAAGCACTTTTTATGTCATTGTCATGTATTCCGCAGTGAGCGTGCTGCAGCACAATGCAGTCATTGAGAGATTCTTCAATTTTATGGCTGATTAGCCTGATGCCAGGATTATCCCTCGTTATTGTAAGGCAAATAATACAAGATTATGACTTAATGGGATCTGTGAAATCAGCTGGAAGACACCGTTGGGGGGATCAGCACGAATTGCTGAGGTGAAATAGTTGACCAAAACCGTATACCCAAAGGGAATATTTGACGCACAGATCATGTATGCACTCTACGCATTAAAAGTTCAGTTTCACAGTTAGTGACGTTTGCGTAGCTTCTGAGCCTGAGGTCATCACCGACATCTTTTTATAAATTCTGCATATTTTGGTTCCAGAGGGCGATTTAACCGCCCTGTGTAGAGGGAGGTTTCCACATGCCCTAGCTATGAGTTAAGCTGTTTCTAGCACCTATTTTGCTCTTTTTTTTAAAAGGTAATTAACTTGTGTTCAATACTGTCATATTCATAAGTGCAGCTGCTTTTGAGAAAACAGGGCAAAAAAATAACAGGCAAGGCCTCCTGAGGGTCAGTGGCCGCCACAGCCGGGATTATGGCACCAAAGGAATCCTGGGAAGCGTGTATTGATTTGGCCTGACACTTGCTGCCACATTTAGCTTCGTTGCTGCTGACTCACAAAGGCTTCAAGCAGTTATCTGCCATACCCTCTACTATCTTTAAAGAGCACTGAGAAATTATCTCATGCCATAGGAGATTTATCATCACACAATTAGCTCAGTGCACCTAACAGCGGATCTCTTTTGACTACTAATACAAGCTTAAAGTTCATGTGCACAGGACTATGCCTAATTAACTTGTTAGCATGGGCATGCTGTGGCAGAAACTATATTTGTTTGACAAATTGTCTGTTTGCTGTGCTGCCCTGTCTGATTTTTTTGCTGGATGCCACAAAAACACAAAGTGCAATATTAACTCTTAAACTACCACTCAAAAGTTTGAGGTCACTTAGAAATATCCTTATTTTTTGAAAGAAAAGCAGTTTTTTTTCAATGAAGTTAACAGTAAATGAATCAGAAATGCAGTCTAGACATTGGTAAAGTGATAAATGACGATTCTACCTGGAAACAGTTGTCTTGCTTTTTTATCTAAATAGTTTTTTGACCTTTATTAGACAGGTTAGTGGAGAGGCAGACCTGCAGCAAAGGGCCGTGAGCTGGAATCGAACACATGTTGCTGCGTTGGGGACTACAGCCCATGTTTAAGGGTTGCCCGCTCAACCAGTTGAGCTTTCTTGGTGCAGAAACTGTTCATTTCTAATGGAATATCTCCATAGAGGTACAGAGGAACATTTCCAGCAACCATCACTCCTGTGTTCTAATGCTACATTGTGTTAGCTAATGGTGTTGAAAGGCTCATTGATGATTAAAACATCCTTGTGCAATTATGCATCCTTCGAAGGTATTCTCTTTGTAACTGCCGCGTCTCAATGCTCGCTATAGAACGAAGGATTTTTCTCATTTTCCAGCTTCAGCTCCTCCTCTTGGTGTGTCTTCCTCATAGTGAGGAACTAAAGGAGGAAACACAAGTGAAGAAAGGAAGAGAAAAGTCAACACAATGAAAAGCACCTGCTCTAATATTTCAGCAGTTGCTTATGCATGAACATCTTCCAAGCACGTGGGGAAGGGGATGATTTAAGCTTTGAAAACATGTTGTTTGTCTATATGCTGCCAATCTCTCAGTCTTAAGTTCTTCTGCTTGCTTCTGAATGTACACGGCATCATCATCATCATCACCAGCTGCAGGTTTGAGGTATTTTCCTCCTATGTTCTGTCACCACCTACAGCATTAATGCTTAGCTCTAGCAACCTCCTAGAATGGCACTACAAAAAACTGCAGCTGAAGCTAATGTGTTGCAAAAGCAGCCATTTTTAGGCCACACACTCTACAACGCATTGTGTTTTGTGATGCTTAGTGAAATTTTGTGCAGTGTCATGCGCAAATTTGACTTCTAACATGCCCAATGTTAACATTCCTACTCGGCTGTGAACATCTCATCACCCAGTGTTGTTGCTCTGCATGATTCCGGGCAACTACTTCTTGCAAAGAGCAACTCTTGGCAAATATTAGACTGCAATCATCCAACACTTCACCCTCTAAGTGGTCAAATGCCATCGTATTTTATTTATGGTATTTTCACTTCTGTGCCCTTTAGTCTGGTACTCTCTTCAAGCAATAGCAAGCCTCCTTTTCTTCTGTGAGCCATATCTGACTTTCCTTTACAGTGTACTCCATTTAATTTAATTCTCTGGGCAACAGTTGTGGCATCATAAGGCATCTTCTTCAGCGTTTGTGTCAGCTACAAATGCAGTTGTGGGACGGCGGTGAATGAAATGGGCAAAGACAGCTTCACAATTGCCAGGGGTGTTATTCTAAGATCAGGCTGGAATCAGAAGTTTTGTCGGTTTCAGTTAACCGGGGCGCTGTAAAATGACTTAAGCCAAGCATCAGTGCACCCAGCAAAGGCTTGGAGGTATCGCTGCATGACAACTAAAGTAGCCGAGTGCATCACGGACACGCACCCAGCCTAAAGAGCCCTCGGGCTTTTTCTTCTTCATGACTGACTTTTAAGTGTTTTATCCCTGGGATACAGCGATAATGTGCATTAAGATCAAGTACACTTATTTCAGTTGTGTTCTATGTTTTATTCTGGCCTTAAATTTGGCAGTGTCTAGACTATGCTTTGCTGAAAATAGCTCACATGGGAGAATCCCCTGCTGTGAGAGCAGAGCTGGCTTTAAGCATGCTAACTTCAGTCTACTCTATTATTTTGCTGCCAAGAAGGAATTTCTTTTAGTTGTTTGCTTTTTAAATGTTTTAAAAGAAGAAAGATTTCCTTGGAAACATGATCATGGAAAGGCGTCATTCCTCTGTGTATTCTTACAGCATATTTTTTGATTAATGTCAGGTAACAGTTATACATTTTCCAAACTTGTCTCAGGTTTAAACATTGAATCTCATCTTATTCTGTGTTTTCTTGTGTTCAACAAATCCCAATTTCTTACCTTACCTGAGGCAGTCAGTGGTTCTTAAATCCTTACAAACAATCCTAAATATGTATGTACAGTAAGTTCCTGTTGGGAGGTCATTGTAGTTTTAACAAATGTTAACCAAACAGGAGAAAATTGTGTATTTGTTGCTGACTATTTATATCTGAGGGTTTAATTGCTAGGGAGTATTTTCAGAACAGATTAGTTGACAACAAGAAAAATACTAAATACCAATAAACTAACCCTCAAAAATATTGCTTCCCAGAAGACAAGAAATCCACGCTTTGATCTCCTCCAGATCTGACTACGGGAAGGCTGCAGTCAAAAACGCTGCTTCCAGACTCTTAACGCACAACAAGACAGGTGAGATTTTGAGTTGATTTTAATATCAATATCTCACTTTGTGCTTTCAAAGGCTTAAATGGTCAGGGCCCTGCCTATAACTGTGATCTGCTTACTTCTTATGAGCCTTTTCACTTCCTGGGAGCCTCCAGCACGGCCACGCTAACGGTTCCACAGTCTCAGTTTTTCAAGCAAAGTAACTGAATCTTTGCCGTTTGGATCCTCAAATATGAAAATCCATTTTAAATTTCTTCCTCAGAGTAATTTTTAGCATTTGGCTCAATTTTTGAATTGAGCTCATTTTATTATTGTTTGGCTAATTAGAAGTTGGTTGTTATTAAATAAAGTTGCAATATGAAATTGCAAATATGTTCGATTTTAGTCAAAATAGTTTGATTTGAAGGTTAAAATACAAGCTTATTAACTTCTTAACTGGTTGAATTTAATGTTTATCAGTCCAGACAATGACAGAATTCCAAGAAGTCAAAAATTTCATTCAGACAGTTTTCGTTTTCTGCATATGTCTCCTGATATCACACATGAAAGTCCTTTCTCTTTCCTGCCTCAGTGAAAACGTAGTCTCATAATTCAGTATCATGTTCTGTTTAGACTGTTTTTATTAGCTTGTTAACAAGTACACAGAATTGTTTGCATGGTAGTTTCAGTTGTTAGTCGAGTTGTTTGCTCATTGGTTCGTCTTATGTCTGGTTTGGTGTCACGTTGCAGGGCTCAAATATGTTTCTCTGAAAACATTTGAAATCTCATTTTTCCCAGACTGTGAGACTGATGCAGTTTGAGGCTGTGTGTTTAGGTAATGACAGTACTTGGAGCTGTTCCAGTGGATGAATATGTATGAACAGACTCTCCAGCGAGGACCTAAATTCATCACGTCAGAGAGTAGGAATATGTTGGCACATTATCCAGTGTTGTATTACTCTGCTTTCATATTCTCTCTCTCTTTTGTGGGCCTTGACCTCCATAACGTGAAACATTTTGCAATGACCTGAATGTTCCTCTATGTGTTTATTTGTATGTGTTTTTTTAAATGATTGCATTACCTCAGTTATTTGTTGGGCAAGTCCTTTCTCAAGTAATCTGACTCTGCTGTGATGTTTTCTGAACACTCCTGTAATCTTAAACCCATCCTTTCACCTTTTGCTTTGGTTAACCCTCACTGATGTCACTTGTGTTGTTCCTTATTTTTGAGAGAAAAGCAATTTTTTCACTGAAGATAACATTAAATGAATCAGAAATACAGTCCAGACATTGTTATTGTGGTAAATGACTGTTCTAGTGGCTGATTTTTAATGGAATATCTCCATAGGGGTACAGAGGAACATTTCCAGCAACCATCACTCCTGTGTTCTAATGCTACATTGTGTTAGCTAATGGTGTTGAAAGGCTAATTGATGATTAGAAAACCCTTGTGCAATTATGTTAGCACATGAATAAAAGTGTGAGTTTTCATGGAGAACATGAAATTGTCTGGATGACTCATAAGCTTGTATGTTGTGTTCGTAGGAAACCAGTAAAAGAGTTTTATGGCTAGAAGAGCCTTTGCTATCAGGATTGTAAGGTGAGGAACTCTGATTTAGAGACATTTCACTGATGCAAGCCTGTTGTAGCCAAATCTCACTCCGAAATCGCGCGAGAGCTAGCTATCGCACGATTTCGGAACGAGATTTGCTTTCTCGCGTCCTGAGATTTGGATACAGATGACAACAACGAGCAATCGCCAGGCAATGTGGAGGTTTTCGTTCACTTCTCATCTCTAGTATGTTGTGGGACACTCATTGAGACTATCTGAGCCGGTCAGTGTGGGGAAAAAAGCACGTTAGGGTGGACTTTGACGCGGGGGTGCAAGTTGCCCCATACTTTTCGCTAGCCGAGCTGCTAGCTGAGCTGCTAAGCTACCTGCCTGGCTAAATACTGGAGCTATGTCGAAAATTCATTTCTGCATCACTCACATGTATGAAATGACATATGAAAACAGACTCCAGGTTGAAAAAAACCGAAGTTCCCCTTCAAGAGTGCCATTCTTACTATTTCTTTCAAGAGAAACTAGTTTACACCAAAGGCTTCTCAGCTTTTCCATCTGCTTCACACGAACAAGAGAGACTAAATGCTCTGAGAAGAACTTATAATCAATTCCCACCTTGAGGTTGACTATTTCTCCGCCAAGGAAGAGTTATGTGATGATCAGCACTGGTTTGTCTGTCTGTCTACTTGCAACATTATTCAAAAACAGACTAACAGATTTGGATGAAAGTTTTAGCGAAGGTCAGAAATGACAGATGGACCACCTGATTAGATTTTATCAGTGATGCGACTTAGTCTAAATCCATGAATTTGTTGAAGATTTCTGTATCATTGCGAAATATCGCCACGGTGTCACTGTAGCTATGACAACAAGTGAACACTATGTCAGATGCCTACTGACGATCCCATGATTGCGATCCTACCACGAACTGACTGCTGTGGACCACAGATTTTTTTTCAAGATTTCATCCGTTGGAAATCATACAATGGCTGAGCAGCCTTGGTGGAGTACTGCACTCTCTGAGTGCTTTTCTTGTTTGACTGTTGATTCACACTTCACTTGGTCCTGGGTAGCATAATTAGGGTTTAGCAACTGAAAAATATTTTTTCTACAATATTCATTAGCAAAGACATTAACAGGCCAATTGGCTAAGACCTATGGCTTGACAAGGACTAAACAGATGTCATCTAAATACAGATCTTCACTTTGATGCCTGAGTGCAAGTGTGTATCTGAGCGTTGCAAGAGAAAAATCCAAACAAATGAACACAAAGAGTAACATGTCAACAAACAGTGGTTCTTCATGTTAGCCTGCAGGTCAAAGCAAGGCCTGTGTGGCCCTTGTTGTACGGTGACCTCTCATTGTCATACTGAAGGTGAGACCCCAAACAGACCAACAGAAAAGGCCACAAAGAACCTCCCAAATCCTCAATGTACCTCCCAAATTCATAAACACCAGCAGCCAGTCAACCTGGACGGGACGTCTTTGTTTTCAAAAGGAAATGACTTTGGCAAACGAGCAGCTGTATTTCCCTTTGTTACGCTTTGTTGTGGTTAGGGATCTGAGCGCTATTAAAATGGAATCACCTTAACTCAGTTGGACCTGCTTTGGTCATAGCTGAGGGGTTTTCTACAAGAATCACTGTTAGGGTTTTGTATACACTCATGCTCGACTGGTCACATTACCTTTGCTTCACATGTCCTGCCCACAGTCTGTAACAAAGAAGGTGGCTTATTATCACCCACTGGAGGAGTTGTCTGCACATGTACGATTTGGTAATTGCTGCCGTTTAAAAAGTAGACTGAATTGGATATGACATTGAGCCGTTATTAGGAAATGAAATGCTGTTTGTGCAGTTATGGCAGTTTGGCAGTGACTCGCCCCTGTACGGATTACTATAGGTGAATGTAGTCACAATCACACAGAGGGGACAACATTTTCAGTGCAACAAGCTGGAATTTATGAATAACATTAGATTATAAGATCCAGTAAAATGTGTTTCTCTCTGGAGGAAGTTATCAGGGTCCTGCAGTGGACTGGCAATCCATGGAGAAAAATGCACAAAACTGAGCAGAGTAAACAGAATGACTTGATATGTGATTCCAACATGTATGAAAACATTAGTCTAAGATGTCCTCAACATTTATCAAGGCTGCAGAGGAGTTGATTCTTGTCCCTGTCAACAAAGAAGCAGGTGAGACCTTAATTTTATAAATAAATAAGAAGCTCAGCAAGGGACATATCTCATTGCAACACTTTAATAATACTTTACCCCTCTAAAAACTCTCAAGTTATTGCATATGAAAAAAGAAAGGGTTAAACTAATCATTAGCATATTTTTCTTCGTTACGTTACATTACGTTAATCTTCTTCACTCCTAATGGAGCATAGGGCCTCAACAGTAGCTCTCCACTTTCCCCGGTCTCTGGCTTTCCTCTTGGCTTCCTCCCAAGACAGGCCGATGGTCTTCAGCTCATCTATGACAGATCGTCTCCATGTCTGCTTTGGGCGCCCACGCTTCCTCTTGCCTTGAGGGTTCCATTCAAGTGCCTGCCTGGTGACATTTGCAGGTTCCTTCCTCAGCGTGTGGCCGACCCATCGCCACTTTCTCCTCCTGATCTGGACAGCCATAGGCTCTTGGTTGGCCCTAGTCCACAGGTCGGTGTTTGACACTCTGTCGAACCACGTAACATTGAGGATCTGTCGGAAACACTTGTTGATGAAGCTCTGGATCTTTTTGGAGCTTCTGTTGATGACCCTCCATGTTTCAGAGACATACATGAGGACGGATTTGACATTTGAACTGAAGATGCGGAGTTTGGTGCGGGTTGAGATAGCGGTGGCCTTCCACACTGGTCGAAGGATGGCAAAGGCCTGGGGCTCTTTCTTGATTCTGGCCGAGATGTCCTTGTCTGTACCTCCTGTCTGGCTGATTTTGCTGCCCAGGTAAACAAACTCCTGCACATCTTCCGTTGCCACTCCTTCGATGGTGATAGGGGCCTCCTGCCTGTTGTTTGTCCTGAGTACCTTTGTCTTTTCTTGGCTGATCCTCGGTCCGACACACGGCGAGGTTTCTCTCGGGGCGTCTACCTTCTCTTGCATGTCTCGCAGGCGGTGTGAAAGTAGTTTTTTTCCGTTACTGTGTCATTATTCAGATCACACACCCTCAGTTTTATCTTGCACACCTGTTATGTAGCTGCTGATTGATAATGTTTGATGGTACTTGTGCATATTGTTAAAATTGTGTTAATGTCAGTCTTTATTCTTGTTGTTTATTTCACTGGGTTGGTAGGAAAGATGAGTAAGATGTGGTAGCCATGACAAGCGTAATCAGAAACGCCAAAAGATATGGCATATCCCAGCAAGCTACGCCCATTAGCCTCTATAATAAGAGGCATTTAACCTACAATTAAGCCACAATATAAACATATCTAGATTTGGGGTCACCCAGGCAATTTCATATTTTCCATGAAAGCTCACATTTTCATCCATGTGCTAACATAATTGCACAAGGGTTTTCTAATCATCAGTTAGCCTTTCAGCACCATTAGCTAACACAATGTAGCATTAGAACACAGGAGTGATGTTTGCTGGAAATGTTCCTCTGTACCCCTATGGAGATATTGCATTAAAAATCAACCATTTCCAGCTAGAATAGTCATTTACCACATTAACAATGACTAGACTGTATTTCTGATTCATTTAATGTTATCTTCATTGAAAAAAAAAAGTTTCTCTTTGAATAATAAGGACATTTCTAAGTGACCTCAGACTTTTGAACCATACTATTATTTATATTAAAATATTTTTTAAAAAGAGCAAAAGTAAAATTTTGTGTATCCCCACTTTGCTGTTTCTTCTTCTTTAAATAACTTTACTATTACTATTTTCAAAAATGTCTGCTTTGTTGCTATTTGAATTCAAATTGTAACAAATCATTGTACTCTGATTCCAGCTCTGAATATTAATTGTATTTACAAATGCTGGAAATATGGAGAATATTAAAACCTAAGAAGTCTACTCCCTACAGTTCATTTCTGAAGTGTAGCACTCTTGTCAGTCGCATAATAAAATGAGTTAATGAGAGTATTCAATAAAAGTGATGCTGGCACCTGGTGGCACTGCAGACTGATGCTCATAAATAGTCATAGCTACAAAGTGATTTCAGGGAGGGACATAAGCGTATTAAATGTCCTTTGAGAACAGAGGGCAGGCTCTCTGAACTGAAAGTTGGTGCTACTTACCTACTTGCCACCAGCATGACACTAACACAGCATGGCAGCTCGGCGCAACTCTTTGCTAGTTTCTCAGCCTTACCAAGTAATTGGTGACCTGACACCTCACCTGACATGGGCAGCTTAAGGAGCCGGTTCAAGAAAAGCAGACAGACCCAATCCTACATGGGACTGTTCACTAGAAAGCAAGTCAAATGAGCCTTTACCTCATACTGAGAAAGGCACGGCCCCATTTGACACTCGTGTGTGGTTTGATTTAGACTTGAGCTTCATTTTGCACTTTCTAAGGGAGACTGTGGTTTGCATTTACATCAGGTTACAACATGCGGTAAATAAAATATGGCAGCATCGTCTCAGATATCTAATAGGAGCTAAAATATTGGTCCAGTATCTGTTACTTACATTATGATTTGTAATGAAATCTGTAATCACCCTGAAAACATTGTAACAGAACAATAAAACCAATGAGCAGTTACAGCAATATGTTTATCCACAAAACGAGTCCATCAAAAAAATGACAAACTGAATTATTGCTCAACTGATTAATCAAATTCCACACAACAAAAAAAGAAAAACAAAACATTATTACTGAACCATGCCTGTGGGCTACAGATACGGCACTTTCCATTTGCCAGACAGATACGGACCCGTACGCGAGTCTCGCGAGTCAAGAAGCTGCTAACCACTGCAAACTGTTGAAAGGTAAGCAAAGGTTAAGGTTACGGTTAGTGTTAGGGTCAGGTTTAGGGTCCGTACCTGTAGTACTGATGCTACGGTCCGTACCTCCAGCGTCTACCGGGAGTCACGTGACCTGATCTCGCGTATCTGATTGGCAAATGGAAAGTACCTCTAGCAACTACCGACCGACAATGTAGAAAAACACTAAGGAAACAGAATCATCTATCCTGACTAGTAAGATGCTGTTACAATGTAGCTGTCTGTGGTTGGCTGGGAGTTACAAATGTTATTGGTGAAGTAAAGGAATTTATTACATACCGGCAAAATTATAACCATAAAAAGGTGATACACAGGGTGTCCCTAAAGGCTGGACACATAGGAAATCTCATCCACTCTATATCCTTTTACCTCCACAGATTAAATATGGCTTTGTCAAAAGAAAAAAGAGTTGAACTGGTTCTTCTCAGTGGACAAAAAGGATAGACAAATTGGAAGGGTTTGGGTTAGGGAAGGGATTTAGCATGAATTTCAGCCATGAGCAATTCTTTGGTTTTGACTGATGCATTTGGTTGTCCAAGAATGAGGTGTGTCCATGACACTGCCCATTTCTTTAAACTTTTTAGTCACCTTCACCTCCGTGGAAAAGCCAAGTGGAGTCCAGCTTGGATGAGGTGCATTAAATTCATATGCACTGCAAAAACTCTAAATCTTATCAAGTCTATTGGTCTTATTTTTAGTCAAAATGTCTCATCCCACTTGATTTAAGATAAATTCACTTAACAAGTGACATTTCAGCAACATAGAGGGACTTGTTTTAAGACAATGCATCTTAAATATCTTAAGTCAAACAATCTTGAAATTATCTTGTTTTATGTATTTTCACAGTGAAACTTCTGATGTCCACATTTTCAACATTTTTGGGAAATTTTTGAAAATCTTTTGGCCAAAAAAAATAAATGTTTGAAATGTTTCTTAAGAACATTCACAAAAAAATCAACCAAAATCCAGCGAATTTGGCTGATCACTTTAGATATTTTTAGGATTTTTTTGGGAAGATTTTTCCTCATTTTTTGAAAATATTTACAAGAATTTTCTTGTCAAATTTGGGGGATTTTTTTAAATAAAAACTTTCATGGGAAATTATTGGAATTTTCTTCCTGAATGTTTTGCAAATTTTCAGAAATTTGGCGATTTTTTTGTTTGTGCTGATTTTTGGATTTTTTACAGACAAGGAAACAATATTTTTTGTTGCCCGTAAATGAGGACAACAGGAGGGTTAAAACATCTCAAATGAGGAGGTTACATGAAAGCAAAAATCTTTAGAGTGAAAACTGCTATTTTTTTAAAATCATGTCTGGCTTATTTTAAGACACCTAAGCTTGACAATCCTGGTAAAATACAACTTAAAATAAGTTTTCCCAGCTAATTTTAAGATCTCAGTATTCTAAATATATTTTATTTCAGAAATCTCACTGAGCCATTTTTCACTTCCTCTACTGGCAGATTTTTTCACTTATTTCAAAGTAAAAGCTCCTTGAATTAAGTTTTTTTTTTTCTTGTTTTGAGAGTGTGAAAGTGCCATATCTTTTGATATGTCCATCCTTCAGGTCCACTGAGAACTGGATGTGTACACAACTATTTAATAACTACAAATTCAGTCTTTTGCACAAATGCTCCTGCAGATGTCCTTTCAATGTTTCTATAAAGTGAATACCATTAGGGAAATCATCCCACCAGCCATGACAACACTGATTACTGATTGTGCCAGCACACTATATAATGAATCCCAGTATTTCCATCACCCTGTGTATACCTGCAGCATTGATGCCAGCTAACAGCTGGCTAAAGCTCTCCAAAGGCGCTTACATGCTACTGGGGCAGTGTATTTTCCTAATGTAGCATAGATGGAGGTCTCCTCTCTGTTGTTTGGCTGACCGAGTTTGGTGCCAAATCATGTGTTTGTGTTTTGTAAATCCCCTGAGAAGCCTGGTATATTTTTTTTCACCGACTTGTCATGGGTCAAGTAGTTCACTAAGCAGATTTTTCCTCTATGATTCTGCCATTTACTTTCTTGACCTTTATCTGGGGGTAATTTGCTTTTCCCATGCTTCTTTCCTGACCTTACATAATAATTCTAAAGAGCTGTTTTGGTTAAAAGATTTAGGACTGCACAGGACTCCAGCAGTGGCAATGCTCTCGTAGTTGAATAGAAGCAGAATGTGGCATGAAAAGAAAAGACTCAAGTAAGGTGCAAGTACAAATTTGTCCTTAAGTACAGTGCTTGAGTAAACGTACTTTGTTAGATTCCAACACTGGAGGCTGCAGCACAATAGCAGGGCAAAACTGGATTAAATGTTTAGAGATGCTTTTAATAATTAATTTTTTAGTAGTAAAAGTGTATGATTTAACCACACGAAGTGTCTAAAAATTACCCTGTCTTGGGGCTACTCACAAGCACTAACAAAATATGTTCCATGTACTGAGTGTTGCCAATAGACCATACTTCATGCTAAAGGGTCATACAAAAAACAACAACTGGGCACCACAGGTTGCATGGCTATAAATGAAAATTTTATTTGAAAACTATCCATGTAACAGCTTTTAAGATATATAAAAAGTTATAGAGTGATGAGATTTTTGCTACATTTTTGCTATCACTCAGCTACTCTAAAAAGCTGCACATTATTGGTTGGTATACATTCAGCTCACATTTACAATGCATAACCTATAAAATCCTAAATTGTTATCATTTTCTGCAGTAATGGAGCGGCATGGCAACTCACTACTTTCCCTTACTGATAAGAAAAATAAATGTATCATCCTCCAAAGTATTGCTTTTTCTTTTCCACATATTATTACATTCCATACACTTCAAAAGTTGGGGTTACCCAGAAAATTTCATGCTTTCCATGAAAACGGCTCGCTTTTATTCATGTGCTAGCATAACTGCATAAGGGTTTTCTAATCATTAATTAGTCTTTCAACACCATTAGCTAACACAATGTAGCATTAGAACTGTATTTCTAATTCATTTTATGTCATATTCATTGAAAAAAAAATGCTTTTCTTTCAGAAATAAGGGCATTTCTAATTAACCCCAAACTTTTAGTGTACATCTGGAGGAATACCGAGTCTGGAGCAGCTTGGACTAGATATTGACTCAGCCTGCCCCCTAGTGGCCACCTGGGTTCATCTCCTACTAAAAACCTGAATGAACCAAGATTGCAAGGAGCTTTATGGCTAGATACAACAATAAATCTTGACATTAAAAAGTCTCTACTTCTGCGCAAACATTGCTATAATTTACAAATGTAATTCTTCGGTAAATCATAGTCATTAATTGACGCTATATAACAGTCAAAGCAAAAGCTTGTAGACGTAAGGTGCATATATTAGAACTCAAGTATAAGCTAGGGATCAAACAGGGCATATACGGGTAAAAGTGTAAAAGCTTGTGTAACACCAATGAAAGCATAGTCTTTGGATTATAGCTCTGTTTGTTCGTATGCTGTGAAGAGAATACTTCTATTTTCCATCTATTATTAAACCTCTATTAGAGTTTGAGCAGCCAGGTGGGGGCATGTCCACCCGGCGATGCAAAGTAGCTCCACCACCAGGGCTTCTCTGCTCTCTCCTCACGGTTCTGGCTCAAAGAAGTCGTCAGGGTGTAGCGCATGTACTGGTTGTAAGGGTCAAACCGGTCATAGGTGCCCAAGGATAAGATGCCGTCAACGTCTTCCTGCGTGCCCGAGTCTGAAGGAGCTTTCTGCAACACGAAGTCCACCCGGCCTGTTGTGCGCATGCGAGCAGGAAGGTGGACTTTCTTCGTGACTCTGGTGTATCCTGGAGCGGAGGCACTGATGATGTGGATGCCAGGGGTAAGGAGGCGCCAGTAGTCTCCATTTTCAGCTGGGTAGGGAGGATAAAGCTGATTGGATTATTGTTCAGTCGCATGTGAGTCGGACTGTGTTTTAAAAATGCAAAATCTTATCTTACAAACTGCAAATAACATGGAATTTGAAAGATGTAGGTGTACAGCAGACATTCTTGTCCCAAAGTATTATACTGGCAACATAATACTGCAGCAACAACATAATACTTATAAAAATTGGTGGAAGTCATGAATAGCCACCACGAGTTTGAATACAGATGTTCTGAACGGGTCATCAACATCACTCCTTTTCAGGTAATAAGAGGTTTGCCTTGTACCATGTGGTTAATGTCATGAAAAAGGTGTATTTTAACTCAAACCATGATCTTTTCTGAAATCTAGTAATGTAAGTTAAGTAACCAAACAATGAGTGAAAGTGAGAAATAAGTCACAAAATAAATACTGTGCAACACAAATGTCAGTCTCCTGGGTGAAAGTCCTGAGTCCCCCCCTTCCATTACCCTTATGAGTGTCTTGTAAACTTAAACTCCTACACAGCTATTGACGATGAATATCGACACGAGTGGCTCTGTGAATCAGTGCCTACCCTCAGAATGAGAAAGAGTTCCACTGTGGCTGAAGTGAGACGGCTGGTTTTCAGGCATGTCCAGAAGAGACGTCAAAGCTTTCAGTATATGATGAGTTTGCCAGTTTAAGTCGCAATTTGGATGTTGACATGAAGTCTTCTTGGCCATTACAGAAACGAAGAATGATAATGTGACATGGCTTAACAGTGTGGTTAGCACCGTTGTCTTGCAGCTAGCGTCCCGGCCTAGACCTGGGATCTTTCAGCATGGAGTTTGCATGTTCTCCCTGTGCATGTGTGGGTTTTCTCCGGCTTCCTCCCACAGTCCAAAAACATCCATCCATCCACTACACCGCTTAATCCTCATTAAGATCACATTATTTACTGTATTTAATGCAGCCAAAACAAGTAAAAACAATTCTCATGCCACAAGGATCTTAAAAAAAATGGAGTAAAGAAACAAACCTATTCTAAAACTTAAATGTATCTATGAAAAACGATGCTCCCTGTTAAGCCCTGACAGTTATTACCTGATGTAATGTCGTGCCGTAACCCTCTGACTGATATCCGGGCACTTTTAATCCCATTTCCCGACTCGTCCTTTACAATGCCTTTGATACCACGATGGGCCTGAGGAACACAACAGGAGAAGTCACTCAAACAGCCTTTTTACCTGCATTCATCACTTCTGATAAATAATGAAAAAAAATGTTAACCAGCACACGTATTCCATTTATCTCACTTTAGGTTTGCTTTGAATTTAAATATCGAGTCAAAAAGCTAAAGAAATGTCTTACTGCCTCCATAAATGCAATCAGAGCTTCACTGTTTTCATGCCAGCCAATAGACAGTTCTTCCTCAGGGGGGAATTTATCACAACCCAGACCGACAGTCACCTCGAAACAGTTGCTGTGAAGATAGTTGAAGTCCTGCATACCTGACCAGAGACAAAAACAAAGCTGCTTTACCATGAAGGCTCCTCATCGCTTCATCGTGCACCATAACTGGTCTTACACAGACCCCTAGTGGTATCGGGCAACATTACATTTTTAATTCAGGATCAGAAAGCCCTTCAGCTTTTCAGGAAACTTTTTTCCTTTACTTTTCCAACTCACCACCTGCAAAGCTGGAGCTCTGTGCTCCATTGACAATCCCTTTCTGGCCGTTAGTACGGCGTGGTCCACACTGTGCTTCTTCAGTGGACATTGTTTCATGGGTGTCTGCATATATTCTTGCAAGAAGTTTGAAAACCTACAAGATAAAAATCGGCATATTAGTTTTCTCTTCTTTTTTTCCAAAACATAGAAGTTAAATCAAGTCACCTGCTCACAAAATGTTATAACAGATGACTATATAATATTACAGAAAATATATGAAAGACAAACAAGACAAAACATTCAACTTCAGATTCTGAAACCAGTTTATGTCTATTGTAATTTTCTGTTGTTGATCCTGATCTTTCTTCATTTAATATTTTTTATGGGTGCATAATATTACTTCTAGAGGTCCCTCAATCTATATTAGTTAACTCATTCAAATGCAACCTAGACAGATATGGAAAAACATTCAAAAATAATAATTGTCCAACATGTGATCAATGATGATGTCTGTTGCTTTCATTATCTGCTGCATATCAGATCTATAAGTGCATAAGTCCATAAAAGTACAGATGTCCAGGTATGTAATGAGGTGTACTTGTTGCAGCACACATTCCAGTGGCATGGAAAACACAACAGCAGGAGATGAAAGATTTGTTAATCTAACTACATTTCCAGCAACCATCACTCCTGTGCTCTAATGCTACATTGTGTTAGCTAATGGTGCTGAAAGGCTAACTGATGATTAGAAAACCCTTGTGCAATTGTGTTAGTACATTAATTAAAATGTGTACATGATATGTTTCAAGAAACTTCTTTACCTTGTCGTCTGGTGTTGGCGAGAACATGTTGTGTTCCTGTGGGTGTTTGGACAGATCATAAGGGTAGTAGACTGCCAGGTCCCCACCGTGAAAGCTAGCGGAGAGCACAAATGGGATGGAGCGGATCCACTTCATGACAGCATATGTCTCCGGTGCAACCTGGGTTACAGCATGAGGACTTGTTACCTTGATAATTGTAAAGACTTGCTATCGTTTGATGGTATAAAATAATTCACTGACATGCATGTAAAAAAACTCATACTGTACCTTACCAAACCAGTAATGATCTGGGATTGGGATGTGGTCAGTGCGGTAGCCCTTTAGTCTGCGTCTGCTGTAAACGATGGACGTCAAATCAGGGAAGTTTCTGTTCAGGTCAATGTTTTGGGCGTTGTTTCGGCCAACATTTCGAAAATCATATCCGTGATCCTGAAGATTTTGGAAAATTTACTGTAACTAAGAATGATTTACATTGGAGGACAGCACAAAAAAAATTCCTGCAGATTCTGGCTTACTGCTGACACACTGATTTATGACATGTAATTCAACATTAGACGTCTGCACACGCATCACAACAGCTCCGTATGCAGGAAAATCATCTACCCGGTATTGCGCAGGTCTCCCTTGTGCCACCAAGACAGCTGTGAACCATCAAGGCAGAAACTCAAAACCTCTGAAGGTGTACTGCGGAACCAAGCACCAAGATGTTAACAGCACCTCTTTTCAGGTATGAAGTGGAGTCTCCACAGCTCTGACTTGCTTTTCCAACACATAAGCTACTTTCAGTTCGATGCTTGATCAATTTGAGATCTGGAAATTTTGAAGGCCAAGCCAACACCTGGAATGCTCTCACATGTTCCACAACCCATTTCTGAACAGTGTGGCAGGAAGTATTATCCTGCTGAAAGAGGCCTCTGCCATAATGGACTACCATTCACATGAAAGGCTGTGTGTGGACTGCCACAATGTTCAGGTCAGACATACACTACTGTTCAAAAGTTTGGGGTTAAACAGATAATTTCATGTTATCCATTGAAATTCACACTTTTACTCATGTGCTAGCATAATTACACAAGGGTTTTCTAATCATCAATGAGCCTTTCAACACCATTAGCTAACACAATGTAGCATTAGAACACAGGAGTGATGGTTGCTGGAAAAATCAGCCTTTTCCAGCTAGAATAGACATTTACCACATTAACAATGTCTAGACTGTATCTCTGATTCATTTAGTGTTATCTTCAATGGAAATAAAATGCTTTTCTTTCAAATATAAGGACATTTCTAAGTGACCCCAAACTTTTGACTGGTAGTGTACATACAGTGCATATGTTAGAAACATCCTCATGAATGCAGCTCCCAACATTTCCCAGCATATGATTGCCCAGAGCATCACACTGCCTCCTCATTTCTTGCCATAATGCATCCTACTTCCATCTCTTCCCCAGCTAAATAATGCACACACAGCCAGCCGTCAACACCTTCCATTGCTCCATGGTCCACCTCTGAAGCTCACATATGCCCATGATGTAGGTGGACAGAGGTCAGCAAGGTTCATTGTAACCCATCTGCAGGTTACAATGACCTTGTAACAGGGGAACATCCCACAGTACTTGCCCTTATGGTTATGCTCTGACCCATTTGTCATCGCAATACGCCCCTCGTCAACGTCACTCAGATCCTTTCCGTGAAGAGGAACTAATTCAACAACGGCCCCAAACAACCAAACTGAAAATTTACAGTTTGAAAGTGGACTAAGCACAAAGCATAGTACAATATATTCTGTAATATGTCTAAATCCATGTTTTCTATTTGGAAGTGCTCATCCCTCATGCTACAAATGAATAAAATCACTTATAGCCTGATTCACCTACTGTTAATTCTAACATTTAACAAGATAGCAAATGTATTCCCAAACAAATATGGGTGTAACTATGGAGAGCTCACCTCTTCATCACCACCATAGTTATTGTCATTGGCTCCAGAGGCAGCCACCTCGTATCCGTCAGGGTTCATGGAGGGCAGGATGTGGATGCGAGTGGTGTTGATGAGGGACTGGATGCGCTCGTTTCCCAGCAGGTACTCCGAGCACAAGTACTGAGCCAAGTAGACGAGCAGCTGGCGGCCCAGGACTTCATTTCCATGCATGTTGCCAATGTACTTTATCTCTGGCTCAACTACAGAGAGTCACATTTCATTCTTAGCTACATTAGCAAGAGGACAGGATATAGAGTTTACACAGTGAGCCTCACTTACGCAGTTCATGCTCTCCAGGATTGTTTGAAAACTCGATGACGAGCAGCTCCCTGCCCTCCATGCTGCGGCCGATGCTGTAGGTCCGGGCTATGTCAGAGCATTGATTCTCAGTGTTCTTTAAAACACTGATCAGCTGACCGTTGGAGTGATACTTGAACTGCATCAGTGCAGCAGGCTGCTCCAGAGAAGGATCGTCCATGAAGTCATCTACTTGTTCGTCCTGTTCTGTTATAAAGAAAAACAGGTAATCTGGTAATCATCTCACTATTACTTCTGCTTTTAGGTCCAACAGTGACTAGTGACTTGAGATTTGCCAAATGCCTGCCGAGTGACTAGTTAATCACATCTTCAAACAACTTCTCCTCAGCAGCAGAGGTGACTCTTTGTTTTCCTTTCCTGGCGTGGTCCTCATATAAGCCAGTTTGGTCGTAGCATTTGATGGTTTTTGCGACTGCACTTCAGAATACATTCAAAGTTTTTGCAGCTGTATTGATGGACTGCTGTTTCTCTTTACTTAGCTGATTGGTTCTTGCCATAATATGGATTCTAACAGTTGTCAACTGTGTACCTGACTTCTGCACAACACAACTGATGGTCCCAATCCCATTAAGAAGGCAAGAAAATCCACAAATTAACCTTGATAAGGCACACCTGTGAAGTGGAAACCATTTCAGGTTCTACTTCATGAAGCTCATGGAGAGAATACCAAAAGTGAGCAAAGCAGTAATCAAAGCAAAGGGTGGCTATTTTGAGAAATCTAAAATATAAAACATATTTAGAGTTATTTCACAGTTGTTTGTTTGTTACATAATTCCATATATTTTGCTTTATAGTTTTGATGTCTTCAGCATGTATCTACAATGTAGAAAGTAGTAAAAATAAAGAAAAAACATTGAATGAGAAGGTGTGACTGGTAGTGTACATTAAATAAGGTGAAATATTGCACATCATTTTTCCTAGATTATACAGCTAAATTCTTTTAAAAAAGTAAACTGTACAGTATTACAGTGTGTAAACAAGCAGATTTGATATAATGCTGAAAGATGAACAAGGCTAGACATTGACTACTGAAATAAATATGGGAATAATTACACAAGTCTGTTCTCTTTTGTTAGAGCAAAGCACTTTTATGATCTTGTACTGAACACAAATGGAGCTCCTTCTGGCAGCACAAAAGTTCCCACTGTTCACTCACTCATCTGGTTGACACATGATGCCAGTGGCAACAAAAATGTGTTCTTCACTGAGAAAACGGTTTTCAGAAAATGCTGTCAGACAGGGGCTGTTTCTAAAGCTAGGTTGATGAAAATACTTGAAAAAAGCCACAGGACCAAGTTTAAATGTGAGGAAATAAGGCATTTCACTTGGGCCGTGTTTTGCCACGTGAGCATGTGTGCCTTCAGAAAATATGTTTGGGAAAACATCTGCTTTTGTGACACTTTTACACTCTTTCAGGTGGAAACAGTGATGTTAAAGCCAATACTTTAAACAAGAGGTGTCAAACTTATTTTAGTTCAGGGGCCACATGTAGCATAATTTGATCTCAAGTGGATTCCCCCAGTTAAATCTTAGCAAAATAACCTAGAAATAACAACAACTTCAAAATGTTCCCTTTTGTTTTAGTGAAAAAAACACTTTCTTTCGTTCTGAAAATGTTCACATATAAGGAACCATCTTTTTTACAAAACATTATGAACAACCTGGAATTTCTCATGAAAAATAAGTGCAATTTCAACAAAATTATAGCCTAGCTGCGCTAGACAACCCACGGCAACGAATTTAATTCTCTGCCAGGGTGGGTCTAGTTACCCTCCATAAAGCTCGAGGCTGGATTCTCCTAAAACTGGCCGGACCAATCACCATGAAGTGTAGAGTCAGAAGACGGGCGTAACTAAGTGACGACAGAGGTGCGACGATTCTGACAGAAACAACCGGTGCACAATAAACAGTTATCTTTCGACTCAGCTTTGGCCACAGCCCTTAAAGATTTGAAGCTAAAATTCAACTTGAAAGATAAACAAAGGTGAAGTGTTTCATTGAGAAGAAAGAAGTATTTAGACTTATGCCGACGGGATATGGCAAAGGTTGTTGCTAGAGGTACGGACCCGTACCCGTAGCCTGTGGACTATGGATACGGCACTTGCCATTTTCCAATCAGATACGCGAGATCTGGTCACGTGACTCCCGGTAGACGCTAGCGGTACGGACCCGTAGCATAGGTACTACAGGTACGGACCCTAAACCTGACCCTAACACTAACCCTAACCTTAACCTTTGCTTACCTTTCAACAGTTTGCAGTGGTTAGCAGCTTCTTGACTCGCGAGACTCGCGTACGGGTCCGTATCTGTCTGGCAAATGGAAAGTGCCGTATCCGTAGCCCACAGGCTACGGGCACGGGTCCGTATCTGTAGACACTACCTATGGCAAATCCTTAATATACCAGTTGGCTCCGCTGGTTGGGAAGCTAATGGGACTTAGCCACAATCCGCTGGCGCTCTAGGAACTACGTCAGCCTATTCGTTGCGCTGATTGGTTGTATACCTACCCAATTGCTGCAGAGTGATTTGAAAGACAACCTTTTAGCCCGCCTCCCTCCCTGTCGAGCGGCCCTAGACACTTGTGCCTTCAGAAACATGGGTCTAGCGCGGCTAGGCTAACAAAATTATGCTTCAGTTTATCATTCACACATTACAACTTACAGATCACAGTGTGTCTACAAAGGCACAAACCATTATCTGGAACTGAACAATATCTTATTTTTAAAACAACTTTGATTTGCAGTTAATGTCTTCCCTGTTATTTCTACACTTTGCAAAGTCACCAAAATGTCCTGGTTTGGACCTTCTGCTTTGACACCCCTGCTTGAAACCCTGACAGTGGTGTAATTTATTTCTCACCTCCGAGGCCCTCCAGTGGGTTGTAACATCCCTCTTCGTCGCTCACAAAGAAGCGATCGCAGTCCAGGAAGTAGGGCCAGGCCATGTCTATCCCCTCAAAGGCGTGGGCACACTTTCTGTGCACGGCCTCACACGTGCTGCGACAGGGCTTCAGCACCTTGTCCTTCTCGCAGCGCGGGGCCAACACCGAGCAGCCCAGCATGCGTATCTCAGGGTTGCACTCTCCGCCAAGCAGCGATTCAACCACACTCATGAGGAGGTACTCTGTGCTGGCCTCGGCATCACTGCGAGTCTTGTGACCCAGGATGTTTGGGTACATGGTTTGAGCGTAGGCCATGTCGTCGCAGTAGGACAGCACCAAATCTGCACATTTTGCTAAAGAAATTCAGATAGATTAGGGACATTTACAAGTCAAATTATTATTCAAGATTGATCAGCTGAAAGACTCTAATTTTAACAGTCTCATTTTCAAGGAATAAGATATGTATCTCCATCTGTCACGAGCCTCACTGTGCCGTCCTTAACTATCTAGCTCTAAATATTTCTATTATCTCTGGAAATTAGAATTTGAATATTTCATGCTGCTATCGATCATCTAAAAATACTCAGTGTTTTTGTGGATTTGGGTCCATTTTCTATCAAGACTACACCCAGTCAGACTTATGATCTCATCCTGCTTGTTGTGGAAAACAGCTATGACCTGTCAGAGGGGATGAGGGGCACACTGGAAAAATGCCCCTCTCAAAACAAGAGAGAAAAAGTTAGTTCAAGGAAACTTTACCTCGAAATAAGTTAAAAAAAATCTGCCAGTAAAACAAGGCTTGGTAAGATTTTTTGAAATAATATATGATATTTAGAATATTGAGATCTTAAAATGAGCTGGGAAAACTTATTTTAAGCTATATTTTTCCAGGATTGTCAAGCTTAGGTGTCTTAACCCTCCTCTTGTCCTCTTTTACGGGAACCAAAAAGTATTGTTCCTTTCTCTGAAAAAAATCCAAAAATTCAGCAAAAAAATCCCCAAATTTATAAAAATTTGCAAAATCATCAAGAAGAATTTTTTTTTTAAAAATCTTTAAAAGTTTCCCTTAAAGGTTTTATATTTGTATTTAAAAAAAACACCAAATTTAGTAAGAAATAAAAATTTAAAATCAAAAAATAAAAAATTGTAAATATTTTCAATTTATAAAAATCTTCCCAAAAAATCCTTTAAAAGTTTTATATTTAAAAAAAACAATTGCCAAATTTAGCAAGCAATAAAAATTTATAATTTAAAGAATAAAAATATAAAAATTGCAAATATTTTCCAAAAATGTATAAAAATCTTCCCAAAAAATCCGAAAATATCTAAAGTGATTCCATATATATATATATATATATATATATATATATATATATATATATACACACACACATATATCAGTAAAGCTTCCAATATTTTCTTTAAGAACATATTCTTTTTTAACATCTCTTTTTTCCATTAAAAAAAGTTCAAAAATTTCCCACAATATGTTGAAAATGTGGACGTTTTCACTGTGAAAATAACTGTTTTTCCACATTTTCAAACCATAAACCAGGTCAATTTAACCTGCAGGACGACACGAGGGTTAAAACAAGATCATTTCAAAATTGTTTGACTTAACAAGACATTTAAGATGCATTATCTTCAAACAAGACCCTTCATCTTGCTGAAATGTCACTTGTTAAGAGAATTTATCTTACATCAAATGGGATGAGATGTTTTGACTAAAAATTAGACAAAAAAATTTGGTAAGATTTTGAGTTTTTGCAGTGCATACTTGAGCACGGATGTCTGTCTGATGCCACAGACAGGAGAGACTGGTTAGTTTGAGGCTAAAAAGTAAAACAAAAGGACAGGAAAGTACCCTTTACAAAACTACAATCGTGCTGCTAAAACATGAGGCCAGCAGGGTGACATTGCATGACAATGTTCTTCCATCCAGCCCAAGGGCACTTACGTTTTTCTTCCACTGTTGGCCTGCACTGTCCTGTAAGACACATCAGCATGCTATTAGCTGACACTGAAGCAGACACTAGGTGGCAGAGTGGTTTCTGTAAATGCCTCTGTGGCCTAGCAAACACTTCATCAGCTCCTGGTGTTGTTTGAGTTGCTTTCTAAAATGCGTCAGTCTACAGAGTCATGAGAGGATCATCAAAGCGCCATGCATTTTATTCATTAAAGCTGAAAAATACATAATAACATCTAATCACATTAATAATCACGCTTTAGCTTTAAAAGCCGCATATGTGTGTTTTTCATTAGCTTTACTGCATCAAAGTGAGTCTGAATCTAGAAAAGTCCACAGCTTACACGTGTAAACATGCCATGTAGAGTTCAAGCTGCAGGTCCAGCAGAAAAGTGAGGAATGGACACGAAGAGAATAACTTTACCTCTGAATCCAGGGTCACAGCGTGGAGCGGCGCAGGACGCACGGAGCAACAACTGCAGCAGCAACAGCAGCATTTTCCAGCAGTCTGTCCGCGATGTGGCACCTCACACACTCAGCCAGAGGGGTGTGCGTGCGTGTGTGTGCGTGTGAAGTCTGCAGCTTTCCTCTCAGCGACTTTATTACCAATATTACGGCTCACTCTCAAATTACAGAGGAAGCAGACATGTAGTGAAGTCTGGATAAAGAGCGGAGCACACACTTCACAAGCACAGTCATGGAAAAAAATGTGAGACCACTTTTGTTTTCTTCAATTTTTTTGTTCATTTTAATGCCTGGTACAAGTAAAGGCGTATTTGTTTGGACAAATATAATGATAAGAACAAAAAATAGCTCATTGGAGATTAATTTAAGAGCTGATATCTAGCCATTTTCCATGGTTTTCTTGATAATAACCAAAATCACTGAAGCGCTTCCATCAATAGCTATTCATTGTACTGCCAAAAACAGTGCTTTTAGGGATTCAGTGTTTTCTGTTCTGTCTGTTTTAGTCACATTATCCACACAGGAGTTAGTACTTGATGCATAACCATCGTTTTTGATGACTGCAGCCATCTTGGCATGCTCTCCACTGTCATAGCAGCCCATTCCTGTTGCACAAATTCAAACAGATTTGCTTTGTTTTTGGGCTTGTGGTTCTCCATTTTTTGCGTTTGATGATTTTCCGCAGGTTTTCAGTTGGATTTAGATCTGGTGATTGAGTAGCCAAGGCATGATTCCAGTAGCCTAGCCCTGCTAGACCCATGTTCTGAAGGCACAAGGGTCTTGGGACGCTCGACAGGGAGGGAGGCGGGCTAAAAGGTTGTCTATCAAATCACTCTGCAGCAATTGGGTAGGTATACAACCAATCAGCGCAACGAATAGGCTCCTCGAGCACCGGAAATCAGAGGATGCGGGAGTTCGGTGAAGCCTTATTTATACAGTCAATGGGTGAAGCTCAAGTATATTACAGACATGTTAACAGAAAGATTATTCAGAGTCGGTGCTAATGGAGCTCAACGACTGTTGTTGTTTTTGTTGTCGACCCTGGCAGAGAATTAAATTCGTTGCCGTGTGTTGTCTAGCGCGGCTAGGCTAGTTGTTTCCGGTTGTTTCTGTCAGAATCGTCACGCCTCTGTCGTCACTTAGTTACGCCCGCCTTCTGACTCTACACTTCATGGTGATTCGTCCAGCCAGTTTTAGGAGAATCCAGCCTCGAGCCTTATGGAGGGTAACTAGACCCACCCTGGCAGAGAATTAAATTCGTTGCCGTGGGTTGTCTAGCGCGGCTAGGCTATGATTCCAGTGTTCTGGTTCTCCATCCAGGCTTTAACTGACCTTGCAGTGTGGTAAGGGGCATTGTCTTGTTGGAAAATCCAGTCATTGGAGGCAGGGAAGAGTTTTCCAGCTGATGGAAGAAGACTGTTTTCAAGAGTAGCCCTGTACATGACCTGATTCATTCACCCTTCACATCACTGCATTTGCCCTGTTCCATCCAGACTGAAACAACCCCAGATCATCCCTGATTCACCCCCATGTTTTACTGTAGGGGCAGACAGTCTGGTTTGTAGCTTCTCCAGACTTCCTCCTAACCAGTAAGTTGGCTGGAGTGGGCATCAAGTGAAAACTGAGTTCATCACTGTAGACAACCTTAGCCCGATCATCAACAGTCCAATCCTTGTGATCCCCAGCAAAGAGTAACCAGGTTTACCTCTGCTTTTCTTTGATGAAGGGCTTCTTCCTGCCCTGTGTAACTTCAAGAAGTCAGTTTCCAACTGTCCTTGCTGAAGAAGTGACATTTCTCAACAGTGCCCACTCATTTTTTAGGTCCTTGGAGGTCTGAGGATGAGCCAAGCCCTTGACTTATTCTAATAATTCACGAAAGACATCGTAGCAACGTGCATTATACCATCATTTGTCCTTTCTTGTGTTTATTATCTTGCAGTGACATCAGCAGCTTTTCCATTATTGGTGTCGGATTCGAATGTTTTATTTTTGGGGGGTTTAGTTTCTTGCTGGCTGCTTTGCTCTTTCGTATCTCAGAGATGGTAATATACACCCATTAGCTGAGCAGCTACTATGGTGATGCTTCAGTAGCTTGATCACACATGCACAAAAACAACACAAATCCCAAAGATTATCACACAAATAAAACATTGTAGTGGCTGCATCCATTTTCAAAGTGAGCACTTGTTACGTATCCATGTAATTATAGGGTGTCTCTTCTGAATTAGCATAATAGGAAACCAGAGTATTCATCATGACGGCAGGCTGGCAGCGGGAGGAAGATAGTGTGGAGCTGAAGTAAAAAATGCGACTGTATCCTTCAGCTAAATCAGGGATATTGATTAGATCCTTAACGCGGTCATGTATTATGCAAATTACTGCACAGCCCAGAAACAGAATGGAAATGAAGCCTTACGGGGAAAGACGACTCGCTATGGAATACTGGCAGGGAATTATTTTGATCAAGTGTCTGTGTGGTGAAGAATAAGGTGTTGATCTGTGCACAAGACTGAGACAGTGTTTGAAGCTATCTGAGGACAAACACATGCGCAGCTGTAGGAGTTGAGCATTTTGTATCAAGAACAATAAGCATGTTGTAGACGTTTGGAGAGTAAGTTTACAGCATATCGCATTTTAAAGAGGACATGGTTAAAATAGGTAGGTATTGCTAGCTTCTGCATAGGGTATTCTTAACAGATTAAATAACTGGTTTTTTATTTTTGCTGTTTTTGGGAGGAGACCTTTTACGGGATAGTAAACACAACATCACCAGACAGTATCCACCTTTTAATTTATGGCTCTTTTTCCTTATTTACTCATGACTCGTTGTTGTGAAGTATAAACTGTGTAAGAAAAATGCTTTTTAAACCCTATTTTGGGGCACAGTCACTAAGCTGTTTTCCATCCAACTCTGCATAATGACTACATTTACGTTCAGTACTATACATATATTTTAATAATAACATTGCTGTACTTTAATTTAAGTTCACTGTGCACCACTTTTTTTTTTGTAGCAGAGAACTGGTAAATGGTTGTATTAGTCCTTTTAATTGTAGGTGCAGTTTTTCAACCTTGTTTCTAATTTTAATTTGTTTGTTTAAAGTGCATCCTCTGATTCAACTAATGCAGTCAGTTGAGGAAGTAATTCCAATTTTAACCCTCGTGTTGTACTTACCAAAAAATGTTGTTGCCTTGTCTGAAAAAAGTCCAAAAATTCAGAAAAAATTTCCCCAAATTTATAAAAAATTTGCAAAATCTTCAGGAAGAAAATTCCTGAAAAATTTCCCTCAAACATTTTTATTTTTTAAATAAAAATACCCAAATTTGACAGCGAAATTCACTGGATTTTGGTTGATTTTTTTCTGAATGTTCTTAAAACATTTTTTTCATTTGTTTTTTTCCACCAAAAAAAATGTTCAAAAATTTCCTAAAAGTTTTTTGAAAATGTGGAAGTTTTCACTGTGAAAACATATCTTTTTTTCTCCACATTTTTAAAACTTTAAAATGGGTCAGTTTGACCCGCAGGATGACAGGAGGGTTAAAATGGATTAAAGTGTGAAAGCAGGTGGACATATTCACCATGGCCTGCAGACTCCTTCATGTTCCTCTAAAGTAAACCATTTTTAAGTTCTCTTCAGGCCCAATCAGAAGTTGATACTGAAATTATACTGAAAGAGACTGACTTATCTGACTGTCCTGAAACAGTCAGATAAGTCTGTCTTTAAACTTATTCTGTCGAGTCAGTCCTGTTAATCTTCAGCAGCTGTGACACATATTTCGCTCTGCATACATTTTCCATTTGAGCAGCTTTAATTACTAGCTCATTCTTTATCAGGTTCAGACCACTGGGGTTTATTAGGACTTGTTAAAATAGCCTAGGCCTGGGTTCAGTACAACCTTTAGCAGCTTCTAGCATGAATTGCTTGAATTCAGAGGTGCTGCTGGTTGAGCAAGCCACACAATACTTGAGACTGATTCATGCTGTACGTACGCTACCGTTCAGAAGTTTGTGGTCACCCAGACAATTTCATGTTTTCCATGAAAACTCACACTTTTATTCATGTGCTAACATAACTGCACAAGGGTTTTCTAATCATCAGTTAGCCTTTCAACACCATTAGCTAACACAATGTAGCATTAGAACACAGGAGAGATGGTTGCTGGAAATGTTCCTCTGTACCCCTATGGAGATACTCCATTAGAAATCAGCTGATTCCATCTAGAATAGTCATTTAGTTTATTTAGTTAGAATGAATTAATTAATGCAAAAGATCTTTGACCTGTTTCATTAATAACAACTAGCAGTAATGCTGTTGCAGACGTTGTTCATGTCGGGCCACAAGCCAGATGAATGGTAAATATTAAGGATAGACCGATGCATCGGCCGGCCGATATATCGGACCAATATTTGAGTTTATTACTTAATACGCATGTGGGTTCGCCGATTTATTTTTCTCTGGCATGAATGGTTTTAATAAAGCCTAAATATTTGTTTTATTACCTCCGCCAAGGAGGTTATGCGATCGGGTCCGTTTATTTATTTGTCTGTCTGTGTGCGTGTCTGTGGACAGGATTTCTCGGGAACTATTTGTCGGATCTTCATGAAATTTTCACCACAGGTGGATCTTGGCCCAGGGAAGACTCTATTCAAATTTTGTGTTGATCCGGATAAGGATCTGGATTCTGGTTGCAAAAAAATCTCTTGCTTTACCATCCACATCTTCCCTTGGTGGAGGTCAGAAATCTCGGATTGCTCTTGTTTTATTTTATAGACATTACTTGAATAACTAGAAGCACCAAACACTTTTGTTCATTTGAAAGTATGTGCGGTAAAGTTGAACAAAGCTGTTGAATATTTTTTTACTGTTCAATAAATGTTTCTAATTTTAAACTTGAGACCTGTAATATTTATCAATGTGTCATTTTTTTGTATTTAAATTGAAGGAGCAAAAGCAGTATCGGCCCCAAATATCGGCTCAAGAAAATTGGCCATCGACTAAGGGTGATAGAAAAAAAGCGGTATCGACCCTAAAAAATCCATATCGGTCTATCCCTAGTAAATATTTCCTTTTTAAGTCATTCCAGATTTACCTTCTTGAACTTTTTCTATCAGTTCCAGATACTAAACATTTCCTGTAATGGTTCCATAGTTCTAAACATCCTGCTACTTTTACCTTTACTGGTGAAATTTAATTGACAAACTAACAACTTGAAGCCTCCAATTAAATACAATATAAGTAAATTGCATTATCTAGGTTCATTGACATTATTGTGAAAACATAAATGGTTAAATGGCTTTACAATTGACAGCTTTTATTGCACATGTACCACTAACAGCTAATCACACTGTCAAAAAACAGCAAGTGGCTTCAGGAGGAAAAATACATGTGAGTAAAATACATCAAAATAAATAGATTTTTTAATAATAAAGCAGCTCTTCTGGTTTAGGTATAGAACAGCTGAAAAAGTCACATATCAAACCTGGCACAAACACAAAGGAGTGTGTTTTAGTTTTAAAGCACTTTAAAACCAGTCCTATGCTACGTCACATTGCTGCCCAATCATCTAGACAAAACGTTGTTACTTTACAGTGCAAAATATAGACTCAGATTGTGTAAATGTCTATAGAAATATTTTTCCAGTCAACTGGCAAAAACAAAACGAGAAAAAAAAAGACACGTTTGTACAAATGCATTTCAGATAAAAGTGGGCTATCTAGTACATTCAATCGCACTTTAAAGGGTGAGTCTGGTGGTACGCTGTGTTCAAATGTTGTGAACAAAACCCATGAAAAGACCAAACCCGACAATCAAAGGATTCTGGTTACAGACCAACAAATACTGTCTGTGATCATTCCGATTTGTATTCACTAAATTTTTTATACCATGGTGTGCTTTCATATTATTAAAGTTACACGGGAGTTCATAGAGTTTATATTTTGTGGTGTTTCGTTTTGTTTGCGGCCACAGTTCCAGGACAAAGAGGGAGATTTGAAAGTGGCAGCTACAAGATCTCTGGCTCTGGGCCTGCGATCTTTCTGCTTGGAGTTTGCATGTTCTCCCTATGCATGCGTAGGCTTTTCCTCCCGCAGTCCAAAAATATACTGAGGTTAATTGGTAGCTGTAAATTGTCCGTAGGTGTGAATGTGAGTGTGATTGTTTGTCTCTATATAACCCTGTGATAGAGTGGTGACCTGTCCAGGGCCTTTACCCTCAGTCAACCCCCCATGACCCCAGTGAGAGTTAAGTATTGTGTAGATAATGGATGGATGGATTATTATTTTTTTGTACAATAAGCTTTTTTTTTAAAAACAAAAACAAACTGATGTCCACATGTGAGGACAGTTACAGATTTTTAAAAAGCAATTTTTTGATGTACATGTGTTAAGAATTTCTGAAGCATCTTTATGGTTTGGAAGTCCAAAGCCTCCTGCCTCCTGGCATTGAGAATATGCTGGTTTAAAGCACAGGAGAGTTCATTAAACAAAGCAGCTCTGCAGGCTAAGCAAACACGTGGTAAAGAGACCTCTGTCCTTCTATGAAACCACCTACATGTGGTGTTGGATAGTTGACAGTTGCTCGGGATCATTTTATGGCTAAAGTACGCTGGTTTTACAGCTTGTGATTGTGTCATGCAGAGTAGCTTTACTGTTTTTGAGCTGAGTTGCAGGTGAGCAGCGCTTAGAGCTGCATCTAGTGGAGGATGTGTTGGGGAAGAAAGAAGCAGAGACTGCCTTATCTAAGCCAGCGTCAGATATGTAACTTTGATACAAAAAGAGTGTTAGTGGTTTAATCATTGCCTGTAAAGCAGGGGTGTCAAACATACGGCTTGCAGGCTAAAACCGGCCCTCCAGAGGGTCCAATCCAGCCTGCAGGACGACTTTGCAAAATGTGAATGGTTAAATGAATCCTTACTGTGAAAATATTTAGGACATTGAACATTGTGCGATATAATGTGAACAGCTTCAGTCCGACAGAGTTTGGTTTGGTTGAACCCTTGTCACAACTTCTAAGCATTTTTTATGTATAAATGTTATACATTTACAAGGCAGTGGGATAACCGAACCTTCTTTCTCTTAGCTTGTGTGGTGTGTCAGGATTACTCCACAGATGTGGACATAAATGTACATTTTCAATCATTTCTTGATCTTGGCAAGTTGTAAAATACTGTATTGTTCGGTTGCAGATAAGTGCGAGAAAATGTTTTGTCTTTGTAAATACACTGTGTGAATGATATGCTGAGGCTTAATATTGTTGAAATTTCACTTATTTTTCTTAAGAAACTTCATATTGTTCATTTTGTATAAAGATGGCTCATTAAATGTGAACATTGTGGAATGTACTCTTTTTGCACTAAAAGTTGTCCTTATTTCTAGGTTATTATGCTCTGGTTTTACTAGTCCGGCCCACCTGAGATCAAATTAGGCTGAATGTGGCCCCTGAACTAAAATGAGTTTGACACCACTACTGTAGAGTGAATTTAGACCCTTTCACCAAAAATCCCACTTAATGGTGTTGGTGTTGTGTTTGCAATAAAATAGAGCTTCCAAGCTTTGTTAACAAGCTTTGTTAACCCTCAGACAGCTTCTGCTACTCAAATAAAGACAAAAAAAAATCCAAAAATAGGCAAAGTTGGGAAAGCTGGCAACACATTGTACTTTTTTTGGTCATTTCACGGAACTTAGACTGTGAAAAACTACAGGCGATCACCAGACTTACCCTTCAACATCATGGTGTAAATGTCAGTTGCCTTTGGCTCCTGTAACTGCAGTAGCTCTGAGAGAATTAGACAAAGTGCATTAATATTCAGTGACTGACATGACACTGCAAGTAGTCTAACACGGTCAATACAGGACATGGCAATAATGTGCAGCAGTAGAGTATCCACATCTAAGAGTACATCCATTATCCAGAAGCTGGAAAACCTTCACTGAACCGCCTGTCAGGTTCTGTCGCAGTGGTGTGGCTGCATCAGATCATGTGGATGTGCCAAAACTACAAAGAGGTTGGTACAGTACAAAAGGCCACTTTTTACATATCTGTCAAAGTGAGGAGGGGCACATCTCCAGCTGTGTGGTCTTTCAGTTTGAGATGAATCTGAACCCTAACAGATTCAGTGGAATTGATCTGTGTGTGCATCTTTGTGGTTTGCTGTCGGCGATGAATCACACCTCCCTTGTTTACCGATACTGTCATCTGTCAGGCCAACTTCTTCACGTTGTTCCTGCTGCTCTCTATCTGCCTCTCCCTCGCCCATGTCTTCTTCACCCTTTAGCCTCTTTATCCTCCCTTTCATTACTGTCTTTTCATTCTTCTCCACCCACTATCTTCCCTTTTTTTTTGCCCTCCACCCACCATGTGTCCTCTCTTTCTGCTCTCTTTTCCCTCGCTAACAATATCCAGTCCTCTCTCTGTGTGTCTCTTGCTCTAAATTCTACCTCCTCCTCCCACTGTCTTTCAAGAGGCAACCTTTATTTTTGGCTTGGACTGTAGTGTGTATCTGCCGTGTCCTGTGTTTGCCATTAGCTGATCCTCTGGAGACAGTAGTCATTCTCGGTGTCTAAAGAGCTGTTATGGCCAGATGAAGGGTACAGGTCACGGCGGAGCAGCCTGTTGACGACAGTAACCAGGACTTTCCTGTACTGCTGACGCAGGAGGGAGTAGGCAAAGGGGTCGGACGCAGCCTTGCTGTATGTCAGGCACTTACTGATGATTCCCCAGTGGCGGTTGATGTCCACAAAGGGAAGAAGCTCAGCCAACCTGATGGGGTGTCAGGAGAAACATGACGAAACAAAGCGCATTTTAGTCAAGGTGTCCGTCAGTGCTTTTAGCTGATGATACCTATGATATCTAACGCCAAGGAGACTCCATGAAAATCACAATAAAGGGTTAAAAATGGGGAAAGATCTTTAATTCCTTTGCTGAAGGAAACATAGTGTGATATTTCACAGGTTTTATCCCAGGTTCGTATGTTTAAATTTTGGTTTAAAAATTATTTTTATGCAAGGTTTTAAAGTGCCTACATTAAAAACTATAAAAAAGAAATTAACTATTTACTAATTTACTATTTTATCATTTACTGCATCTCAATAAAATGACCCATGTTCTAAGCCTGTTTAGCTCTTGGCATTGTTAGCCCTCGTGTTGTCCTTGCCTAAAATGTTGTTGCGTTGTCTGAAAAAAAGTCCACAAATTCTGAAAAAATTTCCCCAAATGTATAAAAATTTGCAAAATCTTCAGGAAGAATATTCCTGAAAAGTTTCCCTCAAAAGTTTTATTTTTTTTTAATAAAAAAATCCCCAAATTTGACAGCGAAATTCACTGGATTTTGGTTGATTTTTTTTTTAGAATGTTCTTAAACATTTTTTTTCCCATTTGTTTTTTTCCACCAAAAAATGTTCGAAAATTTGGTTAAACGCTGGCTGTAGTGTGTTTTTTTTCTCTCTCTCCCTTGTTTCTCTTGTGTTTTTTTCCCCTTTTTTTCTTTTTTCCTTTTGTGTATTTTATGTGTTGGGGAAAAAAATTGAAAAAATTCTTTGCATAAATAAAATTTTCAAAAAAAAAAAAGTTCGAAAATTTGCTAAAACAATTTTGAAAATGTGGAAGTTTTCACTGTGAAAATATTTTTTTCCCACATTTTTAAAACTTTAAAAAGGGTCAATTTGACCCACAGGACTAAATTCATTGTCTATCATTTAGGAAATCTTGATATCACATTAAAATGACATTAAAGCTAAAAAAACTGTGAATAAATGATATTTTCCAAGGCAATAAATGTAATCTTAAATATTTGACTTTCTTTATTTCTATTTTCTGAACAAGTTGTTCTCATTAAAGCTTAAATGTGTACAAGGTCCTTGCAGATATCCTGGTATTTTTCAGGACGATGATGCTGCACTTTTGCATAGGGAGTTAAAAATCTGTTCACATTTTCGCTAAAACTGTAGAGGGCTGCACCTTTTTAAATATTTCCATATAGTTCCCATGTTCTGCTAATTAAGAATACAAAACAAACAAAGTATCAGTTTATCACAGAGATGAAGAATATTTCCGTTTTATCCTCAGCAAATGATGTGTTACAATGCTAAAATGCAGAAGTACAGCAGAAACATAAACTACCGTTCAAAAGTTTGGGCTCACTCAGAAATGTCCTTATTTTTGAAAGAAAAGCTTTTTTTGCATTGATGATAACATTAAATGAGTCAGAAATACAGTCCAGACATTGCTAATGTGGTAAATGATTATTCTAGCTGGAAATTTCTAATGGAATATCTCCATTGGGGTACAGAGGAACATTTCCAGCAACCATCACTCCTGTGTGCTAATGCTACGTTGTGTTAGCTTATCATGTTGAAAGGCTCATTGATGATTAGAAAACCCTTGTGCAGTTATGTTAGCACATGGATAAAAGTGTGAGTTTTCATGGAAAGCATGAAATTGTCTGGTTGACCCCAAACTTTTCAACGGTAGCGTATGTGGAAGGATTGTCATCATAAGGTGATCTGGTGTCAGTCAGGATGCTTTCAGTGGGTCGATCCGGTCATGAGGTGACTCCTAAGACATGTTTCCTTCTTAATGTGTTCTCTTTCTTCCCTTCAAATGGCTGGCTGACTGACAAGAAGTTTGTGGCCCTCTGAAGCAGTTGCTCTCTTCTCTGAGAGCCACATTTAGTTGTCTGTATGGTCCAGCACTTTGTTGTGTGTGTTCAAGTGGAAGCAGCATGGCAGCCTCTAAATGTGCAGATTAGCCATCTCCTGCTTAAGAGACATGGCCTGTAAGATTATAGGCAATGTGGTGTGATCTAAGACCAAACTGCAATGTCATTGTGCACTTCAGGTGTTTGCTTTTTTCCTCTCATCTCATGCTGTGACAGATGTGTGTGATAGAGGACAGCACAGAGAACATGGTTTATTCCTTTTGCTCAGGCTGCATCTACCTTAATCACTCACCGCTCCTCTAACTGTATTATTAGCCATTAGGGTCATTTTTTAAAACTGCCGGACAAAAGTTTTACAGTAAATGAGATGCTTTATGAGTTGCTGTCAGCCTGACTTACCGTGTAATTACATAAGGAGCAAAGCAGACGATAAACGAGCCGATGAAGATGCTGATCTTCTTTGTGGCTCTCTGCTTTCTCCTCTTTTGCTCAGCTAAACATCTTTGTTTGACGCTGAAAACAACACAACAGATTCAGCATTTCCCAAAAATATTCACAAACGTATGCATTAGACATTGAAAGACATGAGGAATACAGGAGATGAAGTACCTGGGGTGAATGTCGACCAGCAGAAAAAGAGTCTGCATTGTGATAATGTCAATCCTCTTGCAGTGAAACCTGGCGACTTTTAACACCTTCAAGTAGGTGAAACACAAGATGAGAAGGGACAGCATGAAACTAGTAACGTGGAAAACGATGGTGAAGACTGTAAACTTGATCCTGTCGCTGTCTTGCTCGTTGGGCTGCAAAGTGCAAGACGCGTAAACGTCGCTGTAGTCGACCCAGGAGAAGAGCAGAGCCGTGAGGGAGAAGGTGAAGGAGTGCAGCCAGGAGTAGCACACCATGATCACTGCGTCCTTGTAGCGCATCTTAGTGGAGTAACTGAGCGGGAAGACCACCGCTATCCACCGGTCTATGCTGAGAGCCGCCATACTCAGCATGGTGTTGGCGGTCAGGAAAGTCTCCAGAAAGCTCACCGTGTGGCAAACGCAATCTCCAAAGGGCTGCTGCTTCCTGATGATCCCCACTAAAGTGGCGGGCATGTTCAGAACAGTGATGAGTATGTTGCAGAAGGACAAGTTCATGGTGAACACGCCCGGAACCTGCCGGCGTATCTCGGTGCTGTGGACGAAACATAGCAGCACCAACAAGTTTGACAGCAGCGAGACGACCGCGACCACGACGATGAACAAAGCGAAGATGATTTCAGCAAAGTCCATGTCTTATTCCGGAAAGTCCCCTCTGCGGCAGCCTGCTCCTGTAGATGGTGTTATTAAGCGCTTCAGATGAAGCATGGTCACCCGTCGCTCACCTCTCCAGCGGATCCCCTCAAGCATCCCGCGCCGCCGACCTCTCCAATTTCCCGGAGCGCTCTCCAGCGTGCTGAACCGAGCAGCCGCAGCCGCCGCTCTCCTCAAACATGCCCATTGCTATCCGTTAACATCCGACAACTCCACCGGTTTAGCTTTGCAAAGTGAACAAGGCGCATGTGGCCTGCCTTTCAGCCGCTAGGACCGTTTACGCAGCGACTGAGGGGCACCGGGGTGGAGAGCAGCAAGTCTACTGAAACCAAGGACAGTTTTACATAACACGTCCAGCAGCGGTCACATCACAGCCAGAGACACCGTGTACACCCAAACCACGCATCATTTCTGCCATTTAAGAGCCTTTTCTTCTATTGATTGATGTTGATTTTCCTTTGCGTAAACTTGAGCGCAAACCCGAATCAGCCATCCGGCATAAACTAATCGATTCACAAGTCAATTTCCTGCGTGTTGCCCAGAAATCAGCGTGGGTCTAGAGTGGGAAAGGAGCAGCGAAACCCCGGGATTTGCCTCTGGATAACTGGAAACGCATCTGCCGTGACCAATGGCACCAGGTGCACACCAGCAAACAGATCCTTTTCCTGAAATGAATTATTTATAGGCTCACGTAGATTTGTGTCCTATCATAATTTGTTCTGCAAATACACATAAAAGGACATCCATTTAGAAGACGAGCAGCTGTTATAATATGACTTGAAATTACAGCTGCTGATTTATTTTTGCTTTAAGGACCTGAATTATCTAAATGTGGACTATTTTTTAATACCATTGCAAACTAAATGTTATCTTCTTTTCCACGCCAGCTGGGACACGATCAATCAGATCTGCTTTTTAGAATTGACCAAACAAAAAGTGCTTTTATGAGACAAGAAGAAGAGCTGCATTATTAAATGGTAGAAAGAAAATTTGAGCCCAAACGAAATTTCACATCCAGCCTTGAAGCAATAATAGAATTAGTTGAGCTTATTCACTTCATACCTTTTATTGGACTGGAAATTGATTTGTAAAATTCCAAAAATTATGAGGAATAAAACACTATTAAAACTATAGTAATACATGGCTAGAGTTTCTGATAAATACAATTCGTGAGTAATTGTTTGTTTCTGATTTCTCAATCATTTCTATTTATTGTATGAATCAATTAGAACTACTGAGTAGTAGCAGTACGAATACAGCTTGGCTACATTCTTTTTTATTTAGTTGTACTGTTTTCCATGAAAATTCACATTTTTATTCATGTGCTAACATAATTGCACAGGGGTTTTCTAATCATCAATGAGCCTTTCAACACCATTAGCTAACACAATGCAGCATTAGAGCACAGGAGTGATGGTTGCTGGAAATGTTCCTCTGTACCCCTATGGAGATATTCCATTAAAAATCAGCCGTTTCCAGCTAGAATAGTCATTTACCACATTAGCAATGTTTAGACTGTATTTCTGATTTGTTTAATGTTATCTTCATTGAAAAGAACTGCTTTTCTTTCAAAAATAAGGACATAAATGACCCCAAACCTTTGACTGGTAGTATAGCCTGATGTGCTACAGCATTGAAACCACCAGCCTAATAAAGTGTAGGTCCTCCTCGTGCTGCCAAACATCTTTGACCTGCATGGCATGGAAGCAGGACTTTAATCCAATTAGGCTCTGGAGAGTTTGGAAGCTGGGTCAACACCTTGGGCTCTTTGTCAGGTACTTTGAGAAGCTCTTGAGCTGTTTTCAGTCGGCACATTGTCACTGCCACCTGGGGCTGCCATGAAGGGAGTGTGCATGGTCTTAAAATGTTTAGATGTCAAAGCAAAATCCACATGAATGCCAGCATCCAAGGTTCCCAGCAGAACACTGTATTGTTAATAAGATGACCACTGTTACTGACTTCACTCAGTTTTAATTTTGTGGCTAATTTGTGTATGGCACCAAGATGTTAATAAGGGGTCATAAGTTTATCACTTCATAAATGGCTATCTCATCAAGAGCTGTAAATGTTTATGTTGTCAATAAATACATTGAAATTGACATGCTTTGCTAATCTTTCACGAGACAGAGTTGCTACCCCACCTAGATTTTTCAATTAATAGAGCCATTAGTTCTGAGCTTTTATAAACGCTGCCTCGTGTGTGAAAATGGAAAGAAACAGATGAAACATTTTGTTCTCAACTTGCCAACTCAAAACTTGGTCATGTTAAAACAAATTTTTGAATTGATCTATTAAAAAAAAAGTAAATAATTGATTATCTATGGATAAAACCACAATTTCCAAGACAAATTCAATATGTTCCTGAAGACTCTTCCAAATGGACTATCTAAAAATCATTAGCTAATGATTTGCTAATCATGAATAAAGTCCTCAGTTGCCCCTTTGAATCCCTTCTATGGTCTACGTTGCTATAAATCGATACTCCACATACATATTTATATTTACTTTGTAATCCCTTTATTTGGTTTTTAGGCTAAAAAAATCTGTATCTTATAAATGATGTGATTAACTGTGTACATGCACTTCATCTTAATTGTGGAAGAAAAGCTTATGAGAAAAGAGTTGTGTTTGAAAATATATCTAATTAATAGGAAGCACTGCTTAGTCGTGGCATGAAATTGGAAGTGTTAAAATGTATCCAGTCCAAGTGGGAGTAACGTATTGTAGCCAGCAGCAGAAGTGCACTTCAGAAATGTTGGTGCTTGTTACTGAGTCATGCCCAGTTCTTTAGAAGCTCATGCAGACAGTGACTCACTGGGGTCAGACACAACCTGCAGGGCTATTGTACATCTTTTTTTCCCCCCGATTTCATTTGCTTCATACTCCTACTTGTTAAGAGTCTTGCGCTGGGCTTGCGCCTGAATCCCCATCCCCTCACATTAAGAGCATAGCTTTATTTTATTGGAGAGTGATACAGTATTGGAGAAATCACTTTACTCTGAGCCTGCTGCCTTGTTCATAACAATCATAGGTGACTAAAGTGATTACGTGAGTCATTATGAAATACAGTTTAGGAAAACCCTGAGCGAAACTGTGTGTGGAATGAGTGAGAAGAGAATCACCATGAAGGTAGCTAATGAAAGCCTTTCTGCGTACTATACTCCAGCTGTAATACAGCACTGGATGCGTGTGCGCTAACGTTAGCGGTGTTTTACCGTGCATGTGTTTGCGTGATGGAGTCAGCAAGTCAGAGAGACAAAGCAGCGGCGGGTGATGTCGATTCCCTACAATTGAGGGATCAAATGCCTGGGAGAGAGCTACAGCTGGGCTCCGGGGGGAGAAATGCAAAGCTATTTATAGGTGTGATGGGGTGTCACCTCCAATATAACTCGCAGCGCCGGTGTATTACCTAACTGATGTATCAGAGTAAAGCACTGTACACAGCTTTAGAGCCGCAAACGAGATAGCTTTTATGGGCGTTGAGTTATCATTCACTGCAGTTTCAGGCATCCTCCAAAACGCCCTGAGGCCCTGCATGTAGGAGTTTAAAAAATGCATTCAAACACTGTGATTCAGCAATAAACTAAACAGCATTTAGACGGCAACGAAAACAGCAGCAATCTCTAGTTCTGAATTTATTCAACATATAGACATGGTCAAAGAATGAAGAAGAAAAGAATGAATTAGATAGAGATAAGATGAATTAAGCATGCACAGAATACCTTCTAGACTGCATAGGTGTGATAAGTCATTGATTACTGTGTCAGATTAGATGATTATCGAGACTTGTGTTTGGTAAAAAAAAAAAAGACAAAAAAATAAATAACAATAACAGACCTCTATGTGCTGGTCATCCTTTAGTATTTCTGTCACATCTGTGTGCAAAAAAAGTGCTTTAAGGATGCTATTGGTTGACGTAGAAAGCAGGGATGCAAATTATAAAATGTTTCCTTAACTGATGGTTGACCAGTTGGCCAGGTAAAAAGCAATCAAAAAATGGGATACTTTTCTTCGTATGCTGTTTTTACCTCATCACACTAAAGAACACTTTAATGTTCAAAATGCACAACAGTTCAAAACTTTGGGGTCACTTAGAAATGCCCTTATTTTTGAAAGAAAAACGGTGTTCTCAGTGAAGATAACATCAAATGAATCAGAAATCCAGTCTATACATTGTTAATGTGTTAAATGATGATTCTAGCTGGAAATGACTGATTTTTTTAATGGAATATCTACATAGAGGCACATAGAGAGTTAGCAAATCACTAATATAATCAGGAGTCTGACCATTCAGGGCTTTGAAAACAAGCTTTAAAATCTTAACAATCAATTCTAAAACTCAAAGGGCAGCTAGTGTTGGGGTAATATGGTCACATCTTTTCGTTAGAAGCCTGGCAGCAGCATTTTGTACTCGCTGCAGCCTTTGGATGCTACGCTTGCTGATACCAGAATAAAACGCGCTACAATAATCAAGACTGGAGGAGATGAAGACATGAATAATCTTTTCTAGGTCTGCTGAGGAAAGGAAGGACCTGGTATTCATCTGACCTGCTTCCGACATGGTTTGCATATTGCAGCTATGTGTCACGCCTCTTTTATGTCATGGGTGCAGAAAATACTTCATCAGAAATGCATCTACGCATCCTCACTCATAGCTCCTCCAGAAAGCCTAATCGATTCTTGCTGTTCTGTCCTCATGTCATGGACGGCCAGACGGGATGCAGCCAGAGCAGTTACAGAAGCAAAAACCTGGGCATGTTAAGATGGGTGGCAACTGTTGATTAGAAATGGGGGTATATACAGGTAGTGGAAGGAACACTCTGAGGATCTCCTAAACATCCTCTTTGGATGAGGCAGAGTCTGAAGCTTCCAGAGAAGCCTCGTCTATAATCTGTGGTGGAAGTTCCTGAGAGAGTTATCAAGCTCCTTGGTGGCAGAAGGTAAGGTGTGGAGGAGATTCACCCTGACATGTTGAAGGCTCTGGACACTGTTGGGTTATCATTACTGACACATCTCTTCAGTGTCACGTGGAGGTTGCAGACTGTGCCTGTGGACCGGCAGACTGAGGTGGTGGTTCCCATTTTTATAAAGGGGGACCGGATGGGAGCTCCAATAATTGGGGTATGGCAGTGCTTAGCCTCCCCAGTATCATCTATTCCAGGGTGCCAGAAAGGAGGCTTAAACTGATGGTTGAAACTTCAGTGGTATTCTTATTGGTACTTTCTGATAGATTTTTTTTGCTAGTTTTTGGAAGAGAAAAATTAAATACCTAAATCAGATATTAAGTAAATGTCAGAGCACTCTCCACTCTTCATTTTGACAGTATTTTTGCTGTGATTTTAATAGTTTAGTAAAAAAAAAAAAAAAAAATTGTTAAAGTGCTTCTTCTACTGCTAACACCAATGGTAATTAAGACAGAAACTGAAAATAAAGTAACACAGAGTTGGTCTGCAGCCTCCAAATCATTAAATCCTACTGCTCTGTTCTGAAATTGAAGCAAAAATTCAGATTGACATTGGCCTATGTTCGCTTAGCTCAGTGATGGATAAACTGTGAGCTACAATCTGTATGTGATACTCTTTCAATGACAGTTTTGACGGATTGATTGCGCTTGACTTATTATTTTTGTGGCTCAAAGTCAAAAATGTTCCAGTGGGTGCTGGACTTGTCTCCAGATGGACTGAATATCAAGGTGCAGTCAAAGTAAGGACAGTTGTCTGATTTAGGAGCACATGAGAAGCAGAACAGGCTGGAGAGATTACATATCTATCTGCTATTCATTCATTTCATTTCATTTATTCTTTTCCATGATAATGCATGAAAAATCAACAAATGGATACAATTTATAAAGCACAGAATACACACATCCCATGTACAAGAACAGGAGTAGGATGAAGAATAAGCAAATGGAAATGCTTGGGAATCAACTAAAGGGTGCTGCTGGGTAAAACGGCATCTGGATTTACCTGCTAAGCATGCTGCCACCAGATAGGTGATGTATGGATGGATGGGATAAGATAAGCCTTTAGTGTGGTGCAGCCAGAGCTCTACTACAGAATGGGTTGCCAATGCCAGACTAGTTAGATTCATTTAATCATGAGGAGTTTTCAGTACACAAAGAGAGTGACACAATGAATGTCATGCTTTTGCAGTGAAAGCAAGACTGGAGCTGAGCACACTGAAAGCAAAACTGAATCCTTGCAAGCCCCTCACAACCTCAGTCGCACAACAAAGAATTCTCTGAACGCTTTCAAACATTCTCTTATGCAACAGTCCAACAGACCTTCATTCAAACCTACATCTGGGTCGCCTTTAGGCAGTAAGAGAAATGTTTAATATGTTCAGAGAAAGTGTGATCTCAGCACAGCGGCGAAATCCCCCTGGAGCCTTGCAGGTACTTGGAATGTCACTCGGATCTTGTAGCTGCATGGCACCTTTTTAGATTCACCTTTACAGCATCCCAAGAGCATGGAGTATTGCCTGAAGACAGGAGGAAGAAGGGTAGAATCTCAGGTCAAGCATAAGGTAACATGGCGGTTGTTATGTCTTGTGTCAGAGTCAAAGCACCAGATACAGTAGTGGGTAGCATGATGCCTTTGGACAAGCGGGTTTATGGAAGAATGAGTCTCAAGTAGTACACAGATCCCTAGTACTATTCCACTGTCTGCTACTCAGCTACTAAAATATTCAGATTAAACTGGTTGTTTTAAATATCTTAACCTTACAATAAGTTACTTTCTGCATAACTGCTACTAATATTTACATTCTGTGTGTTATCATTGGGTGAGTAATGCGAGGAAAATCAACAGTCATACCCAGAGGAAAGCTATTTTTCACAGTAGTCTTATCAGAAATACTTCTATTTGGAGATTATTACATTTTAAAATGTGCCCTCTGAATATCAGACATGCACAAAGTCATCATATATTTAAAGGAATATGAAGAAAACCTCCATCAAACAGATGTACACTGGAAAATGAACCAAATACACCAGTCTTTGCTACAGTTATTAAGCTGTATTGCACCATTGCAATACAATTATGCTACACACAAACTGTAGTAGAATATTTGGGTATGATGTGCTAAAGGTAAAAGATGATATAATCATGACAAATGCTATTAAAGCTGCTGTCCGGAGTTTCCGTTTGTTTTCAATTTATGCATCATTTTTTAACAAAGCTTAAATGTGTTAGTCTAGTTCGATACTATAATATAAAGTTAGTATAACGCGATATGAAAATTTATTCATGAGCTCCGCCTTCCTCTCATAGACCTCCAAGTTCGACCAATCAAGTTCAAGCTTCAGCTTTGTCATGCTGTCAATCAACGGTTACGCGCACAGCGAGCAAGCCCATGAAGAGGTGGGCGAGGTACACACTACGCAACCGCGCGCGCATTTGTTTTGCTTGTGGAGGAGAGAGCATCAGGGCTCAGCAACTTCCAGAAAAGTTACCAATCCCACGGCTTGTCAGGCCAAGAGACTGCAGGACGCTTTTTGGCTCGGGGTGCTCGCGTCGCTCCCCGACCACGGCCCTCCATAGCCCGCCTGACGGCTTCGTTTAGATGCCCGACCTCTGGAGGAAGATGTTGGGGCGTCTGGGACATACTCTTCGTCAGAGGAGTCATGCAATTCTGAACTCTAGATAGAAATAAATAAACAATGTGACACATATACACGTGTAAATGCACTAAGTTTGATAAACAACGTCATCGAGAGGGATACACGAGTGTAATCACATATTGAAACTTTACTCGTTAGTCCTAGCAGATTCATGTTATTTTGGTATTAGGACAAGTTAGACTCAATACAGCATTCTAACGTAATTCCTTTATTATTTACTAAATGTGCTAAATGTAGAAGCGGGGAAAACAGCAAAACAGGCAAGATGCTGCAGCACTCCGGGCACTACTCTCAGGTACTGCGCGCCTGCACAAATAAAGGGGCGAAATCAGAGGGAGGGAGGGTGGGACCACCAGTGTTCTGGGAGACGCTGCGATTCAAACTCCGGACAGCAGCTTTAAATGGATGAGTAATGTTAAAATGTGTGAAACACACGATGATGGATATTCTAGTAATCACTGATGTTTTGATGGTATGGTGGGTGTGAAGCGAGGGGAAAAAAGGTCATGAATCAGTAAGGATGTCTGAAATGTTGGTGGAAGATCATAAAGATAAACATGTATTTTTGATCTGAAGGCCAATTTATAGAAAAATGAAATATGGAGTACTCAAAACATAATGGTGTAAATTTAAGGCAATATAACCTAAAAAAAATGTATACGAAACATAATACATAATGGTGTAATATGCATGAAGACTGTCAAAAAATAGTGCAGGGGGGCAAGGGCAAGTCTGAACATGTCAGGATGTGTCCTCTGTAAAATGTGACCTAATAATGAAGGATCAGGATCTGATCTATAGATTTGGAAAGGTGTGATGGTGTCAAAACTGTCACTCCAATATAACACCCGATAGGCGTGGAGAACTGACCAACTCTCACAGCATAAAAGACGATGCACAGCTCGGTATAGCTGGCTTTTCTTGTGGTGTTATCACTGCTAAGGACTGCTTCTGGGTTTTTTGTAGACAATAAATCCTGCTGCCCTTGAAAGCTGACTTCTCTCCTGGTGATTTTTGAACATCTTTAAAGAAGCTTTTTGGACTTTTGAATGCAATGAAGTCTTAGACTCTGGCCCATGATTGGGGTCAAAACCACGAAGTTGCACAGAAATGAACAAAACGAGCACAGTGCTCACTGAAACAGGCGTGTCAGCATTAGGAAAAGTGGATTCAATCCGTGGTTAAACTCTGAAGATCTAAAAACTACCAGCTTTTGTCATTGTCGTTAAGAATAATCATTTGTATTATTGTTTGTATTCTATTTTGGTCCACACAAGAATGTTCTCATGTTTGAAATATGTTTACTTTTCACTTTTTAACAGATTGAAATGTTTTGATAATTGAAAAAAAAATTTTTTACACAGAGCAGAAATAGAAGAACGTCAACATCCATTCTGTTGACATTTTCCACTCTTTTCCTCCTGTCGTTGCTCTCCATCCCTTCAAGTTTGTGCATCACCTCTTGCATGATGCTAACAGTGATAAAGAGCTTGGAGTAGCAATACGATATTATTATTTCTTTAAAAGTATAAAAGGCAGCTTAAAAATTTAAATGGAATGATGCTGAAAACATGTTTTTTGAGGAGTAGTTGGAATGTGAAATAATAAAACTTTCCATTACAAAGACATTACAAGAGAGCAGCTTCCCCTCTCCATTTGTGACCCACTTATGCATCTAAGGGTAAATATAATGACATAAACTAAATTTTAGCTGATTATTTTTCTTCATACTGACCATAGGCCAGTTCATACAGTGTATAAAGATGAACATAGGAATAGCGTTAGAAACAAGGTCAGAAGCTGCTAACCTTTAGATGCTGCTGTGCTGATGCTCACATGCCAACGATCCATCATGCACCATCAATATTTGATCCCAAGGTCGCCTCTACTTTAAAAGAATCCGTCAACCAGCAAACCATTGATTTTCGAGCCCACCTGAAGCAAAATACTATGACTTCTACCTACAGGCATAATAACATATGATGACTTCTTTTGACAAACATATCCTGCAAGCACGCACAAGCCGCATGTTGTACCTAACTCCAGTACATTTTATCTTTACCAGTGCTGCCTGCTGGGAAGAAGCCAGTGAGGATGAGAAGACGTGGGCGTGCTGTGAATGACAGCTCGGGATTGTGTTTACAGGGTTAGCTGTGGTGTGACAGATGGGCCTCCTCCACACTTTGCAGTATAAGACAACATACCTGAAGCACCACACAGAAACAAAACCCAACTCGGACCGCACACGTCTGCTATGCATGTGCTCTCTTTTATGATGACTAGTGGCGACAGCGTATGGTGTTCACAACGTCTGCGTTATGTGTTGCACCTTCAAAAAAGTGGAAATAAATAAACAGGAGTGTATTATCACTTCAATGTCAAATGATTCATAATTGTATTATTGCTCAATAAAGTAAAAAAAGGCAAGCAACTGTGCAGAAATTTGTGTAACACTGCTATCCTCCTTGCTGAGGGGATTGAGTCTGTCATCATACATACAGGTGAAGACGTATGGAAAAAGTAAAAGATTTGAATGCTAGCAATGATAATCTATGTCTGTGCCCCCATATTTAATTCAGTAAATCTAAACTGATACTATATAATAAGAGCGAATATTTTACTGTTCAAAACAATGCCATTATTGTAAGGTTATATGTGTCAGTCCAGGATTGGAAGACATTTGGGCTTCAACATTTTAGAAAAATAAGCCTTCTTTTTAGTTTTCTGCTAAATATTTATCAATAATAGGTAATAAACTATCAAAGGTTTGATTGGCTCAGCTTACACATCAATGCTTCTATGTTTTATTTGTTGTTTGCTAACCCTACTCTAATCACAGTAACAGGGTTGCTAACAGATGCTAATGTTAGCTTTTTCTCAGGAGTAGAAGCTAGATATTTAGCTAGCTGCTACCGCTGACCAAGAGGACAAACTAACTGATGGAAAATGTAAAGAAAGAAGTCAAAAGAATTTTTCTTATCCTCATAATATGAGGTAGAGTGAGACATTCAATTAAGGCTGACAATGTGATGAAAATCTGAAAAATCAAAGAGAGGACATAGTTGTTCTACCCATTCTTAAGGAAAACTGTTTGATATTAATTCCAGCATATCATGTGATTCACTATTTTCTACTTCTTTTACCAGGTGAAAAACTTATGCTAACAAGGTTGTTGTAGGACACACATCCATACATAATAATCATTATTTAAAATACCATGTTTATTTTAAAAAAAAGTTCAACAATTACAAGACACATCAATGAAAGAAAGAATGCCAAAACAAGAGAAAAATGGCGTTTTAGGGGGGACGCCAGACTTATTTTGTATTTAAAAAATATTTTCAAACATTCTTTTCTCCAAGAATTTTTAGATTTGGTCCCAGGACAAGCACATTTACACAACGACTGCATGTTTTAGTATTCTGAACATGGATTATTAGAAATTTCATGGTTGGGGTGTAAAATTTCCTCCAGTTCTAGAACGATCCATTCAACTTTTATTGATTTGATTTTTTTAAGTGATATTGCACAGGGGTGAACTCACCTCTGTTGTCTGAAGGTTCTCGTTCATCCAGGTCATCTTAAGGTGAAGGGTTTAGTTCAGGGAACTGGACTTTTTCTTGTGATGTTGAAGACATTTTGCCTCTCATCCGAGAGGCTTCTTCAGTTCTAAAACTCGTTTGGAGAGTCCCAGGTATTTAACCACTAGAGGTGAAGGGGGCTAAGGCTGATGGTATCTACTATCAGCAAGGTGATAAAAGACTAAAGAATTTTTTTCAACAGCAGGTGTTGAATCTCAATGAGGTATTAATATGCTAATAGAGGGGAGGATCATGAGAGTTACGGCCCACTGAGTAGCCTCCTGCCTATAACTCATCATCATGTGAGTCGTTAGGCTCACATGATGATGAGTGTGACAAGTGGTTAAATCTTCTGGGGAGAGTTCTCAAGGCTGCCTTGTATGTGGCTGAGAGGTGGTGTCTGAGGCCTCCCCCTCTGTTCAGAGTGGGTCGCTCTAAATGAACATAAATGGCCTCTTTCACTTCTCTCTCAAGCCATCTGTCCTCTCTGTCTAGAATAAAACAGAATATTCTATTCTAGAATACTGTAATAATATATTACAATATATTATTACAATATAATATTCTAGAATATTCTATTATTGCTGAAACAATTTCTTTAGTCTTTTATCACCTTGCTGATAGTAGATACCATCAGCCTTAGCCCCACCTTCACCTCTAATGGTTAAATACCTGGAACTTTCCAAACTAGTTTTAGAACTGAAGAAGTCTCTTGGATGAGAGGATAAACCTCTTCAAGATCACAAGAATAAGTCCAGTTGCTTGAACTAAACCCTTCAACTCACCTCTGTTGTGTACTGTATAATTCAATTAATGCATTATAATCATTGAGCTGACATATGATCAATAAGTTATGTGAACTAACGCCGAACAGGAACATGATTCAGCAGGAGCATTCCTTTTCTTCAGACAGCGCTTGTGTAATCTCTTTCTTAGCTGCTCCACACACATTCAAGGCCCAGAATGACTGACTGATTATGATTCAAACACAGTCTCATTCTGTTCAGGCTCAAGTCCACAAAACATATTTATCAATACAGTACAATTCCTGTTGAAAAAAAAAAATATCTCACAACAGAAGCCATTTTAGCACCTGTGTTTCATTGTGTTTTCCCAGACATATGATATAATATGTTATTGAAAATTGAGGCTCAGCGCTGCCAGTTGGCAAACAAAAGGAGCATGAAATAGCTTTCATGAGTACTGTGCAGCTGCCACAGGTAAAGCAGGAAGACCTGTGATGAGTCATGTTCCCATAGCAACACTTCAGTCTGAGAAGTTATCACACCATCTCTAGCAGCACATGCTCTCATCGTGGATGTAAATATCATGTAATTGGGGGCTGTTATTTCTCTTAAAAGGAGATTGTAATTTTTGTCTGCCCTTTTAAATTACACATGAAAAGAAACAAGGGTAATTTAAGCATTTTTTCATGGTATCCATGCAACGAGATGGACGTTTCAAGAGCATTCAGACCCTGAGATGCTGGTCTCAGCATGTTCCCAACCATCAGCATGGAATGAAATTCATAATTGTTCTTCCCAATATCACTTACGATCAAATGGTCTCTCCCACCCTCAGATACTCCTCATTTTTTCTAACCTGAGTGGACAGAATGGTTTGGTCCGCTGCAGGTGCTCAAAGCTCTGTCAGACCTCTTGCTTTGTTCACAATGAGCCCTCTTTTATCTGGGGACCTAAAGGAGTGGACGGGGAGATAGCAGCAGTGCGGAGGAAGCATAAATAGATTGCTTTGACCCAATGGGACAGACCACATAAAGCCACATTTGAAAGGACTCCTTTGGTGTTTTATTAATGACTCAGCAGGAAATGCCCTGCCTGTTTATTGATTTCTTCATCAGTCCTTTCATACAGTCAAACTCTTTCTTCATAAAGCTTTGAAATATATTACTCAGACTTCCTGGATGCCTTTGCAAAAGATATGAGGAGGGATAGTGCAGGAGTTCAACACTGTTTCTAATGGGTGGCTAAAGTGTTTGCCTTGGATTTAAAAAGCATTCCTTTTATTTAGACCACAGGGTCCCAAACGCATTGTCCTGGCAGAAGGTTTAGGACCACAGACTCGGAGCAGCCAACAACCGACCAAACAGAAAAGCTGTGTTTCTTCGTAGAGGCTGATCTCACAGGGAGCGAAAGAGTCTGAGTGGATCGGACTGACAGTGAGCCTCCAAGCACAGTGAGCAGACACGGTGCATTCATTATCATTAGGTGATAGGAGTGCTTTGAAACCAGTCAGGGCTCCAGTGGGCAGACAGAGCAGGCCAGGAGGCACGTGATGGCGCATTATAGCCTCTACAGCAATCTATGAAAACCGCCTCGTAAAACGTGCAGGCACACTGATGAAGAAAACACTATTTAACAAGCCTTTTTACAGCCAGGGTGTGATAAACAGCACAGTCCTTTAGTAAGTGTGCAGACAACAGGCCTGCTCTCTAAGATCAGTGTGCATGGGAAGTCTTTGACTTTAATTCTGACCTTACTTTACTAAAGCAAAAACTGTCTTCTGTTTAAGCTGATGGATCAGGACATTTTTTAAGCAATATTTTTAAAGAAAAGGGGAGATAAAATCAGCCCTTTCAAATGAAATGATTATTCATACATTAATCGTCATTAATAGTTCTAAATAAATAATCCACTTACTAGCTTTTTCCAATTTTCAAATACCATCTCAAGGGATTTGTCTTGGAAATTATTCAGCAGTCATTATGCAACCTGTTATCAAATGACCAAAAGTAAAAACGGAATAAACTCTGTAATAGCTGAGCAAAAAGTGAAAACTGAGATACGCAACTAAAGCATTAAAGCTTGGACGTTTTCCTCTACTTATGCTTTTCAACATTAAATCATGGTCAACTTAATTAGGTTTACAAAAGAATTTACAAAACAGGCTCTTTTATGTCAAAGTCATAATTTGATTAAGTTAAATTTTATTTATGTAATGGCAATTAAAATTCAAAGTGTCTCAAGATGCTTTACCGTACCCATATGCCTGAATCCCAAGAGCAAGCCATAAGTGGCAACAATATATTTTACAGGACGAAACCTGAAGCAGAACCCACCTCATAAGGGGGGATCTATCTAGCGCTGGCTGGCTGGGTTGAGAGGGACAGAAGAGGTAGAGGGGGAGGGAGAGAAAGAGGGGTGGGGAACAAGGAAACATATACCGCACACTGGGATACATGTATGATAAGAGGAACATAGATGATACATGCAAAGTACAAGCCAACAATAAAACTGATGCCTAAGTTTGCTGTTATGGTGTAAGGCTCTGGCATTAGATATCCCAGTAGAAAGACGCAAACAGTATTTAATTACTTGCTTGTTACTTAAATGCTACTTTAGCTAATTTAACTTCATTTCATCCAAGCCCTCACTTTTTTTGTCAATCGCAGTTTTTAGGTTCAATGCCTTTTTTTTGTTTATATAGATTTGGCACACATTCTGGCATTAACTGGCCTTTGATTGTAAAAGCAACTTGCAGGAAAATTTGAGGTGTTGGTGAATAAAATATGCTTTAAGACAGTGAACAGAGCAGATTTCATTTTAGCACAGACACATCACTTCAACAAGAGGGGAGTTTCTCCTTATGGCTCCCTGCAGTGGGTACAGAATGTACGAGTACAGCTTTTTAAATTATCCATCGCCCTGTCCAATAATAAGCCCATGACTGTCATCCATAACAAAATCCCACAGTTTAAAGACCCCCTGCCATTACACTTTACCATAATACCATTACATTGTGACATAGATGCATTTCATAGTGTGCATTTTACTAAATGGATGATTGTTCCTTGTTATTTATTGCTGTTATTGGATGGAAACAAAATGCCTCCAAACAGGCAAATTTTGATCCTAAGAAACTGACCAAGGGTTTCTGCTGGTTTTCAAACCATATAATAAGTTGTAGAAAGGGTTCATGAATCTGTTCTTTGTGAAACTTACCCAGACCAAGCAAAGAATCCATTTGGGTCTGCATTAAAAGAGGTTTTGTACTCTCCAAACTCAAGTACAAAAGCAAACACGAAAGGAATGGATTATTCTGCCTAACTAGATGCAGGTTACATGTTACTTCTAGTGCATACACATTTCTATATATACACAAATACATTTTGTGTCTTTACCCATTACATTAATAAGCTTGGTTCACAAATAGCACTTTTACTGTGGAAACATTAGCATGACTAGCTAACTAGCTTATTAGCAAACCAATTTGATTTCATGCTACATTTTGTGGTTTTACAATAATCTGCTTTTACAAAAATTATAGTGCCCGTGTTGCATTTACCCTCTGTGTTAGAACTGGTCCTAGATGCTCTTTTAAGTGTAGGCTAGCATAGCACCTCTGTGGTACTCTGGCCAAAGTCTTCATCTGGGATATGTGTTACATCAGCCAAACACAGCAGACTCCTCAGCTGACTCTTTCATAAACTTAAAAATGAACTAGAGGTGATTCAATGTTGACTGTTGACAGCAACCAAGTCATCTGATAATTGCACTAACTATTACCAATGCTTCACTAAAACAAGATCTCCCACTCAGTGATCTGGTAGCTAATCCATCTACCAGTCTTATTGTGCAGTAATACACCACTCCTAGCATTCCTGCCAATACTCCCTGGAAATCCCATTCTCTAAATGTGTCAAGCACCATCTGCAACGCTCACTTGAAAGGTGATCCCTCGACTTGAACTTCATTTTGGGAGAAGGAGGAAGTCACAGGAAGCTAAATCTGACCCTGAGTGACAAATTCAGGGTATACAACCCTTTAAATGTCAAACTAAATGGCAAACATGCTCTTTATCACACTGTTAACCTTATGCACCTTGTCCAGTCATGGAGACTGCAAGCTCTTTTACTGATGACTGCTGTTTGGTCTGCAAGTCATAACTAGAAACCCAATCTTGTCACCAGTGGTGATTCTCAATATGAAGGTTGGGTCAGTTTGGTACAGAATTTGATGACTGCTCTCTAGACGAGTTTGAGGTTCATGATGAAATCAGAATTTAACGTCCAGAGAACGTTCCAAATGTCTTAGGAGCTTTGGGAATGGATCAAATGACTGCTTTTGGGGGATAGCAGCAAAACATAAGACAACAAAATAAATGTCGGCAAGCCAAAAGTTATGCTGTTGTGCAAACCTTACTGAAGTCAAGGACTGATTATTTTTAAAAATCCTGTGACTTTCAACAGGTAAAACTGCCCCCCTTGTTATTACCATGAAAAGCCTGACAGGGACAACAGAAACTAAGATTTATCAAACAGTCAACTTGGCTTCAGATTCCAGTCTGATTTCTGTCTCTCTTCACTATCAAATATCAAGGCAATGTGTGAAATGAAGCTTCCTGATTATTCAGAGCAAGCTTTATCAACTATGAGACAGGAAATTTATTACATTACAGTTTGAGGAACTGAACGGCTACAGAAGCATGAATCTGTTTGTATTTTTACCCTTTCTGTCCAGCCAATGAATATATTATGAAATATATAATCTGACTCCCTGTGCCCCAAACGTTTGCCAGTGTAAATACACAGTGTAAGCATTGACTAGTTACTTTCTCTGCATTTTTTCTTCCCTCTCCCTGCACACACAGGTCCAAAGCTGAATCCTAAGTGGAAGCAGTTTGTTGTGCATATGCATCTCACCGTAGTGCCAGTCTTACTCAACTAGATCTAACCTTTACTGCAATCCACTGGTTATAAGGACAAGATGCCCCCAGAACAGGCTGTATCTAAAAACATCTGCTTCAACCATCCTTCAAGGTATTTTTCAGGCTTGGATGCCCTTAAAGTTGTGGACTGCAGTGTAGTGACTCATGCTAAGTCACATGAGTCACCAAGGACCGAGCTAGAAAATAGCCACTACATCATTCACTTTTGGTCAGGACAACCACCTTTCTGAGACAAGAGAGGGAGAGATTTAAACGGTGCTAGTGGTGGCTTGGATCAAAATCAGACTAGCTGTACAAGAGGACTGAATACTGAAATCATGAAGGTTAGAGAGGACACAGTGGATATGGTCCCCTCCTCCCAAGGTGTTGTCACTGTGCTTGTAAGCAAGCTTAAAGGTTCAGTTGCCACAAGTACAAGACTGTTTGTGCTAGGCAGATCCCAAGTGTTTGTGTGTTTAATCTTTTTTTGCTCTACAAGTACTCCATCTTGGCTGGGTTTCTGTTCAAACTGAAGGGGAAATGCCATCTTGGGTGAAAAGATGCCTGTACCATTTTTTCACTGTAGCCTACTGTGCAGGTTTTTTCAGAACCTGTAGGATAAGTTTGGTTGCTGGAACATCTGTCTGCATATTCTACCCAATTGCAGGTGTTTCCTTTGGACAGAAGCACTTTAAGAGAACAAGTGAAGTTTCCGCCAAAAACTAGAAAGAGTAAAGTGAACTGTCACCACAAGAAACAAGCATTTTGAAGGAGACTCAGCACAGGAAATGTCCTACAATGATGAAGATTAAAAACCTAGAGGGCTTTGAAGTCCTTGCAGATGAAACTAGCAGAAGTTGGGCTAAAAAGACAATGGAATCCTGGCTGAATGATGTAATCTATTACAGAAAGATCGCTAAAATCTACAAACGAAAGCTTTACCTGAGTAAGATCCTCATGAAAAGAACCTTTATCACTCAATTTCTTCTCCACACACTTATACAATGCATTTCTTTAAACATACTGGTCTTCTTTCTGCTGTCTTTTGCAGCTACACTCAACAAAAATATAAACGCAACACTTTTGTTTTTGCTCCCATTTTTTATGAGACGAACTCAAAGATCTAAAACTTTTTCCACGTACACAATATCACCATTTCTCTCAAATATTGTTCACAAATCTGTCTCACTCACCGGACATGTCACCCATTGAGCATGTTTGGGATGCTCTGGATATATGACAGCGTGTACCAGTTCCCGCCAATATCCAGCAACTTCGCACAGCCATTGAAGAGAAGTGGACCCCCCCAATTAAACAAAACTGCACCTTTCAGAGTGGCCTTTTATTATGGGCAGTCTAAGGCACACCTGTGCACTAATCATGGTGTCTAATCAGCATCTTGATATGGTACACCTGTGAGGTGGGATGGATTATCTCAGCAAAGGAGAAGTGCTCACTATCACAGATTTAGACAGATTTGTGAACAATATTTGAGAGAAATGGTGATATTGTGTATGTGGAAAAAGTTTTAGATCTTTGAGTTCATCTCATAAAAAATGGGAGCAAAAACAAAAGTGTTGCGTTTATATTTTTGTTGAGTGTAGTTTCACCCGATAACCTGATCTTATCCAAGCTGACTTAGGACCATAACGACCATAAATACTAAAAGACCAAGTGGCAATCTGGCCCAGGACACAGCCTGCAACTTTAGCAACTCTGGAGTAGGCGGGACTGTTGCTTTCACTACCATTTCCTTTGCATTCTATCTGAACATACAACGGCGTTCAAAGGTTTGGGGTCACCTAGACAATTTTATGTTTTACATGAAAACTCACACTTTTTTTCATCTGCTAACATAATTGGACAAGCGTTTTCTAATCATCAATTAGCCTTTCAATGTGATTAGCTAATACAATGTAGCATTAGACCACAGGAGTGATGGTGGCTGGACTATTCTTGCTGGACTATTTCTGGTTAGAGTCGTCATTTACCACATTAAAAATGTCTAGACTATATTTCTGAGTAATATAATGTTACCATTATTGAAAAAAAATGCTTTTCTTTAAAAAAAATAAGGACATTTCTAAGTGACCCAAGCTTTTGAACGCTAGTGTATTGTTAGAATAGATTATTGCACATTCAGCATTAGCTTAGCTTAGCTAGACTGTATTCCCTTTATAAGGGATATACGGGAATACGGTCTAGCCCTCCTCCATTGACACATTTTGACAGGTTTTCAAGCTCCGAACAGATCAGACCGAACCAATCAGAGCACCAGAGGCGGGAGTTAACGATGCGTCATCTTCACGGCCGAGTTGGCCGCAACAGAGCAAGGTTTCTCTCGTGCGCTTTCCTCTGTTTTGCACGGGCTGAATTTGTCCTTAAAACCTCAACAAGAAGCAGCTCTTAAAGCTTTTCTTTTTGAAAAGGATGTATTTTTAATTCCGGCAGGCTGTACGATAGAATGCGTAATGCTGCCCTCCACTGTTGAAAGGGAGAGCTTAGATTTTCCTCAGGACCCCTGTACGGCGAAGGAAGCTGTTAAAACTACAAAACATCATGGCGGAAAGGCAATTGTTAGGTCGCTTAGTGATTGCGTCACACATGTGTTACGCTGATCGGCTCTCTCCAATTCAAGCTGTGATTGGTAGTCCCGCCTCTGGGCTAGATTTGGTTCAATGGAGCAGTTCCAGACTGACTTTATGTGTATTTGTAATACACAATATAAAGGCTGTCTGGTCCCCAGGCAAATTCAGCATCGGAAACTAGTGAGAAAGCACTAAGCAACTGAGACGCTTATCATTTCTGGGTAAATACTGCTAATAACAGTTGATATAGAAAATACTTTATGTTGGGGTAAATTCATGTAATTATATGCAGCTATATATTATATGCATAACATCTGAGGGGATTTGATTATGTTATGAAATTGAAGATAAGGTTTCAACAAAAACTGTTTTGTACTCCTCAGTTCGAGGGGGGAAGAAAATAATGCTTCAGCACCACTACATGCACGTTATTACTCCGCCAGGGAACGCAGCGGAGTAACACACTAGCTTGAAAATTTTGCAGCCTGTCATGGCAGGACTGATTTGGCCATACTGGCAGATGTCATTACTTTTTAAGCGTGGCCCATGCAGTATTAACAAGTGTTACATAACCCTAATCAGGCAAGTAAAGCGAGGCTTTGCGGAACCTCCACGCTAGCAGGCAATTTCTCGTTAATCTTTAATTAAGCATAAGGTGCAGTGTTGATTCATCCTTTCTCGATGGGTTCTATTTTCAGACGGCGGCGCCCACTCTTACCCTCTCTGGGGAGGCAGGAGGAGTCTTTAAAGCAAAGAAGAGGCTCACAAACATTCCTGTCAAAGCGTGATTAGATTAAAGAAGGCTATTTCAAAGCACAAGCTTGTTTGCATTACGGACATGTGCCGGTTTAAACAATAATAGTGTCTGCTACATGAATTAAGTGTTTTTTCTTGCTGACATCGTGTGAAGGATATGGAGAATCTCATTAGGGACGAGGCAGATGGAACAGAACAGGAGGTCCTTGTCATCCATAAATGTTTTAGTATTTTATTATTTTGATATAGCTACTGCTATCCAACTTACATTGCACACTTAAAACACTGAACGTCAAAATGTTAAAAGCCATTACATAAAATTAAATATAAATAGCTTCCGATGGACAATGCACAACAACAAGCAGTAAGAAATAAAATATCAACATTAAAGAATAAAATCAAATGTACATATATAACAAAACAATATTAAAAATGACAGAATCTGCAAAGGAGGCCAGATATATACAACAAGGGAGGTAAATGAAATGGAATAAGAACCAACAGAATAGACGAAATGTGTTAGGAAATTGCACGAAAGCAGCAAAAGTGGCATTGTGCACTCAAGTAGGCAGATGTTTGGAGTTCAAAGGGAGAAGATGCAGACTTCACACATATTCCCAACACCATAACACTATGAAAGACTAAAGCACTAAATGTTTAACCTAGATCTACTGTATTTAAACATGAACTGGTCTTACTTGCAGTATTTGGAAGCATTCTAATGGTGTTGACAGTCTAGCTAGAAATAGTGTTTTTCGTATCTTACAGCGTGTGTTTAATCATTTATGTGAGGCTCATGCTGGCAGTATTGTATAAGCTTAATATCCAGCAACATCAAAGACTGGCTACTAAAGAAATGCTACAGACTTAGACGAGTAGATCAAACTCATTGTTATGCATAAAGGCACGAACTAGGATATGGGTCGTTTAGCTAAGCATAGAGGAAGCAGAAAGAGGCAAACTAGTTCTTTCCAGACTTAGCAAATATGCATAATCCATAATCATAATAGAAACAAAAACGACAGGCTGTGGTTTACCAGGGCCGTATTGTAACCGCTTCTCAGTTTCAGGGAACCAACAGCAAGCTCTGGGGAGTCCCATCCCCACAAAAAAGCACAAACTATCTGTTATTAGTTTTCTGGACAAAGACCAGTTAGACTTTCCCCGGTCTAACTTTGCTAAGGTAACTGCCTGCAAAACTGAATTACTGAACTGTTGATTGTTCGTTATACAGAGAGCAGCAAATGAGAAAAATTACTTTGGATGTATCCTTCATGTTCAATCGGGGGTGAGATAATATGACAACTTTCTTTCGGGTAATATAGTATCAGACAGACTAAGTGTACTAAGCGTAGCTGTCAAACCACAGTGGTCCAATTGGCTCTGCTGCTTTGTGCCATCTGGGTCACCTCTGCCCGTCGCCCATGGTAACGACACCCCCTCTCCAGTCTGTCTCATTGGTAACCCCCATTTTCACTTCCCATCCGAGCTGCTGAGCTGCTCTCATGCTGGTCAGATGCAGTTTCTTTTTCCATTTACCTCATGGGGACTGCATGCTTACACCACTTTAACGTTATTTACATGTTTAAAAGATGGGATGTCACGCTAAAACCGAAAGCAGTTTTTCATGTTATATTGATTGCATCATGTTTGGGGAAAAAAACAAACCGTAAGTGAATATATTTGCATCTAAGAAGATGGATCCAGTACACCCAGGGCCCATTTCTGTGGATACATACTGTACATATACACTACTACGGATTTTTTTCTCTTTCTCAGTGTGGGGGCAGAGGACAGCTCATGCAATGCCAAACTGATCGAGTACGAGGTATTACAGCTGGAGAGCCGAACACTCTTATCTCTGAACGTCACCAGGTCTGAGTAACTCAGGTGGTGAGGCCGGTGAATGCAGGGTGTGAGTGGACATGAAGCAGGTGATGAGGGATTTCCTGCAGGTGTAGTGTGACGCTCAGTAAGCAGTAAGAAGCAAGTATGAGCATGTTATCTGCTGTCACCAGCCGCTTGTCAGCTTAGATATATCGATCGAGGCCCTGGATGGGGATGTCCTCCACGACTTATCAAAGCTCAAGTGGGTTTTCAGATATTTGGACTTTTTTTCCAATTGGAAAATCGTCCAAGGAGCTTTTTACTCTAGTAAGTTTAAGAAGAGAGCTGGGAAAAGTGTTCAGATTTATATATATATGTTTCATCTGTATTTTCTATACTGTACAGCCAAAAGCAACTACAGAATTGTAGTCCTTTAACTGATGGGCTACAATGGACTGATGTCAAACTCACTTTAATTCAGGGGCCACATGCAGCCCAATTTCATCTTAAGTGAGTCGGACCAGCAAAATCTTAATTACTTAAAAATAAATAATAATAATAAGGAATAATAATAATAAATAATGACAACTTAAAATCTTTCCCTTTGTTTTAGTCCAAAAAAGTACATTTTAAAAATGTTCACATTCAATTGATTATCTTTTTATTAAACATTTTAAACAACCTGACATTTCTAAAGAAAAAATAAGTTTAATTTCAATAACATTATGCCTCGGGTTATCATTTCGATCAGGGGTGGGCAAATTTTTTGGCTCAGGGGCCACATTGACTTCTGAAATTTGACAGACAGGTCAGACCAGCATCAGATGGTTGGAGATTGTGCAAACTAATATGAATTACATGTTAAAGACAGTACTGACAAAGTAAAGAATACTCACATTCAGTTTCAGTGGGAACAGTGTTGTTGGTCACTTTTATTGCCAGAGCATCAAAGTCTGGTGTCAAAGTTTCTTCAAGAAACTTCATGAATTGACGATGCTGAAGCCCTCCCTGGTATAAAGTTAACGAGTTTTACGACTGGCTTCACGACATGATCAAGATGCAAAACAGACTTACAGAGCGCTTCCTGATGGATCATGCAGTGTAGGAAAATCACATCCAGCTCAGGGTTTTCCTCCTTCACCTTATCCTGGAGTCTTTTCAGCAGCCCGACGTTTTTTCCTGTCGAGTTTGGTGATCCATCCGTGGTGACATTGGGGAGTTTACACCACAGCAGCTTCATCCTCTGGATGACCCAGACACCCTGTCCTACAGTCCTCTCCACGTGTTTTCCCCTTCATGGATTCATGGTCAAAAATTCCTCTGTTGTCTGAAAATGTTAATTAATCCCTCTAATAAAAATTAAAAGCTGAGCAGTGTCTTTTGTGTCATTACTTTCGTCCAGTGCTAATGAATATAGCTTGAAGGACTCCGCTTTTTCGTTCAGTGAGCTGGCTAAGTCTTCGTCGATTAGTTCAACACTGCAAGTAACTGTCCTGTGTATTAAACTATTTTTTTAAAATTTGTTTTTGCTCTCTGGACACAGGAGACTTGCTGTCTCTACCATGCATTCTTTCAAAAACTCCCCTTCGGAGAAAGGCTTGCTAGCCTTTGCTATTTTGAATGCTAGCAAATAACTTGCCTTCGTGCTTGACTCTTGAATCGTAGTTTGCAGAAAAAACGTATTTTGCTGAGTGTGTAAACTGGCTGCCAGCCTCTGACCGTAGCTGTCCTTTATTGCGCTGACTGGTTGCTAGCGTAGTTAGCATGCTTCGCGGAAAAGTGCCGGCTGATATTGTATTCTTTAAAAAACACAACGGGTTTTAAGCGAAAAAATATTTAGTAGTCCACTCCTTCTGAAACACTCGACACTCACTGTCGACTTTTCTTTTCTTTGATCCACTCATTGTTACGGCAGGGCTCAATGCAGCTGCAAAGTAGAAGAAGAGAAAATAAACCAACAAAGGTCACTTGTGTCTGGAGCGCCATCTAGTGGTGTCAACAGAAACGACGGGTACTGCAGGGGAAGGCCAAATGAATGTGGTTTTTACTGTAATTTCTTCAATTCTAATATCGACAAAATTATTTCGCGGGCCGGATTGAAAAGCCCACCGGACCATATGTGGCCCGAGGGCCGTAGTTTGCCCATGCCTGATTTAGACACTGTAACTTACAGATCACAGTGTGTCTATTGCGGCACAAAACATTCAGTCACAGGTATCTGGAACTTAACAATATAGTATTTTACTTTATGATCAAAACAACTTGTCAAGATCTCGAAATTCTTTTAAATTTACATTCATTTCCACATCTGTGTAGTAATCCTGACCACCTGAACTGACACACCATACAAACTCCCTGACATGGAAAAGTGTAACATACACTCAACCAAAAATATAAACGCAACACTTTTGTTTTTGCTCCCATTTTTTATGAGATGAACTCAAAAGATCTAAAACTTTTTCCACATACACAATATCACCATTTCTCTCAAATGTCTAAATGTCTAAATCTGTGATAGTGAGCACTTCTCCTTTGCTGAGATAATCCATCCCACCTCACAGGTGTACCATATCAAGATGCTGATTAGACACCATGATTAGTGCACAGGTGTGCCTTAGACTGCCCACAATAAAAGGCCACTCTGAAAAATAGAAGAAATCAGGAGGGGAAGGAATTCAGTACTTTTTCACAGCAATACACCCCGATCAGGCATAACATTATGACCTATAAACATCCACATGAGTGTCAGGATTCAAGGTTTCCCAGCAGAACATTGCATTAAAACAAGACAATTGATGTTATTCACTTCACCTGTCAGTGGTCAGAATGTTTCGGCTGGTCGGTGTACATCCTAAGCTGGCCATTCCATAAATTTGTGGAGCAATGCTTTCATAGAGATATGGACACAAAACAAAGTAAACAACCCACTCTCCACAAAGCGAAATGAGATGATAACAAATGCTGCAGTCAACCAAAGGAAGTCATCGCTGTGACAGCTGACAGCATCAGAGTCCAACATGGCTGGCTTTGCTGATGATGGCATCTGTTCATTCCAAGATAATGTCTTGGATTCGCTGCATTACATTGAGCCCCATGGTGCTGTAATAAATAAAGCATGAGAGAAACCCAAGGAAAGTTGTTGGTTTAGGCAAAAGAGATGCAGCCACTTCTCCCTGACCTAGATTTTAGGCATTGGGAGTAATTTTGTCTGCTACTTGTGCTCCCCATTGTCCTTTTGTTTTCTTTCACCAACTCCTAATTTATTCCTCAGAGCGGATGGACACTGGCCAGGCTGCATGAGAACAGACAATATATGGGTATATTATCTTTCTTTTGCTACTGGACAGAAATCTTGTAAAAAGCAGAAGAAGTAGCCCTGTGCAGTATCAGGCTCTGCGCGACACAGATCCACTTTTGAAGGAAACTGTTTACATATTTCACATTATTCACATCGTTTGCCACTGGAATACTAACAGTACTTTTGCAACCTAGAAACCATTAGAAGTGGACTGTGTTCTGGACTGTGCATACAAGTAAAAAATATGAGAGAATCTGTAAATAAATAAATTATGTCACTGACATGATGAGGACGATATGATTTATGTTTTGCCTGAAATCTCTGCAACAAGCCAGAAATTGTATTGTAGGTTTGGTTTGTTGTTTTGAGGAACCTATTTTGTCATTTTCTGTCGCAGTTAAAATAATGGCATATGTAATAAAATGTATGAAATGCAGTATAAATAAAATCAATAATGAGATTATCTCATTACAATAAATTAGTGCCTCATTATTAGGAGGAAATAAATGATGAAAATGTTGTCAGGTAGTGAAACTGTTGGAGATGAGCTTCTATATCTTCAAAATCTGACTTTTCTGACATGATATTGGTTTGGGTTTGTATGAGGAACACATTGCAAGCTTGAAATGAACGGTAGATCTGGGAGATTCTCTCTCTATCTGGATGTTTGTTTTATTTCATCTGTCTGTGTGACTGGTGTGTCTGAGATTACTCTTGTACGTTTGTGTGTTCTCTACATCTTTTTAATGGTAAGGAAGTTGTGAGATCACCTCATCACCTGCACTATTGCTGAATATTGTTACTGCAAGAGCAAACATTTATTTACAGTTTATAATTTGGTCATCTTATACGTGTCCATACTGTAAATCTACTAAGTTACTTTTCCGAGTTTTGTTTTTTTGCTTTTTTCCCCTCATTTTATTACCCGTTAGTGTTTTTTTTTTTTTTGTGGCATGTTGGATGAGACTGTAGAACATCCATCCATTATCTATACACCGTTTAATCCTCATTAGGGTTGCAGGGGGCTGGAGTCTGTCCCAGCTGACCACCTATCACAGAGCTACATATAGAGACTAACACTCACATTCACACCTATGGAAAACTTAGAATCACCAGTTAACCTCAGCATGTTTTTGGACTGTGGGAGGAAGCCGGAGAACCCAGAGAAAACCCTAACTGCTCTGGGTCTCCTCCTCTGGTCTCCTGGGCAGTGGTGCGTGGCCGACTTCAGCAGAATCATTATGATGGGGTATTGCACAGTGGTCAGAGAGGGGGCAAAAGGTCACAGCAACTGCAAGTGTGTGTGCAGTAGGATGGGGGGTTTGCAGGTAAACAGCTCCTCTCCACTGCTGTGTCTCGTTCCTCAGTAGTTAAATGTAGGGCAGCAGGTCGATTGCAGCGGATGATCTCTGCAGGCCTGGAGCAGCAGCAGTAGCAGTATTTTCATGAATTGATTTCTTTCAGGAAGCGTAATTGCATCAGGAGATGGGCAAGAGAGGCAAAATGATTTAAAGAGGTAATTAAAACCCGCACATAGCTATGCACATGATGAGCAGGCTCTGTCAAAGCATGACCTCACTCATTTGTAGCCCTATAAAGTACCAGTTTATGTCCATCACAGCTGAAGCATGATTGATGTCTAAACCCTTCTTTCTGGTAAATGTTCATTGTAGCAGTCACTATGAGAAGACTTTTTGTCCTGCCATCAGACTGAGTCAGTGCATGCACCTCTTCATTAATATTCAACAACACGGGCTTTGACCTCCAGGGGATATGAGCATACGTAACTAAGCTTAGTATGCTCCCTTCAACCACAGTATGGATTTGTATCTTCTGAACAGGAAAAACAAAGGAAGTTTGATGTTGCTGCTACCAGAAACAGGATTTATTGCTTGCTGCACTGATCTTGGTCCCCTTAATTGCTGCATTCTCCTTAAAACAGATGTAATCACCTTTCAGTGGGTCATTTCACTGAAATGGTGAACATGAGTTCCCTCTTTCCACTAATGAAGTCTAAAACTATGGAAGCCCTTTCTAGCCCTTTGTGATGTTATGTCAAGAAATATAAAATAAACTTAAGGTCGTAGTTTTTCTTTTTGCATAGTAAAAAGCGTTTTTTTTTACTGTAAATTTTTTTTTTTTTTTGCAAAATAATTAAAAAAAAAATGCCCTTAAATTAAAGCTAATTTTTGATTTCTTCCATGGCACTGGGAACTAAAACAATTATGAGACAGTAACTGAGAATTAGAATTTATTTGTGCTGGTTGTCAGAAATGTAACTCTTTTTTTTCGGTACAGATACAGGCAATTGCAATAAAATTTTGTTTACCTGAAACCCAATAGGTTTTTGTACGGTGGCCGACAGGGGCAAACACGCTGCAAACCGCAAAAGCGCTGCAAACACAGAAATGATCCAAAACCAAAAACTCACAAACACATGAAACACATGCAAGAAAAAAAAGCTGCAAGAGAAACATGCAATCACAGAAACGACGCAGAAGCAGACTTGCAAAATCACAAAACAGATGCAAATGAAAAATGCTGCAAATATATAAAAACACACACAAACCCCCAGAACAACCGCAAGAGAAAAACGCTGCAAATTCAATCCACAACGGAAGTGCACCAGACACGAAGGAGAAGGAGAAGCAGAAGAAGAAGAAGAAAGTGAAAGTGTCTGATATTTTTTAGTGTGAAAAGATACATTTTCATTTAGTTTTAGCATCATGTTTTTCCTGAATATCTTAATTCAGCTGCTAGACATTTGTGTTGACAAATGGTAGTGAATTGTTTTCGTCGTACTTTATGTGTCTTAATGGTTCAAGTTCAACTATGAGGTAAGTCATATTCAGATGAGAGTAGCAGCAGTTCAGCATCTTATTATTTGTCCTGGCACAAATGGACATCCGTACACTGGAAAAAATGCCCTTCTCAAAACAAGAAAAAAAAACTTATTTCAAAGAACGTCTACCTTGAAATCAGTGAAAAAATCTGCCAATAGAACAGTGAAAAATGGCTTGGTAAGATTTCTTGAAATAAGATTCGATATTTAGAATATTCACATCTTTAAATTAGCCGGAAAAACTTATTTTAAGCTATATTTTACCAGGATTGTCAAGCTTGGATGTCTTAACTCTCCTGTTGTCACCAAAACATATTGTTGCCTTGTCTTTAAAAAAATCCAAAAATTCTGTAAAAAAATCCCCAAATTTCTAAAAAAAAATTGCAAAATCTTCTGGAAGAAAATTCCTTAAGATTCCCTTAAAGATTTTATTTAAACAAAAAAAAATTGACAAGAAATAAAAATTCAAAATATAAAAAAATCTATTTTTTTTGGAATATTTTAAAAAAATGAATAAAAATCTTCCAAAAAAAATCCTAAAAACATCTAAAGTGATCTAATATTTTCTTTAAGAACATTTGTGTATAAATCAACCAAAATCCAGCGGAATTCGCTGGATTTTGGTTGACTTTTTACCTGATTGTTCTCAAAGAAACATTTTTTAAGCATTTCTTTTTATCCATCAAAAAATATTCAAAAATTTCCCCAAAAAATGTGAAAATGTGGAAGTTTTCACTGTGAAAATATATATAATCTTTCCATATTTTTAAACTTTGAAACAGGTCAATTTGACCCACGGGATGGCAAGAGTTAAAACAAGATAATTTCAAAATTATTTGACTTTACAAGATATTTAAGATACATTGTCTTAAAACAAGTCACTCCATCTTGCTGAAATGTCACTTCTTAAGTGAATTTATCTTAAATCAAATGGGATGAGACATTTTGACTAAAAACAAGACAAATAGACTTGGTAAGATTTTGAGTTTTGCAGTGTAAGATACAACCAGAGCTGACATTTTTTTTTAAAAAATAATCTGCCTAAAATTAGTATTTAAGGTTCAGCAGTCACTTTACAAATGGCTTCAAATGCCAGAAACAGCTGAGATATCATTTAATGTCAAAACTGAGATAGATTTGATGAAATCATGCCAACAGTTTAGAAAAGTTAAAAACTCTGTGTTTATTATATCAATGGTGTGATTACTGTATCTCCAAGAGGAGGCTCTTCTCATTGCCCCTCTAGAAAGGCTTTACAGTCTTTGACATTTGATCCACAGGGTTAGAGAGAAAGTGTAGCTATCATGGCCCTTCTAGAGGGGACGACATGCGGCTCACCTCTCCATTCCTGTCAACAAATAATTCATACCGCTAGCATTTACTTTGTTCAAACGGTGTCCGGCCTTTATCTGCCGCCCCGTCTGTGAACCTTGGAGCACTCGTCTGAGGTGAATGTAATGTCTAAGTGAAATACAAGGTAAATACTGCCAGCACACAGAAGCTTTTAAGGTTTTTATGGAGTGAAGGAAAAAGTTGACAATATGTACAAAGATGCAACTTTAAATCCTCTTAATTCACCTGGAAACTATGGAGTCACAGGAGTGCCAAATCAAAATATAAATAAATAAATAAATGTGGAAATATAAAGAGAAATAAATAAATAAATAAATAAATAAATGTGGAAATATAAAGAGAAATAAATAAATAAATAAGGAAAATTTTGTCTTTGCTTTTACATTTTTTCCTCTTATTTATTTCTCTTTATATTTCCATATTTATTTATTTATTTCTCTTTATATTTCCACATTTATTTATTTATTTTTCTTTATATTTCCACATTTATTTATTTAATTATTTATTTCTCTTTATATTTCCACATTTATTTATTTATTTATATTTTGATTTGGCACTCCTGTGACTCCATAGAAAACAACTTCTGAACTTCATAAAAGCAAACTTTTAAAAAACAGAGAAAAAAAAAACAAAGTGAGCTCCACCAGAGTGTATTTATTCACACAGAAGAAACTGTGAAATTTCATGACCTCAGCTCCCAGAAATGATGTAATGTTGCTCCAATAAAACGCCGCTTGGGCCTGGACTTCTTCCTCTCTGAGTGTGCGGGGCTGGATGTTGTTCAGGACAGTTTCAACCGCAGGTGGACAGAGCTCATTAATCAAAAAAAGTAAAAATCTAGGAGATTAATAAAACAATATGAATTCAAATAAATGATCTAATCAAAGGACAGTGTTCTTTAGCTTCTTTGGAGGTCTGGTTGAAGGTCGAAGGTCATCGGGTCCATGAGCGAAGGCACAGTTTCCGGCCTGGAGGGGGCAGCCCTGAGGATGGTGCAAATGAAACCAGCAGAGACGAGTTTTCAGAGCACCGGGAGCCACAGGTTTCCGTTTGGTATTCACTCTGGCAGACTTCTCGTCCCGCCAGTCCTTTATAAAGACTCTCCCTCCTTCTACTGAAAGAGAGGAAGCAACAGGGAGATCTTTCAGAATAAAACACTCAAAATAAACCTTTTCTTGAAGAGCGGCAGAGTTGCTATTAAAGAAGGTGTAGGCTCCCAGAAGGAAACAACCTGTCTGTTTTCTGCATACCAAACACAAGAGAGTGGAGAAACGACAGGAAATGACGAGAGACTGAGGGAACAACACACACCAAGGATGTCTGGCTGGACTTGAGCAAAAGATGAACAACAGTGAAATAAAACCTTATAGTACCACTCTGTACATGTATTTAGAACATACTTTGGGCTGAACTGTATCCACCTGTGTAAGAGGACTGCAGCTGTAATAAATATTATAGACTAATCCTCATTATATTAACAGCGAAATAAGATTACTCATGTAAAGCAGTCATATATATTAAAATACATTAACATTCAGTCTAGGTAAATTATACAAGAAACTTTTAGTTAAAAAGTTCATCATTTAACCTTTTTTTTTTTTACTAAAAATATTTCTCCTTTAGTGTTGTATAGCTAGTTCACTAGTGTAATACCAATAGTGAAACAAGAAAAGCATTCAGAGATGCCACTATTCAGTCGTTGTATCACTTCCAATAGATGAAAGATTAAAAAAACTGGTGGTCTGCAGTGGTGGATTTGTAGTATGCAGATGGTGTAGTGTTCACTTGTTGTCATAGTTACGGTGACGCTATGCCGCGATCTTGCAACGATACAGAAATCTTTAACAAATTCGTGGATCCAGACTATAAGCTGCATCACTGCCAAAATTTAACCACTTGGTCCTTGTGTCATTTCTGACCTTCCCTGAGAATTTCATCCAAATCCGTTAGTCTGTTTCTGACTAATGTTGCTAACAGACAGACAGACAGACAAACCAACGGCGCTCGTTACATAACTCCGTCGTGTTCCTTGGCGGAGTAAAAACAGACTTTAATGTATTCCATGAGTGAATTCTTAAGAGTGACTTCCCCCCTCCACTTCATGTGGTCTAACTGTCACCAAATAGAGAAGCATGCAGTCAGACTACCTCTAAAGACTTGGTGGTTGTTCTTCAGAAGGGTCTGAAGGCCTCCACACTCCCTCTTCAGGAGCTGCAGGGTCTCCTGCTCCAAGCGTCCAGCAATCTCACCGACAGAAAGGCTGCCTGAAGAGGAGGAAGGAGAGGAAGGAAAGGATGAAAAGGAGCAGCAACAGAAGGAACAGGAGGAGGTCCATCGATGCCACATTCATCAGTATATTAATACACTGTTTTTTTGACCACGAATGCCCAGAAATAATTTTTACACTGGAAAAACTCAAAATCTTACTTTTAGTCAAAATGTCTCATCCCACTTGATTTAAGATAAATTTACTTAACAAGTCATGTTTCAGCAAGATGGAGGGACTTGTTTTAAGACAATGCATCTTAAATATCTTGTTAAGTCAAATAGCCTTGAAATTATCTTGTTTTGAGTTGAATTTTACAAGAAAACTCAAAATAAGTTTAACTCCGCGTCAAAATTGACCTGTTTTAATGTTTGAAAATGTGGAAAATAAATATATTTTCACAGTGAAACAACATTTTTGGGAAATCTTTGAATATTTTTTGGTGGAAAAAATAAAATTTTAAAATGTTTCTTAAGAACATTGCGAATGTTGTTAAAGAAATATCAGAAGTTTGATATATGATGTATATGTAACCATTTTAGATATTTTTAGGATTTTTGGAAGATTTTTACTTATTTTTTGAAAATATTTACAAAATTTTCTTGCCAAACTTGGGGGATTCTTTTTTAAAATAAAACCTTTAAGGGAAATTTTTAGGGAGTTTTCTTCCTGAAGGTTTTGCGAATTTTCAGAAATTTAGGGATTTTTTTTTTTTTGCTGATTTTTTGGGATTTTTTTCAGACAAGGAAACAATGTTTAAATGACAGCAGGAGGGCTAATACATGTCAAATTTGAGGTTACATGAAAGCGAAAGTCTATTTTTGAGTGAAAAACTGCTTTTTTTTGTTTGTTTTTTTAGCATGTCTGGCCTTTTTTAAAACACCTAAGCTTGACAATCCTGGTAAAATACAGCTCAAAATAAGTTTTCCCAGCTAGTTTTCAGATCTCAAGATTCAAAATATCACATCTTATTTCAAGAAATCTTTTTCACTTGTTCTATTGGTGGATTTTTTTTCACTGATTTCAAGATAAAAGTTCCTTGAAATAAGTTTTTTTTTCTTGCTTTGCCAGGGGCATTATTTTTTTACAGTGTATCCAACATTTCAGATTGAGATTGGCTTGAGTCAATGCTAGCAGCTGTTTAGACAGAAGAAGAGCCACAACCTCTGTCTGAGAAGTGAAAATATTCCAGGAGAGAATAGGTAATCAATGTGATATTACAGACCATACAGGGAGAGGGGGAAAACACTTCAATTACTATCATTCTGTGTTTGTCAGGGCTTTGAAGTGTACTCAATTTAATCTGCTCCAACAAGCTGTCAGAGCAACCAGCGTGCATTTTTCACCGCTGCTTCTCCCAACGGCTATTTGAGAGCATGAGTCATTGCCACTCCCCCACTGGGACAGAAAATGTAGATACCATAGAGTGAAAAAGGAGAAAGAGTGCCATTGAAACACACAGATTTTAATCTTTGAGTTGAGCAGATTGAGAGTGGAAAAATGATGTGTACCTTCAAGTCGACAGAGCTCCAACATCTCACGAGATTTTTTGGTATTTCTGGCTTTGCCATTTCCCCCCCAGAAGATAATTCAATCAGGGCTGACCTTTGTTTTATACAAATGGCAATCTTCCTCCTCATCTCGCTGGCATATTGGAGAGGGACACAGCACATGATTTCAAATGCTCTTTGTGCTGTTTTGGACCCGTGTTTGACCTAAATCTACAGACATCTTATTGCCTCCTTCATCATACTTCTGCACCAAATCTGTGGTGGCACGTCCGGCAATCCCTGTTGGCTTAGACATAATTAAATACGAGAGAATTTCACTGTGAAATGTGCGTGTGTGCCTCTGATTCAAACACAAATACTCAGATTTCTAATTTTGCAGCAAATCTACAGCTGATTTTCAACTCACGGGGGTTTGCAAGGCTTGTTTTTCTGACACTGACAGAAACATATTGTCCTTCCAAGTAGATCCTGATTTTAGTTGGTCAAGTTGCTGAGGTAATCCTTGAAATATGCAACACACTCCCACATTCGCAGACACTAGCACGGCCAAACACAGCCCTGCGCTGCGGAGTGTGAAGCTGGGCAGACTGTCGTTTTACAGCTCAGACGCCAGGGAGCTCAGTGGCCTTAATATAATATCAATACGGCATTTAGAGCTGCCCTTTACTGCCTGCGATGTTAATGGGGATTAATGGAAGAAAGGTGGTATTGACATAGCAAATTTTGATTGGGCCAGGTGCAGATGGTTATTAATGGCCGTGCTGGATGTACAGTTGGACTTGTTTAAGGTTTAAGGTCCCCTGTGAGAAAGACGGCCAGCAATTGATTGCTTGTTGTGGAGGACTGTTTTTGCTGCTTAAGCCAATTCAGAATCAGGCTAAGTGCAGGAAAATTAGAGCTGGAACTGATGAGTGGTAGATAGAAGAACTTCCCCCTTTACCAAGAGCTCAGCTGTAATGATGGCTCATGTTATTGTCCATAAAAACATGAAAGCATTCGACTGTATTTACCGAAATAAAATGAAATAAAATGTCGCTACTTCATTTGGAGCTCAATGAGCTCAATGTTCCTGTTTTGATCATAAAGTAAAATTTTAGATTGCTTATTGTTCTTTCGTGTCTCATTTTTGTAATTTTTGGAGTGTTTTTTGTCTTTTTTTTGTCTGACTTTTGTCATTTTGGTTCTTGTTTTTGTCGTTCTGCGTTTCCTTTTTGTCTCGCTTGTGTTTGTTGTTCTTATTTTTGTCATTTTGCGTTTTTTGTCTCGCTTGCGTTGTCCATTTTTTTTGTCTCGTCTTTGTCGCTTTGTAACTTTTTTGTCAAATTTTTTGTCTCTTTTTTGTTTTTTCAGGTCGTTTGTCTCATTTTTTGGTCATTTTGTGTCTCATTTTTGTAATATTTTGTCTTGTTTTTGTTGTTTTCAGTCGGATTTTTGTCGTTTGCTCCTGTTTTTGTTGCTTTGTGTCTCGTTTGTTTTGTATTTTTTTCCTCGGCTGTTTAGAGGTTATGATGTTATGATTTTAATGGTCCGGCCCTCTTGAGATCACACTGGGCTAAATGTGGCCCCTGAACTGAAATGAGTTTGACACCTCTGGTACAGAGGATGAATAACAAAGGCGACACCCTTGTGAAGAACTTGTGGAGGAAAACACTGGGACCTGTTGCTTCATTTAAAATTAGACGGAGTGTGTACACAAGAGCCGCCAACAAATTATACAGCCACAACTGTTTGCCCACGCTGGCATTATAAAGTACACTGAATGGCTGAAATATGTTGTGGTCAACTTGAGTAACATCATCTTCACCTCACCCATTTCTCCTGTCATGCCTGTTTCCCTCCTGATTAGACTGATATGGGGAAACACACACACACAGAGTGGAGAATGACAGACAGCAAAGTGAAGGACACGCAGAGCAGAACAGCACTCTGTCAGAGATGCTCACACAGTGTGGGTGGGCCCTCTAACTAGTCTTCAGCAGCCAAACCATTTTGCATCACAGAAGTCTCATTATCATTCTCCTAATGTGGACAAAACCATTTGTTTGTAAATCTTTAATGCAAATGCAGTCATATTTGACAGAGGTAAGCCAAGGATGCAGCGATGGCATTACACTGAAATAATGATGAGAATAATGAGAACTGTTTTGGGGAAACATTTGCAGGCAGGAAGGCAACGCTGACATTAGGAGGGATGCTGTCATCAAAATGACTAATTCACAGACAAAAAACAAACACAGCTGCCTTTCTGCATGATCCAAAGAGACGGATTATGTTAATTTTGTCATTTCTTACTTTAGAATAGCGTTACTTTTTAACCGACAACTGAGTAAAGAAAAGATGGTTTTTGCCTTCCTGACATGCTTCAACCACATCTGCAGTCGTCCTCAGAGCGGTTGTCGGTTAAAAAGTAAGGCTATTCTAAGGCATGATCCAAAACCTTGGCAACGCTTGAGCATTTTTGTGTGGCAGGTTGCAAGTCCTGATCTCATTGTTGTCGTTTCCTGTCGAAAATGAGATCTTGAAAACACTAACAGACAGCAGAACAGGAGGAGACAGATGTGTGCAATGTGTAGCCAATGGCAGGCTTATAGCCACAATCTGCAGACCATCAGACTATTCTCAATGTGTCTGGAAGTGGAAGGAGGGTCAACATTTTCAAAGGAAAGGACACATATATACTAGCATGCATACAGAATGCACATAGGATTTCATTTGCTGTTATGCCATTACTCCACTATGCTGTATCTTTGAATAACATTTTGCACTTTTATAAACTTGTAAAACAAAACACGTGAGAGGGGGAACACTCACTGCTCAAAAACGCATGCTAGGCAACACAGGAACAGGTCACCAGTCTATCACAGGACTACACACAGATAGATAAACAACGAAGCATTCACAGATACGGCCCATTTAGAATCAGCACTTAACCTCAGCATGTTTTTGGACTGTAGGAGGAAGCTGGAGTACCCGCAGAAAACCCGGACATGTACAGGGAGACGATGCAAACTCCATGTAGAAAGATTCCAGGCCAAGATTCCAACCAAGGACATCTCAGCTGTGAGAGGACAACACTAATGCATATTGCTATGCAGGGCTGCCATTTTTTACTGGCTGTTGGCTTTACTGTTGTAGAATAGCGATACTTTTATAGAATAGCGTTAATTTTAAACCGACAACTGCTGACATGTTTTGGACTGGCTATTGCGTTGTGTTGAACAGCTTCATTAATTTGTACACCTATTCCTTGACCTCAGTTTGACCAGATACGTCATCAGTGTGCTTGTGGGTCATTCCAGAATTGGAGGCCATTTTACTCATCAAATTTCAAATTATCCACGTACAAATTACTAAAACATGCATTTGTTGTGTAAATGTACTTGTCCTGACAAATCTAAAAATTCTAGGAGAAAAGAATGTTTGAAAATATTTCTCTTGTCCCACTCCCTTGATGACCAAATTGAATCTCAAATAAAACAGTTAAAATTAAATTTAAATCTTCTTTTTTTTGGTAGTATTTTTTTCACTGATGCCTTCTGCAATTATGGGAACATTTTTTTAATCTACAAAATATTTTAAATCCTAATTATTATGCATGGAATGTGTGTCCCACAACAACCCTGTTAGCATAACCTTTTCAACTGGTAGAAGAAGAAACATACGCTGAAATTAACATCATCAAACAGTTTTCCTAAAGAATGCGTAGAACAAAGCTATGTCCTCTCATCTATTTTTCATATTTTCATAACATTGTCAGCCTTCATTAAATATCTCACTCTACCTCATATTATCAGGATAAGACTAATTCTTTTTTCTTTACTTTCCATCAGTAAGTTTGTCCTCTTGGTCAGCAGTAGCAGCTAGCTAAATATCTAGCTTCTACTCCTGAGGAAAAGCTAACATTAGCATCTATTAGCAACCCTGTTACTGTGAGAGTAGGGTTAGCAAACAACAAATAAAGCATGGAGTAAAAATGGTACTATTGATGTGTAAGCTGAGCCAATCAAGCCTTTGATAATTTATTACCTATTATAGATGAATATGGAGCAGAAAATTGTAAAAGAGAAGGCTAATTTTTCAAAAACATTTGAAGCCCAAATGTTCTCCAATCCTGGAATGACCCATAACCTGTAATATTAACATCAAAGAATACTAATAAAAGCAGCTAATATTCAAATTTCATGCACACCTCACTTTAGCATTTTCTGAAAGACTGAGGGCCTAAACAGCCAAAACATGTGATGGTAATGATGGGAAAAGTTGACTTGTTAGTAGCATACTGTATCTGCTTTCACACACTACCTCTTTGATGCAAGCCGTTGAGTACAACAGTGCATCTTGGTGTATTTCCCACACCTCTGAAATTTTACAGAGTTGACATGTAATGCTGCAGAATGGTAGTGCATGTTCGACGTACAGCTACAAACACATTTCCATTGTCAGCATGGTTATAAAACTGTGTGAGCTCAGTCAGCAGTACAGCATGCATGAATTAGTAACCTGCCTTAAAGTTGCAGTAGCCACCTTTACACGTCATCTGTTTGAAAAGGGAGTGAGATTTATTTTCATTTTACTGCATAGGCATCACGCCATAAGAATAGATTTTTTAAAAAGATTGTTTCCAATACAGTGCTTACAGATAATTTGGGGGAAACTGACATGTTTTTAACTTTTTTTTTTCCAAGAACTTAGGTCAAAACAACGTTCCCAGTGAGAAGTTGGAAAGACCACCTCTCAATACCTGACATTTCTTGATGTGTCATTGTTGCGAGAGAAAAAAAAAGGATAGCGATCAGACACATGAATAGACAGCAGTATTTTAGCAATGCCAAGACACTCCAGCTATGAAGAAATGTATACATTCAACACTGCATATTTTAGCTAGGCAAAAAGTGCAAATGCAGATGGCTGTTGTTATTCCAGGCTGCAGAATATGTTGTTCTTGTTAGTTTAGATGGATTTTTTTGTGATTTGTTTGTGCTTAAAATCAGAAGAAAAGAAAAAAGACAAGACTGAATTTGGGCTTACACTAAAGCCAAGAAGCTCTGAAACCAAAATTCTCCTTAAGTGTCATTTTAATGATCAAAAGCTGATAAAGTAACATATCAAAAATGCCCATAGTGTTTGAAAATGCATTATGAATACAATGAAACTAAATCCCAAAGCCCTTCTGATGACTCCAAGACCCTTTAGGATCTATTCAGCATGGGGCTGGCTCACCCTGAATCCACCCTTTGTTCTTACACAGCAGATAACTGGTAGGAATACCTCGATACAAATGCATACTCATGCATAAATCATGGAAGCTGGTGCATTATTCATCCAGTCATCTCTATACAGAGTTACACTCTATATTTATTCGCTCTCCCTCATATTTTCTACCTCTAATTTCAGCACCGACAACCTGACAGATAATTTTCTGTTTTAATCATAGAAGTCTTCATCTCCTTATCTCATTCATATCGTGTGTGTGTGTGTGTGTGTGTGTGTGTGTGTGTGTGTGTGTGTGTGTGTGTGTGACGAGGTGCAGCGCCACTGACAAAGGTAATGCGTGGGCGGTGTCTGAGTGAAAGTGTGCATATGTGAGTGTGATGCTGTGTGTGGCACACACTGTACCATGTGGCTCAGGAAGTGGCTGGCATACTGTAGAGTGAGAGACAGAGTTAAAAGTGGTGTCGCTCGGCATCACGAGGCCCTGCTGACTGAAGCTGAGAGCAAACCAGTGGTGACGAGTGAGGCGGGGGGTTAGACAGATGATGGAGCGGGGATCAGATGAGAGGTTTGGGCTGCAGAAGCTGGTAAAGTGCCATGCAGCAGCTAGGAATTTATTTTAAGGTACTGACGAAAAATGTGAGAAGCGCTTCATTTGTGTTGTTTTGGAGGCGTCAGGTTATATCTACTCTGTCCTACAAAGGATGAGGGTCATTCCAGGATTGGAGGACATTTGGGCTTCAGAATTTCTGAAAAATAAACCTTTTATTTTACAAATTTCTGCTCCATATTCATCAATAATAGCTAATTCTATGCTAACAGGGTTGTTGTGGGACACACATTCCATGCATAATAATTATTATTTAAGATATTATGTATACTTAAGAAATGCTCACACAATTACAAGACACATCAATGAAAAAATAATGAAAATCAAAAAAGGGAGATTTAAATTTTATTCTAACTGTTTTATTTGCGATTCAGTTTGGTCACCAGGGGGGTGAGACAAGAGAAAAATGGCATTTTAAGGGGAACTCCAGACTTATTTAGTATTTTAAAAAATATTTTCCAACAGTCTTTTCTCTGTTTTTTTTAGATTTGGTCACAGGATAAGTAAATTTACACAACTGCATGTTTTAGTATTTTGTATTATTTGAAATTTGATGGGTGGGACGTAAAATGGCCTGCAATTCTGAAGACCAACAAGCACACTGAAGACATATCTGATAAAAACGGTGCTCAAGGAATAGGTTCACAAATCAATAAATGTGTTCAACACAACACTAAAGCTAACAGCCTAGCATATAAACAAGAAATATAGAGAAACGGCTGGCTTGATTTATCCAGAGGTATCAAACTTTATCCATTAGGCTTGCTAATTAGCATGTTTAATCCTATCTGGCTAGCCCTTTTGTTTTGTTTCCACACCACTTTTTAAGCCTCATATTCAACAGACACAAATGAGAGAGGTATCTTCTCATATTCTTTGCTGCTAGCAAGCTATCATCCAGAATGCCAGATCAGAGGTGTTGCAACGTACCAATACTGACAACAACTGTGATATCTACTGAATTAAATATTGATGTTATGTTAATAATACACGTACGACATCATAAATCATCCATGGCTGACACTCTAATATGGTAGTTAACAATGTTGCACCTTAACACTAAAGAGCATGATTTTTACATTTTCTATAGATATCAAGATGGTAGCCTAGCCGCGCTAGACAACCCACGGCAACAAATTTAATTCTCTGCCAGGGTGGGTCTAGTTACCCTCCATAAGGCTCGAGGTTGGATGCTCCTAAAACTGGCCGACGAATCACCATGAAGTGTAGAGTCAGAAGGCGGGCGTAACTAAGTGATGACAGAGGCGCGACGATTCTGACAGAAACAACCGGAAACAACTAGCCTAGCCGCGCTAGACAACCCACGGTAACGAATTTAATTCTCTGCCAGGGTCGACAACAAAAACGACAACAGTCGTTGAGCTCCATTAGCACCGACTCTGAATAATCTTTCTGTTAACATGTCTGTAATATAGTTGAGCTTCACCCATTGACTGTATAAATAAGGCTTCACCGAACTCCCGCATCCTCCGATTTCTGGCGCTCTAGGAGCCTATTCGTTGCGCTGATTGGTTGTATACCTACCCAATTGCTGCAGAGTGATTTGATAGACAACCTTTTAGCCCGCCTCCCTCCCTGTCGAGCGTGCCTAGACCCTTGCGTCTTCAGAGCATGGGTCTAGCGCGGCTAGGCTATCAAGATGGCGCTGCTGTTGTGAATTCTCTAGGCCACAATATTGGCACTGTGGAAAGGTACAAACATGAACAGTTTTTTAAAACTGCAGTGTAGTTTGCCTAACTACATTAATCTATAGAAAATGTATTCATTTTTATTTACTGACCACTTGGTATCCGACAACGAAATGAGAGCGTTTGAATTTAAGTATTACTGCCACAGAGACACATACCAAAGCTGGGAATCATCTTGAAGCTACGTGCTGTAAATGGTAAAATAATGTTTACTTTTAGCTTATCAGATGATAACTGGATTGCACAAGCAAATAAAATCAGCACATTTTGTTAGCAGATAGTTCATGTTCTCCTCATAAAGTGAAGTATTTGAATTTCTTTAAGTGCTATGGTGGTGGTAGGGTAATGATTTCAAAAATATAAAACATGAAAGGGCAAACAATTAAAAGTCAGTCTCATCAGGAGACTTGGTTAATCACACCTTTAATTGTTTTGTGTTATTTTGTGGTGGTTTACCTCCTTTGTTCCAGTCACTGCAGGGCCCTTCGCCGTCATCCACAGTCATTCCCAGAAGAGCATTAGCAACCCGCAGGACCACACTGTCAACAAAGTCCCGCGAAAGAGCAGCGCAGTTTCGAACCATAGGAATCTTCTCTCGGGGCTGAAAGCCGGCTCCCCAGGTGCCGTCACCCTCTGCATTTCCATGGCAACCACCGCCCTCCTTCCCAACGTCTGACCTTTCACCTGTGACCCGAGGACAAATCTGGCGGCTCTGGATGAGGTTAGCTCTTCGTTGCTCTGACTCAGCCTCGTCAGATAGCTCGTAGTTTCTCGACTTTCCTACCAGACACACCTGCAGGATGAACAGCTGAATGTCAGATCGACTCCCAGAGGTGCTCAGGACTGAAACTGTACAACCAAATGACAGCAATATAATACACAGAATTTTGAAAACATGTTATAAATTTGTGGGAAAACTATTTCTAAGCTTTTGCCTTTATTAACAAACTGATTCGGATTGATAAGCAGAGAATAAAGCCCAATTTTTTAATGTGTACATGTGTTAAACGATTAAATGACTAGTCGCGCACATCCCTAGACCATATCTTTAATTATTTAGGAAGATTTAAAACTAAACAAAAAAAATGTTGTGTGTAAACTGGAGGCATGAAGTTGTTTGAAAGATGTGGGCATTTACCAAGAGATACAGTTAACTTGCAATATGGGAAGTGTCAGATTCGGAAGTTTTGATTCCCACGAAGGACTAAAAGAACACTCTGGGCTCTACTGTTGTTCCCAAAAGTTGTTTTTTAATGCTGAAACCAAAGTTGTTAACTAAACATCGGGAGAGATGAAAAGAAACAAAAGGTCCCTGGTTAGAACCAGACAAGGAGAATCACAATCACATACTGAACATCGACTCTAGGCTGCTAGTTCACATGGACAGGCATGTTAAAATGAGTTCTTCATATGTTGTTTTCACTAGCACAGGAAGTCAGAGTTAGTACTTTGTGACTTTTTTGGAGAGGGAAAACATGAGGTCAAACAAGTGTTAAAAGACAAGACAGATCAAATGTATTTACTACTACTAGGCCTACCCGTTTGGTGGACGGTATTCTCAAGCAGTCTTCTTCAGTGTTGAAGCCACAGACTTGGCTGACTTCAGCGATGAAGTCGACGTATTCCTTGTACTGAGACTTTTTACACTGGCGTCTCTGGTATTTTCCATAGAAGTCGAAGAAACAGCAAGGCAGGACAAAGTAGCGACAGGAGTAAGATGACCTGTAATTTCAACAAGAGGAAAAATCTCTACCCAGTGGCCAGTAGAAGTCTGTAGTGGTTAATGATTGAAGTGTACATGCTATTTATACCCAGCTAATATTTTCCCAATCATTTTTAAGGTCCCACAGACAGCAAACTGTCACCCAGTATTACCATCTGTGGTCACATACAAGGAAAAGCAGACTGAGGCTCAACATCGCCATCAGGTGGTTGCCTCCATAAAGACACGCTTAAAAAGTGACAAGCATGGGGAGAAACACACATATATTCACACCTAATCCCCAGCCCGTAATGGGATTCCAAATTGGAGAGATCAGCTGGCACTTGAGCTGCTGAGCGTGATTGCATCTCCTGATGACTTGCCTGGCTGCTATAACAGGGATCCATGGTGTGAGCTCGTCCGAGTGGTTCCCAATCAGCCAGTCTGTACCCGGGAATAAGAAGCTCTCACTGGGAGTAATTGCCTTTTCCTGAAATAGCAAAGACAAAAAAAGCACAAGAGTTTCTCAGAGGAGGGAGGATGCATCCTAGCATTATTTAATTCAGAATAGCATAAGTGTGAAAAGAATTGCATCCTCAAGCTTGTAATGTATCACAGAGCAAGTTATGAAATTCATTTAACTGGACTGAGAAAGAGATTGCGTGATGCCAGACGACCGACCAACGGATGTGATGATGATGATGATGATGTGGTTGGTTTAGTGTGTAGTGTCCATGTATGGGATCAAAAACAAAATCTCTTGGGGGGAAAAAGAAAACAGTGACACAACCTAAGTATATCCATGTATTAAAGCTTGTAGGAGCTTCAGAGAGCTTCGAAATGAATGCTCAGGACTGAATCCAGCAGCCCTGGGGGTCCAAGGTGACTGTTTTACCATGTTCAGTCTGCTACAGTTACTCAGCAGCTGATCACATGAAATGGAAGCAGTCAGCAATTTGTTGTCAAATGAGTGACAGGACGGACTGCTACAGCTGTAAACAAACTTTACATGCACTTACAAAGACCATGTATATCATAGCAGTCTTGAGTTTCCAGTGATTCCAAAAATCCTAATTTTCTATGATGGAATCATTAAAACGAACGAAATGGTCTTCTGAAGGAAAGTCTTTGTGGTCAGATGAAACAAAAATTAAGCTATTTCGCTGCAACGACTAGAAATATCTTTGAAGTAGAGAAAGTGAGCACTTTAACCTCAAGAACACCACAACAACCGTCAAGCATGGTGGTGGTAGTATTACGCTCTGTCGAAGCTTTGAAGAAGGTTGGGTCTTGGATGGAGTTCAAAAGTTTGGGGTCACCCAGACAATTTCATGTTTTTAACCCTTTAAGCTTCAGTCAATTCCAGCCGTTTTCAGTACAAAAAATGGCTAATATTTTATTTTTAAATAAAAAAAATTACGAAAAATACGGGGAATATTGGACGGGCATCGCGAGGTGCATTTCCTTGAAAATGACCGATTCGGGGATTTTATACCGACTTCAGGACATGTTTTGGATAAAATAGTTTACTGGCTTGTGTCATCTGGATGTAAAAGGTTGGATTATGGCCGTTTTGTGTGGAATCTTTTTTTTGTGTGTAATAATAAACCCGGAAATATGAGTCGCGCTGTGTGCGTTGAAGCTGTGTATAGAGAACGGATGGATGAATATTCGTTTTTGTTGGACAAATGTGTTTTTCTCACCCGCTGTGGTAATCGCATCTGAAAGTGGTTTATACCGGCGGCTTCATGAGAATCTAAGCTTTCCATCGGCGTATAGTGTTTGTATAATCGTGTTTGCAGCCGTCGGACATTCTTGAAATTCCTATGCAAATTAGTAGGTGTACTGCCGGCGGTACACTGAAGTTTAAGGGGTTAATGAAAACTCACACTTTTATTCATGTGCTAACATAACTGCACAAGGGTTTTCTAATCATCAGTTAGCCTTTCAACAGCATTAGCTAACACAATGTAACATTAGAACACAGGAGCGATGGTTGCTGGAAATGTTCCTCTGTACCCCTATGTAGCGTGAATAATCATTTACCACATTAACCATGTATTTCTGATCAATTTGATGGTATCTTCAATGAAAAAAATGATTTTCTTCAGATAAAAGGACATTTCTAAGTGACCCCAAACTTATTAAGAACATAATTCTGGTTTCAATTAATTCCTCATGCTGAGCTCACTCACCTCTAGCAGAGTCTGGGAGCCGTACATGTCCCAGATCTTTCTCCTCCGTACATCAATGCCCTTTCCAGGGTGCTACAACACAAGACAACAAGGTGGTCAGTGGCTAATCAATCTGGGACACATTCACACACTGACTACTGTGTGCAATTTACAATTCTACAGTTTCATCTAGCAGATGCTTTTATCCAAAGCAACATACATTTGAGAGAGATACAACAGAAGCAAGGATCTAGTCAGGAGAAAACAGCCTGGATAAGAGCCATGAAACAAGTTTAAGTGTGATAATAGGACTGTGGTGTTTACAGGCACCAGGGGAGTTGGCTTTTTGCAGTCTGTCAAGTGCAAAGGTGTTCAGTGAAGAACTGGGGTTTTAGTAGGGAAGTCCAATACTGGCTTTTTTTGCCAATAACCAATATGCTGATACTGTCCAACTCTCAATTTCTGATTCCGATATTAACCAATACTGATACATGTGGGCTTAGAAATAATTCCAAACCACAGAAATGTTGTTAGTCAGGCACAACAAGCTTGTTACTGCAGCCACACTTCTGTTTACACGCTTCACTGTGCAGTTTGATGATGTGATCATTTGCGAGCCGGTAAATGCCAGCGAAATCCAGGCATTATTTTATCAGTTTTCAGGATAAGGAAAAAAAAAATTGATAACAATATTGACCGATATTACATTTTTATGCCAATATCAGGGCGATAATATCGGACATCCCTAGTTTTTAGTCTTTTCTTAAAGACTGAGAGAGACTCTCCAGATTGAACAGAGTTTGATAACTCATTCCACCACCGAGGAACCACAGAGGAGAACAGTCTAGCTATCGACCAGCCCTGTTGTGGTGGTGATCAGGCGCCTTTAGCTGGTCGAGCGAAGCAAGCGGGAGGGAGTGAGTTCAGGTAGGAATTTTAATTACGCCTGTCCTAGTTCCTGAGTGGTGATTACAGCATCGCAGTGCTTGAAGTTTAATATGTTCCGAGACATGAATCCCCTCACACCAAGTCATTGATTGACCTGCAAATGAAGATGTGGGTCATTGAAACCCCTCAGTGTTTAGGACAGTTTGAGCAAAAACAAAGTCAACAGCAATCTGTTATTCCTTCCTAATCCAAAAACAAAAAACGACTTTGTGGTAAATTCATCCTATTAGAGCTATCAGAAAATTGCTCTAAGTAGCATGGGTCTTCAAAGACTAGAAAATTCTACTGCAACTATGAATTATTTCTGTAATACTTTTAAGCAAAATGCCAAATATTTGCTGCTCCATGATCTCTAATGTATCTGCTTCTTTTTATTGCATACAGGTGAATACAAAATTATTAGCACCGCCCTACGAAATTTTAAGTCTTCTTTCCGAAAAATTCCCCAAGTGCTGTTGAACTGATCAAGGATTTTTAAACACAGCTTTTCCAAACATCCTAGTTTTATTTGGGATGTTTACATTATTTCATTTTTTTCCAACAAGAGTGTGCAAAGCAGTAAAGAGTGGCTATTCTGAAAAAATGAAAATTAAAACATGTTTTGATTTATTTCACACTTTCTTGTCCACTCCACAACTCCACATGTGTTCATTCATAGTTTTAAAGCCTTCAGTGAGAATCTACAATGTAAATAGAGAAGAAAATAAAAGAAAGACAATAAACAAAAACCACGAAATGAGAAGGTGTGTCCTAATTTTTGCGTGGTAATGTATAATACTCAGCTCAGCTAGAGGTTCTGATTCCTAAAACAGCATCGAGCCCCTCACTCACCCCTTCATTTATCAGTATGTGAACCAGGAGGCCATTTCCACAGCCGAGGTCTACAAAGGACTGTCTGGCAGTCAGATTCTTCTCTGATCTCTCCTCAGCCCACAGCACCTGCAGCCACAGGGAGAGAGAATCAATACAACTGTGTGGTCAGAGAGCTTTTGATCATTTCAGCGAAAAAAAACTATTTACAGCTGCACCGACACCTGCTGCTCCTGCTGACACCCTTTCACCTGCCTCTGGCATGACGCATAAATTGATATACTGGGTCAAAATCGTTCTTCACACTCAAATTGACAGCTTCAGTTGCATGTCATAACAACATGCCACAGGTAAAAGTGATTTTCACGTCAACACATACATGTCTGGATGCATTTGGAAGCGGTCAGAATTACACTCTTTTTTTTTATTTTATTTACTAAAGCATTTATTTTTTCATTTTTAAACTTACCAGGAGATATGTAGCAATAGCAACATCCTCATACACAAACTTCTCAGGATCTGTAACCTCAGGCCAAACCTAGAAAGCATATTAAGAAGAACATCTAGAAACATCTCGACACATCAGCACACGCAGTGAATACGTTCGCCTCAGAGCGTCCACTTCCTTCACCTTCACCATGGCCTTGTACTTCTCCTTCAGCCGCTGGTACATAACGCTGTACTTCTCCACAGGCAGCAGAGATAAGGTGCTCCTGAACTCACTGCTCTTGCTCTCCGTGGCCCAGCGCACCAGTTTAGGCAGCAGGTCAGAGGACAGCCACGGCAGCTTGGCGTAGGCGACGCCATCAGAGAACCACGCGTCAGACGTCAACACATGCAGCTCCAAAACCCTGCAGACAAAGCAAGAGTCATAAGCACTGTTAGAAGCTTATTATTTACTGTAATAGTACTTATTTACTTACAGATATTGTTTGCCATGTTTAGAGGTCTTTGCATTTGCTTCCGGTCTCTCCGAGTATAGACTTTAAAATACTTTTTTCAAGCTCTGAATGGTTTAGGGCCCAAGTATATCAGCCACCTCCTTTTACCATATTAACCATCCTCAGGTCCTCTGGTACTATACTTTAATTCTCAGTTTCTATTTTCTTAATGACAGACACTGCATACTTGTGCGTATTTGTGAAAACATTAATGGGCTGTGAAAACATTGTGATGGAAATAAGTCCAAGTTATAACACAGAATTAAATACTCTTTTGTTACTTTTTATGTGTTCATATATAGGTAAAGGCTTCCACGTGATATTGCCAGCAATATTGAGGCATTAAAACAAAAGAATTTGTCATTCAGAGTCCTAGTATGCAGCTATGGTGATTTATGATTTATGATTTATGATTGGGAAATTCTTATTTCAAACTCACCATTCCTCACAATCCTGATTGCAAAGCTGAATCTGATAAATGTTGCCATTCTTTAGACACACCTTCCCTTTTTCATCCTCTTCAAATGGAATAAAGGTCACTTGTTGTCCGGCATAGTCTACAGAAGATTTTAAAAAATAGGTATTACAAGTGAATCCTGGAATAGATAGTCATTCAAGTCAAGCTCTTACCTTTCAAAATAATTTCTTTCTGCAGGTTTGTCCCATAACAGTTAACTTTAGGGATAAATGTTCTGACACTGGAGGACCACGGTTTGTCCTGTACGTGTGTCTGTGCAGGTGAAACCTCGCTAGTCAGGAAAAATAACACAGCTTGAAAGTGTTCAGGATCATCCAGGATAAGTCTCAGCTCCTTTCTGTCAACATCTCTGCTCTCTGTCTCTGTAACTCCGCAAAGACGCTTATTGACAACATGAGGTTTCTTTATCCACACGTCCACTGCTGACCAGAAGCCTTCAGGAAGACTCTTAGATTCGCTGGGAAACTTTATATCGAAGAGTTTTGGCATCATTGAGCATCAGAGACGACTACAAGAAGCCATGTTACGATCGTTGAATAACTTCCGGACGCTTTTATTTTGTAGGTTGAAGGAGCATGTTAGAAAACATGCACTTTATCACACTGTCAATTCGGTTTAAATTGTTTTTCGAATCACATCTGAGCATTTAAAATAAGAAGTATGGCTTAATTTTTCATTTTAATGTTCATTTCATATTGTCGCTTAATGATGACGATTGCACAGGCGACAGAACTGACATCATCACCGTGATCCAGTAGAGGGTGCTGTTTACCTTCATCTGGATTCAGCAGCCAGTTTACTGACTTAAGTGATCATTTAATAAAAATAATAACAACAGCAACAATAATATTAACAATCTGCATCATTTTATTGTTTCCTGGCTACATGATGTGATATTTATGCTATTTCCATTAATGAGTAAAGAGGTCATGTTCTCTATGTCGTTCTGGGAAACTTCCACACATTACTTCTGTAAATACTCTGCCTGGACACTGTAGAAGCAGTAAATCTCAATACACAAACACGAAAAGACTTTTGACTTTAGCAATCAAATCAGACTTTTACAGAAAAATAAAAAATATCTCAGTAATCGCGTTAGAACTCAGGACTGAATGTTAGGAGTAACAAAAGATATGACGGTAGCCAAACTGTAATTCTGTGTGTGACATCTCACCTGTTTGAGGTGATGAAAAGTAACAAAATCATTTAATATTACATTCTGATCAGGATTTTTTAGGGGCAATGTTAGAGCGAAAGATAGAGCCTAAAAGTGTGTGTCACATGCACAAAGTATGAGCTGGCAACTCCGCTGGACCAGTCAAAAGTTTGGACATACCTTCTCATTCAATGGTTTTTTAAAAAAATTATTTTGTACATTGGATATTGTATTGCATACAGGAACACATCTGGAATTATGTTGTAAACAAAAAAAATAATTTTCAATATTAATCTGCAATGTAGAAAATAGTACAAATAAATAAACAAACAAAGCAACAAAAAAGTGAACAAAAACTTACAGAAATGACACAAACGACACAAAAAAGAAAAAAACAACAAATAATAATCAAATAATACAAGCGAGACAAAAAAAACACCATACAACAAAAATAAGAAACAAGACAAATAAAGCAAAACACAAAATGGCAAAAAAAAAACAAAACACAGAAGAGACAAAAAGGAAACAAAACAACAAAAATGAGAATCAAAATGGCAAAAACATGAGACAAACAACAAAAGTCAGACTAAAAAACAACAAAAACTCAACAAAATATTACAAAAATGAGACACAAAAGAACAATGAACAATCTAGTATTTTACTTCATGATCAGAAAAACTTGTCATGGTCTACAAATTATTAATATTTATACTTTTACAAACTTATAATCTGCAGTTAATGTCTTCTCTGTAATTTTTACACTTTAAGGACGCTCTAGAGGGCCAGTTTTAACATTGATAATGTGGTAAATGACTATTCTAGCTGGAAACGACTGATTTTTAATGGAATATCTCCATAGAGGTACAGAGGAACATTTCCAGCAACCATCACTCCTGTGTTCTAATGCTACATTGTGTTAGCTGATGGTGATGAAATGCTAACTGATGATTAGAAAACCCTTGTGCAATTATGTTAGCACATGAATGAAAGTGTGAGTTTTCATGGAAAACATGAACTTATCTGGGTGATCCCAAACTTTTCAACGGTAGCGTAGGTGGCTAAAGAACCCTCGTGTTCACAGATCAGAGGAGATGGCTATTCCTCCATCTTGTCTAGCCTCAATCTTTTCTTAAAAAAAGATTTTTCCTATTATTGTAAAGTAGAAATAAAAAGAGATCCAGAGCTCTTCTTAAAATTTTTGGATATACAGCCTTATGCACCCAGGTCTCAGAACAACACTGCAATATTCAGAAATGTTTTTGTCGTACCTTCCTTCGTTTTTAACATTTGTACTTTGGATCGCATTTATAGCACAAATTACGTTTATTGCAATTGTCTTCTTGCAAATATTACACACTAAATAAAGTGTGACTGCAATCCACTACAGCTTGTGAATACATGATTTGAATCCCCTAAATCAAAACTGTCACATAATGAAGCACATAAATGTTAGTCAAGCAAGAAATGTTTAAATATCACATTGTTGTTCACATTGTTTTTCTTTCATTTTTATTGTATCTTATATCTTTCATTTTCAAAAAGCCATTTGAAAAGAATGACAATGACAGATATTGCTTTGGAGAATGTTACTCATCCCTGAGGCCCTTCAGGGGTTTATATCTGTCTCATTCATATGTGTGAGCATGGTACACTGCTAACTGTGAACTCTCTGCTCTATTCTACCACATTATCCTAGCGGTGATATGCCATAACCATTCAAATCCAGCCAGGCCCGCCTCTCACACGTGAATCACACATGGGGAGTTTTGTACACTGTTAACTGACGCTGAGAACCTTTATGGGATTTAAGATAGCAGGAGTGTAAACATCCATCCCACACCCTCTTTCTTGGGCCTACAGCCCCTACTTAGCCATCATATTGTGAAAATGACAGGTTGCTGTACTTATCTAGTGGGTTATTGATGATTTACTGGAGATGTGAATTATTCTGAAACTTTAATAAATTACCTTGTCATCGTTTGACTATTTCAGTATTTGTATTGTTTCAATTCATGACATAGAAACCCAAACCTATTCCTGCAACAGGTCTCTCTCAGTCATAGCACAACCTGCTATCTGCCTCTGCAGCTAGTTTCATCAGAAGTGTGCAAAAGACATGAAAACAGATCTCCATGACCACTCCTGTTTGTGCGGTGCTTTGAAAGGCTGTTCTGAGGAAATCCATTGTGTGTGTCGAGCACTTCTGGCAGGCAGGGAGGAGTGAATAGGAGAGATACTGTACCAGGAAGTGCAAAGTTCAGGCAGCTATTCTGTGTCGTCTGTTTTGCATTCAAATGGACAGCCACTTGCTCGACTCAAAGAATCCTGTCAAACTTGCTTGGCGACAGCAGCTATGGAGGAATGAACAGCAGAGACAGAAAACCGTTTGCCTGTATTTGACTCACAGCTCAGAGCAAGTTTCGTCTGAACATGTTTGAATATGATCAATAAAGAAAATAAATAGTAATATCTGCAGTAAGAATTTCCATTGCAGTCATGAATAATTGACATAACTATCATCCATGTCATGTGGCAGTTAAAAATGCAGTATCATCCTCTGATCAAGACAATCAAGACATAACAATAAATGCTAGACATATTATTTATTCTATAAAGAGGCTAGTTCAAGGATAGTTAATTTTTACTGTAAAATTTCTATTGCCTAGCTTTAACTAAATCACCCTTGTAGTAGCTAGATACGGCCTACATGAGGATTATAGTACACTTTGCTAAAAGTATTAAACTTTCTAATCATTTTAAAAGCTGTAATTTCTTTTACTGTCGCTGCAATTTATTTATTTCACTATTATTTCAATAGCCTCATCACCAACAACTGCCTCAAAAAAAACAAGCAAGCAAGCAAACAAACAAAATAGTGATTCAATAGCACCACCAACAGCATCTGAAAATATAGTTAATTGGTTACAAACTCTTTACACAGCTGCAACAAAAAACAAAAATTGTAAGTACAATAATATTGGAAGTGATTGCTAGCTAACATTAGCTACAACTGTGGGCAATTAACACTTTACCTAACACATAAAAAATTGGTTTTAGCTATGGGGCCTAAAAGGAGGATTATTTATAAGGTACATAAGGTATACAGCCTTTAAGGACCTTAGCGAGATACACTTAGCTGTTTTATTCAGTAAGCTTACACTAGCAAGAATGTTTTTTAACTACCTGGCTAACACTGGCTAGTTACATTTTAGCAAATTCAGAATAAACTTGGCTGTGCTGCTATGCAAACTTTAGCATGAGCTAATGTAGCCACCACTGTAGCAAACACATGATATATTGATTTTAGGCTGACGAGGAGCACAGCTGTTGTTTTGCTCAGGTGATTTATCACAATAGGTGAGGTTGTTGTCTGGAGATTTCCCCTGTGGTAAAAGGTCAGGTAAGAAAAGTCAGGAAGAGGTGTGGTTAGCTGACAAACTGTGGAGAGAGGCGGAGACAAGAGCGGAGAGCACACAGGTAGAAAGCACACACATTTGGACGTCTCGCTGGAGACGGAAAAGCTACAAGTTTACCGGGGGAAAAAAACGATTTATGAGGATTTATTACGAAGAGGTTTAGGTTCCGACAGACATGAGACGTGATTTGTGGTAAAAAAAAAAAAAAAAACAAAACCTCTCCTTTTGGTCTGTGGGGCTTTCAATGCCGACATGGAGGACTTATCTCTAGGCGTATGTGGATAAGTCAACAGACTGCTACAGAACACTGAATACTTTCAATTACCGTAAGTATCAAAGATTAATTATCAACCTGTATAAGTAAATAATATCAGAAAGTCTCTTGAAAATATAATTCTGAAAATTTTTTCATGTTAATTACTGTTTTGATATTGATATTAAATTGTGAATTTTGTGCTTTTCACCCATACCAAATGAGGTACTTCATGCAGTTTCACTACATTTCACTGGAAAATATTGTATTTTTTATTACAATACGTTTATTTATTTCTGTTTACATGGGAAACACATGATCGATACAGAAAAAATGCTCCTTACACAGCAGTCCATCAATAATAACAGTTAATAATGCAATATCACATTAAAGGAGGCTATTTTGCTGAATTGGTGCTTTTATTTTGGTATTTCAAGGATGTTTTCTGTTGATACTTACAATCTGTGCATACTAATATAGCATGGCAGCATTGCTACTTTACCTTCAGTAAAACAATCTGAGTACTTCTTTGACAGCTGCTGTTTACTGCAGAAATACACTCATGCTGTTTTGACAAGCACACCTTGACCACTGTAGTAATAGATGAAAGTATTAACGGTATTTAATGTTACAGTTGAGACTGAAGTTATATGCCTTATGTGGAAATTAATCTTTTAGAAAGCTGTTCTGTCAGTGATAAAAGACTGGACTACTTTCTGAGTGTTTATCTTGGTTTGTTCTTGGGTTCAGCCAAAGGAAGCAGGCATCAGCAATGTAAACAAAAGCAGTTGAGCTGGATTAACAAAGCTGTTGACCATTTGAAGTTGCAAATGGTAGCCTTTGGGATACACCAGAAAGCATTGTCAGTAAATAACTGACCTCTTGATCACACATGCCATTGGGCTGAGAGGATTTTTCAGTAGCTGGGCAGGTTAAAGATTCATCACTCTGTACATAAAGAGACTGATCACAGAGCTCTTTGTTTACCAATGTGCATCTTTGTGTTTTTCTGCTAAATTTGAATTTGACCTTGTTAGAATCTGCGTGACACTCACTCAGCTTAGGTGCAAATTTAAATGGGAGTTGTCCCTGAAAATTAATTCAAGCCCGGGCTTGTACCCTCTTATGCTTGGTTTTGATGTGTTGGTTAATGTTAAGAATGAGCGGCCTGATTGTTAAAGACAGTAGCCCTGTTAGTTGTTCAGTTTTCCCCAGTGTAGCCTTCCCTGACTCATACCTACTGGGCTCAGTGGACTGATAAGCAGGTGATTTATGGTTTTACAGACCTTTAGCAGGACACAGAGAGTGTAGCCATCAAAAAGGAATTTGCTGAGTTTTATCTTTCCATTTTGTAGCAAAGAGGGAGTTTTGTAGCACTCTTATTTTACTGATGACTCAATATAGTGTAGCTGCATTATTATTAACATTAAAGGTAGATATTTGTTTGAGAAAACGATGCCCAGAGCTGCCATGTCAGAGCTTACTCAGTCATGCTACTGTTACCTGATAATTTCAACACAGTATCACATCAGTAGTTATATAAATACTGTGTGAACAGGATCCGGTTTGACTGGTGGCCCTAACCCCTGAGGTAATGTTTCCAACTCTTAGTGCTCCAGGATTCCCTGCAGGATTGTTGTGTCTGAGGTTCAAATTGAGTGATTTTCACAGCACTGTAACTAAACTTACATCTTCATGCCTCTGAGGAAAACAACTCTATTATGTGTCCATGTTTCCTGTACCTCGGTCCACCTGCTCCTTCTTCACATTTTGTATTTTCTGTCATCTTTCACAGTTTTTCTTCTCTGACTGTGCTCTCATTTGCACAACTACCTGCCCGTTCTCAGGTGTGAGCTTACAGTATGCAAATGACAGTGTTTTCTTATTCTCCATTAAGCCATCTGTGACTCTTTGACACAAAGAATGCAATTAGCAGAGAGTAAATTAATTGTTGGTCTGACATTCCTACTCATTCACAAGAACTTGTAAAAAGTTGGCACTCAGCTAGAAGTTGAACAACGCCCCTCTGGTTTCACACATCAAGGGCTTTTTGTTGGATCTCCGTGGTAACCTAACAAAGACTGAGTGGGCGCAAAGTTACAGTTAAACAGGCTCCTGAATGAACAGAGGTAGATTGCAATAGAGAGCATCCTCTGACTGGGCACATAATCGAACACGCAGTTCCTGCTTTTCTCAAGACATTTTAATGAGGTGATTTGCAAATATAGCCTCACAAAACCAGCACAAAAAGTCCCTCCATTGTCTTCTCACCTCAGATCTTTAACCTTACAGGCAGGTTGGCTGGGTCATGCTGATGGACCAGGACACTCAGTGGCTGCACCAACTCCTGGCTGACGTCCAGCTGGAGAAGTTCTATATCCGTGTCAGAGACGGCCTCAACATCACCCGCATCGAGCATTTCGCCTATGTCAAAGAGGCAGACCTCGAGCAGATCGGAATCAGCAAACCCGGTGAGCCTCATCCTTCCTGTGATCATTCAGTCGAGGTGTAAATCAATGCCGTCTTTGTCACGCAGAGGACATTTTTGCTTTGGCTCAGTAAAGTAAAGTAAAGTTAATTAAATCACAAAACAGAAAAAGGTTTAAACTGATCCTGGTACAAAGACGCTATCCTCCATTTACTTGCAGTAGAGTGTTAATCTCTACAAGGTCCTCAATTTATATAACATTTAAAGTATTGATGGACTCGCATGAACTAAAGTTTGACTTAAAGGCATTAGAGGAGATTTAATTTCCTACGACTTTGAACGTAGCATGCGCATGCGCACATACAACCTCTCCCTCACCCCCCTCTAACCTCCCCCCTCTTAACATTTACGAAGAAACGCCCCCCTCCAGAAACTTGCGTAGCACTCGTGAAGTTGTCTTTTACGGCTGGGTCCCCCTGGATCTTTATCTGCCATTATGTAGAAAAAGATGAGCAAAACAAGTCGCCAGCTAACTACGAAGCTATACCAAAGCAACACATACAGAAAACACCTAAGTCCAAGGCATACGTAATCTACGTAACTAGGCCTGAGCCGGAAGATTTTTGATTGACAGGAAAGGAAGCAAACCAAATGCTTCGGTCCAAGCGCGTTGATTGGCTGATGTTTTTCAGGTCCTGCCATGTCCACAGTTATTTTTTTTAATTTTTAATTTTTTTTTAGAAACCATACATACAAGTCCACTAAAGGTCATTATATTCATTTTATGTGAATCAGACAAATGAAACCAAAAAAAACATCCTCCATAATACCTTTAAAAAATAATTCTTCTGTTAGCCAAATCTTCTACCATTTGTAAGCAGATGCAGTTTGCTCATTGTAAAAACTAAAGTTTTCATTTCAGGCACTCTTTAACAATCACGTTTATATTTTGTCATGCACAGAAATTCACATTGTTCAGGTGTTTAGGTCATCTAATTAAAGATAAACTTCTCCTTTATTGAAACTATGGAAAGTAGATTTACAACACCACTGGAAGCATTCGTTGATTTTTCATGCTTCTAACTTGATATTCATTTTCACATTTAACCTAGTATTTTAATACAGGACTGCAACTACAAAAAAACGTATCCAGTTAATCTTTCATCTCCATGGCATTTCAACAAAAATGATAAAGATGCCTATCAGAAATGCCCAGATGTGTGTCATGAAATGTCTTGTCTTGTCCCAGAGAAAAAAATCAAAATTGTCAGACAATAAAGTGCATAGATTGTCTTTATTTTAAGAAGAGATGTGGGAGCCAAACAGCAAAAGTCACCCTCTAGATTTCAATCCTCACTCTGCCTGCTTTTCAATATCATATAAAAGAGAGCAGTGAGTAATGATCATTTTTATCATCAATTTGTCTGTTAATAATTTTTGTAAATGTTGCTGTTGCTTGGTTCATTTAGTGTAAAATATGCCAGGCTGTTTAGAAAAAATATGCAACAGGCCAACATAAAAAATGTCAAAATTGAATGATATTAAATGTATAAGGATTTTAATGAGTCTTTTTTTTCCTTGCAGCACAAAGAAGATTATGGGACGCTCTAAGACGCTACAAAACAAACTCACGTTCACGGTCAGGGATGACCAAGGTCTGAAGCATCTAATTACCTTTTACAGCTTTTTCAAAGGCTTCATTTTTATTGTGCACGAGCTACGTGATATGAAGCCTGGCAGTGAGATGTTTATTATTTTATTGATCCACACAGGTGTTTAGGCCAGATGGAAGTGAGCAGTGGAGTGGAAATGGACCAGCTCAGGGCCAGGAGGGTGTCAGCCGAGCCCTTCCCAGTTTAATCCAAGACAGTGAGCTGGTCCTGGGGGAGAAATTGGGTTCTGGGTCCTTTGGAGTGGTGAGGAAAGGAGAATGGCATACACCAAGTGGAAGAGTGGTAAGAGACAACTCTGGAGAGCAGCCAAACTTTATTTACACTACTGTTCAAAAGGTTGTAGTCACTTACAGAAAATCATTTTTTTTTCAATGAAGATAACATTAAATGAATCAGAAATCCAGTGTAGACATTGTTAAAGTGGTTAATGACTATTCTAGCTGGAAACAGCTGATTTTTAATGGAATATCTCCATAGGGGTACAGAGGAACATTTCTAGCAACCATCACTCCTGTGCTCTATTTCTACATTGTGTTAGCTAATGGTGTTGAAAGGCTAACTGATGATTAGAAAACCCTTGTGAAGTTATGTTCGGACATGAGTGTGAGAAAGTGTTTTTTTAGGTTCCTTGGAGTTAATATCACAGAGAACCGCTCATGTCCATCATACATCTTCACCCTGGCAAAGAAACTACCGTACGTTTTCAGGAAATTCCTTTAGCAAATCCTTGTTTATCTGAACGTCATCGGTACAAATCCACCGAGCATTAGTGTTATCAGTGTGCCTCCGTAGAAGCGAAAGGATTCACAAATGCATTACCTACCCAACCCACAGCCTGTTTGTCCTGCTGCTGTCTGCTAGACTTTTCCACAGTTTAATTTCGCAGACTACGAGATTACTGGAAGTGAATAATTAATTGAAATATTATTGAAATTGCAATGTGGCCAAGTGCAAGTGCTAATATCCAAATCACAGGATCTGCAAACCACTGCGCTGAAAGTAAAACTGAAATGACAGTTTTGCCAAGGATGTGGATCCTGTAGTAAGGCAGCCATAAACCTTCTAGAAATCATAAAGGAACTACACCTGTAATTTAGTTATACGATCTTGCGTTGCATAGAAAATTTTGAACTGAACCTTGAATGTAAAATATACTTTCTTACATGTGCAAGCAATATCCAGGTTAATAAAACAGCACTGATTTTCTTTCAACTAATGCCTTGCGAGGTGAAGATGTATATGAACCTGACTTGTATTTGTCTTGACTGTTTTCAGTTTCCTGTTGCCGTAAAGTCACTGAGAAACAGTATGTCAAGGCAGACAGACACTCTGACGGACTTCCTCCAAGAAGTGACCACAATGCAGTCCTTAGACCACCTCAACATTATCCGACTCTATGGTGTGGTGCTCACACAGCCGCTCAAGATGGTAAGTTAAGGAATAATGAATTTATCTTTCACTTTAGGAGCTGGAATACACACTGATCTGTTTTTCCTTCCTGTAGGTAACAGAGCTGGCCCCTTTGGGCTCACTATATGACACCCTGCGCTCACATCAATATCAGTACCCTCTGGTCCACCTCTGGCTCTTTGCTACTCAGATTGTGGCAGGTATGGACTACCTGGAGAGCAGGAGATTCATCCATAGGGACCTGGCTGCTAGAAATGTGCTGCTGGCATCCAAGGAGTTGGTGAAGATTGGGGATTTTGGCCTAATGCGAGGCCTGAGCCAGGAGACAGACCACTATGTCATGGGAGCACACAGAAGGATCCCATTTGCATGGTAAGGACTGTTCATGGGAAAATTAGAAGTTCCATTAGGAAATATAAAGAAACTGAAATTAAAATTCTCACCAATTTCTCTTCTTTCAGGTGTGCTCCAGAGAGTCTTCGTGTTGGCTCCTTCTCCCACGCTTCAGATGTCTGGATGTTTGGTGTCACTCTATGGGAGATGTTTACCTACTGTGAAGAACCCTGGTTTGGTCTGTCAGGCAGACAGGTACAGGCTTGTCAGTCACAGTATTAGACTGTATGTCCCCACCTTTAGGCTGGAGTTTTTTTGTACAGGGTGACACAAAAAAACGGGAACTTTTTAACAATCCAATAAAACCAAGAGTGACGGAAGAGAAATATAAAATTCATAGTAATTGAAACCTTAAAACATGCCATTTAAGAAACAATGATGGAATTTTCTTTTTTTTTTAATTACTTCCTGTAGATGGTGTCCTCCTGTACGAATGTATTCTTGAAATCTGCTGTTGAGATTCCTCATTGACCGCTGCAACATCTCAGCTGGGATACTGTGAATTTCATCCTGAATTCTCTGTTTTAACTCATCCAGAGTTCTTGGTCGAGTCGTGTCCACTTTACTCCTGAGATAGCCCCAGGTAGATTTCAAGAATGCATTCGGACAGGAGGACGCCATCTACAGGAAGTCATTTTTAAAACATGAAAATTCCACCATTGTTTCTTAAATGGCATGTTTTAAGGTTTCAATTACTATGAATAAAACATTTTTCTTCCATCACTCTTGGTTTTATTGGATTGGTAAAAAGTTCCCGTTTGTTTGTGTCACCCTGTATTATGATCTGTGATTGAGAATTTCAGCATCACAGACATTTATTTTCGGCTATTTAGATTTTGTGGCGTGTAGAGCGGGAGGGCGAGCGCCTGGAGAAACCACCAGATTGCCCTCAGGAGCTATATGGCACCATGAGGAAGTGTTGGGCCTGCAATCCTGCTGACAGACCCAGTTTCAACAAACTAACCACCATGGTGGCAGAGGTATGGCCAGACACAGACCAGGGACTGTGGATCTAGCAATCATTAGGTGTGAAAGCATAAACAGGAATACGCATTTTTTTTTTTTTAAATCTTTGCATTATTTTTATTCATTTGTCTGTCTTCCTTTGCAGGCTAAACCAATGGAGGTGCAGGCAGCAAGAGACTTTACAGAACCCAGAAAACTCACATTTGTGACCAATGACGTTGTGACCGTCATCGATCATGGGTGGGTGAGAGAAAGAAGGGTGACAGCATAGTAAAGAAAAAACTTTAAGTGACACAATTGGCCTTTGTTGTGATGAAGCAGGGGTTTAAAGCAGCCCACTCTCAGAAGTGCAGTCAAGATGTAATCTCAATGAGCCCTTGAACGTGTATTGCTTTGTTGAGCAAGTCTTGTAGCTTTGATTGTATGTACACAATAATGTTTATATTTGACATGACACATCTACGATCATGGTGATATTTATCATATGTCACTATTCACAGTTTCCATTTTATGTAGTAAAATGGACAGGTCACCAGTTTATCACAGAGCTACACATAGAGACAAACTACCATACTCGCATTCACACCTACGGGCAATTTAGAATCACCATTTAACCTCAGCATGTTTTTGGACTGTGGGAGGAAGCCGGAGAAAACCCATGCAGAAAGATCTGGGATGCAAAACTACATGCCACAAAATCTAAATAGTAGAGATTAAATGTCAGTGATGCTGAGGCAACAGTGCTAACCACCAAGCTACTGTGCAGACTGATAAAGCAGTGTATAGAAAATGGATAGATTGATAGTAGTCAAATGAAATTAAAACTATTGCTGGGAAAGTTTGTTGACAAACTGACAAACACAGAACTTTGTTTCCATCATGGTTTGATGGTAGGTCTGACCAAAAACGTTCTATAAGCAATACAACATACCCTCATTGAGGTTTTGTTGTGGCATCCTTACTTGGTCATCTGTGTGTGTGTTGCTTTTGGTGACCAATGTGACAGAAGACTGTGATAGATAGGTATTGCTGTGATATTAATTCATAAAGAGGTTTCTCACCCAATGGTTTCTCTCTCTCTGTACAGTCTGGAACTGAGTGAGTGGCGAGGTCAGAACCAGAGGACGCTGACAGTTGGCTGGTTTCCTGCAAGCCTCATTGTGCCCTTACAGCTCTCTGTTCCTGTTGCTGTCCCCACTACTTCCAGCAACCAAGGCTCCAACCATGCTGCCGGCTCTGCCTTCATCTCGACCCCAGTAAAGGGAAGTCTGCATCACACCGGACATGGAGACATCAACCCTGACCGCTGCTTTGGAACACCTGACAGCCTGAATGAGTCAGTGATAATCCTCATTCACTCCTTCCTGCCTTACCTAGTCTATTTGGTGTATTACTTATCTTTGCTTCAATAATAATGAATCCCTGTGTTGCAGTCAAAAATGACAAGTGCTGGTTTTGACTGCATATATATTCCTGTTCCTCAGTCCTCATTAAAGTTGAATTTAAAGAATTCGGATGCATATTATACATATTTGCAGTTATCGGCAGAGAAAAAAAGTAAATATGTGATAAACAGAAACCTTCATGCCTTGAAAATGACTCAAAGTCTTATACATTGAGCTAAAACAAAAGTGACAGGGTAATTAGGCATGCTTATATTTTGATAAACAAGGTTGAATAACTTGCTGACTGTGAGTAGAAATACATTAGACTTAAATAGTTCCAGAAATTCAAGTTCATCTCTAGATGCTGCTTTAACAAAATCAGAGTGTTCTGGTCTGGTGTTCTTTGCTCCTTCTCTCCTAATCCGCTGTATGTACAGGATAATGCAAAACAATACAAAAGGACTATGAGTCATGATTTTCTTAATAATAAGTTTCCAGTTTTATGACAGAAAACATATAAACGTCCTCCTCAGATGCATGAGTCGGTGCGTTTTGTGAGCCGAGGCTGTCGGTCTGATGTGTTTTTGTTGTGATGTCTGCAGCAGCGGCAGCTGGAGGCCAGGCCCTGGGAGGGAGAGGGAGATCTCCAATCTGCAGAAAATGGCAGGTAGGAACTATAAATATAACCAGCTGTAGAATGTAGTGAGTAAAACTGAGACATGATTTCATTTATATAAATGTATATATAATTGATTAGATCAGATAAGGACTCGGTTCTATTTTGTGAGTTTTCTTCTCTGAACTGGGGCCATGAATAAGGAGGGACGGCCGGGGGCATTCGTATTGTTGCTCTCCACGCCAGGAGAATTTCACATTGTTACAGTAGCAAACATATTTACATCGGCATATAAATCTAGTAATAATAATCCTATTTACAATATGTACAAGGATGAATGAAATGGAAAAAATATAGTACTGACACACTGTAGACAAAACAATATGAAGTGGCTTGAAAATAGATGTAAAAGTGCAAAGATACAGCAGTGCAAGAATTGCTGTGTAAATTTCACGGTTTGAGATGATAATGTGACATACACACGTGGACAAAATTGTTGGTACCCCTCAGTTAAAGAAGGAAAAACCCACAATTCTCACTGAAATCACTTGAAACTCACAAAAGTAACAATAAATAAAAATTTATTGAAAATTAAATAATCAAAAACAGCCATTACTTTTGAATTGTTGATTAACATAATTATTTAAAAAAACAAACTAATGAAACAGGCCTGGACAAAAATGATGGTACCTCTATAAAAGATTGAAAACTATTTGACCAGAGTGACATGATTAACTCAGGTGTGTCATTTAATTGACATCACAGGTGTTTCCAAACTCATAATCAGTCAGTCTGCCTATTTAAAGGGAGACAAGTAGTCACCCTGCTGTTTGGTGAAAAGGTGTGTACCACACTGAACATGGACAACAGAAAGCGAAGGAGAGAATTGTCCCAGGACATCCGAAAAAAATTATAGACAAACATCTTAAAGGTAAAGGCTATAAGACCATCTCTAAACAGCTTGAAGTTCCTGTGACAACAGTGGCTCATATTATTCAGAAGTTCAAGACCCACGGGACAGTAGCCAACCTCCCTGGACGTGGCCGCAAGAGGAAAATTGATGACAAATTGAAGAGACGGATCGTTGGAATTGTATCCAAAGAGCCCAGAGCAACCTCCAAAGAAATTAAAGGTGAACTCCAAGGCCAAGGTACATCAGTGTCAGATCGCACCATTCGTCGTTGTTTGAGCCAAAGTGGACTTCATGGGAGACGACCAAGGAGGACACCACTGCTGAAAAAAACTCATAAAAAAGCCAGACTGGAATTTGCAAAAATGCATGTTGACAAGCCACAAAGCTTCTGGGAGAATGTCCTTTGGACAGATGAGACCAAACTGGAGCTTTTTGGTAAGGCACATCAACTCTATGTTCATAGACTCAAAAACCAAGCGTACGAAGAAAAGAACACTGTCCCTACGGTGAAACATGGAGGAGGCTCAGTAATGTTTTGGGGCTGCTTTGCTGCATCTGGCACAGGGTGTCTTGAAAGTGTGCAAGGTACGATGAAATCTGAAGACTATCAAGGCATTCTGGAGAGAAATGTGCTGCCTAGTGTCAGAAAGCTTGGTCTCAGTCGCAGGTCATGGGTCTTCCAACAGGACAACCATCCAAAACACACAGCCAAAAACACCCAAGAATGGCTGAGAGAAAAGCGTTGGACTATTCTAAAGTGGCCTTCTATGAGCCCAGATCTGAATCCCATTGAACATATGTGGAAGGAGCTGAAACATGCCATTTGGAGAAGACACCCATCAAACCTGAGACAACTGGAGCTGTTTGCTCATGAGGAGTGGGCCAAAATACCTGTTGACAGCTGCAGAACGCTCATTGACAAATACAGAAATCGTTTAATTGCAGTGATTGCCTCAAAAGGTTGTGCAACAAAATATTAAGTTATGGGTACCATCATTTTTGTCCAGCCCTATTTCATTAGTTTGTTTTTTTAAATAATTATGTTAATCAACAATTCAAAAGTGATGGCTGATTTTGATTATTTAATTTTCAATAAATTTTTATTTATTGTTACTTTTGTGAGTTTCAAGTGATTTCAGTGAGAATTGTGGGTTTTTCCTTCTTTAACTGAGGGGTACCAACAATTTTGTCCACGTGTGTAAGTTCAGTTTACGTTACCATCAGTCATCAACATCATCATAACATTATATAAATAAACTAGAAAAGCACTCGGAGAGCGAATACCTCCGCCTAGCCGTTTGTGTGTGTGTGTGTGTGTGTGTGTGTGTGTGTGTGTGTGTGTGTGTGTGTGTCTGTTAACAGCATAACTCAAAAAGTCGTGGACGGATTTTCACCAAATTTTTACAGGATGTCCGGAAGAGCAAAAGTAAGAATCGATTAGATTTTGGAGGTGATCACACACACAGATGGACAGACAGACAAACAAACTCCGGTGATTACATAACCTCCTGGCGGAGGTAATAAATACACATACATTGCTTTATTAAAGCTAGAAGATCCCCGGTTTGTGTCCATGCCTTCCTGAGATCTTTCTGCATGGAGTTTGCATGTTCTCCCTGTGCATGTGTCGGTTTTCTCCCACAGTCCAAAAACATGCTGAGGTTAAATGGCGATTCTAAATTGTCTGTAGGTGTGAATGTGAGTGTGATTGTTTGTCTCTATGTGTAGCCCCTGTGATAGACTGGTGACTTGTCCAGGGTGTTTTTCCTCTTTTGCCTCCGAAGACTTCGATCATTAGACATCTGCAGTAGGATGCTGCAGATGTTTCATCAGTCTGTGGTAGCAAGTGTTCTATTTTATGCTGCAGTCTGCTGGGGAGGCAGCATAAAACAGACCAAACTGGTTAAAAAAGCTGGCTCTGTGGTTGGAATCACATTGAACTCATTGGAGGTTGAGGTGGAGAGACAGGCACTGAGCAAGGTGGAGGCCATTCTGAGAAACATGGATCATCCACTTCATATCTGTCTGAATGAGCAACAAAGCATTGATGGTGGACGGCTCCTATCTCTGCCCTGCAGGATAGAAAGATATAGAAAATCTTTCATACCATCAGCAATTAGACTGTATAATTCCAAAGTAAACAGATGAGACTCCCAGACGATTGAATTTCCCTTCGGGATAAGTAAAGGTATTGTATTGTATTGTATCAAAAAGGTGTCTTCCTGTTCCCTTAGGTATGTCTCGGAGCCTGGAATCGGTCCTCAGTGAACATCGGCCCCGGGCTCATACAACAGGGTTGGTCAGAGTGGATCAGCGAGGTAGGCTCATGCCTCCTGTGATTGCAGCTCGAAGTGTGGTGATGCAGCAGGACACTCGTCGGTTCAGCGAGGCTAGCATCAATCCCCCTCCTCGTCCACCACCCCCCAATCCAAAACACTTCAACAAGAGATCCCAGAGGAAACCTCCAATTCCCCCAGCCCCAGGCACATTGTGGCCTCCACAGATGATGCCATCCCCTCTGGTCCAGACGCAACCTCAACCTCAGCCCCAGCCTCAACCCTTGCCTCAGCAGGGCACCACAGGCTCCAACCTGGCTAAAACCGCCCACATGGCACGCTCTAACCCACAACTGTATAATTTTGCAGACAGCAGAGAGAGGGATCGAGAACGAACAAGAGAGCGTGAGAAATCGCCTCATGTGCAGAACAATAGAGACAGTCTCATTACACAGGTAAGAGTTTCTAAGTGTGCAAGGTTTTTTTTTTCTGCATGAAGAAAAAACCTAACTTTAATACGTATGTTGATCTGCTCAGGTTACAGATGCAGTACATGGCGTGACCACCGAAGAGGTTCAGAATGCACTTCAGCGTAACGACTGGAACCCACTGCGAGCGGAGCAACAACTCAAGGTCAGATCACGAAACGACACAATCATCTTTCCACACACAGGCAGTTTAAAGTCATTTGTGTGTGGATATGAAAAGGAGAGAGACATGCAATGTGTTTTAAAAAGATAAATGAAAGCTTAAAGTCCAATAAGCTTGAATGACAAAAAAAAAAAAACAGATACTAAAATATACAGTGCAGTTAAAGTTATTCATAGGTGCAACATCCAAATTGAACCTAAGCTTAAAGCTCCAATCTAAAAGTAGTCATCATTAGGCATCATTCTCCAAATATTTACTTCAATACAATGCAAAGCTTTATAGTAAGACTGCATTACCAACCGTATACTGAAATATATAATCAAGTGGAAGTTAGTAATAAATATGGCACCCAAATTTGCCTGAACAAAATGTACGTAACACAGAGAAGCTTCAAATTCAATGTCCTAAATATTTATATCATTACAATACAAAGCTTCCAAACAAGATTGCATTACCGGCTGGGTAGATTGGAAATTTTTCCAGTTCACTGCATATCAGTTTGCTATTTGACTAATTCGAGGACGAATTCCTCAAATTAATCAAATAAGAGGAAGAATTTTTTCAGGTTTCACTGCTGAAGTAGAAAATTAACAGACATGTCCTGCATTACCTGCTAATCATGTGTCCTCTGTGGCTCCTGTGTTAAAATGTACTTTTTAGACTGTTATTATTTAACTTTAACAAGCGAAACTGGTGCACAGAAACAAGCAAAGGCTGGGCACAGTAAAGCTAGCACAGAAGTCCTACAACAAAACTGACATTTATAAACAGATTTGCGTCAAATCTTTATGTGCTAATTTTGAATCACATAAACAGACCAAATCTATACTTTCTATGTAAATTAATATGTATATTTGCTTGTATCCAATTACACAAAGTGCAGCTTTAAACAGTCATGAATAAGGACTTGGCTATGAATGTTTTGAACAGTGTGGTAGGTTGTGTTCATTTCTGTAGCTCTTTTGAGGTCTTTAGTCTTGACTCTTATTTTGTTTAAATTTCTTATTGGCATTACCACTTCATAAAGGACGGACGGGAGATTGTTTTACACATTTATCAACTACCATCATCACAACGGTTTAACTACCGTATTGCTCTGCTGTCTGCTCGTTTATTGCGACAGAACACAACACGTCCGGCAACATTCTTCTTCGTGGCTGCATTTACAAGCCTACGGAAGCCTCACAGGACAACAGTTAACCCTTTTACTTTACAGTTGCATATCAAATGTCTGCATTTCAGGAACAAAAACTATTACTTCCTAAATGACAATAACACTACAAAATGGCGCTTGCAGTATGTGTTTCTGTTCTAAACTGCTGGTGGTTTGAATAATTTGTTGGAAAGTTTGAACTCACAGAAAGCAAATAAATCAGTAGCTTTGTGACCTTCTGTAGAAGATTTTAGAAGCAAAAATGTAGACACATATCTACAGCCGTATTCAGATTTGTTTTTGTCGCCCCAGCTGGAGCACCTGTACTCGCTGAGCCTCTGCTCCAGAGAGGACTGCCTGAGGATCCTCTCCAAATATCAGTGGAACCTGGAGCACGCCAGCCGCTACCTGATCCGATCGACGGCTCGAGACGACAGGCCCGGCGAGAGGGAGCGACCTCCAGTCAGCGCAGAGAGACGAGTCTAAAGAGATTACAGATGGCTAATTTGATCTTTACTAGTGCGTGGGTGGTTGACTTTTTCAGCATCATCCTGTTTTACGGTGACACACTCCTTTACCTGGAGCTCTCTAACACGCCTGCCCTCAGTTGCTTTGATATGGGAAGAGTCATGTGTGTGAAAGTAGAGAAATAAAAATGGATGTATGTGATAAGGAAAAGTTAGCAAAAATCTTCCTGACCACTTTCTATTGCGACTCTATCAAGCACATGCTTTTTGCGAATAGTTTTATCACTTAATTTGTATATATTTTATTGGAGATTAGTTTTATTGAATAAAACTGATGATGTGGTTTTGATCTGCCATGTCATAATTAATATACACCATGCACTGTTTACTGTTAAATTACTCTGCAGTTAGTGTTTGTGCTTTTTCCGTTTTAAAATCCTTGCAACAGTATAACAGATGCAATGTGTCATATCTTGATGTCGATGTTTTCATTTTTATATTTTTCTATGTCGAAATTCCATTACATAATAAAAGACTGGTAATGCTTAGGCACCAGATACCTTCTTCACAAAGACGACGAAACCTTGAGTCTGTCTGATCTGTTTTGATGCTTTTATCCGTGCAGGAGTGGATTGCTAAATTGGAGTACTTTTTAACTTGCTCTGTGCTGCCCCACATCTATGCTTTTAGCTGCTATGATGTGGTAAAATGACAGCTGTGACAAGCATCTATTGTGGCTGTTGCGCTTTAAAAAGATTAAGTGTCTGAAATTAACAAATTGAATACCTTATATTCAAATTCTCTCATGAGTAGGAGGTGATGGTGCTGCTGTGAGTCGCTCAGGCCATTCACCGAACCGATCCTGTTTACTTTACATTTTTTATGGTATTAACAAGCGTTCCACATAGACATACTAGTGTAAATATTTACACAGCAGTAGCAGGCAAAACATCATGTAAAGTGCTTTTATGACCAGGATCTGCAAATCACAGAATTATTGATTCCTGTATAATACAAATCTACTTTTTGTGGGAGGACAATTGCAGTCTGTTATTTTCTATGCACCACTTAATCCTCACCCTGGTCTTGGGGGTGGCTGGAGTCTATCCCTGCTGACTATCACAATGATTGTCACATAGAGACAATCATTCACACCTACGGACAATTTAGAGCCACCAAATAACCTCAGCATGTTTTTGGATTGTGGGAGGAAGCCGTAGAACCCGGAGAAAACTCACGTATGCACAGGAAGAACATGCAAACTCCATGCAGAAAGATCGCAGAAAGGCCGGGATGCAAACCGGGAATCTTCTAGCTGCAAGGCGACAGTGCTAACCACCATGTGCAGAACATGAATGAACATGTTCAGACAAACTGTACATGCACTTTGTACACAGTCCCAGCAGGTGGAGCCATAAGGTTGAGTATCTGAGCAAGGAGTGGAGGTCTTATCTATTGTAGTTAGCTCTGAACCAGGGCATTGCCATAACGGTTCTGTTAATATTTACAGCCATATACAGACATATAGGACTGCAAGTAATGACACCAATAAATTGAGGACATTATCCAGCAACAATGGCGTAAGGCAGCCTTCATGTGGAACTGAACTTTAGACTCTTGCACCACAAGGAGGCTTGAATTTCCTCTGAAACAAGGAAAGTTTTTTTTCCCCCCAACTGAAACCAGATGTTCCACATTTAGACTGATTTCCCAGGGCCTTCCCCAGATTTCCCTGGACGAGCACTGGAGCAAAAGACAACGCTTTGGCAATAGCATTTGTTTTATTTCAATCATAACTTCTTTTTGTTTCTGTAGAAAATGAACAATCACAAGACAGGAAAAAAGGTGCAAAACAGCATTGATATAAAAACACAGTAAAGTGATGCTATAACTCCTGCCAGCTGCACTAATACAAGATTAACATCGAACTATAAGTGAACAAATAACGGCAATAAATGCACTTCAGATTGTTTGGCTACTTCCTAATCAGAGGTCGGATTACTGGTCATTGCATATATGCACAGGCAATGAGACATATTTAACTCCTGACTGTAATAGAGAGGTGCGGTCTGGATTCCAAAGACATAATGAAAACCAAGCCCCATAGGAGACACACCCATTGTATATTGGCAATGGAAAGATGAATGGGTATTGAATAGAGAAGAGAGACCTGCGTCCAACAGCAACAGGCTCCACTTCAAACATTAACCTGCCAATATTTAAACATTCTAAAGAATAGGTTTCAAATGAGCTGAAAACAACATGAAAGTTCACACTCAATTCTCCTCCTGCAATTATACACTAAGTTAATTATTCTTAAACCCTTCACCTGTAGTTTTTTTTCAGCCACTTCTGAAGTCGGCTATACTTATTCCTTCTGTATATATATATATATATATATATATATATATATTGTCGCTAACATATATCTGGCACATGTTTAACGCAGAGGTATCTGGAGAAACTGGAGGGTGAAATGTTACTGTGGCACCAGTGTCCATGGTAAACACTAAACCACCAAGGAGGCATTTACACAGAAGCCAGTGCAGCAGTTGGGTTATGTACATGAGGGGTAAAGACACAGGCGAGTTTGAGAAAAGGCCACGGGGGGGGATAGAGAAAGAGTACTTTGGTAAATACTGTCAGCCTGTGTGAACTCTTGCAATCGTGATCTCCTTGTCCTCACGCTATCACGACCACAACTTCCTGTGACAAACGAAATAGCAACAGCCTGTTTGCTGTGGCTTATACTTCTAAAAAGCTCTAAATTTTTTTTTATTTTAATAAATTATAAAATCATTAAAGCTCTGCAGCTATGCGAGCGGCTCTTGTTGGCTACATCAGGGTACAGTAAGGCTTTAGCATGCTAATATATTTCCAACAATAACATGCAGAGGTGTCGTTTATCATGTCAGCATAAGAACTTAGCTTAGTGTGTGTACATGCTAACATTTTCTAATTAAGGGAATATTATCAGTTTTACAGACACAGGAAAAATTTAACTTGCATATTTAACTTGAGAAGGAAAAACACCAAAGTCAGTATGGACAATGGATGTCTGTACAAACTCTGTCAAGATCATAGTGGTTGTGTGATAGCGCCATAAGCTAGCTGCTTTTTTTGTTTAAAAAAAAAAACACAAGGGAATGGATATAGCTTCAACAACAACAAAAAAATTGCACTTATACTGGACTTACTGGCATTCTTCCTAAAGCACAACAAAAATCGAAAAACAAACGGGACAAATATGAAATACCAGCATAGCATCAAGCACATTCACAAGTATGTGTGCACTTACTGGTTTCTAAGACTATGATAAAGGCATTCAGGGTATTATTGACTTTCTTTGGCAGGGAATAAGTCTCATTTGGAGGTCTACTCATTCAGTTAAAAACAGAGAAACATCTCTAGACTGTATGGAGTGTAAAAAATGGTGGCAACTTAGCAGCTAGAATCAGTCACCAAACTTTCATAAAATTCAATCAGTTTTTCGGGTCATATTACTCAGTGTGTGTGTATAAGATGATTCTGGGACTGGCACAAAAAAAAAAACAAGTGGAAAAACGTAGCACAGACGATGCGTAACAGGAGAGGAGTATTCTTTCAAGCTCCTTTTTCCTCCGTTATGAAAACACACTGCTGCGCTGATTGGCCTCCCCAACCTTCTCGAAGAACATAAAATCCTGCGAAAGAAACAGCCAAAGAATAAGTCACAATCAGCAGGATCCCACGTGATAAAAATCAGTGCTGTTCACAAGGATCGGGCACTTACAATAAGGAAGCAGGCTCCCATGAGCACAGCTTTCATCTTCACGTCCAAGTCCAGCGGGAACTGGATGCCAAAGTTGTCTGTGTCGGTGAAGACCTCTTTCAGAAGGCCGCTCCACTGCTTGCTGATGCGACCAATGACATGGTCGCCATCTTTCCCCTTCAGCTGTGGAGCAATAAGAATGTCGGTGATCATCACAAGTTATAACTAGAAAAGCACTCAGAGACAGAAGTACTCCGGCAAGGCTGTTCATTCCCCCATATGGCAGTCAGAAATCCGTGGATCCAGACTATAAGCTGCATCACTGCCAAAATCTAATCACTTGGTCCTTATGTCATTTCTGATCTTTCCTGAAAGTTTCGTCCAAATCCGTTAGTTCGCTTTTGAGTAATGTTGCTAACGGACAGACAAACCAACGGCAATCGTCACATAGCTTCACCTTGTTCCTTGGCGGAGTAATAACCCAATTTCTTTCAGCAAAAAGCTTCATTTGTAATTTCTGTACAGGCTGAACACCAAGGATAGCATGAAAGACTCTGGTGATTAGATTTGGTGTTTCTGGGCAGAGCTGGACTAAAGCCTGGGTTCTGCTTTCTGCACAAGCATGACCTGCGGAAATGAGACACTCGGAATCCGCATAAGAGGTGTGGCTTTTGTACTCCTTGTGGCAGCTTACAAACTGCAGGGCACAGTGTATCATAAATACACATCTCCCACAGTACTAAACCAGACGATTCCCCACTAGGGGGCAGAACCACGCCTATGCATGATACTCTATCAATTTTGATCATCCTACGTATATCCCTTCCTACTTGATCTGCTGACCTGTAACTCCACACCTGAACAGGGGACCTTAGACTGATCGTCAGTGCCAAGTTTGATTATCCTGACTTCAGCACTTGCAGAGATATCGGACCGGACATACACACATACATACTTACCCAGCCAGATACCGCACCGAATGCAGTAACCCCGCTGACGTACGTCAGGCGTGGTTAACTAGAGTAGAAGAAGTTTGCCATTGCTTACTTCACTTACAACATGGCATTTTACCAAACAGCTGCATTTCAGCAGTTAGTTTAAATTTCATGCCATGAATTGTTCATAATCTGGTTATCGCAGTGATATCTGTGTGCCGAATCATACATATGCTTATATTTCTGAACTTCTGCTGCTAGGAGCTCTTGTTCTTCTGCCATGTTTTCCAATAGATTGTGTGTTTTCTATGCGCCTCTGTCCGCGTTGCTAGTAAAAGTTTGAGGACGCAGAAATTTTCCGCTTGAGAAGAGCCGTGTGAGGAGGCGTGGCTGCTAAAATGACGGAATTCATCGGCGCGGAGATATTTAGCATGAGTGTATGTAAATTAATTAATTTCCAGAACAGAAATCTAAATAATGGAAAAAGGCACTTCAAAATTTAGTCAAAGGAGTTTACTAAAGGGAATCGAGTAAAAAAAAGAAAACATTCTGTTTGTTTTTGGGATTAAAGTGTTCTATAAATAAAGCCTCAATGCTATGATTGCAACTACATACTGACTATGTGATTGCATAGCTTAGTTTTTATATTTTTAATGACAATACATTACTTTGTCGAAATCTGTTTTCACTTTGACATGAAAAATTCTGTTTATGAAAGCCAAAAACTATTTACCACGATTAAATGTAAACAATAAAAGGGAAAAGTTCCAAGAGGTATAAAAACAATCATTGTGTCTTCTACAAGTTTCTTCAGTTAACGCTAATATGCAAATGAGGTATCAATGATGAGCTCATTTGTAGAAATGTCCAATAGCCGAGTGTTTTAAAAAACACCTAAATGAGTATTTTGAACGTTTTATTTCCACTGGTCTAAAAGAAGACATCCTATGGAAGCAAAATATCCCAACATTTTAAAATTGGCTGGTGCAGAAAAAAAAACAGAAAGCTCAGTTTCACTTTATGTGATCTGAATAGATGTAACAAGGCCTTATACAAAGCCAACAGTCCTCTTGACCTCACCTCAAAGTTGACATCTCCACAGCAGTTGCAGGCAAAGCAGGGCCCCTCCAGTTTCATCAGGGTCTCCTTGTTTGGCCCCTGGATGGAAAATCGCGGCAGGAAAGGGTGCCAGTCTTGTTTGACGTACCCTACGGTGGTTCCTGGTGGTGCCTGGACCTCCATCTGTGGGTCACACAGTTAGTTAGGCACACATGATAACTAGACACTAACTAATACCTTAGAAAGTCATTTCACAGAGATTTAAATCTACACTCACGGACAGCTATAAATAAAACATCACGCGGCTACACAGCTCGTCACATGTGACAGCAGGAATGTCAAACACACTGCTCGATTGTGAAACCACATTACAAAGGTAATGCATCTCATATGGTTCCTGTCTGAGCAGCAAACAGAGAGCTGCAGTATGTGAAAGCATCAGCGTCGGTTCAGGCCAGAAGACAGACTGCTAATGATGCAAATTAGCTGGGAGGGAGGGAGAGAGGTCTCAGTGGAGGGTGACAGAGAATCAGGGGGAGTCCAGGAGATGGTTTCGACAGACAAAGAGCTATTCACAGTCCTAAACAACTGCCTGAGCAAAGCAGCGCACAAAGACACGGAACCACCAGTTAACAGCAACACAAGGTGAAGGACAGAGGCCTCCAAAGAGAGAGGTGTGGCTGCAAGTTTTTTTGGTAGGAGGAACTAAGAAGTTTCTTCCTGCTAAATGAAAATAAATTTACAATCTTTTACATTTATCTACCTAGACTGTGAGATATTAAAGGGGAACGTAGTTTTTTTTCAACCTGGGGTCTGTTTTCATATGTCATTTCATACAAGTGAGTGATGCAGAAATGAATTTTCGACATAGCTCCAGTATTAGCTAGGCAGTCAGCTTAGCAGCTCAGCTAGCGAAAAGTATGGGGCAACTTGCCCCCCCGCGTCAAAGTCCGCCCTAACGTGCTTTTTTCCCCACACTGACCGGCTCGGATAGTCTCAACGAGTGTCCCACAACAAACTAGAGATGAGAAGAGAACGAAAACCTCCACATTACCTGGCAATCGCTATTTGTTGTCGTCTGTATCCAAAGCTCAGGATGCTAGAAAGCAAATCTCGTTCCGAAATCGCGCGATAGCTCACACCAAAAGCTATCGCCGGTCAGTGTGGGGGAAAAAAAGCACGTTAGGGCGGACTTTGACGCGGGGGGGCCAGTTGCCCCATACTTTTCGCTAGCTGAGCTGCTAGCTGAGCTCCCTGCCTGGCTAAATACTGGAGCTATGTCGAAAATTCATTTCTCCATCACTCACTTGTATGAAATGACATATGAAAACAGACCCCAGGTTGAAAAAAAAAACGAAGTTCCCCTTTAACATCTCCCAGTTCTAAACAATTAAACACAGCAACCAAGCCATTGGTTCTAGATCAACAAATTGCCTGTAAAATTTTCATATTGTATTTTTCAGCCCCGTGAGCACCACAAACAAACTCCTTTCCATTTTCATTGCAGTGGGGTGAGAAGAAAAATCTTGTAGGTAGATATTTGGACAAAAGTTGGACAGTCAAAAATAAACAATAAGCACAAATCCCACGGAAAGATCAAAACCAGCTATGTTTTTCTTAACACTCTCTTACTTTCTCCATCTGTCTGTTAGTCTCTGACTAAAGGCAATTGGTTCTTACTGACAACAAATCTGTTTAGTTTTCAAAAACAGGTTAAAAATTTACTGCATTTATTTTTTTAGTAATTTTATAAATTAGCAAGGTACTATACCGGGCTTTGCAAAAGTTCTGTTACACTCGGTTTCATGATCTTTAGAGACGTTTCCTTCTTGGAGTGAAAAATTCCATTGAATAAACTGAAAGTTCTACCTTATAGGCAGGTGTCCTTAATACAAATTTTTTTCTCCGGTGAAGTTGTATCAAGATGGGAGTCAAAAGAGTTGAGATATCTGCTCTCCTTCGTGCTGAACATCAGCCGGATGACTGTCCACAGAGTCGCGGAGAGGCTAAAGAATGGTGAAGACCTGAAAGGTCTTCACCATTCTTGAAAGATCACTGAAAGATCTTCACCATTCTTCAGCCTCTCCGCGACTCTGTGGACGGTCATTCGGCTGATGTTCAACTGCTTGGCTCTGTCAGACTTGTTGTGGCCAGCATGAAGGAGAGCAGATATCTCAACTCTTTTGACTTCCATCTTGATACAACTTCACCGGAGAAAAAAAAATTGTATTAATGACACCTGCCTATAAGGTAGAACTTTCAGTTTATTTAATGGAATTTTTCACTCCAACAAGTAAACGTCTCTAAAGATCATGAAACCGTGTAACAGAACTTTTGCAAAGCCCGGTAGCTTTTAACAGACATAGTGCATGCATTCTGGGGTATTTTCAGCTAAATGTTTTTTGGTCTACTTCACATTTAGAGGAGTGTATGTGAACCTGACTGATATTAAACTACTGTCCATATTTATCTTCGACTCCCCAGACTTAGTCTTTCTGTTATTATTTTGTGTCTTTCTCATCACTGCTTGATAAAACCATAAGATTGTTTTTTTGTCAAAAAGCCCAAATTATGAAGAATCAACTCCTCAAGCAGGTAGTAGCTAATTCTTCTCCTTTAGAATCGCTTTAGACAATCAATACAGTTAATTATTAACGGCATAATAACGACACAACCCATCTTGGGACATGGAGGGCAAATATTTTAGTATTTATCCATACTGGGAGTACTCAGGGTGATGTGTCACTGAATGAACTGTATTTGCCTGGGTGTGGTAAATCAATCAAATAAGAGGCTATTAAGAACTTCATGGACCGACCTCTTGCAGGCAACAGGGACACCAGCAGGAAACGCAGCGGAAAGGCCGTATGAGACGGATAACCTCCCTGTCCATGTTGTCCTTGATCTTCATGTCAAAGCTGCGCAGAGAGCCGCAGCAGTTCCTGGTGCAGCAGTCATTCTTCTCTTTGGCCTTGTAGATCTTTTGGCCCAGACTGTTCTTGATCTCATACTGGTTATTAGTCTCAAAACCAATGAATGCTGGGTGGGGTTGCAAGGAAGAGAAATGATGATTTATAATTCCAGATAAGGAAAGAATTTCGCGGATAGGTATGTTTGTGTCATTATGACTCAAATATTAGTGTGAGTTTCCAAGCTCGCCAGAGCTGCTGCTGGTTATCTACTGTTTACAAAGTGACAAGACTGGATGAACAAGAAACATTCTTTACCTTCCAGGAGTTCAACTTTTTGATGGATCAGGATCTGGTCAATCTAAAACCACACCAGAGAAAGCAATGTGAGAAAGGCGCACAGAAGGGGACAAATAGAACAAAATTCAAGAAGAAATCAAGTTATAACTGTAAAACATAACCGTTCTAAAATCTTAGAAGATACCACAAATGAAAAAGTGGCAAGTACATTTCAAATATTTACAATGCAAAACAGTTACCCTCATTCATTTACATAAAACCACCAAGCTCAGCAGTACAAACAGATGAACTGTTCTCTGTTTTATATGGTACATGAGGAATTACTGGCTGGTGGGCCAAAGAATTCAAGCTAAAGTACTTCATTTATTGTAAGTTGGGCCTTTAATATTTGTCCAAAGACAACCTACAGAGTTGCTGGTTTTGGAGAGAACAACACTGTAAGTTCAAAGGACAAACAGGACTGAGGTAATACAATGATTTAACAGGAAAATATGTGAATTTAAAAGTGCAGGAAGATGGGCGCCCAGATGCCAGTAAATGACCATGGGTTTGAATCTAGCCCATGGTCATTTACTGCCATTTTCACCCACTCTTCTACCCAGATTTCCTGTCTCTTCCCACTGTCCTATATAATAAAGGCAACTTAAAAAAAAACACAGCAAGATCAACTGACTTGAGTATTCACAAACTGATGCCAGACTACTACATTCACTCTGTCTTAAATTTGATGTCCACTCTAAAAATGCACAGCAAACCAAGACAGACAAGTACACAACAGGTGAATCAGTAACAGGAGAAAATTATAGCACTTTCATTCACTTTTATTGTGCGTGTTTGTCTACTTCCACGTGACATTTTATTGCACTAAAAGCCATGCGACAGATGCACAGTAAGGAACTTAATGAGTGAAAAAGCAAATCATGAACTTTACTGTTCCTCCTTTTTAGGGTGTTACACAATACAAGACTGAACCAAGACGTCAGCAAGTCACTGTCATTCATGTGTCAGGAGGTCAAATAATCAGTCATAGATTCTTGTAATAAAGGAATAAAGGCATGCGTAATTTCATTTTTTCATTCCACAATAAAATCTCTTGAACTGGTGGAGTAGCATTTTAAAACACTGAACTGCGCTGACTAACTTCTCCCTCGCACTAAGGAATTTCAAGATACAAAATTATGCTTTTGCAGATTGGTTATTCTTCTTTTGCAGTCTTTCCATGGTTCATTGGCCTACCTGTGTGAGGTACTCGAGCCCCGGTGGGACCCCAGTAGGAACTGCAGGTGAACCCCCGACTGGGGCCGGGGAGATTCCTCCTGGTGGGCCGCCATACTCCTGCCCCTGAACTGGACCAGGACCCACTGATCCCGGCTGATACATGACAGGAGGCTGACCTGCATTGTAGCCCATGTTGAAGCCTGGTGGTGGAGCCTGATTAGGATCTCCGTAGCCTCCTTGGGGGACTGGATAAGGGGCTACAGAATGGCCGCCAGGCTGAGGCATGGCGTAGGGTCCCTGGTTGGGAGAGCCTGGGTAACCTGGGAAAAAGACAATGATTTTATTCACCTTTTTCACATTTTATTTAATGTGTATAAAAATCTTTTTTTATATAATAGATTCGAATCTGTTATTATATATACAAGGTTTCTTCACGGTATCAATTCAGGTGACATTCAAACTGGAAACAATATAAAACAAACAAGAAAAGGCTAACCAAAAAAAACAAATGTAGAATAAACACTAGTGTAACCATCCATCCAACCATTATCTACACTGCTTAATCCTCATCAGGGCCATGACAGGCTGGAGTCTATCCCAGCTGACTTAGGGGACACACAGGGCTACAAATAATCACAAACAATCACACTTGCATTCACACCTACAGACAATTTAGAATTATCAGTTAACCACAGCATGTTTTTGGACTGTCGGAGGAAGCCAGAGAACCTGGAGAAAACCCACACATGCATAGTAAGAACATGCAAACTCCATGAAAGATCTCAAGAAAGTCGGGATGTAAACCGCTGATCTTCTAGCTGCAAGGCAATGGTGCTAACCACCAAGCCACTACGCAACCCACTAATGTGACCTATGAAATATTAATAAAAATAAGCACAAATTTTAAAAAAACACACGATATAAACCATAAAAACATAAAGCTGCTTCTTCTTGTCTCTAGGTTTTAAGTTCTTACCTTTCAACAAAGTAACAGTACGATAATTCAGAAACGCCTATCTACGTGATTAACAGTTGGAGTCATGAGCTCTGTGTCTGGCTGGTAGCAGGTGGTCTGCATTCACAACAGTGTGAGAATGCATGTATGTTAACTGTGGATGATCCTGCTTTTCCCTGCTGGGAGGGCAAAACCAATAAGCTACTTATTAGCTGAGCCACAGTACAAATAGAGAGCATTTGCAGGATAGCTCGTAAAAAGAAAATACTGGAAAAACTGGACTATACAACGGAGTAACACAAATCGCGTTTTCACGGGGAATACATTCTAATAGTGTGTTTTTAAAACATACTTGATAACAGTTGTTATTCAGGAAGGAACTGAACAGCTGCAGACGATTTTCTGGCCAAAAGAAACTACATTCATCTGGAAGGTTTACCAGTTGGCAGGTCAGAGTGGAGATACTGCTTAAAATTCAGTCTTGGTGGGAACCTGGATGCTGTATGTTGCTCATAGGAAGGAAGTCTTAATGTCGTGATCACAACATGTAATCTTTATGTTTAGCAAATTAAAGACAGATTCCCTTCCAGTGGCTGCACATTTCTGATAATGACAGAAATATCTACTAATCATTCACAAAGAGAAAGGATGTCTTCTCCCGAGTCAAAGTTCTCTAGCAGATTGCAACAGGTTGTCATCAAGGATTTCCTTAAACTTTACTGCATTCATTTCAAGCTCTGCCTTAATAAGCCTTCCAAGATTTGCTGCCGAGAAGCAATCCAATACCACCACGTTTCCAAGTGGAGATGGTGTGTTTGTGACGACGTGCAGAGTTTGGTGTCTGCTACATGCAATGTCTAGTCTGATGGCCAATTTGGTGAACTCTAGTCAAGAGTTTTTCAGTGATGGTTTCCTCTTTGCCACTCTCCTAAAAAGCTTTAACTTGTAAAGAACCCAGGTACCATATAGTGTATGCAGAATTTCTATAGTCTCTGAAACTCCTCCAGAGTAGTGGTCTTGGCGGTCTTCCTCACTAGTTTCTTTCTTGCATTGCTGTTCAGTTGTTGAGGATGGCATGCTCTAGGGAGATCAATGCATAAGCCATATTTCCTCCATTTCTCAACTGATGTATTAACATCATTCAAAGGCATATTCAGTACCTTGGAAAATGTTCCATCTTCCATCTATGTGGAATATTTACATAGGGGTACGGAGGTCCATTTCCAGCAGCCATCACTCCTGTGTTCTAATGATACACTGTGCTCACTAAATAATGATAATAATAATAATGGATTAGATTTATATTACGCTTTTCAGGGCACTCAAAGCACTTCACAATGGATCCATTATTCATTCACTCACACATTCTCACTCTGGTGGTGGTAAACTACATTTGTAGCCACAGCTGCCCTGGGGCAGACTGACGGAAGCGTGGCTGTCAATCCGCGCCTACAGCCCCTCCGACCACAACCAACATTCACACGCATTCATACACCAGTGTGAGAGCAGCTCTGGAGGCAGAGAGGAAGGCGGATAAAGTGTCTCGTCCAAGGACACAACAGCACATGACTAGGCGAGAGCGGGAATCGAACCGTCAACCCTTTGATCATTGGACGACCTGCTCTACCACAGCCGCCCCTGCAACACTAATAGTGTTGCATTTCACATCTATTTATGTTGTAGGCTGTATATATTAGTCAGGGCTCCAGACTGCGACTAAATGGTTGCATTTTGCGACCAAAATTTGAGCGAGTGCGAGTAAATTTTTCATCTACTCGCGCATGGGTGACCAATAAATTTGCTGATGTTTTTTTCATTATTGAATATTTTTTGTTGCTTACAAACTTCTGCTCCACACTTCAGCCCAGTAGACAGTAATGCGCAAATGGGCTGGTTTAACCGACATTAACTCCAAAAGAAGAAAGGAAACTAACACCAAAGAAGAAGAAAGCGGGCCAATGTGTGTGAGAGCGGGGGGCGAATGATGCTCAAGCTCTTGATGTTTCACAAAGCCTTTATTTACGTTCAGCCTTGTTTTGAACACAAATTCATCTTTCTGTCCTTCCCTCCTTTCTTGTCTCCATTTCAGCGGTTCAGCTCGATCGAGCGCTCGATTTGGACGGTCGCCATTTGCGACTACAAATGTCGCAAATGGCGACCTGGCGACCGTCCAAATTTGTGGTCGCCAGGTCGCCATTTGCGACTAAAAACATTGCAAATGGCGACCCGGCGACCGTCCAAATCTGTGGTCGATCGAGCTGAACCGCGTATCATGTTTTCTTCATGGAGGCTGCCACTTTGTACGATGTCATCAACCTCCTATCATTCCCGGCGCTCGCGGCGACCTGGCAACCGTCTAAATCGAGCGCTGGTTTTAGGTGTCTCAAGTACACAAGAAGGGATATCAACATCTAGTCCTACACAACAAATCTGTAGCTTCAAAGAAAACGAGCCACCTGAAGACAGTACTTGATCTATCCAAATTATTCAGGTAAATAAAGAACAATCTCTAAGTATCAACCTTAAATTTCTACTAATTGCCTTTAAAGCGCATAATAGTTTGGCTCTTGAGTACATTCAGGGTTTTTCTGGGTCAGAATGGGACTATAAGGGGTGGACATCCATGATGGTAAGCTGGCTAGTCTCTGGACAGTCATTCTTCTATGCCGGAAAAACCCTGACACACCAACAAGAAACCGGTTAGGCCAAAATATGATGTTTTCCAACTGTATTTAAACAATATTTAAATGTGATGAGGGTGTTTTGTTTATTTTGGCATCTTTCTGATCCTCTGAAGGCTGCCGTGACCGTTTCCATGTTAAGGAAGCAAACTGAAAACAATTCTGTTTGTTGGCTCCATTAATGTGTGGTGTAAATATGGGCTTCTTTTGTGGGGGTAGGTATGCTTTCATCTTCTGCACACATCACTTAATTGTAGTTTATTGTAAAGCACATTGAGTGTAAATTCTCTGGCCTTTTCTATAACAGAAACATAAAGTCCATAACTGTTATGTCATTGTGGTTGGGTTAGGAGAGTTTAGTATACCACACACGGGTGGCTCATGACTGACGAAACTGGTTTTTGTTGGGTTCACAGGAAAGTTCAGCAGTGACCTCATCACATCAGTCCAACTGTTCTAAAGGTCATTGAGCTACTCCATTGTACAATTTATGGTTGGTTCAGGTCTTGACTGTTCTGATATACAGGTTCAAAGGCAATTTATGTAATATAGTCTCATTAGAAAGCAAATAGTCCCTGATACTATGTTCCTTTTTAAGCAAGAGGCTGTAGTGAAAAAAGGAAGTCAGGAAGGCTTTCTGTTGCTCCACCTCTTTCTAAATTCCTTTCTCTGCTTTGCAGGAAACACGACCCAAAAACTGGAATCCGTTTGCAAAGAGGCTGTAGGCACAAAACAGACAAGCCCACACAACAGGACCTTTCACTTCCTTAATTTGATCTTCTCCATTCAGAAATGTTTTCAAGCAAGCATTCAAGGAATTTCTTTTACATTTCACCACCTTGGCCAGTGGAGGATTCTGAAGGCAGGACAAGGTACTCATTCACTATGCCGATGTGCAGTGGGAAGTTTGTGATAGGAAACGGACATGGAAACTTTGAGAAAGCAGAGCCGAATCATTTCACAACACCCACAAAACATGACAAAATGGAAGAAACCGATAGGGAATAAAGAGTGAAAGCAAATAATGTTCTGTGTATATGTTAAAAGTCGAGAGTTATTTTCCATTTCCCTCTGTGCTGTTGCTTTAAATTACTTACCAGGAGCAGACATGGCAATGAACTCTAGAAACTTGGCTTGGAACGATGAGAAATAAGGGAAATAAGGTCACACTTCCCGCTGCAGATCCAGGGTATCCAGGAACAACGGAAGGCATGGAAGGGAGGATTGTATACGAACCACAACCAGGGACCAGACGGGACACAGGAATAGAAAAGGAGAATAAAAAAAACAAATGAATGTTTATCCTAAATCTGCCAAGTTAAACAGCTATAAAATAATGTGATTTGTCGTCCATCACACTACAACAACAGCCTAATGAGTTTACAGCCATGGTAGGACAGTAAATTGAGTCCAGGTTGTGCTTGTGCCAAGAAAATCAAACGATGCAGTAAAAACTTGTGGGTATCAGAAGTTCTGGACACAGCCTGTCTTGAGCCAAGATGCCTGGGATCATGTGGGTGAGGCATGTTGGAGCAGAGGAGGGCGGGACAGTCATTTTCCACTCACTTATCTTTTGCTGCTCGAGATTTTAACGTGGATTCCCTCCACCAAAGACCTCTACGTGAAGCTGAATTTACAGTTTAGTCAAGACTGAAGCAGATCCCTTACATAAGGTGGTGCATCTTAGAAAAACAGCAAAGCCCTCTCCTCTGGATGCTTCACGAACAACAAAAGCTTCCCTAATTTAATAACTACTAAAATGGAAATCTTACCTCTCCTGTGGCTGCTTTCGCTTTCGTTCCAGTTAGATGAGTGCCAGTGAAAACAAAACAAATCAAAAGGACAAAAGTGAACACGCAGAGCTCAGGAGCCGCTTTTTTGGCGTCTTCTTGGCAACCTGTTCAGTCGACACTGCTCTGTTGCTGTTACTCCTCCCTCCGATCACTGTTTTTCACATTCTCCTCCCATGTTGTTCACTGACGACCTTAATTAGTCCTCCCGTGGAACACAGAGACGGCTCCAAACACAAGGTTTATCAGCCTGACGCTGTTTTAATGAGGACACATTCCAACAGTTCCACCAAGACTGTCACAGTCGTGCAAAAGAGTGATTACACGATGGAAACAGCAATATTCTCATTATCAGTGTGTGCAGCTGCAGGAGGAAGGGGTTGGACTCCATAAATGTAGTACCAGAAAAACACCACCAGAGGATGCTAATACCTCACAGACATAACATTATGACCACCTGCCTGATATTGTGTTGGTCTCCTTTATGCTGCTGAAGCTCCTCTGACCCAGTGGGGAATAGACAGAGGACCTCTGGGGATGTCCTGTGGCAGTGAATTCTTTGGGTCCTGCTGGTTGCAGGATGGGACCTACCTACACCAGGCTTATCCTGTTACATCTCACAGATGCTCCGAAAGATTTGGACCTGGAAAGTGAGGAACCTGAGCAGTTTTTGCAATGTGTCGAGGTTCATTGCCCAGCTGAGGGTGGAAACTGGCATCAAGGACTGATGTTGCCATGGGCGGTGAGGGGTTGGTTGACCTGCAATGTTTAGGTGGGTGGTACATGTCAAACATCCACATTAATGTCATGACTTAAGGTTTCCCAGCAGAACGTTGCATTATAACAAGATGATCGATGTTTTTCACTTCACCAGTCAGTGGTCAGAATGTTGTGGCTGATTGGTGCATGTATATACAGGGTAGGCCATAAGTTTCCATACATAGGAAAATGTATAATGTATATATTTTTATTTCAAATACCCTAGAAGATGCATTTGATGCTATCTTTGGGGGCATTTGAAGGCCATGGTGTTTCAGGTGAAGATATAAGATGTGTTTTTGAAACTATGGTAACCATATAGAGCACATTATATAAATAAAAACGGTTGTTCAACATAAAATGCTTATTTTTCCTATGTATGGAAACTTATGGCCCACCTTGTATGTACCGGGCTTTGCAAAAGTTCTGTTACACGGTTTCATGATCTTTAGAGACGTTTACATGTCGGAGTGAAAAATTCCATTAAATAAACTGAAAGTTCTACCTTATAGGCAGGTGTCCTTAATACAATTTTTTCTCCGGTGAAGTTGTATCAAGATGGAAGTCAAAAGAGTTGAGATATCTGCTCTCCTTCATGCTGGCCACAACAAGTCTGACAGAGCCAAGTAGCTGAACATCAGCCGGATGACCGTCCACAGAGTCACGGAGAGGCTCAAGAATGGTGAAGACCTGAAAGATCTTCACCATTCTTTAGCCTCTCCGCAACTCTGTGGACGGTCATCCGGCTGATGTTCAGCACGAAGGAGAGCAGATATCTCAACTCTTTTGACTTCCATCTTGATACAACTTCACCGGAGAAAAAAATTGTATTAAGGACACCTGCCTATAAGGTAGAACTTTCAGTTTATTTAATGGAATTTTTCACTCCGACATGTAAACGTCTCTAAAGATCAGAACAGAACTTTTGCAAAGCCCGGTATATATATATATATATATATATATATATATAGATATAGATATAGATATAGATATATACATACAAAACTGCATTAAATACAGAAAGAACACATGTTAACATTGAATGACAGTGTTATCAGCAAAAACTATTAGGAACTTCAGGCTACAACTACTCATTATATTGCTCACTACACTGTACGTCCATAGTACTAGCTACAGATTTTAACTAGATTTTAGATGTTGTGAAGTTTTAATCTGCAAATATATATATTTATGTGTGTATATACATACATGTATATATTGTGTTCTACAAACACACTACTATTTAAAAGTACAGGTCACTTAAAAATGTCCTTATTTTTGAAAGAAAGGCAGTTTTTTCAATGAAGATAACATTAAATGAATCAGAAATACAGTCTACACATTGTTAATGTACTAAATGACTATTCTGGCAGGAAACGGCTGATTTTTAATGGAATATCTCCATAGGGGTACAGAGGAACATTTCCAGCAACCATCACTCCTGTGCTCTAATGCTACATTGTGTTAGCTAATGGTTTTATCTAACACAAAAAATTAAGACCTAGGTCAAGGATTTCTGTGTAATCATTGATGGGGTTCTAAATTCCAATTGCCACGTCAGGTCTTTATGTAAATCCTTATGCTCGTATAAGGATCATAAAACCGTTGCCAAATTAGGAAACTTTGCGACCAAGCAAGATCCATAAAATCTCATTTGATCACTTGTAGAGTCTAATGCACTCCTCACTGACCTCTCTAATAATAATAATAATAATAATTAGGCATTCAAAATACTGCCCTTAGAATACTGACAAACAGAAGAGACAACACATTATTGCAACTGTTAGATCCCTACACTAGCTTCCAGTTAAATATAGAATTTAATTTAAGGCTGTATATTATTGTCTATAGGTTTCTCACCTGTCTGTGCCCAAAATATAATGAAGATTATGTAGATATGAGTACAGACCTGGTAAGTCTGTCAGCTCTGCAAGGATAGGTAAGTTAGTTGTGTCCAGAGTTCAGAACAAACACGGTGAAATGACTTTAGTCATTCTGCTGAAACCAGCACCCCTTGGAATTTGGACCTGTAGGCATTTTTAAAAGCAAGCAGAAAGCAGTTGTTTTCCCACTGTTTTTATTACTAAATGAATTTATCTGCACTTTCATTTCATTCGATTTCATCATGCTTTATCTTTTACATATTTTTCCTATCTTCAGCCTTTTTCTGCTTTAACTATTCTTCAACGTTTGTATGCACTGCATTTATTGTTTATGATTTATTTTATTCATTTCATTTTGTTCTGCTTTGGATAAACTGACATGAGTTTCAATCTAACAAATGTCTTGTTTCTGTATTTTTTCCCCGTTAATCTTTTCTGAAGACTTTGTGACAGGGATGGACTGAGTCTATATTTGGCACCTGCTGGGATGCCTGATACTTATAGGACACAAGACCGGGGCGGGGTGTGGGGGAAATTATTTAGAGAGAGAGAGAGAGAGAGAGAGAGAGAGAGAGAGAGAGAGAGACAGACGGTACACATGAAACTGATCTGTATGAACGTTCACACAGACAGAGTGATGAAGCTGTGACGCCCTCAGATTTGTCACACAGATAACTGCCAGTACTACTACACTCTTATGGGACTTTCAAAGATGCCTTATAATATTAATACTATATTCAATAATATATTAATAATGATATATTAAATAAATAATCATTTCTAGACTCTAAGTGTAACTGAAATTTACAACCCAATTTTAAAAAGTTTCACCTTTGTTAACAAAAATGAAAAAACAAAATATATATTGCATATTATTGTGGTATAATTGTTCCATATAATGCACTTCTGATATATATATCTAATCCTAATTTGAAATATATCCTAATGAGGATTAAGCGTTTTAAAGATAATGAATGGATGGAGACAAAGGGGACAGTTTTATGAATTGCAATAGCGTTTCCTCTGGCTTTGCTATGAAAAGCAGAATGAAAACGCTGGCTAACCCAGCTCATTCTGAACCTGGAGTGGACTGTGCTTTCTAAGTGAATCTCTGGCAATAATGCAATTTGGGTTTCTTCATTTTGAAGATAGTGAAGCACTTTACAACACATGCATTGTTGGTTTAAGGCCTTACAGCTCTGACTACAGAATTTAAGTGTGTTCCCAGCAGACTGTCCTTTTAAATGAAAATGTTGAATTGTCTTGAAAAAAGGAAAAAATTGTGTAGTTTAGCATTGTGAGGATCAAACAGAACATATATAATACAGAACAAGAACGAATAAACCAATGAGCTTTCTCCCACCCACTGAATCTTCTTAAACAAGATGCTGGTTCCACCACAGCCAAGAAAACATCAGCCTAAAAATGAATGGTGAGCCGCAGCAAAAATGAAATAAATTCAAATGAAGTGGGGTTAAATAATAACCAGAATAATAATTAAAAGGCCCACATTACAACTAAAATATGAAAGTGGAGAACTGACAGTTGACATGTTCCTCAAAAGTACAGTAATGAATGTGTCCTACTTTGAATTTACTAATATTGTACCATCTAACATTTGACTACACTTAAATGCACATTTAACCACGGTACGTTGAGACCCTACTAACTTGTATTTGAGTGTTTTTGCTCTGATGATGTGCTTTTTTTACCACATATTTTGTGATTTGTGATTTTTGTGATTATAGCTTCATATTTTACACGTAGTTTAGTTGTGACAGCGGTAAGCTGGAGCTTAAACCTTTGACTAAACCTTCGCAGGCCAACAAAATGTCCTTCTTACTTCGTCAGAATCAGAATCAGAGTCAGAATCAGAATTACTTTATTCATCCCCGAAGGGAAATTCAGTGAAGGAGCGTGGCAGAGTTATGTGACGATCGGCGATGGTTTGTCTGTCTGTCTTTCTGTTTGCAATATTACTCAAAAGTGGACAAACTGATTTGGATGAAATTTTCAGGAAAGGTCAGAAATGACACAAGGACCAAGTGATTAGATTTTGGCAGTGATGGGGCTTATAGTCTGGATCCACGGATTTGTTTAAGATTTCTGTATCATTGCGAGATCAGGACTTACTCATTGGAAATGATACAAGGAACAACTGATTAAACTCTAGGGGTGTTTCTGAGTCCCATCAATTCCCGCCATCTGCTAAATATTTAGGTCACATGATCCTGTATCCATCGCACAATGTACACATGCATAACACATGCCTGTGCTCAGCGCAAGATCATTTTGTTTGTGTGTACATCTATATTAAATGACCACATTCTATGTTGCTGTGATTTCTGATCATCAATAACCAATAAACAAATGCTGCATTTCTGACAATGCCACATGGGGGATTGAACAGCCTTGGCAGAGCACTGCGCTCTCTGAGTGCTTTTCTAGTTTTTAAAAGATTTTCCTCATGTTTACATCTTTGGGAGGACCTGTATTGAAATATGAAAAAACACACTCACAGTTGCACACCCAGCTAGAGTCTCCTAATGAGGCCTGTCCCTGATAACGGAGGTAATCAGTGCAGCCCATCTGGCCTCTGCTCTTGCTGACATGTTTCCAGCCTTGTTGTGCTTTAGTTAGACACGACTGATCTATCAGCACCGGTTCTATGTTTGGCGAGCCTCAGTCAGTGTCCCAAAATAGAAATAATTAGAACAGGGCGGAATCAGAGGAAAAGTGAAAACGTGTCTGTCTCCATGTAGACTCCCCCACCCCATCCTCTGCCAATCTCTTCATCCATCCCAGCTGCACTGTCTCCCATCTGTTTGGTTTTCTGGAGACAGAGACGGCAAGCAGGAGGAGGAGGAGGGTGGAGGGCCTCGTGTGTGGTCTGGATTGGGTGGCGATCTGCCAGTGAAGTCGGGCGAAGCAGAGTGCTCCAGATGACCACACACACAGTGGAGTCCTGATGCTATCTCTGATCTCGTCTTATTTGTGCTTTTATTGGGAGCTTAGAAACAAAACAGCAACAAAAGCAATAATTACTGCAGATACTGAATATTTATTAATCTTAATAATCTTGTTGAATAGTTGCTTGTTGTGATCGTTTGTCATTTGCCTGTGTACTGTAGTGCGATCATTTTAAAACTAATTCTGAGAAAAAAATAATCACTTATTTTGAAGAAATTTGTCGAAAACAGTGCTTAAACAGAACGATAATCTTGCAACTTGCCAAACTGAAACGAGGAAAAATGACACTTCCTCATAGCAGGCATGACTTATTACTATCTTGTCTTGATTAGCAGCTCTTCAGCATAGAATGTAAGTAAAATGTTAGTAACATGTAGCTGTACTAGCAAGTTATGTGTGAAGATCATGGTCTGATGTAATACAAAACCATTACACTCAGCTTTTATATGTAATTCTACCACATGGTCATTTTTATTGAGATTAAAAGTTGTTTTCTCACAACGAGTCTACAAAACAAGGCCGCGTTCTCATTATTAATAATTACAAACGATAACACAGTTACCAAGTGCTTTATGGTAAAAAAAAAAAAAAAAAAAAGGAAAATTAGAAAACAAATTCAACAAGTAAACAACACCTTAAACCGAAACAAAACGAAGACGAAATAGTTACATCAAGTCAAGACAATGATTCTACACAATATATCCAGGAAACCAAAACACTAAAGATTATTAAGAATGTACACATAAAATAACTTTCCATCAGTGGTGGAAGAAGCATTCAGATTCTTTACTTGAGTAAAACTACCAATATAGAAATGTAATACTACTCCGTTACAGGTAAAAGCCTTGCATAAAAAAATACAAAGATATATAAAGAATATACATCAAAATGTAGCTAAAGAATTTGATTACTGTTTTGGTCTTTCTGACTGATACAGTATATTATTACTCCGCCAAGGAATGCGATTGCCGCCTGTCTGTCTGTCTATTGGCAACATTACTCAAAAACAGACTTATGGATTTGGAAGAAATTTTCAAGGAAGGTCAGAAATGACGCAAGGACCACCTGTTTAGATTTTGGCAGTGATGCGGCTTAAAGTCTGGATCCACGGACTTGTTAAAGATTTCTGTATCATTGCAGACATAGCAGCAAGTCGTCACCGTAACGACGACACTGCTTTCTGTACGACATCAGAAGCTAAAGGTAAATTACTGACTGAATCACTGACAATGTCTGGTATTTTAAAATATTGCTAGATTATCAGTTGTGTAAAGTCTACAGCTGTCAGGTAAATGTGGTGGAGTGGAAAGTACAATATTTGCCTCTCAAAAGTAGTGGAGTGGAGTAGCATCAAGTATGAATACTCAAGTACTGTGAAACTATACTTACATACAGCACTTTGGTAAATGTACTTATTTGTGCTCCACTGCTGTTTTAAAGTGCAATAATAAGAATCCGTGTTGCTGTATCTTCGGAAGAAGACATAATAGAGCATTCTGCTACATCAAAATCATGAGCAATGATTGATCTAATTTGCATTCGCTTACTTTTACAAGAAACTTTGTTGCCAAATCTGTTGTGTTGAGAAAATAGGTGCATTGGGTAGTTTAACAATACTTTGCTTCCTAATTGAGTGATTCTGAGTGGATTCAAATGTCTGGAAAAACAAAAACTCAAGTTCTTAAAGTTTTGTGTGTGTTTGTAGGTATGCATTGCACACAGCTCAATCACACTTGATCAGTTCAGTGAAAACAATGAATTATCCTCTTACTGTGATCATTTTTTAATTGTTTATGACCAGCTATTTTATTATTATCAAGATGGTTACCCATATGACCTAGCTGTCGGCAGATGAGACGACATAAAATGAAAAATAAAGATTAACAAACCAAGGATAATGCAGTAACCTAAGGCAAACTTTTAAACAGAGAACTGCAACATCCTCAGCAAAAATGTCCTTATCATGCTGTCATCTCTCCTCATCAGCTACACGGAGTTTGGGAGAGGGCGTGGTGGGGAGACAATGTGTATGTGCACACGTATGTATGTATGTTAGGGCATTTTGTCAGCACTTAAAGGGGAGCTTTACAGGTTGGACAAGTGATGACAATGCCGGGCAGCAAGGCGGCAGATGTAATTGGTATGTCTAAAGTCACACACATACACACACCCACACACACACACACACACACACTTAGCCTAAACAGCCCCATAATAGTCGCAGAATATAAACCCACCCCAGATGCGTGGCTACAAATACCCTCCGCACTGGACAACAGCAACAGGACTTGCTTGGATTTGCAGCCGAGATCTTTGAGGGCAGGAATCAAACCCCACCAAAGGCCTGAAGGTAAGCAGGTGGTTCTCTTTTGAAATTCATGCTTTCATGTGACTGTGTCCTTCGAAGCGAATCGGAGCCACACAGCTGACTGTGGCTATACCTCTCTTGCCAGATGCGTTGCTCCAGATGTGTGCTACCTCTCCTGGCTCTTCACTTGTTGCTGGAGGAAATATCTGCTGCTGTCTTACCAAGCAAATTCAGAAACAGAAGGGTGAGCTTTACTTACATCACTTCTGTCCCTCGCTGGTGAGACAACATTTAATCTTGTGCCGTCTATTTGGCCCTTACCGTTTGCAGGACGTCAGTTGGCTGGACCAGGAGGTCTTTTCTCACCTGTCTGACAGCTCGGATGTGGACGACCTCTCTGTGGGTGATGCAGACAAACCGGGCAGAAATGTGGACAATCACTCCTTTGGTTCAGAGACTTTCCTCCCCCGAACAGAACACCTTTTGGTCCAGAACCAGTACCAGTACAACCGTAAAGCCAACGAAAAGAGGTGAGGAAAATAAGCTAGCTTCATACTTGTGTTAACTCCTTAAACAGCCACATATCATTAGGGAAATTGAGAAAAAAAGCCAGTAAGATTACCTTTAAACACAGCAGCTTCCTAACTTCAGGAATTGAAATAACTTGTCAGACATGACCTGAATAATATGATTATAGAGATAACTGTTCATTAGATTTCCCATATACTTCCCATAGACCACAAAATAATCAACCAATTGTGCGTACTAAGATGAATATTCTGTTAAGTAGAAGTAGGTGATACAGTTTAGCTATGAACATAATTGGTTGTTAATGCTTTTGGCAATTTTTAGCTCTCTGGAGTGAATTAAGGGAACTCTTCGCACATCTGTTTATGAGGCAGATACGTAGCATAGCAAAAGCACATCTAACAACAACAAAAACAAACCGTCTAACTTCCAATCACAAATGTATTCGCACAATGTTTCAGTACTAGACCTTCGTCGGACAAATAGGAGCTAACTGGAGTAAAATGAGTTAAATGTGAAAGTTTTAAGGGCACCAGAAGCAATTAGGGGTTCGACAAAATCTGAACATGGCAATATATTGTATCATTTTCCTGTTTGACGTAGTATCAATACATCGGCGCAAAATATTGCTGTTTCCAAATGGATGTATTTAGATTGGATTGGATTGTCATGACTGAGCTGACAAGCCAGAGTCACTTATTGATGATTCTTTAGGGTGCTACTTATCTAATGAATACAGGTAACTTAAAATGAAGTGTAGTTTACTGATAAATGATTTATTATTTTATTTATTGGCTTTGGATAGATAGATAGATAGATAGACAGATAGACAGATAGATAGATAGATAGATAGATAGATAGATAGATAGTGTTCACTTGTAATCATAGCTACAGTGGCGTTGAGTCGCTATCTCGCAATGATACAGAAATCTTTAACAAATTCATGGATCCAGACTATAAGCTACATCACTGCCAAAATCTAATCACTTGGTCCTTGCATCATTTCTGACTTTCTCTGAAAATGTCATCCAAATCCATTAGTCCGTTTTTTGAGTAATGGTACAGACAGACTGCAGACAAACCAATGGCGATCATCACATCACTCCGCTGCGTTCCTTGTCAGAGTAATGATTGCATTTTAATTTGTATCAATCAGTAAACGAATGTGTTGAACTGAGCTCGTCTTTCTCTCATTGCGGTGTCTACAGGAGGAAAGTCGCTCCTCTAGACTCCATTGGTGGCTTTCAAATGTCCAGTTTCCGAAATCGAAAGGTAAGAAACCAGAGAAAGATGTCCCTTGAGAGAAGCTGTAACCTGTCCTACCTTATATTTATTAAAAGAAGAACACTTAAATCAACATAAAACACACATACAGGCCTGGAGCAGTAAAACAAAGGCACAAGTGTGGTGCATCTTTATTATCAATATCGATCCCTGTCAACTTTTATAACAAGCCACATGGCTTATCCAGATTATCTAAGGTCTTAAACATTTCAGTCTTTAAAACTGAATGTTTGTTTGTTTTGCAGGATGAACCAGGCATCTACTGGGAAGATTACAGGAACTAAAAAGACAACTGTAACACCAGTTTCTATGTCAGTCCATGTGTGAACTGTGTTTAGCTTGATATTTATTCATGAACTCCTTTTAAACTCACTGCACTGCTGTACTAACAAGCGAGATGCTCGTCAAACATCTCCCTCTAGTGGTCAAAGACACACATGACAACCACTTTGCTGTGTGCTAAAGTCTAATAAAATTTAGTAAATAACATATTTTTAACTTTACAATAAAAATAATGAAAAAAAACAGCCTTTTTGTTCCCAAAGACTTTTATTTTTCAAGCTACAATTAAACAAAACAATATCAGACTGCAGAAAATATAGAATTTGCTTGGGTATTCTCTCTTCACTTTCACATATGTACAGTTGTTAAAGAACAGGATATGTACACAGAAATGAAGTTGTACAGAGAGTGCAACTGCAACTGGAGACTTACCAAGACTCACCCACCAACAAAAGAAAAAAAGCACATGGTAGAACGAAATAAACAAATGCCACAACCTATGCAGCCTCGACCTTTTTTTCTGTACACTACAGCTTTGTTCTCGATGTGAGACAATCGTATGTCCGTTCTCTGACGCGGGGCGCATCTCTAATCCCGCTTCTCAGAAAGCTAAGAAATAAAACAATTATATGAAATAGAAAAACAAATATTTTACAACCATTGATAAACGGGCCCCGGAGCCACTTTGTTAATCATCGTAACCATTCGCCTTACAGCAACATTACCCCCCTCGCGTTGGATGCCTCAATGACGCACACAAAAAGCAAAAACAAACAAAAACACACAAAATAAAAACATCAAAATTTAACAGCTTATAATGTAAATGTTGTTCATGGTACATGGCCACCAATGATTGATTAACAAATGAGACAGAGAGAAACGTTAAGCGCTCAATCATGAATGTACACAGCCTAGTAGAGATGTCATCAGCTGTAGCTTATACTGCCCTTTTCCACCCACGTAAGCAGTGGATGCTGTACTGGGGTTTATATTTTTAGAAACATACTGTTAAAAATATTGTCTGTGTGCAACTTTTTGTAGATTCAAACTAATACGTCTTAGCCGAGTCTAGAAATTAAAAAAAACAAAATCTCTTATTTCAAAGGAGTGAGAGCTCCACGATCACCACTGACAACCTCCCCCCAAAAAAAGAAAATGGCTAAACAGAAATGAGCTGCCCGTCTAGCATTATGACATACTTCTAAATGAACAAGAGGAGTGACATTTAAGCTACACGACACATAAGCGACGCTTTTGTCAACCTTGCATTGATTTAAAGTTAGAAAGAAACGACCGGTCCAACTGAGAATGGCACTCCTTCAGAGACGAAAGGAAATGTTTACTGATTTGTCAATATCGTCAAGAAATAATTTACAAGCGCTTTCAGTGAATATGAGACCAAGTGGGAAAAGTTATGCACCAGCACTGTCGATAAAAATAAAGCCAATTAATGTAGCAATTGTTTAGTAACAAAAAAAAAAAAAAAAAAAAGATTCTCAACCGTCACTGTTGCTTTCTGTCCGTTTCTTCACAGTTGACAAAGAGGAGGGGGAAGTAAGAAATTAAAAAAAATATATTTATATATATATGAGGGATAAATAAGAATGGTTGTGATTGTCAAAAGAAATCCTACAAACTGACAATACAGTTGTCATCCAGGTGATAATTTAGGCTGTTTTGGCTGTAGGCATCAAAGAAAGTAAGTGTCAAGAGGACAGCAAAACCAAGGTGAGTGCTCATCATCCCCCTTGTCTCTAGGTGTCTTTTTTGTGTCCTGACCGTCGCACGTCCCTGCACTTGTGGCAGTAAAAGATGTCGGGAACATTCGACTTCTTGATCTTTGCACATGACAAATGCACCCATATGCCGCACTGGTTGCACTCGATCATTGGCCGGCCTGCGAATGGCTTCCCGCAGTAACAGGTGATCAAGTCCCATGAATCGTCCCCTGTGTTGATAAAGAGACCAGAGTTAAAGGAGATTATAGCTGACAAGTAGGTGTTGGTCAGTTGATATGAAGCATTGGGAAAAAATAACAGTTAAGCGTTAAACATTTCTTTACTGGATGTGCAAACAAACAATAAACTAAAAGACAAAAGCAGAATATCATACCTGACTCGACCATAATGTCTTCGTCTGCGATCCAGGTCTCGCCCTCGCTGGAGCTCATTTCTGCTTCCCTGATTGATTCCTCCGGCTGCATCTTTCCCAAGCCCTGCATGCTCGAAGTGGAGCCTCCATGCACCGTCACATCCTCCCCGACGTCTCGTACCTCGCCGTGTGTGTTCCGCGCCTCAGAGTCTGTCTCGCTTTGAGCAGCCGAACTCTTGAGCTTCTTAGGTTTTGGTTGTTTCGAGTTTTTGCTGCGTTTGATGCGGGCTCTTTTCTCCCCTTCACTGCTGCCACTGTCTGCTGCTGTCATGGCTGAACCCAGTGACAGCTTTTTCAGTTTTTTGTCCTTCTTGCGCTCGGCTTTCGCGGTGCTCTGGCTGTCATACAGGGAGTCTTTTAGGCGCATCTTGTCCAGCAGAGTGCTATCAGAGTGCATACGACGGATATTTTTACCCTTATTTGCTCGCGCTTTACGAACGAATGTATGGATGGTGTGGATGTCGGAGCTTCCATCTGCCCAAGTGTTGCCAATGGAGCTGCTGCCCCCATCTGCCGACAACCCTGAACTGTGTGCAGAGCTGGATGATGTTGGGGACCATGAACTTTCCTATCAGATAACAAGAGACAAATTTAGTCCATTAACACGACTTGAGCAAGACAGGCCATAATGGCAATAGCAGTTCTAATATCAACAGTGACATTCAAAGCAGATTACCTCCTTTGGACTGGGGATGTAACCAGCATAAGCCAGGACAAAGCTGCAGAACTTGTTGAAGTCCTCAACAGTCCTCTTTTTCCTCTCTGGGGGCTACAAAAAGGACATGCCTTTGTTAAAAAAAACTGAAGCTAATCTAGACAAGCCACAATAACAGATAGTGAGTGAAGCAGTCAGAGTAAAAATACAAAGTACTCGCCAGAGGTTCCGTTTTGCACGTCAACAGTGAATCTGATGGAGAAAAAGCACAACTGTAAATCACAAGCGACCAGCCCCCATTATCTTATCCCTTTTTAAGTCAAAGCCATCACCTACTCCAAAGCGTAAGGTTGCTCAGTGGTATGCTGAATGGGCTACTGCTACCATTAGCTTGCTAACACGGCAAAATCATTTGATCGGGGTTGTTAGTTATACGCATGTTGGGCATATTCAGGAGCTGCATTTGCTTAGTACATTAAAACACCCAACAGAGTTTAATTATGACTGATAAAATAAGTAAGACAGTCGTCGGACGCTAACGCTAGTTTATCTACGTCCTCCAACAACCGCAACCGGTGTCAACCAAACTTAGCGCAGATTGTGGATATAAGGCGATCAGCCATGCATAGGTCTTCAGCGATTTCACTGAAGGTTAAAACAAGTTGGTAAACGGGTAGACGAGTAGGCTCAGTTTGTTGGGTGCGGATGCGTTATCTTGTCATGTTGTATTGCCAAAATGCTATCTGCTAACGTTAGCTGACATGTAGAGGGTAAGCTAACAACACGTTATGCAGTTTACGGCGAAAGTATAGTTTGGACTAGTGGTACTTTTTGAACTCTAGTCAAACTTTGCAAGAACATTTATGCACTGGGAAATGTTAAGTTTGATTCTAAAGAAAGTGCTAACGTTTAGCCAACGTCAGCTAGCTAATCGCACTGGCTTTCTTGAAATGGAAGTGGGAGGCAAAGTTAGCTTGATGATAGTAAGGGGGGCGATTAAATCAGGTGTGTCGTTTTTGACAGCATCGAAGTTTGAGTTAGTATTTTTGGAGGATGACAAGTATGCTATTTTACTTAAAACTGACTTATTATAGAATGTTTTCAGTGAGGCGGTTGGGCAACGTTTGTTATCCAGCTATTAGCTATTAAGCTAGGTCGTTCGGCGCGGTATCTCGCAAGCTAACTGAACTGTGCAATAAGTACGTTAACATCGGATTAGCTGGCCATAGTTTTCGTAACGAAACTGTAGATAATTAATTTTCACTTTAATACAACTTTCACTGCAGTTCAGCGACAAGTCTGTCTAGAGTAAGCCGTGTTAATACAGCATACGCAACCAAACGTTTCACTACCGTTAGCCCTTACATTAGGTTAGCTATCTCAATGCCCGCAAAACGACATTTTTCAATGATTAACAGTCTAGCATCACAATAGAACTGTTTCTTTAATTGCTGTTAGTCGATCACGGTTGAACGTACCTTGGTGTTCAGACATTATGTCAAGCATTGTCGCATAACCGACAAGGCCTTGATGCTAGAAACAGAAGCAGCAGCCGAGCTAGCCGAAGAGTAGCGGCCGTCGCTCCGTGCCTTCCCCCGGCGTGGCTGCACCTCACCGCCGGGCAACTTTAGCAGCAGAAAGCCAAGGACGAATAAAACAGACAAGACCCTACTTCCAAGCAGTCCACTGTGGGTCGAAGTTGATGCCGTATTCCTTTGATGGGGGTCCGTAACAAGGGTTAACGTATCAGAAGCAAACCTTCTCCGGGCTGTCGCCACACTATTAGCCCCACAAATTACTAATTCCTCTGTCGCTTAACGTGCTACACTTAAAGCTCCCGTTTCTTCGTCAGTGCATTTATATAACCATCGGTACAAAAATACCTCCGAACTGTAAACTCTCTTTAAATAAGCGTTAGTAACGATTGCTGATCCATAGTAGGAACTTCCCAGATGAAGTTTTCTCCGCGTCTTCGCTGTAGGCATACAAAACGACTGGAGTTTTGCTTTATTTCGCACGGTCCTCTCCGTCCGTGCGCGGCAGAAGCCCCTTGAGGCTGCCAGCAAAGGGTTTTCTATGGTGCATGCTGGGTAACGTAGTTTGTTGTGGAGCCATTCCACCAGACTCAGGCGAGAGTCGTAAATGACACTGAACTACGTTTCCCTACATTAAACATTAGGTTAACGGGAACTCTGGGATATGAAGTTTTTGAATCAAAGCAACCCAAATATGCTACCTAGCGAAACTTGCTGCACTTGTATCAGGCAGCGAAAGCTTTATTTAGTGATAACTATAATTTGCAGTAATTTTAGGTAATCATCATTGTTATCTTTTATAGATGTACTTCTTCTGTCGTTAAGTTATTCAGTTTTTCTCATGGTATCCGTGTTTTTATAGGCGGTGAAGTATGCTAAGTAGCTGAAGCTACCGTGAGCAGTCATAGAGTACCATGTTGTCTGAACTACTGCAAGGCACTGATACTGGAGGTCTTCTCATAATACAAGGTAAATTATTTAATGGTTGTAAAATTTAATTCCGATTTGCTAACAAAAACAGAGCTGTGACCTATATTATTCGAAAATGATAACGTAAAGCCGTGTCATTTAATCTTGAATCGACAGATTCCTCCAGTTGTACTGGTAGACACCTCCTGAAGAGCTTCATCAATGCTGCGTTGAACAGGTATTTAAAGAAATCAGTATAGTGATTGTTTGGTTTTGTAGGAACTATTGCCTAATAATATGTCCAAGCTAGGTATCTGCTAAAATAAAAATAATTATAATATTAAAGTGTATCTTGCTCTGTGTTATAAATATAGGGAAGAAAATATTCATGTCCTTGGCTTTGAGGTCAGCGAGGAAGAGCTGGGAGAAGGGTTGAACACATCAAGCCCTCAGAGGTGATTCAGACAACGAACCAATCAATAGAAATAGATTATTTGCTCAGACAACTACTCAGCATTTCACATTGTTTATTCGAGAGTCAAACTGACCATTTGTCATCTTTTTCTTTTGTCAGGCTATGCTTTCACAATGCTTATTCAGACCCCCTTGGTTGGACAGACCACTTGACTTTCACAGTTCATCAGTTCTGTTTGGATGAACTTACACATCTGGTCAAACAAACATCACAGTCCAAACCAGCTACATTAGTAATTGACTCTCTGTCGTGGATATTGAGACACCTCAGTCCGCCTGCTGTCTGCAAAACTCTACAGCAGCTGAAAAGAGGTGAGAAATTAGCTTCTAGTGGCAATCTAATGTTTAGCTTTTGTGTGGTTTTGCAGAGTAAAGGAAGGTATGATTTCCAGGTATTCCTTTTGTTTGCTTTTGTTATTCATGAAAAAGCAAAATATACATATAAGCTTCTTTTTTTATGTGCACCATCTATTATCAAACAGACTTTCTTGGTTGACGTATTTTAGAGTAAATGGACTAGGAAAACCACACAGTGCTTCCTCTGTTTAAGGATTGTTTTCTGTTTTTTCATTAGGGGGAGCTGTGAGAACTATTATTGGTCTGCTCCATGCAGATATGCATCAGAAGGGTACAGTGGGAAGCGTCTGCCACTTGGCGACTTCAGTCATCAATGTAGCACCTGGAATGAAGGGAGATGAAGCAGTGGCAAAAATAACAAAGCGCTCAAAATCGGGGAAAGTTATGCAATGCGTAAGTAATGTTTGCATGGGGATGGCTATTTTGTGTTCCTACACTGTTATAAATTACTGACAGCTTTGCTTTTGCCCTTAGGAGGAAATATTCAGCATCAAAGACGATCTTACAGTCATTGTACAGAGCAAGCCTAGCCATCTTGAACACAAACAGACTGACCCTGAGGAACAGCAGGTGCAATATAACACGTACATTTCACCATAACACCATCAACAGAGGAAAGATAGAGATGGCAGAACTGAAAAATATTCTCTTTATGTTTTCACAGATGGACCCAACAGCTAACTTGACCTTCAACCTTCGACTGTCCGATACAGAGCGCAAGGCCAAGGAGAAACTTGCACTTCCCTTTGTCTTCAGCAAAGCAAAGTCAGAAACTTTTTTACAAGCCATATTTTTTTTCAGTAATCCCCTTCCATATGCTTTTGTTATTTTCTACAGAAAAGTCAAAATGCTGTCCTTTTGTTATCTTACAGAAAAACAGCTCTGCTCCACTCAGGCCAGGGTTCAGGACGAATCCTGTATGAACCTGATGCCAACGATGACTATGACCAGGAAGACCCAGATGACGATCTCGACGTGTAGGGTCAAGGCATAAAACCTACTAAAGGCACAGTAGATCCATGTTTCTTGTCCTGCTTGCCACTGAAAATAGTTCATTTATTTATATCATTTTCAAAATGAATTTAGGGAACTTCGAAGATTTACAATAATGTCCAGTATATCTGTAAGAAATGTTTTATCCAAATTCATAAAATTGTTTCACCAATTAGCTTTTCCTAATATAATTGATAACCTTATGTTATTTTTTTTTTCTTATTGAATAAAAGTATGTGTATTTCTGACTGTTACTTTGTACCACACTTTGCTTTTTCACAAAATAAACATGTAATACACAAATTCATGTCCTGTCTGTTTTGCTGAAGTGAGTCATGTCACACAGCAGACATCTTTCTGAATTTTTATGCTATCTTTATTTGCACAAAATTGATTTGAGAGGTCACAAAGTAAAGTGATGAGAAGGAATACCATTTCAATGTTTACTGTTTCTGACTTTTTTTTAAAATGTTTTTTTCTTTAAAAAAAAAACCACATCCTTTTTTTGGTGCATCTAAATATTCTATAGCAAGAAATATAAATAAAGTGGAAAACACTGCTCACAGCTGTTTGTTTTACAGCCAGAACATGCAACGAAAGCCACAAATATAAACTAATTGCCTAACATGATAATCACTCTTAAGTCAGTTTGGACCTGTCTATAATATGATGGAAAATATTTTTATGTATTCTTGAGATTAGCTTAAGAATACAGTTCTTACAAAGTGGGCTATTTTATTAATATTGTATTAAAAATGTGGATTTCGAAATGAGTGATTTTGCAACTAACAGTAATTGGTTTCCACTGACACTACCACACATAAATACGGAAGTCTGTCCAAGGAGATTATTCATTTCCTAGTTTGGAGTATTGAATTACGTGTAAGAAATTTATACACTTATACATTTAAAAAAATAAGGTTTCAAGTAAACGTACCTACTCACGGTCATTTTTTAAAATATTTTTGTGAGTGGCACCAATTAAGCTACTGTCAACGTCAGTTATTTTTTCACATAACCAGAAGTCATATTTATGTTATACTGCATTGCAGCCACAAACAGAGTCGCTAAACGTAAACTGGAGAACTATGGCAAAACATTTTTAGTGAATATTTTTTGAACAGATATTCGCTCGTACACGTCTGTTTGTTTTCTTTCCACGTGGACGTGCTGCGCGCAACCGCAGAGTTTCTCGCGGAAGTGACGGCAAAGCGGTGATGGCGGCTCGCAGTTTCATTCCGGATTTCCACTGGACTACAAACTGATTTTAACCGGACCCGGTTAGGCTTTGGGGAACTTTTGCTACACTGTCTCTCTTCGGACGCCACACAGACTGAAGTCGCCTTAAACCGGTGCTTGTCAACGAGCGGCCCCACAGTTTTTTGGGGGTATTTTTGTCCAAGGTTCAAGGTGGTCACCCTGTCGAGCTAGCGGTAGCTTGGTGGCTACTGGCTAACGGTAGTTAGTACACCTACAGCTAGCTTGTCAAGAGCTGCGTGCTAAGGTCCATACAGCAGCAGTCGTCGAGCAGTGGCTTTTTTTTTGACCACGTCCACGTCTGTCTGTCACTGTTACGATGCGAATGCATTAATTTTAATGCTAAGTGTGCCACAAGTGTGCAGAGCGAGGTACTCACACGGTTGCTTGGCCTCTTGTTAATTTGAATTCCTAGTTTGGCGGCTGTTGCTAAAGACTGAATTTGAGTCTGTAGCAAGCAAGTCTCCTCAGTCATTACCCTTGCAACTTTCGTCAAAAGGGTGCTATCAACAGAGAATTGAAGTTGAGTTGCTGTGGGGTCTTTGCGTGCTCGTCAACATGCTGAAGACCCGGCAGTGTTTACTTGGCATTCGCACTTTTCTCGGCGTAACGTCCAGAATATGGGGCTTCATCATGTACATCCTCAGGAAGCACCTACGAACGGTGAGAAGGGCTTTGAAATATGTTTAGCATTTGGTCCTGTTGTGTTTCTATGGCCTCTTCCATATGCTAAAATAATACTTTTCAGATCAGCTGTGGGGGGTCCCTAGCTGGTTGCCATTCATTAACATCAGTGTCAGATTATATTGCTTTACCATCCTTGGGGCATCTCTGAATTAACGCAGTCACATTTAAATACTTAAAAGTATAAAACACGTGTAAACACATTTGCAACAAAAGAAGTATATCAAGTTCTGCAAAATGTACAGGTAGCCACTGCCTGCTTTCCTTATTGATTTAAATGTACAACGACCAATAAAGATTACTGTCATTACTGAATTATATTTATCTTTTTCAACGAAATTACACCTTTTAGTTAGCTGATTAACCATTTATTTTTAAAAAATGTGAGAAAATAGTAAAAAGTGTCCTTAAAATCTTTAAACTGTTAACTTTGTCCAGCAGTCTACAATCTAAACAGGCCATGACATCTAAAGGAAATTAATATTCTGAAAAGCAAAACTTTGACAGTATTTTGCATTTCTTTCTTCATAATTTTGTTGTCAACTGATAATCAAAATTGTTGCTGAACCGCCAGTTTATTTAAATGGATTACTAATGTGAATACTTGAGCTAAATATTGTATCTTGGTTTTTTTGTGTGATGAGACCTTGTAAATAAATGGCCCATCACACTGTAGTGCCAAATGAAAAGAACCCGCATCCAAATTTAAGCAGCAGATAGCACAAGCCTGCAGGTCACCTTCAATTGCTCACAGATGTCTCCACAATAAGCATGGCATTTAAGGTGACAGAAGCCACATGCTTGTAACTTAGACCTACACATGGGTGTTGTGGAGTTGGTAATAGACATGCATTTGTGGTGTAATATGAGTGGACTTCGACTCAAGCTCCGTATCAAACCAACAAAGCTTGGAGGAGTGCCCTGTGTGTTGTAATCATCTTGCTGTTGTAGGTTTGGCTGCACTTTATTGTGTGGCAACAACACTTGCGGGTTGTGAACAGGCCTGAGTGAGAGTAGTTCAGTCCATGTTATGGCTGAAGTGAGAGGGATTATGTCGGCACAGAGAGTGTACTGTTCTCTTTCTCTCTCTCTCACCCTCTGTTTCTTTCATTCTCACTCACAGTTTAGCACTGTTGTTTACAGTAGGTGATGCACTGTTACGGCGTCATGTCCGGGGAGTGCTAATGTACCGGGCACTAAAATGTAAGTGAACCTATGGAAATTCATGGCAAGTGTGATGGAAAATATTTGAAGTGAGCATTTCAAGACCTGACCCAAAAATGTGGATCAATAAAAAGCTTGATTGGATTATGACTGTTAGGATCGGGTCATAATCCCATGCCTGACACTCTGTCAACAGATGACTGTATGGTTGTGTATCAGTCTTACCATCATCCATGTTATATAATGGGTCTGCTTATTATCCTAAATGATACAGTAACAATATACGGAAGACGAGAAAGTTTGTCTTGTCAATTAGCTAATTAACCCAGGACTCTCTGCTTTAATAGCTGATGGTAGGATTTAAATGTTCAGCTGAATATTCCACTAAAAAAATTTAGTTCCTGATCTTTTAGTAGTCTGAAAATGTCAATTTGGTCTCCAGAACAAATCCTCAAGCAATTAAGCATAATATTACTTCAGAAAATAATACATAAATTAACTGATCATTTAGAAATTGTTAGCTGTAGCCCAGCTTGATAGTTTATATGTTTTCATTTACTATGTTTCTTGTGTCCTTGTTAAAGGGGAACTTCGTTTTTTTTCAACCTGGGGTCTGTTTTCATATGTCATTTCATACACGTGAGTGATGGAGAAATGAATTTTCGACATAGCTCCAGTATTTAGCCAGGCAGGCAGCTTAGCAGCTCAGCTAGCGAAAAGTATGGGGCAGCTGGCCCCCCCGCGTCAAAGTCCACCCTAACGTGCTTTTTTTTCCCACACTGACCGCCTCAGATAGTCTCAATGAGTGTCCCACAACATACTAGAGATGAGAAGTGAACGAAAACCTCCACATTACCTGGTGATCGCTCTTTGTTGTGGTCTGTATCCAAATCTCAGGACGGTAGAAAGTAAATCTTGTTATGAAATCGCGCGAGAGCTCGCGCCAAAACCGAGGAGGTTTTCGTTCACTTCTCATCTCTCGTATGTTGTGGGACACTCATTGAGACTATCTGAGCTGGTCAGTGTGGGAAAAAAAGCACGTTAGGGCGGACTTTGACGCGGGGGGGCAGCTGCCCCATACTTTTCGCTAGCTGAGCTGCTAGCTGAGCTGCTAAGCTGCCTGCCTGGCTAAATACTGGAGCTATGTCGAAAATTCATTTCTCCATCACTCATATGCATGAAATGACATATGAAAACAGACCCCAGGTTGAAAAAAACCGAAGTTCCCCTTTAAAGCTTTACAAATGCATGGGCTGCCTGCTTCTGTCTATTACATGTCATTATATACTTAGGATTTTTATTTTTGGTGCCGTTTGCCAGGATTAGAGAGCATAAATAATTAAGATGTGAGTTGTAGCCCCAGTCTGGAGTCAGAAGATTCAGTCTGAGTTTGCAGGCCAAGAGTCCAGATGGACATTCTTAGAGGTGCAAAGAGCTGAGTGGACTCTGAGGTTCCCCCTGTGGTGCCCAGCAGCTGCTGCCACCAATAGGCTTCCCCAAGCTCATTCTGCCAGGCAGCAGTGGGAGGTGACATGGAGGGAGGTTCTGTCTAGAGCTTAGGTACCAAGCAGCCTAGGCTCAGTCAAAGTCACCCTGCAAGTCTCCCTTTCTGTGTGTGCCCCATGCTCCGCTGACACCCACCGACAGCTGGGGGGATAAAAATAACCCTGTGAAGAAAAATGCAGAGCCCCTGGGCTAGAGCAGCACTGGGAAGATTCCCCACTGTAGTCATTCTGATCAGAGCAGAACAAGAAAGTTACAGAGGAAGAGCCGCAGGGCCGACACAACCAGCTTCTGTTCATTATTTAAGTAGTGTCCTTCTGGCTCCCCTTTTGTTGTTCTGGTTCACCAAGAATGTTTTGCCTTAAACACCTGAAATATACATTTTAAAATTGCAAAACATGGAGTTTATAAGGCCTTCTTGGAGATAATAAGTTTACCCTCAGTCCAAGTCATCCACAGCACAGTTAAGTTTCAGTCATGATACTTGTTGATGCTGTAAGAAGATAACAGAAAACCACATTTCTTTACCCTGAAGGGTTTCCAGAGCACTAACACTGGACTTTTGTGTTTTAGACTGCTGTGGCTGTGGTATCAAATGTGCACTTACTGTTTGTTATCTGTGATCATATTGTAAAAATCTGCAATGGTGTACTAAACTCATCATTACTCAGTATGTTATATAAAGTGTTCTAATCGATTTCTGACGATTTCATTTGCAGATAATACAGTATCAGACGGTGCGATACGACACTTTGCCTCTGTCACCCATCTCCAGAAACAGACTCAGTGAGTATACAGTTGTTTTTAAGATATGATCACACATGAAAACCAATACCCTTAAATGAAAAGAAAATGCAGATTTTGTTTTATATCCGCTTTTACCAGACTCGTGAGGTTTATTTATTGTGATATTAGCACACAGTTTGTAATTTGGAAATGTACAAAGCTGAACAAATTCTTCAAGAAAGAAGTAACTGTACAGAAAACAAATTTCAGAAACATCATCACACAAATGTATGCACAGATACAGGTTAGTACCTTTCTCCTTGTCATTATCATCAGTTCAGAAAGACTTTGCTCTTGTAAATGTGTATCTCTTCTCCACACAAGGAAACTCGGACTTAATGTCACAAAATACAATTTCTGTGTCATGACTTTGGGTAATAGTTGTATATGTGAAAGTGGATCAGATTGCTAGGTGCAAACAACAGTTATCGTGTACGGGTAAACCTGCTGTTACCGTGGTTCCAAAGTGACACTATTTATCTGCCAGTAACTGGAAAAACAAAAAGAACTGTCAGATTTTTAGTTTTGTTTGGTGCTTGAACTACTAACTTCCGGCAGGAAAAATAATCAATCAAAGCTCACATTTCATCAAACTTAATTTACTCTAAATGTCGCATTTAAAAATTGTAACATTTTTTTTTAACAACTGGTGGAACCAGATTATGTAAAACACGAAAAACATCTGTGCTCTTCAGCACCTCTGTTAACAATGACTCAGTTACAACCAACAGGAAAAACAGCAAAATTTCAAAAGAAAAAAAATCTGCTTTTGTTTTCCTCTTTGTATTTATGGAGTTTTAACTTTATTATAATGCACAAACAACATTTTTGAGCTCTCTCATTCTAGCCAAGGCTGTGCTGTTCCCATAGAGATGCAAGATTCAATATTGCTGCAAAAATACAGTGAGTAAAATGGGAGTAAAGTAAAAGACAGTCAGAAGCTGTTCAAGGTTCGGAGGGTTCACGTAATGTTGGTCCTTAGTGCAGCTGTAAATGTGCAGTGTGAAAGGAGATGATACCCGTCAACAAAGCAGGTGTTTGTCTCTCATATGTAGTGCTAATAGCCAAAATTGCTGTACCAGCAACATTGTAAGATGTAAATAATATTTGACAGTATGAAACGCACTGTACACCAAGCCTTTACTGATATACAAGCAGCTTACACACTTCAGTATTTCCAAGACCTGCAACTGAAAAGATAAATTTACAAGACTGCCTAGTTTAGCTATAGATGGTAGAAAATAGCTGCTACACCCAAAGAAACGTTTTAGTAAGTAGTACAGTAGCAAGTTAATGTCAGAGTCCTCTTCAAACTGTATCATGTTGACAAAATTATATGAAAATCAGTTTTATGTCTTGAATTAGAATGTAACAAGACACAATAATGGTGCAGAAGTGGAGATGAAATGCAAATGTTGGAGCTGCTAGCATGGACTGGTTTGTGTGCTCTGAATGAACTTTTCTTCTGTCAGTAGAGAGCTCATTCAACAGCACACTCTTGACTTGGAAATAGGATTGTATTTCACTTCTACTTTACTTCCCTTTCAGTCACTTTACTGACCTCAGCTGGAGTCCCAGGAATAAGTAATTCCTTTACATTCAGTTAGCCCTATATGACAGATTCAAATTCTTTATTTGGAGTAACCCCTTGAGGTGTGTCACCTCGTTTTCGAGGGGGTCCAGTTGACTGGACCATATGACTGGTATTTCTGCTTGGATTTACAACACCGGGAAGAATTAAAGCAACTGTGCCAAAAGTGGTCTTTAAATCTGTAAATGACAATGCCCTCCGATATCTAACAGAACTAGATGAGCCCTCAGTAGAGGGCAGAACCAAGCCCTCTGCTGGCGAAAACCCTGTCCTCCGCATACAACTGATGCAATATGTATCAATTTTGATCATCGTACGTATATCCCTCCCTACTTGATCTGCTGACCTGTAACTCCACAACTGAGCAGGGGACCTTAGACTGATCTTCAGTGCCAAGTTTGATTATCCTAACTTCAGCACTTGCAGAGATATCGGACCGGACATAGCCACATACATACATACATACTTACCCAGCCAGATACCGCACTGAATGCAATAACCCCGCCGACGTACCCGTCGGGCGTGGTTAATGAGGATAGCAGCAAAGGCTTTGTAGAGGTGGATTCAACATCAAGCTTCTGAAGCCCAACAAACAAAGAGAGATAAAGCAAATTTAGATGTCTTTTAAGCTCACAGGAACTTACAGCAACACAGCCGGAAGGGAGCATCATTACACACAGTGATGTATGTTTGTATTTATAAATACACGCAAAATTTAAAGTTCCGCCCACACTCAAAGTGGCAGTAAGTGTCCTCTTACAGCCTTTGGAGATTACAGGAACACCCAAACAGCTGTTAATTTTTAAACTCCAGACACATAATAAGAGAATCCTCCGCCCCATAGGCTCTCATTTCCAGAGACTGTGGTCCAAGAGGATGTTGTAGGAACATCATATGAGCAGAGAATCTGTGTTTCTCTTCTATACCACGTACATTCTACAAAAGAATAAAAAGAAAGTTACTGTTTTGTCACTAACACACCTAAATTAATTAAGCAAGTAGTGGTTTCAAGTAAAATCAGGAGTAGAGTCAAAACAGGTTCCAAAGTTTACATTTTGAAGGAAAATTTGTTAACAAAGTTCAGTCTTGATTGTGCTGAATGCCTCTGTTTTGTCTATCTCCTGACTCCTGGTGTATCCGTCTTTGTCATTCTTCTGTTTCCCTGCTTGTTGCTGAGCTGATTGATTCCCATGTGAGCTGCACAAACTGACAAACTCTGCTGGTGTTAGCAGCAGAATCCCAGCTAGCTAAACCAATCATAGCAGTAGCAGCAGTGGTCTCCTTTCTGGTTTAGGTTTTCATGTTTTATTAATGGCTACTGCACTGTAAGGATACTGGAGTCGCGTAAAATATGATGTAGCAGCAAAATATGTATGCACAGTTCAGTTGTTTGTTTTCAAGACAGTCACATAGTTTGTGCTGCTTTTACAAACTGTTCTCAGTTTCACAAACTCTGTTGTGAAGAAGGCCAGCGGACATTGTAGCAACACTATATAAACGGAGAATCTAGATTTCTTGTCTTCTGAACACAACAGATAGACTTAAAGTGACTATTCTGCTTATAGAGGCTCATTACAACAAACTCTCCCACTCACAAATCCATCAGTCTACTCACCACTTTACTTGAAGGAGATGTGCATTCAGGCTGTGGATGTGCATCCTCACTGCTTGAAAACTCTTTAGTTCATATAGATATTGACTGTTTGATAGTCAGAGATGAGCAGTAATGGAAAAAATAAACAGATCTTTTACTCAAGTAAATGCACTAATACCACGCTGTAAAAATCCAACAGTGAAAATGTTAAAGTAAAAGTATGTCAGTATATTCAGGAACACATAATGTCATTAAAGTAAAAGTACTCAGAAAAAATGTTTCCTGTCATAGTTATTTTATAATGTATAGTTTATTGTAATATTAAAAATCAATGAGCAAAATTGCAACAGAAATCTTAAAAATACAAACACTGCCCAGCCCTGGTCAAGAGTAGGGAATAAATCTCAACACTGACTTACTCAGGTCACTGCAGTGCGTTGAAATTCATTGTATGATTTTGCAGTTTTTTTTTGTGTGTGCTTTTAAATGTGTGGAACAAAGTACACAAGTGTTCATTGTTGTTCAATAAACTCCAGATGCAGTAAAGCGGAAGATTCTAGTTCTGGATCTGGATGAGACGCTGATCCACTCTCACCATGACGGGGTCCTGAGGCCCACAGTGAGGCCTGGCACACCACCAGACTTCATTCTAAAAGTACGGGTAGTAATACATTCATGATAATGACTGTATTTGAGTCTAAATGCCGTTCTTGTCTAAATGAATTGGGTCCTTTTGTTCTTCTCTTCCACACAGGTTGTCATTGATAAGCACCCAGTCAGATTCTTCGTACATAAAAGGCCACATGTGGACTTCTTTTTAGAAGTGGTGAGTGTCGGCCAGACAACCTGCTGTGATCAGATTTACTGTCTGTGTGTTTCAGTCCTAAATCAACATCGAAGCAACCCATAAAACACACGTACATCACTGCTGTGGACAGACTACCTTTAACCCTGTGTGCCGTCTTTGAGATTACTCTCCATTATATGGCAACACTACCTAATGTCATAAATGATATTTGTTTTGTAAAAAGATCCTTCGTGGCTTACTAAGCATGAACTGTAGCCCGTGGACTTACACTATTGTGTTCCCTGTGTGTACACAGGTGAGCCAGTGGTATGAGCTAGTGGTTTTCACAGCCAGTATGGAGATCTACGGCTCAGCGGTGGCAGACAAGCTGGACAACAACAGGAACATTCTGAAACGCCGATACTACAGACAGGTACTGCTCCACATTGCATTCATACAGCATGGGTTAATGTGCTAATACCGATTAGGATCTGTGTTCCCATCGGGCCTTTGGAGTCTTTTTACTTTCCTTTTCATTGGCGTCACTAACTTTTGTGCCTTCTGTCTTTTGCCAGCACTGTACATTGGATCTAGGTAGTTATATTAAAGATCTGTCAGTAGTACACGATGACCTGTCCAGTATTGTTATCCTGGACAACTCACCTGGTGCTTATCGTAGCCATCCAGGTAAGACTTGCACATGACTTTGTTTCTCTGTTTTCCCTTCATGTTTCACACTCATGTCCAGTTAAAATGCAGACTAAACACATTTTCATTACCTCAGATATGGGAAGTAGTATATGAAGTAGCTGTATTGTCTGGGGTTTGTATTGTGTTATTGCTGTTTTCTTCCCTTCTGTTTTCTGTCAAACACATTGTGTTGCATTTTATTCCTATGAAAAATCCTATATAAATAATATCTGATTGATGGATTTATTGATATTGTAATATCCAAGAAAGCCACAGTAGTATTAGTATTTAACAACCTGATAGCAGAAGGAATAAAATGTGATGGGATGGTGTAGATGTTAATTGTCATTGTTAAACAACAGAAAGCAATTTAGGAGCTCTTTGTGTTAGCATACAACAAAGGAGCACAAAGACATTACCAAAAAATAGAAGTGATTGCACTGTGCAGGAGCAATTATTGATTGTAAAATATATATACACACATATCAATAGTTCTGCTGTAAAAAAGCTCTTTCTGAATAATGTGAATATTATAAGGGAGCATGATAGAATAAGTTTGAGAACATTTGGTTTGTCAAGTTGAAGCGTATATTTAGCTGTTAGCATATACAGTCATATTCATCTTCAGTTTAATACGCCTTGTGATGAATCATGAAGAGGACATATAGCTAAAGATGTTATTCCCAGTCCAAGGCCTGTATTGTAAATGTTGGAACACTACATAAAGTCTGAAGTTCCTCCAACACTCAGTGGTATATTTAACCCGTTGCGCTTCAGTTGCGCTTCAGTGTCCCGCCCGCGGTACACTTTGAGATCTGCATAAGCAATTTGGTAAATGTCTGAAACTGCAAACGTGATTATACAAACACTATACGCCGATGGAAAGCTTAGATTCTCATGAATCCGCCGGTATAAACCACTTTCAGATGTGATTACCACAGCTGGTAATATAAACACATTTGTCCGACAAACAACGAATATTCATCCATCCGTTCTCTGTACACGGCTTTAACGTACACAGCGCGACTCACATTTCCGGGTTCATTATTACACACAGATGAAAATATTCCACAAAAAACGGCCATAATCCAACCTTGGACATCCAGACGAAACAAGCCAGTAAAATAGTTTGTCCAAAACATGTCTTGAAGTCGGTATGTAATCCACGAATAGGTCGTTTTCAAGGAAATGCACCTCGCGATCCAATATTCCCTGTATTTCTTGTCATATTTTTATTTACAAATAGAATATTAGCGATTTTTTTGTACTGAAAATGGCTGGAATTGACTGCAGCTTAAAGGGTTAAAAGAGAAGCATAAAATCCAAAACAGTTTCTCAACTGACTGCCTGTTTTCTGCCCTCCAGACAATGCAATACCCATCAAGTCCTGGTTCAGCGACCCTAGTGACACAGCACTTCTTAACTTGCTGCCTATGCTGGATGCACTAAGGTAAAAGGCATATTAAAGCACATATGAAGGCAAATAGACACTTCAACTCATGGTTTACGTTGCCCACCATTTAAAGCCATGCATGTGCTTCCAGAGTGTAACGGATGTGTGATCATTTTAGATGCTTAAGCTAATAAAGCCACAGCTGACTGACATGGTTTAAGTTGTCAGTACAGGGTGACACCTACTTTTAGATGGACTGCAGACAACACCTCATTGGCCTTATTATTAATAGCAGTATTTCAAATGTGTTATTACTTGCTTTGTCTTCAGTAATGAACTTCAAACCCTGTCTGACAGTCATGTTGCAACTATAAAATACTTCAAGGACACTTTTAGGTCAAATGCTGTGTCTCCAGTTGGTCTAGGTAAATATTTTGAAATATATTCTTATTGACCTTGTTTCCAAGAGTGAGACGGAAAGATAGAACTGTAATGTCTTGGCTCAGAGCAGAAATGGAGCATGGATGTGGTTAGCCTAGCTTGGAATAAAGACTGGAAGCCAGGGAAGCAGCCAGCCTGAATCTATCCACAGGCTAATAGTGGCCATGTTTGTATACAGTACGTTTACGTTCATTTTGAAGTGTCATGATAGAAAAGGTTAATGAAAAAGGCAATGTTTGAAAATATATCCTTAATTTCAGAAAAGGTTAATGCACTTCATATGAGATGGAATCACCATTTTGCAGATGTCGTCTCTGCTTCTTTTGTTGCCTGCGCCTCCAGACAGCATGAAACGAGGCCAGCACCAGCTGACGTGACAAAATAGTTACAACTTTCCTCATTGAAAACTAATTCTGAAGACTTCTTTCCATTTTTCGCTTGTAGACGGCCAAAGTTTTGTTTGTTTTCTCTTCCTCCTCAGTTTTTTAGCAGGTGGCAAATAGCTGGTTTGCTCCTTCCTCTTTGTCTCTCAGTGTGCGCAACCTAGCCTATGCGGTCACCTCCTGACAATACTATGCAGCGTAGTTTATTTGCTCGTGTGATGGATAAAACCTGCAGAGTTTTGGGGTTCTATTTTGTGTTCATGGATGAGTTACACAACGGAGGTGCAAAGTGTTTATTGCTGAACCTTTTGGGGTGTTTGTTTACACATTTTTACTTGAGGAAAAGCCAGATTAGTTGTTCCACCTTGCTACCAGTTAGACCAACTTTACCTAAACACATCTGACTCCAACTTCACATTTCATATAGCAATCAGAAAGTCAAATATGTTGAACTTACATTTATTTTAATGCCTAAGGTGGGTGTAGTTGAATTGTACTTGTCTCTCTCCCTCCTAGGTTCACTGCTGATGTCCGCTCCGTCCTCAGTCGAAACCTCCACCAGCACCGACTCTGGTGATTGGCTGAATTGAGAGGAACGGGGCTTGTTGACCAGCCTTTTCCTCTCAGCCAGCTTCCATCCTGCCCTCCATTCCCACCCAGACGACCCACCAGCCCTCTCTGAGCCTCTCAGACGTGTCCTGAGGAGATGAGGGTTGGGGTGAGCGCCTAACACGGGATGAACAGTACGGGATCACCAGAACCCAGAAAGTACTGGGGAGGGAGAGGGAGCCAGCTTGTTCTTTTTTTTTGTTTTGTTTTTGTTTGTTTTTTCCTTCTTGATTCTTTATTTGTATTTTTTTCGAAAACAAAACGGAGCCTCTCTGCCTTATCGCTCCTGATACTGACTGTGTGTGTATGGAGGTGAGCGTTGTGTACATGAGTCGGAGTATGCTCGCTGAGTTCATTTGTCCTTTTTAAACTTTTTTGAAGAGTGGATTGTGGGAAAGAGGAGGATCAGCAAAGCAACAAAGACAAATTTCTGCATCATTTCTTCTTCTCCATCGTCACCAGACATTGCACTTCAGCGGAAAACTTTAGTAATTTACGGTCTTAACCTCTCGGAGCAACACAGTAGGGGAAGTTAGAAAATCGCCCCTTTTTAGATCAACGTCATACCCAAGCGGTGATTCATTGATTCCTGAGGTACGTTTTCTTTGCCCCAGCACGAATGGATCAATATACATGATGTAATTGATGGACCTTTGCTTGCAACATACCATCTACAGGCATTTTTCTGGACAGATCTTTTTTTTTCTCCATCCAGAACCATCACTTTTTCCCAAAAACCCTTAATGGGACTCAGTGATAAAGACTTCAAAGTTTTGAGGAAAAAAAGAATGGCTTGTAACGACATGTGGATTGCCGTGCCGCCTTTCTATATCTGATTGTTTCTTTGTTACCATAATATGAGATAATATGACTTCTGCATACCATGGCATTTTGCTTTCCCTTTGCCATTTGATGCCATCCTGATTTCATCTAATAGGAATTGCACTTAATTTTCCCCACTTCTGTTTTTTTGTTGCAGTTGGTTTTGTATTTGATTCAAATTTGCAGCATTCCCCCTTTTTTTTGTTTCTACCCACTCCCCTTACTGTATGGGTTCAACTATTAGACCCTTCATCTTTAAATGCCTTCTGAACAATGTCAGTCTTGTCAAGGCTCACAGCAGCTTCTTATTGGCTCTGTCTCCAGGTCTGTGTTACTAATAAAACACTCGTCAGTATCGACCAGTTACTATTCAGCTTGTTTTCTTTTAATGCACATAACTCTTTATCGTTTGAGCCGTAACATTTTGCAGCTTGTGAGCTGACTAACCTCAGCAGAGTGATGAACTGGAACCTAGGATGCATTCTAAATCGCATATGTTTTCTTTTACCTTAAATACTACAACTGCTCTCACAAAGTATGGATTACTTCATGCAGTATACGCACAACTGGGACCTGATGCTTCGTCATAATATTGGACCCTAAACCTGAATAGTCTGTGTGCTCTTGGCAGCTCAAACTTATTCATACTCTCAAGAGACACTGTGACATCGCTTCGAAGAGGATTATGGGTCAAAGTAACCAGAAAATCATGTATCCTTGCGTAAGGCAAAATCTAGCCAGGTGTAGTAGGACATCCTACCATTGCATGTTAAAACTGACTTTCTATGGATTGGGCCACACTAAATCTTGCTCTCACATGCTAGATAATATGTTAGTATGGACATTGGAACCCATCCCTATTTTTAAAGCGTGCCACACTTTGATCATCTGCTGCCACCATGTGGGGCAACGGGAAACTGCACTGGATTTCTTTATTTGCTGTCGAAAAAATATGCTCCGTATTATTTACATCATTTATTAAATGTGTAGAAAAGTGTCATTTTAAGGAAAGCTGAACAGATTTGATAATTCTATTTTTTTTTGTATCTCTTGTTGACAAAACCTCACATCGAGTTCTCTATTAGAAGGGTAAAGGCTTCAATCATATCACGCAATCTTCACTCTGATACATGTTTCAAGGTTGTCAGGGGAGGTATTGATTGGTAATATGTGCTCTCTTTTTTTGCCGTTTTCTGAGCATGTTTAGCAGAGGTTAAGTTATTAGTTTCCAAAATGTTAATGTTTTTCTTCCTGTTAAATTTGTCAGCTTGAAATGTGCCGGTCATTACAGGTAAGTTTGTATCGGGTAATAATGGCTTCCACTTAGTCACAGCTTTGCATGTGATTTTGTGTTGAAGCAGATTTTGACAATTAAATGTTAGACATTAGATTTTGATTGAATTAATTTGAGTGCACCATGAGCCAACTGTGGGAAGTTTTGAGTAAACATGTATTTACAGTTTTAGCTACTGTTTTTGAACATCAATGCATAATCTATACACTGCTTAATCCTCATTAGGATCGTGGAGGGGCTGGAGTCCATCCCAGCTGACTGAGGGTGAAGGCAGAGGTAACCAGTCCATCGCAGGGCTACACATAGAGAGACAATCACTCATATTCACACCTATGGTCAATTTAGCATCACACATTAATCTCAGTTTGTTTTTGGACTGTGGGAGGAAGCCAGAGAAAACCCACCCATGCACAGCTAGAACATGCAAAAACAAATGTGAACCATGCATCTTCTAGCTGAAGGATGAAAGTGCTAACCACCAAGCCATTGTGCAGACCTGTTTTTGAACAACTGCTTTAAAATTAAAAGATTAAAAAGGCAAATCTTTGAACTTAAAAGATCCTCCGCTGTTCCTGCTCACCATGTCTTCCATTTGGCCGCCTTGGTAAACATCACCTCCTGTGTTGTCTTTGTGAGTAGTTCCTGGGGAAAAATGACTTATGACTCCTTCCTTCTTTCCTCTCTCCCTTCTCGCAGTCTGTTGTCATGGCAAAATGCGGTACTAGAGTAGTGGGAACTACCACAAATGTGGTTTTACGTACTTTCCAAGGTGTTTGTCTGTCTGGATGCATGTGGGCAGATTTTGTCCACATGAGCGTCACAACAGTCCAATATGCGCTCAGGAAACTTTACAGGTGTGCAGTTAAGATCAGGTTTAAGGCCAGCTGAGTTTGAAGTACAACAACAATGGGTGTGAACTAAGTGTCCAATGAGTACTCTTGAGTCAGCACCTCAACATGTGGACAAGCTTTGATCCCATCGCAAGGTGACTGCTAGTCATAAACAGCATCAGTATTTTGTGGCAAGTGTTACTTTTAGATTTGTGACTGATGATGAATTTTTGTGCAGGAGAAATCATTTTGGAAAAGAGATGATTGAGTCCATCTAAAGATGTCAATTCAAAATAGGTGTCTGTCGTTTTATGATTAGATGTGTACAATATACTGGTCTTGACTTGATATTTCAAAAATGGTCAATATCATGTTACCAACAGATATATGATAATGTAAACCATTCAGCGCCAGTAACTATCTGATGATGGTTAAACATGGGAGCAATATATACAGACAGTTATGGCTACATACACTCTCTCTCTGAGTGTAATGTATTTGCCAAGAAGTGAAAGGCAATACTTTTTTTTACATTTTCAATAAATGTGATAACATCATCGTTGATTTGTTCGGCACTCCTTAATATGTAGTTTAAATACTTTGAACTGTGGTAAGAGAATGGAAAAAAATCTCAGCTGATCAGCAAATTACATCATACAGCCAGGCAGTGAACAGCCAGTACAATCCCTATAAAATGACTGATATGAAAAAGACAAGATGATAGTGTATGTAAACAGCTTTAATATAATGAAAAGGGTACTACAATAATAATATGTGAACAAACTATATTACCTAACATGATCAGTGAACATTCTGGTCTAAAGTAAAAAGGCTCTTTCAATCTCACAACAGCTTGTTTTGTCAAAGAAACCAGTGTAAACACAGAGGGGAATTTTGAAGGCTCATGCAATCTGTCTTGTCACCTTACATAAAAGAAATCATCAGAAGATTACAGAGATGTCACATGAACAGAATGAGTCACAGAGGTGCAGGTCAGTTGCGCAATACAAACTTTTCTATGAGTGATTCACGAAAAAGACATGCGGATGCCACTGAAATAAAAGTTTCTTCAATCTACTTTCACTTTCATGTTTTTTTTTCCTGCTCTCTGAATAAACAAGTGCTCTAGATTTGAGATTTAAGTATAAAAAAAGACAGCAGCCTACACAATAATGGACTCATTTGATCAAATAAAAGGCTCTTATTGGTGACAGTGGGTAAGTTGATTTCCTTGAGTTCAATTAAATCAATGGTTCAACGTCTGTCCCATTTAGACGTCAGCAGGACTACACTGTTTGGTTTCAGGGGTCACAGTCCCTTACAGTTGTCAATGACGAGTTATTTGTCTGATGTTGTGCCAGTTAAAACACTTCAAGCCAAATTAGCCATTACTGTGTTAGGGATAGAATATGAATACACAGTAAGCCCCACTCTAACATTCCGTTAAGGCCTGCTGAATGACGTCGGCCCTTATAAATCACCGCAGGTTTGTGAAAATGTAAATTACAGGTAAATATCGCATGTTTTCGCTTTCCTTCCTCTTGGCCTCGAGCTGCTGGGCCTCGGTCATATGACAAGGACAGATACCGCATCACCGCTCTGCCCCACGTCTCTACGCGCAGCGGTTGATAAAAATAAAATAGTCCGTCTTAAAAAAAAATACATCATAGATTTCAAACCTTTTCAAAAACTATTCATTTTAAAATATAAATGCTACCTAATCAAACACTGATTCTCACTGTACGACAGACATGAATGCGTTCCGAAACAAGGTGAAGTACACAGTACGAAGTGAACACTTCGCTACGTCATGTTGTTATTGTATCCCTCCGCCGCAGTCGCACTAGGAAAACAGCTGTGACGAGCTAACGCTAGTTAGCATCGTTTGTGTTTGGGTGTCAGCGGTTTGAGTCGTTCCCTGAGCAGGCCACTGTTGTACGATACGGAGTGACCGACTTGTTGTCTGTCATCTCTTTTAACGATGAAGTTTCAATACAAAGAGGAGCACCCTTTTGAGAAAAGGCGGTCCGAAGGCGAGAAAATAAGGAAGAAGTATCCGGACAGGGTACCAGTAAGTAGCTAACTTTAGCTTGGTAGCTGGAGCTATGTTGTTAGCAGTTTGTTTTACGAATAGCTGAATCGCCGACTCTAAGCTCAAGCTATTGTTAGGCCAGTCTTGTTTTCCTAATTCCTTGTGACACCTAATATACGCACTGAATGTATACCTATATTTTCACGAGTAAGATATAGCTACTTATTGTTCTTATTTCTCTCCACAGTTGATCGCCACGTTAGTAAATAGCCCACCGTATAGCTGACAACGCCAGAGGTTAACCACTATGAATGTCGGCCTCACGAACAGGCCAGCTAGTGTTAGCGTCCTGTAATTTTCTATTTAAATATAATAATATTAGACCACAACAATAATAGTGATAAGGTAACACGACGCCACGGTGTTTATCATCGCTGGGCTTGTCATTAGAATTAAATATTTAAAGGCCTAAGTGTGTACAGTCTGGTTGTGGGTTGGGTGTAGTTTTAGGCTGTATGTTGAAACGCTAACAGTAGCACCTTAAAATAGTCGGTGTTAACAAATAGGGCACTTGTTTACGTCGCTCTGGCTCTTGGATATAGATTGTACAGTCCTCGGCCTCGGTTTTTTGACACTCAACCTGACCTGACATATTAGTGTGGGTCAACAAAGTGAAGCGAGTTTCACATAATTTCCTAATGACAAATACTTCCAGTGCCTTTCATTTTACTGCTGTTGTCAGTCACAGCACATTGCGCACTTGATATGTGGCTGCAACAAACAATTGGCTGTCATTCTCAACTAATCCACTAATTATTTCCCAATTAACTGAGCATTCATTTGCTCTGGATAGTGTTAGGAAATAGTGAAAGCTGTCTCTCACAAGTTTCCAGTGGCAGAAATGACATTATGAATTTTTTTTTGTCTGATCGGTAGTCAACAACCTAAAGATATTCATGAAATGACATGGAGAAAATTAAACAATAAGTAATCAAAATAGTCTGATTAATTTTCCAGGTAGTACCACTAAGCTCTGTTTCCTATGTGGGCAGGTACTAGTTTACAGGCCATATTTTTAGACTGAAGAGAAGAAAGCAGATATAGTTTCATTTTGTGGTCCCTTCAGTCCCCTACTAAACCACAGATCTGAATAAGGAACATGCAAATATAGTGACTGTACAGTACTTTAAAAATAAATTCTTCAAGCTCAGTTTAATCGAAGTGACATATATTTCAGACCTCGCTTCACTGACAGTTTGACATATTCTCAGATCCTTTTTCTTAGAGAGGTGAACCATACAATCCAAGTCCTTCTCGTTCGTTACATGTGTTTAGACAGTGAGTTTTTTCTTCTTCTGCCTTTTTCAGGTAATCGTGGAGAAAGCCCCCAAAGCCAGAATAGGAGATCTGGACAAGAAGAAATACCTTGTCCCGTCCGACCTGACAGGTCAAAATTGCACTATGTGAAAAGTCGCTAGTATTAAAGTCACATTAGTACATTGAATCTATATTTGTTACAATTATGTGTGCTCTCTTTTATTAGTGGGCCAGTTTTACTTCCTCATCCGGAAAAGAATCCACTTGCGAGCTGAGGATGCTCTCTTCTTCTTTGTAAACAACGTCATTCCACCCACCTCAGCTACCATGGGACTGTTGTACCAGGCAAGAGTCTTACTCAGTTACCACATCACTGACCTGCTCTCACACTGTCTTTTAATAAGTGCTAGTTTGTCCTACCTATCATATATTTATTTTTTCTTTCTGTGTTTCTCAGGAGCATCACGAAGAGGACTTTTTCCTCTACATTGCCTACAGTGACGAGAGTGTGTATGGGAACAGCCAAAGGGAAATCTGATCCCACTACCATCCCCCTTCAACCACTACCCACCTTATGAGACCTCCACCATCCATTCATTTAAATATTAAATCCAGCTCAGCAGCCTAGAGTTCCCACAGTAAATATGTCAAATGCACTTTCACGACCCCATGCATTACTCTTCTACCATCCAATTATGTCTTTATTATTCTGCAAGTCTGAATTGTATTTGCCTCCGCTTTTCTTTTTCAATAGCAACTTTGCTAAGTGGTCTCATGGCCAGTTCTTTTTCTAGCATCACAGTTGATCATATTTTCCAGAAAACGAGGCTGAGAAATGAGATGTAATCTGCTCCGTAATCATAGTTACTCCAGGGTTAAGGGAAGAAATGAATAATTTGTGAGTTTGAATCAGCTCTTATTGACAATGAATATAATTATTGGTTGTCTAGTTTTCTTAACTTGCAGGAAAAATATATATGTTTTGAGTTTAGATTAGGAAATCAATAGCTTTCACCAGTTAAAGGTCATTTTGTCTCCAGCAGATTTAAGGATAACTGTTTTGAAGCAGTTCTTTTCCTGGAAAAAATCTTGAGTGGCTAGGTTACTTTTTAAAAAATTCACCGGCCATTTAAAAATCTGCAAAGGATAATTTAGTGTGCTGCCCTACATCTGTTGTTACAATGGAGTATAATAGAATTCAGACTAAACATCCTCTGCTTTCAGTGGTAAGACTATTATGTTGACTGCTACTATGATTATTGTTGTTATTATTGTTAATTTTAGATGGCTTACTTTCTAAAGATATTGTAAAGCTGAGTGCAATTTTCTTTCTCTTTTTTTAAGTTTGTGTCCTTTTTTTAAAGAAAAAAAAAACAAACAATTTGAACTCTGTATACAGCTGCATTACTGGCTCCTTCTCTCCACTCATGACCATACATGATAAAATGTGATGAAAAGCTATTTGTGCTTGCTGTCTTTATTTGAATATCTTAGGTTATTTGTCACAGAATTGCAAATAAACCTGCTATGTCATCTTTGTTTGATCAGTTTTCCTTTTGAGGAATTAAAAATGTCAGGCGCAAGATAGGGGCATCCACTAAAAGAAAAAACTATTCCCATTGCAGTAAAAAGGGTTTTAAGCAAAGTAAAGTTACTGAACACTTGAATAGAAATGGTAAAGAGATGGTGAAATATGTGTGCATATTATTGGTAAAGACAACCATAAATGTATATTTTTAAGTGTGTTCTAGACTTTGGGAAGAATGATAATGGCAGGTCTTATTAAATGTAATATATATCCTGTAAGCTAACCAAAATCCAGCCAATCAGAACTCATAATAGTCATGCTATGCACACATCTTCATATGTTGTGTGTGACAAAGTATGCATGGACATTACCTCTGGATAAACAAAAACGGGCATTTGGAAGTCTATGTTTGCATAATTAAGAGAATCTGGCAGATGCCAGGATATGACAAAAAACTACAATTCCATCAATGCAATTCAAAGGAAATGTCGTCATACATAGGGCCGGATGTGCAACATTGTCACCCGGGCTGAAAATCTGTTTATGTTTTGTGGAGAAGTTTTTAACTCGTTTTACTGCTCCATACACAGCCTTATCACATCAAATTGAATGCCACAAGGCGGTCTGGTTCTTATTTAACGATTCACAAAGACACAAAAGTGAGTTTTTTTGTTCATTTTATCACTCAGCAGCACTGTAGTAGCATTAGAACAGATGCCGTGAAATGTGTAACCTAGTAAAAATGTTTAGCCGCTAGCTTAGTCTAGCTAGCGTTGCCTCTCGGGTCTGTTTCAAATATTTATGCCACTGGTTCACATATGTACGCTTCATAAATCTTTATCTTAATTATTACGGTACGTTAATGCATCGCACTAAACAATTCTCTTGCTTGTATCAGGAGGTACAGCTTATCATGCTAACTTAGCAGTTAGCTCGCTAGGCCTTTGACCGTCACAGCTGTCATGTTTTGTTTCTACTTGTATGAAGAATAGCGAGCGTAGATAATGCGACATTTGATGCCGTACAATGCACTCTAGAAGTTGTTTTTAACCATGTTGCCTTTTTCAACTGCTACTTCGACCCTCACCAGCTGGCCCCTCCACTGCCTGTCACCATGCCCGCCCTGCTGGAGAGACCCAAGCTGTCCAACGCGATGGCCAGAGCCCTTCACAAACACATCATGAGAGAGAGAGAGCGGAAAAGACAAGGTGCTGCTCAGTGAAGTGTGCATGGTAGTGAAATCATAGCAGAAAATCTACAAACTAGAAAAGCAGTCAAGAGAGTGCAGACCTCCGCCAAGGATAGAGAGGAAAACAGGAAACCCATGCAGTAAAGGATCATGAGCTGGAATCGAACCTGCGTCTCTGACACAGTTCTGTTTATGAATCACCTTCTTAACTAGTTGAGCTGTCTGGACACCTTGCTCTAGTTTGTTGAACGACATACTAACCTATGATGTTTTTGTCATATTTTGGACCACATACTAAAAAATTCAAAGTGATCCAGGATCCTTTCCGGATTGCCACCAAAATTAAATCAGCTCTTCCTCTTACCATAGTCTATATCCTCTCAAAATTTCATGTGAATCTGCCCAGGCGTTTTTGAGTTATCTTGCTAACAGACAGACAGACAGACACACAAACGCTGGGTGTCACATAACCTCTTTGGCGGAGGTAATAATGGTGTATTCTTCAGTCATATCAGTCTTGAAAACATTTCACCTCTCATCCAAGATGCTTCTTCAGGTTAGAAATGATGTAAGCCTTTTGAATGACAGGTTTTCAAGAACCTAAAAGAGAAGTCCAATTGCTTTCTGTTGGAGCTCCTTGGACTGCCATGCTCTATTATTCAGTTTGTTTAATTTTATTCTTTCTGCCATAATCGTTCATTTTCCCCTCAACCCTGCAATATATTTCTGTGTTGGGCAAAGCAAAGAACGATTTCAAATTGAAGTCCCAGTTTGAAACAATGTAGATAGCAAATTGCAAATGCTACAGTTATGAATATGTTTGATTCAGGGTTCAGACTTCAATGTCAGACTTTTTTAAAAATGGATTCATACTGTCCACCTAGTGTGACAATCACGATTTTGATGGTATCTCATTTTTTAAAAGTATTATACAGTAATGGCTCAGTGGGTAGAGTGGCTGTCTTGTAACTGGAAGGTTGCCGGTTCGATCCTCTGCCCATCAAGCTTGTGTTGAAGTGTCCCTGAGCAAGACACCAAACCTGTAATTGCTCCTGGTGGGTTGTGGTTAGCACCTTGCATGGCAGCTTCCGCCATCAGTGTGTGAATGTGATGTATCATGTAAAGCGCTATATAAATACAACCACTTACAGTATATATTGAGTTGACACTTTAAATTATTCTTATTACTGTAATCACGTCTTTCAGAAAATTAGGATTAAACATTTTAGCATATGCTTTATTGTTCCAAATTTGCAGTGCTCTACCCAACTACAAAAGCTATGGTTACCAATTATCATGTAAAATTGTATTGACAGTTGCCTGTACACAGTGCCCATGATGATTTTGCGATCGTAATACCAAAAAGAAAGGAACAAGAAACATTTTTTTAGTGATTTAAAAAAACAAAAAAACAAATCACATTACAGTTTGTCAAAATTTAAAACATATAAACCCACTGTCACTATAGTGCAATTCTTATAAAAATATTGTTAAACTAAACAAAAACTGCATTTGTGTTATATTTTTTGTATTGAAATAGGTGTTAGACTTTTTCAGATTATCATATTTTCTCTGCTAACACCCATTTTTATGCTTATTTTTCTAATTTTATGTAGGACTTTTGAGTATTTCTACATTGTGCTATTGCTTGGTTTTTCTTCCAAGTATAAAGTGTGTATTTTTTCCCCCTTGTTGAATGCCCTGTGTGCTATTTTTCAGAGGAAGAGGAGGTGGACAAAATGATGGAGCAGAAAATGAAGGAGGAGGAAGAGAGAAAGAGGACAAAAGAAATAGAGGAGAGGATGTCCTTGGAGGAAACCAAAGAACAGGTTGGAAATGTGCTAAAAACACAAGCTGCTTTGTGTGATGTTTCTAATGCAGGCTGTGCTTCAACTCCACGTAGCTTTTCCATTCCACCTGAAAAGTGCATCACGGCATGTTTTCTTGTTATGATTCCCGACCCTATTGTAAACATCAGGTGATGAAGATGGGCGAAAAACTTCAGGGACTCCAGGAAGAGAAGCATCAGCTCTTTTTACAGCTCAAGAAAGTTCTTCATGAGGAGGAAAAGAGACGCAGAAAGGAGCAGAGGTAGTGTTTGTTTAGCTTTCATTTCATTTTTTAAAAATTACTTTAAAAAAAAGAGCCAATCTTAGTATTCGGTTGCATTTCTGTGACCCCTGTGTGCTCTTTAGTGACATCACAACGTTGACGTCAGCCAGCTACCAACCCAGTCTGCCCATGCATGCAGGACAGCACCTCCTAAGTATTCAAGGTGAGTTATATTACAAGGTGTATTTATTGCCAAACTTCATCAGAGTGAGGTGGACTTAATAAATATCCTTAACATTAATAGTATTGCTCAACTCAGTTTTCCTTTTCTTTTCTTTTTTTTTTATTTCTCAGGCAGTTCAGTTAGCCACAGTCGACCTGGTGCACTGCTTGGAGAACGGAGCAAACAGCTGTTCCCAGCTGCTGTGATTCCCGTAAGTAAATAGGTGTTTCACTCAAAGAACTACTGTGTTTTTTCTCAGATACTTCTCTGTGGGTCATGTTCATGGTTTTATGTGATTCATCTGTAGAAACCTGTGTCTCGGTAAACCGGTTGCAGATTTAGGCTACGTTTACACGAGGACCATCTTAACAGAAAACGCAAAAGTGGCGTCTTGTTATTTCACGTTTAGACGAGCGGTTTTGAAGGAAATCTGCGTATATACGGTGACTCTATAGTGTGTGGAATTCGATTGGATATGCATGCCAGGCAGCTGGGTGGCGCTGTGATAAAACTCCGCCATGTCTACGCGCATGCTTACTATCTCCCTTTTCAGATCTCCGCCGCGGTAAATGTTCATGAATGGAATCTGTACAGATTCTGCACGTTTGTTAGTACGACTCCTGTAGTGTACATAGAGCTGCCAGAGTTGCTTGAAGGTACGAAGGATGGAAATAATCACACATCTTTGTTTACTTCCTTGTACCGGCTGGCAAACCAAAGCACGTATGTGACGTAATCGCGTACGTGACGTGGTCAGATCTCGGCAAAGTTTTGCGTTTTGCTGTTTAGACGGAAACGTAACGGCGGAGCGTTTTCTACTTTTCCACTCTGGAGGCCAGTTTCAAATTTTTGCGTTTTTAAGCCCCCAAAACGCCGTCCTCGTATAAACGATAAGGTGTTTTGTTGAAATATTTTGCCGTTTTTACCTGCAAGCGTTCTCGTGTAAACAGCCCCTTAATTTGTTTGCATCTCCACCTCATCCACTTTTAGGCGCGTCATTATCAGACTCCTGGGTTCAGCTCAGGCTCAGCAGAGCATGGGCAGTTCAGCGGCGGCCAGGGGGTCCACGAGCCCTACGGGGTGGCTCAGCCCCAACATCCCTCCACCTACGCCCCTGGACCCTCAGTACCAGTCAGTTTTGCTAGCAGCTCTCAGATCAGAGGTAAAGGATGTGGGGGTGTATTGTTATGTGCAAGGGTCATAGTGTTCAAGTTATGGGACATTTTTTTTTATTTTAAAAAAGCAGAAGAGGAAAGAGTTTTGCAGCTTAGATACCTATAGTTCATTCATTTGTTCTAAATCCGTGTAAAAAAATTGGCATGTTACATTTTAGTTCTGATCTAGGTCTATGTTTATCTTACCACCAGATATAGGCTGTGGGTAATGGCTGCTCATTTTACTCGCATTTCTTTCGCCCTTCTGCCATCTGCATGTCACTGTTTTCAAAATCCACTTCACTATGGGAAACAACAACCACCTCCAGGACAACAACCGGCCACACTGAAAACCTGAAGTTTTGCAGAGGATTTGAACTGTGCGATACTGCAGCCCAGCTAGTGTATTTTTTCTGCCCTGACCCAACTGCGGGCCACTCGTCACTGTTTTGAGAGAGCACAGAAGCTGCATCTTTGCTTAGTTGTGCCTAAGATGTTTTGGATTAGTAAAGAAATACACATCAATTCTAAATGCTTGTAGGTTCCCATGGTGGTAGAAAACATTCAGTTTACACTGGTATTGTGCATGACTTTGGTGGGATTTACTAACATGCCGCTCAACAAATTTGCACTCTGTCAGCAGAGAATCTGTATCACACAGAGAATAATGAGGAAAAGAATTGGTGAGAAGATGGCGTTTCTTACAGCCAATTTAAATCCCAAAATGTGAGCAGAACCTAGTTCAGAGCAGGCTAGCTGTACAGCATTCCACCTTCATGACACTGAAAACTTTCGGCCTTGCTAACCCATTCATATTGTGTTGGAGTTGTAAAGTTGAGGTTCTACCAAAACAATTCCACCTGCTGCTATTTAGAGGAAACACTGAAACCGCATCCTTAAAGAAATACAAATAAGTCCAAATGTTTTTAGCACTACAGCAATCTTATGATCTAAAATTCTAAGATTACTTCTTAAACAGCAGTGCTTTCAGACAACGCTAGACTCCACTTTGACTGAGACCTCCTCAAACAATCTGAGTGCTTTTGTTTGTTCAGCAGCAGGGATCAGCTGGCGGCTTTTTCATCAAACTAAACGAGTAGTTACCCTCTGCTGTCGATGATTGTTGTTCCAGTGATTGATAATTTGAACAATCACATGAACGTGGGATGAACTGATAGTTAATGAGATCCCATTTCCCCTCAGGTGCATCTGCATTTCAGGCCATGCAGTATCTGCCTCACCAGCAGGCAGGCTACCCCGTTCACAGTCACTTCACCTCCCAGCCAGGTAAGTTACATCCTATGATTACTACGCCAAGGAACACGGAAGAGTTATGTGACGATCAGCGTTGGTTTGTCTGTTAGGAACATGACTCAAAAACAAACTAATGAATTTTGATGAAATTTTCAGGGAAGGTCAGAAATGACACAAGGACCAAGTGATTAGATTTTGGCAGTGATGCAGCTTATAGTCTAGATCCACGGATTTGTTAAAGATTTCTGTGTCATTGTGAGATAGTGGCATAAAGTCACTGTAACTGTGACAAGTGAACGCTACATCAGCTGCCTGCTGACGATCACATGATTGTAATCCTACTACAAATCGTTCGCTGCGGGCTTATTGAGACTTATTCGTCTGCAATCATCCAAGGAACAATTGATTAAATTGTGGGAGTCCCGTCACTTTCTGCCGCCCGCTACATATTTAGGTGTCGCTATTCAGAGTCCGTACATAACGTATACATGCGTGACAAACGCCTGTGCTCAGTGCAAGGTCGTTTTGTTTGTGGGTACATGTACACTCAACAAAAATATAAACGCCACACTTTTGTTTTTGCTCCCATTTTTTAATGAGATGAACTCAAAGATCTAAAACTTTTTCCACATACACAATATCACCATTTCTCTCAAATATTGTTCACAAATCTGTCTAAATCTGTGATAGTGAGCACTTCTCCTTTGCTGAGATAACACAAAAGTGTTGCGTTTATATTTTTGTTGGGTGTAGATTAAATGGCCACATTCTATGTTCCTGTGATTTCTGATCACCAAAAACTAATAAACAAATGCTGCCTTTCTTAATTAAAAAAATGCTGAATTTCTGACAATGCCATATGGGAAATGAACAGCCTTGGCGAAATCGAGCGCTCTCCAAGTGCTTTCCTTGTTGCCTTTGTGTTCCAACTGCTGCTTCATTCTTGTTGCGTATTAAGTTCTTAAGTCACAAATCTCTCGGGATCATTGATGATGCCCATTATAGCCAAAAAAAGGCAAAATATATGCAGTTTGATGATATAATAAGTTGTAATTTGTGCATCTCCTGCAGGATACATACCTGGAGCAGGAATACCCCTGCAGAAGCAGCTGGAACATGCCAACCAACAGTCTGGTTTTACTGACGCAGTAAGATTTTATCATGTTTAGATGCTTTTAATGTCCTATATTTTTTGTGTTTTGCGGTTGTTACAAAATTGTAGGTTTAAAATAAATGCTGTAAGGTTATGAAGATGTTTATTTCTGCCATTCATCAAGCCATGCCACAAGCAGATACCTTTCCAGCTTCATAAGCCAATTTATTTGATGTAAGTGCTACGTACCATCATGAACCAATAGTTGTGTAGCTCAAACTTATTTTAGCTCTACCCCCTCACTGTCTGCTGCTTGTGAGGCGAAGCATTCGGAATGAACAGCTGCCCTGTAATCTATCAGATTTGTTTAGAGTTGCTTCTGCTAACTGTAAAATGTCTCAGCCACTAGAAAAGAACACCAAATGTCCTGCTGTAGGCTGAAAGAGAGAACACACAAGTCTTTATGTGCTCCCAGCATCTGAGGAACTGAAGATGTAGTGGATTACTTATTTCTGATTGCATATCACCACAACAAAGTGTTAGCCTTGTGCGGCTAATGTGTTTAATATTACCATTAGCTTAAGTCCAAGTGTCAGAGGGTGTATTCTCAAGGCTTTCTACGAATCCCAGTGTAGGATCATGGGTATTATGACCATGGTTAAAAACTTTCTTTGTTGACCTTTCTGAATCAGGCCCTGATCCCAAAAAAGGGAATGTTTACCAAGCAAGTCATGTCACTTTTTTAATTCAAAATTAGCTGATTATGTGCCGTTCACTTCAGTCAAGAAGAGCAGTGTGTTATTATGGAGAACTACTAAGAATCTAAAAATGTGTTATGGTAAAAAGCGCCGTTACACGAATCAAGGAGAAATGCTGGTAGAAAGCTTAAGTTTACACATTTTGCCAATGCAGCTGCTTAGTAACAGCAGCACAATGGAGCTCAAGTTTAGACTTCATTCATTTAAACATGATACTCAGGAAGTGCATTTAGGTCTGACACATCCCATGATGGAAATCGCTTTAATTTTGGCTCACTCGAAGTGAAATTATTTCTACTGATTGCATGTTCTCTATAAATAATACCAACTTGACTAATACACCTTCAAATCTGGGTTCTATTAGCCGCAATATCTGAAGCGTAAATCGGACTGGGCGACAAATCGGGGTCAAGCATAACAACAAAGTTTTGAATGCATGTACACTACTGTTCAAAAGATTGGGGTCACCCAGACTATTTCATGTTTTCCATGAAAACTCACACTTTTATTAGCGTGCTAACATAACTGCACAAGGGTTTTCTAATCATCAGTTAGCCTTTCAACACCATTAGCTAACACAATGTAGCATTAGAGCACAGGAGTGATGGTTGCTGGAAATGTTCCTCTGTACCCCTATGGAGATATTTCATTAATGTTAAAGAAGGACATTTCTAAGTGACCCCAAACTTTTGAACGAATAAGGAAGAAAAGAATTGGTGAAATTTGAGCACTTCTTACAGCTGATTTAAATTCCAAAATACAAACATAACCTCCTCTGGAGCAGGTTAGCTGTGCAGCATATCATCATTGAAAGCTGTTAAAGCAATAATAAGTCCTGGTTACACACTTGGTCGTGTTGTTAGCTGTTTAGCTCTGCACTGCCAATCACATACGCTAAGGGGGCAGCAGCAAGCCACTGGTTTACAGTGTTGCTGACAGGTTAAAACATGTTTAAAAATACATTTATGTGCCCACGTTAAGCAATTTCCCACACGTGGAGTTTCCCGCCTGCTCTGTATGACCAGTTCCTTCTGTTTTGTGTCCTGCTGATGTGCTGTTAGGGTGCTTTGAGGCCTATGCACCCTCCAGCCATGCATCCTTCTGCTCCAGGCCTGCTGCCCACACCATCAATGGCGGTCCAGATCCCTACTGCAAAGGTGAACCCCCAAAATCAACGCACACAGCTTTTTCCACTATTCCTTCCATTGATCTTTTCCTCCGCGATTAGGGCCACTGAATTCCAGTCATTTGCCACAAAAGTGGGAGAAAGTCTGCTCTTTGCTCAGCCTGTGGCTTAACTTTAGCTACACTTGCAGAAAGTCGGCGTACCATTTTCTCTGGTGCCATCCAGAGGCAAAACCTTTTCACATATATTTACCTTGCAGAGAACAGAATTCAAAAGTTTCCTCAGTTACATTTCGTCTGTCCTGCAGTTTTATTTGATTTGCTGACCACTTCAACTTAACAAGGCTTTTGTCATGGCTGTAAATAAATACACAGAAGCCTTTTTTTTTTCTGCGTTCGAAATCATTGTGGTGTGTTGGCCTTTCAACACATCACACCACATCCAATCAGATTAAAGCTGAAAAAGAGGGTTAAAGGTGGAATCTATGAATTGACCTAAAAAATATGCTAATCAGCTTTTCAATAATGTAGGAACACAGGGGAGTTTTGTGACAGTTGGTGTTGGTTTGTCTGTCTTGTTTGCAGCATTACTCAAAAACGGAATAACGGATTTGGATGAAACTTTCAGGGAAGGTCAGAAATGACACAAGGACCAAATGATTAGATTTTGGCAGTGATGCAGCTTATAGTCTGGATTCAGATTTGTTAAAGATTTCTGTATCATTGCGAGATAGGGCATGATGCCACTGTAACTATGACAACAAGTGAACACTATGTCAGCTGCTTGCAGATGATCACATGATTGCGATCCTACTACAAATTGACCGCTGCAGACCACAAATTGTTTAAAGATTTCATCTGTTGAAAATCATACCGTTACTGAGCAGGCTTGGTGGAGTGCTCTCTGAGTGCCTTTCTTGTGTTTATCATGAAATAAACCGTTCTTGATTATAAAGCATACTCAACTTCCAGTCTTCATATCTGCACTTATGCCATCTCAACACTTTCTATGCTGCTGTCACTTGTTTGCGTTCCTAATCTACACTCCATTTACTTGGGGGGGGGGAAATAACTCGATCATAATATTGCATCTTTCCATCAACAGGCTCCGTTCCAGAGCTCTCCTCAGAGTGCCCCTCGCCATAGCTTCCTGTCCCACAGCCAGAGTGGGCAAAGGTTCTACCACCACGGCAAGTAACTTATTACAACCTTCCACATCACTGTCACTGAGGCTTCACAGCTTCACTCAAGATCTCGGATGTTTCATGGATCGACTTTTTTTAAAAACATGGTAATTAGGCTGGATCGTGCCATATAATTTGTGCTGTATTTTTCTGTATAGTATCTTTTTTTTTTAGCTTTGTTTTCACTTTCACTTAAAAGAGTTTTCAAACTTCGATCCTTCTGTGAACAACCGACTTTGAGTTTCAAATGACTTCTGTTTGTAAAATAGCTATCTCGCCTACACCTTGAAGCTTTATTGGAGAAGCTTTCTGTGCGCAAAATTGTTAATTTGTATAAAGGAAAGCTGGTCCGAAGCCTGTCTTTGTATTCACAGTCACAATACCAGGAAAGGGTTGAGCATCTTTGCATTGACTTTACTCAGTAAAAAGCAGCAAGGCCAGACTAGAATTAAACTTTCAGAAACATTTAGTTGTTGATTGTAGAGTACGTGGCTACATCAAAAATTCTAGCAATATGCACATTGATGAATAATACCACAGCTTAAACACTGTATTTCATTGTGTTGCTGACTTCTGGTTAATTACTTTAAACTTGATAGATTAGCACAAATTAAATCAAGATCACCATTTTCTAGGAAATCCACAGAGGATTTCCAGTGTTTTTTGTTGTTCTCTGCAGTATAAATCAAGTTTATGTCTTTTCTGATTTTAAGCTTTTGCTTAAATGTTAATAAATAAACCGTAAGCCACATTCAACAGCTTGTGTCACCTTTATTTGTTTTGGCGATGGAGACATTCTGCACAGTTTGGACTGGCCGTATGAACACAAAGTAAGGATACCAAACTGCCACAACGTGTCTGCCTCCTGGATCACTGCTCGGACACCAAATAATCCTCCAGTTTTTTTTCTCCAAACAGCTCTGTTTTCGGGGGGCCCGATGTCAAGAGGCTTTGCGAAAAAGTTTGCTTGTAAAACAGAATTTGTATGTTCTTGAGCAGGGCGTTGTTTCTCTTTGACGCTTTTTTAAAAAGCCTGAAGACAAACAGAAACTGCACCTTGGTGTGCCATGTTGGTAGCCTTTTGTTTAATAGACAAGTTTCGGGTGATAAACAGCAGAAGCAAGGGGGCTTGTTCAGATCAACCGCTGAAAGAATAGTGCTGTACAGAAATACAAAATCATGTATTCAGTCGTGTATGGGACAAGCTGAACAAGCCTCAACAGAACAATGCAGATCTAGAGTTGAAGCCCTTGATAAATCGGGAACGTATATATATATATATATTTATAATTTAAAAAAAGCAGTTGTGACATTATCAACAGCTTGCCCTGAAGGTAGGCAGCTACAGAATATTTGTAGACCTCCTCAATCCTTAGTCAGACCTTCCACTACATGCCTTATACATCTGTATGTCCAGACTCAGATGTGGGTTTCTTATGTGTGCAAGTACATAGAGAATGTTTTCTTTACTGTTTAATATTTCCAATTATTTATTAAAATTCTCTAATCGAGCCCAGAGGAGAATCAGAAAACAGAGTGAGGGGGAGAGAGAATATGAAAAACAAAGACAAAAAGAGGGAAAATAGCATTGACGAGGCAATATCCCCTCCTTTTCCCCAGGTCCAGTGCATCTCGATTGCCCCTGAAACAGAATTACAAGGGGGGAGAAATGAGAAGAAAGAGGAAAGGAAAGGTCAGGAACAGCAGAAGGAAGATGCTCGAGGGGAAATGATAAACACAAGAAGAATATATTTTAATAAGGCAAGTGTTTTACCTAGCAGAGGAAACATTGCACAACCAACAGCTTTAAACGCAGACGTGGACACTTTATTCTACAGCCCACAGTTTGCAGGTGAAGTGCAGGAGAGAAGGTGCATATAAAAAGTCTGACGCAACAATTACAAGGCTAGCTATTCCTTAGAACTGAGAAGCACAGGAAGCAACTGGCTACATGAGGCTGTAAAATGAAGTGCGACCCACAGTAAAAGTACAACAATGCTCAGAAATAAAATAGAAACCATAAGCTCTCATTTATAACCCATACAGAAAAATGATACACATGCTCATAGTAGTGTTAACATCAAACAAAAGGATGTTAAAGGTCCCATATGGTGAAAATTATTTTTTTTAAATTGTGTTGGAGACTTGGAGTTGTAAAGTAAAAGCTAATAAGAAACTTACTTCTGCGATAATTGAAGCCGAAATAAATTAGTTTTTGATGGCTATTTTACGCTGTCAATCACGGGGGCGGGACTAGCAGCAGGTCAGAGGTGTTCAGAACAGCTAACCCTAACCTGTAGTTACACAATCATGGTCAAATTAACCAAATTTTTCAGTATTTTGAGCTGGAAAATTACAAGATATACAGTGTGAAAAAGCGCACCATATGGGGCCTTTAAGGGGTAGGCAAATCCACAAGGGCACACTGTTCAGTAACGACCCCTTTGTACGATTGTAACGATTTTAAAACTCTCATTGAATTTGCTACAATTTGTCAGCCGTAAATTCTCAGCTAATCACTATCATGTCCAGTATATACACAAAAAATAGAACTATGCAATGCAATAATATGAAAAACATTTCCAGTATAGTGGATATGCATAATTGTAAATGACATTTCAAGGAAAAAATAAATGGGCATGCCGTCTTTTTTTTTTTTCCATTATACTGAAGGGCAAATCTAAACAACGAACCTCAACAACCGCCTTGGATCTTGATGCCTGGAGTTGCCTTCCCCTTGCTCCACTCAGAAACAATATCTGTACATGTACATGACATCACACGCACCGCAACGGGCATGGCACATGCTGGTGGCTTTTGGTGTAACACCCGGATGTACACGCACGTACATCATTTTACAGAACACACACTCCTCTTCAGGCAGGCTTGGGTTAGGCGGTAGTTGCGGGGGGCGGGGGGGTGACAGAACGGCTACGTGTGGAAACATCTGTAGCACTGGATTTACCTTCAGTGGCTTATTTACCCAAGGCTTTGATGCCGATTGCAGCTTCTTCTTCCATTGCATTTAGAACGGTGATCTGAAAGGGCAAAGAGGGATCAGAACAGAACGGAGTTATGAGATGATCGGTGTACGTTTGTCTGTCTGTCTGTTAGCAAGATTACTCAAAAACTGACTAACAGATTTGGATGAAATTTTCAGGGAAGGTCAGAAATGACACAAGGACCAAGTGATTAGATTTTGGCAGTGATGCTGCTTATAGTCTGGATCCACAGATTTATGAAAGATTTCTGTATCATTGTGACATAGCAGCACAGCGTAACTATGACAACAAGTGAACGCTACGGCAGCTGCCTGCTGATGATCACATGATTGCGATTCTACTACAAATTCACCGTTGTGGACTTGTCGGGACTTATCCGCCAGAAATGACACAAGGAACGATTGATTAAATTGTGGGGTATTTCCGAGTCCCATCAATTCCTGCTGCCCGCTCCATATTTCGATCACGCGATTCGTTATCCGTACATAATGTACATATGCATAGCACACACTCACTGTAAGCTAATTTTTTATTGATGTGCACCTGGTATGTTAGCAATAAGTTGCTACATTGAGAGTACAGTGTGTGGTAAAATAAATATATGAATTTACAAGATGAACAATTTTCGACTCGCATTTCTCTCTTACCTTTTAACACCACTACTACTACTACTACTACTACTACTATGAAGGGCGGGGCATCCCGTCCGTATGCATCGAGCCGACCAGAAGTTTCTTTCGCTGCTTGTGCCAGCAGCTCTGCATCCTCCACAGCAGCTCCTTTTAACAATAACAATGCTTTCTGCTATAGGGCATTTCTATATTCCTCATAGCTCTCCAGTGTAACAACCTGTTGCTCTTGACTGAAACAGCGACATGTAATCGTTCCACTTGTGATATCTTTTACTAGGGTTTTAGGCTTGGTTGAGCCTGCTTAAAAAAAAGAAAATGTGACCAACTTGGTTCATAGCACACCTGTCTGCTTTCATTTCACCTCCATGTTTTTGTTTGCTTTCTGTCCAACACCAGCTTCAGTATTTTAACAGGGGGCTCCCAATCCACCACAGCCCATGAGACATTTTCATACAGTCTCACAAAAATAAACCGATAAACAGCACTGTGGAAGCAAGTTTCATGACAGAAAACCACGGACAAAAAGAGGGGAAAAGACTGGTGAGGGCTCAGCTCAGTACTGACCAGGATCTCCTCTCCGGCTTCGTGCTTGCTCTCGATCTCTTTTCCCAGGTCTCCCTCAGGAATCTTCAGGTCCTCTCTCACTTCTCCACTGTCTTGGAGAAGGGACAGGTAGCCATCCTGGATCCCAATCAGCTGGGACACAGAGAAAAGGGTGTCACCAGAGAGAGCAGATACTTTTCATTAGAGGAAGTTTTTATGCAACATATAGAAAGTTTAGGGCTGCACAGTGGTGTAGTGCTTAGCACTTTCGCTTTGCAGCTCGAGGATCCCTGGTTCGCGTCCCCACCTTCTCAGGATCTTTCTGCGTGGAGTTTGCATGTTCTCCCTGTGCATGTGCGGGTTTTCTCTGGATTCTCCAGCTTCCTCTCACACTCCAAAAACATGCTGAGGTTAAATGGTGATTCTAAGTTGTCCGTAGTTGTGAATGTGATTGTTTGTCTCTATATGTAGCCATGTGGTAGACTGGTGAGCTGTCCAGGGTGTCCCCAGCCTTCAGCCTAAGTCAGCTGGGATAGACTCCAGCCCCCTGTGACCATAATGAGGATTAAGTGGTGTATAGATAATGGATGGACGGATTTTTACACCAGCCACTGACGCTTGTTCTCCCCACTGTGCCCACTTTAGAGGGTTCATGCTGTGTCTGTGTAGGCCTGTAGGGTTGCAGACTGTAAATCTGAATGACTGCAGACATAAATGTGTGGGAGCACTGGTAAGGTGTGGTTTCACCTCTGCTGAAAGTCCTGCACCACTTGTTTGGCATGATTCCAGTGCACAGAGGATGTTTCAGCCAGTCAGATCTTTGGCAACATCAGTTGTTTTTCCAATGACGATAATATTTAAATGAATCACAAATCCAGTCTAGACATTGTTAATGTGGTAAATGACTATTCTAGCTTGAAACGGCTGATCTTTAATGGAATATCTCCATAGGGGTACACAGGAACATTTCCAGCAACCATCACTCCTGTGTTCTAATGCTACATTGTGTTAGCTAATGGTGTTGAAAGGCTAACTGATGATTAGAAAACCTTTGAGCAATTATGCTAGCACATGAATAAAAGTGTGAGTTTTCATGGAAAACATGAAATAGCCTGGGTGACCCAACTTTTGAACAGTAGTGTATATTCAAATTCAAGACCTTAACATGTAAAATTGGGGGAAAAAAACACACAAATGATGTCCCCTTCATGTGCTCATGATCGATAATCATAGTCCGATCTCCACAGATGACCAGCATGTGACCCTGACGACTGCAGCATCTGTTTCTCTCTCTCTCTTCTTTGCGTGGAAATTTCGGCAAATTGTTTCTCTCTAATGAAATTCTCAATCAGCTCGTATTCATAAGGCTTCTTCAGCTCATCTTCCAACAGCTAATTGTCCCCCAGCAGCCATGCAGAATTATCTCTTAAAACATCGTCCTTATTAAACACCCCAAAGCATTCTGCAATATCAAAGGCATGACTATCATTTCTCTTAACAACAAATAAAACATTTTTCATAATCAAATCAAAACTTGCTACAGGCTAAGAGAAGACAGACAAGGTTTTTCTGTCACATTAAAGTTCACACAGAGTGCCAAAATTGTGTTCTAATTTCTTGAAATTCATTCGTCTCACCTGGTAATCCATTCGCTTGATGTTAGGTACGTCCATGTTGTGGGTGGAGGGACAAATATCTTCATACTTCTTACCAGAGAAGATGTCAATGCCAACCAAGTGAACCTACACAAGCACAGACACACGAAAAGGAAAAAAAAACACAAGTATCTATAAAATATTCAATCCTGTGTGTAAAACTACCTCCTGTCCTTAAGAAGGATCATTATATACTTTGGCAAGTATGCTTTGAGAGAGGAAAACTGTAACCCAGCAGGGTCACATTAATGTTTTTGTACCGACTGAAAGCGTCCATTAATGTGCATTAATATTAATGATTATGTCTGTGTCAGAGAACAATGGATGGATAGTACAGTGATCTTTCACACTCTCTATGTCTGAATTCTCCTTCAGGTGAAGCTGTGAATTCTTTCACAGCTGTGCTATATTTGCATCTTATTAGTAAGCACTGCAAAAATATGTTGTACCATGATTACTTTATTATATAAAATGTGAATATTACCCCCTTAGATAAAGATATTTGGAAAATTTTAGCTCGATACAGCAAATGCTTTAGTTTTTCCCCTTTAATCGGCCCACTTTCAGCATGTTTTTTCACACATTCAATGTTGCTTCTAAAAAATATAACAGGATTTTCTTTCTTTTTCTAAATATACGGGCATATTTTTCATTTTCAGACCTCAAAATGTTGAGATAAACCTTGGTTTGGAGGAGACTTGTCGTGTAGTTTTGTGTAATATCTTTCAGATTTGTCACTGCATTAGGTCATCAGGATAAAGATACTTGATTTATCAATCTAAAATGTCTCAGACACCATTTTAAATGTGCATAATTTATGATAAATAGCTTCAAGCAAATCAGACATGGTGGAGTAAAAGAGGCCTGATGATTTAAGAGGGAATTACTCGAGGTAAAAAGCAAGAGAAAGACCCAAAAGATGCAAGATGTTGTCTCAGAACGATGAATGAATGAAATGAGCTAACTAGCTTTCTTGACATCAACATCAGTAATTTTCTGACCTTAGCGTGGCCGTGCTTGCCAGTCTTGGAGGTGGACATCTCAACAATCTTGCAGGGTCGGCCTTTCAGCACCACAAAACCATTTTTGCGCAGGGCAGAGCACTGCATGGGGTAGGTGGAGGATGCCCCAGCATCACCGGTCTGGAAGTCCAGCTCTGCATCTGCCATGCCTGCTGCAGGCCAACACACATACACAGTCATATCATGATTTTACCTCATGGTCACTCAGTGCTACTTTGTGTGGATCTGCAGTTACACTACCGTTCAAAAGTTTGGGGCCACCCAGGCAATAAGAAATGCTTTCCTTTCAAAATAAGGGCATTTCTGAATGGCCCCAAACTTTCGAACAATAGTGTAAATATTGTTGAAATTCAGAATGTTTTATATAAAAAGATAGTTCATTAAATGTGAATTTTTTCAGAATGTTCTTTTTTGCACTAAAACAAAGTGAAAGATTTTGAGTTGTCATTATAGCTTATTACGCTGTGATTTTACTGGTCCGGCCCACTTGAGATCAAATTGTTCTGTATGTGGTCCCTGAACTAAAATGAGTTTGACACCCCTGCAATAGATGGATACTTGCCACCACCTGCCACTCATTCCTCACTCGGTAAGGAAGTTAGCCATGATAACAGACAAGCAGCAAGTGATCTGTCAGGTCCATATCTGTCACTGTCTTATTAGAGGAAAACAGAAATGAAGAGTTGGCCAGTGGCAGCAATTAAAATGTATGGATGTAGATAACACTCTGATTCAAAGGTGTTGAGAGCTAAATAAAGCAAAAGAGACATGACCCTGGTTGGACCAAGGTCAGGTCTATTGTAAAAGAAAAAAAAAGAACAGTCAGAAGTCATATTTGGCTTACATGTACCATCAGTACTTGGAGAAACTATGCATCACCAGCTAACTAAACTTTGAACATCTCCGAGCTGTGCTGCCATCAGGACAACGCAACTGACTCATCCTAAGGAATAAAGGCAATTTTGACAAATAAAATTCATTAAAACACCCTACAGACCTCTGGGCTATTATCTATACAAAACTTAATCCTTATCAGGGTGGCAGGGGGCTGGAGTCTATCCCAGCTGCTTTGGGGTGAAGGCAGGAGACACCTGGACAGGTCACCAGTGTATCACAGAGCTACATATAGAGACAAACAACACTCACATTTACACCTACGGACAAGTTAGAATCACCAATTAACCTCGGCATGTTTTGCAGAACCTGGAGAAAACCCACACATGGACGAAAGAACATGCAAACTCCTGGAAAGGCCGGGACTCGAACCAGCGATCTTCTCGCTGCAAGGCGACAGCGCTCACCACCAAGTCACTGCTCAGGCCCCAGGTTCAACCAGGGCCGCTAATCCGCGGTAATAACCCATAAATCAAACTTCAAGATGCCATTTCCGGCCGTGACTTCTTCACCTACTCAGGACAAAACGTAAAGTGCTTCAAGAAACACTCAAATGTCGTGCTAAGTCACATCCCGGGAGGGTGTGTTGGAAGTACGTCCGCAGTGTTGAACAGACTGCGGCCTAGTGCGCACAGGACGTTCACGGCCCGTCGACAGTAACGTTACGCTCGGTGTCCCCGCATCCATGCGCACTGACGGTACTCCAGTAGAGGCCCTCCCGGTGAAGAAATTCTAGCTCATGAAAGTGCTTTACACTTCTATAGTGTGGAAGTGGAGCTCCGTTAAGCCACCCTCGGTCTCCCAGCCCGGTGCTGGCCGGTAACACGCCCACAGACGCGGGCATTGATTGAAATCCGGCCCGCTGGTGAACAGTAATGACTAAGCTAATACTGGTGATGGCCACGGGCACAACATCAGCTACTTTCATCAAGTTGAGCTGCAGCAATAAAGCAATAAAGGCTGTTTGATTGTGGAAGTCAGCCAAGTCCTTTAGGATTGGGAAACTTAAATCAACCATAAAGGCGACAGAGACATGGGGTATATTTTAGATTACAAGGCAGTGCGGCGCTCCATTTGGAGCAGGCAGATGATGAGATGGTCCTCTGGTCAGACACCCTGCTCTGACTGCTTCATGGTGGGCGTTTTAAATGCTATATAACATGATAGAGGCTGGTAGACATGTGCATAGGATAGCTCATCTGCTCAGGCGCAAACACGCCCCGTCTATTGGATGTTTTGACAAGGAACTCACCCAAGTGATAATGCTTCTCCTCTCCGGTGTTTCTGATCAGCCTCCCCCTGAGATCCTCCTTCTCTGTATCTGAATCGTCTGGCCGGGGTCTGTGTCCTCCTGGGTTTGCGATGTCGCCCCCCTTTTAGAGCTATTAGTGGTCTCTTTTATTCCTCTGTCATTCCACACGGCTCTGCTCGCCTCTCCTCTCCCCGTGCTGTGGTCCAGATGGTAGTTTACCCCGTACAGAGGTCCACAACCTCTAAAGACAGCCGCCGGGCCGAGGAGAACCAGCACCGCAGAGCCACTGTGTCTGTACCGTGTGTATCCTACACTCCACCTTCTGTCTCCCTCATCCAGAGCCTTCACCACTGTGGGACTTCAGAACAGCCTCAGCGCACCACTTCCCTTTGGGGCTGTCACAATAAAATCAGCAGTAAAGCAAAACGTCATCTCAATCATTTCCCTTTAACCCTCCTGTTGTCTTCATTTACAGGCACCAAAAAGTATTGTTTCCTTGTCTGAAAAATAATCCAAAAATTTAGCAAAAAAAAAATCCCCAAATTTCTGAAAATTTGCTAAACCTTCAGGAAGAAAATTCCAATAATTCCCTAAAACTTTACCTTAAAAGATTTATTTAAAAAAATAATCCCAGAATTTCACTGGGTTTTGATGGATATTTTTTTGCAAATGTTCTTAAAGAAACATTTGTAGCATTTCTTTTCTACCACCCAAAAAAATGTTCAAAAATTTCCCAAAAATGTTGAATCTAATCAGGAGGTCCTTGTATCATTCCTGACTTTCCCTGAAAATTTAATCCAAATCTATTAGTTGGTTTTTGAGTAATGCTGCAAACAGACAGACAAACAGACAAACCAGTGCCGATCATCATACAGCTGCACCGCGTTCCTTGGTGGAGTAATAACACTTTTGAGTATTATCCTCAAAATATAAACTCGCTAGATTAATTCATAGCAGCAGTCTCATATTTTAAAGTTCCTTTAAATGTTTTATATAAATAGTGACCTGGCTTGCACTTTTCATGTGCATTGAATGCAAAGTGTGATACTTTGGAAATATTTTTGTCTTTCATGCCATCTAAGCTCTTTAAATTGAACTGAACTGCAGTTATACTGTAGTAAACATTATGCGATACAATGTAACATCTGCAACTGAACTGATGAACCTTTGAAAGCTCACATCCTATGATGACAAATTTTATCTCTATGACAACTATACAAAGTCCAACATCCAAATCAAACGGCTGAAAGTCCCCGAAAATCATCATTTTTTCATTTTTATTCTCTTTAGTTGGTAAGGTTGTTATGGCTCTACAGTAAATATAATGTTCTTTAGTTATTTTCTATCTATTTGTGCATTTTAGTCCGTTTTATGTTTTCAACACTTTCCATTTCTGTTACTGTCTATTTTGCTATTCTGAGTTTGTTGGACTTATTCTGCCTCTGCTGTTTCCTCGCTGGGATCATAGGATTCCCTGAAGTACGGTTGCCACCTAATTCCAGTACTGAGTCCTTCATTTAGAAAATAATGTTTTACTGCTATGTGGAAAGATGGGGGTTTGGGGGCATACTTTTGCTTGCGTAAATAATTTTATGTCTAATTGACTGACATGTCCTTGACATTTCGGTAGGCTTGCATGGATTTATTATTATTTGCTGACATTTATGGTGATGTGCAATAAATAAAGTTCAGGTGATAATACTGTTGAAGCTCTAATGATCGAACAGAACTGTCTAAAAACACATTTGACATCTGTCAGAAACTCATCTTTCTAAAAAAAAAATTGTATATTGTCAGACATCTACTCATAACTGTCTCTAGTTCTCTTACCTTTTGATAATAAATCTTTAAAACTGACTTCCACATGTCTCTGCAAGAATGCATTCTCTACTTGTAGTCAGCAGTTCAAGAGTTATTACCATTTACACTACCATTCAAAAATTTAGGGTCACTTAGAAATGTCTTTATTTTTGAAAGAAAAGCAGTTTTTTTCAATGAAGATGACATTAAATGAATCAGAAATACAGCCCAGACATTGTTAATGTGTTAAATGACTATTCTAGCTGGAAATGACTGATTTCTAATGGAATATCTCTATAGGGGTACAGAGGAACATTTCCAGCAACCATCACTCCTGTGCTCTAATGCTACATTTTGTTAGCTAATGGTTTTCGAAAGGCTAATTGATGATTAGAAAACCCTTGTGCAGTTATGTTAGCACATGAAGAAAAGTGTGAGTTTTCATGGAAAACATGAAATAGTCTGGGTGACCTTAAACTTTTTAATGGTGATGTATTCCCTTTAAAGTCTAAAGGAAAACAAAATGCATTATTAAAGAAAAAAGTCTCCTGTGGGTACATCATTTTGACTGTTCAGTGCAGAAAGTGAGTGTTTCATTACTGATAAACATTTGTTAATCCTTTATCACGTTGATGACCATAATAAGAAACATGCTTCAAGTTATTTCTCTCCTGGTGATAATACAGTAATGGGCTTTATATTGAAGGTAAAGTTGCATGTTTTCCGGTCTGCTTCGGGGTAAATTAAAGTAGCTTGATGCCGCTTTCATAGAAATTGCCAATGAACCAAACCTAGGCGATACTGTGTACTCTGCGCATGCGTACCATTTCATTCAGCATGCATCAGTCAGCGCTGGTCTTGTTTATTTCACTCGGAGCAGTTCGTAAACCTGTATCTATTGATTTAGCTAAATATCCCAGACATATTTCCACTTATTTTACAATGAATAAATACGTGTCTAAATTACACACAGTCTGCATCATGAGCTAGGACCACTCCAGTTCTCATCCAGATGCAGGACCTTGAACAGAATCCAAGTAATACTTTACTCTGCAGCAGCAGCCACCTTGTCAGCATGCATCTCTGCTTTCAGTATCTCTGTACGTCCCTGCTATTAATAATTACATTTTTAATCAAACTCTTCTTCCTTTCCAGAGACCTGTGACCTTCCTCTGTGAAGCTAATGTTGAAATTGGTTGTTTTCACAGTTGCAAGGTTAAATTTAGCGTTGTGAAACATGAGTCTTGTGAAAGGCACAGTTAACCCCAAAATGAAATTTAAGGCTGAGGATTGAGCAGTGTGTAAAGGATGGATGGATGTTTCCTTCCCCCTACTGGCTGAAAGCAGGATTTGTCTCATGATCAACAGGCACAATTATGCTAGACATTAGAGTATGATAAAAAAAAAGAACGAGTTATGGTACCTCTATGGGAAAAAGCGGCTCAGATGTTGGAAGTATACTTTTCAGTCTGACTTGTCTTAGGAGTGAAGACGCTGTGTGTAAAGCAGTGTCTTTGTACAGTCATAGCAACTTTAACCCTTAAATGCACCAGTGATTGGACTTTTCTATAAACGGGTCAAAATTAACCATCTCCAGACAGGAGCAAAAAACGGCCGGAGCTCAAAGGGTTAATCCCCGTCAGCGTCACTATCTAACCAATCACATCCTGCAGCTCTCACTCATACCTGTCCTCCACCTGTCATTTTTTCCCTACCAATTGCCGACCTCACACAACCAATCATATTCCAGCTGGGGCTTCTGTCAAACCAATGAGGGCGCGGCTTCCGTCCGGCGGTCAGAGGGGATGTCGGGATAAAAACTTAGCCGAGGTGGAGAGAAAAGTTTCGGGAACAGCAGGAGGGAGGGGACCCAGAAGTGAAACTGTAGTAATCCGATCCCGAGCATGAGCGACGCCGAGGTGCAGAACGCTCCACCTTCGGCCCCGGTGGAAGACACACCGCAGCCCGAGAGGAAAGTCATAGGTGGGTGATCAGGGCCCAAACTTTTTAAACTGAGCAATTTCTACCTGAGCTGCGCCCTATATATATGAATAGAACGGGTGATATGTTGTCGCGTAAAGCTCGGAGGACTTTTTTTTTTTTTTTTTTTACAAACATTTGTTTTGTATCAGGTGTGTTTGCAGCAAGGTGCCTCTTCAGCTAAATGGACTAATAACAGAATCAGTGGGAGCTTTCGTCGTTGTGAGCGACACGTGTCACGAGCTTTACGCATGTTTTTGTAGGAAGTAACTCTTTATTCCAGTGAAGTCAAGCCTTCAGTGTGAGCAGCAGCATGGAACTGATTATGTAGCGAGTAGAAGGAAAAAAATCACTTTGACCACTTCTAACTGTATTCAGTTCAGCTGCTTTTAATTTTATTTCTTGTTTTCTGTCATGAAAATGTACCGGTTTCCTCCAGTTTGGCAGATTTATGTGTTATTCCTAATGCTAACATGAACACATGACCTCAATTTTGTCTTTATCAGCGGTCGCGCGTGCTCGACAAGAGGAACGTGCGCACGCGCCGTCACAGCTGCAAATCATATTAGCGAGAAGCTACAAAAAGCTAACAATTGGATGTGTTTGGGAGGTTTTCAAAGGCTGCCTGAACATTAAACCGTTAGCTTTGTCTCTCAATTAATTTTAATCGCTTTATTTTACTTGTCTTTGAATTAATTTATTTAAAAATTAATGTAATTTAGGTGTGACAGTGTAGCCTCGTTGTGGAGCAGCTCTCCCTCGTGACCTGGTCCAGACCTGGTTTCAAAGTCTTACTGTTAATGATTGATCCAAAGAACAGCTTTTTGTGGTTGATGCAGTCAAGATAACGTCGTGTTGTTCTCTTTGAATGGTGTGCAGCATTGTTTCCTAGATATACACTTAATCATGTGCTCCTGTTGCAGCCACCGCAGTCCAAGGCACAGTGAAGTGGTTTAATGTGCGTAACGGATATGGCTTCATTAACAGGTAATCTTTCCTTGTAATTACTTTGGAGTATTTTCCTCAGTCACACCACTAGGGCCGCACAATACAGACAACAATGAGCAAATGACCTCCATATAATTATTTGGGAGGGGAGGAATGAATCATTTAGAATGACTGGGCTGGTTTCTGTGGGATAGTGCATCTACACTGAAATAAAAAAACTATTTTTAAAAAATTTAATGAAGCTGTTCAGAATACTTTTTCATGTGGTTTAACGTCGGCAAAGGCATCCAAAGTAGTTTTTTGTAGAGACAGGATTTCTGGCTCTTTAAAGGGAGCAGGATCTTGAGGAGCCGTTCAAAAGACTGGCTCATATTTATAGTCATTTGTTTTTGAAGTCAACCAGGGGCTAACTCGTTTTTATCAAGGAAACAATCACTGGTAGCAGTTACAAAATACGATATGGATCAGAATAATTCAGACTTGCACATCCCACCAATATATACTATATTGAATTTTATTTATATATTTTATATACATATAGACATTATTTTCATAGTTTGTTCTGTATTGTTAAAATATTCTTGTGTGATTTACATTGCTTTTCTATGTATGCAAAGTTGATCTGACATGCATACATTTGACACGCATGCATTCTCATTCTGGCCTAGACCAGTTTATACCTGTTGACACAAAGAATAAGCATGCTAAAACTCAATTGTTTACCACTGCATACTAAAATTTAAATTTGCTGTGAACAAAACATTTTCAAAGGAGATCGACATCAGCTGGTAGTTTCAGTTGTTGCTGTACGACTGATTTCGGTATAATATCTATATCACTTTTGTGCTTCAGTTAAGATTGGCTTGATTTGTGCTCAGTCAATAAACCTTAACATCAGCATAATATCTCGTAGTGTATTTTGCCGTCTATCCCAGGGCTTCAGAGACAATCACACTAGCGGACAATTTAGAATCACCAATTAACCTCAGCATGTTTTTGGACTGTAGGAGGAAGCTGGAGAACATGCAAACTCAATGCCGAAAGATCCCAGGCAGGGACACGGATCTGGGATCTTGTAGCTGCAAAGCAGCAGTGCTAACCACAATCCACTGTGCATCCCCATTTTGCCTAAAACGTTTCCTTTAATTTAATTGGTTTGTGCATTAATTAAGATAAAATTCATTTGATTGATGTAATCTCATATTACATGGGAAGCGTTTTAGCCTGGAAGGGTATATTCTGGGCTAGTCTGATTCAGCCCCTGGAGTATAAATTGGGCTACACTAAAGTATGCTTTGGCCGGGGTTTAATCTGGCCTATTGCACACAGATCAAGTCAATCTTAATTTAAGCACAAATCAAAGACAATACAAAGAAATATAATGTGTTACACAGAAACAACTGAAAGTAACACCAGCCAATGTGGGTGTTCTTTCTTTATGTTTCGCTGAAAAATTTCTTAGTTTTTAATTCAGTTTTTACTTTGATTAGAATGTTTTTTGATTATAATTGGCTCAAGGACATTCTAATGATGCTCTTTCATAATGACTTGCTTGCTGAGGATCCCTCTTTGTAAGAAAAAACCCTAAACGACTTAACGATTAACAAAGAGTTCAGCATGCTTAATCTATATGTATCAACAGATATAAACTAGACCAAAGTATACCCCATGGTATACTTTGGTCTAGGCCATTTTATGCCCAGGTGTACTTTAGCTGGGGGGTTAATCTGACCTGTCACACTGGACTAGCTCTACCTTGTGTGTTGTCTCCAGAAAAGTGCATCCAAATGCTGCTACGTTTCTTTTGCCTCATTTTATGTTTTTTTTTTTTTTTTCCGTCGCTTATATCTCCTCCTCCCTCATAAAGCTGTAAATGTGGCTCCAGTCTCTAGTTAGTCAAACTCGGACAGTGCTCACACTCCTCCAAGTATAGCGACGTTCACGTGAATGGAGCTGCTGTGGGCAACTCAAACTCGGATGTCGTAAGTGGTTCATGTGAAGACGACGCCGACAACTCAGACTGATGGGGCACACGAGTGACGTGAAGAAAGCGTAGGCAATTTGCATATACTACGAAGTGGTTCTCCTCATTCACTTAAAACGACGGACTAGTTTGCGAGCGTCACATCCCTACTTTATTGTCCTTGAATGACATTTAGATCTATCACTGCCCTGACCGTACAGAGCTTTGTGGTGTTGGTTTAAACGATCAAACAACTTCTGTTACTTTATTCCTTTTCAGTGTTTTTCAAATGTTCCTCATTCTGCTGTGCGGATGTGGAGACTCTATGTCAATGGACTTTGTCTCAAGGGCCCTTAGATTGGAGTAAATTATGTTTTATTACTCACTCTACTCTTGTGGATTACTTGTGGCAAATATGAATTTTGCAAGTTTCTTTTTTGCATTTTAAAAAACAAAGGTTATAGCATGATTTACATCAGATATTTGCCCCATTTCACATTGGAGTGTCTGTGATGTGACTTTTGTACGTCCCCACATCACACTGTCAGTGCTGAAGCAAAATGTTGTGCAGCTGCTTATAATCTGGCTTTATTTCCCACAGGAATGACACCAAAGAAGATGTATTTGTTCATCAGGTAAGATGGGGCAATTTTTTTTTTTTCATTCATGCTTTTATGGCTTGGTACCCTGTTTTGATGTCAAATATGTCTTCTCAGACTGCTATCAAGAAGAACAATCCTAGGAAATTTCTTCGCAGTGTCGGGGATGGGGAGGTTGTAGAGTTTGATGTGCTTGAAGCAGCCAAGGTAAGAGTTGGAATGTTTCGGTTCATATCGCCAGTTGTGAGATTATTTGGTGTTCTTCCATAAGCTGTGATGTCTCCCAGGGCTCAGAGGCAGCAAACGTGACTGGGCCAGGTGGTGTTCCGGTAAGAGGCAGTCGCTACGCACCCAACAAACGGCGTTTCCGTCGACGGTTCTTCCCCCGTAGTCCTCGGCCCGGCGACCGGAGCAAGCCAGGTGATGGCCAAGCCCCTACATCTGAAGCAGACGGATCAGGGGAGAATGACGAAGGGAGGCCCCAACAGCGCCGCCGTAGGCCTCGCAGGCCCCGACAGGATGGACAAGATGTAAGCTGAAGTCCACAGCATGTGTCTGCAGTCCTGGAGGCTGCCCTTGGTTTCCACACAGCGGCACACACTTCAAATGGAAAAGCACTCGGAGCAGTACTCCGCCAAGGCTGTTCATTCCCCATCAGGCATTGTCACATATGCATCATTTTATTTTAGAAATGCAGCATTTGTTTTAGTTACTGATGATCAGAAATCATGACATAGAATATGGCCATTTAATATAGATGTACCCACAAACAAATGACCTTGTGCTGATCAAAGGTGTGTTATGCATGTGTACGTTGTGTACAGATATCAAATCGCGTGACCTAAATATGTAGCAGGTGATGGGAATTGATGGACTTGGAAACAGTTCCACAATTTAGGCAGTTGTTGCTTGTATGATTTCTGATGGCTAAGTCCAGAGAAGTCCACAGCTGTGGATTTGTAGTAGCATCGCAATCATGTAATCATCAGCAGACGTAGTGTTAACTTGTCATAGTTAGTGACACCGTACCGCTGTATCGGTTCACAATGATACAGAAATCTTTAACAAATCGGTGGATCCAGACTATAAGCCACGTCCTTGTCATTTCTGACCTTTCCTGAAAGCTTCGTCCAAATCAGTTAGTCTTTTTGAATAATGTTGCTAACAGACAGACAAACCAACACTGATTGTCACATAACTGTACCGTGTTCCTTGGTGGAGTAATACATGAATGTATTCCCGGCCCCCCCAAGATACTTCCTGAAGTTTTAAAGGTGCATCCAGCTAAACAGTATTTTGTTATGAGTACTGAATTTTAGGATTATTTAAGACAAATTATTACTTCATGTCCAAGTAGTTATAGTTTAAACATTTATTCCACCCAAATAGTACTCTTTAACAAGTTCAGACTTAAAATCTTTACCTAAGATACACATTTCTTTGCGTAAATTATCTTTACTAGTTGTGTTTGGAAAAACTGTACTTGGCATACTGGGGTCATTATTAGGTAAAGTAATAATATAATCATATGCTATGGCCTTTGTAGTCACAGGAAGGTTTGAAAGGTTAGAGAGAGGCAAAACACAAGGACAAATCTGAAAGCAGATGTGTATACAATAATAAATGGGGGAAAAAAATGGTGCATGGAGACGGATAGAGATGTTAATGTACTTCTTATAGTCTGATGCGTAATTAATGTGCTTGTTATGATTGTCATTAACAGTCAGGCTGGCCTAAATCAAGCGGTGTTTCATTCAATAAGTAAACAATTTAAGAGGTAATTTTGCTGTCACTAGCTGGAACATGCCTGTTTGCACGCCTAATGACAAGTACAACCATAGTCTCACGCTTTGGCAGGTTGACAGTAACCGTTCTGTGCCACTGCAGACATTTGAACTGTTGTTCACGTTAAACAAATGAAACTTGATACACATTCAATACTGACAAAATGACCATTGTTTGTCTTGGCCAGAAATGAGGTCTGTGTGACTCATCCGTGTCAGTAGGTGATGTGAAATTCACAAATACTAGAACTGAGGGTAAAAACTACGAAGTAAAAAACAGAAGGGTGCTCCTGCAGAGAAATAAGCTGTTTCTTATGCCATTTTTTTTTTAACTGAGATGACGTAAATGAGAGCTTGATGAGGAAAAATTTGGCTTGTCTACAACAAAGAACAGGGTCAGTGAAGAATTGAAGCCAAACATTATTTCTGCACAGTTGTGGCTTTGAGGTAACTTGTCCATTGCACTTTAATTATGTGTACAATTTCGCAAGATGTTCTTTTAGTGAGAGCATGAAGAATAAATCTTTTGGTTTCTTTGTCAGGATGAAGTTGGAGAGCAGAAGGATGGAGTTGCTGACGGTGACCAGACGCAGCGGCCGCCACGACGCAGATTCTGGCGCCCGTACCGCAGGTAGCTTGACGTCCGTACTTGAAAAATCTTGTTCACTTTCAAAAAGCTTTTTCACTTCTTCATTTCAATGTGCTTTTGCCTTACGACAGGCCGTTCCGCCCTCGACCACCTACTGATCAGCCTGCAGATGGCCAACAGGCCGCTGCTCCAGAGGAGAGCCAGGAGCAGAATGAGGTGAAGCAGGTGGAAGCCTCTGAGGGCCCCCATACCAATGTAGAAGTAGCCGAAGGAGAAGGCCAAAAACAGCAGCAGCAGCAGCAACGCCGCCAGCCTAGACGACGCAGGCAAAGAAACTCGGAGTCATCTGCCTCAAAGGTAAGTATGTCCTTTACTTCTTTGTGATAGTGAATATCTTTAGGGAGTGGACAGAATTAGACATTTAAGGCTGTTGTCCTTTGCTTTGAAAACACTGATTAACTTTTCTGACAGTTCATACCCAAAAACGATCAGTTAATCAAGAAAATCATTGACAAAAACCAATTCACAATAGAAATATTTGTTAGTTGCAGCATTATAATTTATGGACAATAAATGTACCCAAAGCAGGCGCTGCTTTCACCCTTCAAGTCTTTAGTCATGTTTATGAATGGAGAATGTGTTTTAAATGAACCCAACACAGCTAGCTTGGGTAAGCTTGTCATACACCACCGTTTTGGGGGTCACCCAGACAACTTCGTGTTTTTAATGAAAGCTCACACTTTTGTTCATGTGCCAACATAGTTACTCAAGGGTTTTCTAATCATCAGTTAGCCTTTCAACACCATTAGCTAACACAATGTAGCATTAGAACACAGGAGTGATAGTTGCTGGAAATGTTCCTCTGTACCCCTATGGAGATATTCCATTAGAAATCAGCCGTTTCCAGCTAGAATAGTCATTTGCCAGATTAACAATGCCCACACTAGATTTGATTAATTTACTGTCATCTTCATTGGGGAAAAGGCTGCTCTTCTTTCAAAAACAAGGACATTTCTAAGTGACCCCAAACTTTTGAACGGTAGTGTAAGTTGAACAAAGTGGTCCTGCACACAGCCCTGATTCAGGATGTGATGAATGTATAAATGTATGTGGTAGAAATGTAAAAAAAAAATAACATGACAGCTCATGAATCAGCCATTGTTTTTTGAAGCATCCCTATAACCTGGTTTGAAGTGGATACCATGCATTTGTATTTGATTCTGACTGTGGAACCTTAGCATGTCATCCTCCAACTCTTTCTGCATGTCAACTCTCAGTGCAAGTAAAATAAAAGCACCACTGCCACATTTGTTCGCCATTCAACTTCAGTGGTCCAAGTTCAAATAAGTCATTTTCATTTCTTGCGCCATAACCCACAGTGCATGTTTGGAGTGTTCTCATACTCTGACCTGGAAGCCCTTCTAACCATCTCAATATATGAAGAAATCCCCCTCAAGGTTGCTCTAAACACATTTTTTTTTTTCCCCCCCTGCTTGTACACACACTGAAGAATGATACAGAAAAGTCTGCATCAGACCCTGGAACACCGCCTCAGACCTCAAAACCAGCTGATATTAAAACCACATCGAAATCGCCAAAAGCCTCCCAAAAAAGTTCTCCCAAACCATCAAAATCACCTGAGGTAAAGTGCTCAGACTGACCCTTAATATTTCGTCATATTTAAATTTCACTGGTTGTCGTGCTTGCATACACGTGTCCTGTTTCCTTGCCCTCAGCATGCCGCAGACACAACAGTCCCAGCAACAACAGAGTGACATCTGTGAGAGGACAGTCACATGACCCTTGGCAAGAGGTGGGACCCTCACTATAGCGGTGCAGCCGTGGGTTAGACAGGACGGGAGACGGGAGGGTGTAAGGTTGCACAGCTCCATGTGACACATTTGCCATCTTTCACAGAAGGCCAGATGACCAACATTAACTGGCTGTAGAAGACAAGTAATTGGAATTAAGGTGGAATGATGGCTTTATAAGGGATGTGAAAGGTTGTGGTGGAGTCTTTAGGGACTCTGCTTATGTTTGAAATGCTAACGATTTTTGTATTAAACAGAAGTTCAAACTCTAGAACCTCAATTTCCGACCAATATGATCCTCGTTTCAGGATTACATGTTCGCTGTTTGTTGCTTTCCTAGTTTGTTCAATCCCTGCATCTCCTTTTGCGTTTTTATTCCTCTTTGTTTTGTTTCTCATAGGTCCTAGGGTTGGAGGACTGGACCTATTTCAGAACACATGCACTGCCCTCCCCTCCCTGCACTCCCCCATCCTCCAACCCACCTCGCCTCTCTGTCGTTCCTCAGGCCCATCCCCCCCCCTCATTTTGTCTTGTGCTGTCCTGTCTGGACATTTGGAGAGGGACTGGGTGGGGAAGAAAGGAGGTATAGGTGGTGCGGTGGGTGCGTGTTTCGAAATTGAAAGTACATCTTTTTAAAAAAAAAAAAAAAAAAAAGGGAAAAAATGGACAATCTGCTTGGTAGCCCAGTTATTCCAACCACCCTTTAAAAACAAATTTTCTTTACTTGACCAGATGGAGCTCATCAAGTCGTTTAGAGAGGAACCAGCCTAGTTTTTCATTTAGCTTTTTAATTTGGTTGAAGAGGGGAACCCCAAGCAGGTGTGCAGTTGGTGGTGCATTCTGGGAGTCAGTTTAGTTCTGTTACCACCTCAGTCAATTCTTGAAACATGCTACTCCCTTCATCTCCTCAGTTAAGATGGACTGATGAAAAGAAACTTTATTTCCTTTGTTTTACTTGTTTGTGTGGGCTTTTCTTTGGAGGGGATTATGTGCAATGTCAGTACTTAAAATGGTAATTAATAAATGTTTGCAAATCTCAGGATTCACTCATTTCTTTCTGACAGTGTCTGGAAGGAGTTTGACACGGTTTTCATTGTCTTTAAAAAAATCACATTACTTCATATTAAGCGCAATTTAAAGGTCTAGTTAGAAATTGTTGATGGTGTTTTCAGCTACAGTACTTTCAGTCTCTGGTTCCAACATTCACTCTACAAAGAACAGTTCCTCTCTGAGCAATTTCTAAAAACTTTCTTCAGAATGTAGTGATACACACCATTTAAAGAACAGATAGGCAAACAGCACACATGACATATCAAGAAAATACACAAACTGGATACAAAATTAATCTACAAGATCATACTCTATAGGCAGCCTCTGTGACTGCACATCTCACTTGAGTACATCAGGCTACTGTTTACAAAACCAGACACCACTTGGAGTGCATAAAGAATTGAAACTTTTAGACCCTCATACTTTATCAGCAACCAAACGACACACTATATCTACATATGAAGTACCAAAATAAATCATTAAAGGAACATTTCTGCAGCTTGTGCAATGAGTTTTTCATAAGAAAAAAACTTAAGGTGGGAACACATATGACTCAAAGTCTGGTGTGATAAGGACGACTGAGGCTCTCTTCTTTCCAAAAGGTCAGTTGTGATTCACAGCTGACATTATTATGGAGCTTAGACCCTGATCCAGTACCCAAGTATACCGGGCTTTGCAAAAGTTCTGTTACACGGTTTCATGATCTTTAGAGACGTTTACATGTCGGAGTGAAAAATTCCATTAAACAAACTGAAAGTTCTACCTTATAGGCAGGTGTCATTAACACAAATTTGTTCTCCAGTGAAGTTGTATCAAGATGGAAGTCAAGAGTTGAGATATCTGCTCTTCTTCATGCTGGCCACAACAAGTCTGACAGAGCCAAGCAGCTGAACATCAGCCGGATGACCGTCCACAGAGTCGCAGAGAGGCTCAAGAATGGTGAAGACCTGAAAGATCTTCACCATTCTTTAGCCTCTTCGCGACTCTGGACGGTCATCCGGCTGATGTTCAGCACAAAGGAGAGCAGATATCTCAACTCTTTTGACTTCCATCTTGATACAACTTCACCGGAGGAAAAAAATTGCATTAAGGACACCTGCCTATAAGGTAGAACTTTCAGTTTATTTAATGGAATTTTTCACTCCGACATGTAAACGTCTCTAAAGATCATGAAACCGAGTGTAACAGAACTTTTGCAAAGCCCGGTAAAGAACATGTTTTTTTTTTTTTTAGATGTCCAAAATGGTAATGTCTGACATGAAGGACTATGGATAAATGCATTAAATTTTGGCAAATTCATTCAAATCACATTTTTAGCCAAAGATTGCATATCAGTCCAACTGTACCATAAGCTATAGTCATGACAATTTTCAATACTTGGGGTTATGCACACATTTCAGTTGGTAGCTAAGAAAGATGAAAATCCCGAAGTGTTCAGAACCAAATTCCGTAGTTTAAGCTATGAGTGCCATATGTGAACCACTTAAATCTGAAATTTAGGTACGTTTACTAATCTTCTATTGTGTTCCCATCTACAATAAAAACAGGCTAACTATCAACCTCATGGCTGCTTTTCCTACTGTTCCTGTACCTACAATCTTTGGATGTCTTGTTTATAAAGTGCAGGAAATCTCTACACCTCCATCTATCAACATTGCAACCGAGTGCACCGCCATGGAATAAAACCATATCACATCAGCAGTCAATGCCTTAACAGTCCAGACATATCATTCATATGTGCACGATATTCTTTGAAACTACAACAGTCAACCCTAAATCCACAGGTTTGTTGTTCTAGTCAAGACAGAATTCATAACCATGTATTGATGTGGCACCAAACTGTCACACACTTTTAACACTGCTTTGGCACCACAATCTACACAAATGCAACAATAGACTGCAATATACAAGTCAGAAAATCAAAGCTTGGGGCCAGGCCTGTATGTACAGTTCATCTCCTGTTCTCAGTTTCATTTTTCTTCCACAGGGACTCCTCAGTTGATGCTTTCCTCTCCCAAGTAGTCCAGTTCAGTGCTGGGCTTGTCCATGTCCATGTCCATGTCCATCATCCCTCCTGCTGTGCGCTGGTGGAAGTTGGCTGCAATCTGGTCAAATGTCTTACCCCGTGTCTCTGGCACCCGGAAGAATGTGAAGATGAGGAAGAAAAGGAGAAGTGCTGCAAAGATCAGGAAGACATATGGCCCACAAAGGTCCTGGGAAAAGAAGGGAGGCAGGTTCAGATTAGAAGAAGCAGACCATGGACATTTGCAAGTAGAAAAGCACTGAGAGTACCGTACTACCACCAAGGCTGCTCATTCCCCCACATGGCATTGTCAGAAACGCAGCATTTCTTTATTAGTTATTGATGATCAGAAATCACAACAACATAGAATGTGACCATTTAATATAGATGTACGCACAAACAAAATAAGCTTGTGCTGAGTGCAAGCATGTGTATGTTATGCACGGATACCGAATCGGGTAATCTGAATATGTAGGGGGCAGAGAGAATCGATGGGACTCGGACATACCCCAACAATTTAATCAGCTATTCCTTGTATCATTTCCGATGGATACGCTTCGGTGGATTTGTAGTAGTATCGCAATCGTGATTATCAGCAGGCAGTTGGCGTAGTGTTCACTTGTCGCAATAATACAGAAATTCTCAACAAATCTGTGGATCCAGACTTTTTGCCGTATCACTGCCGAAATCTAATCACTCGGTCCTTGTGTCATTTTTGACTGTCCCTAAAAATTCCATCCAAATCCGTGAGTCGTTTTTTGAGTGATGTTGCTAACAGACAGACAGACAAACAACCCAACCTTGATCGTTACATAACTGCATCACGGTCCTTGGAAAAACACTAAAATAAGACTATAATACTAAGGAATAGAAAGCCACAGGCAGGCTTCTCATTATTGTTTTAGAACATCTACTGAAGGTACTCACAGCAACATATTGGAAGCACATGCCGATAATGAAGTTAGCAGTCCAGTTGGAGCAGCCTGCCACTGCCATGGCAGCTGGCCTCGGCCCTTGAGAGAACAGCTCAGCTACAAAGAACCATGGGATAGGACCAGGGCCTATCTCAAAGAAGGCCACAAAGCCAAAGATAGCTAGCATGCTGATGTAGCTCATTCCAGGAACGCTGTCCTGTCAAATGAAACACAAGAGGATACAGGAGTTTGTAGAGACTAGTACAAGTAGGAAAAAATCCACGACAGGTCACGACACTTGGATCTTTAGGGTACTCACCAGTAAAGCCAGAGCTATGGTCATGATGATGGCACATATGCACATTCCACCCAGTCCTAGCATGTGGAGCGTCCGTCGACCCATTCTCTCTATGAGGAAAAGCTGTAAAAGTAAAGAAAACAGGGTAAGATAAAGGTTAGCTATGCTCGGTAGCCAGCTGGAGCTAAAACATACATATCCTACTTCAGTGAATTTAGACAGGTTGTCAGTTAGTTTGTGGGGAAAACGATTCTTTGTCATAAATATATTTAGCATTGGCCAACTGGCACCAAACCACAAGTCCAGCTGAGGTTAATGAGAATGTCATTAGTTGTACGAGTACATAGTCATAAAACAAAATATTGTCAGTCATTTTTGATCTGAAGATGGCATTTTTTTTAAAAAAATGAAAACCTTCAATACACAAAAGTATATTTTCTGTTTCATTATATCTGTTAGTTAAAATTTTTGCACTGTTCACTTGTAAAATTTTGCCTCCAACCACTATATCCACAATTGTGCACAATTGTGCCCCTGCTAAGAAAATATCCAATTGAACATGCCTCAAGTATAGTTTGGAAATGCTCAAAAACTTTCATGGATGAAAGGGTTCATCCTAGGAATGGTCTTTTCCATACCAGCCGCAATCTATAAAAACATTTGCTGCATACTTTCGTCTGGACTAGCCAACAGACAGACACTGCCACCCCTACAGCCTTGCCCCTGTCTTAGCAAAAACCATGCTTTATGACCCATTAATTGACATTGAAGAATCATGACTTGTCAATCCAAACTTGGCCTACTTGGATGTAACATTTGATAAGCAGGTACAGGAAAAAGCATGATCAGCCTCCTCTTATCTTATTGACTCATTGATAACAGTGTTAAACAGTAATAGAGACACACTGTGGTCCACAGAATGACTGTTGTCTTTGTTGCACTAAACTGAACAAAGATTTCAAATTCAATTCTCTCATAATAAAAGAGGGACTTATCAAAAAGCCAAGATGAAGGCATGTTGGTGTAATTTCTCACCGAGACCACAGTGAAGGCACAGTTTACTGCTCCGGCTCCTATGGTGGCATAGACTGGACTCTGGACTCCTGCCTTCATGAAGATACTGGTGGAGTAGTAGAAGATCTGCCAGAACGGTAAACAGATTTAGGTCAACATTATGCTACACTTCCCTTTTTTCCCCCCTGGACTTTATGTAAGCTTTACTGATGTCACTGAGATGCAAAATGCAATGAATATTGTAATTTTCTAGTTGTAGCTGCGTCACCATGAATAAATCTGAAGGAAAAGGAACCCCTGACTCACTGCGTTGACCCCAGATAACTGTTGGGAGAGCTGCAGCAGGATGGAGATGACGATGGGCTGGCGGTAAAGTGGGGAGCGAAAGAGCTCTGGGATGGACACCTTCCTCTCCATGTCCATCCTCTTCTTCTCCTCCTTCATCTCAGCCAGCATGTCGTCTACTTCCTGTCTGCCTGTTAGCCTCCTCAGGCCTGCATGAAGGGCAAATGTACACCACAGTTTGAGGTCGCTTAGAAATGTTCTTATTTTTGAAAGAAAAGCAGTTTTTTACAATAAAGATAATGTTAAATGAATCAGAAATACAGTCTAGACATTTTTAATGTGATAAATGACTATTCTAGCTGGAAACAGATGATTTTAATGGAATATCTCCATAGGGGTACAGAGGAACATTTCCAGCAGCCATCACTCCTGTGTTCTAATGCTACATTGTGTTAGCTAATGGTGTTGAAAGGCTAATAGATAGTTTGAAAACCCTTGTGCAATTATGTTAGCCCATGAATAAAAGTGTGAGTTTTCAGGGAAAACAAGACCAAAACATACCTAAAAACCTACTTTTTCAAATGTAACAAATCTGCCTGTGTTCTGTTAAAAACGTCAAATCCTAAGACAATAAGATAGACCTGGTGACACAATGATGGCCAAATCAATACCTTAAAAGTGTCTCCAGCTCAAATTTACTCCAGCCCAACTCACCACTCTTGGCATGGTGGTCCTGACACCGGACAATGTAGAGGAATCGGGGACTCTCGGGACAGAAGGGCAGCAGACTCATCTGAAGTACAGTCGGCACGACAGTCAAACCCAACAGAACAGGCCACAAGTCCTCACTGCCGAGCAATGACTCCAGACCAAGGATCTGCACAGAAGTAAAGTTTATGTTTGTTTTTTTACCAGTTATAAAAGATGGGACTCAGTGAAAGATATATTCTTGTTGTTACAACATGGAAGTTTGGGAAAAGACAGCAGAACATGAGAAGTTGCTGCAAGCCCTCAAGATGTGCTGCTTATGAGAGGATTAATAAATGTGGTCTTGAGAAGCCATGGAAATACAAGGGAGATGCTAGTGAAAAGCATAACAGAGGCAGACTACATAATCAGAACATTTTGCTTTGATGGCTACCACACCTGTGCTATGAGAATGCCAGTGACTATAGCCAGTTGGTGCAGCGTGCCCAGTGCCCCTCGAAGACTCGTAGGTGCTATCTCGCCCACATACATTGGCGTCAAGCCAGACGCCAATCCTGCACAGAGTAAAACAAATTCCAGTGGCAGTTCTTTAAATGAATACATAAAGAGAAAGATAAAAGGAAACAAAACAGTGGATGACTCACCGCAGTAGGCACCAATGATGAAACGTCCAAGGATCATCATTTCAAAGGAGCGACAGAGCTTGGACATCCCCATCATACTTCCACCAATAAAGGCAAACAAGTTGTTTATAAGCATGGCTTTCCTCCTGGAAGAAACACAGACAAACAGCTTTGGAATGATGCTGCTCACATGTCAAATACCCTCAGTGTGAATCTAAGCTAATCTAATGGGGTCTAAATCCCATCATTATTTAAGGGTATATACACTAACGTTCAAAAGTTTGGGGTCACCCGGGCAGTTTCATGTTTTCCATGACAACTCACACTTTCATTCATGTGCTAACATAACTGCACAAGAGTTTTCTAATCATCAGTTAGCCTTTCAACACCATTAACTAACACAATGTAGCATTAGAGCACAGGAGTGATCATTGGTGGAAATGGACCTTTTGAACGCTAGTGTAAGTATATGACAATGTCAAAGACACAGATGATCAGTGCCTGGTCTACTTAGTGGATTCAATGTGCACACTGTGAATTATTTGAGCCTCCAGAGGGCAGTGTCATACAAATATAGTGACAGTTTAGTTATCCTAAATCTTGCTGGAAACTGAGCAAGGCTGTGATATTTGTAGATAACTTAATAACAGTGGCGTTTTTGACAGCAGACTGACTGAGTGACTTTTTATTCCTTTTTGAATATTTTAAAGACTCTTCACTGGAAGTAATTTTGTAGAAAGCACAGACAAGATCAGCAAAATTTCAAAGGGATCTAATGATGAAGGAATAAACAAAATATGGCACATTGGGAAAAAAATGCATTTTTAGGTCACACCAGAGACAGAAGTAGGACACATCTTTTCGTGGATGGAGAAGTAGGAGAAGCAATAACACAATTACTAACTACGTCTATCAAAGCAGGGTTGGACCATTCAAGACTATATGTACGTATTAATGAGCCAGCAAAATTCCGGACTGTAGCTAAAATATCTCTGAAATAATATGTATATTATAATTATAATGAAACAGCAATGTATGAATATTTAACGCAGCATAACAAAGATTGATAATAAAATCCATCACAATGATAAATAGCTTAACAGACAAACAATAAACAGAGACAAACACTACACATATAGTCTATGTATAAATGTGCGTAATTGTACTTACCCAAATTAAAATGTTACAGGATGAAAAGGTATTAATTCTTCCCTTTTTAATCTAGCGAAGATATACTGGAATGATTTCAGTGTTTTCAATTGAGTTCACACTGCAAACTTTTTATCGTATGTGTTTGCTCACATCTGTTGTGGCCTTTACATAGTGGAATGGAATTAAGTCTAATGATGGAATTCAAGGATGAAAGATTGTTCAGAAAGGCTGCGGCACCTCTGTGATAAGCAGTGCCAAATGACAGAATGCATCCATCAGCTGTCAGTCTGTCAGTTTCTTGGCTTAGAACGAAGGCCTACTCCCTTCATTTGTCCTGTGGAACTAGTTCCTGGTGCCAGTCGTGAAAAGCAAACAAATATAGAGTTCTTGTTAGGTCATAGGATGAAGTAAAAATGAAAGAAATGCAACAAGGTGTTTTCCTGGGTGGTGTTACTCTTTTTGTAAATTATACAATCAGACAGCAATTGGCTTCAATTTGTGATGTCAGGGTGTCATCACGTAACTGTCTTAAACCTACACTGCACATACATGATTCTGTACAGTGAAGAGCAGACATTCAAGTTAATCAACATTAATAACACTTTTAGCAGGAGAGGGTTTTAAATGACCAGCAAAACCTGCTCCCGCCTTTCATTTTCCTCCTCCAGTTTGCTTCACCCACCAAACAGTTGGATCTATTGTGTTCGAGGGGACATCTGTCTTCACCGCAGACTCATGTTGCATCTAAATCACTTTGACCACAGAGGTCTTCACCAGCGTCACCAGTGACAGCTGCTTTTTATAGGAAGACCTTGTCCTGAGTGTACCTACACTGATTGCTACCACCCCCCTACCTGCACTCCCCTACACCCATCCTGACCCAGTGCCGCCAGCTGTTAAGATACTCTTTCAGTCAGTGGAAGCTGTGGGAGCAGCATAGGTTACAAAGGGAAACTGGGTCAACATGTAACTTGGCCAGAACTTCCTCTGAGTGACTGAGAGTGGACACTGAGATCCATTTTGGATTTAAATAGAGGTGACGAGGAGACACTGATGTAATCTGATGGTTCCAGCCAAAGATAGCAAACGTTAGGGCATAATGTGGTAGTTTTATTTGGTGCACATAGAGTTAAAATGAAAGATTTATGCACTAAGTAAACTACCACATTACGCCTTACCTGATTATTCTTGATTTTTATTATTTTCTTTGTGCCAATCTGTGGAACAATAGGAAAGAAATGTGGTTTTAAGAGTGAAAAATTCAGGTTTTATGGTTGGCGGAATATCAGAGTAGACAGGAAAACTGATTTTTTTTTTTAACCAAATTTGCACCATCCTATAACTGGTTTGCATTATATTTCAGTAGTCCAGTTACATTATTTTTAAAGTTTTGGCACTTTAAACATTGCTCCATGGATTGCCACAAAAAAAAATCAACAAAAAATGTATGACCCCACCCCTCTCTAAGTACTTTTAATTTGTAAGCGAATGATACCTATGACCCCAAATATTACGCATGATTAATACTAAATACTTTGTAAAGAAAAAAAACAGACAAAATGAGATGATAAGGCCTGAACTTCTTTCAGATTTGTTGCATTGAGATCGAATGACCCATTTACTTTACGTAAAGCACCAGTTCCTCTGGCACTAAAACCAAAATCGTGCTTGATCTTAAGTATTGTGTTCTTGGGGTTAAGGACCAAGTTATGATTACTGGACAACCACTACCACCAGAGTTATGGCAATCCTGTTTGGAGCACCTTTTCTCCTCCAAATATAATCTGGTCATGACGGCCAAATAGTTCAACTTTTGTTTCATCTGACCACAGCACTTTAATCAAGAAGGCCTCTTCTTTTTACATGTGATCAGCAGCATATCTCAGTCAGGCCTTAAAGGCATTATGGAGGATGTTTTTTTTTGTTTAATTTGTCTGATTCACATAAAATGAATATACTGACCTTTAGTGGACTTGTATGTATGGTCTCTAAAAGAATAAAAAATTTTATAAAATAACTGTGGACATGGCAGGACCTGAAAAACATCAGCCAATCAACGCGCTCGGACCGAGGCGTTTGGTTTGCTCCCTTTCCTGTCAATCAAAAATCTTCCGGCTCAGGCCTAGTTACGTAGATTACGTACGCCTTGGACTTACGTGTTTTCTGTATGTGTTGCTTTGGTATAGCTTCATAGTTAGCTGGCGACTTGTTTTGCTCATCTTTTTTTACATAATGGCAGATAAAGATCCAGGGGGACCCAGCCGTAAAAGACAATTTCACGAGTACTACGCAAGTTTCTGGAGGATGGCGTTTCTTCGTAAATGTTAAGAGGGGGGAGGTTAGAGGGGGGTAAGGGAGAGGTTGTATGTGCGCATGCGCATGCTACGTTCAAAGTTGTAGGAAATTAAATCTCCTCTAATGCCTTTAAGGTCCCATGTCTAGAAAATATGGCTTCCTTCTCTCTTCTCTTTCGCTTTCTCTCCACTCATTGGTGTAAAACACACCTGACTATGGACAGTGACACCAGTATTCCAACAGCATCTAATCATCACAGACCTACTTTTTAGTGATTCTTGGCTTGATTCTTGACCATCCTGACTAATTGTCTCTTCAACAGCAGGTGATAGTTTGTGTTTTCTTCCTGACTATGGCAGTGACACAACTGTACCATCCACTTCGACTTACAAATAGTGGTTTGCAAAGAGGATCTTGGGATCTGTAGCTGTTTGAAAAAGCTCAGACTGTACCATCCACTTCGACTTACAAATAGTGGTTTGCAAAGAGGATCTTGGGATCTGTAGCTGTTTGAAAAAGCTCAGAATGACATTCCTGCCTCAAGGGAATGATTTGCTTTTTCACATATTTGCTGAATTCCTCAGACTTTCACACTGTCGTGTTTGTGGCAGAGCCTAATGAGTGTATTAAATGGGCCTTATTTAAATTGGCTCAGAGCTCAATCACTAGCTACAGCCAATCATAATCACTCACAAGACTTTAAGAGTCTTTAACACAGCTTTCTACATCACCACAACTGATAATTCACATTGCTGTATGTATATTTTTTAGCCAGCAGATTTTGTCACATTTTGTCACTGATTTAATGAGCCATTCGCAGTTTCACTGTACCGGCCGTGTGTACTTAGACTTGCATGGCTTAATCTTTGAGACAAGCATATGCTACTGGCAGGATCAACCAGGTAGCCCAGACGGGGACAGACCTATAGTAAATCTATCTGGCGAACTAAAATGCATGATTGTATTTTTGTGACAAAGACACATAAGTCTCAAAGAACTACAAGCTGTGCGAAGAGGCCCCTCAGACAGTCCAACAGACTGTCACAGTTTGCAAGACGCATATACAGACAGCATACACCAAAACACACAACCAAGTTTTCTTGAATGGACAGCCATTCAAGAGCAAACACAATCACATGTGAATTCATATTTGCATTTGAACTGGTGTTTGAACCGCTGCTGGATTTGTATGAACAGAAGTTACAAAAGATATTCAGAATTCACATTTGCTGTTTCTATGTTGTTCTTGAACCCTGAAGGCTAGGAACATCTCTGCTGACTATGGATTAGAAGTCCTGATGCCTGACGTCTGAGAACAACAGAGCCAAGATCCTGTAGGACTTCAAGTTCCAGATCGACAAGCAGGTGCTGACCGTATACGAAAAAATGGGGAAGTACCAGGAAAACAGATGTGGTCTCGTATAATGTCCATTTACCAGGAAAGACACAGGACAACGTAAATCCTTGAGACTACTAGAGATAACAAAGCTTCAGTGTTACATTCTGTGTTCTCCTACCTGCCCAGCCACTCGGAGACAAAACCCACGCAGAAAGAGGAGAGCATGCCCCCAATGGAAAAGATGGCTACGGACAGTGACCAGAGGGAGGTAAGGGTCCCTGTGGGGATGGGCTCTCCATACCGGTGCACCCATGTTGCGTTGTAGTCCTCCTCAATGATCTGAAGGGTGTGCAAAGACAAGCAGTGGTGAGTAATGGATGTATTAGACCTCTGTAGGAACAAGAACAGATCAATCTGCATTAAAAAGCAGCTGTGACATTTAAAGCTTGCTGTAAAGGTAACTGCAGTCATTGCTTGTGATACTAGTAGGTGGAATTAAAATCAGTTTTGTCAATATCCAAAAACAGAGGCACTACTCTATCAGTAATAAGCAGCACTCTATCAGTAGGATCTTGATAAAACATCTCATGGCCGACAGAATTAGCTGAAAATACCACACAAATAAAGATACACCAAGTCAGACTCTATTTTGGTTTTAGTGTCTCTGTGAAGCTAGGTTCATCAGCAGATCCCTGAATACCAGCAGCCGAGTCAGAACCTGACTTGGCATACGTCCATTCATCTCCCTTGGTGACTGTAAATCTGGTATAACATACCAAGCACAACGGACTGCTGTTAAATTTAATGTGACCTATTGACATGTGTAATTAAGGGACAGCATTTCGCCTTTTTGTGGCGCATTTTTCAGTCTGGACAAAAAGAGCCGAATGCGTACAGTACTGTGGAACTCATAAATCATCCTACATACATTCTTTACATGCAGTACCCAAGCGTGCCGCCACGCTGGAACACCAGATGTGGTTGCAATATGAGCAGCAATATATTATATGGTTGGAGCAAGTCAGGTTTTTAAAAATCATGTGCCTGCATCTATATATATATATGCATACATATATATATATATATATATATATATATATATATATATATATATACACACACACACAGGGTTCGTATTTGAAGGCTCTATATGAATGGACAGTGCCAGATTTGTATTCAGATGTCACAGAAAACTGATCATATATTCCCTCCTTCCTCATAAAACAAACACAAATCCCCTCTGTTTTCCATTACACCTGAGGCAGACATATTTTGACAACACGGTGTTTCCGTGAGGAGGATGTCGTCATTGTGTTGACACAATTAAGACCTCAAGCAGATCGACTCCACCCTGCTTTTTCTGCTTCTTTTTTTGAATGTAAACTGCTAGTCTGATTTACCTGCATTTATCTTTTTTTGCTTTGAATGATTTTTCAGCATTATATTTCAAATTTATCTCAAAACATCACTTGGCAGTATGTTGTGGTCAGGAAATAATGGTTAATTGCCACTATAGGATGTCATCTTAAACTTAAACCAGCACTTCTGTTAACATGTTTTCTCTCCTTCGAACAAACTAGCATTCCTTTGCCACTTTCATGGCTAGAGATCATCTTTGTGATCAGTGATTAGCTGTTTATCTTTTACCTTCTGCGGTGCATTAATAACGCCGATGTTGTAGCCAAACTCCAGAGATCCCAGGACAGCAGTGAAGACTGATAGAGCAAGGGTTCCAGTCACTGTCTGGAATAGAAACACACACAAAGACAAGCGAATACCATATTAAAAATTATGCTAAGTAATTTCAGAGAAGTCTATGTAAAACAGACTGTAACAATGGTGGATAATAACAGAGCATATAGGATTGGTTTTAATACATGCTCACTCATATCCCTGCTCCAGTAACATCAACTATATATAACTGTGATCCTGATGAGAGACACTCTCTTTAGTACCGTCCATGACTTTACTGGCTACTTCATTGTTGACGCCTGAACTTTAACTTCCCTCCAGTTTCCCATCAGCCCCAGTGGCACCTGTCTCCACGGTGACAGACGAGATGACCTTGGGGATATGAAGTCTACGCCTCCAGCGAAGTATGTTTAAGTCTCAGAAGTGTGCCATGATACAACTGACATATATGTTACCTAACGTCACGTTTTTGAAGACAACACTCATTTAGCATGTCATGCTTTTGGAGTGTTGTTTTCTCGAAGAGAAAAGAGCTGCTGGATAAACAGAATAAGACAGAGGCATCGTTGTAATAACAAGGTTTACAGAAAAACTGTCATTTTAGTGGCAACATTATAATGGAAAGCATGTCTACTTTTATTATGTACACTTGGTTAAAGTGTATTTTCTCATTTTATCCAAAATACAAAGATAAAAAAGACAAAATATGCATTCTATTTATCATGTGTATGTTTTCATTATGCATTTAAGGAAAATACATACTCTAATTCTACTTTTCTGTGGATCATTCAGCAAAGTTTGACCATTTGTAAGTTGTCCAAGTCTATAATACGTGTTGACCTTGCTGTGTTGAGTCTCCAGATAAGTGCTGTTTAGCATTCATGAACCAAAACAAAAGGGTGTGTGTTTGTGACTGTGTGTGTCCTTGTGGAAAAGGTAAAAGACCAGAAGCAGCTAGACGTGCTTTATTGCACGTAATGTTGACAGCATTTCACTGCAGGAACACTTAAATGCCCAGTCATCCATTTACTTGTCACTTAGCATGGATGAATCAAACTTGTTGTTATTAACTGTTGAAGTATATAGATATAACAGAAGATCACATCAAACACTATAATTCTCCCTGTGATATCCTGATAAAAGCAAACCTTCCACTCAACCCTTTATACTAAATAGAACTGCCTATATGGTCCCTTTGATTCTTTCTTTGTTTTAATTTTCACTTTCTGAGCAAACGGAAGCCCCACATCCCTGGGACACCAACAAATCAGAGTGCAGACACTGTCCACATACTGTCTCTGCTTATTGGTAATGGAGCAGCCTCAGGAATTGTTGCCTTAGTGGCATCACAGTAACAGTCTTCTCTTTCGTGAATGCTAAATAATCCACAATCAAAGGAATGGCACGATTGAAACAGACACTCGCATCTATATGACTGGGAAGTGATTTCTCTAAAAGAGCTGGGAGAGCTTTGTTTTGGGCTCTGAGGCCTTGTTTATAAGGGTGGTGAAAAGGAACCAGTCAAATTAGATGACCGAAGCACTGAGCGGTGACCTGTAAAATCAGTTATTTAAACTGCTCAAGGTCACCACTCAGGACTAAAGAGTGTTAACTATTTTGATTTATTTATATCTATATTTTTTTTTTTACCACAATTACTTTATTGCCATTATTTAGACACTTGTGAAAGCGCAATAAAGGATATTGCCGTTTATATTTTGTTAAAAGTTTTTGTATATGTTGAGATATCTCTTCCGTTTTCTTATTTTCTGACATTTTAAATACCATTTTTATGATCAGATTTTATGAGCTGATGAATCAATGAGTTTGTCCTTATATACTGGATTACACAAAACTAATAAGAACTCTGAATAGCCAAGCATGCGGTTTCCCTTACAGTCTTTGTGTGTGACGGTGATGCGTAAAATCTTTCCATAAGCGCACGGCAGCTAAGTGCGCACTTGCCAAGCAAAAATAACGGCAGATTCTGCAACACACAACTCCTTGAGTCACTTGCGCGACTAAAACGCTGTATTTGTGCAAAGAGTAAATAAATTACCTCCCCTCCGAGTTGCTGAAACCCGGCCGGCATGATTGTGGCAGCTCCAGGCGCCCAGTAGCAGTCGGTGACAGATGCGTCTGGTGCCAAAAGGGAAACAAGCCCCGGCGTAAAGTTGAAGCACTTTAACACCAAAAAAAAAAAAAAAAAAAGAGACTTGTTAAATCCAAAACAGAAGATCAATCTGGTGCTGGCCGTTCTACAGGTTGTCCTTTTCTTCTTTGAACTTTGTGTTGTCCGTCCAGCTGGGATAGAGTGACACCCGCATACCCACGTGCACGCCTCTCGTATCCAGGAGAGGGGAGGTAGGGGGTGCGGCTGCCGCTCCAGAGTGGCCCCGTGGGCTGATCTTGAGGTCCTACAACAGAGGTCGAGACGCAACCAGGAAGCTGTCTTGACCTTAGCTATCATTGGTTGAAGGGAAAGAACATGTGTGCAAGAGCAGGCAGTCCAACCTCAAAGCTGAGGTGGTACAAAAGGGGTGTTTGGATTTTAATCTAGTGTGCAAGAGATGAAGAAATGAGTTACAAGAGGTGGGATTGTATCTTAAGATTCCTCTTTAAATCAAAAATTATTTGTCAATCTTTGGATCTTGAGCTGGAGGTGTTCAGAGGGCCAAAGTTGTCAATGGGGCCAAGTTTTATGAACTCTGTTACATAATGTCCTCTGGCCTTTTAGAGGAAAGATAAACTTGATAAAGATGTCATTCACTCGTATTTTTCAAGCTCACAGAAGTGCAATTTAAGTTGAATAGTTACATATGGGTCCTATCTACTTGTTTGCACAGGTGTTGGACTTCAGGTGACCTCGGGCCACCACTGTGACTCAACATTTCGTGTGGGTGTTGAAGAGGGGCTCGTCTTTGTCACCCTGTTTGCCATTGTCTGTCTTCCCAACACTCGTGAATCCCTTTCTATTTCAGATCACATGCCAAAGAGGTCACACACCCCATCCAACCCCTCCCCAAACCCCTGTTCCACAAACCCTCCCCGCTTTCTCTCTCTGTTACACAACAACAAACCTTAATCCTCCTCCAGCAGGCGACAGGTGGACTCTAAATTTGTTCTGTGTCACCTGAGTTAGCAGTGGAGGTGCGGTCAGGGGAAGTTTGGGGACAGTGAATTAGGAGGTGTATTGTGGGAGGGTTAGCATGGGCAGAGTGCCGCTCTGCCAAAGAGGCCACTGGAAAAATGTCTACCCTAGATCTCTCAATAAAACCATCCAAGCCCACCCCTTGCAGACACACCCCCACATCACGCCACTTTCTCCTTGGAGCCTTTTCCTTTTGCTGCCCTCCTACTGAGAAACAGTGATAGAACCTGACACCCCCAATCCAAAGCCAGGGCCCCAGGACACAGTCATGTGTGACTCTAACTAAATGTAGAGAAACTTTACACCATCAGAAGAGTGGTGTGCAGCCAACATAACTTAAGGGTTCATATACGCAACCAGGGGAAGACAGACAGACAAGATAATATTACGTACATTTCCAAAAAGTATCACATGAATTGATACATAGAGAGCCAAGAACACTGATATATCCACAAATATTCCAAAGTTTGGAGTCACCCAGACAATTTCATGTTTTCCATGAGAACTCACACTTTTATTCATGTGCTAACATAACTGCACGAGGGTTTTCTACTCATCAGTTAGCCTTTCAACACCATTAGCTAACACAATGTAGCATTAGAACACAGGAGTGATGGTTGCTGGAAAGGTTCCTTTGCACTCCTATGTAGATATTCCATTAAAAATCTGCCATTTCCAGCTAGAATAGTCATTTACCACATTAACAATGTCTAGACTATATCTGTGAATAACTTAATGTTATCTACACTGAAAAAGAAGCCACTTTTCTTTCAAAAATAAAGACATTTCTAAGTGACCCCAAACTTTTGAACGGTACTGTACAAAAAGAGGCAACCTGGCTCACTGCAGTCGCCATTTTTAATCAAAAACACCTATTCAGCAACTACTTCAAAGCACAAAATGTCACCTGTGTTGTCCCCAAACTGTTGCCAGCCGCTGTGAGTTTTATTGTTTGTTTGGCCAAAGAAGTCACACCACCTCAAGCACGCACACATGCACACACCATGTGACTGCTCTGTTGCACACCCAAGTGATGCAGAGAAACAGCCTGTGTAAATACCGTTCCTCCTTGTCAAGACCTGCATATGTGGTCGGTGGGGTCAGCTGGTCCAAAATCACGCTACAGTAAACCGAGTGGCACGGTAGTGGCAGGTGTTGAACTGTATGGTCACAACCACACCCACAACAATCTGCATTGTGAGTGCTGGTGTCTGCTCGGGGGGGAAATTATGAATTTCATATATATTGAAAAATTATATAACTTTGTGCAAAATGCCCCTAAACTTACAATATCGGTGCTAAAGAAAATGCAGCCTTTGAAAGTGTAAAATAAAATGGCACATTTTGGGATTTTAAAAGCTTGTTTTGGGGGCATTCTTATGGATTTATTGAATGATAGCAGTGTCTGGAGCTGGAAGACATGGGGAAAATATTAGGGGAATGGCATACAGGGAATTCTCCCCAGGTTTCAACTGAACCAGGGACTTACTGCTCAGGGAAAGACTGACAGGACAGCCGTAAACATTGACCAGTTGCAGTGCATTTTTGGCTGCCTGTAAAGCCAGTCAAGTCTTTCTTTCTCTTGATTCCCAAAGGAATAAAACCAAACATCCATTCAGAATTCCAGGAATGAAAATCAGGATATCATGGCATTGGAACAGATCAGCTTACACTGGAGAAAAAAAAATATTTGTAGAGTGCACATATTCTGTATATCTGTTTGTGCATTTAATATGAAACGGGAACAAGGAACCAGTTAGCTTAGCCTAGCATGGCAGGGAAGAATGATAAACAGGGAACTTGGACCAACTGTCCAAAGGGCCAAGAAATATAGGCCCACATTGGGTTTAAATTAAAAAACATTAAATAAACAAAATAATTTACAAGTGAAGGTGCTGATAGGTCAATTTTGTTGCCCTCATGGGGGCGAGCCTTTACAGTTTTGATGTGATGCTAAACTAAGCTAACCAGCTGCTGGTTATGGCTTCATATTTATTGAGCGGCTCTGGTTGGGGTATATTTTGGCCCTCTTGTGGTACTTTGTGAAATTCTGGATGAAAGCACTTAGTCTGGCCCTATAGAACGACACGTTCTGTTACTACTGGATTACAATAAATGATATAACATATAATATTGCTTAGACTTAAACAAAGGGGACTTTAAGTAGGCTATAAGGTTTTAAACATCTGATTTGAAAAGAGGTGAAGTAGTTTCAAAGTCTAATGATTTCCCCACAATACCACAGGCAAATTAAGTTGAATATAATCCATGTATGAAGATTTCTGTCATATGCCCACCGTCACTCTGGACTGTATCCATGAAGCCATGGTAACCACTGGAAAAGGTTCAAAACACAGCCTCTTTTCCAACCACATGGCATGCACGCTATGGGAATATATAAAATTACACAGAGATTAGTTTAGTGCGATGCTGCATCATTAAAAGAACAGAATGAATCGTGTAAATTCTCTTTCCCTCTTTGTCCTGGCCTTGCTCTGTTAGACTTTACTTTTTACAGTGCCCGTCTGGATCAAGTTCAGAGTGGACTCACTGGCCCCATCAGCACATTCATTCAAAGGTCAAAGAGCCTTCTATCCCCGAAGTGGCACCGATAACTGCCATACACTCTGAGAGATGGATGAGAACCAACATTCAGTGTGCACTCTTTGAATTTACCAGTTCAAGACAAGACAAAAGCAGTATGGCACAAATAGCCCAACACAGCTGTTTCTCTGCACACCCAGGCCCCAGTGGTACAGAGGTTTATCTTATCAGTAAAGAGGCATTTAAAGAGTGATGACAATTGATATACTTCCAACTTAGTGCAACAGATTATAAAATTTAATCAGGGTGTTGAAATGGGAAAGCAGTTACTTTCAAGCCAAACTCAAGATTCGAAATAAGGTGTTAAAAATTAGGAGTTTTTTATTAGGAGTGGGAGTGTGTGTGTGTGTGTGTGTGTGTGTGTGTGTGTGTGTGTGTGTGTGTGTGTGTGTGTGTGCGTGTGAAATGGGAAAAACAGTTAACTAACAAGTGATTTTCCATATACTTTGTCATGCTTTGGGCAGGAGACAGACAGATGATAGTGAGAGGGAGGGAGAGTGGATGTGTATGTTCATGAAAAGGAAGTCTGTCCAGACAGTGTTGGATGACGTCATCATTCGTAATAACTTCCCTGTGTCTGTGCCTGTGTGTGCGTAGGAGGGGGGTGGCGCTTCAGACCATGCAACTCTACATTATAAAAAGTCACAAACTCTTTCAATCAGACTCAAACAGCAGCAGAAGAGAAGGAGAACCAATCTGAAATAACAGAGACCAGCTGTACCACATCTGACACACCTCAACCACAAGGTAAGGCATTTAACTCAGCTAAACATTTAAAGTTTTGTCAATTAGAATTACAAGTTTAATATAAAAATTTTGACAGACTTTTTTGTTACTGGTTAGCAATTACAGAATCCTACAAATCCACAGAGAGTAGAATTCAAATAAACATATTTTGTAAGTGTGGCTTACATGTGAAAACATGAATACAACAATAACTGAAGATAGTTTTTAATTTAAATGTATAAGAGTTTAGTATAGTTCATGTTAAAAACTCAGTATTAAAGCAGGTGTTAGGGTGCTAAATGCTGTCTTGTAGCAGTTAGACTTTTTAAAGACAATCATATTTGGTATGTTTCCAAATTTTCCAAATTCACATCAACTGTAATTCAATAAATCAAACCAAAAAATGATAGAAAATCAACTATTGCATAAATCTGCACCAAGAGTTGTAGCACATACATTACCAGTCAAAAATTTGGACACATTTTCTCATTCATTTGAAACTTTCAACTGGTAGTGAATCTCCTAAACATGCTTAACATTTTGGCCTAGAAACCATTTTTCTAACTGAAGTATGCAGACATAGGAAAATGTACAAAATACAAAATAATAATAAAAAAAAATGCATCAGAATAATAATGATAAATCACACACAGTAGAAGCAGTATGACTCTATTCAGCCACTTAAATGGTTGCCAGTGGATTTTTTGCACAACTGAATAATCAAACTGTGTGTACTTTTTTGCAGTTGACAGTGAAAGTATGTTTGTTCAGAGCTAAAAGTGAGTCATTATGTAAACAGAGGTTTAGGTCAGAGTGCTGACCTGTCAGCCAGCACTGTTTCTGCTGTAACTACAGACACAGTGTGTGTGTGTGTGTGTGTGCGCACACCTTCTCATTCAATACTTTTTCTTTATTTTCGTGACTATTTGCTTTGTAGATTCTCACTAAAGGCATCCAAACTATGAACACATATGGAATTATGCAGTAAAAAAAAGTGTGAAATAAGTCAAAACAGATTTTATATTTTTGATTCTTCAAAATGGCCTCCCTTTGCTTTGATTACTGCTTTGCACACTCTTGGCATTCTCTCTATTAGCTTTATGAGGTAGTCACCTGAAATGGTTTCCAACAGTCTGGAAGGAGTTCCCAGAGATGCTGAGCACTTGTTGGACTTTTTTCCTTCACTCTGTGGTCCATCTCATCCCAAACCATCTGGATTGAGTTTAGGTCAGGTGACTGTAGAGGCCAGGTCATCTGACGCAGCACTCCATCACTCTCCTTGGTCAAATAGTCCTTCCACAGCCTGGAGGTGTGTTTGTTGATGCCGAACAGTTGATGTATAGATGTGTCTGCTACTAGAGCTTACATTTATCTGGGCTCTACTCTGAGGTGCTGTTAACTTGCCACTTCTTGGGCTGGTGACTCAGATGAACTTATCCTCAGCAGCAGAGGTGACTCTTGGTTGTCCTTTCCTGCGGCGGTCCTCATGTGAACCAGTTTTGTCTTAGTGCTTGATGGTTTTTGGGACTGCACTTGGGGTTACATTCAAAGTCTTTGCAAATTTCCAGACTGAGTGACCAACAGTGCATTTCAGGTGACTACCTCATGAAGCTCATTGAGAGAAGGCATGCAAAGCTGAGTGTTCGTTAGGTGCAGGCCCTATTCATTGGAAGAACATTCTTTTAAAGTTTACCTCTGTCTGGACAGAGAAACACATTTTAAACTTTTCATATTGAGCAGCTTCACTAAAACCTCAACTGCCAGTTTTTTAAATGATCTACTTTCTTAGAATAATACCAGTGTTTGCTATTGTTTCTGATTTCTGACATGCCTTTTTGATTTTAAATTATTATCAATCATAAAGACTTCTTAAGGAAAATACTTAACATGGTGACATAGCGTTTAAAATGAACCATAATACAATTTTTAAGGATTAACTTTTTTCCTTTTTTGTTGCACATTTTAGGATACACTGATATAACTGTGAGTAAACAAAGAATTGTAACGTTGTGTAGCTGGAATACATCAAGCTTTATTAACATTTTCGAGGTTTTTATTTTATTTCTGGCCCTCTTTAAACGCAATGCAAAGACGAGTAATGTCAGTAGGACTAGAAAGGAAGCTGTTAATAAATCAGACATTACCTTACCCAATTTTTTTTTACGATAAAACCAAGTGTATTCACATTTAGAAGGTACCCTATTAATTTCCACTGACGTCTCTTTTTCTTTTCGTCGTCATGTCGCAATGTTGCCTTCAGGTACTTATCAAAAGCAGTTAGAAATTTAAATTAAATAGTTCGTGATACTGTATGTTAGTGGAGATTTTGTTAAAGACAAATGTATTTTCACAGATTTGTCTCATGTGTAGTGTCATAGCATGATTTACATTTTCACTACCAATCTCTGAATCTGCCCAGGCATAAAAACAACTGTATGCATAAGAAATAGTAGAAAATCAAACAAGCAATATACTGAAGACAGTGTAAAATTATGTGAGCAACATTATTTTAGCAAAACTATAACATGATTTTCTCATATTATGTAAAATGCTGTTGATTTTTCTTCAAATAATTAAAAAACATACTCCACAAGGAACTTATTCTTTATGGAATGCTCTTAAAATCCCAGTAGTAATCCATGTGGCCATTTTTACCAACAATGCGATTTCTTATTTTGTAGGTTTTTGAATTACAGATCAAATTTGAATGCTTTTTTTATCACTTTGTTATAGTTTGTCGTTATAGAGTGCTGATATTTCCAATAGTTATGAATGCATCAGCATTTCGCCCAATTGCGTGTGGATGGCGCGTCAGGACATCAGCTCGCTCTGTGATTGGCTGCCGCTCAGCATTAAAAGCTGTTGCTCCTCCCCTTAGCCTTCTGTGGGAATCCCCAACAACGTGCTCTGCTTGGCCTCAAAATATTTTGGCTTTTTAAGTCACTTTCAGCTCGGATCGGCTGCAACTAATCTTTCTTGGACAGCGACAGCGGGACATCCAAGGTAGTTGTGTATTCATACACGTGTCGTACGTTTCTGCAACCCCTTGAAAACAACTTATTTTTTTGCGCTAAAGAAAGTTTTGTCGCAGTTTAGCTAGCTATCGTTTGTCGGTCGAATTCCAAAACGTCGCGCTAACGTAATTAGCCTGTTTAGCTAACCCGAAACCTGTTCGACTACACAATAAAAGTTGTGCGCATTGCGTTACTTCGTTACATAGTTGATAGTTATTTGGTCGTGTGCACATTTTGATACCAAATAAAGTTTTGGTCGTCGAATTTTTATGGAAAGTGTCGATTTTGTGGCTAAGAGGAGCGAGGGTCATTCAATTACTGCAGGCCTCTTGCTCGACAGAAAATGGACGACAGCTAATGCTAGCAGGTTAAATGTTTTTTTTCGTGCTGCTTCGGCTGCTGTAGTGAAGTCAGTTTATTACATCTCCACTTTATATTAGTGAAATGTATTTCTATGAACCTATATCTAATTCGATGGATGCACTGGGTAACGTTAGTCGTTTTTTAGGCCAGAGGCCTACTTATTTTGAAGTCGCGTTTCTACTGTGAGAACAGCCAGTGAGCATTTAGCAGAGATTCATTTCCAAGACAAAAAAAAATAGTTTGCCCCCTTAAAACAGGTTTTAAAGACCTAATTGTTGATTTTTTTTTCTTTGTTTGAATGGAGGGCTTGTCTTTTCAGCTGGTTGTGTAGGTTTTCATCTCGTTGTTTTTTACTTTGAAGTAGCCCTAACAGACCTTAGTTGTTCTTGCTGGTTTTTTAAAGTTAATTTCCACTTCCAGATTCTCATATCCAAAGGTTTGATGCCTTCGTGTTTGTCCATTACTGTGAATTAGATATTTTGGGATTTTAGGGTGGACAAGCAAGCAAACACCATTTTGTAGACCTAATTTTGCTCTGTTGAAAATTGTGATGCTTAGTTGTTTTTAAGAGATGGAGAAAATGATTGTTTGTAAAGATGTTGGTCATATTACCTGCTTGCATCTTGTGTCACTTGTCAAATCTTAGTTTTTGCATACCTCATCAGAATAACACTAGTCCTTCCTTCCTGTCCCTGCAGCGTTCTTGCGTCTTGGCTCTTCCTCATTTTTCTCTCAGCTCGTCAAGGAGGGAAATCAGTGATGGAAGGGCAAAGCTTTGACAGCCTGCAGTTGAGCCAGAACCTGCCGCTAAGTCAGGACTCTTTTCAGGAGCTGTGGCAGAGTGTGTAAGTAGAGTTTTAACAGTAGATAACAGAATTGTAATGTGCCTTAAAAGTGAACCAGTGTGTGTGTTTGTTTTTGCAGCGTAACTGCTCCCATCTTCATTTCATCTCAAGATGAGGCTCAGCAATGGAGAGGAGATGAAAACATCGAGGTGATCATGCTGCCCTATTCATTTCTAAGGAACAAAAACTGCAGTTGAAGACTTTCCGTTGATGAAACTTTGGTCACTTTAACCTAAGCTAGCGTATGTGTGGAGGCGCACTGACTCTCATGTCTCTCCTTTTACAGCTCCTCAACGATCAAGTGTTGACTGAGGGCTTCGATGAGAATCTGTTTGAGCTACCTGCAGAGATGTTGCCTAAAGATGCTGTTACTCCCCCAGCCTCCACCGTCCCGGTTACAACCGACTATCCGGGGAAATACGGCTTCCAGCTTCGCTTTCAGAAGTCTGGCACAGCCAAGTCTGTCACGTCCACTGTAGGTTCTCCTAAACCTGACTTCTCAGAGTTTTTGAATTTTGCTTATGTGTTACTTTTTTTTGTTGCATATTTTGGAATGGATCCACACATGTGTTTGTGTAAATTTTAGGTCATAATTTACAGATTGTGTGATATGTATTCTGACCAAGATGCCTACAACCGTACCAGCAGAAAATATATTGAGTGTGTCATTCATCATCTAAATGCTTTACCACAAATGTTAAAAGTTTAGTAGGCCTTGCAATAGATTATCATGCAACCAAACATGACAAGGAGCAAAGTCTGCAGCCCTACCCCCTCACTTTAGACAAAGGGGATTTCAGCAGTTGCTCATAGAGGCCACGCTCACCAGCTATCTTAATTTTCTCTGTCTGTTGGATACTTTTAAATAGAGAAACTGCGTTATTATTGGTAATTGTTTAGTTCACTAAAATGAAGTTCAGTTTACGTAGGCAGAATTTAAAAATTGATGTTTGAAAGTTTCAAGCTTTTACTTTTGTAGTCCAACTCTTCTGTAGTTTTCATTACTCACTTGTGTAGACTTAATTTAACTTTATAAAAGCTTGCGAAATATTGAAAGCTTTTGAATCAATTTAAAGTATATTCTTACCTTGGAATCGCGCTAAAAATCCATTCTTTTGTATCTCTCACAGTGGCATAGATCTGGAAACTTAATTCATTGTGACGATTCGCTGAATCTTCAGGTCTAGAGCCAGTCACTGCGCTTTAAGAGCCAATAGTGTTAATGTTCCCTTGGTGAACTATCCAGCAGTGCAATGTGGTTGGCCAGTTCTGTTTAGAGTTAGGGTGGTCTGCCCTGGATCTCCCGCCTCCTGCGACTTGTGCTCTGCTCTGAGAGAGCAGTGTAGTCTGGTTGGAAAGCACACTTCTGACATGACGGGGCATGTTCCTGCAGGGTCTGCCTTCAGAACAGGAAGAGTTAAAAAAATGGATGTAAGCCAGGTTTACCTACTCTTACTGTAATTACAGGACTTAAAATGTATTTATTTTGGGGATTCTTCAGAGTAGAAGGAGTAGTTAAGCAATTTGAATCACAGTTTAAGGTAGTTTTTTGATTTATTTTTTTGTCTCCTAAGGACTGACCTCAGATAACTCTGTGGCTCTTCGGGTGTGACTGCACAGTTGGTAACGTGCAACTCTCTCCTCGTTCTTTCTCAGTTTTCAGAGCTTCTCAACAAGCTGTATTGCCAGCTGGCAAAGACCAGTCCTATTGAAGTGTTGGTGGACAGGGAGCCTCCTCAGGGTGCTATTCTGAGAGCCACGGCGGTTTACAAGAAGACTGAACATGTTGCTGATGTGGTGCGCCGATGCCCCCATCACCAAAATGAGGATGGTAAAAACATTTCTGTGAAAAATTGTCTCGAGGGTGCTGTGGAATAGTGCAATCTGCTGCATACAGCTGTGAGGATGTTGGTTTTGAGGTGATTTTATTTTTTCCCTGATGTCTTCCTTTAGGAGCTGAGCATCGCAGCCACCTCATCAGGGTGGAGGGCAGCCAGAGAGCCCAATATTTTGAGGATGTGCACACAAAGAGGCAGAGTGTGACTGTCCCCTATGAACCCCCGCAGGTATGACTACCAGCCTGATCCCTGTAATGTCCATATCTAGCCATTCCCAATCCTAAACTTTATGGCTTTTTTATGCAAGTCTCTTTTAAAGATGGGATGTATGGCGAAGAATGAAGCTTAGTGTAGAAAAGTGATTTGTCATGATATTTGTACTAATATTTGATTTAAAAATGTACACAGGGCATGCTACTTTTTACCACTTACTGTCTAGTTCAGGTAGCACTACATTCAAATGTTTACTGTGTTTTAGTTGGGCTCTGAGATCACGACCATCCTCCTGAGCTTTATGTGTAACAGCTCTTGCATGGGTGGGATGAATCGGAGGCCCATCCTCACCATCCTGACCCTGGAGACTCCAGAGTAAGTCTTTTTCTTCTTTATTTAGATTTTGTGAGTGTGGAGGGACTGTCGTTTTGGTGAAGAGTCATTGTGATATGGTGCAATGTGACATTTTAAAATTATCTTTCAGGTTTGTTTAGGATGTATAGGAGACGCCTTGTGTTGCAGATTGTGTTCAATATTTTTTTTTAATGCAGAAATGTAGAGCCTTTTGGCCCTGACTTGTTTTATTTTGCCTCCCTTAGGGGGCTGGTTTTGGGCCGGAGGTGCTTTGAGGTTCGTGTCTGCGCGTGTCCCGGCAGAGACCGCAAGACCGAAGAGGAGAACAGCACCAAGGTGCAGAACGGCACCAAACAAACCAAGAAGCGAAGTGTGTTTTCGTTGTTTTACACCACATTTCTGCTTCTGCGTTCACTTCCCTTGCTGACCTCACTTTTGTTTCCTAGAGAGTGCTCCTGCTCCTGCGCCTGCCACCGCGTCTGTAAAGAAGTGCAAACCAGCTTCAAGTGCAGAGGAAGAGGAGAAGGAGGTGTATGTTCTCCATGTAAGTAAATTCATATACAGACAGACAGCTGGGGAAATTTCAGAGGTTTTCCAGCTGTTTGAATAACTTGCTTGGTTTCTGCTCCAGGTTCGTGGAAGTGAGCGTTACGAGATGCTGAAGAAGATAAACGATGGTCTGGAGCTGCTTGATAAGGAAAGGTAGGAGATGCACCAAGAGACTGTACATAAACCAGCCGATTTTAGTGCTCTTGACAGCTGCTATTACAAAATGTCAACATCAGAATCCACTTTACTGGACGAGTATGTTGACATATACAAATCGCTAAGTCCAGAGAGGGCTGAGGACAGTTTTAACGTTTATCAGAGTCCTTCTACGTAACTCAGAGGTGTAATTAGACATAACGATAATCTGTGAAGCAGTTTTGGAAATTTCTGCTAATTTCTAATGGATTATGATGATGTGTGTATATTTCACATCTGGCATTTGTTTTGGGTGCTGTCTAAACGGCAAACACTGTATGTCAACTCAAAATAGTGTTGCATATCCCAGAATTCAATGAGGAGCAAAGACAATATGAGACAGTCCCAAATAGATGTTCCTCTGAAGGAGTACGACTACGTTCTGAAATGACTTAACCTTACAGAAACCTCGAGTCAAAACCTCCTGATTGTTCGTGATTCTTTATTTTTCTTGCACACTCCAACTTTTTAGAATTTCACTAATTGAACTCTGGTGCTTCCTGATTTTCAATACTGTCATTAAAATGAATTTCAGAAGAAGCAAATCCGTCACATCTTCCGGAATTTGTGTCGATGCCGTGTTTACCCGTCCTACTTTCTCTCCACATCAGAAAGTCCAAGGTTTCTGTCAAACAGGAGCTTCCTTTACCATCCAGTGGCAAGAGACTCCTGCAGAGAGGAGAGAGGAGTGACAGCGACTGAGAACATTTATGCCTCGATCATGAAAACGTCTTTCTCCTTCCATGCCATCAGGATGACTTCAGGTTTTTACGATGGGAACTCCTAATCACCTCCTGCCTCCAAAACGTACTGAACTGCCCGATCATATATTCAAAATACATCAGTGTCTTGCTTTTTTTTTTAAATTTGTTTTTTTTACTTGTCTGACAAAGTTTTGTCGGCCGTTTGAGTCACGGTTGTGACACATTGGAACTTTGTTTAAATCCTGCTCATGAAGCTGGAATGAATGTTTATCTCCATCAAAGTTGCTGTATTACTCCACTACAGCCCGTACACACATTCCACTGATCCACTGATATCCTGTCAGGCTGCACTTTTCCATGAGTTTATTCAAAAATTCAGCTAACTTTGATTATATGAGCTATAACTATCAAAAAATAAAAGCAGAACACAACGTACCACATGGTGTTAACAGTTCGTGCGTCGTCAGGCTTGTTTGTATTAGTTTCTTGCTTTGAAGAATCAGTGTACACCTGTTTCGATGTATTGCTCATGGGAATTGTTTTGCCACAGTCCTCTTATTTTTTTCCATTACTGCTAGACTTGGTAGATGAGGGGCTGGCTGGTTCACCCCAAAAAACTAATCAGCTTTTAGTCATTTCAGAAAAGTATGTCTGAGATGAAGAGAAAGAATGGGTGTTGTTAAAATGGAATTAGTCAGACACGCATGGACAGAATATCACCCACTGTGGATGACAGACCAGTTTTTATAGAACCAGCACTTCAGTTTGACGCGACCGATCACTGCCCGTTATTAGAACCACTTTGTTTTTTCACTGCCAGCGATGTATGCTTAGTCATTTCTTTATTTTTGTTTCTGTATCTTTAGATTATTTGGGGAACGTGGGTTTGTATAGAGGTTTGTGTTTCTATATTTTTCTTTGTCTTTATTTTTTCATGGCTTTTTTTTGTTATTGTACTAATTTGCATTTTTGTTATTCAAATAAAGTGGATCATATATCAAAGTGTCCTTGTGTTCTGTACCTCTGTGTTGCATGAGTTCCTTCTTTCTTGCTGGGGTTTTGCATGTTTGGAATACGGATGCAAACTCGGCTGTACATTTCCAGGTGTTTGTGTGTCCACTTGAACGGAGCTTTGTGATGCTAGTCAAATGTGCTGCTTACCTGTGGGTGTTAAATGGCATATTCAGCTCTGAGACGTCATTTCACGCCGTTTACGGTCAGATGAAGCATCCGTAGCCTGGGTGAGTGCTGAACCGTTCCGTGTTTGGCCTTTAGAATATTGTTTTCAATCATTCTGAAGTTGTTTCTATTCATAGATGTATAATTTAGAAGCTAATGTTGGTTTTTGATGCAGCAGCGGTCCTGTGGCGACGTTTCATCAGTCTGTCCACATACTAGAGGCTACAGGAGATCGATATGGGAAAGTTCCAGGATAAAGTCTGTGTTTTAACATGTTGGGGTGAGTCAGCGTATTTTATTTGCAGTATGTTGTAAAGGTATAGCAATTATTGCTGTAGATAATGTGCTAGTTCATTTTTATTTACAATAAAGCAACTTTTTTTTGTCAGAAGATGATAAAGCTCAATGTAAAAACAATATATTGCAAGATAGTATTTGTTTAATATCTAAAACATAAAATGTCACCAAATTTAACAGTTACAGCAAAAGCTTAGAATAAATTGTACAGTAAACGTAACTCTGAAGAGATTTAAGAAGACGCTGAGTTTGAGACGAGGAGTTTCACAGACGAGGATCTCTAACACCTTCAGTGTCAAGTTAGGACTTTGAAATTGTTCGTAGGTTGAAGCAAACATGGCAACCCAGCGCTGACTGCTTGATAACAATTTTGTAAATGTAGAGTTTTTAGTCCAATTCACCTTAAAGATTAAAATAGAAAGTATTCTGATCTAAACTGGGATGAAATATGTGTTTTTTGCTGCAATCTGAATAGGCGTGAAAACAACTGCAGTTAACTTGTGTCTGTTGTTCAAATACATACTGACAAATGGCAGTTACTGTGTGTCTGTGTAATAATCAAGGTACAAATTTGTTCATAACAGATTAGAGAAAACTGCAGAAAACAACAGTAGTTCATATTTTATTTCATTCATTGACAAAAAAAAACTATACAAAAACTTCTGAATAAAAAGGAGCAGAAAGAAGAACAAACTTCTGTAATCTTCCCTCTTTATAACAATCAGTTTACAATGAGCTTTAAAACCAAACACAATGACTGTAAAGTCTGAGAGGCCTGCACAGCCACTCTCACTCAAATCAGAGTTTTCTCTCATAACAAACACTATGATACTTCATTTCTTTGTGTTTCAATATTATTCTGGTTGTAATTACATTTCTAAATCATGCGTGTGATTTAGATTCTTTTGATTCCATGTCTAGATTGTTCCATAAATCGACCCCTTTTACAGAAATGCGACTTTCCATTAATTTGCTCAAATCTTGGTTTTATGAAGCTCTCTGTTCCTTCAAAGTTCTACTTTCTCTTTTTGCAAATCTGTTCTGAACATTGACTGGTAAAGTTTCTTTATGAGCTTTATACATAACTTGCAGAATACTATAATCTATTATGTGGTCAAATTTCAACCATTTTAACTGAAGGAATAATGGATTTGTTGGATCTCTATATTTTTTCGACAGATTATTCTTATGACTCTTTTCTGTAAAATGAGAACTGGATGTTTGTCTAACAGGCATTTCCCCAAACTTCAACAGCCAGTCAGATGTGGAACAATCCAAGAATTATAGAATATGTGCAATGCTTTGTTATCCATCAAGTCTTTACTTTGTACACTACAACAATTGCTTTTGATATTTTCACTTTTATATAATTTCTATAGCATGAAGACCCAGAGGACAAACAGTCTGTCTTGCTTTCTTGTCTGCTTGCCTCTCCTCAGCTCTGATGGTAATGTACAACACTGCAGAGCGACAGTATGCCGTCGGGAAAGGCAGTCTGACCTGGAATGGCGCCAGGAACTACTGCCAGGTACACCTGAACTTCAGGTCGTCGATTTTTTCCCCCCTGAATGTTCTTAAAGAAACATTTTTTAACATTTCTTTTTTCCACCAAGAAATCTTCAAAATTTCCCAAAAATGTAAAAAATGTGGACATCAGAAGTTTCACCATGAATATACAGGTCCTTCTCAAAAAATTAGCATATTGTGATAAAGTTCAGTATTTTCTGTAATGTACTGATAAACATTAGACTTTCATATATGTTAGATTCATTACACACAACTGAAGTAGTTCAAGCCCTTTATTGTTTTAATATTGATGATATTGGTCAAAAAGTAAAGAAAAACCAAAAATCCCTATCTCAAAAAATTAGCATATTCCATCCGACCAATAAAAGAAAAGTGTTTTTAATACAAAAAAAAGTCAACCTTCAAATAATTATGTTCACTTATGCACGCAATACTTGGTCGGGAATCCTTTTGCAGAAATGACTGCTTCAATGCGGCGTGGCATGGAGGCAATCAGCCTGTGGCACTGCTGAGGTGTTACGGAGGCCCAGGATGCTTCGATAGCGGCCTTAAGCTCATCCACAGTGGTGGGTCTGGTGACTCTCAACTTCCTCTTCACAATATCTCACAGATTCTCTATGGGGTTCAGGTCAGGAGAGTTGGCAGGCCAATTGAGCACAGCAATACCATGGTCAGTAAACCATTTAGCAGTGGTTTTGGCACTGTGAGCAGGTGCCAGGTCGTGCTGAAAAATGAAATCTTCATCTCCATAAAGCTTTTCAGCAGATGCAAGCATGAAGTGCTCCAAAATCTCCTGATAGCCAGCTGCATTGACCCTGCCCTTGATAAAACACAGTGGACCACCAGCAGCAGCTGACATGGCACCCCGGACCATCACTGATTGTGGGTACTTGACACTGGACTTCAGGCATTTTGGCATTTCCTTCTCCCCAGTCTTCCTCCAGACTCTGGCACCTTGATTTCCGAATGATATGCAAAATTTGCTTTCATCTGAAAAAAGTACTTTGGACCACTGAGCAACAGTCCAGTGCTGCTTCTCTGTCGCCCAGGTCAGGCGCTTCTGCCACTGTTTCTGGTTCAAAAGTGGCTTGACCTGGGGAATGCGGCACCTGTAGCCCATTTCCTGCACATGCCTGTGCACGGTGGCTCTGGATGTTTCTACTCCAGACTCAGTCCACTGCTTCCGCAGGTCCCCCAAGGTCTGGAATCGGCCCTTCTCCACAATCTTCCTCAGGGTCCGGTCACCTCTTGTAGTTGTGCAGCGTTTTCTGCCACACTTTTTCCTTCCCACAGAGGTGCCTTGATACAGCACTCTGAGAACAGCCTATTCGCTCAGAAATTTCTTTCTGTGTCTTACCCTCTTGCTTGAGGGTGTCAATGATGGCCTTCTGGACAGCAGTCAGGTCGGCAGTCTTACCCATGATTGCAGTTTTGAGTAATGAACCAGGCTGGGAGTTTTTAAAGGCCTCAGGAATCTTTTGCAGGTGTTAACTCAGGAGTTAACTTGTTGATTCGGATGATTAGGTTGATAGCTTGTTTAGAGTACCTTTTCATAATATGCTAATTTTTTGAGATAGGGATTTTTGGTTTTTCTTTACTTTTTGGCCAATATCATCAATATTAAAACAATAAAAGGCTTGAACTACTTCGGTTGTGTGTAATGAATCTAACATATATGAAAGTCTAATGTTTATCAGTACATTACAGAAAATACTGAACTTTATCACAATATGCTAATTTTTTGAGAAGGACCTGTATATATACATATATATATATATATATATATATATATATTTATATATTTTACCACATTTTCAAACTTTGAAATGGGCCAATTTTGACCCGCAGGACAACACAAGGGTTAAAAGAAGATAATTTCAAGATTGTTTGACTTAACAAGATATTTAAGATGCATTGTCTTAAAACAAGTCCCTCCATCTTGCTGAAATGTCCCTTGTTCAGTGAATTTATCTTAAATCAAGTGGGATGAGACATTTTCACTAAAACTAAGACAAATAGACTTGGTAAGATTTTGAATTTTTGCAGTGCATGTAAAAATCTTTTCATTCTGAGGGTGTCAGATAGGAGGCAGTAATTGATTTTTCATGGAATGACTCGTACTACAAAGCTTCGGTTATTCTGTCGCATTCCGTGAATTTATTAAAGATGACATTGCTAAGCTGAATGCAGACAAGCCATCCAAAGAAGTCTGACTGCTCAGCTCAGCTATTAAAGAGTGACTGCAGCCTTTCATATCCAATCAGGTCTGCTTCGAAGACCTGGTGACTCTGAGCCACGACAACATCGAGGTGATCGTCAAGATGCTCAACTCTCAGCACTGGATCGGCCTACGGAAGAGCTTCAACTCAACCAGCAACTATACCAGTAACAGCACCATGCCCTGGTCTCACTGGTCCAACGGGGAACCCCTCACCTTCCAGAACTGGTACCCTGGTTGGCCAAAGTTTGAACCCTCTGTCCCAGACAACGACTGCTGCGGCTGCTCATGCAACGGCCCAGCAACAACAACCCCAACGATGAGCAGCTTCACCGACATCACCGATCCGAATGTGACCGACTTAACCACGTTCTGGGAAACCAGCACTGACAACATGACTGTAACTGAAGATTACGTGAACATCACGAGCTCAGTGTTCACAGACACCACGTTCATGACGAGCACACCACTGCCAACGCCAAATGGTTACATTGAGGACTCCTGTGTGGCCATGTACAGCTTTGGGTCTTGGGTTGAAAAAGACTGCTCGGAGCATCTGCCTTTTATTTGTTATGAAGGTAGGACTCTCTTTTGTTTTAGGTTTCAGGGAGCCCAAAAATGACGGTACATATAACTTTTGTGGTCTTATATAATTCATACACACACATAATTTCCCCATTCAAGTATTTATTGAAATAAACAGTACTTTATAATACCAACCATGTATTTACTCTGCCAAGGAACACGGCGAAGTTATGTGACGATTGGCATACGTTTGTCCGTCTGTCTGTCTGTGCGCAACATTACTCAAAAACAGACTAACGGATTTAGAAATGGCACAAGGACCAAGTGATTAGATTTTGGCAGTGATGCGGCTTATAGTCTGGATCCACAGATTTGTTAAAGATTTCCATATCATTGTGAGATAGCGGCACGACTTCATTGTAGCTATGACAACAGATGAGCACTACATCAGCTGCATGCTGACGATCCAATCATTGCAATTCTACTACAAATTGACCGCTGCGGACTTATCAGGACTTATCCGTTGGAAATCATAAAACTACTGAGCAGCCTTGGCAGAGTACTGCGTTCTGAGTGCTTTTCTTGTCAAATATTGTGGGACTTGTCTGTGAAGGTTCTCAGTCATCCAGGTCATCTGAAGGTGAAGGCTTTAGTTCAGGCAACTGGACTTATTCTTGTGCTCTTGAAGATGTTTCGCCTATAAGTCCAGTTGCCTGAACTAAACCCTTCACCGATTGTGGGACTTATTATTTCACAATTCCAACCCAAGTACTAAGGGCTCTGTAAAAAACAAAAACCCACTGATCTTTTAAACTTATGCATCCCTCTATGATCTAATCACCTAGTTTTGATGATGATTAGAAAAACAAATACATTCTAAATGAAGTGATCCACTTTTTAAGGGAATATTCTGAATCTTACTTAGATCAAATTATTCCAGGTGAAGACTGACAGTCTGTTGCAACATGCCTATGGTACACTGAACATGTGTGCTGACTGCTTTTGGAGCAGCTGCACTGCATCACGAAGCTTCCATCCTTATCAATAAACCTGGCTGTACATAGAGTTAGAGCAGCATGTTGAAAGTGTTGCCGATTTAAAACTAACATTACTTTTCCAGCCCATTCTGTAGAACATATTGGTCTGACTGCAACACACTATTGTCCTTTTATAGGGCAAAATAACTCCTATCCAAAAATAAGCATAAGCGCATTTTTCTATGAACTGTCTTGTGAAATCATATGGATTCTTGCCAAAGTTGACCACACAATGATTGAACAGTGGGAGAATAAGACTACAACACAGCATATGCATGGATTTCCTACACTTCATTTTGATGCTTTACTCCTCCTTTTTACCTCTCTTCATGTCTCAGCCAAGCATCAATCTTCTTATTTTCAAACAGATCATTTCTCTGGATATTTTAAAGTCAGCGTGACCAATGTCACCTCAGACAACGCCACTGTGACGTGGCAGTGGGTGTCCGACAGAATCAGCCATTATCGTGTGGCAGTCAAAGGCGTCAAAGACGACAAAGAAATGACTGAGAATAAAACTGATCTGACCCACGACCTTGTTGGCCTCACACCAGGCACTAACTACGTAGTCCATGTGTTCCCTTTTAAGTGTGGGAGAGAACTGAAGCCAGAGAATTTCACTTTCTACACCGGTGAGTTACATCTGGCTGCATTGAAGTGACACTCTTCCTCTTCCTATATAAATGTATATTTGCCTTTATCGTATGCACTGGCGTTCAAAAATTTGGAGTCATCCAGACAATTTCATGTTTCCCATGAAAACTCACACTTTTATGCATGTGCTAGCATAACTGCACAAGGGTTTTCTAATCATCAGTTAGCCTTTCAACACCATTAGCTAACACAACGTAGCATTAGAACACAGGAGTGATGGTTGCTGGAAATGTTCGTACTTCATCCTGCTAAAACTGTACTTCTCTTGTTAACTTTCAGAATAAATACTGGCAAATTAACATTGTTTTTCAAACACATGCAGCTCTGACTTTATCTCCTTTTTTTTTTTTTTTTTTTTTTTTAGAGCCCAACAAAGTTCAAAACCTCACAATCACCAACGTGACAGAAAGATCCATCCAAGTGAACTGGAGCAAACCAGATGGAAATCTGGATTTCTATGTTATTAGGGTTGGTGATGAGCAATTAAACACTACCACAGAAGGTATAGAAGTTGCTGGTTTGACGCCTGGAACCTCTTACACATTGTTTGTCCTCTCAGAAGTCGAGGACCGCTCAGTGTGGAGTGAAGAATCTAACATCACAGTGTATACCAGTGAGTTTATGTCACACATATGTTAATTATTAGGATGCAGAGTTATCACTATGTAATACACAGTGCACATTTTTTTACAGGCTGTTTAAATGAATTTTTCGGTCACAGGGAGCTTAAACAGGAAGTGTGCTGTATATTTGATACCACTGTAAGCACACCAAATGAGGAAGAGGCTTTTGCATCTCATTTATTGCTCACATAATATGAAATTCAAAACAGCAAAGGCAAATTAGCAGCACACCTGACCTGAACAGTGACATCTACCAAGTTTTACTGGGGGCTGTAACCAGTACACACAGCGATGTTGTCTGTTTATCTCTTTGTTGTTTCTTTCAGAACCTTCTAAAGTGTCCAGCCTGAATGTTTCTGACAATACCAATCACTCAGTGTTTGTCCACTGGGGGCAACCTGAAGGAAACTTCACAGGTTTCTTGGTGAAGGTTCTGAACAGCGCTGATGAGTATGTATCCTATCCGTCGATAGCTAGTACAGAAAGTGTTTGTAAATTTTTTGCCGGCGTTTCTTATGATAAACCAGCTGAGTCTGCTTATCTAACACGGAGTGAGTTTGAAACAGTGACTGTACACTGGAAAAAATGCCCCTCTCAAAACACGAAAAAAAACTCATTGCATTTTTGAAAAAAATGGAAAAATCTGCCAACAGAACACGTGAAAAATGGCTTGGTAAGATTTCTTGAAATAAGATACAATGTGTAGAATATTGGGATCTTAAAATTAGCTGTGAAAACTTATTTTAACCTCTATTTTACCAGGACTGTCAGGCTTAGGTGTCTTAAAATAAGCTAGGTATGCTAAAAAATAGTTTTTCATTCAAAAATAGATTTTTGCTTTTATGTATCCTCCTAATTTGAGATGTATTAACTCTCCTGTTGTCCTCATTTACAGCCACCAAGAAAATATTGTTTTCTTGTCTGAAAAAAATCTAAAAAAAAAAAATCAGCAAAAGAATTTCCCCAATTTCTGAAAATTATCAAAATCGTCAGGAAGAGAATTCCAATAATTCCTTAAAAGTTTCTCTCAAAAGTTTGATTTAAAAAAAGTCCCCCATATTTGGCAAGAAAATTCTTGTAAATATTTTCAAAAATTGAGAAAAAAATCTTCCAAAAAATTCCTAAAAATATCTAAAGTGATTACATATATATCAGTAAAATTTCGGATTTTTTCTTTAAGAACATTGTGTATCCAGTGAATTTCACTGGATTTTGATAGATTTTTATGGGAATGTTCTTAAGAAACATTTTCAACATTTCTTTTTTTCCCACCAAAAATGTTCCAAGATTTCCGAAAAATGTTGAAAATGTGGACATCAGAAGTTTCACTGTGAAAACATATTTCTTTTTCAACATTTTCAAATTTGACCCACGGGATGACACGAGGGTTAAACTTATTTTGAGTTTTCTTGTAAAATTCATCTCAAAACAAGATTATTTCAAGATTGTTTGACTTAACAAGACATTTAAGATGCATTGTCTTAAAACAAAAAGGGGGTTGCCATCAGTTTTTCGTAAAATATCTTTTACTGAAGAAGCCTGAATGTCACATAAAAGGTCCTCAACGACCTAAAACAGAAGTCCTGTGGCTTTTTCTGAAGCTCCTTTTATTTTCAACCTATAGTTTGGTTTCTGTAACTGTGGTCATGAGAGATCCACATCCATAGTGAATGTGAGACTCTAACCTATATGAGGACAGCAGCACTCATATAGAAGTCAGCGGAAAAACTCACTGTAGCCACTTAAAAAAACATCAATGTCAGTTTAAGTGTGAACTAAATGTAGTTAAGTTTTTACCATGTTACCCTTTTCGTCATTAGATTTTTGACATTTTGAACTTGGAGCTGAACCCATTTTATCCATCTATGCTCTCTTAAGCGCTTCAAAGTTCATTTTACTTCTCAGAACTCAGGAGTAGCTGGCCCACCACTACTCCAATGACTTTATTTGTTTGTGTTACTGTGTGACTTTGGGGCTTTAGAAAAACCGATATGTTGAAGTCACAGAGGTAGACCAGCAGCTCTGTTATTGCCAGTGAGCTGCTTATTGGGGATAGTTGGTTTTGTTTATTATGGTTTCTATGTGTAAATTTGAAGGCCTTAATTTCAACTTTTTAAATTAATAGCTCATTTGTTCGAGAATATAATATAGAACGCTCCTGACCTTAACATTTAAATTAGTGAGTTTTATTTGTATTAGGCCAAATTTAGTCGCGTTTTCTGCATTTAAAATACCCAGGTAAATTTACAGAAAAATACTTTATTGGGGTCTTAACTTTTAATATGTAGATTAGTCGGATGCATTTTGTGACATAGAATATTTTGGGGTCCTTACCTTTATATTTAAACTTGTTACTTAAATCTGCAATGCCAGTCTTATTGTGCCACTGGGAAGCACTTTGGTTCATTGGGCGTTGTTTTAAGAGTTGTGGTGACTTGATTCGACTGTGTTCTGCAAGGCAACCTGACTGTGTTTTTTAACTAAATCTAGTGGCTCTGAAACGAGCAACATACCTGCTTCCTGTCCCTGTCAGAATAGGCTGTATAACAGCAAGGTATCAGGAATATATTTTAAATTTAGCTCCCTTTGCTCTGCCGAGTTCAGCAAAAGTAATTGCAAAGAGGTGGGACATGATGACACTGCTTCAACAAAACCTGTTGTTTGAGGAGTTCAGCCAGATTACCTGAAATACTTTGTATTAATGTAAACCTTGAATGTCTGTAGTGGTCCCTCACTGCACAGAACAGCTGCACAACTAGCAAGAGTTTGGCAGGGGAAAGCTTTTATCTTGTAAACTATGATTGATAAGTTCACATTTTTCTTCCTTTCCAGCTTGTTTAACCTGGGGTTTCTTCTTGTGTTACTTGTCCTATCTAATTTAACTTTATAGACGTCTGCTTTCAGAGAATTTAACTCACTGAGTAGGTTTTTACAGATTGAAATTACAACCAATGCAGAGAGAAGAGAAGTGATTTTACAAGCTATTTATATATATTTGAGTTTATGACAAATGCAGCAGCAGTTTTACTTTGATATTTCTGAAGTAACTGTTTCTCTTCCTTCCAGGATATTGTTTAATGACACGGTGGACCGAACTGTGCGTGAGTTACCAGTAGAAACCCTGCCGATGGGCACCAGGATCACCATTGTAGTGACTGCTCTGGCTAATGTTAGTCTGGAGGGAGACAACACAACCATCACCACGTACACTGGTAGCTCCTGTTTGACCGCTTCGTTGATCCACAGAAACTTTCTCATGCTGTGTTTAGTGTCACTAATCTGACTTTGTGTCTCCTACGTAGCCCCGGGACCGATTTCAAACCTGATTGCGACCACAAGCAATAGCTCCCTTACAGCCAGCTGGGCCTTCGATGAGGGGAATTATTCACATTTTGCTGTCAGGCTTTGGTTGGATGGGACACAGGAAGAAGCAGAATGTAACGAAACAAAAAAAACTACGGTGACATTTGATGAACTGAAGACTGCAGCCAATTACACTGTAGATGTCCACGCTGTTAGTGGACATCTCCAAGGCCCGTCAATGAAAGTCTCCAAGTTTACCTGTGAGTTGTTTTGTATTTAAGGTTATAATCAATGGGATTTTAATCCTGGTTTATTTACCAGTACCTGTGGTAACAGATTCAAGATTTAAGATTCAAGAACTTTATTGTCATATACACAACAGAAACAGGGGGGTTACCTTGAGTAATGAAATTCTCATTTTGCCAGTTCCCTTCACACTACGGAAATAACAAATAAAATGAAATCAGAATAGAGTATAACAAAAATAAGATAAAATAACAATAGTTTTGAAAAATAAATTATTTGTGCAAATGTTAGCATCTTGTGCAATGCTGTCACACTGGAAAAAATACCCCTCTCAAAGCAAGAAAAAAAAATATTTCAAGCAACTTTTACCTTGAAATAAGTGCAAAAATCTGCTAATAGAACAAGTGAAAAATGGCTTGGTAAAATTTTTTGAAATAAGATATGATATTTAGAATACTAAGATCTCAAAATTAGCTGGGAAAACTTATTTTTAGCTATATTTTACAAGGAGTGTCAAGGTTAGGTGTCTTAACCCTCCTGTTGTCCTCATTTATGACATCAAAAAATATTACTTCCTTGTTTGAAAAAAAATCCAAAAATGCAGCAAAAAAATCCCCAAATTTATAAAAAAATTTGCAAAATCTTTAGGAAGAAAATTCCTTAAAAGTTTCCCTTAAAAATTGTATTTAAAAAAATAAATCCCAAAATTTGGCAAGAAATAAATGAAAATTGCAAATATTTTTCAAAAAATGAATAAAAACTTCCAAAAAAAATCCCAAAAATATCTAAAGTGATTACAGATACTATATCAGTAAAACTTCTAATATTTTCTTTAAGAACATTCAGAAAAAAAAATCAACCAAAATCCAGCGAATTTCGCTGGATTTTGGTTGATTTTTTTTTTCTGAATGTTCTTAAAGAAACATTTTTTGTCAACATTTTTGTTTTCCATCAAAAAATGTTCACAAATTTCCCCCGAAATATTGAAAATGTGGACATTTTCCCCTGTGAAAATATGTATTTTCTCCACACATTTTCAAACTTTTAAACGGATCAATTTGACCCGGAGGATGACACGAGGGTTAAATCAAGATAATTTCAAGATCGTTTGACTTAACAAGATATTTAAGATGCATTGTCTTCAAACAAGACCCTCCATCTTGCTGAAATGTCACTTGTTAAGAGAATTTATCTTAAATCAAGTGGGATGAGACATTTGCACTAAAAATAAAACAAATAGACTTGGTAAGATTTTGAGTTTTTGCAGTGCATATGGGGACAATACAATACTGTCATATGTAAACAGGCATTGATTTGTGCAAACGCTGATATGTGGAAGAATAAAAATCAACCAAAATCCAGCGGAATTCGCTGGATTTATTGGTAGATTTTTTTCTGAGTATTCTTAAAGTATATATCTGAAGTTTTATTGATAAATATATAACCACTTTAGATATTTATGGGATTTTTGGGGGGAGATTTTTCTTCATTTTTTGAAAATATTTACATTTGCCATGTTTTTTTTTTGTTTTTTTTATTTTTATTTCTTGCCTAATTTGGGGATTTGTTTTTTTTAAAAATAAAATTTTTTAAGGGAAACTTTTAAGGAATTTTCTTCCTAAAGATTTTGCAAATTTTTATAAATTTGGGGATTTTTTTTGCTGAATTTTTGGATTTTTTTCAGACATAGAAATAATATTTTTGTTGCTGTAAATGAGGATAACAGGAGCGTTAAGACAATCCTAGTAAAATATAGCTTAAAATCAGTTTTCCCACCTAATTTTAACATCTTAATGTTCTAAATATCATATCTTATTTTAAGAAATCTTACCAAATCATTTTCACTTGTTCTATTGGCAGATTTTTTGGACTTATTTCAAGGTAAAAGTTCTTTGAAATAACTTTTTTTTCCTTGTTTTGAGAGGGGTGTATTGGTCTCTCCTCTTCCTTGGGTTGATAATCATCTCCTTAATTTTCTAGCAAACAGCTAGCTTGACTTCATGCTACATTATTATTGTATCATTACTAATAAAGCACATAGAGGACACACATACAGTTATACTAAAATAAGTCACTCTTATTACACTACAAGATGAAAATACCTTTCCAATAATCTGGCAGCATCTGAACATGTCAGCGTCGTGTCTGAATGAGTACTTGGGTCACTTTTCTGTAAAGGTTGTCATAGCAATGCTACTAGGTCTGCCCATGTAAGATTTATGCATCATTTTCAGCACGGCACATACAGTATCTGATCGCATGTCATCACATTAATGGATAGGCGTGCACAAGTAATAGTACTCTGAGTTGTGTGAAGTGATTTAGTGAACTTTATTCCCTGTTTCAGCACCGATGCTGATCCCAAAACATCAGATCTAAAAACAGAGTCGCAGTTAAATCATTGGTTCTCAGGTTGAGCCCTAAGCTCGATCACATCAGTCATGATAGTTCTTTTTTTTACTATTAGTAAAGTAGTAGTTAAATTACCATCATACGTAGAATTTTCAGCGTTTAGGACATTATAAACAAACTGAAGTATTACTTATTCGGACAGTTTGATAGGCTTGCTGCTAGTTTAGGTTTAGTCTTAAATCTATGAGTACATTTTTATGCATTATACATTACTTGTGCTGTTCAGTCTCACTTGAATGACAAATATGTGAACACCGTGGCTCTTTTCATCACTGTGAGTCATCACTGATTGATCAAGCCAGCCAGCAATCTTACATGTTCTCCCTCTAAAAATTCTAAAGAAAATCCTTTTGCTACAAATTAATCTGACAAATCACGATCTCATTTTCTCTCTCTTTCCTCGTTCCAGTGCCATCTCCACCGACAAATGCCAATGCCACTTTTGTCAACAAAAGCGCAATCACCTTTACCTGGACCCCCCCTAAGAACATAGCAAAAGCCACGTACCTTGTTGAACTCAACTCCACCTTCTATAGTCAGAGTTGGTCTGACAAGATCATTGACGAAACCAGCTATACTTTTTCTAACCTGACATCAGGAACCAAATACTGTTTTGAAGTGCTTGTATTGGGAGGTGAACAGGAAAGTTCCCCAGCAAGCAGGTGTACTGTGACAGGTGAGACGCTCTGAAAGGCCAGACTGCTGGGTCTGAACCCTTTAGCTTATTAGTAATTATGTGCGTCCAATTAATACTACCAATCCATTTTCTGGAAGCAAATTTGTGGACATTTTCTACATATATATATATATATACACGATTTTAAGAACTGATTACAAAGGCAGCTGATAAGATATCTTAACCAGGTTTGTTTTATTGTAATCAGTGTTTGTCAAAGTTTTTTCTACCTCATTTATTACACCTCTATATGGGCATCATTAGTTGCACGAAGCACATCAAGGCGGTACTCGATTTCTTGCCATGTTTGCTGTAGCTTAGCCTCATCGATGGCGGCAATGGCACCAGAAATCTTTAGCTTCAACTCAGTAATGTCTCGTATCTTTGCTCGATACGCGATATCTTGAACATAACCCCATAGAAAGAAGTCCAAGGGAGTGATATCTGGTGAACGTGGTGGCTAAGGAAATAGCCCATCCCTTCTAATCCGCCGGTCTGGAAATGTTTGATTGATGTTGACCCAACACTGTCCCTGTCTCCATAAAAGGACGTGATGGTGGATCTCTTTCATACTTTGTTCTGTAGTTTCACCGAGTCTGCACATCAGATTTTGGCTCAATAAACCATGCTGCACATTGTGCCTTCTCTTGAGGAGTAGCCATTGTTTTAGGGGTTTCACAATTTTGATGTGATTACAAACTTTAATAAACACTGATTACAATAAAAACAAATCCGGTCGGGATATCGTAAGAGACTTTATGGATATAAACATGCATATGTGTATGTATGTGTATAGCATTCAGTGCTTTTTATTTATTTGTTTTATTTTAGCTTTTGTAGATTAATACTGAAGATTAACACTTTGTTTGGTTTACTACATAATTCCATATGTATTCTTTTAGAATTTGGATGTCAGTATTAATCTGCAATGTACAAAATAATTGAATAAAAAAACATTAGTTGAGAAGGTATTCTAGCTGGAAACAGCTGATGATTAGAAAACCCTTGTGCAGTTATGTTAGCACATGAATAAAAGTGTGAGTTTCCATGGAAAACATGAAATTGTCTGGGTGACCTCAACTTTATGAACGGTAGTGTATATTGATATTAGTGTTTAAAATTAAATAGCGTATTACCTGATAATGTTTTTGAACAGAAACACATAATATTTCTCAACCTTAAAAAGCATTAGAGGGAATATCTTTAAAATAAAGCTCCAGGTGACAGTCTCTTGAAGCTTGTTAAGACACTAGAAAGTGAAAAAAAACTTATCAAAGCGAAAGGACGCTGTTTTGAAGAATCTAAAACTGAGGTTGCTGTGTGAACATTTTTGTCTTTTTTTACATAAATCCATGTGGGCTCATTCATAGTTTTTTTTTTTTTTTTTAAATTGACTCGTCTTGGTCATACATATGGTTGCTAACCTTTGACCACAGTGGACAGAAATAGTGCTCCACATGCAAATTTAACACGTTCTGTTTGTTCCCCAGAAACCGAGGAAAGGCAAATCAGCTTGTCGATGCTGTGCTCTTCTGCAGAAACTCTCCTCTGTGATAACAGCACCACAAGGACACGTGTTTTCAAACAGGTAGACTACGGTAAAACTAACGCATGGTTTAGAAGGTAACAAGAAAAATATGCAAAATACTACTGCTAAAATAGAATAGGCTCTTGAAGTAGCTATTTGGAGTATGTGTGGGGGGAAAATGGCTCAGTTTTGTGTTTTATAGGTGGTTTAAAAGTCATCTTTGCTTTGTGTTTTGTTGCAGTTGAAAGATCATTTCTCCGAGCTGTTGAAGGACGACATTGTTTGGACCCTGGAGGCAACTGAAGTATAAAAAACTATATCTGTTTTATAAATGTGTTGGTGAAGGCATATCTCCTGTCATGTTGTTTTTTTCTGGCCAACTTTTTGCGCCGCATATAAAAAAGGATACATGCATTGATTCAATAATAATAATCAAAATACTGTTCATATCTTAATCATGTGTTACATTTCTCTTAGTTTATTTGCGTTTTTCCTTCATCTGAACATATGTTCCATTTACTATTATTATGTTTTGTTGTTGCAAACTTTATTTCTACAACACGTTTCAAAACCAAGTTGCAAAGTGCTTTACAAAAACATGCAAAAATAAAACATTATAAAACACTTAAAATAGTACACAAATGCCTATCTGTCCAGGTTTTTACAGTTTGACTCAGCTGTTCTCATTGTAAGGAGGGATTTGTTTTGCAGTGCTAAAACAGCTGAACCATGGTCCCCATTTGCTTTAAACCTACACCATAAATTTTAGATTATTATTATTCAGGACAATAAATAAAACAAATGCACTGCAAAAACTCCAAATCTTATAAAGTGTTTTTGTGTTATTTTTAGTCAAAATGTCTCATCTCACTTGATTTAAGATAAATTCTCTTAGCAAGTGACATTCTAGCAAGATGGAGGGACTTCTTTTAATACAACACAGCTTAAATATTTTGTTAAGTCAAAAAATCCTGAATTGATCTTGTTTTGAGTTGAGTTTAACCCTCATGTTGTCCTGCGGGTCAACTTAACCTGTTTAAACGTCTGAAAATGTGGGGGGGAAAACCATATTTTCACAGTGAAACTTCTGATGTCCACAAATTTTCAACGTTTTTGGGAACTCTTTAAACATTTTTTGGTGAAAAAAAGAGAAATGTTAAAAATGTTTAATAAGAACATTCACAAAAAATCGTTTTCTTGCCAAATTTGAGGGATTTTTTTTTTAAATAAAAATTTTAAGGGAATCTTTTAAGGAATTATTGGAGTTTTCTTCCTGAGGTTTTGCAAATTTTCATAAATTTGGGGATTTTTTTGCTGATTTTTTTTTTCAGACAAGGAAACAATATTTTTTGTTTCCCATAAATGAAGACAGCAGGAGGGTTAAAACATCTCAAATTAGGAGGTTACATGAAAGCGAAAATCTATTTTCGAGTGAAAAGCTGCTTCTTTTTTTTTCTTTTTTTTTTTTTAAACATATCTGGCTTATTTTAAGACACCTAAGCTTAACAATCCTGGTAAAATGTAACTTAAAATAAGTTTTCCCAGCTAATTTTAAGATCTCAATATTCTAAATATCACATCTTATTTCAAGAAATCTTACTAAGCCATTTTTCACTTGTTCTATTGGCAGATTTTTTTTTCCACTTATTTCAAAGTAAAAGCTCCTGCAAAAAAATTTTTTCTTGTTTTGAGAGGGGAATTTTTTACAGTGTAAACTTTTGTGTCAGTGCACTATGAGGAACTAAGAAAAAGCAATAGATTGATACACTCAAAATTGGATGTACTAGATTTAAAATTACAAGCCAGTAGGAGGTCAGATCTCAGTTTTATTTGTTTCATAATGATTTAATCTATTTTTCTTTTCATGGTGTGGAATATTTATGACGGATGTTTTAAATAAATGTATTCAAAACTCTTTATGCCTTTAATTCTATTACTCTAATAATGTTTGTGTAAGGTTTACTCTACTTCTTCCTCCCAGCACTTGATGTACATGACACAATATTTTTGCGTGAGTAACACATACGCCCCTTTTCCTCTTTCTTTTTGGGAATCTTCTTTATTCCATTTTCAAACAGACAATAGACAATGGGCCAGATGTCCTACTGTAAGGGTCAGGTCATTGCAATTAAGATTTTAAATAAATGTAAAACAAGAACACAGAAAGGGAAAAACAGAAAGAAACAAAGAATAAATAGGGTTTTTTTTTGCACCTTTTATCATAAAGAAGTGGACTTAACACCTCAAAGGGAGAATTCCCTGTACCTTTAGGCATCTGTTACAGTGAGGAGAGGAGAATCTAAAGTCTCATAAAAACGAAACAAACACCACAGGAACTGGGTTGCTATTTCTGATTCGTGCTTGTGTTGGCTGATTCTGGTGTGAATGTACTGTAAATATAGACACATGTGACTCGGTAACACGTGGAGGTGTTAAACATGTTAAGATGATGTTGTTCACACCCTGCCAGCTTCGTCTACTAAAGTGAAGCTCTGTGCTTCATTTTTTTGGGCTCTCTTGTCGAAAAGGGCAGTTTCAGTTTGAGGAAGGGGTGGAGCAGCAACAATCTATACCGTTAAATGTGTGAAAATGAGAAGAAGTTGGAAATATGAGTCCACGAACATGAAACAGTTGAAGTGAAAGGACAACCAGCTTCAAGCAGCGGCATGAATTCATCGCTGGGAAACATGGACGATGCCAATAGGGAAACATCAGCAGGTTAGTTTGAAGCTGCACCTCCTGGCTCAAGGGGAGTCAGAAAACTCTGAGTTTCTCCGTAAATGGGATACACTCAACGAACAAGGATTAAAGTGAAATTCTTTGCAAGTAGTAAAAATATTTCTGTTCAGTGTGTCACAAAAAGGTAGAAGATGTAGTTACAGGTGGAAGGGAAGCTACAGTTAATCGGTTTAAAGTTTACTTTTCCTGCTGTCTGAACAGCCACATGTATAGACAAGTCCACATACAATAAGAAGAGTGCTCATAGGCTAGACGTTTGCTCTTTAAATCTGCTGTGATTGCTTTCACTGACATCCTTCAAATCTGAACCATAAACATCACAGTGACTTGATTCATCATTCATTTTGAAAATGAAACATCATCTGTGACAGAAAATGAGACAATCTGGAAACAGTTTTTGTCTGACACATATGATGTGATACAGCACAATACAATTCAGTACTTTTCTTTTTCAAGTTGGGGAATTCCTTTGGACTGGTGCCTCTGCATTTTATATATGGAGTACATTTACACTACTGTTCAAAAGTTTGGGGTCACTTAGAAATGTCCTAGCTTTTGAAAGAAAAGCAGTTTTTTTCAATGAAGTTAACATTAAATGAATCAGAAATACGGCCTTGTTAATGTGGTAAATGACTATTCTAGCTGGAAATGGCTGATTTTTTATGGAATATCTCCATAGGGGTACAGAGGAACATTTCCAGCAACCATCTAATGCTACATTGTGTTAGCTAACGGTGTTGAAAGGCTAACTGATGATTAGAAAACCCTTGTTCAGTTATGTTAGCACATGAATAAAAATGTGAATTTTCATTGAAGACATGAAATTGTCTGGATGACCCCAAACTTTTGGCTGGTAGTGAACATTTGATTGTCGATCATGTGGTCATGTACATATAGAGGCTGTGCACATTCTAGTATAATATATTGTCGTTGCACAGCCTATTGCATGACTTGACATTGCACAACTTAACAACATTACCTTGTTTAAAGCAAAATATTGCATGAATTAAAGCAACATGCAGCACATCTGTTCATCCCAACAAGTAACTGCTCGACTTTGGAACCTTTAGCTCAAACTATGAAAAGGAAACAAATGAGTTTCTAAACAACTGAGTCTCTATTTGGGTACTCTTGACAAAGTTACAAAGAACAGTATTTCTTTTCATTAAGCTTAAAGTTGAAAAAGTAGCACACATCCCAAGTAGGTCTATTTCTTATCCAGGATCCCGTCAAACTTCTCATCTGACACTCGTAGTGGCTGCCGCGACAGTAACCCTGGTCACAGGACTCTTCCTGTCCCTCATTTTGTTTGGTAAGTATTGACATAGATTTTAACAATCCCACATTTGATATATTACTCAATTGGTATACTGTATTTGTACATTTTGCAGTTTCTGTTTGTGACTTCATGTCTGTAAACCTGAAATTAATGCATGTTTCAGATTTATAAGCCACTTCTTAAAATAAGATAATCTGATATAGTTTCTCTAAATGAAAGATAATAAACTAAAACATAATTGTAAAGTAACTTTTGGCATTAAATTATAAATAGAATGTAGATAAAATCTACACGCTGTAATGAACCTTTGGCACTACTTACTGCATGTCAGTCACATGGACAGCGGCGCCAGAAGTGGATCGGCCCTTAAAAGCATCAGAAAAAGAGCTGCTGGAGCAACTGCTGCAAAGTCAGAAGAAGCTCAGTGATCTGAACCTGATGCTTCACACGGTCACTCAAGGTGATTTACATTTTGTTCTCTGGCACAAACATCTGCCATCCTATGATGTGACATCTAAAAGTTCCTGATTTCAGTCTCACTATTCTGAAGTCACTGTTGCGTTTGATCAGCCAGTGGCTCCGGTTCTTATCAGATATATGTCTGATGCATACATCAAGTGTTCCGTTCCTCCGTTGTGCAGATTCCAGGTGCCGTGTTTGTCCTGAGGGCTGGCTGTGGTGGAGGGATCATTGCTACTTCTTCTCAATCGGACTGCAGGAAAATCGTCGGTGGAACGAGAGCGCTGAGTTCTGCCAACAACACAACAGCAGCCTGGCTGTCATCAAAGACTCCACAGAGATGGTAACTGCACCTGAAGAATAGCTCGTTTTACAAAGCTGGGAATCACTGAGGTTTGGCAAACGCCACTGATGTTAAGTCCAAGACAAAACATTTCAGAGGAAGGTGAGAAGAGTGTAGCTCCGGAGAGCTTCAGGAGATGCCAACTGGATTTCTGCTTTTGGTTTTTGAAGACGTTTCACCTCTCAGCCAAGAGGTTTCCTCAGTTCTAACGGAATGTTGTAACGTTCAGGAAATATACTGTCACCCCAAATCATATGGTGATGGTACATGTGAATGATTGTGAAACCGTTAGGCGAAGGATGAGTCAAGGTGTCAGTGGTGGTCTGAGGATCTCAGCTCTCCATGATCTTAAGACTACAGACCTTGTATTGGGTTTGTGTTCTCTCTGTCCAGAGATGATTTTTCTAGTTTAACATAGATGGCTTCCTTAACTCTTCCGTCTCCTGAAGCTCTTTTGATTACCATGATTTGGATGATTGCAAATCTACACAGACAAGACTAATCTCAACATCAAACTCATAAACACAGATTTTTGACGCACAAAGCACAAATTTGCTTTGAAGATTTCTCTGAAGATTTATAAGTACAATAAGAAAAAAGCGTCCCATAGTTTTGTAAAAAGAAAGATGAAGCCTTAGAGAAAGGCACAGAGGAGGGACAGACAGAAATAAGAACAATAATAAAACAGCTCTATGGAAGTGGAAGAACTAATTCATTCATTTTCATAGTAATCAAGCAGGTGAATCTGAGGATCTTTTGATGTTGTTTCCACCACAGGATTTTATTCAGGATGTGATGAGGAAGTTCTCCAACTTTCCTTTCCTGTGGGTGGGGCTGACAGACACCAAGGAGGAGGGTCAGTGGATGTGGAGGGACGGCACAGACGTCCAGCACGACATGCCGTAAGTCCCGAGCATCAGTTTAGATGGGGCTTAATTTGTCTCATAGAGAAAATTGCAGTAGAGCATCTAAGACATATTAACCAAAAAACAATGCCAATATATAAGCACTGAGTCGGCGCCACCAATGTTATCGCCTAAAAATTAGCCTGGACTCATCCATGCCACATCCATTTTCCTCCACAGTAAAAAATGGCACATCCTGACTTCTCCAAATAAATACTCAGAGTCGTCTCTCAAGTCAAAGCAAAGTTTTACTTTCGCAAGGAATCACTTGAACAGAGCAGAGTCTGAACGAGTGACTGGCAATAGTTTTTAAACAGGCATAAACCGGTTACATTGGTATTTTCAGTTTCTAAGCAGCCAGTTTCAACCGGCTGCTTGCATGATCAACTTGTTAAACTTTTATGGTCAGCGTTAAATCATGGAAATTTACTGGGTACATTGGGTTATATGAGCTCACAGTCACTCAGTTATACAGTAATTTGAAATCATAAAGATAACTAAAAAACAAAATAAATATAATTTTATAACAACACTGCTGTTCAAAAGTTTTTGGTCACTTAAAAATGCCCTCATTTTTGGAAAAAAAGCCCTTTTTTTTAAATGAAGATAACATTAAATTATTCATAAATACAGTTTAGGCATTGTGAATATGGTAAATGACTATTCCAGCTGGAAACAGATCTTTTTTTTTTCAAACATATTTTTATTGAACTTTTTTAGTGCAAAGCAAAAGTAAAAAAATAACTACATCTTGCAGTAGTACTTTTACAGTACACTGAAGTAAGGATGGATACAGCAGGTATACAGTTAAAATCAAAACAAGACAAATCAATGCATAACCGACAGACGGATAGAAATAAATAAAAATAATAATAATAAATAAAAATAAAATAAAATAATAGTGATAATAATAATCTGGGAGTCTTCGGTGGCCACATCAGATTTTAGATTACAAGTTAGGAAAAGAGAAAAACAGCTGATTTTTAATAGAATCTCTCCATAGGGGTACAGAGGAACATTTCCAGCAACCATCACTCCTGTGTTCTAATGCTACATTGTGTTAGCTAATGGTGTTGAAAGGCTAACTGATGATTAGAAAACCCTTGTGCAGTTATGCTAGCACATGAATAAAAGTGTGAGTTTTCTTGGAAAGCATTAAATTACCTGGGTGAGCCCAAACTTTTCAACGGTAGTGTACATATGCTAACATACACAAACATGACACTTTAGTTTAGGATTAACCTATGTAGTTTTGTTGAACATTTTAAACTATCTGCTGTGTTTACACAGCGCCCTCCATAATTATTGGCACCCCTGGTTAAGATGTGTTCTTTAGCTTCTAATAAATTCACTTTTTTTCTAAATAATATAGGACCACAATGGAAAAAAAGAAGAAAATCCAACCTTTAATTCAAGTGCATTTGTTCAGTGGGGGACAAAAAAATCACACATTAATAAATAATTCCTTTTTACATCAAATCACGTGTGCCACAATTATTAGCACCCCTGATGTTAATACTTTGTACAACCTCCTTTTGCCAACAAAACAGCACCTAATCTTCTCCTATAATACATTTTTCAACAGTTTTCAGTGTGAGAATATGCTTCTGCAATAAAAGTTGAATTTATTTTAAGGTTTTCAACACATCTTAACCAGGGGTGCCAATAATTATGGAGGGTGCTGTACATCTACAGTATATATTTAAATATCATTCACCGTATTCCTGTGGATATTTCACTTCTCAACCTTGAAGCTTTTTCAGCTCTAACAGCTCGAGTTCTTCAGCAGCCTTTTGGATGAAATGTGAAATTTCTTCAAGAACCTTCACGAATCTCATCACCTTTACGTTTCCTCTGAAGGGTGACGGTGGAGTGGGATGCCGATGACAGGGACTGTGCAGATCTGAGGGGAGGCGGGACTCTATTCGCTGCTGACTGTGAAGCCTACGGACCCTGGGCTTGTAAAAGAGAGTCCTAACAGGCAGCACGCGGATCCTCACACAGCTGACAAAAGACTAAGTAATGCAGAATTTCGAATCCAGGTGCGGTTCATGCGTGTGCAGTGTTTTCTTTTCGGACTGTGAAATATTTGTGGACAATGTAACAAGATGAGGCAGAAAACAGTATCAGAGATGTCAAGTTATGCATGAAAAGTTTATTCTGTGCAGATCTGAAAGTGCATTGTAAAGTGCATGCGTTTATGAAGATGCAGAGTGTGTTCCATGTCTGAACATACACCCCCTGTCAAAAGATTTAGGACTCTTCTCATTCAAATAAAGTAGAACCTGTCCGACAACTTTTGACAGGGAGTGTATTTCATCATATGCATGTGATCAGGGCAGGACTCTGATCATTCATGTAAAGTTTCAGGCAGATTGGAGCATGTTCAGGGCATTTACACAGCATTTGAAATGTCATGGCGACGGATCAAAATTCCAGAGGCCGCCACGGACACGCCCTTTGACTTTGGAAAAAAATTTTAATAACTTTAGATCATTAAGGCCTCCTGTATATACCGGCCGAATTTGAGGTGAATTGGAGTTTCCCCCGAGGAGGAGTTCGCTGTAGAAAAAAATGAAAAATGGGCAAAATCTGACATTCAACGCAAAATAGCTCACTTCCTGTTGGGTTTGGAATGTGGCTGACACTGACTTTTTTGTTCAGCCTGATGTGCTGCATATGTGTACCAAATTTGGTAGATACACCCCCTGTCAAAAGTTGTAGGACAGGTTCACTTTATTTGAATGAGAAAGTGTCCTAAAACTTTTGACAGGGGGTGTACATGTGGATGAAATCAAAGGGGCATTTTTCAGCAAATCCAGGGGGAAGGAGTCCACTATGTCTTTATACTTCTAATCAACTTAAATAAATGTTTTCAGTTTTTAGGCTGTACAGTCAGTTCTTTTTTGTTTGAAATCTTAGTTTCTAACGTATTTTTTTTTAGCTATATTTACAATGCTGATTCTGATTGGTTTTGTCCATTAACACTTTCTTTGCCACTGATTTATATTTATCGCCACTTTTTAACCGAAGCTTGAGGTATAATAAATTACGTTTTTTGTTTTTTCGGAGAGAAATTGGGAACAATATATTCGTAACATTCCGGGAAATGAAATCCTAAATCTGTCTTTTCAAAAGTCAGAGCACAAATTTCAGATCAAACTTGAAGAAAACCTTCCCCTTCAGAACAAGACAATTTCAGCTGTATTTTGAATCCTTCTAAACATCTAACAAGAGCGTTAACTGCTCAGTGAGCTGAGATTTTGTGTGGCTCCATGATTGTCATGAGTGTGCGACCATCCAGTGGGGCAAACAGAGGGTAGAGCTTCCCTCTAAAGGTTCCAGTGAAGGTGTAGATGTGAGACTTGGTTTCTGCGTTGTAGAAGGAGATCTGACCTTCTTCATAGTCTAAGTAGATGCCCATTCGCCGGGGCACGAGGCCGACAGGTAGCTGTATCTCTGGCTTGCTGCAGGCAAAGAAATGGTGTGTGCTGCGCCACAGAGCCCAGTAGCCCTGCTTTGGTGTCATCTCGAACTGCCCTTGCCGCTGTGAGGTGGCGGTGGTCAACCCCACGCGCCAGTAGCCGTTGTTGGCTATGTCTACCTCCCAGTAGTGGCGTCCGCAGTCGTAGCCCTCCCAGCCGAGCACGCACTGCCAGCTGTTGAAGCGCTGGGAGCTGTAAGGCGGGTCGGTCTCCACGTGGGCCTCCTGGACCTTGCGCTGGTCGTCTGACAGCTGCAGCCATGGGTGGTTGGTCATGGGGTCAAGGACCACATCAGCTGTCGGGGGGAAAAAGAGATGGATTAGCTCACCAAACCACAGCTGCCATGTTTTGTGGCTATGTGACACGAGGTGCTGGTTGACGTTACCTGCCGCAGTGCAAATCCAGCTCCAAACTGAAAGCAGAGATGCAGAGAGTTCGTCAGAGTTGCAGTAGAAAAATAAATGTTTGAACAATCCAGATTCATCACAGTTAGTGACTCAGCTGTAGCCAGTATCCACATGATAATAAATTTGATGGGCTTTTTGGCTGAGCAGAGAGGAAACAAATATGGAAACAAATTAAACATGTAAGTAGTAAAATATTTATAGCATGTTGGGCTGCCATTTTTATCCAGCACTGGTAACATCTGTGGGTGCCTGGAAGAATTTCAACCATCTTAATTTTATTACATTTTTGTGAAATGAAAACCTTTTATTCTTGTTTTAAATCATTTTTGATGATTTATGACATTATAATTTTGTTATTGTACGAATAAGCCATTTTGATTTCTCTCTATGTCTTGCCATGGTTGTGCTGACTTCATATTACAGGAAGCAAAAATGTGACAGCAGGAAAAAAAAAAAAACACCCAGCAGCTGCTTTGGATTCAGGAGGAAGCAAAAAAGTGGATCTAAATGATGATCGTTGAGTTTTCTTTCTTTTTCGAACAATTTTTGCTGAAACATTGTCAAAATACACACCTGAATTGGGGATGTATCTCGGAATTCCAGCTTTCCAGGTCCTTTGCTTTGCCAGTAGCCATAACTGTGAAATCATTCTCTGAGAAGGAAAAGGGTAAAGGGAAAATTTTTATTTTCCGGCATCACGTTTGGTATTGATTCCAGCCACTTACTGCTTCCTTGTGACTCAGCGTTTGAAAATAACTGTTTAGGAGGTTGGTGTAGTCAAAATTTTAAACCCTAGTAAACCTTTCAGGAAGCACTGTCTCGTTATGTCAGGAGCAGTTTACTAGCCTAGCCGCGCTAGACAACCCACGGCAACGAATTTAATTCTCTGCCAGGGTGGGTCTAGTTACCCTCCATAAGGCTCGAGGCTGGATTCTCCTAAAACTGGCCGGACCAATCACCATGAAGTGTAGAGTCAGAAGGCGGGCGTAACTAAGTGACGACAGAGGCGCGACGATTCTGACAGAAACAACCGGCGCACAATAAACAGTTATGTTTCGACTCAGCTTTGGCCACAGCCCTTAAAAGATTTGAAGCTAAAATTCAACTTGAAAGATAAACAAAGGACGGCACTGAAGTGTTTCATTGAGAAGAAAGACGTATTTGGACTTATGCCGACGGGATATGGCAAATCCTTAATATACCAGTTGGCTCCGCGGCTCCGCTGGTTAGGAAGCTAATGGGACTTAGCCACAATCCGCCGGTGCTCTCGGAACTACGTCAGCCTATTCGTTGCATTGATTGGTTGTATACCTACCCAATTGTTGCAGAGGGATTTGATAGACAACCTTTTAGCCCGCCTCCCTCCCTGTCGAACTTCCCTAGACCCTTGTGCCGTCAGAAACATGGGTGTAGCTTGGCTAGGCTAGCAGTTTACTGCTTTTATACAAGTTGCAGAAAGTCACAAGCATCAAGTTAGGCGCCACAATAAAACATTCTCTTAAATTTTAACAAGTCTATTACTACGTACACTACCGTTCAAAAGTTTGGGGTCACTTACAAATGGCTTTGTTTTTGAAAGAAAAGCAGTTTTTGGCAATGAAGATAACATTAAATGAATCAGAAATCCAATCTAGACATTTTTAATGTGGTAAATGACTATTCTAGCTGGATACGGATGATTTCTAATGGAATATCTCCATAGGGGTACAGAGGAACATTTCCAGAAACCATCACTCCTGTGTTTTAATGCTACATTGTGTTAGCTAATGGTGTTGAAAGGCTAACTGATGATTAGAAACCCCTTTGTGCAGTTATGTTAGCACATGAATAAACAAATGGAAAACATGGAATTGCCTGGGAGACTCCAAACTTTTGAACAGTAGTTCAAAATCATAACCGTAATCTAATCAGCAAAGGAGATGAGAGTTCATCAGCATAATCTACACCGTTGAGGTTACCAGAGCAGAAGCAGTTCAGAGCCTGAGTCACAAAGTTGATTTATTGCTGCTTTGCGCGACTCAGAGAGCAGAGTCCACTCAAATTACTTGCGTAATATTGTTTCATGACCCTTGGCAACGCTTGTGGTAAAACATCTTTGTTTCATCTTTTGAGTTGAAGCCAAAAATTTGTTTATCTGCTATCAGTCTGTTTTACAGCCTGAACCTTAGTTTATTTGTGTGTTACAGGAACAGTGAATATGTTTATCTTTATATATCATGTTTACTGCCTGTATCATTTTACAAAGAAAAATGTTGCTGTTTCTCACCGTATTGTCTTCCTTGAGCAGAGACCAGGTGATGAACTCCATCAGCGGCAGCAGCTTCCCCAGACGTTTCTTCTTTATTCCCAGTAGACGCAGCACTTTGCCAAGCTCTTCACTTTGTACACCGCAACTCTGCAAACACAAAAACCCACTTTACTTGCGAGATTTAGCAATATTTTCTCAGAGAATTCTCTCAATGTAGAGCTTTGTGCCAGAGAACGGGCCCACACTTTGACTAGTTCTTCATAACTGAGCTGTACTAGCTTTGATTTCTGGTGCAGTCACATCTTTCCAGTAGTTTCTGGACCCTTTAGTTTTAGGTCTATGTCTGCTCACCTCAGTCGCCTCCTGAACCTCCTTTGCCCACTCCATGATCCTCATCTGTGTTTTCTCATTAGCGTCCTTCTCTTCTTCTTTTCCCTCTACTCGACTCTGCGATGCCCAGGGGTTCTCCTTCAGCAGCTGAGGACACAAAAACAGGAAGTGAAGATTTACACTTTGTAGTTTGAAAAACTCAATAAGATTTTCTTCCAAAGCTGAAGCTGTTGGGCAGTTTTAACCTTGATCAGTAATTGATAGGTAAATCTCCGTTTAATCAACCTGATCTGTCATGATTACTGACCCTGTCCACATGGTGGAGTTCATTGGCCCACTCCAGGATCAGTTTTCTGCTCTCCTCAAGACTCCGTTCGGTTTTCCGGTCGGAGAATCTGGCATCTCTCTTACTGGTACCTTCCTCTGGATCTTCTCTGCCCTGTTTAAACACATTGCACTCTGTTAGACAGTCTCGTCTAGTGTCAAATTACACAGAAACAATTGCTCACATTGCCAATAAAGTGAGACATGTCTATTTCGACCTACCCTGTGTGAGACCTTACTGATAAAAGGTTAAAGCTGGATGGTGCTTGTTATGCAATGAGGCCACGAGTGCCAACGATAAGTGTTACGCATTACGAATCTGGGCCTTAGGCTGTAAAAGATACATTTACACAATTCCTATTAGCAGCCAATGCACTGATGAGCCGAGTCATCAGTTTCGATATGAACAAGACATTGTTTCCCATGGCAACGCCTATCTAATCTATGTGCGCACAGATTCTTCTTCCCCTGGACTCTGTGCTACATAAGATGCATCTGGAGGCAAAAAAGCAGAAATGCAAGTGTAATAATGGCTACTTAAGTGAAACTTCACACATCTGAAGGCCTTATTTCTAGTTAGGAATTTATAACGGGGGTAGATGATTAACATACAACCCTGCGACACAGTATTCTCTTGCTTTTCTTTTTAATCAATACACTGCTTAGGTTTTTTTTTAAAAGTTGACTTTTAACATGATTTGACAAAAGACCTACAATATGCTTAGTGTAAGTGGGACAGGCTACCCATTAGCATCAGTGCTTCCACGTCATGTTTACTTGTCTTTGAGGCCCTTTTTGTACAATCTGTTCATGTCTCTTTTAATTTACTCTGTGGAGTTGTGAATTTTTGATAAGTATTAACATTTCTGGGCTGCACAGTGGCTCACTTCACAGCTAGAAGATCCCCGGTTCACGTCCCGGCCTTCTGGATCTTTCTGCGAGGACTTTACATGTTCTCCCTGTGCATGCGTGGGCTTTCTCTAGGTTTTCAGGCTTCCTCCCACAGTCCAAAAACATGCTGAGGTTAATTGATAATTCTAAATTGTCTGTAGGTGTGAATGTGAGTGTGATTGTTTGTCTCTATGTGTAGTCCTATGATAGACTGGTGACCTGTCCAGGGTGTCCCCTGCCTTCACCCTAAGTCAGCTGGGATAGACTCCAACCCACCGTGATCCTAATGAGGATTAAGCAGTGCATAGATAATGGATGGATTGACATTTCTGTGTCTCAGTTTTCAATCTTTCCTAAGCTTCTACCTTGCAGATTTGGTCCACCTGCGCCTTCCAGTCGTGGATGAACTGCACACACTCTTGCAGGCTGCGGAGATCCTTCAGACCGTTCTGTCGAGGGTGCTCCTGCAGGGGGCACGACAGTGTCACGTAGAAGTCCATTTATTGAAAAACAGAAGCGGAATGTCAGTTTCCAGCTCTTGGTTTACCTGTAAGCGTTGTCCGGTGAGGACGCTAGTTTTGGTGGATCTGCTGGGGGCCGAGCTGTGAACCTGGACGGCCTCTTCAGGTATCTTCCAGCGAACAGCCCCAATGGAGCTGCTCAGGGTGACGCTGCTGTCCTTCCGCAGCTTGCCAACCCCTGCAGAGGTACAAATGCAGAACATCTTTTGAGTCTCAGTTGGCATTATGTTCATGTGACAGCAGAAAGCAGAGGGGAAAAGGAAGGTTTACATCTTGTACAAAGGAGGTCGGTGAGATTTACAGTAATCAGTGCTTTTAAAAAGTCAGCAAATTTGATTATTAGCTTTTGAATGTTTCATTAGTCTGGATTTAATCCATGAATGAAATCTTTGAGTTACAGGGCAAAGGTTGTCAGTGATTAAACACACACATAGAGAAAAAAATATCAAAAACAACATACTTTTGTCAGTCTTTAGGATGCTCTTCATCTCTATGCCAGCGTCCACACTCATGGCTGCAAAGATGAAATCCCATGACAATAATTAAATGTTTGGTGACCAGTGATGGAAGAAATAAAAGCAACAGCACAATATATTTAAAAAAAAATAGATTAGATTAAAAAAAATCTGTTCTAGAAATGATAAAAGTCCAAACAGATGAAAAATTTGTCAAATATGGAACAACTAATACTGATATGCAATCCAAGCAAACATTTACATGCGAATTAGAAATCTGTACATGCACTAGTGTTCAAAAGTTTGGGGTCACTCAGGCATGTTCATACTGTCCGTGAAAATTCACACTTTTATTCATGTGCTAACATAACTGCACAAGGGTTTTCTAATCATCAATGACCCTTTCAACACCACTAGCTAACACAATGTAGCATTAGAACACAGGAGTGATGGTTGCTGGAAATGTTCCTCTGTACCCCTGTGGAGATATTCCATTAAAAATCACCTGTTTTCAGCTAGAATCGTCATTTACCACATTAACAATGTCTAGACTGTATTTCTGATTCATTTAATGTTTCTTCATTGAAACAAAATGCTTTTCTTTCAAAAACAAGGACATTTGTACGTGACCCTAAACTTTTGAATGCTAGCATATGCTCTATAGTTCATTTATTTAATTGCACATCGATCAACAACTGCTCGGACAAAGTCTACATATCACATATAAACCCACAATACAAAAACAATAAACAATAAAAGTATACAGCATGATAAATTAATGTACATGTATATATTAAAATAGGCTTTTCTAAACTGAATCACATCACACAGGCCTTTATTATAAGCATAAACAGTGTATCGCATGTGAGCTCTTAGTGTCGTACCTTCTGGCTGATGGAGCGCTGCTGCAGTCGTGGTGGTGGTGGAGCAGACTGGATGGCTTCTGCTGCCTGTGCAATCTTTTTGTCCCTGTCCACTCCTCCGCGACCTTTGGACTTTTTATTGCCATTTTATTATTTTTTTATATGCAGAGCTCCCTGACACGAACCTTGTCACCTTCCTGAAGCTGCCTGCATAGTCACGACCAGGGCGCAGGGACAGGAGGTTTTATGGCAGCAGTCAGTCTTGAAATCACTGGGTGTGACGCACGTATGATTTTCACAGTGGTGTTGCTAGAAACTGTTAGGAGGATTGTTAATGTTAGAATAAACCAGAGATATAAAATCCTTGTAAACTTAAAAAAAAACTCATAAAAATCCTTAAGATTGTTTTTTTGGCTCAACAGTAAAGATCTTTGCCTTGACAGACATAATGCTAAGGATTAGAGCTAATTGTTGCATCCCATTATTCGTTGTGGTTGACATATCTTGTCTCTAACATAAAAACAAAGTTGCAGTTTTTCCATTTTTTGCATTAGAGGGAGGAATTTTGACACTCAAATCTCACTGATGTAAAAAGACAAAGCCACTGTTGTTCAAAGGTTTTGGGTCACTTAGAAATCTCCTTATTTTTGAATGAAAAGCAGTTTTCTTTTCAATGAAGATGACATTAAATAAATCAGAAATACATTCTAGACATTGTTAATGTGGTAAATGACTATTCTAGCTGGAAATGGCTGATTTTTAATGGAATATCTCCATAGGGGTACAGAGGAACATTTCCAGCAACCATCACTCCTGTGTTCTAATGCTACATTGTGTTAGCTAATGGTGTTGAAAGACTAACTGATGATTAGAAAACCCTTGTGCAATTATGCTAGCACATGAATAAACGTGAGTTTTCATTGAAGACATGAAATTGTCTGGGTGACCTCAAACTTTTAAACGGTAGCATAGCCTTAGTGTACATCATGTGGAAATTGATATTCATGTAAATATTCAGACTGCAACTTTCTAATGATTTGGCGTGTATTAGGTCTTTGCCTGTTTTTACTTTATATGACGATCGGTGTTTGGTTTTCTCCGTTTGTCTATCTGGCTGTCTGTGTGTTCGCAACGTTACTCAACAACAGACTAACAGATTTCAATGAAATTTTCAGGGAAGGTCAGAAATGACACAAGAACCAAGTGATTAGATTTTGGCAGTGATGCAGCTCATAGTTTGAATCCACAGATTTGTTAAAGATTTCCGTATCACTGCGACGGCGGTGCTGTAACTATGGCAATAGGTGGACACTCAACTACCTGCTGATGTCACATGATTGTGATCCTGGTACAAATCCAAGGACTTATGGGAACTTGTCTGCCAGAAATGATACAAGGAACAATGGATTAAATTGTGGGGGCGTTTCCAAATCCCATCAATTCCCGTCACCCGCTACATATTTATAGGTCAGCAAGCAACCTTGCTGGAGTACTATGCTCTCTGAGTGCTTTTCTAGTTGTACTCTGGTCTAATTGCATAACTAACATTAACTACTATCAACAATTAAACAGAAACCTTTGTGGCTGTGCATGCACAGAGTTGTAATTTGAAAATACACTGCAAACTACATACTTACAAAAAAAAGGCAGGAAAATGCAGGAAAATCAAGTATCTGAATTTCCCCCTCAGATTTCCTGGTTCATTTAATAAATACATTACATAATTTCCCTTTATGTATCCATTCTGCTGATTTGACCTGTAATCACAGATGTAACAGGGCCATAAAGACATGATAGTGCATTAGAGAGGATCTGTTACCTCGAAAGAAACCAAAATGCTAATGTTCAGTCCTGGGTGTAGATGTTGCATCAGTTCTTGTGTTACTTTCTCCTTTAACCTCAATGTACTTGGTCCACCAAGGCAGAATGTTTGCTGGACCTCTGTGAAGTAAGAAGAATGTCACATCTCGAGCCTCCAGATTCTCCTCATCACCATGGACGACTGCGTTATCACTCCGAAAAAGGCTGCTATGCAAGTGAGCCACATTTGGCTGCTTATAACAATGCCACCTGTGCTATGTGGACGCCAGCCTGAAGCTTTCTGTTCCATTGTTTCATTGATTTTTTTGTGGACAGTGATATAAGGCTTTATAATATACAGTTATGCCTCAAAAAGGGAGTTAACCCCTTGTTTCTGGGCGAGGCTGAAAACTTTTCGAAGTACCCTCGTACGTTGTGTTTTATCGGCAAAACATCCAGAACTAGAATGACATCTTTCCTTAAAGTTGCCTCTATCCTTCTTTTGTTCCTGCGTCATGGTGTTGAATAATGGCCAGAAAAGCTTTTTTGCAGCATATTAAGGGATCAGATATGATATGATGACATCCATCCATCCATTCTCTATACACTGCTCAATCCTCACTAGGGTTGTGGGGGGCTGGAGTTTATCCCAGCTGACTTGGGATGAAGACAGGAGACACCCTGGACAGGTCACCAGTCTGTCGCAGGGCAACATAAGCGACAAACAATCATGCCTATGGACAATTAGAGTTTCCAGTCAATCTCAGCATATTTTGAGACTGTGGGAGGAAGCCGGAGTACCTGGAGAAACCAACACATGCACAGGGAGAACATGCAAACTCCATGCTGAAAGATCCCAGGAAAGCCGGGGCGTGAACCGGGGATCTTCTAACTGCAAGGCAACAGTGCTTTTTATGACATAACTGATAAAAAAAAAAAACGCCATCATTTCATCCTATTGGACGTTTGACGCTCATGGTTTCCTCTGGATGAGTTGCTACACCCTGCAAAGAAGTTTAAGTATCTCAGAATCTTGTTCATCAGTTATAGGACAACAAAGCATGAGATGGACAGATGGATAAGGACAGCTTTAGCTGTAATGCATGCATTGTTCCCTCATTGTTGTGATAAAAGAATTGTGCTGGAAGCCAAGGCTTTTGATTTGCAGTCGACTTACACTACCGTTCAAAAGTTTGGGGTCACCCAGACAATTTCATGTTTTCCATGAAAAGTCATGTGCTAACATAACTGAACAAGGGTTTTCTAATCATCAGTGAGCCTTTCAACACCATTAGCTAACACAATGTAGCATTAGAACACAGGAGTGATGGTTGCTGGAAATGTTCCTCTGTACCCCTATGGAGATATTCTATTAAAAATCAGCCATTTCCAGCTAGAATAATCATTTACCACATTAACAATGTCTAGACTGGATTTCTGATTCATTTATTGTTGTCTTCTTTGAAAATTACATATTTTCTTTCAAAAAATAAGGACATTTCTAAGTGACTCCAAACTTTTGAACTGCACTGTATGTTCCAACCCTCAAATATGGTCATGAGCTCTGGGGAGTGAGCGAATGAGTGAGATTACATATATAACTGGTCATAATGGGTTTCCTTCCAAGAGTTGCTAGGCTCAGTCTTAGTGATTAAGTGAAGAGCCCAGAAGGATCTCGGAGTAGAGTTCCTGCTCCTTCACATGAAAGGAACCAGCAGAGGCAGTTTGGGTGGGTTAGATGCAGAACCCACAGGAGGGATTATGTATCTCATCTGGCCTGGGAATGCCTTGGGATCCCCAAGGAGGAACTGGAAAGCGTTGCTGGGGAGGGGAACACCAGCTGCCACTAGGACTCAGCCCCAGAGGAGCAGAAATAAATGGAACGATGGACATTTGTGTGAATCTTTTCATAATTAGCTTATAGATTTAGGAGCTAGGGTCAAAAATGTGCTCTGTGATGCCACACTGACTTTTGACTTTAAAGCAGGGGTGTCAAAAATAAGGACCGCGGGCCAAAATCCGCCCACCAGAGGGTCCAATCCCGCCTGTGGGACGACTTTGTAAAGGGTAAAAATTACAGAGAAGATATTAACTGCATATTGTAAATTTGTAAAACTATAAATCTAAGATAATTTCTAGATCATGAAAAGTTGTTTTAACCATAAACTAAAATACTAGACTGCTCATTGTTCCTTGGTCATTTTCTCTCATTTTTGTAATATTCTGTCTATTCTGTTTTTGTCGTTTTGCGTTTTCTTTTTGTCTCGCTTGTGTTTTTTTGGCTATTTGTGGTCGTTTTGTGTCTATTTTTTGTCGCTTTCTAACTTTTTTGTTTAATATTTTGTCCCTTGTTTTGATTCGTGTCATTTGTCTTTTTTGTTGTTTTGTGTCTCATTTTGGTTTTTTCTGACTTTTGTCTATCTACTTGTCTATTAGTTTTGTCTATTATCTGGAACTAAATGATATAGCATTTTAATATATCATTCAGTTCCACATACCTGTGACCACATGCTTTGTTCCTTTACAGACACTCTGTGTAGACACTTAGGAAACTTCCAGTTGCTCGGAATGTTTTTGTAAAAAGATAATTCCTTTAATGTGAACATTTTCAAAACATTTTTTTTGCACTACAATAAAGAAAATATTTGGACTTGTGGATCTTTATAGGTTGTTATGCTGTTGTTATTAAGTGATCCGGCCCACTTGAGATCAAATTGGGCTGAATGTGGGCATGGCCGTAGCCAGGTATGAGGTCAGCGAGGTCCGGACCTCACCTATTTTTTCCGAGTTTTTTTTTTTTTTGTGCCAAATATGCCCAACTGAATAAAACATAAACTCATAAAAACTTGAAACCTCTCTGTGAAACGTGCTTGTAAATTTTAAATTGTGGTAAACATCCATGGGCTTTGTGTTCTGTTTGTGCCTGTGTGCGTGTTGCGGTGAAAAGCTGTTTGATCAGCTGATGCACGTACCCGCAAATGCGCCCTGTGACGCGCTTGGCAGCGGGCCAAACCCCGTTCAAAAACTAGTGTTTTTATTATTAGCACTTTGTAGACCACATCCCCGCCCATCTACACCAAGGTGACAACAATATATATTTTTTTTTTAGATAATTCGGCACTAGTTCGGCCTGTCAGATCATCTGATCAAAGAGTTTAATTACTTTTATCCACAGCAGAGAGCGCGTCCGGCGCTTTTTTAAATTTATTTATTTATTTATTTTTTATGAGCGCCTGGCTCATCAGACAACATACAATGTATGTTGAAGATATTTCTAACCTTTCCAGTGACGACTTGTGTCTGTGAGAGGTCATTCTCAGCCATGCGAAGACTTAAGACATGGCTTAGATCTACCATGTCCAACAACAGACTGACAGGCCTGGCGAAGATGCATGTGCATCAGAAAGTGGAGGTGAACCGGGAGAATATCTTTCGACGGTGGGATGCCTCTGGTCACAGGAGGATTCAGCTAGCCTTTGATGTAAAAAGTTGATTTGTTTTTTTGAAAAAATATACATTTTTGTTTGGAAAATGCTGATTTCACATCATTAAAAGATATTTAAACAACAAACATCTTGTGTGACTTGTAGCCTAAAAAATATATATAAAAATAAATATTTAAAAAAAAACATTGAAAAATTTTCGGCGCGCGCTTTGCGCGCACATCATGGACCTCACCTATTCCAAAATCCTGGCTACGGCCCTGAATGTGGGCCCTGATTTAAAATGAGTCGGACACCTCTGCTTTAAAGTATAAAGGCCGCAACTTTTACACCTGAGTAAGTGTCCAAGTGGTTAAGATAGATACACCATTCCCGGACCATTTGCTGTCTGTCTCTCTTTCTCTACAGTGCCCTGTCACATGGCTGTTAGATGTGCACAAGGTGACAGTAATTACAGTGAAGTATTTGTGTAACTGTGGCAGGAGATAGGGCATAGGTCACAGCTGTTACATAACGAGACGTTGCCTCAGGGGTCAAAGTTTCAAAGTGAACCACCTGGCACATGTTGACAGGGGGGAAAAAAACCCACAATCCACCTCCTCCACAAGTAGCAAGCAGTTTTAGATTTATTTTTCAAATGCAGGAAAGTGTGTGACAATATTCAACAAATGTAAAAAAAAAAGAAAAGAAAAATCCAAACTCATTTACTTAACCAAGGTGTTTGTGTGTTTTAAATATTTCTCTCAATATCTTAAACTCTCACCACAGGAAACTTGTTTGTTTTTATAAAAGTGGCATCACGTCTCTGATTCTTCCAAACCTGCAGCGTGCTCTGTCAGCACGGTGCCTTACAAATATGTACATGCAAGTGGATGCATATAAAAAAACAAAAACTAAATGGATTTTGCATCAGATGCAGTCTGTTTTCAGATTTACGGCTTCATCGCGAGTGCAGGGCTTGTCAACGGTTCCCAGGAAATGTTTAGTTCCAGTTCTTGAAGAACTGCTTGAAGATGATGGTCTCCTTCCCCTGAGGCAGAATTTCCACCTGCAGCACAGTGCACAGATTTTTATTGCTGCTTACATAAAGAGAGGAGTTACAATTACGTGGAGGTGATAATGAAGACCTATAAATCTAAATTATTCCTAAACAAGCTGCTGCAATAGACTGCAAGAAATACCACTTATCATGGTGTTTACACAGTAAGAGAACGCATCAGCCATTGCCTTATACACTGCTCAAAAAAATTAAAGGAACACTTTTTAATCTAAGTATTGCCTCAAGTAAGTCAAACATGTGGGATACTGATCTGGTCAAGTAAGTAACTGAGGGGCTTTTTAGTCACTTTCAGCTGCTTTGGTGTTGATAAAATTAACAACAGATGCACTAGAGGGGTAACAATGAGATGACCCCCAAAACAGGAATGAGTTTACAGGTGAAGGCCACTGACATTTTTTTCCTTCCTAATATTGTCTGACTGTTTTTCACTAGTTTTGCATTTGGCTAGGGTAAGTGTCACTTCTGGTAGCATGAGGCGATACCTGGACCCTACAGAGGTTCCACAGACAGTCCAACTCCTCCAGGATGGCACATCAATGCGTGCCATTGCCAGAAGGTTTGCTGTGTCTCCCAGCACATTCTCAAGCGCATGGAGGAGATTCCAGGAGACAGGCAGTTAGTCTGGGAGAGCTTGACAGGGCTGTCGAAGGTCCTCAACTGATCAGCAGGACAGGTATCTGCTCCTTTGTGCATGGAGGAACAGGATGAGCACTGCAATAGCTCTACAAAATGAGCTCCAGCAGACCACTGGTGTGAATGTCTCTGATCAAACAATCAGAACGAGATTTAATGAGAGTGGTCTGAGGGCCCAGCGTCCTCTAGTGCCCGCTGTGCTCGCTGACTGGCACCGTGGAGCTCGGCTGGCAACACAGGAATTTGCAAGTCCACCACTGGTGCCCTGTGCTCTTCACAGATGAGAGCAGGTTCACCCTGAGCGCATGTGACAGGCATGAAAGGGTCTGGAGAAGCTGTGGAGAACGTTATGCTGCCTGTAACATTGTTCAGCATGACCTGTTTGGTGGTGGGTCAGTGATGGTGTGGGGAGGCATATCCATGGAGGGACGCACAGACCTCTACAGGCTGGACAATGGCATTCTGACTGCCTTTAGGTATCAGGATGAAATCCTTTGACCCATTGTCAGACCCTACATTGGTGCAGTGGTCCTGGATTCCTTCTGGTGCACGACAATGCCCAGTCTTATGTGGTAAGAGAACTCATGCAGTTCCTGGAGGATGAAGGAACTGATGCCATTAGCTGGCCCCCATGCTCATCTGACCTGAATCCAATAGAACACCTTTGGAACATTATGTTCTGTTCCATCCGACACCATCAGGTTGCTCCTCAGACTGTCCAGGAGCTCAGCGATGCCCTGGTCCAGTTCTGGGTGGAGATGCCTCAGGACACCATCTGTCGTCTCATTCAGAACTTGTCCCGGCATCATCAGTCATGCATACAAGCACATGGAGGCCATACAAACTACTGAATACCATTTTGAGTTGCTGCCAAGGAATTTCAGCAAAATGGACTAGCCTGCCACATCAGTTTTTCACTTTGATTTTGGGGTGTCTTGAATTTAGCCCTCCTGGGGGTTGATAATTTTCATTCCCATCAAACAATGTGGCATCTTTTCATTCCTAACACATTATCCAGTCCATATCAATGCTAATATCCAGTTTGTTTTTTCTCCACATTTGAAATACGATATGTTTTCAAAGTGTTCCTTTAATTTTTTGAGCAGTGTATATTCTGGATAGAGACTCTTGGTGTATAATGTTTATTCTCTGCAAGTGTTAGAAGCAGACCTGTGTTTTCATCCTGGGGTACTCCATTTGTTCGATGAAGTTGTCTGCCATCTGAAGGGCCACTCTCTTCTCCTCAGCGTTTGCACCATTACCTGACAGTTGATTGCATAATGTGGTTAGTGCTTCTATTTAATAGCTGTTGCATAAATAAAATTCATTGTTAATCTTGAAAAAAACAAACAAACAAGATCACATGCTACCAGTTCTCTGCTATCTGCTAGTTGGATAGTAATGGATTACATGCTGCATGTTGGGATTTCATTATCAGATTACAAAACATAACTATAGTCACCTCAGATTACATTTTTAAAATGTGCAATTAGATTATAGCTACATTGTTAGTGAGTACTTGATTGTATGCAGCACATTGGCACACTGATTCAAAATGTGGATCTTCCATTTTCAATGTAAACAAAAACAATTAACCATTTACCATTAATGTAAATTGAGATGTGGCCTTAAAAACTGCATGAAGACAAAGCTTCGACCATGTTGTAGAAAGCACATGTGTAGTTTATGTCACTACGGTTTCTGAAAGGCTAGTCTGATTTAAACAACTGTAAATACAGAATATGCAAAATGAATTATATCCGAGCTAAAAATGTGAGATGTTTAAAAGAAAAGAAGACTATTTGTGGAACTCAAAATTTTGCAGCTGCACCAACACTTGTAGTATAAGGTGCAATATTTTCTATGTTTGATTTAGAAATAATCCAAAAGTACACTACTGGTCAAAAGTTTTGAGACACTTTCTCATTCAAGTAAATGAGAATCTGTCTCTAAACTTTTGACCAGTAGTGTATTCTATGCCACATAATTTCTATTCAGTAACTGACAACAATTAAAGATAATCTCACCAAACCCTGTTGATTACTAGACTAAAGGTCCTTTAACACCTTTGCAAACTAGAAAAGCACTCAGAGCGCAGCATCTCACCAAGACTGTTCATTCCCTCATCTGGTACTGTCAGAAATGCAGCATTTTGTTTTGTAGGAATGCAGCGTCTGTTTACTTATTGATGATCAGAAATCACGAAAACATGGAATGTGGCCATTTAATATAGATGTACCCTCGAACAAAATGACCTTGCACTGAGCACAAGCGTGTGTTATTCACGTGTAAATTATGTACGGATACCGAATAGCATGTCCAAAATATGGAGCGGGCGACAGGAATTGATGGGACTCCCCCACAATTGAATCAACTGTTTCTTGTATCATTCCCGACGGATAAGTCCCGGTAAGTCCACAGCGGTGGATTTGTAGTAGGATCGCAATCATGTGATCGTCAGCAGGCAGCTCATGTAATGTTCACTTGTTGTCATGGTTACAGTGAGGCCATGCCGCTATCTCACAATGATACAGAAATCTTTAGCAAATCCATGGGTCAAGACTATAAGCCTGCAGGATCTAATCACTTGGTCCATGTGTCATTTCTGACACTGAAAATTTCATCCAAATCAGTTTTAAGACCTGTGGCCCTCACTTCTCATCTGATGAAGACCATGGAGAGGATCATCCTCAGGAATCTACGCCCCCTGGTGAGCCCCAATCTGGACCCCCTGCAGTTTGCTTACCAATTGAACATTGGAGTGGATGATGCAGTCTACCTGCTGCACAGATCGCTGACTCACCTGGAGGACACCGGCAGCACTGGGAGGGTCATGTTCTTTGACTTCTCCGGTGCTTTCAACACAATCCACCCTTCTCTGCTCAGGGCGACGCTTGAGGGAGCGGGAGTAGACTGTCACCTGGCTGCTTGGACCATCGACTACCTCACCAACAGACCACAGTATGTGAGGCTTCAGAATTATGTTTCTGATGTAGTAGTCAGCAGCATGGGGGCCCCACAGGGGACAGTGCTCTCTCCCTTTCTCTTCATCCTGTACACATCGGACTTCCACAACTACTCTGGGAGCTGTCTCCTCCAGAAATTCTCTGATGACACAGCCATTGTTGGATGTGTGTCTAACGGGGACGAGCGGGAGTACAGGACGGTCATCTCTGACTTTGTCGATTGGTGTGAGCAAAACCATCTGCAGCTTAACACCAGTAAGACGAACGAGATGATCATTGACTTCCGCAGGAGGAGGACACATCAGGCTGCACCGGTGAGCATCCAGGGTACGGACATTGAGGTAGTGAACTCATACAAATACCAGGGTGTTCAACTCAACAACAAACTGGACTGATCACACAACACAGAGGTCCTGTACAAGAAGGGCCAAAGTCGTCTCCACCTGCTGAGGAGACTGAGGTCCGTTGGAGTGTGCAGGACTCTGCTCCGGACATTCTATGACTCCGTGGTAGTGTCTGCTGTTTTCTATGCAGTTGTCTGCTGGGGAGCAGGGAGCATTGAAAGGGACAGAAAGAGACTGAACAGACGTGTCGGGAGGGCCGGTTCTGTGCTAGACTGTTCCCTGGACTCCATAGAGGAGGTGGGTGAGAGGAGGATGTTGGCAAAGCTCACATCCATCATGGACAATCCCTCTCACCCACTGCATGACACTGTGGAGTCTTTAAAGGGGAACTTCAGTTTTTTTCAACCTGGGGTCTGTTTCCATATGTAATTTCATACATGTGAGTGATGGAGAAATGAATTTTCGACATAGCTCCAGTATTTACCCAGGCAGGTAGCTTAGCAGCTCAGCTAGCAGCTCGGCTAGCAGCTCGGCTAACGAAAAGTATGGGGCAGTTGGCCCCCCCCGCGTCAATGTCCGCCCTAACGTGCTTTTTGCCCCACACTGACCGGCTCAGATAGTCTCAACGAGTGTCCCACAACATACTAGAGATGAGAAGTGAACGAAAACCTCCACATTACCTGGCGATCGCTCTTTGTTGTGGTCTGTATCCAAATCTCAGGACGCTAGAAAGCAAATCTTGTTCCGAAATCGCGCGAGAGCTCGCGCCAAAACACCGGTTTTGGCGCGAGCTCTCGCGCGATTTCGTGAGCTCTCACGCGTATGCACTGTACAGCAGATTGTATGTTGTAAAAACTATGGAAATGAAGGTCATCTTTAAATATGTCTAAATTCCTTGAACTTTTACCTACAAATGATAATACCGGTCATGTCAAAGGCTGTGGTATAGATGCCCCTTTATCTGTGGACTCCTACAGAGATAATAATACACAGTAAAAATGAAAGTTCAACTTTTCCTTTTACATGTATTTCATTGTGGAAGACACAGTGCTGTGATTATTCTGCTCTGACTGAAAACAAACATTAAAATATGGTATCTTACAAGGATTTTTGTCACAATCATTCTTTTTTAGATCAATTCAGAAGTGGTTTGCTTTTTTAAAGTAACATTTGAGGCTTTCATTTTAAAAACAGACAATCCATCACCTGAACTAACTTTGTGGACAATATAGAGCTGTATAGTAAGTCTAAGACCTGCTGGAGCTCTTTTAGATATTCTTGTACTCCTCATATCTAAGTGTATCCTATAACTCACCTCCTTGACAAACTCTCAATCATTATTTTTCACCATGTTCATTAAAATTTCATTTCATTAAGATATCGTATATCTGTGGCATCTAACAACGATCACTTTCCTCAGTGTGCATTTCAGTATGCACAAGTATGCTGGTTTGGGGTCAAGTACTACTTCCTCACCTTTCCAGACGAAGATCTTTCCATTGGCGCCATTATCAAGAATAAAGCAGTCGTCACGGACAAGCAGCTCCTTGGCAAATGGGCTCTTCTCTGACACTTTGGTCATTGTCATGGAACCCGTTGCATCGGACACCTGAGGAGTGGATGCAGACAGGTTTGATCTTCTATGTTAAGTTTATCTGAAACGCGAGCTTTTGGTGATGGTGGCTTAAAACATCAATGCTGGTTTCAGTGTTCTGCAGATGGAGTTACCTTGTAGAGGGAGGCAGAGTTGGAAGCATCTGCTTTAGTGTCCTCCTCTGGCGTGCTCTCTGCCAGCTCTGGCATCTGGCCCAAGACCTGCTCACCACAGGAAACCTTTCAGACTTGCAAAAAGCCTTCTTGACTTGATTTTGAACAGGTTTTGATATCAAATGTTGACCTGTAAAGTGTAGAAATCCTATGCATTTTTTTAATCTACACTGTGCCCTGAATAAAACTATTTACCTTGAGCATCTCCTCTGGCTCCTCCCCCTCGCTGGAGTCCACTATACGAGCTTTACCGTGTCGGTCTGTGTCTCGGATCAACGAGGCGATCTCCCGCACTTTCTGCTTCTCGAAGATGTTGGCCTTTGATCCGATCCACGACACAATAGTCTGCAGAGCAGTAAGTCAGCGTGAGATCAGCACAGTGTGGACACATCTTTGTTTTGCTTTGTAAAATAAACACGCTCCGCTTAAAACATCCCCCGCCTTATATATAGTGCCTATAAGTGCAAGAAATAATAATATATACTGGACGATACACCTACAAAATGATACATCTTCACTACAATGAAAACAATCAGGTCAAGGTCATACACCAAAAAAGGCAGATCTACATTATGCACAGGTGGCGTTGGTGCAATATGCATGAAATCCTTCAGGTAGTTTCTGACATATGCACCAGAAACAGAATCAAAAAATATTTAGTGCCTCACAATGACCTTGAAAATCAGGTCAAGGTCATGCACCCGAAAAAGCACATCTACATTACTAACAGGCTTAGTATGTGGAATATGAAGGAAAACCTTCAACTGGTTTCTCAGATATGCTCTGGAAACAAAAAATATTTAAAGTGCCTCACTATGATCTTGAAAATCAGCTCAAGGTCATACACCCAAAAAGGCACATCTACATTACCAACAGGCTTAGTGTGCGCAATATGAGTGAAATCCCTCAAGTAGTTTCTGAGATATGCTCCGGAAACGAAATGTGGACGTACATACGTATGGACGGACGGACGGACATACGGACGGACATGCCCACGCCAATATTCCCCTCCGTGCCTACGGCCGGCGGAGAATAAAAATGTGCTTAAGTTTTACAGATTGTTTCTTTTGCGGTGCACGCTTCATCTCCATCACATTACAGAAAAGCTCTATGATCTTTGACACAGTTTGTCTGTAGCTCTCCTACAGCATGCACGTCCTGATATTGCTGGATTATGTCACCTCTCCAAGGTCAAGGATGAAGCAGTCTCCCTTGTTGAAGCTGCTCCAGGACAGCTCCACCTCCTTGGCACGGATATTGCGTTTCCCTTTGATCTGGTACAATCTGTGCACCGTCCCGCTGCCCTGAGGCCTCCTGAAGCCAGACTCCACTCCACCATCCTGTGAGGTAAGAGCAAATTCATATTAAACATGCTACCCATTTTTGAAATGTTTTATAAAGGGTGACTTGCTGGGAAATGACACAGGGACCTAAACTTTAACATCCTTTTTTGTTTTAACATCCCATTTCCCTGACTGTAAAGGATGATATAAAGTGCACTTTGTCACAGAGGCCATAATATACTGGTGCTGTGTAATGATAAGAGAGATTTTCTAGCAAGATAAAACATGAGTGAAGGGACTTTTTTCATTCAGTTTCCCAGTTAATCATTTCAGTTTCTACTTGCACAATTTTGGAAAACTGACTTTACAAGGTAATTCATGGATTTAACTAAATTACTGTTGGATGCAAATCAAACAGCTTTTTAAAAAATTCCTATGATGTTTAAGAACAATAATATGAACTATTACCACTACAACAATGCATGTTTAATTAATTGGTTTAGTATAAATTGCATAATTTCAAGTAATTCATTCAAGTAATTCAAACCTTGATTGAAAGGTATACAATCCAATGCTTTTGAGAAAAATGATTAATTTTTTTGCAGGAACATTATTCTTATTCTCATTCATCGCTTGACTGGTGAAATAAAGCAGCATCAAGTGTGCAGCTAAGTTAATAAATGAGGCTTTTGCCTGACAGATAAATTCCGTTGAGATATTTCTTTTTCTAATACTGTTGTTTCCACTTTTTGTAGTGTAATATTCTTTGGGTACAATATACTAAAAATATAAGATGATATAATTATTAATGCTAATGCTATTAAACTGAAAAATAAAGTTAACACGTGTATAAAATACATAATGATGAATACTGTAGTAATGACTGAGGTTTTGATGGCATTGTGTGTGTGTTTGTGGAGGACACACACACAGCTGGAAGATCATAAAGTAAAACATGTATTTTTGGTGTAAAGACAAATCATATTCTGTAGGAAAAAAGAAATATGGAGTCATCAAAACATAATGGTGTAAGGCAAGACAACTTTTAAAAGAGGTGTATAAGAAACTTAACCATACATAAAGGTATTATATGCATGAAATCTGTCTCTGTCTGGGCATGTTCTCTGTAGGTTGTGATCTAGGGATGAAATATGATAACCTGACATCAAGATCTGACCAATAGATTTAGAAAATGGTGTCAAAAAAACCTATCTATCAGAAAATATGCCCTTTAGGTGTGGAAACTCGACCAACTCTCACAGCATAAAAGATGATGTACAGCTAAGCATCTCTGGTTTTTCTTGGGGGTGCTAATCACCTCTAATAACTGCTCCTGGATTTTCTGTCGACAATAAAGCCTGCTGCCCTCAAATGCTTAATTCTCCTAGTGATTTTTTAAATATCTTTAAAGAAGCTTTTAAGACATTTGAAGACAGTCAAGTCTTTGAGTCTGGCCATGACTTGGGACTTAGCTTCCACTTCATTTTCAAGGATCCAAACACGTGCACTGCTTCCTGTCATCTCAAGAATCAGGGTTGTCCTGGTTCCTCACCTTGTAGCTGACCCCTCTGGGGAAGAGCTCCATGAACTCTGAGGTCTCAAAGCCCTGAACATGCCTGTGCTGAACTGGATCACCACCCAGGAAGTTGTCCAGCTGGGTGACCAGCATGGCACATGCCACCTGCTCATCCCGAGACGACTTTTCACCTGTAACAGAGAGAATCATTTGTCATAGGGAAAAGTGAAGGATGAATGAAACCTGTTGAATGTTTAAAAATGATGCTTACATAATCTCTTTCTGCCCTTTCTTTTGCCTTTAATTGCTATTTATGTTTCTTGAGATAAAGAAGTGAACAGACAAAGATAACACAGGGCTCATCAATTGTAAACAAGTGGAGGAGGTTGGAAGGTTCAGAGAGATGCATGCTTGAGCAAAGAGAGTGCTCTCCAAGCTGTGACAATCAGCTTAGTGTTACCTAAGCACCGGATACATGCTGGAAACAACAGCCACATTTGAGTACTGTAACAATCCTCGTGCATTTTTAATGAACCCTGCTCAAAAACCATCCCTGTTTCCCTCAGGACCTCTTTTCCTCTCCCATGATCTCTCCATCCCTCGCCATCCAGCCTCTCTCCCTCACACAATGATGCAGCACCGTGTCTCATGTGTTATCACCATTAGTGGGAGGGCTATTAGCTTTTCAGCCACAGCACTGAGCCAGGTTTAGGTGTGCAGTAAGCACCAGACAATGATTAGCTCTTTGGCCCTGTGGGATAACATGGAAATAAGAGAGACATCACTTCTTCCTATGTAAACTCTGTCTGAACTGGAGAGTCTTTCTCAGCCTTTTAGAAAAGACAAAAAAAGCCATCTGCAAAAAAAAAAAAATCCCATTACTTCCCACACTGCATGTAGGCATCTAAGGTCCTATTATCACACTTGAACTTGTTTTATGGCGCTTATTCAGGTGGTTTTCTTCTGACTACATCCTTGCTGGTTTTGTATCTACTCTTAGATGTACACAAGATTCAAAAGTTTTTGGTCACGTAGAAATGTGAATTTTTGATAGAAAAGCATTTTTTTCAAGGGGAACAACATCAAACTAATCAGGAATACATTCTAGACATTGTTAATGTGGTAAATGACTATTGTAGCTGAAAATGGAAGATTTTTAATGGAATGTCTACATAGGAGTACAGAGGAACATTTCCAGCAACCATCACTCTTGTGTTCTAATGCTACATTGTGTTAGCTAATGGTGTTGAAAGGCTCATCGATGGTTAGAAAACTCTTGGTCAGTTATATTAGCACATGAATAAATGTATGAGTTTTCACAGAAAACATGAAATTGCCCCTAACTTTGGAACGGTAGTGTATGTTGCTTTGGATAAAAGCGTCTGCTAAATGAAACTGTACAATTGTAGGAATGGAAGTCAAAAGGTTTTGATATGTGCCACTTCAGCTTTAAGTGGATTATTTTGTCTTCTTTCACTTTGATTGTCTTCTTATTCAGATACCAATTGGCTTAAAAGGAACCGTATGGCTTTAATAACAATCACACGCTTCTAAATATTATCCCTTGGATTCAAACGAGATATTACTTTTTTATGTGACAGATCCACATGATATGATCCAGATGTGTCTCCAGTCTCTCACCTATCCACATGTGGAGGTCAGCTCCCTGTTCACCACGGTTGTCCAACACCAGATAGGAGTCTCCGTTATAGAAAGCTCCCACCTCAGAGGCATCCAGCAACACCGCCTTCATTTTTTCCACCCTCCACACCCAGAGACCTGGCAACTGGACCTCTGGGCCGAACTGACCTGGTGCTGCTTGGAAGGGGAGCATACTGTGTGGAGGAAAGAAAAAGAAACAGGGAAGAAAGACAAAAGTAAAGGACAAGCTTTCGTAAAACAGTCAGATGAGTTACACATGAATCCTCTTCTATGGGAAGGGAAGAAGTTAGCTGAAAGAGGAAGTGCAAACACATGGTGTTGAGTCACTGTCTGTATATAGATATAGATGTCTAGTTTGTTGTTGGAATAAGGAACGCAAGTAGAAGTTAAACCCACGGTGGGTTGAGCAGGAAATCTGTTGAACTTCTAACAAGGAGGTGACTGACTGGGTGAAGGAAAGATATCAGGACAAGTTTTTAGTAATCAAGAGACAGTGTGATACATTTACATTAAAATGAAAATCTTAATATTCAACCTCCAAAACAAAACTTGGTTGAAATGGCTTTGTTGATTTCTGCTTCTTTTGTGAAAAGACACTTTTCAACATCTGTCCTTCACTGTTAAGACTATTACTTGTGACGTGTAAGACAGACTGTGGGTGGGACTTTGCTCAAGACAGACAGAAGTGTCACAACCTGGCTCAAAGGAAGGACAGAAATGGAGATGACCCATGGCAAATTAAAGTTAAATGCAATTTATTAACAAAACTGAGGTAAATGTGCAATCAGTTCGTCAGTAATGTCCATAGTAAATGGATGTGTGATCATGTGTGTGAGAAAAGAAAATCGCTTCACCAAACCAACCAAACCAAACCATACCCTAGGAAACCCAAGAGAAAATGGAGGATGAGCACCAATGCCAGCTAAACACCAGTTTATATAGGAGACAACCCAGGTGTCAGCAATCAGGTGAGCAGTGCACCCAGGTGTCGGCCATCATGGCCAATGAGCCACTCTCCCAGCTCCTAGCAACAAGCTGAACAGGAACAGGTCCTGAGGCCTAGGAGCTGTCACAGAAGATTCAATTCAATGCAATTTTATTTATATAGCGCCAACTACAGTCAAATTGTCTCAAGACGCTTTACAGAACCCATATGCCTGACCCCAGAGCCAGCCCCACAAAAAACACAATAATACCGCTAATCAGAAAAATGCTGAATATTGGGTTTGACAATCAACCAGGCTGGTAATCAATGACCTAATTTTTTTTGAAAGTTATTTTTTGGCCTTTTTGGCTTTACTTGATTGGTCGCTGAAGAGGCAGACAGAAAAGTGGAGAGAAGAACAGGGGGGAACCCAGGTCACTGCGTCGGGAACTATAGCCCCAGTTCCCCTTGTTAAGCTATCTGGGTGCACAATAACCTAATTTTTACCATAAAGTTTCCTTAATGAGTGCTCCTCATACGGAAAATGAATTGTTTAGATGTACACTACCGTTCAAAAGTTTGGGGTCACCCAGACAATTTCATGAAAACTCACACATTTATTCATGTGCTAACATAACTGAACAAGGGTTTTCTAATCATCAGTGAGCCTTTCAACACCATTAGCTAACACAATGTAGCATTAGAACACAGGAGTGATGGTTGCTGGAAATGTTCCTCTGTACCCCTATGGAGATATTCCATTAAAAATCATTTCCAGCTAGAATAGTCATTTACCACATTAACGATGTCTAGACTGTATTTCTGATTCATTATTGTCATCGTCATTGAAGAAACTGCTTTTCTTTCAAAACGAAGGACATTTCTAAGGGACCCCAAACTTATGAACAGTAGTGTAGCTGAAGGTGATTTAACTGAATTCGACACACACACTCATGCACAAACACACACACACACACACACACACACACACAAACCACAAGCTCTTTAAGAGTGACAGAGTGGAGGATGTAGTCAGTGTGACGAGAGCAATTACACTTAGACTCGACACAGAATGACGGCTTGTGTTGCTTCCTAAAGACCACGAGCTACATTACTTCACTCACTTCATCCCTTTTATGCAACTCAACACCAAATGGGCCACGCTAACACACTAGCATCATTGCACAAAACAGGTGTGACCCAATGCAAGCTGAATTACATGTGAGAACAAGCCAGGTATGAACTCTGTCAGGTCACTCGTTCTCTGTTTACTGCCTTCCCCACCCAGTTGACACACTTGTCAATTTTACAGCTTTGTCAGCCAACCACACGTCCACATCTTTATGTTGTCTTTCTTTTTATGGTCTCGCACCATGACCCACTGTAAGTTACGTGGCAAGATGAGCCAGAACTGACATACATTTTATGGGTTACCGTTTTCATGGTATGTCTCTGTCACAGCTCACAAATCATGTTAATTAATTACACTCTTTGCTCAAATCTCAGGCAAGCTGAATAAAGTGATACTGCACTTGTTAAAGAATGGGAAAATGTCAGCTACTGAAAAAAAAAGTCCTATATCAACCATAAATTGGAATCACTGCCTCTCTGAAACTATCGTCTGTATTTCCAGTACATGCTTTATAGGGGCTTTGCTTTTCTTAATTCATATTTTACTGCTCTATATGTATGGCTGTACCTTTTTTGTTGTGCACTTGCAACTCTATCTACGTATGGGCTCAGTGCTGTAGATATTTATGCTGTGGGCTAACTAAGGTAAATAACTAAAAAATCTCTATCAACTGAGATAGGTTGTGAGATATGACTGAAAGATCAAGGACAGAGTAAATGGACTTTGAGGTATGTTTTTCTACAGACACTCTTTCTAAGGTCAAAACTAACCTTTCACACTCAGAATTACTGTTGGTGAAGAAGAAAGCAAAAAAACAACAACTTATATTTAATTCAATCCAATGATTTCGCCATACTTTCAGCCCTCAGAGAGCTTAAACTGTTTCCCCAGTCAAGAATGAACTTCCTCATGCAAAATATTGTTTGACTAGATTTTAAAAAAAATTCAACTACTGCAGGTCCAGCGCATACTTCTTCAGAAGTTATCTAATGCATTTCTTAGCATTCTTTAGCAGATGGAGATAGATCTAATAATCATGGGATTTATACTCATGTAATGCGACTAAACGGACAGTTGTTTTCTTTAAGTGAGCTACTGCATCTCAAGCCACTGAAAGCCAATTGAAAACTAAGTAAGCAGGCCTTGAGCAAAGTTTTTTTTTTAAATGTTGTCAGACAATAAACGTTAAGCTTGTCTTCTGTCATCCAAAAGCCACTAAATATTTCCAGAACAACTATTATCTAATTCTAACATATCTATGCATAATGGCGGTTTCATATATTTCATATATTTGCATTTTTGCTTCTATGGATCAAAATCTTAAGGCTTTTCCTAGATTACAACAGACAAACATTTGAAGCCTTATCATGACTGTTGTGCAGCTACACCAATCTGCAGAGGTTTCATGACAAGAAAAGTCCTGAAGATTTATGAGGTTTGTGATACTTTCACAGTAAACTGTGAGAGCCATGTACTTACAACTGTGGTGAAATATTTTGCGCTTTCTTGGAATCCTATCGTATAGATTCTGTTTCAGTTGTGTGCTGCAGCGGATCAGTCAGAACTGAGTTAGCTGAAGACACTTAACAAATTTGTAGACTGTGAGCCATAAATGGGCCAGGCACAAGCCAGACTGAGAGTGTCACAGTGTGACAGAAAATCTGAACGCATAAAATGGTAACATAGAGGTGGAGAGGAGCTAAGGGGGCAAAGAAACAGAAAAAGGCCCGAGGCAGCACATGCAGAGGCCCTCAGGTTAAGGTTACAATGCTTGGACAGCCACTCCAAGAGTAAGTAAGGACGCACAGAAAAAAAGCCCTGGTCCACTTAACTGCATGATCTCCTCTGGTACCTCCGGCATGCTGTCTGAGTCCGGCTCCATTCTGCGTGCCCACTGGAGTGTGTGTGTGTTGTGTGTGCGAGGTTGTAAGGTATCGAGAGGTCTGGCGTGGAGGAGTGTTCGAGCTCACCTGGCCTGGTTAGCTTATATGTGGGAGGTAACTAGAGCCGAAGTGATGAAAGCCTACCTGTGGCCTGTGGACGGGATGCCGCGTGGGGGGGAGGGGTAGAGTCGGGTTCCTACTTCATGGCTAAAGCTAAACACCAAGCCAATAATTACTGAGAGAGCAAGCTCCTCCATCTTTTCACTTATTTCTTACCCAATGTCTTGCTATGGCAACAACAGATGGGTGTGAGAGGAACCATTTTCAGAGCAGTGCTGCAGTTAGAACTTACAGGCCTCAGATATGCTCTTGTAGTGACTCCCAGCCTCTCAGTCTTTTCCAAACAACCCTGCCCCACCACTGCTAGTTTATCTAAACTCCCAAGTACAAAATAGAATGGCTTGACTGAGACTGATGATAGTGATGTCACCTAGAATAACTTGATCTGTGGGGAACCAGGATATGCTGATGAACTGGAACCAGGCATGCATGCACTAGAGATGAAGATGGATATGGAATTGATGGAATGGTACTACAGCAGCAGGCCCAATGAAAGGGAGTGTTTGATGGGTAGGAGACTCACAGCTCTGGAAGCCAGACTGAAGAGGTACACAAGGGAAGCAGCAGCCAAGAAAATAAATGGTTTGTGAAAGCGTGTACTCCCAACAACACAAGGGCAGACCCACCCAAAGCTGAGACTGAACGATACCGAAAAGACATCTAGGAGAAAGAGGCATCACAAAATACCAATGCCAAGACGGTAGTGGACCTGTCAAGCCTCCCAGAACAAGAATCATTCATCATCACACAAGACAGACATCCAACAATGAGTCCAGTGCTTCATGATTGAAGAGCTGGACAAGACCCGACATGATCCACTCCTACTGTCTGAAGAAGCAAATTCCACACAATGCATGGAGGTTTCCATCTTGATTTTCTTACACAACAGAATCCTGTTCTCACCACAGCATTTTTTTTTCTGTGAAATGTTCTTTGGACTGCTTTTCAGCAATTTGACTTTTGACTTTATGGTAGTATGTTATTAAAAAGCATAAAAGAAAGATCTTGTGTATGTCCTCATTAAGATAGGGAAGTTTAGTTGATATGTGTTCTAATGACTGACTTACAGGCATGAACAAAAGTCTAAATAATACACTTTAGAGACCATGTATATCATGTTAGTTTTGCAAACTAATGTAGAATGTATGCACTAATAATATTAATACACTTCATGGGCCTTTTCTGAGTTTTAGTTGGCTCTTCAGAAATATTAAAAGTGATTATGTCAAAGGTTTATTTTTTATGCACAGGTGATCATTTAAGCAATTTAATGCTTAAAGTACAGCTTCTTATCTGTGCAATCTACTGTCTCCCGTCTGCTTTTTTGATATAAACAGAATAACTTCGGGTGAACTTCTACTGTTGACCCTAATTTTCATCATATTATGAACTAGAGGCAGGAGTAGTTTAAAGTTCCATCGAAATCATTTCTATAATCCAATCTAGTCATTTAAACCAGGGATACAATGAAAGGAAATATATTCAAAGGTGAGACTGGATAATGTCACTGAACAGAAAACAAGTAAGCCTGAGATGGTAGAAGATAAAACTGAAGCCCTTTTGGCCTTGTCTACTGGAGCGTCAAGTGCAGCAGACAGAGAGAGAAACAGGAGTTTAGATGGAGACACAAGGTCACAGATAGGCTGCAGGGGTCACTGAACCAATCCACCATTCATGCGCCGTTAAGCAGATAGAAATATGAGAGCAGACAATATACAGAGCAGCAGACCTGAGAGCAATCTGCCATTTGATGATCAGCAGATACCATGTGTATACAGTGTACGCTTATGAGAATAAGACACTGAAATCAAGCCAGAGTGATGCAGATGGGGAGAAATGGAGAAGACCAAGAAACAAAGAGCAGTGAGAGAAGAAATATAGTATCATATTAATGATACTTGAACATGTTAGAAATGATTTTGATTCTATGTGAATGCCAGGCTTCCTGTATAACAGGAAAGAGACGGAGTTTGAATGTAACGGTGGACGCCAGACAGAGTGGAGTCCCGTGAAGTAAAACTAAAGCTTCATTGTCCTCCATGTGAGATTCCACAAGTGATTTTAGGAGGAGGAATGTGATAAGCAAACAGGGTGAAAGTATGAGTAAAAGCAAGCAAAGAAGGAAGGAACCAGACAAAATGAGCAAAAACAAAATTTCATTTTAAGACTTACCATGCTAGCTGGGTTGGTGGTGGGACAGAAGACATGTCTGAGCAGTAGATGGAAAGAAAAGTGATGCAAGGAGAAACTCGCTCCTAAATGCACAAATTCTTTTCCTCTTTCACTCCGACACACATGCACACAAGAGATTTCCTGTGTCAGGGTTGCGACAGCTGAAGCCCGGCCCTCTGACTCAACCACAAAAGAAGAAAGAAAAACGGAAACTTGATTAAAATCTGCTTAGAGTGAACGCAGCAGCTAACTGATGTTGTTTGTCTTTTTCTATTATTTTTGGTTGTTTCATGAAATCCTTTAGTGTTCCTTTCCATTGTCTCCTCATACTATCATAACTCACATACTTTATTTTGTAATGTGTGTTATATTGCCCACTGTTAAAATGTAAAAGAATGCTGCAATGTTGTAGCTAATAGTGATCCTAATCAATTAAACTAAAAAGGGTTGTTTCTGTCTAAAAATATTAACTCTCTTCAACATCAGCGTTGCTTTCAGTCTGAGTATCAGTGACTCACAAAGTTGCTCACTGTTTCTGCAGTTGGTAAATATCACCAAAGCAACTGATCCCAACACAGTTCTTAGTCATTCAAGGATATCCCCAGTCCAACACACCCATTAGGGCAGCACAGTTGAGCCTTAGGTAATTCAGCAGTTTCGCCTGTAGAATAAACTATGATTCAACGTTTTCACAGGTGGAGATTACTGAGCTGAAGAATCTTCTTGCGAAATAGGATTACCACTTATCTGCAAAGAGGTGTGACCAAATGGGAGATGTATTTTTTAGATAATTTATGCAAGATAATTGGTTATCTAAGGCAAAAACCTTACTGTCTTGAACTTGCCAATAAAACTGAAAACATTAAGATAGACTGTAGAAACAGATTAGGGTTAGGGCTAGCTTTGCACTATGCATGGAGCTACAATAGCAGTAAAAAGTTTGGACACACCTTCTCATTTTATGACTTTTACACTGTAGATTCTCACTGAAGGCATTGCAACTATGTATTAACATAAATCGAATTATGTAGTAAACAAAAAGTGTGAAATAAGTGAAAACATGTTTTATATTTTAGATTCTTCAAAATGGCCACCTTTTGCTTTAGTTACTGTTTTGCTCACTCCTGTTCTTCTCTCCGTGGGCCTCATGAGGTAGAACCTGAAATGGTTTCCACTTCACAGGTGTACCCTGTCAAGGTTAATTTGTGGAATTTCTTTGCCTTCTTAATGGGGTTGGGATCATCAGTTGTGTTGTGCAGCAGTCAAGTTGGTTCACAGTTGACAGCCCTATTTGACAACTCATAGAATCCATATTATGTCAAGAATCAATCAGCTAAGAAAAGAGAAATGACAGTCAGTCATTACTTTCAGAACTGACGGTCAGTCAGTCCATAAAATTGCAAAAACTTTGAATGTTTCCCCAAGTGCAGTTGCAAAAACCATCAAACGCTACGACGAAACTGGCTCACATTAGGACCATCCCAAGAAAGGAAGACCAAGAATCACCTCTGCTGCTGAGGACAAGTTCATCCGAGTCACCAGCGTCAGAAATCGCAAGTTAACAGCACCTCAGATTAGAGCCCAGATAAATGCCACACAGAGTTCTAGTAGCAGACACATCTCTACATCAACTGTTCAAAGGAGACTGAACCAATCAGGACTTTATGGTCAAATAGCTGCTAAGAAACCACTACTAAGGAAATGCAACAAGCATAAGAGATTTGTTTGAGTCAAGAAACACAAGGAATGGACATTAGACCAGTGGAAATCTGTGCTTTGGTCTGATGAGTCCAAATTTGAGATCTTTGGTTCCACCTGCCGTGTCTTTGAGCAACACAGAAAAGGTGAATGGATGGTCTCTGCATGCATGCTTCCACCATGAAGCATGGAGAAGGAGGTGTGATGTGTGAGGGTGCTTTGCTGGTGACACTGTTGGGGATTTATTCAAAACTGAAGTCACACTGAACCAGCACGTTGCAGCGACATAACATCCCATTCAGTTTGTGTTTAGTTGGACCATCATTTATTTTTCAACAGGACAATGACCCCAAACACACCTCCAGGCTGTGTGAACCCAAACCAGATGGTTTGGGATGAGATGGACCACAGAGTGAAGAAAAAAGGGCCAACAAATGCTCAGCATCTCTGGGAACTCCTTCAAGACTGAAAAACACTTCAGGTGACTACCTCAGGAAGCTCATCCAGAGAATGCCAAGAGTTTGCAAAGCAGTAATGAAAGCAGAGCCCTTCTAAAATATAAAAAATGTTTTGATTTATTTCACACTTTTTTATATCCTACATAATTCCATATGTGTTCATTCATGGTTTCAATTCAGTGAGAATCTACAATGTAAAGAGCCATGAAAACAAAGAAAAAAACATTAAATGAGAAGGTGTGTCCAGACTTTTGAATGGTAGTGTATACATGTTTAAGCTTTTGGCAATATAGACATGCTAATATCTTTTGAAAAAAATCATGTTCATTCTGCCAGTAGAGTTTCAGAGATTGACTTAATCAATGGTGGCACAAAACCTTACAAAGACTTTTTATGTTGGCTTTTCCTGTATTTGTCTCACATCTACATATGCTAAACCACATACACCACACACCACACAGCATACAGCATTTAAGCTATTTAAGGTGAAAAGGAGAAAAAAACAGATGTGGGGATTTTGAAGCGTCACTTATGGATTACTTTACGAGCTCTGTGTGGTAAAGTTCACATCGTTCTGTGTGCGTCATTTGATGACTCTTTTCCTGGTAGAGGTCAGTCTGAAGACGGTTTACTACCTGTAAGTGAAAGAGAATGAAACATCTCTCTATGAATATGAAACACTTGTAGTATTGTGCTCTAAAAAGAAAGTGACAAGCTACACACATCCCTGAAGCCTGTAGCAGTGGTGCAATGCAATAAAGTACATCTACTCAAGTCCTGCACTTGTACACTGCTCAAAAAAATTAAAGGAACACTTTTTAATCTAAGTATTGCATCAAATCAGTGAAACATGTGGGATACTGATCTGGTCAAGTAAGTAACTGAGGAGGTTTTTAGTCAGTTTCTGCTTTGGTGTTCATAAAATTAACAACAGATGCACTAGAGGGGTAACAATGAGACAACCCCCAAAACAGGAATGAGTTTACAGGTGAAGGCCACTGACATTTTTTTCCTTCCTAATATTGTCTGACTGTTTTTCACTAGTTTTGCATTTGGCTAGGGTAAGTGTCACTTCTGGTAGCATGAGGCGATACCTGGACCCTACAGAGGTTCCACAGACAGTCCAACTCCTCCAGGATGGCACATCAATGCGTGCCATTGCCAGAAGGTTTGCTGTTTCTCCCAGCACATTCTCAAGCACATGGAGGAGATTCCAGGAGACAGGCAGTTAGTCTGGGAGAGCTGGACAGGGCTGTTGAAGGTCCTCAACTGATCAGCAGGACAGGTATCTGCTCCTTTGTGCATGGAGGAACAGGATGAGCACTGCAATAGCTCTACAAAATGAGCTCCAGCAGACCACTGGTGTGAATGTCTCTGATCAAACAATCAGAAAGAGATTTAATGAGAGTGGTCTGAGGGCCCAGCGTCCTCTAGTGCCCGCTGTGCTCGCTGACTGGCACCGTGGAGCTCGGCTGGCAACACAGGAATTTGCAAGTCCACCACTGGTGCCCTGTGCTCTTCACAGATGAGAGCAGGTTCACCCTGAGCGCATGTGACAGGCATGAAAGGGTCTGGAGAAGCTGTGGAGAATGTTATGCTGCCTGTAACATTGTTCAGTGTGACTGGTTTGGTGGTGGGTCAGTGATGGTGTGGGGAGGCATATCCATGGAGGGACGCACAGACCTCTACAGGCTGGACAACGGCATTCTGACTGCCTTTAGGCATCAGGATGAAATCCTTTGACCCATTGTCAGACCCTACATTGGTGCAGTGGTCCTGGATTCCTTCTGGTGCACAACAATGCCCAGTCTTATGTGGTAAGAGAACTCATGCAGTTCCTGGAGGATGAAGGAACTGATGCCATTAGCTGGCCCCCACGCTCACCTGACCTGAATCCAATAGAACACCTTTGGAACATTATGTTTTGTTCCATCCGACACCGTCAGGTTGCTCCTCAGACAGTCCAGGAGCTCAGCGATGCCCTGGTCCAGTTCTGAGAGGAGATACCCCAGGACACCATCTGTCGTCTCATTCAGAGCTTGTCCCGGCATCATCAGTCATGCATACAAGCACATGGAGGCCATACAAACTACTGAATACCATTTTGAGTTGCTGCCAAGGAATTTCAGCAAGATGGACCAGCCTGCCACATCAGTTTTTCACTTTGATTTTGGGGTGTCTTGAATTTAGCCCTCCTGGGGGGTTGATAATTTTCATTCCCATCAAACAATGTGGCACTTTTCATTCCTAACACATTATCCAGTCCATATTAATGCTAATATCCAGTTTGTTTTTTCCCCGTATTGAAATACGATGTGTTTTCAAAGTGCTCCTTTAATTTTTTTGAGCAGTGTATATTGAGTATCTCCTCTGTTACGCTACTTTCAGCTTCTACTCCACTTTATTTTAGAGACAAATGCTGTACATTGGACTCCACTACATTGGCTTCAATGCTCTAGTTATTAGTCATTACTTTGCACATTCAAATTAAAATATACAATACAAATTGATCAAATTGTGTCGTAGTATAAAGCCATTCCCTAGGGTTTATTGTTATTTTTAGGACTGGCACAATTGAAGCTATGCAGTGCTTTATCAGTCATTTGTTATCAGATTGTCACATAATCAGCTGTTTCACTGAAACACGGTCATGCTGAGGTTGGCACGGTCATGCTGAGGTTGGACTGATAATGACTGAACCGATGGACTTATGGCATTTAAGCTGCTGTTTAACTGAGTCTGTGAATAAGGTGAACAAGTTGTAAATTTAACCCACCCTCTGTGTTCACACTTTACCTGTAAATATTCCAGATGAGTATACAGTGAGCTGAGAGTGCCCCCAAGAAGAGAGTGAGTCCACATTAGAGGTTTAGTTGTGTTCACATTATGTTATGTGTTGACACCTGCTTGTACTGATTTACTAAAGTGAGATTGTCTTGATAGATAGATAGATAGATAGAGAGATAGATAGATAGATAGATAGATAGATAGATAGATAGATAGATAGATAGATAGATAGATAGATAATAAACATAGTCATACTCTACTCAGCTTGAAATGCAGTTACCTTAAAGGTCCCATATTATGCTATTTTTCAGTCACGTCATATAGGTCTCGGAAGCCCAAAAACATAGAATTTAAGTTTGTTCGCCCCAAAATCATCCTTTGTTCGGAGTTTCAGCGGTCGAAAAATTCACTCTCACCAGCCCTCCTCAGAACAGGCTGTTTCTGGGCCTGCTTCCAGGTATGCAAATGAACGCATCTGTCCACTCCCCCTCCCCTCTCTGGGAGAGGACATGCTCAGTGCTACATTGGTGTCAGAAGTGGGATGGTGCTCGCCCGACTGCAGATGGAGGAAGAACTGAGGGAGCTCCAACAAGCTGTCACCGAGGGACTGAGCCGCCTCTTGGGAACAAATCCAAGAGGAAAAGAGCCGGCCAGCGGAGAGTTCGCTCCCGTAATCTCCGACAGCTCCACCACACCAAGAACCCGCCGCCCCTTGATGAAACGGTGGGCCGCCACAGGCAGCAGCCGCTAGCAGGAGAGATGCTCCGGCGGCCGGCTGCCGGAGCATCTCCCCAGCCGCCGGCAGCCAGCCAGGGGGTTCTGGAGCGGCAGTTCCCTCACAGCACCACTCTTCTCTCGTTTCCCGGAGCTCGGCTTCTCGGTGTGGGCGCAGTCAGGGGGAGGAGTTAAATCCGCTTATTTCGTCATAAGCGGACCCAAATCAAAATCGGACGTTTGAGCAGTCATTTTAACAAAATGTGGTGTAGCAAGGCAGGGAGAAAACAGTTTTCAAATTCGAACCTCATAATGAGCTACTGCAACACACACTGCTGTAAGAACACTTTCACAAAGTGAGGTTCGCATAATATGTCCCCTTTAAGATCTTACATTTGTCCACAGACTTGTACATATCTTAGTGGTGATAAACTGACATCCTTCAGTAAAAGTATCAGGACTACAGGGTAGAAATACTCTGTTAAAAGTCATACGTAAAAATCTATGCATAAGTAAAAGTACAAAAGTGTTAGCATCTAAATATAAACTTAGAGTAAAAGTACTCATTGAAAATGCTATAATTCATGAGACTGGATTATATTTATTCATGCAATAGTGTGTTTATTGCTTTAATCTTGAAGCTGGTAAAGCTGACTTACTACTTTATATCTGCGGGGTAGCTTGTGAATTTTAAATAAAGCTTAATTAAATCTTATCTTAATCTAAAATTTTACATAATTAAAAAAAATTATGTACATATTTTTGTGATCAAACTAAATCTACAAAGCGGCTAAAGTCATGAAATTGATGTTGCCATCTAAAAAATTTCAACTAGTAACAGTAACTGATTAATGTAGTAAAGCAAGACCAATCTTATTCCTCCTGATAAGCAGTCCAGTGGGGATACGAAGCAGGAACCCAAGGGCAAATAACCCAAAACCTATAAGTAAATGCATGTAGATCCTACCTCTGTTGCAAAATACTCTACCATTCAAAAGTTTGGGGTTATCCGGACAATTTCATGTTTTCCATGAAAACTCACACTTTCATTCATGTGCTAACATAACTGCACAAGGGTTTCTAATCATCAATTAGTCTTTCAACACCATTAGCTAACACAATGTAGCATTAGAAGACAGGAGTGATGGTTTCTGGAAATGTTCCTCTGTACCCCTATTTAGATATTCCATTAAAAGTCAGCCATTTCCAGCTAGAATAGTCATTTATCTCATTAGCAATGTCTAGATTGGATTTCTGATTCACTTAATGCATGGGTGGGCAAACTTTTTGGCTCATTGACTTTTGAAATTCGACAGACGGGCCAGACCAGCATCAGATGGTTGGAGATTGTGCAAACTAATATGAATTACATGTTAAAGACAATACTGACAAAGTAAAGAATACTCACATTCAGTTTCGGTGGGAACAGTGTTGTTGGTCTCCCTTTTTTGCCCGAGCATCAAAGTCTGGTGTCAAAGTTTCTTCAAGAAACTTCATGAACTGACGATGCTGAAGCCCTCTCCCTCATATAATGTTAACGAGTTTTACGACTGGCTTAATGACATGATCAAGATGCAAAACAGACTTACAGAGCGCTTCCTGATGGATCATGCAGTGTAGGAAAACCACATCCAGCTCAGGGTTTTCCTCCTTCACCTTTTTCCGGTCGAGTTTGGCATCCATCCGTGGTAACATTGGCGAGTTTACACCACGACAGCTTCATCCTCTGGATGACCCCAGACACCCTGTCCTCCAGTCCTCTGCACGTGTTTTCCCCTTCATGGATTAGATGGTCAAAAATTCCTCCGTTGTCTCAAAATGTTCATTAATCCATCCATTCACACCGCTTTATCCTCACTAGGGTCGCTGGAGTCTATCCCAGCTGACTCGGGCAAAGGCAGGGGACACCCTGGACAGGTCACCAGTCTGTCACAGGGCTACATATACAGACAGACAATCACACTCACATTCACACCTACAGGCAATTTAGAGTAACCAATTAACCTCAGCATATTTTTGGACTGTGGGAGGAAGCCGGAGTGCCCGGAGAAAACCCATGCATGCACAGGGAGAACATGCAAACTCCATGCAGAAAGATCCCAGACCCCGGGATTTGAACCGGGGATCTTCTTGCTGCAAGGCAAAAGTGCTAACCACTAGTCCACTGTGCAGCCCCCTGTTCATTAATCCCTCTAATAAAAATTAAAAGCTGAGCAGTGTCTTTTATGTCATTACTTTCGTCCAGTGTTAATGAATATAGCTTGAAGACTGGTGTGAAGCAATCCAGCACCGCTAAGAAAGGTGTGAAGTGAGCAAACGCTCGTATTTAGGGGAGCCTGTGTATACTTGACATTACGGTAATATAGAATTGTGGGAAAACTGCTAGTTTCCATAGACTCCTTCCACCTCAGTCTTGTACTAGACCTCAACAGGAAGACCCCCACTCAATTTGGGGTCAATCTGATGTGCCGTTTAAAAAAATGCTTTTAAAATCTTCATATCTTTTTTTCAGCGTAACGGCAGGTCCTCCTGCACGTGCGCGCGCAATAGACGGGAACGGGTCAATCGACAGGAAAGTACAGCTGAGGTGGGGAGACATAAATTAACCTGGATAGGCACCCAGTCGATAAAACAAACGCACATGGCGTTATCTGTCAAAATAACAGCGCGGTGGCCCTAATCACAGTGTTAACCCTTCCTATTCGCCCCCGACCGTGGTCAGGAAGCCCGGGGTTAACCCCCTTCACTTCCTCAGCAGCCGTAGAGGCAAAGACACAGGAGCCCAGCCGTATCGAAGAACACTGCAGCCTTTATTGTCCATCAACAGTGGCTGAACCGCACAGTACCGCCAACCCAGCAACTACACACCTTCTCTCCTCCTCTACCAAACCGACTGCCGTCTCTCTCGCTCGCGCTGCATTCAAGGTCGCTTGGACAGCTCGCTCTCTCCCACACACACACGCTGCTCTCTCTCCCTCTCTCATGTCGGAGCCACACACTCTCATAACAGCATAATCTTTGAAATGCGCTGGCGTAGCGGCCCTAATCACGGCGTAATCTTTTAAACTGACAGCTTAACGGGCTGTTATGACAGCGTAACGGCCGTTATGCTGAAATGCGCTGGCGAGAACCCTGATAGTATTGCAAAATTATGATTCATATTACAGGAAAACTGCTAGTTTCCACAGACTCATTCCACTTCAGTCTTGTAGTAGACCACAACAGGAAGACCCCCACTCAATTTGGGGTCAATCTGATGTGCCATTTCAAAATAAAAGCCCTCTAAATTCTTCATATCTATAGTATATTATTGCAAAATTATGATTCATATTACAGGAAATCTGCTAGTTTCCACAGAATCAATCCACCTCAGTCTTGTACTAGACCACCCCAGGGAGACCCCCACTCAATTTGGGGTCAATCTGATGTGGCATTTCAAAATAAAGTGCCTTTAAAATCTTAATATCTATAGTATATTATTGCAAAATTATGATTCATATTACAGGGAAACTCCCAGTTTCCACAGACTCATTCCACCTCAGTCCTGTACATTTTAAAATTCTGGATATGAATTATCATAAAGCGACTACTGGAAAATAAGAAGAAAGTGCCATGGGAAAACAGACTGGATTGAGAAAAAACGGAAAGGAGGAGTTCTGGACCATCGTACTCAGCAAGATGGCAGTAGCTGTGGTGTCATTGTCACCATGGTAAGTAAAAGTAATGAATAAAGAATGCATTAATTGCAATGAAACAGAGAAGGCAACTGGATGTGTGCCTTGTGCTGTTAATCATGTCATCAAGTCTGTATCTTTTTAATGTGAACTGTATTAGTATTTCATTATGGATGCAAATCCTAATTTATGTAAGTGTTTTACATTTTACATTGTACACATTGTAATTACATTTTATTCACATTGTAAATATTTTTAACTATTATTGAAAAGAATAAGACTCTAATAAGTCAATGGGAACCGACTGAAGATAGCCCACTGAAGACGATGAAGATTTTATTTATTTTTGATGAAAGAACTGAGCAAGAAATAGAACCAGTAAAAGTTATGGCTATTATTATAGTATTATCATTGTAGCATTTCATTATGGATGCACATCCGAATGTATGTAACTGTTTTACATTTTATTTACATTGTAATTATTTTTGTTAATCATTATTGTAAAGAATAAGACTCTAATAAGTCATTAGGAACCAACTGAAGATAGCACATTGAAGATGTTGAAGATTTGATTTGTTTTTGATGTCAGGACTGACAAGAAATAGAACCAGTAAAAGTTATGGCTTAATGGTTTATTTGACTTAGAAAGGATTCTTCAAGAAATCTGAAAACAAACTGACTCTAAATTGAGTGGGGGTCTTCCTGGAGTGGTCTACTACAAGACTGAGGTGGAATGAGTCTGTGGAAACTAGCAGATTTCCTGTAATATGAATCATAATTTTGCAATAATATACTATAGATATGAAGATTTTAGAGGGCTTTTATTTTGAAATGGCACATCAGATTGACCCCAAATTGAGTGGGGGTCTTCCTGTTGAGCTCTAGTACAAGACTGAGGTGGAATGAGTCTGTGGAAACTAGCAGTTTTCCCGCAGTTCTATATTACCGTAATGTCAAGTATACACAGGCTCCCCTAAATACCAGCGCTTGCTCACTTCAAGCCTTTCTCGGTGGTGCTTGACTGACTCCGCTTTTTCACTTAGTGAGCTGGCTAAGTCTTCGTCGATTAGTTCAACACTGCAAGTAACTGTCCTGCTGATAAACTTTTTTTTTTTTCAAATTAGTTTTTGCTCTCTGGACACAGGAGACCTGCTGTCTCTACCATGCATTCTTTCAAAAACTTCCCTTCAGAGAAAGGATTGCTAGCCTTTGCTATTTTGAATGTTAGCAAATAACTTGCCTTCATGCTTTACTCTTGAATCGCAGTTAGCAGAAAAACATATTTTGCTGAGTGTGTAAACTGGCTGCCAGCCTCTGACCGTAGCTGTCCGTTCTTGGCTGACTGGTTGCTAATGTAGTTAGCATGCTTCATGGGAAAGTGCCGGCTGATATTGTATTTCTTTAAAAACCGCAACGGTTTCATTGCAAATAAGACATACAGCCTTTGAACGGACTTCAGCAAAAAAAAAAAATTAGTAGTCCACTCCTTCTGAAACACTGACACTCACTTGTCGACTTTTCTTTTCTTTGGTCCACTCATTGTTACCGCAGGGCTCAGTGTAGCTGCAAAGAGAAAATGAACCAACAAAGGTCACTTGTGTCTGGAGCGCGCCATCTAGTGGGGTCAACAGAAACGTCAGGTACTGCAGTCAGTTCTAATATTGACAAAATTATTACGCGGGCCATATGGGGCCAGGGGCCGTAGTTTGCCCATGCCTGATTTAATGTTATCTTCATTGAAAAGAACTACTTTTCTTTCAAAAATATGTACATTTCTACATCATCCCAAACTTTTGAATGGTACTGTATTAAAGTAAATATCCACATTACTAAATGATAATTCTTTCCTCCAAATACTGTAAAGTGTAGCATTTCTTTCCGCATTAGCACATTTATGTTTATTTTATGGCTGTGGTTTAAAAAAAACACTTTAAACAGACAAGTATAGTAAAACTTTTATTCAGTTTTTTCCAAGTCAAAAAACAAAGAGAACAAAGATACAGAGAATGAGATCATGACTTGATTTCTATACAGTGGCAAATTTAATTTAAACCTCCTTTGCCCAGACATGTAAAGTCTTTCCTCAGCTTGAAACCCTGCATCGCCCTCAGGACGTACACAAACTGCTCACGCATACAAACAGACATTCATTCGCCTGGGAGTCCTGATGTCCTGAACAGACTGGGCAGCACACATTTAAGACAACAGGATCGGACGAAGCATAGTGGACCAAAATATCACAATGTCTGGCATTGAAGTCCACCACAATATTTACTAAGTGCAATTCCCAAACCTGCTTCATGTCAAAAGGCCAGAGGATGCAGTCCGTAAATTCAAGACTAACTGGGAAGCAGCGTTTGACAAATTTAGACAAATCATTTAACGATTTTCAGAACAGAACCCTAAGACAGTCTTTTCACTTCAGGACTCCCAGTCAATATCTTCCCCACCCCTCCCCATGATTCCCCTCGTCACAGGTACATACACTGGTAGAAAAAAAATTAAACACTGATTTCAGAAAGAATTACTTGTGAATGAAGAGGGAGGAGACCCAGCTAGTCCAAAGCACTCAAACCGTGTTAAATGATCATATGGAACAAGGAAAGGAAAACTTTTTTTCAATTCTCATCTGGCGTACAGACGTTTAACACAGTCAAAGTTGAAAAGAAAGTTCACACTAATGTAGTGGGTAAGGTTTCTTAAGAGAGCCCAAAAGCACTGTTTCTTTGGACGATCTCTGCTAAAAAAAAAAGAAAAAAGTTTCACTGTAGTGAAGAGAAAGGCCATTCCAAGATGTGAAAACACCAAATTTAACACTGAACCTTTTGCTCTTCTACTTTTTGACTGAAGCAACATCACAACCTGGTGGCAAAATGTTGTACAACCAGAAGTAAAAAGCGCAGTTGCAGCAAAAAACTTAAGGCCGATGGGGAGAACGGCAGCGAAAAGAAAAAGTACTCCCCTCCCTCCCATGCCCTGCCCCTTCATCCACAGTATAATGTATATTAGCCTCCTGCAAACAAGTTCACAAAGTCACCAAAAGCAAACGAGAGAAAAGCCCCAAAAAAAATTAAATTCTTAATTTTTCTCTAGTCATATTCACACAGAATATTAGTTAACTTTCTTTCTTAAATAAACTGAATAGTCCAAATAAACTTGTGTACACTTGAGCTATCAGAAATGGGACAAAGATTAGCAAAAAACTTGGAGGGATTTAAAAAAAAAATAAAGTCAACCTAAAGTTTGATTAAAATGCATTAACATGTGCTACTCATGCAAACAATGACAAAAGCAGCAAGGCCAAACTAGCATCCATGTGTGCCCCATTTCCTCCTACATCAAAATAAAGACAGAATAATTCAGACTATTTGTAATAGAAATCTTTCAATCAAGAGTGTCAATATTACTATCTGGAAAAGTGTTTTTTTGTTTTTTTTTGATGCACAAGTCTCCAAAATGGTAAGGGGCAAGAGAATGCTGGTAAGTGTTTTTGTGACATCTTTCAGGTCTCTGGGGTGTGAAGGAGGAAGAGGGGAGGGCGACAGGTACATAGACTTATGTAGTTGGTGATGTTTAGAGTGAAGTATCTTGTCCCTGCAAACCAGTTTCTCTCTCCTAGAATGAATGTATTTCTGCTTATGAACCCAAGTTTTTTCTTTAGACAATTTGACCCACTGTTTTAGTATATCACACTCATGCTCCATCTTATTTTTCATCCACAAAAATGCCCCCAAAACTGGCAGAAACTTTTACAAAAGCAGCAAAAGGTCTAACAACTTGGTGAAATATGCAGTAAACAGAGTCTAAACATTACCTCCTTGATTCTCTTTACAGCTTATGCTTTAGTAATGAATACAATCCACTCTTCAGAAAGGCATTTGGCAATATATATGCTTTCCAGCAACGACTACACACCCAACATTTAGAGAATGAGAGAGAGAGAGACTGGATGCAGTACGCTATAAAGTTAAAAAGGGACTTTTCCTCCCCCTTAAATGTTCACCACACCTTCCTCTCCTTTTCATTCCCTTTAGGGATTCTCAGTTTTGCTTCGACACCCCAAGTGAAAATTAAAAAACTATTTCAAAAGGCAGCCTTTTTTTTTTTCCTTCAGGCAAAGCTGTTCAAGTTTCACATAATAGTTTAGAACATTTTGCGGAGTAAAAGGTGGGGGGGCAGCTCCCTCAGGATGGTGAAGACACAGATCCCGAGGCTGAGATTTCCTCGGAGAAAAGATCGCAGCTGGGAAACCTGCGGCAAGAGACACCACCGCCTCCAGCTGGTTAAAGGTGCTGTCCTTCAGTTGTTCAACCACGAGGTGAAAGGGTTGCTTCAGCTGCCCCTCCTTCTCCGCCGTGGTTCATTAGTTGTTCTCCTCGTCGCTGTCATCGGGGCTGATGGCCGGGCTGTAAGTGGGTGAGGTGGGGCTGTAGCCGGGGGAGGTGGGGCTGTATGTGGAGCCCTTGGGACTAGTTGGCGAGTATGTAGGAGACGTGGGGGAATACTTGGGTGAAGTTGGGGAGTAAGTAGGGGAGGTGGGAGAGTATTTGGGGCTGGTCGGGGTGTAGGTTGGGGAGGTGGGGGAGTAGGTGGGAGAGGTGGGGCTGTATTTTGGAGTCGTAGGGGAGTAGGTGGGAGAAGTGGGCGAGTACTTCGGTGATGTTGGGGAATACTTTGGCGAGGTCGGGGAGTATTTGGGTGAGGTGGGGGTGTACTCCGGGGAGCTGGGGCTGTATGAGGGAGAAGTTGGGGTGTATTTGGGTGAAGTGGGGGAGTAGGATGGGGAGCTGGGGCTGTATGAAGGCGAGCTGGGAGTATAGGTGGGCGACTGTGGGGTGTAACGTGGACTGGAGGGGGAGTAGGATGGAGATGTGGGGGAGTACGAGGGAGAGGTGGGGGAGTAGTTGGGGCTGGTTGGGGTGTAGTTGGGGGAAGTTGGGGAGTAAGAGGGTGACGTCGGGGAGTATGAAGGGGAGGTAGGGGAGTAACTGGGTGAGGTGGGGGTGTAGTTGGGCGACGTGGGGCTGTAGCTTGGGCTGGTTGGCGAGTAGGAAGGCGAGGTGGGGGAGTACGACGGGGAGGTGGGAGAGTAGGATGGAGATGTGGGAGAATAAGAGGGTGAAGTGGGCGAGTAGGAAGGCGAGGTGGGTGAATAGCTGGGCGACGTCGGGCTGTAGCTTGGCGACGTCGGACTGTAGCTCGGCGAGGTGGGAGAGTAGGAGGGGGAGGTGGGAGAATAAGACGGGGAGGTCGGGGAGTAGGAGGGAGACGTTGGGGAGTAAGAAGGAGATGTGGGCGAATAGGAGGGGGAGGTCGGGGAGTAACTGGGCGAAGTGGGGGAGTAGGAGGGAGATGTCGGGCTGTAGTTGGGGCTGGTGGGCGAGTAGGAGGGAGAAGTCGGGGAGTAGGAGGGTGATGTCGGGGAGTAGCCCGGGCTCTGTGGGGTGTAGCCGCCTGGAGAACGAGGCTCGTAGGCGGGGGAGGTGGGCGAGTAGTTTGGTGACATGGCTCCACCTAAAAGAGCAAAGCAGCCATTAAATTCAGTGGGAAAGACACAAACATCATCTTATGGCCACGATTACTTCTCATATTATACGCAAAAGCAGGAAAAAAGCTTACCAGATGTGAGAATATAATAAATATAAGAAAATATAAGTAATCAGTAAACAAGAAAAACTTCATACTACTTTCAATAATATATTTTTATTACATGCTACAAACATATTTTTCAGTTAAATAACTATGTAAATTTTAAAAAGTATGTAATCTTATGTTGCATACCTGTACATTTTCTCAAGCTCCAAGACAGAAATCTCCACTTCAAAAGCACTCACTACCCTACCTACTTTATTCTGAAAAATTTTACTGAAGTGTTTGTTCATGTATCATTTATAGCCTGATTCATAGAACATGATATTTCGAAAAACTTTCTGACTAACCTGTCAATAAACGGAAATACAAAATTTAAAACCTGGCTTTATCCATTGTTCAGATTTCTGTTCTTGAAATAAGTTAGTCCATATTTAGGAAGATAATACTCCATTTTTATACCTGAAACATCAGTGTAGAAAACTTGTGATAGAAAAAGTAATTATCCTAATACTGGAAAAGATTCATGGCGACACCTACTGGATAAAAAAAAAAATCTATCCCATTCATCTTTAGTATCGCCCCTCAAACAAATGAATGTAAAAAACAAAGCTTTCTGCAGTGTCTAACCTGGAGATGGGATGTATGGGCTGGCAGGTCCTGGAGACCCTGGAGACCCAGGAGTGGGAGACCAGCGTGGGGAGTAACCTGGAGAGAAGCCACTTGCATCTGATGCTGCACTGGGAGAGAAACCTGCTGCTCCAGGGGTCATTCCACTTCCTGGAGGACAGGAAAAGACAACCAACCTCAGTGGATGAAAACCAATAAAAAAGGAAAGAGCCAAAGCAATGTAGGAGTGTACTCACCAACACTGGGGGACCAGGCGCCATAGGCCGGGGTAGCTCCTGTGTTCCAAGGGGTCATGGCAGGCGACATGCCACTCATGGGACTCGGCACAGTGCCAAAGAACATTCCAGTGGCTGAATATAGCATGGACACAGGGCATAAATATCATACTTGTATTTACTGTAACAAAAGTTCATCGTTGTATCCAACAAATGTTTCCACACTTACATCCAGCCACGCTGATGCCAGGTATGTTTGTAGGGATCTCCATGCCGTATTTACACTTCTCAGCATCCAGCAGCAGGTCAAAGCAGCCTGTCCCTGCTGGGGCGAGCTGGCCCAGCATGATGTTCTCCGACACACCCTTCATGGGATCACTCTCGCCATGGGATGATGCCTCCATCAACACATCCACCTGGAGGAGAGAACGCAAAAAAAAAAAGGAATTGAGAAAACGAAATCAGGTCATTTAAAAAAAATAAAAATCTGCAACTAAAACTGTTTCGACAAACGAGACTATTCTAAGGAAAAATAATTCCGGTAACTAGTAATTATTGTCATACCGTCTCCTCAAAGGAACACTTCATGAGTGGTCCTGTGTCTTGACGGTTGATGCCGTGACGTGTGATGGCCATCAAGTGACCACGACAGGTCATTGTGTCACAGAGCAGAGCCAAATGACGGTAGTTGACGTAGGAACCGTCAAAGGAGATGACGTGGTACAACTCCCTCTCCAGTGCCTTTCGCACAGCCTCAATTCCCAAAACCTATGAAACAAAGAGAAGTAAGGGTAGATAAAAAATATATATATATAAAAAAACAAAACACTTCGATTCCTTTGTTGAGACCAAGCTATTTTTATGCATTTGTACCGTGAAGATCTCCACAATGTCGTTGGAGGTGGTTCTGACGGGATCGACATCCTTCTCGCTGAGGACTCTCATGAGGCTTACTCCATCTGTCTCAAGGATCCACTCCTGCAGTGCTTTGAACTCGCCATCCTCTGTGATGATGATCTTCTTTTTATTGTCAGTCTGGGGCAAGTGCATGTACACCTGAAGCAGAAGAGTTCACATTTAACTAACAGCAACAAGCAGCCTTTTTTGTAGTAGTCATCTTGAAGTAGGAATATTATGATTGGTCCGTCACTGTTTCCACTCCGTTACCTTACTGATCTGCTCAATGCCCTGCAGGGTCATGTCTGTCAGCATGTTGGACTCGATGCACCTCAAAAACACATCATCGTCCATTTTGTCCACCACCTCCTCATCCTACACAACAAAACAGTTATTTAGAATTTAAATTAAAAAACGACAAAAGTCCATTAATTGTAATTGTATATAATACAATTTTCTCACCTCCTGGAACTTGTTCTCGTCGCTGTTCATGATTCTGATTCGCAACACAAGCTTCTCTGCATTGTCGTCATTGAAGATGCAGTTCAGGTCGTCTCCAAAACCTTGTAGAGAAACACACAGAAACCAGTGCCATTAAGGAAACCTACCTTGTTTCTGTTAAAACACCTAAAAAAAAAAAAAAAGTTTGCTCAACCCACCTGCATTGATCTTCTCCGCAATCTGCTCCATAGTCAGTTTGCGATCGGTCATGTGCTTGCGGTCGAGCTCAATGCGCAGAAGCCACGGTGAAATGCGCGTTACGTCAAAGTCAGGCATCTCATAGTAGACATTCACCCACTCCTGGTCCTCGGCCACCACAGTGTTCTGCGGGTTGGGGTCGTAGTAGATGGCGGTGTTGGCTGTCACCTGAGAGAAAAGGCTCATTTTAAATCCCAGGTTGTAAACTAGAAATTATTATGGTTCTGGTATTGCACTGAAAAAAATGGCAAAAACAACTATAGCTTCTTTACCATACTGTAAAAATGGAACTACAATAGAAGAAACTATTGAATAACTTTCTTACTTTCCGCAGAGTGGTGTGCTCCAGTCGACAGAGGATGTCCTTGGCCCTCTCGGCGTCACGTGCTGCCTGACCCAGCAGGAACACAGTCAGCGAGGGGGTCTTGGGCCTCTTTGAGATGTTGATCAACTCCTTCAAACGGGGCACACCCAGTGTGACGTTCTTGGCTGACACACCGGCGTAATGGAAAGTGTTCAGGGTCATCTGGGTGGCTGGCTCTCCCAGTGACTGAGCGGCTAGAGCACCAACCATTTCACCTGGGTGGGCCTGGAATGACAAAAACGTGGTATTTTTCAGTGAATCCAGGAATCTCAGAGGTTCAATGTTAAGCTCAGACAGTTCTTAAAACGCACACATCAATACACAAAACTTACAATGGACTGGTTGAACTTGGTCTCAATCTCTCCTAGAAGCCAGTCAAAAGCCTCTGTGGAAAGGCGGAACTCCTCGGTCATGCGTTTGGAGCAGAGCGTAGAGCGCAGGTGGATGTTAAAGAGCAGAGTGGCATTCTGCTGCGCCTGTCTGCTGAGAGGGTCGTCCCCATTCACAATGACAAGTTTCTTGCTCAGCTCATGAACACCTGCGGATGCAAACACACATACAACATTGCGTGCTATTAAAAAAAAAAAAAAAAAAGGAAGCTCAAATTCTACATCCAAAGACATCACCATATGATTCACAAACTTTAAATAAATGGTTAATCTTCAACACTTAATGGGATTTGTCATCTTTGACCTTACCCTCGACCACCCTGAGAGGGTTCAAGTCTGTTGGGGTGCGAGTGTTGATACGGAAGATCTTCTGAGCGTTCCAGATCATTCTTGCCAGGTTGCATGGCAGCACCACCTGCAGGTGAGAAGAAATATGACAGACGAGCAGTTTTGATTTTGCTTTGCAGAATCTAAGGTACTGTTAAAAAGCACAGGTCTGTCTGAAGTTCTGTTCACACACACCTTACTGTCTCCAGTGGGGAAAATTGCTCGCAGGATCTCCCTGTCCTCCTTCATCTTGTCAAACTCCCTCTCCAAACTACTTTGTACATGGGCATTGGTCAGGACGTCTTTTACAACGTCCTCCTGCAGCATCCGCCTCAGTGCTCGCTCATTGGTGCAATCAAACTTAAACCTAGACAGAGCAGATGACGTCATTAAACCACTTTTTAAAACAGGCTCCACGTATCAATATTAAATGTCACTAAAAACACCATTACAAAATATATTTGAATTCTATGATGGAGCACATACATAAGCAGGCATGGGACTTACTTCTTTTCAAAGGCCTTGTGTGAGGGTTTCAGTGTTGCCAGATTTTGGAATTCTACATTCTCTCCTGCCAAGCCATCCTCACCATAGCGCAGCTGTACCACCTGGTTGATGGAGTTTCGCACCGTGCCATCGTACTTCACCATCACAGACTCCATAGATTTGATCAGACGACGCTGGATGTAACCTGGAGCATAGAATTGGAATCCCTTTTGTTAACTCTGAACAACTTTTTCTATATTTAAGTCTAATAAGTGCTACATTTTCAACTTAATTTCTACAAACTACTCTGTATTGTTTTTCTACTCTCCGTGTTTCAAAGACTGCTTGGACTAACCAGTCTCGGCTGTCTTGACAGCTGTATCAATCAGACCCTCTCTGCCTCCCATGGCGTGGAAGAAGAACTCTGTTGGTGTCAGGCCAGCCAGGTAGGAGTTCTCCACAAAGCCTCTGCTCTCAGGGCCATAGTCATCTTTAATGAAATGAGGCAGGGTGCGGTGTTTGAAGCCGAAGGGGATTCGCTTACCCTCCACGTTCTGCTGTCCCACCACAGCAATAACCTGGAGGAAAGGCAAACCAAGTGTTGTCAGTCCTGCTTCTCCTCCTCTAAAGTAATGATGGACTGGTGGACTCTTACCTGTGAGATGTTAATCTTTGAACCCTTCGATCCAGCCACCACCATGGACTTGAAGTTGTTGTACTCGGACAGAGACTTCTGGGCAGAGGATCCTGTTTTGTCACGAGCATCATTGAGGATACGATTCACCTGATTCTCAAAGGTCTGCCTCAGCGTGTTACCAGGAGTGGGCTCCAGCTCGTTGTTGTGAGCTTTCTCGATGACCTAGCACATGAAAAGCATTATTAGACGTATAACCCTGTACAAATGTGTTGGAATGGCCTAGCATGAATCCTTCTGTGAGCTTTAGAGGTGCTGGTGACGATACAAATATTGTTCTTACTTCTATCACATCCTGTTTGGCTTTCTTGATGGTATTCTGGATGTCAAGGTATGTCTTGGCATCAGCAATGGAGTCACCAATACCAATGGAATGACCTGTTTATATAACATGAGGTTTGTCATGAGACTTAAATCGCAAACAAAATAGAGGATTAATTGCAAAGACAAAAAAATGTAGTAAAAATAATGTGTGTCCACTTCAGATTTCTTACCCTCAATGAGCAGCCAGTTGTTGACCACAGTCTGAATGTTGGAGTAGAAGAGTCTGGTGATGTCGTGACCCATCTCCAGGTAGGAGATGTGGACAAGAGACCCAGCTGAGGTTCCCAGGGACTTCTTACACAGGATGCCCATGATCAGTTCACCATTCTCCACTATAACCTGTGAAAAACAAAAAAGTTTGCGTCAGGCAACTTGGATTAGAATCAATTTTCATTCTTTAATCAATACATGTGATTCAGGGCTTTGTACCTTGGTGTCACCAGGTGAAATGTGTTTGTAAGGGCCACTGTCCTCATCGTCGGGGTGGGTGCTGTGCGTGCGGATCACATTAATGTGTCCTGGAATGATGAGGCTGAAGATCTGCTTGCCTGTCCACAAAGGGCGGGGTTTGAGGATCGCTGGTTGAGGCATTTTCCCGTCCCAGGTGGAGAGGAACATGAGCAGGTTCATCACTTCACCCTGTCACAGGGAAAATACACAGGGAATGGAAAGTCAGTGAGCATTTAAGACGTTTTCATGTCACTCAAAGGGGCAGCTGTTGGTGAGGCGATTCTGCTTACCCTCTCTAAGAAGACGTCTCTTTTGGTGAATTTGCGAACAGCTGTGAGGGTGTCCTGCACGATACCCATGACGGGCCTGTTGGACTGGGGTGTCACAATCATACGTGGCACCATGGCCAGCTCCTGGATCTCTGCCCTCGTCTCAAGGGACTGAGGCAAGTGGAGATTCATCTCATCCCCATCAAAGTCAGCATTGTATGGTGTGGTGACACTGAATGGAGACAGAGAATGTTAGTGATGTTACACCACATTTCTAACTCTTATCAGAGCCCTGACAGTGATAGGAGCGTGCATTAAGACCAGACTTATACAGTCCAAGAATTGCTAGGATATAAATGAGGAGTTTCAGATACTAAAGCAAAACTGAAGATTTGAACATGAATTCATGTCAACAAATCTTGACTTCAGCTGTTGTTACACTGCTTCTATAACAAGTATTAAACAATGTCTGTAACAAGTAACAGCCTGTTTTAAAAGGAACACATTTATAAAGTCAGATTTTCATTTGTTACCTGAGGTTGAGACGAAATGTGGACCACGGCAGAATCCGAACCCTGTGTCCCATCATAGACATTTTGTGTAGTGTAGGTTGCCGGTTGAAGATGACAATGTCTCCATCACACATATGTCTTTCCACCTACACAGAGAAAAATCTATTTTAGTCGGGAGTAAAATAAAATACATAAAGTGTCCTAAAAAACACATTCCATACAGGTTGCACGGTAGCATTTTTTATACGTTTTTCAACTTGCCTTGTAGCCAATTTGCAGATGAAGGTCACTTGGTTTAGGATGAAATCGCAGGTCAATTCTGTCTCCATTGTCACGGATGATGTATTTGGCTCCAGGGTACTGGCTGTTGCCTCTTCGCACCAACTCTTGCAATCTGATAAATGCCACCAGAAAAACTTAGTTGACTTTCAATCTGAATGGTAAAATGATTTTAGAATACACATTACATGAAGTTTAATTTCCAAACTACTCTGATGTACCTGTCAATATTGAAGGGTGTGACAATTTCCGGGAAGGTCATGTTGGCTGCGATGGATCGTGGTACGCCCACTTGGTCAATTTGCAAGTTGGGGTCTGGCGTAATGACAGTTCGTGCTGAGAAGTCCACACGCTTGCCCATCAGGTTACCTCGCACTCGCCCCTCCTTCCCCTTTAGACGTTGTTTTATGGATTTGAGAGGGCGGCCAGACTTTTGCATTGCCTGGGAAAGAAAACAGTCGATTGAAATGGAGCCCTAAAATATACTGTGCAAGAAATGCAAGGCTAAAAAAATGTGACACTTGGCTGGCATTACTTGTAGATATCATTCATTAGACACATACCCTTGGCAGGCCTGGCAGCTCATTGTCCACCATAGTGGCGACATGAAACTGAAGCAGCTTCACATCCTCAGCTATGACGTGAGCAGCTGCACCACTCTGCTCATTTCTTCTCAGCTGGTTGTTGATCTTAACAATGTCGGCCAGCTTATGGGTCAAGTCATCCTTTAAAATACAAGTTATTTCAGATTTTGTCAAGCACAGATCTGAACTTCATGCATGCAGTAGCGAAATATGAGGTATAACAACAATTCCAACTGGGTTCATATTAATTCACCTGGTTGCGAGCAGACCCCTGCATGACGACAGCAGGCCTCACAGCAAGTGGAGGCACAGGCAGCACAGTCACTATCATCCACTCTGGTCTGGCAAATTTGGGGTCCATACCCAAGATGATGTCTTCTTCATCTGAGATGCGCTTGAAAATCTCATGCACACGCTCAGGACTCAGCAGGATTTTCTTCTCCTGCGAATCCTCATTAACATGCTTCCACTCAGCATACAGCTCCAAGCCAGAGCGTCTGATGCGTGGCTGGTAGCGCCCACAGCCACCGTGGCCCTGTGCAAGGAATACAGTAGGGAGTCAAGGGACAAGTGTAAGAAAACAAAGATGAGCTGAGAGCTGAAATGCTTGTTAATTATGTCAAAAAGACTCGACCCAAATACCTTCTCCTTGGTAATATCCTCCTCTGTCTCCTGCTGTTCCATTCCAAATTTGTTGTCCATCTCCTCTCCTCCTTCACAGATATTTTTTCCTTTGCACAGCTCATACACATGGGTCAAACGCTTCCTGGGTTGCCCTTTGGATTTTGCCAGGATGTCTTTGATCTTAGGATTGTTCTAAAAGTAGCAGTAATGAAAATATAAGCATCAAAACTGCAAAAGCCACTGGAAAAAAGGAAATACATGTCTATGATAAAACATCAGTTTTTATCAATATGTACTACAAAGTGGCCAAAGTACTTACTGAATCCACTAACAGCTTGGAGCAAAAGAAGCAGACGCATCGAAGAACCTTCATGATCTTTGTTACGAAGCCGACATGGAAAACTGGCTTTGCCAGTTCTATGTGCCCAAAGTGGCCTGGGCATTCTGTCATGTTGCCTGAGGGAACAAATGTCATGTAAAAAATATGATACAGGCAGCAGTGACCGGATAAATGATATATTGTAGCATGGCATGCGACCATAACACTGTACCTGCACAGGTCTGACATCTCCCACTTCGCTCTATAACCCCTTGTCTTGGGTCCATAAGGCCACCAAGTTTAGGACGTCCTCCTTCTGTTGTTTCGGGGTATTTGATCCCCCCTTCTGTAACGGACATCCGTTTCTGAAAAGAAAGACAACATAAAAATATTTTCTGATGGTAGAATAAAGAGTAGTTGATCATCAGTGATCAGAATTAGAATATAAATAACTCTTATCAATGATAAAATGTGTCATAGATAATAATAATAATTAACTTTTTTTTAACCTAAATCACTGATCTGATCATCACATCTCACTGTCAGTAAACCATCACCAATCAGTCAAAACAAAAGGTAAAAAAAAATAATCAGAATATAAACAAATTAAAATCTATCAAACAATTGTTGAACATAGTTAAAATAAAACTCTGCGCATAACTCTTACTTTGACATGAAACTGGATGTGTAAAAAAACATCCTAGTAAAACACAAACTAAACAGATGAACCTGATATAAATTAAACCTGAAAAACACCTAGCTTGTTAAAAAAAAATGCATTTCGATTTTATTGGAGTTACCTTTTGTTTATTAATTGTGTGAGACAACAGACCAATGTGTACATTGCGGTCAGTGGTAAAATCAAACACGCAGTGTCCACAACAAATAGCTATAAGCAACCAAAATTTCCGCTAACTGGTGGGACTAAAGGTAACATTGCGTAAGTAAAGAGGGGGTTTAATTCATGTTGTAGCATAAATCGATTTATAATGTTGTGCTTTAAGTTTTTTTTTTACTTCCTGCAATATGCTAGTTAGCTCAAGCTCCAGCCTTACACAGCTAGCTAGGCTAGGCTAACAGCAAGATTTTCCCGTTGCAAACAGAATCACGTCTTTGCTTTGTATGTTAAACTACACGAATAATCAAGAAACTACATTAGTGTATAGTGTGATCTGTGAGAGAACAAATAAATAAAAACTTCCCACTCCCCGAAAAGAAAACCTACAAGCTCATCTGGGCTGATGATGCCGAACTGAACTCTCTTGATCGTGCGCAATGGGCATGCGCTGTCGCCGGAGGGCGGTCCGTGCATCCTGTCTATTCAAAGAGACGCGTCCTTCCTCGGCACGCCGCTTTGTGAGCAGGAACAGCCTTTAAAATGTCGCCACGACACTGGTCAGGCCGCCAACGGTGACCGGAAAGTCTCCGAAGGCGATATTCCAGGGACTTCTGTTGTCGTTTGCCTTTGGAGCTGAATTATTTGTATTTTGGTCCTAAATAAGCTCGCCACCATCAGTCCCCCTCCCTTTTTCTGATCTACACTCTGGAGCGCTCTAAGCGCTTCTGAGCGTGGAATCGCCCAACGCTTGGTTATATAGACTGAGTGCTTACTACGGGGTTGCTCACTCCAAAACGCAGGGACTGGCTCTTCCGAAGGTGGGACATGGAAGTCTGTAGTAATGCGTTCATTGGCTATTGAAGACAGTCACATGAATTATTGATTTAATCGCACGTATAGCCAATTACAGCGCACGTTATTTTTCTTCAGCAAATCGAAACTAAAGGCGGGCATTGATCAAATCTGAGCTCATTCCTATTGGTTGCATTAATAAAGAACAGGCGGTGTGTAGGGTATTTTGCATGCAAAGTATTAATATTCATTTCAAATCCCCTGGATTCGTGCGTTTTCTTATTAATATTTAGCAGTGGAAAAGACACGACCAATGGCTATTAAGAAATGAGCCTTCTTCGAATAATTTCAACAAAACCCGCCCTGTTTCCGATGTTTGCCGAACGTGGCCGATGTGAATTTCTTCCCTCAGAGCAAAAATAAAAAAAATCTCTGTTCTGTGGTTCGTCGCGCTGTGGATCAGCCTGGGCTCTAAGAAAAGAGGCTCAGAGCTGAGGCCTGTAAAGGGCTTTGATGAAATAGGATAAAATTGTCTAAACACAATATATTTTCTTCTCAAAACATTGTATAATGGATTATTTTTTGAGCTTTTTTAGAAATACGTCGACTTCATGGATTTTCGTCGGTTGAATTTTTGGATCTCCGGGACAACATTGCAAGCCTCGGACTCGACTGCGAAGGATGGCCGGCCGGTGGACAGGATTTTCCGCGCGCCCTTTAGGAAAGTTGGGGGAAGCCTTGTCTGTTCGTGTAATGTTTGTTTTTCAACGAGTTTGGGCTATTTTCACTCAGACATCTTCTATGTGTGATTTATGTGAGATCAAATCGTTGAATCGTTGTCAGGGTTTTGGGATTTTTGTTAAAATGCGAAACATTGCAGTAGGCCACGTTTCGAAGGCAATGTGAAATCAAATGGTTTTGGCGGTTAAGTAACATTAGTTGGCGAATTATTTTACTGAATATCGAGTTAAATAATCAACGTATTATGGTTACGACTCATTTACGACCAACTTGATGTGTTTTTACATGTTTACCTTAAAATTTGACGTTTCAGCTATCCAACTGGTGATCTGTTTAGCTTCATATTAGACTACCTTGAGAGCAACGACGCTATTTTCTACGTCTGCTACTTTAAACGTCTTCAGCATTAATTGTATCTATCTAATGTTGCTTTCATAGCCTTATAAAGGATACAAAGTAGCGTCAATTCGTCTTTATTTTATGGGGTTTGCCGTATATAAAGTAGCTTGATGCTTAGCCTGAGCTTTATGAGACAAAACGTTCGGTTAGCTGCTACCAGATAATTACTGGCCAATTAAATCTCTATTTAAGAAAGCCGATTCTTGTTTTACTGTTCGGGCTGTTCCAGACGCATTATTTACAGTGGCAGTATGCTCCAAGTTGTATTTTAACGTCGCCTTGAGGATCGTAATCAGGGCTACATTAGCTAGCATACCGGGTTAGTGCTCAACATGGCGGCGTTTAGCGTTATGCTTCTTGTTGTGAACGAGAAAAGATGGAGTCTGGAATATTCTTGTTGGCTAACTTGAGGAGCCAAACAGCTACGCATCTTCTTAAAACGTCGTATTCTGTGACAAATAAAGGGACAGCTATGTTCGCATTTTTAAATAAGTTGTATTGACATGATAGGATGTTTAGTGTCTAAAGCGCGTGGAAGTTAGCCTGCTTGGATTCAGTAGTCTCGACCCTTCATCGGTGTCCAAAGTTGAAGCCATTTTGCCAGATAACTACGTTCATTTTGGTCTGTTGTTGGACAGATAAGCTTGCTGTTTAGTCAGTGTGCGATAATAAACACCTGTACTTAGCGTGGTGATCATTATGATGGCATACTCCCTTTTTTTATTGAGTCCTTTGGCTATTTAAAGTGTAGGTGTTACAGTTTAAGTCTTAATCTTGGCTTGACTAGGAAATACCTTTAGCTTGTTATACAGTACATTGTGGCCAAAGGGAAGGGACCAGGTAACGTTTGGCCGGTGCTGTTGATTATCTAATAGCCACAAGAAAAACGTTACACTGGTCATGTAAGTTCTTTTAAAAGCCAAAAATATTAATCGTCCCATTAAAGCACTGGTGGGCTGCTTACCATAACGTACTGCAATACGTTTTTGTTGACCCTTTGTGTGTTTTAGCTTAATTCTGTAAAAGGAAGTGGAAGTAAACACTACACACATTAGTTGAACCACCACAGTGGTAGGATTGCATAATGTCAATCTGGTGTAGTGTTCATTATGTGTAATGACTCTGTAACAGTGCCCAGAAGAACATTTTGTCACATTGTATAACACTTTCCACTGCCTTTTGTTAAAATAAAGAAACTAAAGCAACATGATGGAGTATTGGTTGTTTCATCTTTTGCAAATATTCCAAGTTAATTTTTCTGTCATCAGTGTTAACCTGCCAGACATGCTTTAGCTGGTGCATGGGCCGTGCTTTTCAGTTGTCACCAGTATGAACGTGCTTGTTTGCCATCATCTGTTTTTCTCTGACAGGTTCATCAGAGTGGAAACCTCACTAAGGCTCAGACGCAGGGATAGATGCTACATCTTCAGTGTCCATGTGGAGTCCAACCATGTTCTGTTTTGAGTTAGATTATTAAACTGAGAAAGCTACACGCCTGCCAGGTTTGAACTGCAGACAAGAATATGACAGAAACACTTTGTTCACCATGTGCCATGCTATGCCATGACTATACAAAGGATTCTTTATTGACCAGTTGGCTCCCTCCTCTGGTTCATAGTGAGAATGATCACCATTGCACATTTTCAATGCGGAAACGGGTCCCAGAAGGCTGTCAAGCATGCTCCCTCTACTGCTCCAAGGAGGTTAATGCATAGAGGACCACTGGTGTCAGGGGCGTCAGGTATGTAGCTGGAGAGAAGTTCATCCATTTGTCCTGAGTAGATGTAAAATGTGACTATCTGCAAAGCATTTCCACAAAGCGACAACATAAGATTAGCGGCAGTCCTCTCACTTTTTTGATCATTTAAGAATGAACAAGTGAAATTTAAATAGATCAGATTTTCATATAGTGCTTATGAACCTAATGTATACTGTATGTACACGAGTGTTGTCTGATTGTGTAAATGCCTTGTAAAACATTATTTGTAACTGATTTAAGATGTGCTGTGTGTGTATAGCAGTGCACTCACAATAGTTCACACCAATACTAAACTCAGGTCGTTTCTCTTTTGTGGCTCTACATACAAGGTTAGGTATTGACATTGTTGCCCAGTTACACACACAAACCATATTAGTAGTTTGATAGTAGATGATATACGTACATACATACACATATGCATGTAAAGATACATACATGCAGTACCCTTTAAAATTTGCTTCTTTGTATTACGTTCATTATCTGATATACTTTTGTATTTATTACCTAAATTTAACATCTGATTTCTTCATCCAGTACTTTCTATTTATTGTGCAGTTCCAAAAAGCAAAATTATTTCAGTAATTGTATGGATTAAATTCAGCTTTGGATGCCTGATAAATACTACATTATCATCCGCTGTCTTAACTTCTGATATGTTAACATTTGCTTTAATTGCTATTGTTTTAGTCATTTAATTGGTATTATTCTCTGTTCAAACCTACTCTATTTGGTACATAAAATTCCTGACGAACTCATCCAGTGAGTGATGATGGTTTTGGGGGCTGGACGTTTGCTGTATGATCTGTATAGGTGGATGCGGTTTAGCTCTTTGATGCAGGTTTGCTGGCTAGAGTTTAGAGAAGACCTCTCAGTGTTGTTGATGTCGTTAGAAGAAGACGTGTCAGCTCAGACCAGGAAGAACTTTTAGTTTTTGTTGTAGTCCATTAGTTGTTTGATTTTTTTCTGGTGTTAAAAGAAGAGCATGAGTGCCGATAAGAGGTGATGATTCATGTGTCTAGGGGGAGCTCTTGTCTGGTGATGTCAGCGCCTGACAGTGAATCGTGGTTGGAGGGGGGTGCTTCGTAGCACGATGAAGTAGGCGAACAAGAAGGGAGGGAGAGACACACACAGATGCTGATCATGGTGGGAGGAGCATCTTATTTTTATTTTTTTTAATTTATCATTTAAATGATTATATTTGTAAGCTAGTTAATGTAGAAAATAGCAACCTAATAAAATGCATGCAGCTGTTGAGCTGTTGCACCTGAAGCAGCATCCATTAAAATTGCTTTATGGATAACTTTCTCTACAAACGTAAATGAAAGGCAACATGCCCTGAAGGTGGTGTTGCTTTAACATCCCTGCTGAGCTTAAAACAAGCTTTTTGCACAACTTGAAGTTGTTGGATCAAATGCTGGGCAGTAATTATTGCAAGTAGTTATCATCTTAATGTGCATTATAACCTAATACACAAAAACAGGAAAATTGTCCAGTCATGGTAGAAAAATGAGAATAAACCTGTCAATGTATACACAAGAAAAAAATGTTTTAGTCTGCTTTCTCCCTTAAGTTATGCACCAGGATGTTGTTTTGTAATAAAAATAGGTGACGCAGGGTCGTAGGCATGCTCTGAGAGCCCATTGGAACAGGCCGGCCCATTTCTGTCCACAAGAGAATGTCCTGTTCTTTGGGTGTTTGTTTTGGCTCACATCAGTCCCTGCCAAGCGTCTTCATCTTTCTTTTATCCTTCCTTTTATCATCCACACTCTCTTTCAAGCCTTCCAGGGTCTCATCTACTGTCTTTTCCATGGGATTCTTTTCAAGCGGCTCATTTGCAGAGAAGTAGACTGTAGGAGGAATGTTAAGTCAGCTAGTATTTGACTCACAGGACACACCAGAGTTTTGAGGGAGATCTATGTTTTGTTAAGGTTCTTTCAGCTTCTTCCTGGAACTATCTGGGTGCTAAATTAATTGCTCCTGATCCCACCTCGCGTTGCAATCGGCTTAGTGCTAATCTTGGGTTCTCACAGTGCAGCCAAGTCTCGTCTGAGCGACACTGCTGCACTGAGCTGTCCATTGCTCTCTTCTTCCAAAGTTTTGAACCTTGGCACTATCTTTCCTGCTCCCTTTTGTCGTACACACAGATTTTTTTCACTATAAATCTCCTCCCACTTACTGTTAATCAGGAAGCTTCTTTTTATGCTTTTCATTGTGAATTAACTTGTCCTTTCTATCATTTCGTGCAGTCAGCCCTTTTAGTCATATGATTGTGCTTCCTCCCTCAAAAAAATGACTCTAATTGCCTGGACAATTCAAATCATCCTCCGCTCTCTCTTCTAGATTCACATCTTCCCCTTTTTGCTCAGGTCTCCTCTCACTTGAACAGTCAGACTTGGAGATGGCCACATGTTGCCTCCAGCGGCTCTCTTCTGGATGGAAGTCTATGCACATTTTTTGTGCTGCTGTTGTGTTTCCCCTGGCATGACGCCATTGCCTTCGACCATCTGCCTCATTTTCTTTTTTTTTTTTGCTGCTTTCCTTTTCCCTTTCGTTTCTGATGGCAGTGCAGCAGTCATTTGTTGTTTTATTTTTGATTACAGGATACGCTTTCGGCCTGCTGTCATAACTCAAGAATCTTTTGCATTTTCGTTTCTCTTTGCGAAACTTTCTCGGTTCCCTGCTTTCCGGGAGGCTCTGATTGAAGTGCCTGTGTGCTATTTAAAGAAGCGTGCAGAAAAGCAGGGTTGTTTACAGTGCCCTCAAAATACAGGCTGTCTAGAAACAGGAAGTACCATAGCCCTGAAGCGCAGCAGCACACAGCGTTAGCCAACAAGCAGCCACTTCCTCCTCCTCCTCCTTGCGACTGAGCAGCGGCTCCAGCAAAACAACCCTCATACTTATCAGAGAATTATGCACCCCTCCCCTCTGCTGCCCGTCCTCCTGAATGGCGCACATACACACCGGGCTTTTCACCCCTCCGCCATGTCCTATCTCGCTTTCTCCTATTCTCTTATGCCTACAGCCCCCCTCTCCCTCCAACTGTCTCTCTTTGCCAGTACAGCATGCCTGAGTAGCTGCCTGGAGATGAAGGAGCTAATTAATTTGATTTAGCCATTCTCTCTCTCTCTCTGGCAGTGGAAAAACCAGACATCCACCCCCCCCTCCTCCACACCGTATCAGGCACCCCTCCCAGATGATTTTCCACCTACCCTTTCTAGTCTCCTTTGGCAACAACCACACTCCGAAACCCTCTCTTCCTTTTCTCTGTTTTTGTCTTGCCCGATACACAACTAGATTTTGCCAGCAGTTTATTACATATCAAACTGATCGTAAACTGAATGCCAAGTGTAACTCTCTTATGTGGCCTACGCCCATTTAAATCCCTTTTTTCAGCATTTTATCTCTTGTGTGCCCAGGGACAGTTTGTGTGACTCAGCAACGTATCACTGCTCACACAAACATGCTTGTTACAGTTCAGTGCGTCTACTTCACGGATCTGAAGCAAGCCTGACAGACTCCGGCTGATGAAAGCCCATTTTTGTCATTTGATACTCCAATGGATCTATTTAGTTTTAGCAGAGAAGTCTAGCACAGGCGCATAAAAGTTAAACATAGCTTGCCAACATTACTTAAATCCTTGATGCGCTATGGGAAGTGCTGTGAACTTTGCAGCATGCAGGCTGTGGACATCTGGTGAGGATAGCCTCTTGTGGTGCTTCAGGCCTTCAGTGTTGTCTTGCAGGAAAGGGGCGGTGCAGTGTTGAACACACACTTAAGTTTCAGGCATTCTCAGTTTACCTTCTCCTGTGACGCTCAAAAAGCTGAGAATATCTTTTATCTTTCATTCTAATGTGATCACAGGAACATTATTTCATGACAACAGCATATTGTACTTGCTTTCAGGAAGTCTCAAAGTATTTTCGTGATCAGCACTTTTCACTGCTGCCATGTCTGCGATTCTTTGTCCTGGTTGAGTAAGTCGAATGGTTGTAAAGATTCAGCCAAAAATAGACCTTTTTGTTTGTGTTCTGATTCCGTCAATGATCTCACTATCCACTTGACTTGTCTTGTGGCCACTTTTAGAAGAAGTCCGTTCTACGATACAAACTTTGAGGTTAGGTAGCATTAAGGTTAGGCCTGGAATTTCAGGACTGCAAAGGTGGTTTACTTCTTATCAAAGTATGTCATATAAACTTTCTCTGAACCCATTACCTGCTCCTTAGCAGGTTATGTTCAAGATAACATCTTAGTGCATATTAATACGTCTCTGACTGACCAATCAGTTCTCTTGGAAAAGAGGTCACCATTCTTGGAAGATCCCTCAGAGTTTGATGCACTCATAGTGAGAAAGAAAGTAAAAAAAAGAATTGAGCTGCAAGCAAATTTAAGGCTATTTCATTGTTCTTTACGTCTTTGTAGAATGATGTAATCCTATAACAGAAACTGATTAAAACACTAAAGCCATATGACCTATTAGCGGACCTTAAAAGATTTGCATTAAGTCTACTTTTAAGTTTTGACGATGTTTTTATATTTGTAAGACTAAAACTTTCTTACGCACCATACTAAGACTGAATCTGTGATTACTGCATTTAACCAACATCACTGTTGAAAATAGTTTTATTTTATAATACGTTTTTTGCCCGTTAAATGTCTTTTTTTCGAGTAGTGCAATCTTGTGATTCAATATGATAATTGAACTGAATCTTTAATTTGAATAAGAAAGCCATATCTAAGCACAAACTTGCAATAAGCTTATTCATGCCTATTTTATGTACACATTCATGCCATGGAGTTTTTTTTGGTAATTTTTCTTCTTCGCTGTGGTTGCAGTTGCTTTGTTGCTTTAAGCCTGTTGTGTTCATGTTTGCAATTGGTAATTTGGTTCCTAAACTGCCCAGGCAATGCTCAGTGATAGGTTCAGGAACCGTGGGTTGACTTACTGAGTTTAAAACCAGCTTTGTGTGACTGCCTAGCCTGACTGTGATTGTTAGGTTTAGTGAAGCCAGATAACGACAAGATGCCCATAGTACAATGAACTTGTGTTGTGATAATGAGAAAGCAAAACGTGATGTTTACATTTGCCTTTACAAGTAGCATGCATCAAAGATACATGGAAATGAATGAAATGTGTACTAAATTACATACTATATTAATATTTAAGGTGGCGTTTCTCTGTAGCTGTATGTAGTCTTGGGAAGATTAATCTGCTTAAAATGTCCCTTCTGCAGTGAAAGTTTATCATGTGAGAGCCATTTATTGCATGGATTTAATGTTTGACAACCAGGCTATAGCCCTGATATTCATTTTTGTCAACAGCTGAGAAATGTTAGCTCAGAACATGCTCCAGCATGCTCATCTCTCCCTGTGTCTACCAAGGTTTGATCCAGTTACACATAGTCCCGCCCCTGTGTCTGCGAGACAATGCGGAGAGATTAAACACCCTTTAATACGTGTTCCTGTGGGTCTGCAAATGTAAACATCTGTGATGCTCATCAGTTGTAGAAAATGTGCAGTATGTGCGGCGCTGTGGTTTAATTCTACATCTAAGTTCTCCTGTTTCTCCGTGCAGGCCACAAAAGCAGGACTTGTTGCATCGTCCTTGTAAAGCCACGGCTTCCTCTTTAAGAAACCACTGACATTTGAACTCCTTGAACATTGTTTGACTTCCCACTTTGATCTCAGTCCAAGTCAGCTGAAGAGCAGGTTAGTCATGCTTTTGCTGACATCACTGAGGATGTTTACCAACACTTTTAACATGCCTCAGGACATATTCATCTACATGCATCCATATTTGTAAGAAGACAGCCTGAGAGTAAGAAGGAATAGACATAATGTAGATCAGTGCACTGTTTCTGATTGTGTAACTCTTGTCTTTACATTGTATTTTTAATTAACTGACAACCTGTCAAATAAGCACCAAAGTAAAGGATTGACTTTTAGCATGGATGTCCAGCAGAATTAACAGAATTTAACATATTTTAGTGCTCAGGCACAAATCTAAGCCAACCAATCAATATTCTTATAGCAATGGCTAAAATGATTACATGTAAAGTGAAAAGAAGTTATTCTAATCTTGTAAACACAGCCCTCCAGAGAAGTGTTTGACGATGACGCTCTTAGCTGTTACCGCTCTGACAGTGCCATTTTTAGCTGCAGCAGATTTTAGCAACACTAAGCAGTGGGCAGAGAAAGTTAGTGACTAGTTGCTGAATAGAATGGAAATTTAGCAAGTGAAGATGCACATATGTCCCTTGGGAGTTAGTGAAGACCAAAAACAGAGCTAAAATGAGCGCAAACAGAACGTTACACTGAGATTAGGAAGGAGGACACCAGACACTGACCTAGGGTGCACAAAAATAAGTAACACTCAGTAGAAGTCAAACAATGGCTGACTGTAAAGCAATCTATAACTAAAAGCAACCACAGATTCCAGCTAAAACCTCACAAAAATTAGCCAAAACAACATAAAATTTCAAAAGAGTAACCAAAGGCACAGTGGACAATGAGAAGACGTTGAGGGAAGGATAGAAGTACACAGACAAACTGACAAACCAATCGCCAAACGAGACACAGACGGAGTTAAAGAGGGAGGACCACACAAACAAAAATGCAGGAAAAACACCAGAGACGCAGAGCCAGTCTCCACACTTATTGACTCACAGACTTTGAGGCGCGTTCTCGCTAGTGCGTGAGAGCTTGCGGCGATCGCGCTGTCAAATCACCCTGATGCTGACTTTTCAATGCTAATGTGTGCCCCTTCTTGACTTCACATATCCGTAGACTTCTCTGAGGGACTGGTGGCTGTCTTCTCGTTCATTGTCACACGCCATGAAAAATAGGTTTTACCTTGCCTTTATATGTGTCCTTATACTGGTAAACAAACAAGAACCCACTTATCATACGTTCTTCCCATAGCACAGTCAGTGAATGAACACTGAAGATTTCCTTCAACTGCACCAACAGTTTAACAGTATATGAGTTTAAATTATATTGTGCTGGTTGCCTTGAGCACAAAAATATTTTTTTTGGACGATACATAAAATAAATCCAATTAATCCTGACGATTAAATATGTTTAGGACAGAATATTGATGAATGTTAAACAGTGTTTTCTTTCTTTTGAAAGCAGTTAAATATTGAAAGTCTTGGTGAGCTAATGTTTTCAATTTTCCACCAAGATGGCTTCCTTAGTGTCTTCATCTTTGTGTATTCAGATATGTGTGCCGCTTGGTAGCACAGCATGAAAAGCTATGATCACGTTTGGCCAAACCGCTCTGAATAGGGGTGGATGGACAACGGGGTGCCTCTGAATGCAGAGTTGGTGGCTGGCTGCAGCCACGGGACAATGCCAGTACACATGTGTGGACCAAGCTGCCGCACTTCTGGAACACACACTCGAACTATTGTCTTTGCCAGCGGGCAATCCGTTTTCACACACACTCAAACACACGTACACACACACACACTCTTTATTTTCCTTCATCTTTTCAAACAGACATAATTATATTTCCAGTTTTCATTTCCTCATTCACGCACGCCCAGCATACTTTGAAAACGTGCGGGACTGCATGAGAGGGTGGGGAGGGCGAGGGGGGCTCATCCGACTCCAAGAGCCAGAGAGGTCACAGGAACAACACCCAATCCCAGAGCGGTTCCCATGGAGACAAGTGTGGCAGCGTACAATGAGGGTGAGAGCGAGTGATGAAAGAGAGGGAGAGAGGGAAAGGGCAGGGGAAGAGTAGGAGGAGGGTGAGTTGCTGGCGTCAAGGTTCAGTTGGTGGGTACTGGGGGGTATTGGGACGTGGGTTTGGAGGGTGTCGGGGGGGCTCTGCTCAAAAGGACAGTGGGAAGTATGATGGTTCTGTAGCAAAACAGTACGAGAACATTCTTCCACCCCAACTGGCATTTTTCTGCCCTCTTGTTCCAGCTGAGAGCACACCTCCTGATCTAAGGCCGCAGAGTGGCTCATGGCTTACGGAGGGGGAACAGAGATCTGTGGAATTTCCACTGACCGTGACGTGCACAGTCAAGAGCAACCAGAACGTAGAGTTGTTGTTGTTTTGAGGCGTTGTGCACGGATCCGGATATATCAGGGAGGCCTTGATGGTACTCCTGTGGTTGTTTTTCTGAGGTGAGGAAGGCATTAAAGTTGCTCTTGCTAACAAAATGGAATCTTGTCCCTTGTGGCTTTAGTGTAGCCCCAGACACCCGCTGACCTAGTAGCAGTGAATCGACATCATCATTGCCGATAGCACTTGAACACTTTTAGCTGAGGGCATAGACGGTCGAAGAGTGTCACTGCCCCAGTTTCTGTGCTTGCCTATCTACCCTTATCCCCTCTCCCTTTTATAGAGGCACTCCACTGATTTTGCACATTAAGATTACTTGACTGGGGGGGGGGTCCTATGCAGCCCATGAGAGTTGTGTATAATGTTGTATGTTTTGGGTGGTATTTTAGGCCACTATGTTTGTAGCAAAAGCAGTAGCCGAAGGCACCAGGAAAAGACTTGATCCTGTGACCAGTGTATTGACATTTGCCGGCTTTGATTTGCAACCTGTGGCCATTTTGTAAACTGTATTTCAACTGTGCTCTGGTGTCTGTATGCTGTCGTCTATGAGAGCCCCAAAAGGACTTCCAAAGCAACAGTCGTGGACAGACAGCGCAGTTTGATGCCTAGCACAACTTTTTCTGCAACCAAAAACAATATCATCTGGCAACATGCTGTGTCGGACAACCAAACACATTTACTTTGCAAACGTCAAGACACAGAATAAAATTGTTCATGCTGTCCCAACTTTCTAGAGGCGTAAAATCGTCTCCCGTGGATTCATTACTCAGACTCACCTTCCTTGATCGTTTTGAATTCATTCACTGATACTTGCGGCCTGTTGGGATATTTCCACACAGTGATACTTTAAATATAAATACCCTTTATGGTTAGAAATGGAGGTCTTGATGAATGAAAGACGCTGACATTTGCCAGATAGCTGTAATCTAGTCTTCCATATGCAGTAGGTGATTGTTCTTGTTTCCAACGCAAAGGGAAGTTTAGAGACGCTAACATGTAGACAGCAAAAGGAGAGGAAAAGGCAGTGTGAAAGTGGCACCTGAAGTTCACATCAGGTAGTACAGAATAGGGATAATGTAATGTAAGACGTTATCAAGTTGCATCATGGGACATGTAGAACCCAGGTTTCCCTGGAGCTCTACCAGCAGCAGGGACTCGAGGTCGGGATATCTCAGCTTCTGTTGCATCGATTTTGACCGTTCTTTTTTTAACGTGTCTCTCGTAACTCCCTAAACTTTATCGAAGTGCGGTGCTAAATCGCTGGATTGCCCCTTTAATGCCTCCATTTTTCCCTCAACTCCACTTGTTTCACAGAGTGCTCCCATCCGCCATTTGACTACCGACAGTTTGTCCTCTCCCTGTCTCACTTTTTTCGCCGTCTCTCGTGCTCGCTCTCCTCTCACTCTCTCCCCTGTCTGTCTGTCTGTCCTTGTGCCCAGGTTTTTTGAGTTGGCGTGGTTCCTGTTTGTTTTCAGCCATTTTGGGGACTTGCAGTGCTCGTAACAAACTGCTTAAATGGCGTCCTCTTGCTTGCTTGCTCTCCCACTCTGTCTCCCTCTGCCTCTCCCTCCCTCTCCCTATCGCTGGGCTTTGTGTATATAAAGTAGTGTGTGTGTACGTGCATGTGTGTGTGTGTGTTGGAGAGAGGGGAGAGAGGGAGCAACACTTCCAAATAAAAAGAAGATTGGATTCAGTGGAGGGGTTGGGGTGGGGGGGTGGGGGGGTGGGTGGGGGGTGGGGGGGGCTCGGATTCACTTGCTGGAAAAAAAGAGCAAAAACACTAAGAATCGTGTGTCAGAGGCAGAAACTGGAGAGAGAGAGGAGAAAGAGAGCAAGAAAGGGGGAGTGAGTGAGGGCGAGCAAGCAAGTTCGAGTGTGAGAATCGCTCCTGCCCTCTGTCTTCACACACTGCTGCCTGTATGTGTGTGCATGTGTGTGTGCGTGTGTGTGTGTGTGTGTGTGTGTGTGCGCACCGCCTCTCCCTGTGCTCGCTCTCTCTCTCCCTCTCTCTCTCTCACACACACTCAGACGTGCGCATACACAGACCAAGGGGGAGAGAGAGAGAGAGAGAGAGAGAGAGGGAGAGAGGGAGTGTGAGGGGAGAGAACACATCGCAGCAGAGATGCAGCAGGAGGTTTTCCGAGGTACGTTCTCTTGTATGCTTGCCTTCCTGAGAGACAGACAGAGAGAATAAGAGGAAGAGAGGCTGAATTCTGTTGTTTTCCTGCTTGTTTTTCTGCTTCACTCTGCTGCTGTGGCGGTGATTGCTCTGCGCGTGAAGAGGAGGAAAAGGTTTCTATTTTACTGTGCGTGTTTTGGGGCGTGAGTGTTGGTGAGTGTGTGTGTGTGTGTTTATGCAATGTGTGTGTTTGTTGAAGTGTATTTTGTGTGTGTGTGTGTGTGTGCCTGTGCTCGGTTTGTCTGTGTATGTGTGTGTGTGTGTGTGTGCCAGTAACAGGCCTCGTCTCCCTCATCCTCCCCTCCGTCGCTGGCGCACCACGCAGTTCTTTTTCAAGAGCGATGACTCGTTTTCAGATTGTGATGAAACTTTTAATTTATCGAAGCCTCTTGCGTCTCTGTGATTCACTGCAGATGGGGGGGCGGGGGGGGGGGGGGCAGCCCGCACACATCAGAGCAGGTGTTAAACATGATGTGAGATTTGTTTTGGAGGGTCTTAACATGGTGGGCCAGCCTTCCACCCCTATCTGAGAAACTTATCTAACAACATCAGAGGCAGGGTTTTGGGAGGAAAAACTTGCTTGTAGGTGATGGTGAATATCTCCAGTTCTGTCTCTTCTGTTTGATTTTGGGCTGCCCAGTCTGTCCTCCATTTTAGCAGCCTGTTGTTTTGCCGGAGGTTGTCGAAAATAGAGCGGCAGAGGGCATATTGATGTCCCCTAACCCTGTTGTTGCTGCCCTAAGCTCTTACTTTTTTTCCCCCCAAAACAACAGAGCATCTGCTGCCAACTACTCTGCATTCCTGGTTTCCATGGATGCCAAGCCAAGCCCCTGTGCTCAATGTATGGAAAATATGATCCACACTGCCACAGGGATAGGGGTCATAGGTCAGACAATAGGAAGTGTCGTCAAAATAGATGATGTTGTCATATAAGTGGTGACCTTTTACATTATATGCCTTTGGGCTAAAATGTACTTGCTGCCATTTTTGAGTTGAATGGCTCTGTTTACTTTTTTTTTTTTCAAATGCCACATACGTAAAGGATGTGGACGCATTCAGGAAACTGCCGCAGCACATTGCTTCTTTTGTACCTGCAGTTAGTCGTCACTATTGTAACTTACCGCTTTGGCACAGCCTTGCTAATGCATTAAAATGTTTCTTGGTTGTTTGAGACTCCAATAGGGCTTTCACACCCCCTTCAGCAGGGAGTGCCCATGAAATTGGAAATGATTTTGGGGAAATTACCTCAAAAAGGTCACCGGTGTAGCGAGGGTGCTCTCCAGGGGTGCTTTTTTGGTCTTACTGTTTCCTAATGCCTCCAATGATTTTGTTGCAGTGAGCAGAATTATGGGAATTACGTGCTGGGCTGAGAGCTAACAGAGCATGGAGGGTACAGCGTTTTAGACGTGAGCAGGTTTGCTCGTGCGTGGAGTGGCATTCGAAAACACCACGACTGAACAGTTTACACATGGGGTGGGAGCACGCAGTCAGTCACGCTGAGGGGGATCTGAAAGACAAGCAAACCATAAAATGTGAACATGGGATGGATGTGTTTGAAGTTATCCCTGCCTCCCCTGCTCACACCACCACAACTACCACAACCACTCCCCGACCCATACCAACTTCCCCTTACCTCCTCCCTCCTTCCCTCCCTCTGTCCCATCTGGCTGGCTCCGTGCTCTCTTGGCCGGGGGGTTGTGAAGAGTTCAGTAGCTGTTCTTGCTAACGATGTCCCCCCACCCACCGACACACAACCTCCTGCACACACACACACACGCGCGCACACACTTGTCTTTACAGACCAACTGCTGCTTCGATAGTTGTGCCCCTCTGGCTGCCCCTCACTGGGGAGAAAGCCCAACCAACACCTTCCTCTTCCCACATGCTCCTCGCCGCTGGCTCACCGGCTGCAACACCGAGGCCCCCCACATCCCACCTTGCAGGCACTCCCCTGAACCCCTCACGCGCACAAATACACAAACACACGCGCACAATGCCAACATCATCCCTTTAAGTACTATTAACATTGCAATCAGCAATTAGGTTGCTGAGTAAAATGCTGCTATTACCCACTGAATGCAGTGATACTACTGAAAAAGAACGCAGAGCAGAGATCGTCAAATTAGAGACCAGCTTCCACTGACCTGCTGTGCTTACGGTGGTTGTACACACCATCAGGTTACCGTAGCTTTGTGAACACGCAACTTCTCTGTGCCATGAGTGATTATCCAACATCAACACTTTAAATGTATTCATGGTCAGTCAAGTCATTTAGATTGTCTCTTAACTGCTGGCCATTTAGAAACTGTTTGATTATCCAGCTGCCTGTATTCCCCGCACTGTAAAATTCATAGATCGCAGCAGCTACTTTGTGTAATACATAGATTGTATATAAAAGATAGATGTAGCCTCCAGGTGTGAAAAGGAAAGCCAGTGTGGAATTGGCTTAAACTTTTATCCTTTCTAATGGCCAGCAGGGTGCAACTCTTCAGGTTGCAAAGGAGTCAGATAGGTTGCATAAAATTCTATGAGAAAATTACCCTGCTATCACTTGATTTGTTACTTTAGTAAACATTTTCCTAATTATACATAATTGTCCCAATTTATAGCCTCATGTCTCCTTCGACACAGCATTGTGCTCTTTTTGTAATTTTTTGTCTAAATTTGATTAAAATAGGCAATAAAGCAGGGCACGTGTCAGGAAATGGCTACCTTTTCGATAGTGTGTGCTCATCATGTGCTCACAATTTCAAAAAACAACGTGGCAAAGAGCAAATAGCAAACTTGAGGTTTCAAAACATTAGTCAAAAAAACTATGTGTGATGTTCCTGTTCCTGCATCCACCATTCCTTTAATATACAATTTATATTTAAGTACAATAATAGCCAAAACTATTTTTAAAAATCAAGTTGTAATCAAATAGAATTAAAGTGAGAAACGGCAAGAGTACTGGGAACCTAAGAAATGAGCTAGTCTTTTTTTTTTTTAGCACTACTGGGATTTAGGAAATTTAATGAAGTGTTTACAATATTTTGCATACCACATTACATGGCTCTGAAACAGTGCTATAACTTTAATTTGTCACAACCAGACTTAATGCAATAGCTTTTGGGCACAATAGCTTGAAACAGTTTGTCTTAGTTTGAACTGCTTCAAACCTGTGATTTGATTATTGTGAAATTATTCTCGAGAGGTGAGAAAAAAAGAAGTGTGGTTACCGAATTCTAACAGTTATTTGTCTGTCTGCTCTGCACAAGGACCAGTTTCAGTGATGAATAAACAGATTGCTCAATGTCTGGTTCAAGGCCTTGAGTTTATGTACCAGCCAAACTCCTCTGCTGTCCTGCCTTATGTTATGCAAGGCCAATTGAATAGTAATGCTACTAGGGACTGATTATCCGTTTAAATTTAGCAGATTATGAATTAATGGCTTCCATGGTCATAAAGTCATCCACCTTTTTAAGATTCTAAGCTATAAAACATGGGACAGTATCTTAAAGTCGAATCGTAGAACTTCCTTTTAGAGTGAACATTAAGATTATTGATTATCACTTAACTGGTTTGGACTACTCTGTTATTTTGTCCTATTTACCACGCTCAGAATCAAAAGCAGACCATGTTTGCTGTTCCCTCACGTTTGCCGTTTAACGTAGAGCACAAAATGAATCAGTGCGTGCTGAAAGTATGCCTTTCTTCCCACTGTCTGCCAGTGAACAGTCTCTGTGCCTGTGCATTTGGTACAATGTGCTTTATGTTTTACGCGAGTTTAGTTTGTAATTTGTGCTGCACCAGCTCAGCACCTGTTCATGCTATGCGGGTTTGTAGTGCCACAAGTGTAAATAGACGAACACTTCATAGGCCAACCAACATGTTTATTTGTGCTGAACATCCTGTTGCAGAAAGGTGTGGGAACAGGGTTGCTGTTTATTTTGATTTTGCCTTAGGGTCCTCATAGCCACATTTATCGGCGTGTCTGTGAGTTGTCGAAAAGGATGTATATGTGCTGATGCGTGTGTCCGCTCTCTGCACAAATAAGGACTTTTTTCGGCATGTCCTATATTTGTGCACACATTTCTTTGTGCGTGCGTACGAGGAAATTCGGCACAATTAAAGCTTGCTAAAATCCGCCTGTCACAGTCAGACGGCGTGTCGTGCAGGCTTTGCTTGTACAGCGACTGTGTGCGTCACAGGGAGATAAAGAAAAAAGAGCGAGGGGGCGTTATACGCATTTTCCTGTCCATGGCACAAGCATCAGATGAGATGGTGAAATTTTTAGCCTTAGCGCCGTCGCTCAATGTGTCCGCCCACTTGTAGCAGACTGCCGCTTGCAATAAGGGATTTCCTGTGCAACATCTATCGCTCAGCAGATTTGAGTGACAATAAAGGCCTGTTTCAATACAGAGCAGGTGAGACAAGATTGTGCGTCTTTTTTTTCTGTTTGAGACGTACATCTTGAATAGGCACGAACTGGTTTTTTGTGCCTGCACAACCAGCATGTGCCACCGCGTGCTCTGAGTATATTATTTAAAGACACGACTGTTTTTCTATTGTTGACTACATCATTCCATCTGCAGCCCAGTGTCAGGCTGTGTTGCACTCAGATTCACCTTTTGGCTTTGAATATCATTTACAAGCGGGCCCTTCCATGTTGCCTGAAGGCTTGTACGAGGGTATGTACAGTGCATGTATGTGAGTGTGTGTCAGTGTTTGCCTGGGTTCCTGTGTTGTCTGACAGTGCAGTATGTCTGACTGTTCCTTTTTCAATGCACCCCCTCTCCTCACCCCCGTCTCTTGTTGTCTTCCTAACCCTCACTCTCTTTCTCTCTCCCTTTCTCTGTCACCCCTTCACTCTCCCTCATCCTCACCCTCTTTCTCCTTCTCTCTCTCTCCCTCCTCTTCCCTCTGCAATAACAGTGCTGACCTAGTTTCTGCCTGTTCAGGGCTGCCTGTGGAATTTTACAGCGGCCTGCCTTCCTGGCTGCTTTGCTGCTTGAAATCGAAGGCAGAAAAGCATGACTGAGGATTTTTCTTCTCGTCGCATCATTATGGCCTTATACTGTCTCCGTTCTTCTCCCCAATCTGCCGACTTCGACAAAGAGACCCATTTTAAATACGTGATAACAGCAAACTAGCTATAGTATGTAAATCTTTCTTATGTATGGCAAATGGCAGCAGCTCTGCATCCACTACGTTGAATTAGAATGGAAATGAGAATAGCCTGTCGCTCATCTTCTACAGCTTAGCTGGGATTGTACCGGATGCAGAGGGCGGAAAAACACCATTTCTCTGTGCACATGCATGCAATCTCCCTCCCTACTCCCTTCATTCCTTCCCCCCGCCTTCACAAATAAATGGTTAGAGTCTTGCCTGGCAAATACTAGCCACTGCCAGGAATGGCTAACAAGGCTCTCGCTCAGATAGCAAGAGAGTGGGACTATTTTTATGTGTGTTGGGGCAACGGATCTAAGTCAGCGCTCTATTCTGAGGGAATCTTGATTAAATCTGAACGCCTTCCAATTAGGCATAGGGAATGTTGTGTCACAGCCGAGAGAGATGGATCTCCGGAATGCGTTTCTGAAAGCTTGGCTGTGGCACGCTGAAATCTAAACCAGCACTGCCGCAGATTCATTCCTTCCCCCTGCCCTCTCCCTCCTTTCACTCACCATTCCTAGCTGAACAGTTGGAGTTCAGTATTGCTGGGGCAATTTCTTTTCTTTGCCTTTGTTTTTTATTAGCGGTTCCTTCAGCATCGTGATCGCTACTTCAAAAATTTTGGTTGTAATGTTATTTATTTACTTCATATCCATACAAATGTACATGCACATGTATTATAGTATATTCATATTGCTAATAACCTCTCTCTGATTTTTCTTTTAGATTTCGGGGGCTGGTCATGGTGTCCAGTGAGAAGGTGTGGGACCCCTTCCATGTGGGCCTTGTTAAGCCACGTCTAAGTGAACAACGCCTGGCTCCTGGGCTACCTCCTTTCTTCAACCCCACACACAGTGCAGCTAAGGACAACACATTCTACAGAAGTCAGCGGCTGTCATCCTTGTCTTCCCTGCCACCGTCATTAGTGGCCCTTCATCCACTTCAAGCCTCTTCACCGTTACATCCACGTGTCAATTTGTACAACTCCAGCAAGATTGAAGGACAACACAAACCTGTCCACCGTCTTGGTGTGGTCTCTCACGCCAAAGAAAAGGAGGAGGAAGGAGAAGTTGAGCAGTTGGAGATGAAGGGTAAAAGACTAGGAGGCCGTGCAGAGGCCACAATGGAGGACAGGCTGGAGGATATGGGTGATGGACCTAAAAATGCAAAAATCACCCTCAGCTTCCCGTTAAGTGCAGCCCCCCTCCCAACCTCTCTGACATCGCCTAACCACTGTCACAGCTCCGCTTCATCCTCCCCTTCCCCCCACCGACGGCGACAGTCCTCCAAGACTTCGGACAAGGGTTCGCTGTGGAAACTGGATGCCACCATGGATGTAAAGCATAGACCTTTTAAGCCCCCCAGACACGACAGCTCTCCGTCCTCTTCACCTTCCTCCTCCTCATCCCCTATGACTGCTCATGCACTTATTAGGAAGGATATAAAGTCTCCACCTCCACTGAAGTGCTCCAAACTCAATTCAGAGACTCAGTTTCACAGGTCTCCCCCGAGATCCTCTAGTGGGTCTTTGGGGGGCTGTTATGGTGGAGATGGATGGGATGAGAGGCATAGGGTGGCCAATGGTACAGCCTCGCCCTCTCAGACCGCCCAGATCCTCTTCAGTCTGGGTGCATCGGCCTATCAGAGAGGTGGGGATGCGGAGAGGAGGGAGAAAATCACAGGAAGACCAGCTGGGAAAGCGGGAAGCCCTCATGGACCAAGTCTTCACCCACCCACCCTTCATCTTCCTCCCCCCTTACCACCACCACCTCCTCCCCCTTCTGAGGGCCTTACTGCACCCCCTCACTCATCGTCCTATTCCCCTACTGACAGCCTGAAGCCCGAGCTGATTTGCGGGGTGTGCCATCGGCTCTTCAGCTCCGCTTCCTCCCTGACAGTCCACATGCGGCTGCATCGTGGCAGCCGTGCCCTCAGTTGCCGATATTGTGGCAAAGTTTTCATCCACAGCAAGAGACTGCAATCCCACGAGGCCTCCTGCAGGGTGCCAGGGCTGCCCTCTAACAGCCTGCGCCCTCCTTCTCTCACTGTGCAGCCAAAGGAGGAGCCACTGGAGGAGGGCGAAGTGAGAGTGGAGGGGGGAGTGATAGTGGGAGAAACAGACATCAGCAAGGCGCGGCCGGGGAAGAAAGCGCGGAGCCTCCTGGCGCGTATCCAAGGTGATGATGCAGCAGGCGCAGAGCTGCTGGCGGGTGATGAGAACCATTTTGTGAAGGTGGTGGATGGCAATGTCATTTACTTCTGCTCTGTGTGTGAGCGCTCCTACATGACTCTATCCAGCCTGAAGCGTCACTCTAATGTGCACTCGTGGCGCCGCAAATATCCATGTCATTATTGCGACAAGGTCTTTGCCCTGGCTGAGTACCGTACAAAGCATGAGGTGTGGCACACAGGAGAGCGACGGTACCAGTGCATCTTCTGCTGGGATGCCTTTGCCACCTACTACAATCTCAAAACACACCAGAAGACGATACACGGAATTAACCCCAGTCTCATCTCCAGTGAAAAGACAGCTAATGGAGGATATAAGCAGAAAGCTAATGCCCTCAAGCTCTACCGCCTTCTTCCCATGCGCTCCCAGAAAAGACCCTACAAGACCTACAGTGACAGTTTGCATAATGGCCTGTTGTTGCCACCAACCGAAACATCTCCCCTCTCCCTGCCCGGCCTGGGCTGTGCTCTGGGCCCTGGGGACCTACAAAGCCTCATTGGTGGGGCCCACCCTCAGAGTGTAAAGCCTGACCCAGATGCCTTCCCTGATGGCTTTCCTGTTTCTGTGACTGCTGAGCACACGGAGCTCTCTGCACTAACACCCCTCCCCCAGACTGATGTGCCCCAAGTTAGAAAACATGAGAGTGAGGCCCTAGAGTCAGAGCAGGGGAGAGGCAGTGGGAGCTTCAAAATGTCTAATGGCAGCAAAACCAAAACTCTCAAGACAAGTAGAAACACAGAAACAAGCATGCCTTCTGTGATAACATATGGCCATACAAAACCCTCCGTCATAGTTCATGGAACAGCAATGTCATCCTCTGTCATCGTCCATAGCAACCAGGTTACCCCCGGAAGTGATAAAAGCCCAGTGAGCAGCCCACTCCCTGAAAGCAGTAACAGTCAGACTTCACTGAAAGGCAGCCCTAGATCTATCAAAAAGCAGAGGGATAGTATAGATAATCTGAGAAAAAGGTCCAGAGACAGTTCAGATGCCACAGAGGAGGGCTCAAGAAGCAGACAGGATGCAGAGACAGGCAGATTATTTCACAAATCACGTAAATCACACAGCAAGAACGACATCTCAAACTCAAAGCAGCTCTCAGGATCTGTAGGGTCACAGGTCAAAGAGGCAGGGCCGCTGTGCCAGATTACTGTACGCATTGGTGAGGAGGCCATAGTGAAGCGCAGCATCTCTGAGACAGACCTTAGGAGAGACAAAAGCCTCTCTCCTCCAAAAACCAAGCGTAGTGAAACGTCATCTGTGCGGGACACCAAGGAGCCACGTCACTCCCACCACCATCACCATAAGCACCGCCTCCAAAGTAGAGTCAGCCTGGATGCAGAGGAGGATAAGGAACGGGGGAACTGTCAGGAAGTCAGAAAAAAGAGCTCTAAATCTCCTGATGAAGTCAGGGAATACTACTTCCGACAGGAGGTGCGTGAGCAGGAGAGTGACCACGACATGGAAGACAATCTATGGCGACCTTACTACTCCTACAAGCCTAAGAGAAAAACACAAGCACATCTACAGAGGGTAAAGAGCTGGCAGAGGAAACTGAAATATAAGCGTTCCATCCGGCTGAAGAGGAGGGCAGAGAGACTGAAGAATCTTGCCAATAAAGAGACAGAAAAGTCACAAGACGAAGACGAGGATAGGACAACTGAGGAGACTGAAAAAATGTCAAAAGCTATCAGAGATGAGGGAGAAGTGAAAAAGAAAGATTATCACTCTGCCCCTTTAAAGGAGAAAAATAAAGATGCAGAACAACATGTTAAGGAGGCCCATCCTGAGGTTTCCACCCCTCCTCTTAACTCTCCAAAGTCTCCTCTGTCTACCTCAGTGGCTCCTACAGGAATAAAGAGGCGGCCTTGGACTAATGGGAACGCGGCAGAGTGTGGCACTTGTGGCCGCTGGTTCTCAAGCCCCAGAAAGCGAGACAAACACGAGCTGAGCCATCTGCTGGAGTTTGTATGCCTCCTCTGTCGAGCCACTTTTCCCTCAAGGGATAAGTTGGAAGACCACCAGAGAGCCCAGCATCCCAAGCCGACAGAGACACCTGCCGTGCCCTCTAAAGTTGCTGAACAAGTTGAAGGGATTAAATCCGTATCAGAGATTGCAAAGTATGATGAGGACAAGCAGGCAGGTTTAGGAGGGAGTAATTGTAGTCCAACTCGCTTAAGCAGAAGAGCATTATCACGACACACCTGCCCACAGTGTCATAAGGTATGCAAGACATCATCAGCACTAACTCGCCACATTCGACGCCATGAGTTAAGCAGTTCCCCAGAGAGAGAAAAGGAAGATAAAGACACGGAGCCAAAAACTTTAGAGACAGTTGTAAACACTCCTAGCACAGACCTAGAAACTGAAAAAGGACAGGTTCCCAGTGCCCTCTCTGTTTCAGTTATTAGCTATTCAACGCCAGAGCCGCCCAGTAGTGGTGAGTGTTTGGCATCACAGCAGCATGAAGACCATCTGAGTGAACTCACAGATGAACATCAAATGTCTGAATCCAGTCACAAAGCTGAACTGAAAGAGCATGCACTTTCAGCTCCAGACAGAGATCACAGACCACACATTGCAGACCCTCCATTAGAAAGCCCAATTAACCTTACTCCCAACAAACATGAATTCACTCCTGCCACACCATCTACACTCCAGAGTGTGCTTGTTATGAATGGACCTGAATGTCTTGACTACCGTACCCTCAGCAAAAAGAACCTAGACAGCCAAATCCACAGAATACCCAGTCCTCTGCATATTGTGGCATCTACCAACAGCTCTCCAAATGTGTCCATGACATCACAGACCAGAATAACCACTGCTGCTCCTCCTGTTTCCATGGCAACAACTCCCAGCTCTGAGGGGGGATTTATGAAACGGGATGGGGTCATTATGGACAGAGAGAGGCAAGGTGGGAGTGGCAGATTTCTGCATGCAGGTTACAGGGAACCACCTCTGGTCCAAGATCTCAGAGTCCAGTCCATGTCCAGAAGTCCCTCTCCCAATGAAGCACAAGACCTGACCATGTCGTCTATACTAGCCAGAGAGAGGGAAATAGAGAGGCAGAGAGAGAAAGAGAGGGAGCTGGAGAGGCAGAGAGAGCAGGAGAGGGAGAAAGAACTTGAGAAAGAGAGAGAGAAAGCGATAGAGAGGGCACAGCAAATCAGTAGAGTTACTCATGCCCCAGAGGACCAGATTGCACTCTTGGTTCCTAAAGAGGAGCCCTTGAGCCCTGTACCATCTCCCCAACATATTCCCACTCAAACCACTATGAATGGACCCTCTTCACACAGGCACACTCCCAAGTCCCCCTGCCGGTCCCCCTCAACTATTGGACTGTTAGCGCAAGCCAACCGCCAGGTTCATTCCAGTCCACAAGGACTAGAAAGACTCACACTGCCCACTGGAGCAGCTGGTGCCGGTGACCGCCCCTCTGCCCACGCTCTGCTTCTGCCCCGAGCCCCCCAGCCACCTGAGCCAGAGCACCATGACAATGTTTCTTCCAGAGACTCCCAGCCAGGGGATGCCACTCCAGTGGGCTACTCTTCCCAGGATTACCCTCTACCCCTCATTGTGCCAGACACCTACCGCTCTGGTAAAAAGCAGGAGGAAAACCTGCTCATGTCCTCCTATCCACCTGGAGCTCTTCCCTTTGGCCCACTGGGAAAAGTGATGGTTCCTAACGGCGGGGACCTGGCCAAGCTGCCGTTCTATTCAGATCCTTACCAGCTGTTCTATGGGCCCCAGCTCCTGGCCTACCCCTATAACTTGGCAGCACTTCCTGTGGCTCTGAATATGATGGCACCTGGGGGAGACAAGGTGGAGCCTCTGCCTTTCCTCCCTGCCATCTTCAACTACGCAGCTACTGCTGGGCCCTACATGGGTGCAGCCCCTCACCCCCTTGTGGCAAATCCCAGCCTTTACAGCAGCAGCGGCGGCAGCAGCAAAAAGCAACGAGACAGCAGCAGCGGCAAACCGTAGAACACAGAACACTACAAGGAATATATTTCAAAGGGGACAGCCTCATCTGTTTAGGCTGGGAGTGGGAGGGGTGCGTGCTTACTGGGTCACTGAGTACTCTTGCACAGTACACCTGCCTCTCTTTTATTCAATACAGATCAGAGCTAGGCACTAAAGGAGTAGGTGTGAAGGGAGGAGAAGGAGCAAAGAAACAGGGAGGAGAGGCCAATATTATAGTGACGTATCATCACTCCCTTATCTTTACTCCTGCTCAGCTTTCTCCATGTCTCTCCTGTCTGCCTGTAGTGTGTTGTAGTTCTAGAGCTTGATTAATCTTCCTCTTCGACTCATTATATTATCTATAATATAAGAATAAGAACTGCTAACAGGGTTTGTGTTATGTGAAAAATTAGTTCAGTCTACTTCCCTTTATAGTCACCGCATAACGAGGATAAACGCTCTTCAGGGAAGGCATGTGTGGGAAAGGATAAGAGACGAGACAGAGGAGTCCATATGTGACACAATTGGAGGTGGAGCAGCGAGCAACTCAAACCTTGTGTATTTTTGTATGAACGAGTTAAAACGCAGGAGAATCCTGCCATGAAACTGTCCACGAAAGATATATATGAGCATGTACATGCACATGTATGTACGGATTTGTGCATGCAGAGTTGGGCTTAAGCAGGTATTACTGCATATGTGTGAAAGTGTGTGTGTGTAGATGCGCGTGTATGTGTGTGTGCGCGTGCATGGGAGTGATGGAATACGAATGACTAGATCATTCCGTGCGTATGGGACGCACACAGCATTCCTACTCTAGTTGGAATCGCTACTGTAGGTCAATGTGTAGAAGTGCATTTAGAAGTGATTCATCATATCCAAATCATTAAGAAGTTAAGCTATGGCTGGATGTGAGTGTATGACAATGACAGATCATCTGAGCTTCTAAAGTCTCAGCAAGCCTTGTGAATTTGTGGCCAGATGACGCTGTAGGAACTGTAACCTGTATAGCATTCACCATAGTTTATACCTTATGTGCACAAAATAGAGAAGTAGTGGTCACTTAAAGGGGACACTTGTAGCTGCTTCAGAAATTGTAGCTGGCCACTGGGTAAGAATTCAAGGCTGGTAGACCATTGCACTTCCGTTTCTCATCTCAATTCCTTCACATAAAAAAAGGAAAAGAATAAAAACCAGTCAGCCTTCATGTTGTGTAGCTTTTTCCTCTTTGAGTGGAAGATGAAAAGGCTCTGTTTCCTTAGCCAAGAAGAAGAAGAAAGCAACAGCAAAGAAGGAAAAAGAAAAATGGATTCAGGGTATTGTGTTTTTTTTTTCTGGATAGGAAAGAGAATTATATGGGCACAAAACTGTTGGACTTTGAGTCAGAGGGCCCCACAGAAGTGTTGCTGGGGCCTAAAAATGTTGTCCTACTCCAAAACTGAGGGGAAATTGGAAAAAAAAAAAAGTGTGAACTATCACCCTTCCTGTCCTGTGTCATTTTACCAAGAGGTAGGAGAAGGCTGAGCTTAGCAGCCAAAGTGGTGGCCGAAACTCTCCAGACGCCCTCCTGGGGCTTTTTTTTGTTATGTGTAATGTTATCTCTATATGTTTGTTCTGTTAAACTATGTTGTTGTTTATGTTGTTTAGCCCTCTTACCGGATGGAAGTGGCTTCAGTGAAAAGAGGGAGTAAACTTTAAAATATGAATGTAAATTTAGTCATGAGGTTAATGAAGTACAGCTGCATTAATGATATAGTTGGTTTCAGTTCCTTTTTTTTTTTCTGTTTTGACACAAATAACCTGTTTAAGAACCGTATAACGTCTGGTATGCATATATACAGTAGTCCTAGGACCACGTCAGTAAACTTGGGTTCTGTATCCACAAAAGCATGAGCAACACTTGCTTCCTAACCGTTTATATCCTCAGCAAATCTGGCATTGTGCACACAGCTTTTGTTTGTTTGTTCCTTTTTTTTTTATTTTCTGGCCTTTTATTCTCCCATGTCTCTGTTAATACTTTTTTGGATTATTGTACACAGTTTGGAAAAATTCCACAACACGTGCTGCCACATTTACACCTCGCAGTCACTATCTTGGAGCTGTTTAATTCTCCCTCTCCACTCAAGCATACACTCGCTCACTGCAGCTCTTCCATATGAGGTGCGTGCTTTTCGTTGTGCGTGCGTGTGTGTGTGTGTGTGTGTGTGTGTGATGGCACTGGGGCACCTTTTGGTTTGGGCAGGAGTGTTAAAACGCAGTGTGACCGACTGCAGGGGTGCACAGGCATCACCTTGGGTGTGGTTACAAGCCTTTTGCGTGTTTGGCGTTTTGCGTATGAGAGTGAGTGACCGTGTGAATAAGAAAACCAAAATAAATCTGCCTAAGCAGCATATCCCTTGGCAGTATATGGGCCACCTGTTCTTATATTTTTGTTTTTGACACTTTTCTGTGGGTTAGTTTCAGTGTAAAAAAGCCTTGCTGTCTCCAATACACTATCTCAAGCCATTCCTGTAGATGGACATGTTTGTGTTTTTGGACCATTTCTTATGCCATAGTTTGCCATCATGGTTATCATACAGACCAAAAGCATGCAAATCGACGTATTGTAGTGACTGGACTGGAATCTGGTGGTAATATACAACTATTTACTGTATGTTTTAGTTTAAATGAATGTGCCTCTGCTTTGATATTTAAATAATTATCTATAGTAAGATGTGGATCTGCCAGATTTCAACTGTTAAGGTGCCTTGTTATGGCATAAGAAATTTAAATAGTCAACATTTTCTTGAGAAACGACATTATGATTTGGAGATAGATTTCATGGCTTTGTTTGCTATGAAGCTGTTCATAGATGTAGGAGTGTGGCTAAACTGTTTTGGTATCGTGTACATGTCTAGGGTAATACTGTGCCATATAGAGCCCACAAAATATGTTAATGTTATTTTTAAAAGATGTTTTAATGTTGCCTGATGACTTTGTCTTTAGATTTGATACAAAGGCTTGTAGCCACAGCTCTCCCAAAGTCTGTAGTCTCCTTTTCCGACATCCTTCTTGTCTCTCTCTCTCTCTCTCTCTCTCCCTCCCTCTCTCCCCTTGTTTCCGTCTCCCTTTCTTTCTCTTTGCTGCAATCAAACAAAATAAAGTATTAACCTGATGACCCAATGAAATCAGCTCAAGTCTGGTCTTAAGTTTTGTTTTTTAAATGACATCTCTAATCTTCACCATTTAAATTATAGTTCTTAGTATGAACCACATGCCTAAAGTTGGCAGATGTCTTCTGTTTATGATATTCTGTAGTGAAATATTCATTTAGAGAACCCTTGTAATGAAAATATGTTTGTTCTCGCCTTATTAACATGCCCATATGGTGTTTTTTTATGTACCGAAAGATGCGCAGATTACTGGGGTTTCACATGGAACAATCCTGTTAGCTTGCAGGGTGGAGCCTACTGAATCATTGTTCTTATTTAGAGTCCATTTCCAGTTTGAGCATTGTCTGAATTACAACTTACCGTCATGTAAAGTGTCTGAGTCGAGCCAAAGGTAAGCTGATGTGTTTGAGTTGCAGCGAGCGACGGCGGGCTGAGTCGAAAAAGAGAAACAGGGACTTCATAGTTTTGGAGGGGACAGTGTAGAGTTCTATTTAGGCCAGTTTTATGCGCAGATGAGTTTTGGGGGGTTTATTTAACGACTGGAGAGGGACTTTTTTACAATTTTTTGAACTGGTAAAGCGTGTAATGAGAAGTTGTGTTGCTCTTTTTTAATGTTTGATGCGGTTTACGACCATCAATGTGCATGCAGCGTTTTCATATTTTTTTGTTTCTTTGGTGTCTAATGTCTTTTAGCACAGATCAGATGGGTTTTTTTGGCTTCATGTTTTATTTATTAAAGTGCATGTCAGGTGACTTGGTTGCTGAAATCTAAACCCAACACTGATTGAACTTCCTCTGAGCACCTTCCCACTAGTGACACTTAGTGGCTTAAACAGGAACAGTTCATTTGGTGACTCTTCAGCACTCCCAAAAAATGATGTCTGTGCTGAATTATTTTTTTGATGAAATTGAGTGACTGCCTTGAAATTTTGTTCAGGAAATGTCGGGTGGAAAAAGTGGTGTTTCTGAAAATGTTTGTGGTTTAAAATCACGTCAGTCAACTGCAACTGGAAGAACAAACAGCTGAATAAGTTGAACTCAGCAGACTGTTTTTGCAGCAGGAAAAAAAGTCAGATGTTGCCAATAGCATTAATGACAGCTCTGGTATATTCAAGTGTAACTCTACACCATGACACAGAACTTGAAGCAGCTCAGTGGAATTACGCCATCAATAATCTTATCGTGTTCTCCTCAGTGTCTCGGTGGTTGGCCTTGCAGCGAGAAGATCCCCGGTTCGTGTCCCAGCCTGGGAGCTTTCTGTTTGCATGTTCTCCCTGTGCATGTGTGGGTTTTCTCTGGCTTCCTCCACATTCCAAAACATGCTGAGGTTAACTGATGATTCTAAATAGTCCATAGGTGTGAATGTGATTGTTTGTTTCTGTGTGTAACCCTGTAATAGACTGGTGACCTATCCACACTGGAAAAAATGCCCCTCTCAAAACAAGAAAAAAAAACTTATTTCAAGGAACATTCACCTTGAAGGAAGTGGAAAAATCTGCCAATAGAACAAGTGAAAATGGCTTGGTAAGATTTCTTGAAATAAGATGTGATATTTAGAATACTGAGATCTTAAAATTAGCTGAGAAAACTTATTTTAGCTCTATTTTACTTGGACTGTCAAGCTTAGGTGTCTTAAAATAAGCCAGATATGCTAAAAAAAAAAAAAAGATTTTTTCACTGAAAAATTGATTTTTGCTTTCATGTTCCCTCCTAATTTCAGACGTCAACTCTTCTGTTTTCCTCATTTACAGGCACCAAAAAATATTTCCTTGTCTGAAAAAAATCCAAAAAATCCGCAAAAAAATTCCCCAAATTTCTGAAAATTTGCAAAACCTTCAGGAAGAAAACTCTGAACCCTGAAAAGTTTTATTTTAAAAGAATCCTCCAAATTTGGCAAGAATATTCATGTAAATATTTCAAAAAATGAGTGAAAATCTTCCAAAAAAAATTCCTAAAAATATCTAAAGTGATTACATATATATCAGTAAAACTTCTAATATTTTCTTTAAGAACATTCACAAAAAATCAACCAAAATCCAGCGAAATCTGCTGGATTTTGGTCGATTTTTTTTTTAATGTTCTTAAAGAAAAATTTTTTTAAACATTTCTTTTTTCCACCAAAAATGTTCAAAGATTTCCCCAAAATGTTGAAAATGTGGACATCAGAAGTTTCACTGCGAAAATATATTTATTTCCCCACATTTTCAAACTTTGAAACGGGTCAATCTGACCCGCAGGACAACAAGAGGGTTAAACTTAATTTGAGTTTTCTTGTAAAATTCAACTCAAAACAAGATACTTTCAGGATTGTTTGACTTAACAAGATATTTAAGATGCATTGTCTTAAAACAAGTCCCTCCATCCTGCTGAAATGTCACTTGTTAAGATCTTAAATCAAATGGGATGATAGCCTAGCCACGCTAGACCCATGTTCTGAAGGCACAAGGGTCTAGGACCGCTTGACAGGGAGGGAGGCGGGCTAAAAGGTTATCTATCAAATCACTCTGCAGCAATTGGGTAGGTATACAACCAATCAGCGCAACGAATAGGCTGACATAGTTCCTAGAGCGCTGGCAGTGTTGCCAACTTAGCGACTTTCTCGCTAAATCTAGCAACTTTTCAAAGCTCCTAGCGACTTTTTTTTTGTCAAAAGCGACTAGCGACAAATCTAGCGACTTTTTCTGCCGTTTTGGAGACTCTGATAGGAAAACTCAGCTCATTCTGCAGTTACTGTTTTCAACAAGCAGCAGGTGCTGCTGTGAGCTTCTCCCCCTCCCAGAGCACAGGCTGTCAGTCCAGTAACCCCGCAGGAGACCCAGTGAGGGGAGGGGGAGACCCACATCACTCCGCAGCCAGATGGCAGATGAATCGCACATGCGCAAAGTCACTACAGATCCCATCCAGACTTACGGAGCCATATAAACGAAAATGTTTCTTCACTGTCATGCTAAAATAAACCACAGCATTTAGCCTCTAGTGGGTGTTTTATACTCACTTTTTGGTCTCTTCCACAACGTTATTCCTCTCTCCTACAACATTGATTACAATTACATGCAAACTGGGAAATATGCAAAGTAGGCGATGACGTCATTTAGCGACTTCTAGCGACTTTTAGGACAGCCAATAGCGACTTTCCTTACCGAGGAGTTGGCAACAGTGAGCGCCGGCGGATTGTGGCTAAGTCCCATTAGCTTCCCAACCAGCGGAGCCAACTGGTATATTAAGGATTTGCCATATCCCGCCGGCATAAGTCCAAATACGTCTTTCTTCTCAATGAAACACTTCAGTGCCGTCCTTTGTTTATCTTTCAAGTTGAATTTTAGCTTCAAATCTTTAAGAGCTGTGGCCAAAGCCAAGTCGAAAGACAACTGTTTATTGTGCGCCGGTTGTTTCTGTCAGAATTGTTGCGCTTCTGTCGTCACTTAGTTACGCCCGCCTTCTGACTCTACACTTCATGGTGATTGGTCCGGCCAGTTTTAGGAGAATCCAGCCTCGAGCCTTATGGAGGGTAACTAGACCCACCCTGGCAGAGAATTAAATTCGTTGACGTGGGTTGTCTAGCGCGGCTAGGCTAATGGGATGAGACATTTTGACTAAAAACAAGACAAATAGACTTGGTAAGATTTTGAGTTTTTGCAGTGCAGGGTGTCCTCTGCCTTCACCCTCAATCAGCTGGCATAGACTCCAGGCCCCCCATGACCCTAATGAGGATTAAGCAGTGGATAGCTGATGGATGGATAATCCTATCATTTATACCTGTTAGCAACTGCGTGGAGTCAAAATCAAATCATTTAATAGCCACCAGACAGTGTGAGCATGCTCTGGTGTGATTTCACTTCTCATATGATCTCCAAATCCTCAACAATTAAACACCAGACTGTTTGTTGTTTCTTTCTGTGTATACAGTCTGTGAGGGCTGCACTTTTCCTAGTAATTCCCAATTATCGCAGCTTTCCTGGAAGGCGACTGTCCATGGGAATACAGCCAGTAGAAGAGAAAAAAATAGAATTGGAAACGCATCTCTCCCTTCACAGCAGACACACACACACACACACACATGCATACGCTGACTCATGGTCTGCAGTGGTGAGTCAAGGTTTCTGTGTAATGGGTAAACACACATCAGTGGGCAGACTAAGGTCGCTCACCCGGCCTGCAGTTGCGTCCATACTACGTGAATCACCATGAAGGCAGGAGACTGACACTGATAAAAATGCTAACTTCAGCTAATGTCTTGCTTTCTTAATTTTTAATTGTTTGCAATATCACCACAGACCCTACACTGGAAAAAAAAAATCCTCTCAAAACCAGAAAAATAGCTTATTTCAAGGAACTTTTATCTTGAAATAAGTGAAAAAATCTGCCAATAGAACAAGTGAAAAATGGCCTGGTAAGATTTCTTGAAGTAAGATTTGATATTTAGAATATTGGGATCGTAAAATGAGCTGGAAAACTTAATTTAAACTATATTTTACTAGGACTGTCAAGCTTAGGTGTCTTAAAATAAGCCAGACATGCTAAAAAAAAAAAAAAAACTGTTTTCACTCTCATGTAATCTCCTAATCTGAGATGTTTCAACCCTCCTGCTGTCTTCATTTACGGGGAGCAAAAAATATTGTTTCCTTGTCTGAAAAAAATAAAAATAAAAATCAGCAAAAAAAAATCCCCAAATTTCAGAAAATTTGCAAAACCTTCAGGAAGAAAAATTACAATAATTCCTTTAAAATTTCCCTTAAAAGTTTTATTTTAAAAAAAATCCCAGAAATTTGGCAAGAAAATTCTTGTAAATATTTTTTTAAAAAATGTGTAAAAATTTTCCCAAACATCCTAAAAAATATCTGAAGTGATTCCATATGTATCAGTAAAACGTCTAATATTTTCTTCAAGAACATTCACCAAAAAAAATCAACCAAAATCCAGCAAATCCGCTGGATTTTGTTTGATTTTTTTGGTGAATGTTCTTAAAGAAACATCTTTAACATTTCTTGTTTTCCACCAAAAAATGTTCAAAAATGTCCCAAAAATGTAGAAAATGTGGACATCGGAAGTCACACTGTGGAAATATTTTTTTTTTCCACATTTTCAAACTTTAAAATAAGTCATTTTGACCCACAGGACAACACGAGGGTCAAAATTATTTTGACATTTCTTGTAAAATACAACTCAAAACAAGATAATTTCAAGACTGCTTGACTTAACAAGATATTTAAGATGTGTTGTCTTAAAACAAGTCCCTCCATCTGCTGAAATGTCTCTTGTTTAGTGAATTTATGTTAAATCCAGTAGGATGAGACATTTTGCCTAAAACTAAGACAAACAGACTTGGTAAGGTGTAACTGATATGTTTCTGCCTTTTACCCAAATTCTTCTTTCCTCTATACTCTGTCCTGTTGCACTCTGCGCTTGCTTCAGCCATCTGCATTGGCAAACATTCTGTCAATCACAGCACCGGAGGCACGATGCACTCTCACCCGGGAATCAATAAACTGCACTGACCGCTGCATATTTGCACTTTGGACCCCTGGACGTTGCGCAGCACACGCCAACGCTCCATTCTGCTGAAGAATATCTCTGCTCCTCCTCATCCCTGCGCTGACACCTCTGGGTAGGACTCTGGAGACTGCACGGCGGGAGGCCTGGGTGGGTGAATGCACTGAAGAATGACCTTGGTTTGGAAAGTAATGGCAGGTGGACCGCTGCTCACTTTGAGCCTCGCTCTGGTCGTCCTTTGGGCTGAAGTGCAGGGGAACGGAGAGGGTAAGGTATGTTAATGTAATGTAAAATGTGTGCCATGGACAGTGCATTGAGTGTCTGTCGATGTTTAAAAGTTTGGGGTCATTTAGAAATGTCCTTATTTTTGAAAGAAAAGCTTTTTTTCAATGAAGATGGCATTAAATGAATCAACAATCCAGTCTAGACATTGTTAATGTGGTAAATGACTATTCTAGCTGGAAACGGCTGATTTCTAATGGAATATCTCCATAGAGGTACAAAGGAACATTTCCAGCAACCATCACTCCTGTGTTCTAATGCTACATTGTGTTAGCTAATGGTGTTGAACGGCTAACTGATGATTAGAAAACCTTTGTGTAATTATGTTAGCACATTAATAAAAGTGTGAGTTTTCATGGGGAAACATGACATTGTCATGGTGACCCCAAACTTTTGAACGCTTGTGTAAATGTGTTAAAATGCTCTCATCTAGTCGTTCTGTTAGTTTAAGGAGTATGTATCTATCATCTCTAAATAATCCTAATACAAATATGAGTGTAAGTTTTTGTAACATGCATTGTTTCTGCTTACTGTAAAATTAAAATGTCCCACACTTCCCTAAAACAACAATAGCCGTGGTTATTTTTTCCCCTTGAAAGCAGAAAAACAGTAGCCTAGCCACCCTAGACCCATGTTTCTGAAGGCACAAGGGTCTAGGCACGCTGGACAGGGAGGGAGGCGGGCTAAAAGGTTGTCTATCAAATCACTCTGCAGCAATTGGGTAGGTATACAACCAATCAGTGCAACGAATAGGTTCCTAGAGCGCTGGAAATCAGAGGATACGGTAGTTCGGTGAAGCCTTATTTATACAGTCAATGGGTGAAGCTCAAGTATATTACAGACAAGATTATTCAGAGTCGGTGCTAATGGAGCTCAACAACTGTTGTCGTTTTTGTTGTCGACCCTGGCAGAGAATTAAATTCGTTGCCGTGTGTTGTCTAGCGCGGCTAGGCTAGTTGTTTCCGGTTGTTTCTGTCAGAATCGTCACACCTCTGTCGTCACTTAGTTACGCCCGCCTTCTGACTCTACACTTCATGGTGATTCGTCCGGCCAGTTTTAGGAGAATCCAACCTCGAGCCTTATGGAGGGTAACTAGACCCACCCTGGCAGAGAATTAAATTCGTTGCCGTGGGTTGTCTAGCGTGGCTAGGCTAGAAAAACATATATCTGGGGGGGGTTCAAATTCAAAGCATGATAAAAGTGAGAGGAGAGAAGAAACACAAACTGCTGAAACACAAATATGTATGAAATTATTTCACTCTCTCTCTCTCTCTCTCTCTAATCATTGATTCTTGAAGAGATGTTGGGCTATTTGAACATTCGTTAAAATTAAACCCACTTTGGTGGAGGTGGTGATAATGCATACACATCTGAATTGTGTAGCTACACACTGGTTTCCATAAGACGTCAACAACAAACAGGTCAGAAACCACTGGTTTAACCTTTATCAGTGTATTGAGTGTTATTTTAAAAGCTTGTTCTATTACCCAAATTGTATAATATTAACTATTTTAATCATGTAAAATTAACTAAAGCTGTCGGATGAATGTAGTGGGTTAGAATCAGGCGTAAACTAACCGTGATGTCACCCGTTGGTTTCAACGCCGAGAAAATGAATCCCGGATTTTGCTACTTCTTGGTCGCCGTTTTGGATTTTTTGGAGCCAGTGACGTAAAAAGCGTCATCAAACAGGCTGGACCGGAGAGCAACTAGGGGCAGGATTGGCTGAGGACTCTCTTATCCCGCCCACGTTTTACCGCAGAGGCTTCTGTTGCTGTCTATCAAGTATAGCCACGCCCCCTGGCTCCGCCAACTTTAATGATTTATTTAAAATTCAGTATTGATTTATTTTAAGATCGGCCACCTGATCTCTCATTTTGACCATGAAAACTAACGGGGAAAAAACCTGAGCTATAGAAAATCAATCTATCAAATTTTATTTTTTCCAAAAATGAATTGGGGTCTATGGAGAAAAAGCTTTTTGGAGCCAACCCTAGCGGACGGCGTGATATTGCAAGTTTTTGACACTTCCGGGTTGGCTTCAATTCTGGAGCCAGATGCTACGTCCACTATATATACAGTCTATGGTTAGAATGTACAAAATTTCTCTCTGAAATGTCACATAGCAATTATATTTTGAAGCTGAATCAATTATTAAATTGGATTCATCCCTCACTTTAGTATGGTTTAAACCTCTAACAAATCAGGACATCTGACTATAAAACATAATGTTAAGCATGTTGAAGTAATGATTTTGTGTTAAATGAGTGCCTTATTAGGACTGTGCTTTCCAGAAAGGAGTATCAGGCAGTTCCACCGTCTATCTCAGCCAGGACAGAGACATCTGGAGGCCACTCATCCACACGACAGTCAACATCAGTGAGATCAACAGGTACGTGAGCAGAGCAACGTTTCACAAGGAAAATCTGCAGGCACGTAGAAAAGGAGGGCTTCTGTATGTTTGAAAATTCAAACAGTATGCAAAAGATGACTGAAGTTTTGCAGAAAACTTTCAGTGTTTCCGTGTAGATTGTCCTCTTCATCTTTCTTGAAATCGGTGGTTGTGTTTTCATTCTGGTTTGTGCAGCATCAAGTCATCCTTTCAGCTACGGACGTTTGACTCGGAAGGTACCATTTTCTACGGAGATACCAAAAATGGGGAGGACTGGTTTGTTTTGTCCCTGAAAGATGGCATCCCTTTGATGCAGATCAGCAAAGGAGACATACTTATTAGTGTGGCAGGAGGCCCAAAGCTGAATGATGGGAAATGGCACACTGTGAGTTCCCCGTGCAGTTCAATGTCTCACAGATTTATTATGAATCAAGTGGCACTTTTTTTTTTAAATAACAGAAATTTCAGAAAGCCATTTTGCCTTGGAAAAAAGTGAAATTTCCTCATTACTTTACATCCCGTGGCTTTTAATAATCATGTGGTATTCCTGACATGCTGTGTTTTTGCTTCTTTATCTCTTGGCGCCACCAAGCTGGAAGTGAGCAACCACGGGAAGTTTGTAATTCTGGAGGTGGACGGCTCTGAGGGAGTGACGGTGGGTATGCATTCCAAACAGACAGAGGAAGACATTTCAGGTGAACTTCGACTGGCCCTGGGTGGGATCCTGATCAAAAAGGAAAAGATGATCATTCAGGTGCAGTGTGTTAATACTGTTCTGTATCATTTATCCGTCCTGTTCAGTCTAATTGGTTTGGTTTAACTTTTTTGTCTTTACATTTGCAAGAATTCTATTTGATTATCGATGGACAATCGACATGAATGTGTTGTGGTGATTCATTTTTCATTCTGCAGATGTTTGATGGCATCACGTTCATCTCCTGTGCTCCCTGTTTATCTTGCAGCTCATTATTTTAAATGCATTGTTGTGTTCTTTGCTGTAGTATGAGCCGCAAATGGATGGCTGTGTGCGGAAAGGCAACTGGCTGAACCTCAGCACCCCCTGGGACATAGAGGTTGAGGGCCTCTGGCCTTGCTACCAAAACATCCGACCTGGCAGCTACTTTTCTGGCAAAGGGTTGGCCGTTTTCAACACCTCAGGTAGGAACATTGTGCTAAGTTGCACAAAACATTGGCAGGAGTACTTCATTAAAGGATAAGCTTTCCAGCTGACATAGATAATGCATTTTTGCATGACATGGAACCTTGGTAGCAATGTTTGATTTAATTTCATTCTTAGTTGGTGTGTAAGGGCTCATTGTTTTGCTTTAGTCTGTTGCTGGTTTTACTCAGTCTCTCCTCAACCAAACTGACTGAGGCAGATGGCCACCCTCCCTGAGCCTTGTGCTCCTGGAGGTCTCTTCCTATTAAAAGGGAGTTCTTCCTTATTGCTGTTATTCTAAGGTCACGACTTTAACATTTTAATTTGTCATGCATATTTGTAATGTTACATTTCAACTGGAAAGCAGTTTGGGTCAGCATGCTATTTCAAATATTCTGTACACTATCAACAAGAGTAATTTGCCTTAATTAATAAGGCAATGATATACAAAACCTATTAAATACAGGACTGTTTTTCCTCTTGCAGTTTTTCTAACTGACGAAGATGATGGGCTCAAGATTGAATTGTGGAGCGATTTCACTCAGATGGATGGGACCATTTTGAGCATCAAGGCTCCTGGGCAGGACCTGATGTTCACTTTAGTGGCCAATAACAACACAAAGGTATCCATGCACCTAAAATATACATGATTCAAACTAATTTTGCATTTTGGCTTCGTAACTTACATGAGCATTTGATTCATGACAAAATCCCATCACACATATAAAAAAGAAAAGCACTCAGTGTGCTCAGTACTCCACATAGGCTGCTCAGTAGTTGTCTGATTTCCGACGGATGAAATCTTTAAAAAATTTGTGGTCCACAGCGGTCAATTTGTAGTAGGATCACAATCATGTGATCGTCAGCAGGCAGCTGATGTAGTGTTCACTTGTGGTGGTAACTGGTGGCTTCTCTTCTCTGCGCTGTGTTAATTCAGCCGACACAAATATCTTTTTTAAAAAAATGTTTATTACAGGCCTTTACAGTCGATAAAAAAGACACACAAAAATCCTACAGAAATGAAAAATTGCATAACCATAGTAGCATTTGGAAAGTGAACTTATAAGTAGAATTATATTACATTAAAACATACAAATTACACATTTATCTCTCTCTCAGAACACACAGACAAAAGGGGAGAGGTAAGGCAGGAAAAGCTCATTGACAGAACAGGGCTGGGTGGCTAAAGGTGTACGTAGGGGTACAGGGACCCCCCAGCAAAGGTTCCACACAACAACTGAGAGACGTGTAATTATAACAATAATTGTTATAATAAATGTGTAATTGTGTAATTATAACAATAAACATAATAGCAAAAAAAGAACAATAAAATAATATGTATTTGGTATATTATATATTGCTAAAACTGTGCCACATTCCTTGATGGAGTAACAAAACATGAACAGAATGGAGACCGCAATGCACTGGAAAAAATGCCCCCCTCAAAACAAGAAAAGAAAAAGCTTATTTCAAGGAACTTTTACTTGAAATAAATGAAAAATCTGCCAATAGAACAAGTAAAAAAAATAGCTTGGTAAGATTTCTTGAAATAAGATATGATATTTAGAATATTAAGATCTTAAAATTAGTTGGAAAAACTTGTTTTCAGCTTTATTTTAGGTGTCAAGCTTAGGTGTCTTAAAATAAGCCAGACATGCTTAAAAAAATAGTAGCTTATCACTCAAAAATTGATTTTTGCTTTCATGTAACTTCCTAATTTGAGATGTTTTAACCCTCCTGTTGTTCTCATTTAAGGGCACCAAAAAATATTGTTTCCTTGTCTGAAAAAAATCCAAAAAATCAGCAAAAAAATTCACAAATTTCTGAAAATTTGCACAAACCTTCAGGAAGAAAATTCTAATAATTCCTTAAAAGTTTCCCTTAAAATTTTTATTTTAAAAAATCCCCCAAATTTGGCAAGAAATTCTTGTAAATATTTTCAAAAAATTAGTAAAAATCTTCTAAAAAATCCTCAAAAATATCTAAAGTGATTACATATATATCAGTAAAACTTCTAACATTTTCTTAAGAGCATTCACAAAAAAATCAGCCAAAATCCAGCGAAATTCGCTGGATTTTGGTTGATTTTTTTGGTGAATGCCTTAAGAAACATTTCTAACATTTCTTTTTTTCACCAAAAAAATGTTCAAAAATTTCCCCAAAATGTTGAAAATGTGAACATCAGAAGTTTTCACTGTGACAAAACTATTTTTTTCCCCCACATTTTCAAACTTTAAAACGGGTCAATTTGACCCGCAGGACGACAGGAGGGTTAAACTTATTTTGAGTTTTCTTGTAAAATACAACTCAAAACAGGATAATTTCAAGATTGTTTGACTTAACAAGATATTTAAGATGCATTGTCTTAAAACAAGTCCCTCCATCTTGCTGAAATGTCACTTGTTGAGTGAATTTATCTTAAATCAAGTGGAATGAGACATTTTGACTAAAATAAGACAAACAGACTTGGTAAGATTTTGAGTTTTTGCAATGTGAGAGTTACAGTCTGTATTTGGACTTTACAGGTGGTCACATTTGCTCTTGGCGAAAACAAAATCAACATGAAAAGCACTTTAAGAGGACTGCTGATGCACTTTGAGAAGGATTCACTGAGACTGCATGCAGATGAAAGTGAACTTGAAAGGACTGATAGCATCATGCCAGTGAACCACCCTGGGTATCTGACAGCTTGGAGAGAGGGCCGTCTTACCGTTGGAGGTCTTTTGGGTGAGACTACACCATGATCACGTGAAGTGTTTTTTCAAAAACGATCTGTACAGTCTCTAAATCTTTAAATTTTAAGGTCCCATGTTATTGTTCTAAAGGACTAGATAAGATTCATAGAAAAAAAACAAAAAACAAATGACAACAGATACAGTGATACCAAAAGAAAACCTGTTGATACAAATCATGTCTCCACTGCGATAAAATCCACATTGACAAGTGTTTTCTTCTTCACCCTTTTTCTTTTTTTTACTCCCCAGGTGATGGTGAGGACAATGTTGGCTCCCAGTTCTTGACAGGGTGTCTGGGGAAGATACAGATCCAAGAGAAGGATTTGGATCTGGATTTGGCTGTCAAACACATGTCAATCTCCTCTCACAGCTGCCCTGCATAGATCACAACATCATGCATATACTATATGTGAGCTACATGTTTGCATTTATTAGAATCAAAAAAATTCTATTTTTAAATAGATATTTACTCAATTTGCAACAGAATGTAAAGTAAATCTGAGAATTGTGAGCAGTTGGTATATGCAATAGTATGTCTCTGAGTCATATATTAGTCTCCTAAAAGTTCTTCTTCTGAATAACATTCATTTCTCTGCTGGACTGAAAGCAAAAATAAATTCTAAGGATAGACACTGAGTCCAGTTTGACGAAAACCGATTTAGGACGTGGAATTTGCTCCCTCTAGTGGATTATTAAAAATGTTAAATTCATGCCGTCCAGTCTTGTGTATGATGTCATCTAACACAACATTACATGTATTTAAAATCAAAACACATGCTTGTCATCTTTAAATGAGAAAAGTGACAGAAATAGGAGCAAACTTTTTTCAAAAATTAAACGATTCATGCAGTTTTTTCTTTGTTGCCTTTTTGAAGATTTTTGAGTTTTTCATATCTGAATTTCACTGGATTTGGTTGATTTTTTCATGAATGTTATTAAAGAAACATTTTTTTTTAAATCCACCAAAAAAGTTAAAAAATATCCCCAAAAAATTTGAAAATGTGCAAGTTTTCACTGTGAAAATATATTGATTATATATTTTCTACATTTTTAAACTAAAATGGGCCAATTTGACCGGCAGGACGACACAAGGATTAAAACAAGATAATTTCAAGATTGTTTGACTTAACAAGACATTTAAGATACATTGTCTTAAAACAAGTCCGTTTATGTTGCTGAAATGTCACTTGTTAAGTGGATTTATTTTAAATCAAGTGGGATGAGACGTTTTGACTAAAAGTAAGACAAATATACTTGGGAAGATTTTGAGTTTCTGCAGTGAAAGCAAATGGAGCAGAAGTCCAGCTGCTTTTCCCTTAAGATTTTAAAATTATTAGATTCTAAACATTTCCACACTTTATAAGCAAGCTTCTAATGTTTGCTACATTTTCAGAGGTCATAGTCGTGGAGCTGCAACGTCCCTGCTTGTATTATTTGATTCCTCTCCTTGGTCAATAAGCGTATTGATCGCAGACTGAAATCTACCGGCTGCCATAACGTTACTGTCGCAAAGCCCGACTGTCGTGAACGCTGGCCGCCCACTGAAGATGGCGGCGGAGCTGCATCCGCGGAGCGGAAAGCTGATCGGCCTGTCCAACTCGAACCGAACCGCCCGGCGCAACCAGCCAGTCCAGGAGTTCAACCACGGACTGGTGCTCAGCAAGGAGCCGCTCAGGGACCGGGATGTCTTCACCGTCCGCATTGACAAGAAGGTAAACAACAGCAGGCCCGTTTTGCTGCTGCTTCTCCCGAGCGGCTGTGAGAGCAGCGGGACTGCGGGAGCTGGAGGGACGAGCCGGGGGTCTGTGTCTGTCCGCAGTGAGGGGCTGTTGCTACCCAGGGCGGCTCACACGCCTTGACAGCAATCCTTCGCAATTTTTCAGGCCTGTGTTAAATACAGTGTCAAAGCCTTAGCAGGGGGTGCAGGGGCTTAATAAACACCTTCCTGCGGGTAGTGTGGTAAACGGATCACTTAGCGAACCATAACTCGCCTGTGTTGCCTTGGTACCATCAGTTAGCTATGCTAATGAGCCGCTAGCAGCAAAGGGGCAGGCTGGCCGGTGCTAGCCTGTCTGCAAGGTGCTACTGGGGCTTTGTCGTGTGTTGACAAGGGCATGGACTTGCTTTTTGTGTGACAAGAGCCCAATTATGCTAAATTCAGCCCAGTAGGGTTTTGTTTTGAAGCAGTGTTCGGTAGCTGTCTGGCTGTATGTCAGTGTCTCCCGGTGGCTAATAATACTGCAGTGCTCAGAGCACACCGGACCACCAGAGTGACTCAGGCTGTGTTTGAACACAATTGAGGCTCACTGTTACCACTGTCATTAATAGTATGAAAAGTTTGAATACTAAAGAACTGAGCTGCATCTCATTGTCAGCCTTCGTAAACAATCACAGACACCTAGTATTTTCAGAGCCTACGTCCACTGTCCAGACAGCCCTGCTAGTGTAATACAAGAGTGTGACCGCTCCATTTATTACCATCACTTACTGTGTGTAAACCTGCTCTCTGTTTCATTGCTTGGGAGTTTGCTTTCATTCCACCTATTTGACATTTCATAACACTTTAACAACAGACTGTTTGATTTGTCCAAATCAAGTTATTATGGCTGTGATCCATTGGAAGTCTGTATTTTACTATTTAAATCCATTGATGAGTTTTGTACCAGTTTTAAGTTGTCTTCCTTCAGGTACTCAGCGAAACCTTACAGAGGTAGAGAGATGTCTCATTCTTTATACCACTTTTTTTCTGTTAGAACAGTAAGAATATTTCACAGTGAAAAATGTTATAAGTGGATATTTCACTGAAAAATGTAAAACTTCCCACATGACTAGAAGATGCAAAGAAATTAGCATTAATGTAATTAGCAGCTTGATTGTTTGCTGGATTTTAATGTTAAGTATTATGAAAAAGCATATTACAGCAATTAAATGGCTTGTGGCAACCCAGTCCTGTCGATATCGCATCAGTGCATGTGCGCAGAGGTCAGTTATACGGCTGTTATCAGCACACCAAAGCTTGTCCGTTGTAGTGGCTTCAGCTTCTGTCGTGTGCCACCCAACTGGGCTTGTTGACATCATGGCAACTCTCGAGCCGGTGCCGATGCCAACTGGGCCACGCTCACACTTTAGCTGATGATCCAGCCAAGATGCATCGAGAGGTTTTTTTTAGGAAGTGTGAGGCAGAAGCTGAGCTGCACATGTTCCAGTAAAGCTAAACATGTGGCTTAAGAGCACCTGCTGAATGTAAATGATAATACATCCGTTATGGCGCTCTAAGCCTTGTCATGACACGCATTGCTTGTCTGGAAATCAATACTCTTCCATCACGGAGGAGAGCACCCACTGGCATGACTGCAAATCCTGGCTACTGACGTCCACTAAGCTACAGAGGAAGTTGGAAAATGACCAGAAGACAAGAGCCAGACATACGGTTCACCATGAGTAGGGCACTGTGAGTGGTTTAGGGTTTCCATTTAAATCTGTAGAGATGAGACTGTGGTTGATGCAGCAGAAAGATCAGCTTTGTTGTGTTTTGCATGAAAATGTTGCTTTAAAATGGAAATGCATTTTGCACAATATTCATAGAAATATGGGGAAAATTTGACTAGTGTTGCTTTATTGTCTTACATCATGTCAAATTCATTCTAGTTCAGGAGCCACATTCAGCTCAATTTGATCTCAAGTGTTCCAGACCAGTAAAATAACCTGTAAATATCCACAAGTCCAAATGTTTCCTTTGTTTTAGTGCAAAAAAGTACATTCTGAAAATGTTCACTTTTAAGAAATTATCTTTCTATAAAACATCATTAACAACTTGACATTTCTTAAGAAAAATAAGTTCAGTTTCAGCATTATTACGCCTCCGTTTATCATTTACACATTACAACTCCCAGATCACAGAGGATCTACAAAGGAACACAACATTTAGTCACTGGTATCTGGAACTGAATGATATAGTATTTTACTTTATGATCAATAAGACAAAAACAAGGCAAAATATTACAAAAATAAGATGCAATGTGACAAAAAAGAGACACAAAATGACAAAAGCAAATTAGACAAGCGACACAAAACGAAGCAAAAAAAGAGACAAAACATTTACAGTGACAAAAAAATGGACAGATATCAAGAATGAGACAAAAAATGATAAAAGTGAGGGACAAAATGACAAAAAATGATACACAAAACAAAGAAAAACACAAAATAAGACAAAAAAGACAAGAAAGGCAAGAAGGAAACAAAATTACAAAAACATGAGACAAACAACAAAAGTGAGACAAAAAAACAAGACAAAACAACTTGTCATGGTCTACAAATTATTTTAAATTTATAGGCTTACAAATGTTTCAATTTGAAGTAAATGTCTGGTTTGTAATTTCTACACTTTGAGGTCCGGATTGGACCCTCTGGAAGGCTGCTTTTGGCCTCTAGGCCACATGTTTGACACAGTGTTTTTGCATACAATTAATTTGTCAAAAAAGAAACAAAACACACAATAAATGCTTGAATATTAATTAGGGGTTACTTTACTCAAGCATGAAATACATTTTAGTTTCTCAAATGATCAGAAATGACTGAAAAATGCGTAGATTTCTGTCAGAGCCAGCTCATTGGCATTACTGTATGTGGACTGATTGTGCTTATTGCCGTGTTTAGTCGCCCCTTAAAGTTCCATTCTGAGCAGGAAAAGCCCTGGTCAGGAGCTCAGCTGTTTCTTTTATGACGTTTCCTCTGCTTTGTGTAGTCTCGCCAATGCTTCTCACGACTTTCCAATTTATTATGCAATTAATTTTTCATTATTTTAAAAGCTGCCCTGTGATCCCTCTCGGCATGTATCGTCGTATGCTCTAGCTGCTGGTAGACAGACAGAGAGAGACTGAGAGGCAGACGCCCACGGGGTGCTGTTACGTAAGTGGGCGAGTGAGGGAAGATGTCTGTCTGCTCCGTACAGCGACCCGGTCAGGCTGAGCTACTGCTAAATCTGTTAACCCAGATACCCAGGCTGTCGTAGCACACTGCCTTACATAGCACCTGCCACTAGAACAACAGGAAGAAGCTGAGGCGGAGGCAATATTGTAGAAATGATATTGATCCCAGAGAAAGTTTTCTTCAAGGTCAAGGTCGTTTTAAGAGCATGGATTTCTGCTAACTTAAACTGGAGTCCTAAAAGGGAGTCTGACCCTAAAGCTTGTCTAATTCCTTCATCCTAAGGAAAAAACGTTGTTTCTTGCTGGATGTCTTTCTGCTTGAGCAGTAGGTGGAGCGCAGCGAGCCAAGAGATCACTCCTCAGTGGGATGACACAGGTTCATGGCCCTGCTGCAAGCATCTGCTGTATTGAAGTGTCTTGAAACATGGCTCTGAATCTCCACCGGCTTCACTGACTCTGTAGCTGACACAGCAGTATCTCATTTACATCAAAAGGGAAAAAATAGAATTTACCCCAGGAGATCAATAAAGTATTGCATTGTATCAGCTTATGGTGACCGTTGTGTTTCTGCGAGGAAATGGATATCTTAGGCTGCTTGTTAGGTGATGAGTCCTGCACAGACACAAGGGGGTTTGTGATAAAACAGTAGGGTGACAGAGGAAACTGGCTGTTGAATTTTTAGTGGAAGGTAAGATCATCATCACACCACATAGCCCACAAACACGAGTGTAGCCACTGAGGCTGGGCCAGTTTGTGTGATGCGCTCAACAAAAGAATCCACTGAGATTTCCAAATAATAAATTTAACCTTTTATCTAAGAAAAAAGATAATCAAGTCACAATAACGTGCACAAAGTCATAATCAAAGCAACTGAAGAAAAATAGCGGTCAACAAAAAATATGGCGACCCAGCTAAGCCCGTCTCAAACGATGAAAAAAGTCAAGACAAGTAAACAGGTGAATATAATTGCTTCATTATCCTCGCCCATATGCATGCGACCCGCAAACAATCTAGTCACCATAATCACAAAGTAATACTGTAACCAAACAACAACAATTAATATCCCCTTTGACCATACTATAAAACAAGTATTCATTTATGGCTCCTGTAACTGGCGTTCAAAAGTTTGTGGCCTCCCAGACAATTTCATGTTTTCCATAAAAACTCACACTTTCATGTGCTAACATAATTCCACAAGGGTTTTCTAATCATCAATTAGCCTTTCACCACCGTTAGCTAACACAATGTAGCATTAGAACACAGGAGTGATGGTTGCTGGAAATGTTCCTCTGTACCCCTATGGAGATATTCCATTAAAACCATCTGTTTCTAGCTAGAACAGTCATTTACCACATTAACAATGTCTGGACTGGATTTTTGATTAATATTATCTTCATTGAAAAACTGCCTGTCTTGCAAAAATTTCAGAGTGACCCCAAACATTTGGGTAGTGTAGACGTTCGTGTTTTCTAGCAAGGCAGAGTAAAATTTGCTGACATTTTTCATATCATTTTGTAGTGCAGGAATCCTGCCTCAGTAGGAATAAAGAGAGCCTTCACAAAAAACCCCTACATTTAGTCTTTTTAGGAGGTACAATATTACAGAGCTGTTTTGTCAGCGTGAAGGGAACCTACACAACACTAGGCAGCTGGTTATAATGCTGTTGCTCACCAGTGTGTAGACATTGGCGTTAGTTCAGAGAGAATTCGGGAAATATGTTGCAGCGCCATCTCAGATTTTAGTTACAATTTTGCATGGCTCAGTGGGTAGAGTGGCCGTCTTGTAACTGGAAGGTTGCCGGTCCTCGGCCCGTCGAGCTCATGTCGAGGTGTCCCTGAGCAAGACACCTAACCCCTAATTGCTCCTGGTGTGTCGTGGTTAGCGCCTTGCATGGCAGCTTCCACCATCAGTGTGTGAATGAGTTAACGTGACGTATCATGTAAAGCGCTTTGAATAAAAGCGCTATATAAATACAATACCATTTACCATTTACCATTTAATTGGGTCCCAAAATGGAATTTTGTGAAACATCTCTGTGAAATTTTGGAAAATGTATCCATTTTCACTAACAAAAATACAGTCTTCAGTTGACATTTTGGCAACTTTTGACACCTCTAATATAAATAGAATTTGATTTGTAGCAACTTTGGCTAGCCAAGTTTAAATTTTTTGCTATTTTGACAGTCTGAAACCATTTGTAGGACCACAAAAGCAGGTTTGCATAGGGGTCAGTTTATTTTCACGTAGATGGGCAAAGTTCCAAGTTGCCGCCATGTTGTCTTCATGTTGAAATGAAAGACCATATTATGTTTATGTTGGCTCATTGAATGTTCATATATTTGAAATGAGCACTGATAATAATTCAATACGCGTAACGATATTCGTCATGTTTATTAAAACGCATCATGGACAACGCTATAATAACACAAGTGAAACAGGATATTGAGGCTGTGCTAAAAGCTACAAAAAACAATGAAAAAGAGTCATCATTCCTAAATGGATTTACATTTATTAAGTAGTTGGAGCTGGGACAGATGAGAGAACATGTACTATTGGCACCAAACAGATATCATCAAATGTAGGCCTCTTAAACGACACAGCTGACCCACAGGAGTGTATAAACTTTACCCTCCCGTCCCGCTCCTCTACATCCTTGTCAGTGGTGAATGCCAGCCACCATTTACTGTCACACACACACAAACTGTATCGCTCAAGTAGCCTCCATCTAATGATATCTGTTGGGCTCCAGTAGCGCATTGAAATGGCTTTTGAGAATTTCCTTTCTGCCAATAAATGAAATGCACAGAGCTTAGTTTTGGTTCCCAAAGAACAAATGAGCAAACTCTGAACAATATCTGAGATGGTAGAGCGACACCACTATCTGAAATAACAGACTCACCCATAGTTTAATCAGTTGATTGTGATGTCAGCAGAATGTAATACGCTGAACCTTACCTTGTGCTTTATCTATATATAGAACAGGATGTGTACACAACTGCCTTTCTGCATGAATAGGTATTCAACGTCCTATTTTAGATGTGTTTTTTACAGTAGTGTTTGGCACAGCATTAGTGCTTTATTCTTTAAGGAGTGGCACTAAAAAGAAAGTAATTTTTCAAAGGGAACTTTAAGTTTATTTCGATTCCTGCACACTGCTAAACATGCTGTCTGCTGCTGCGATAGCTGCAACACTATTCGTACATTTTGCTGTGTGTTCACCCTGTCCTGCTTTGTTTTCAAAGGAGTGCTCCCTGAGCTACGTTCTTCACTGACAGAATGACTAAAAATAACAAGATGGATCATACAACAAGACACCCTTTGTTTTCCATAGATATCGACTCGCAGTTTTTAGCACAACACAGCTTTGCCACACGGAGTCTTTTTATGATGAGAGTAACTGCTACTGGCAGCTGTTTTGTTGCTACTTTTTCCTTCTAGATACATTGTTGTTGCCGGACACAGCTCACAACTCTGCTAACTTGCGAAGGACCATGTTGTGTCGCTGTTTTTAAAATGACTTTTTTTCCTTAATAAATGGTTAGGTGTAGCCATAAACCTTCCCTGTTTCGCTTCAGGTGAACTCGTGGAGCGGCTCCATTGAAATTGGCGTGACGGCACTGGACCCCGCAGCGCTGGACTTCCCCAGCAGCGCCACAGGCCTTAAGGGCGGCTCCTGGATTGTATCGGGCTGCTCGGTGCTCCGCGATGGCCGCTCCGTCCTGGAGGAGTACGGCCGCGACCTCGACCAGCTAGCTGAGGGCGACCGTGTCGGCATTCAGCGCAGTTCCCATGGAGAGCTCCACCTCTGGGTTAACGGGCAGGACTGTGGTGCGGCTGCCAGCGGCTTGCCGCCCAAGCTGTGGGCAGTTGTGGATTTGTATGGCAAATGCACTCAAGTAACAGTGGTGAGTTGTGAGCCGCCACCGCCCTCCGCAGAGAGAGAGCGAGAGACAATAGAGCGGGACGAGGAGGAGGAAGATGAGGACGAAGAGGAGGAAGAAGTGGTAGTGTGCGGGGGTCGTGAGGACGTGGGGATTGCGGCACTGATGAATGTGGCAGCAATGAATGGAATGATGAACGGAGATGAAGGTAGGGAGCCTTTTTATCCATGTGGTTCCTTTCTTACTACATATGCTGGATTGTTTTCATCAGTTATATCTCCTTTTGTCTTCCCTCTGCCAGTGCCTGAGCTTAGCTGCAGTCACAGCAGACCGGACAAGTTCCCCAACAACCTGGAGCCTGACACTGGTAAGGAAATCTTCTTCAGACCACACACTTCGCCACATGACCGACACTTACAGCTGTTATCTTCCTGTCTCTCTTCAGTTTTGACAGAACACCAGCTTTTTGACGTGTTCAACAACGCAATAGTTTCCTTTTATCGTTCTGAAGATGAGGGCGGAGGGGAAGATGGTGGAGGTGGGGGTGGAGGAGGCAGTGGCGGAGGGGGAAATGCATTACCTGACTCCTCCTCCAGAAATGAGAGGGGGAGCAGCAGCGGAGGAGGCGCAGTTAACAGTGACAGTGGATCTGGGACAACAGGAGGCGGAGGAGGTAACGGTGGTGGAGACGGTGGAAATGCTAATAACGGCCCTGCTGGTAATGGAGGGGCACTGCCAGGAGCTTTGACAGGTGGGATGACCACCAATGATGCGCTGCTGTTCCATGAGAAGTGTGGCACTCTGATCAAACTGAGCAACAACAACAAGACGGCGGAGCGAAGGAGACCGCTGGATGAGTTTAACAACGGAGTAGTGATGACCAACCGGCCGCTCCGACACAATGAGATGTTTGAGGTATTCACAGTCACACAGCTCAATGCTGGGATGATGGTTTACAAGGGAATAATTAAATGCTTCACTGGAAAAAATGCTCCTCTCAAAACAAGAAAAAAAACTTATGTCAAAGAACTTTTACCTTAAAATCAGTGAGAAAAAAAAATCTGCCATTAGAACAAGTGAAAAATGGCTTGGTAAGATTTCTTGAAATAAAATATGATATTTAGAATATTGAGATCTTAAAATTATCTGGGAAAACTTACTTTAAGCTACATTTTATGAGGATTGTCAAGCTTAGGTGTATTAACATTCCTGTTGTCCTCATTTTTGGCACCAAAAAATACTGTTCCTATGTCTGAAAAAAATCTCAAAATTCAGCAAAAAATACCTCAAATTTATGAAAATTTGCAAAATCTTCAGGAAGAAAATTCCTTAAAAGTTTCCCTGAAAGTTTTATTTTTTTAAAAATATCCCAAATTTGGGAAAATGTCTAAAGTGATTACATACACCCCCTGTCAAAAGTTTTAGGACACTTTCTCATTCAAATAAAGTAGAACCTGTCCTACAACTTTTAACAGGGGGTGTATCTACCAAATTTGGTACACATATGCAGCACATCAGGCTGAACAAAAAAGTCAGTGACAGCCACATTCCAAACCCAACAGGAAGTGAGCTATTTTGCGTTGAATGTCAGATTTTGCCCATTTTTCATTTTTTTCTAGAGCGGACTCCTCCTAGGGAGAAACTCCAATTCACCTCAAATTCGGCCAGTATATACAGGAGGCCTTAATGATCCAAAGTTATTAAAATCTTTTTCCAAAGTCAAAGGGCGTGTCCGTGGCGGCCTCTGGAATTTTGATCCTTCGCCATGAAATTTTAAATGCTGTGTAAATGCCCTGAACATGCTCCAATCTGCCTGAAACTTTACATGTATGATCAGAGTCCTGCCCTGATCACATCCATATGATGAAATACACCCCCTGTCAAAAGTTATAGGACAGGTTCTACTTTATTTGAATGAGACAGTGTCCTAAAACTTTTGACAGCCGGTGTATATATCAGTAAAAATTCTAATATTTTCTTTAAGAACATTCAGAAAAATGTGTTTTTTTCCCCCGAATGTTCTTAAAGAAACCTTTTTTTCTTAACATATCTTTTTTCCTCCAAAAAGTGTTCAAAATTTTCCAAAAAAAAAATTAGAACGTGGAAGTTTTCACTGTGAATATATATATATATTTTCCACATTTTTAAACTTTAAACTGGGTCAATTTGACCTGCAGGACGACATGAGGATTAAACCTAGTCAAACTGAACTCAAAACAAGATGATTTAAAGATTGTTTGACTTAACAAGATATTTAAGATGCATTGTCTTAAAACAAGTCCCTCTATCTTGCTGAAATGCCACTTGTTAAGATAATTTATCTTAAATCAAATGGGATGAGACATTTTGACTAAAACTAAGACCAACAGATTTGGTAAGATTTAGAGTTTTTGCAGTGTTGTCAGCATCAGAAGAGATCAAATTTGTTTCTTCTGTATAATCAGATTCGGATCGATAAGCTTGTCGACAAATGGTCGGGCTCAATAGAGATCGGCGTGACCACACACAACCCTAACAACCTGGATTATCCTGCAACTATGACTAATCTGCGCTCAGGTAACGTACACCGAATGACACAGAGATCCGTGATGATTCTGTGAAGATTCTCGTTGTTCTCATTGTAAAATTTCATTTTCTTTCACTTTTTCATTAGGTACAATCATGATGAGTGGCTGTGGGATATTAACTAACGGGAAAGGAACCCGCAGGGAATACTGTGAATTCAGCCTTGATGAACTTCAGGTTTGTGGTAACACGTGAAGACTCACACCTACACATACAACATTTCATTTTGTCTTGAATCGTGCACGTAAACCTGTCTTTTCGTTCTCCATTATCTATGCTCATCCACTTTAAGGAGGGAGATCACATAGGGTTGATGCGCAAAGCCAGTGGAGCGCTCCATTTCTACATCAATGGCATCGATCAAGGTGAGTCGCATCAAGACCCTTCATGAGGGAAAACGAAGCCCAGTTTCTGGCTGTGAGTGTGCTGCTACAGTGGCAATATGGTGATTGTGACTGTTTGATCGAGAAACCAATCAGCACGGGGAATGATTGGACCAAGTGAAAAATAAACATTTTTTTGTTTTTGGGCCGTCGGTATACCATTTTAGTGTTTCGCTGTGATCACATGATGTTTCAATTATTCATTGTTAGCTTACTTACTGTTAGCATGCTAGAATAAATGACTTTGCAATTTCATGGCGACTTGCAACACCCCTAAAAGTGTGACCATTACCAATTTGTGACCATTATTTTCACTGGCAGTATTACCAGAAGTTGCTTCTGATGGTGGACCTGAGGCCACTGTAAATTAACCGCACCAGTTATCAGTCTAAAAGGGTCCTAGCTTCAACATCCCATCCATCCATCCATTATCTATACAGCGCTTAATCCTCATTAGGGGGCTGGAGTCTATCCAGGTCATCAGTCTGTCACAGGGCTACATATAGAGACAAATAATCACACTCACACCTACGGACAATTTAGAGTCACCACTTAACCTCAGCATATTATTGGACTGTGGGAGGAAGCCTGGAGAAAACCCCCGCATGCACAGTGAGAACAGCAAGCTCCATGTAGAAAGATCCTGAGAAAGTGGGGACACGAACCGGGGATCTTCTAACTACAAGGCGAAAGTGCTAACCACTAAGTCACTGTGCAGCCCACATCCCCTTGAGAGCATCATTGTATGTAAAGCTCCTGTCTAAAATGAGCACCACACCTGACCATTTTTCCTTGCAGATGCAGCAGTTAATTGCGCAAAGCTGGCCCAGGCAGCAAAGCTAGCTGCACTTTTAGGAGAAGTTGATAGAAAAAATTAGATGTCTAGACAGTTTGTGGAACCTGCTCAAACACAATATTAACTCACTAAATCACAACCTTCTGTCTTATGTCCCATAAAAGTTGAAATGAATAATTCCCTTCAGCATGAAATATGAACTATAAAGTTATTAAAAAAAACACAACCTGCAAGTCGTTCTTTAAGGTGTAACTGAAGATGTACTGCCTTTTAGTCTTACAATCAGCTCATAGAAGCACAAGTTGGAAAAGAAATACTGAGATGGACATAGAGTAAATGTGGTTTAAGTACCTCATCATCCACTCCTAAGTGCTCTGTGGTATTCTCAGGTGTTGCGGCAGCCCAGACCCCCGGTGTGGTCTATGGCGTGGTCGACCTCTACGGCATGGCCGTCAAAGTCACCATAGTCCACAACCACAACCACAGTGACCGCCTCAGACGCAACAACGCCATCATGAGGGCTCTATCCCCTGATGTTGGTCGACCCCGGCCAGCTCTCTCCCTCACTCCGGACACAGAGGGGCCTGACCGTCTGCTCTTTCACCCCAACTGTGGCCAGAAGGCCGCCATCATCAGTGACGGCAGGACGGCGCTGCGGCCACAGTGAGTCCGACTCCTCTCTGCTGTGATCTTTTTCCTTAACTTATTTACAAGCAGTCTCATTCTGTACATGCTTAATTTTGACTTATAATTCAGACCTAACGAGTTTATAGGATATTAGATTTTTTTAGTGTTGAATAATTGAAAACGTCTATAAAAGGTCTCTCGTGTGTGGTAGAGATAAAATGTGCTTGTTCCTATGATCTATGTGCCTGAAATAGGCAATGTAGGTGTGGAAAAAATGTTTGTAATCTATAGAAACCCTCTAATTGCAGTGTTTTACACACAAAGCTGTGATGCACTCATAAGTTACTACTGCTGTTTTTACAGTGCGACAGATGACTTCAACCATGGCGTGGTTCTGAGCAGCCGGCCGCTACGTTCCAACGAGGTGTTCCAGGTTCGCATAGACAAGATGGTGGACAAGTGGGCAGGTTCCATAGAAATTGGTGTCACAACGCACAACCCCGCCTACCTGCAGCTGCCCTCCACCATGACAAACTTGCGCTCAGGTGAAATAAAATAAAACCGATTTGTAAGTTTGATAATTTTCTTTGCAAGGATTCCTAATCCACAGTGGGGGATGTTTGTTGCAGGGACGTGGATGATGACGGGGAACGGTGTGATGCACAATGGCACAACAATACTGGATGAGTATGGACACAACCTGGACCGACTCAAAGTAAGAAGTATTTGCTTTTTGTTGCTTAGCTATCACTGTCCGCTTTGTGATATTATTTATTCATCATTTTCACTCTTGCCTGCAGGCAGGTGACACAGTCGGTGTGGTACGGAAAGAAGACGGCAGCCTCCATTTCTTTGTGAACGGTGTGGCGCAGGGCCCGGCAGCCTGGAACGTCCCCCCGAGTGTCTACGCCGTGGTCGACCTCTACGGCCAGGCGGCTCAGGCCACCATCATGGATGACATGGGTGAGAGAGGGAGGACAAACACGGCAGCAGTGAGGATGATAATATAACTAAACACACTCAACCTTTTCCCTCTTGTGCTTTTCTGTTTCTCAGTGGACCTTCCCCCTCTTCCAGAGGACAGCACAGAGGGCCCAACAGCCATTTCTCCTGGGAGCCCTTGCTCAATAGGGGGCACCACCACAACCACTGACCTGCGTTTTCACCAGCTACACGGCACCAATGCTGTCATCACCAACGGTGGACGCACGGCCCTGCGCCAGAACTGCCGCAGCGAGTTCAACGACGCTATTGTCATTTCCAACAGGTGAAACAAGTGGTGCTCAAGTTAACGAAACACAATAATTGACACACTAATTGTGGTTAGAAGCTCTCTTCACACTACGTTTGCTCTTTTCTGTCATGGATGGCATTGCTAATACAGTCTATCCAAGACGTCGGAAGAGGAACATTTCACACAATTATACTGTGTGTTTTCATGCATCAAAATCAGTCGCACATTTTAGTAAATGTGCAGGGTTTAGTGGTGAGTAGGTTTACAGCGAGCTTTCACATCGAGTTGGCCATCAGTGCTGCAGTTTTTACCTCATTTGTTGCCTAGATTGACAACAACCAACAGAGTGAAGGTTATTTTTAGATTTTGGTCATTCGGACTATGTTTTGAACCATTTTTGATCAGTAAATATGCAGTTATGATTCATACAGGGTAGGGTTGCATGATTATGTTGATAATCAGTTAATTGAATAGGCAGTCCCTCCAGGAATTCGCGATTTTGCGATTGCGCGAGTTCACGCAAAATCAACCAATCTCCGCGAATTTTGAGCGGCCTTGCAATTTTGTCCAATCACCGCAACTTTCCCGCAATTTTGGCCCGCCTCCTGTGAGTTCCACCAATCATAGTAGTCCCCAGCGCAAACCGGAATTGTCACCGAATTCACTTCCTTGTGAACACGTGTGTGCCAGGATGTGAAATTAACTTTTTAAGCCACTGATAGATATGTCCGAATATGATTCATTCAATAGTAAATTAGCATTTTGTGCGGCTAATCTATCAATCACGTCATGTTAAACCAGTATCTGGCTGCTGCTAATTTCCCACCGTGGTGTGCCAGCTTTTGTGGAAATGGGTTGGAACGCAAAATAATTAATTTCAGAATAAATATTGTCAATTACAGTGTTGAAACATGTTCTACAAGCTGGAAAAAAATGCAGCTTTTTAGCAATTGTCACTGTCTTCCGCAATTTCATCACAACAAATAAGCTTAAAACATCGCAACTTTTATCGCAATTTTTTAGAAAAGCTGCCGCGAATTCGGGCATTTTCGACCGCAACAATCACGAAAAACGCCCGCGAAATCCTGGAAGGACTGAACAGGGCACTCCTTTTACTTCCATGTTGTGCGACATTTGTACAAATCGAATGTACAAATCTCTGCATCAAAATAACAACTAAGTGTGTTTTTACGAACCCAGCCACATCCAAATGTTGTTATTACTAACATGGTTAAAAAAGCAATAGATATAAACAGGTATTCTATGGTCTTCTGTGAACTTGTAAACCCTTTGTTGTAGGTGCCTTCGGGATGGAGAGTTGTTTGAAATTGTTATCCAGAAGATGGTGGACCGCTGGTCAGGTTCAATAGAAGCAGGTGAGAAGATCCTCTTGTATTTCCCTTTAAATTCAGCTGCGTGTGTTTTCTCTCAGTCTGATATTGTGTGCTTACATTTATCTCTACAGCAGCATGTCAGACTTTTCATGCAAATGCATTTCATGTGTTATCACCACTCTGCTCTCCATCCTGTGTGTCTAGGAGTGACAGCCATCAGGCCAGAGGAGCTCGAGTTTCCAAACACTATGACTGATATTGACTACGACACCTGGATGCTGAGGTAGGAAGCTATGTGTGAAAATGATTCCACACCATGGAAATACTGCTGCTTAAGCTATTAAACATGGATTTTTATTTGCATAATACAAATTTTATTTATTGTCTGTGTGTCTGTCTGTTCACAACGTTACTCAAAAACGGATTTGAATGAAATTTTTAGAGAAGGCCAGAAATGACACAAGGACCAAGGGATTAGATTTTGGCAGTGATGCAGCTTATAGTCTGGATCCATGGATTTTAAAAGGTTTCTGTATCACTGTGAGATAGCGGCACAGCGTCACTGTAACTATGACTACAAGTGAACACTGTGTTCAAACAAATGGTTTAAAGATTTAATCCGTCGGAAATCATACAACTGAGCACCCTTGGCAGAGTGCTGTTCTCTCTGAGTGCTTTTCTTGTTATAATTATTCAATCAAGTGTTCCAGTATGAAAATGTCTGCTTCCCTTTATTCAGTTATTTATCTATTTTGAAACCAAATATAATACGGTGGTGGAACCTAGATTCAGACCTTTGTTTCTGTATGAAACATTTGGATAACAGATTGTTTAAATCCTCATCTCACAAAGGTTTTTTTTCTTTTGGTCTTCTTCCTTTTTTATAACCAGTGGAACAGCAATCATGCAAGATGGCAACACAATGCGCAACAACTATGGCTGTGATCTGGACTCGCTTACCACAGGCTCGCGAATCGGCATGATGCGCTCAGCCAGCGGTGACCTGCACTATTATATCAATGGCGTAGACCAAGGTGTTGCCTGCTCTGGTCTGCCACCAGGTAGAGAACTGTTCATAATCTAAGAGCTTGAGTTTGTGAATGACAGAATAACAGATGTGTGTATCTGCTTTTGTCTCTTTCAGAGGTGTATGCTGTTATCGACCTGTACGGTCAGTGTGTTCAGGTGTCCATCACCAGCTCCTCAGGTCCACTGGATAACAGTCTCTGCACCAGCAACATCACTGAGAAGAGCTTCCCCATCCACTCACCAGGTACACACCAGGGTCCTTATACGGGCCTGGAAAACCTGCTACAGCACAGAAAGTTTGTTTCAGACAATAAAGTTTTGAAACGGTAGAAACTGCCAAAATGATTGTCAGCTGAAATGCAGAAATGTGCTCTTTCAAAAGAAAAGGAATAAAGGCAAAACCATGAATCTTATCTCTACCTTTTTCTTTTTCTCTGTGCTTGTAGTAGCAGGTGTTGCCCATCGGCTCCACAGTAAACATGGTAAGAACGTGGTGCTGCTAGGTGAGGGTTGCCAGGCTGTCAGAGTTGGTGGTTACGCACACGGCATCGTGTTCAGCGCAAAGGAGCTCAAAGCAGATGAGCTGTTTGAGGTACGCAACGGCTCACAGCTACCAGTTCACCAGAAACTGCTCTTTAAATGGACATGCTACTTTGTAATATTAGAAGTAATGTGCCATTAATTTCTACATCTCTTGTATCAGCATATTGTAGGAATATAATGTCTTTAGTTAGAAATAATGTGGCCTGTGCTAGCCTTGTTACTTGTTTTCTTCTCTTTCCTGATTCCTCTCCCTCTTTTCTCTCTGCAGGTGAGGATTGATGAAGTGGATGAGCAGTGGTGCGGTTCGCTGCACATCGGTCTGACAACACTGGCACCTCCGGAGTTGCCGTCTTGCCCCCTGTCAGGTCTCTCCCCCTCCCTCCCACAGCTCCGCACCAAGGTCACCTGGCTGCTCTGCGGCTCCGAAGTCCGTCGCAACGGAGTGCTGCAGCGGCAGAACTATGGCTGCTCACTGGACCGGCTGATGGTGAGCCGCACTCCCTGCTCTCTGGGCTGTGAACCGAGCCCCAGAATACAATAAAACCACATCACTGCAGCTCTTGCAGCTCTTCCTGAACACATTTTAGCTTTTAAAACTATTTGAAATGCCGTGGATTACACAGTGACAGCTGTTTGAAGCTCAAATTAAAGACCCTAAAAGCCACTGTGATCACTGACCTGTTTTCTCAAAGTGCTGACTTGAGACTTACACTGGAAAAATGCCCCTCTCAAAACAAGAAAAAAATAACTTATTTCAAGGAACTTTTACTTTGAAATAAGTGTAAAAAATCTGCCAATAGAACAAGTGAAAAATGGCTTCATAAGATTTCTTGAAATAAGATCTGATATTTAGAATACTGAGATCTTAAAATGAGCTGCGAAGACTTATTTTCAGCTATATTTTACCAGGATTGTCGAGCTTAGGTGTCTTAACCCTCCTGTTGTCCTCATTTACGGCACCAAAAAATATTTAGCCTTGTCTGAAAAAAATCCAAAAATTCAGCAAAAAATTCCCCAAATATATAAAATTTTGCAAAATCTTTAGGAAGAAAATTCATTAAAAGTTTCCCTTTTATTTAAAAAAAATCCCCAAATTTGGCAAGAAATAACAATTTAATAAATGCATAAATAAAATTGCAAATATTTTCAAAAAATAAATAAAAATCTTCAAAAAAATCCTAACAATATGTAAAGTGATTACACATATATCAGTAAAACTTTAATATTTTCTTTAAGAAAATTTGGGAAAAAAATCAAACAAAATCCAGCAAATTTCGCAGGATTTTGGTTGATTTTTTTTTTTCTTCAAATACACTTGGTAAGATTTTGAGTTTTTGCAGTGAAAATCTCAGGATTTGCAAATCCTGAGATTTTCTTGGCTTCCCAGAGTAGGTTTGAACAATCTGTATTTACCTTTGTCACAAGCTGAAATTCAAAACTGTCAGTCACTGTATTGTTTTTTAGCTATACTTCACACTCAGCCTTTTATCTTTTTTGAGTCCATTATGATGTTAAACTGCCTTCACTTGACATTTATTTTTTTTTAATTTTTGAAGCATTTAGTAAAATGTCTTATTTTGAAAATCTGTATGCACTAGGAGCCATAGCAGTAATACTCACAATGTGGGCCTTAAACGCGTTAATATTTCCCAATATCTACCTGTTATCTTCATCTCAAGGTGAAGCAGATCTTAACAGCATTACCTCTGCACCAAATCTTTGCGTTAAAATGCAAACCCTATTTGATATTTAGAATATTTAGGAGCACCTGTCTTCCTTCACGCTAAGTAAAGGATAGACTCCAACACCCACGACCCTAGTGAGGATTAAGCGGTGTATAGATAATAGATGGATATTTAGGAGCTGTATCCTAGTCACGTCTTCTACTGCAATTTAAAATAAATTGGAATTAGATTATACTTGATTTCAATACTAACTGGAAAAGACTATTTCTTTTATGATATACAATGAAATGCAATTTATTTTCAAGCAAAACACAAATTAAAAGCCTTTAGTTGTCAGTCACCAGTCGCTTTTTGCAGTGAATAGATTATTCAATAAACCAACTCTGCAGCTGTTTAAAAATATTAACTTTTGAGCAAACTGTGGGTGGGAAAATGTTGCCTTTCTTCTTCCTGAACACATGCCTTGAAACATTAAGACGGAATTTACGTGTCCAGGTTGGGAACCGTGTGGGTGTAAAGAGGTGCAATGATGACACCATGCATATCTTCATTGACGGAGAGGACATGGGACCTGCTGCTACCGCCGTAGCCAAGGTGCGTACTCTCACACATCAGCAGGATACACGGCTGTGCACTTCTACGGTACCATTCAACACCTCCTTCTCGCTTGTTGCAGAATGTTTACGCAGTTTTGGACCTGTATGGACGCATTACAGCGGTGTCCATCGTCAGTTCCTCGCTGATGGAGGACATGGAGAGCGTCAAGGCGCCCTCGCTCTCCTCAGACAGCTGCAGTGAAGGAGAAGAGGACAGCACCCCTGTAAGAGAGGTAAGAGGCGGAATAGGTGAAGCGATTTATCCTGGTTCCATTAGTCAGCAGGATATCCGAATGCTACGTTTGCCGTGCACTGGAAAAAATGCCCCTCTCAAAACAAGAAAAAAAACTTAGTTCAAAGAACTTTTACCTTGAAATAAGTGAAAGAATCTGCCAATAGAACAAGTGAAAAATGGCTTGGTAAGATTTCTTGAAATAAGATATGATTATATAATATTGGGATTTTAAAATTAGCTGGGAAAACTTCTTTTAAGCTACATTTTACCAGGATTGTCAAGCTTAGGTGTCTTAACCTTCCTGTTGTCCTCATTTACGGCACCAAAAATTAGTGTTTCTTTGTCTGAATAAAATACAAAAATTCACCAAATTTATACAAATTTGCAAACAGAAAGAAAATTCCTTAAAAGTTTCCCTTAAAAGTTTTATTTAAGAAGAAATCCATAAATTTGGCAAGAAATAAAATTCTAAAAAACAAAATAAATCTTAAAATTGTACATATTCTCAAAAAAATGAATGTAAATCTTCAAAAAAAATCTTAAAAATATCTAAAGTGATTCTATATTTATCAGTACAACTTCTAATATTTTCTTTAAGAATATTCAGAAAAAAATCATCCAAAATCCAGCGAAATTTGCTGGATTTTGGATGATTTTTTTCTGAATATTCTTAAAGAAACATTTTTTTTTAACATTTATTGTTTCCACTAAAAACTGTTCAAAAATTTCCCAAAAAATTTTGAAAATGTGGAAGTTCTCACTGCGAAAATACATATTTTTTTCCCACATTTTTAAACTTTAAAATGAGTCAATTTGACCTGCAGGACGAGACGAGGATTAAAACAAGAAGATTTCAAGATTGTTTGACTTAACATATTTAAGACATAAGTCCTTGTATGTTGCTGAAATGTCTCTTGTTAAGTGAATTTATCTTAAATCAAATTTGATGAGACATTTTGACTGAAAATAAGAAAAATAGACTTGGGAAGATTTTGAATTTTTGCAGTGTGAGAATCACAATCTTCCACCTGTAGACATTTTATTTTTTTTTAGCAAACACTCAATCACTGCATCATTTTGAACTAAAACCCTTCATGCCACTATAGGTTGAGAGTGAGCCCTGTGCACTGGTGCCTACTGTAATGGCATTCCTGGAAAACCACGGCAAAAACATCCAGCTGTCCAACCAGAATCTGACAGCAGCCAGAGTGTCGAGCTACAACCAGGGCCTGCTGGTGACCGCCCAGCCGCTGGCTCGTCAGCAGCTGTTTCAGGTAACTTCACTCTAAGGTTTCATGTCTTTGTGTGCTGCAGGTAGCTGCTCAAGGCTCATTTTATTGTCCAGTTGTGTATATTTCTGCAAATTCACATTTAGAACTTTTAGGAAATGTTGTATGATAATTGGTGTTCCTCGGTACAAATTATTTTACGACAATATAAGACACCAAATGCGATAAGGTGTCATTTAGAATGTGGGACTGATCCAGTTTCAGATCGACCGCCTGAACCCGTCGTGGACGTCGTCGTTGTCGTTAGGGGTGATCGGCCACTCGCCCGACCGACTCAACTTCCCGTCCACGGCATGCTGTCTGAAACGCTCCGCCTGGCTGCTGCAGCGAGACTCCGTCTTCCACAACTCCCTAAAGGTGCACACTGGACCACACACCAGTCTGCCTGTCACACTGAAGCTTATTGATTCCTGTCTAGCACAACAAACAAACCCAGCATGTTCTCACTGACACAAGCCTCATTGGACGATTGATCTCCCCTCAATACTTCTTTCCCCACTATCTCCAAGCACCCACATCTTGTTTCACTTTGCTTTTATTTCATTTTTTCCTCTGTCCTCTTCAGATATGTGAGAACTACGGTCCTAACCTGGATACTTGTCCGGAGGGGACAGTGTTGGGTCTGCTGGTGGACGCTAACAGTTGTCTCCACCTCTATGTCAACGGCATGGATCAGGGCGTGGCGGCACAGGACATCCCTTCACCCTGCTACCCCTTCATTGACCTCTATGGCCAGTGTGAACAGGTACAGAAACACATGTATGAACATCTTCATTGTGTAGGAGTCATGAGTTGAATTTAAGCAGTGTGTGCACTACGGTTGTGTTGTTGAAGTTGCTTCTACATTACAAAACGGGCCTTCAGATGGAGCAGAAAACTCTGAATGAAGCTCATCAGTGGACCTTGAGCCAATGTTTTTTTGTCATACCCATTTAGATCTCATTCAGACTTCGAAACGGAGCTGTTAAAAGATGGAGAACACTGCACTAATGAATGTTGTGTCATAATGACAGGTTACCATAGTAACAAACAACGTGCCAGCGGTGGGAGGAGAGAGCGGTGAGACCCGCTGTCAGGGCGACATGGAGAAGGCAGACATGGTCGATGGTAAGAAGGAGACTGATGTTGTGTTGTCATGTGAGCAGCTGTGTTTATGTCTTCAGAGTCCTCATGGTGCCTCTGCTTTTAAATGCAGGAATCAAAGAGAGTGTGTGCTGGACCCCCCCTCCAGAGGTCAACCCCAACAAGACCTGTGAGTACCAGGCGCTGTGCTCTCGCTTCAAGGACCTGCTCACGTTACCAGGTAGGTCTTTACTTATCTGCTACTTTCAGCTTTTCAGCCACAAACGTCATCTCAAATCTAAATGCATCTCGATCACCTTTGTTTGAAGATGGTTACTTCAATGAAGATGCAAAGTACAACCTGTGCTACTGTGAGTCCTGCCACAAGCTTCGGGGTGACGAGGCTTATTATAAAAGAGGAGAGCCACCCCGCGACTATGCCCTGCCCTTTGGCTGGTGCCGCTTCGCCCTCAGGTGAGAGGACGGCCCTTCAGCCAACACATGACAGAACAGTGTTGAATCTAAACGGAGGTATAAAGAGGTACCACAGTGTCACCTGCAGGCATCTCAGTGTACTTCCACTCCTTACCCAAGAAAACTTTAATTGTGAACAGATGTCCACAAATACTGTCATAAAAACTTTATCAGTCCGTGAAATCGTTCTGCATTTATCACAGCCTTTGATACATATTTAGACTTAGAACAGATTGCCGCTGATACACTTCATTACTTTAGTTTCTGTGCTGCTGGAATCCTGTAAAAAGGCCCTACTGCTCCTGAGCATTAGCAGCGCTAGCAGCTACAGCTACTCTTTGCTGACTGGGGACATCACGATCATGGAGCATTTTTTAGCAGATCAGCATCAGAACAAACCTAAACCTGATTCTTTCCATTAATCTGTAATCAATAAGTGTGTGTCCTCTTTGTGCAGGATCAAGTCCCACTGTGAGGTCTCTAATGCATTGAAGAAGTGGCACATTGCGTACCACGGCACCAGTGTAGGAGCTCTGCGACGCACACTGGACCACAGCCAGCTCCTGCCTGGTAGAAAAACTGCGCTCTCTCTTTTTTTTTTTAAAGAACACATGCTGTGTTTAATGGGGATGTTTTTGTCTATTATGAGGCATGCTCACACATTTATCACACAGCTGTTCTCTGTACACTCATTACTGTTACTGTAAAATGCAATTAGGCTCGTTCTGTGGCTGCACTCATCTGTAGGACAGCACCGTCTGCTAAATGTGTGGAACTGACATGTTGCTGTTGTTGTTGCAGGGACGTCGTCAATCTTCTCCGTGTCGCCCGTGAAGGCAGAGGGGCCCAACGGCTACAGCGAGCCCGAGGAGAACAGTGCTCCCGGCAGAGAGGTTCCCAGAGTGCGGCTCTCCCCCACCATGCGTTACTCTGGGTTGGAGATCTTTGCTCCCAAAGTGCAGTAAGTCCACCCTGGTTCACTAAATGACTAAAATGCCCCTCTCAAAACAAGAAAAAAAAAATTATTTCAAGGAATTTTTACCTTGAAATAAGTGAAAAAATCTGCCAACAGAACAAGTGAAAAATGGTTTGGTCAGATTTCTTGAAATAAGATATATTTAGAATATTGAGATCTTAAAATTAGCTGGGAAAACTTATTTTCAGCTCTATTTTACCAGAATTGTCAAGCTTCGGTGTCTTAAAATAAGCCAAACATGCTTAATTAAGCAGTTTTTCACTCAAAAATAGATTTCTGCTTTCGTACAACCCTAATTCGAGATAGATTAAACCTGTTGAGTTTTCTTGTAAAATAGAACTCAAAGCAAGATAATTTCAAGATTGTTTGACTTAACAAGATATTTACGATGCATTGTTTTAACCTTCCTGTTGTCCTCATTTACGGGCACCAAAAAATAGTTTCCTTGTCTGAAAAAAATCCCAAAAAGCAAAAAATTTCTGAAAATTTAAAGGAAGAAGATTCCAACAATTCCTTAAAAGTTTTATTTTAAAAGAATCCCAAATTTGGCAAGAAAAATCTTGTAAATATTTTCAAAAAACGAGTAAAAATCTTCCCAAAAAATGTTCAAAAATTCAGCAAAAAATTCCCCAAACTTGTAAGGATTTGCAACATCTTCAGGATGAAAATGACTTAAGTTTCCCTTAAAAGTTTAAAAAAAAATCCCTAAATTTGGCAAGAAATAAAATAAATTGTAAATATTTTCAAAAAATGAGTAAAAGTCTTCCAAAAAAATCCTAAAACTATCTAAAGTGATTGCATATACAGTGAGACAAAACAGTATTTAGTCAGCCACCAATTGTGCAAGTTCTCCCACCTAAAATGATGACAGAGGTCTGTAATTCTCATCATAGGGACACTTCAACTGTGAGACAGAATATGGAAAAAAATCCAGGAAATCACATTGTAGGATTTTTAAAGAATTTATTTGTAAATTATGGTGGAAAATAAGTATTTGGTCACCTACAAACAAGCAAGATCTCTGGCTCTCACAGACCTGTAACTTCTTTAAGAAGCTCTTCTGTCCTCCACTCGTTACCTGTATTGATGGCACCTGTTTGAACTCGTTATCTGTATAACAGACACCTGTCCACAGCCTCTAACAGTCAGACTCCAAACTCCACCATGACCAAGACCAAAGAGCTGTCAAAGGACACCAGGAACAAAATTGTCTCAAATTGTTCCAGCGCAAAACCTCACGATACATGGCCCCATTCATTCTTTCCTAAACATGGATCAGTCGTCCTGTCCCCTTTGCAGAAAAACAGCCCCAAAGCATGATGTTTCCGCCCCCATGCTTCACAGTAGGTATGGTGTTCTTGGGATGCAACTCAGCATTCTTCTTCCTCCAAACTCAACGAGTTGAGTTGATACCAAAAAGTTCTATTTTGGTTTCATCTGACCACATGACATTCTCCCAATCCTCTTCTGGATCATCCATATGCTCTCTGACAAACTTCAGACGGGCCTGGACATGTGCTGGCTTAAGCAGGGGGACACGTCTGGCACTGCAGGATTTGATTCCCTGTCGGCGTAGTGTGTTACTGATGGTAGCCTTTGTTACTTTGGTCCCAGCTCTCTGCAGGTCATTCACCAGGTCCCTCCATGTAGTTCTGGGATTTTTGCTCACCGTTCTCATGATCATTTTGACCCCACAGGATGAGATGTTGTGTGGAGCCCCAGATTGAGGGAGATTATCAGTGGTCTTGTACGTCTTCCATTTTCTAATAATTGCTCCCACAGTTGATTTATTCACACCAAGCTGCTTGCCTGTTGTAGATTCACTCTTCCCAGCCTGGTGCAGGTCTACACTTTTGTTCTTGGTGTCCTTCCACACCTCTTTGGTCTTGGTCATGGTGGAGTTTGGAGTCTGACTGTTTGAGGCTGTGGACAGGTGTCTGTTATACAGATAACGAGTTCAAACAGGTGCCATCAATACAGCTAACGAGTGGAGGACAGAAGAGCTTCTTAAAGAAGTTACAGGTCTGTGAGAGCCAGAGATCTTGCTTGTTTGTAGGTGACCAAATACTTATTTTCCACCATAATTTACAAATCCTACAATGTGATTTCCTGGATTTTTTTTCCATATTCTGTCTCTTACAGTTGAAGTGTCCCCATGATGAAAATTACAGACCTCTGTCATCATTTTAAGTGGGAGAACTTGCACAATTGGTGGCTGACTAAATACTTTCTTGCCCCACTGTATATCAGCAAAATGTCTAATATTTTTTAAAAAAAAATCAACCAAAATCTAGAGAAATTTGCTGGATTTTGGTTCATTTTTATGTGAATGTTCTTAAACATTTTTCTTCCACCAAAAAAATGTTCAAACATTTCCCAAAAATGTTAAAATTATGGACATCAGAAGTTTCACTGTGCAGATACATAGTTTTTCTACATTTTCAAACTTTAAAACGGGTCAGTTTGACCCACAGGATGACATGAGGGTTAAAAAAAAAAGTCCCTCCATCTTGCTGAAATGTCACTTAAGTGAATTTATCTTTAATTGAGTGGGATGAGACATTTTGACTAAAAATAAGACGCATAGACTTGGTAAGATTTTGAGTTTTTGCAGGGCATGTACTCACTGTTGTTCTTGCTTTCTGTGCAGATTTCAGGACCCCCGTTCTCACCGCTCCCACCAGGCTCAGGTGGGATTCCAGGTGTGCGTGCGTCCGGGATCCTACAAGGTTGGACCTCAGACACTCGGCCACAGTGAAGCCCTGGATCCTCGCTTCAGCAACTCAGAGATCGAGTGGATCACTAAGGAGCAGGGCGGCACGCTCCTTTACGGACTGCTCATTCGGGTCGAATGAACGGAGCAACAAAGGAGGCACTCGGGTGGAAGTGGGGAGCGTTCACGCAGCACTCCTCGTACTTTTAATAAACTGACAACCAAATCCAACCCCTGCCTTGAGCGAGAGACTCCTCTGGAATCCAGCTGTTCCTACTGTCGATTGTTGACAATTCAGCATTTTTGATTTTTTTTTTTTTTTGTCGGTTTTTGGTTGTTTGCTCTCGGACTCTTTTCATGGCCGGGGGCTACGGCGGTTTCCAAGAACAGACACTGCCTGCACTTTATGTTTCGGACACTCGTGGGCGATTTTTAAACTAACTTCTCATCGACACGACATGTTTGTTCATTCGCTGAAGTTTTGGGTTTTTTTTTTCTTTTCTTTTGGTACAGTTTTGTTTTCATTCTTCCTCAGCACTTGTTTTCTTCCACTCATAAATAGCTACATTTTCTTTTTCAGCACTTATTTGAACACTTATCACCTTTGTTCTGGTCAGTGTTTCATTTTGGGAGGAGCCGTTTCCTGCCAATCTGCACGTTAACAAAAAAGAAGAGAAAAAAAAGACTGAAACATGGGTCAAAAAAAACAAGAGTGACAATGTTTTCACAAAAAAAAATATATGAAAAAACAGACACTTGAATCTGAGAATGAACCCAGGAGTGTCATGTGATTGTGACTTCTTTAGAAGGATTTCAAACTGGACGGGAAAAAGATGTTTACACATGTACCACTGTATGTTGCTGTCCTCTTCATGTCTCCACATTAGCAGTCTGGCTTTTTCATCAGTCATGTTTGCTTTTCTGCTCTGGCCCAGCATCATTTCTGACTCCTCATCAAATACAAAACACTCGCGTTCAAATGTGGAGAAAACTGGAGAAAGAAAATTGACTTCTGAAAGATCAAACTGCACCTTTTCAAAGTGAAAACAGTGCCAGATGATGAATGATTAACTATGTTCCAGCCTTACAACTTGTGTGCGCTACAAGTTATAGGATACATCACTGAATATGTTTTAGAAATATTCTGTATTTAGACATGGTGGGTGTGTCAAATACAAACCTACTGTTTCTGGCAAAGATTTAAAGGAGTTATCAGCTTATTTGCGACATTAAATGATTATCATTTCTCCATTTTTACCTCTGTACATTAAATATGAAGCTACAGCTAGCAGCGAGCTAGTCCCGTTCAATTCCCTCCCAGATGGTTCCCAAAGTCAAGTTTTTTTTTTAAACTGTCTGGGAAAAGCCACATAGAGGTGACACCCATGCCTTATATGAAGTGTTTTCAAACGATATTTTGTACTTTTACCTGGGAAAAGGATGAAACCTCGTGTTGAATGATGGGTATACGTCAGGTTAAGCACCTCCGCCGCGTGCAGCTACTTCCCGTTTCTATGGGAACCATCTGGAAATAGATGAGCAGGCGGCTAGCTTAGCATAAAGGCTGGATATGTGGAGAAATGGCTAGAAATAATTCACCTGTCAGCACCTCAAAAATACAAATCAGCGTGATGTTTACTCATCTTTGGATTTAAACGGCTCACCGGTTGAGTCCTGGCAATGGCTAAACGCTTTATTTTGACAAGAAATGGTGCAAAAATACTGTGATTAGCCCGTTTTACAGCTCTGTTTTTTAGCTTTAGAAGTGGTGGCAGTCCGTAAAGAACCGAGGCTTGCTGTAGCTTTAAACAGCGGTAACAGTCTAACTCCGACAGCCAAAAGGCCCCAAAACGAGCAGTTGTTTCAAAGGTGGATACATGAACTCGGTCTCACTCCTGTCATCGTTTACACCTCCACCCTGATCCATCCACCATTTACGCGGCAGGACTTCCAAGCGCAGCGTTCAGTTCAGTCACCGCATCACTCGACCTACTGGTGTTTACATGTGAATGTTTTTAATTAGGGCTCGGCAGTCAAATGTTTATACGAGGTTTTTTTTTTCTGATCCGAAACATCCACTTTGATTGTACGTGAGCAGCTTTACATCCGTCTCCATCCTGTTGCCAATCTGCTAAATCTCCTACAGATAATAAATTCTAATTTCAGAAGCTCAGTCACCTTCTACGAGCAGCTGTGGTAGGAGGAGATCGAAGGTGTTCGGCAAAGAAGAAAAAACTTCCGATGAAAAATGTGAAAAAAGTACTATTCTATGGGTTATTTACAGCCCAGTGCTGCTTTGTACAATTTAATTTGTATTTTCTTTTTTTTTTGTTTTCTGTATGTTGCGTTGTATAGGCTGTTACATAACAAATCATATCTTCCCGATTTATAAAAAATACAAATAAACTGACTGACAGTATGCACACAAGACAGCTGCAGTGGGTTTTCTTTGCTGAAAAGAACAAAAAAAAAAAAACACGCTGTGAAGAAAAGACCAAACCTGCTGGTGCTTTTGGTTCCTTTTTTTCAAATTTTATTTCGAGTAGGAAAAAAAAGTCTGGTCACTGACATGTTATTGCAGTGTTGCACACTTACTCAGTCACACCTTTTCCAAAATGCTGTGGACTAATTACTTATTAAGGCCAATAGTGGAATTTTTCATAGCTTTTTACAGAAATACTGGCTGCTTCCAGGGCAGCTCTGTCCTGCCATTTAGAAACAAACACACATGAAGTGATTTCAAAGATGCAGAGTTCGGAAGCTAAAACTAGACACACGACTAGTTTGCTGTCCCACAAACGTAATGATGCTAAAACTGTAGCCAAGTATGGTCACACACCACTGACAGACTGACAGTGATCTGTTCTATGGTCCTGTCGGGTTGCATAGTTGGCTTCATTTACTAATCTGTCTTCAAGAGTAAAGAGTCTTTTTTTTTTTTTTTTTTGCACCAGCTCTGACTTTTAAGTTGGACCCTGAGTTTTTTGTTGTTGTTCTTGTTCTGATGTCTGCTGATTTAAGAGCTGTTCACTCTGGTCCTGAGCTTGTTTTGGCCCTTCAGCCTTTTTCAAGAGAATAGGTTGGACATTTTTGAGACAGAGAAGAAGATCAGTTAACAGCAGTGCCGGAACCAGCTTCTGCAACAAGCAGCCTGTCTGCATCCAGAGTTGAAGAGATACACATAGCAACACCTGGAAATGTCACAGGAACAGGCGAAAAAATGTTATAATGAAAGGATGAACAGGGTAGTGGAAGGTTATTTAAAAAAAACTACATTTTAAGACTAATTTACAGTTTATATTTAAGTTACTGAACTGAATATACAGATTTGGGATACGGTATTTTTAAAAAACTAAATCTGTCCATTCATTATGTTCATAATGACTCAAAATCATTCAAAATGTCCTGAAAACTGAAAAAACGAGACTCAAAGTAAGATGAGAGCTGTCCAAAATGATTTAAAACTTCCGTTAAACATCAAATTTTTTCCCAAAATGACTCAAAAAATGTCAAAAACAACATAAAATGGTCCTAAATGACTGATGAGCCGTCTAAAATGGCTCAAATTATGTTGAAAATGATTCAAAACTCGTCCAAAATGACTCAAAATCCGATAATGACAGAAAATCATTCAAAATGTCTTGAAAACTGAAACAAAGAGACTAAAGTGTTCAAAGTGAGATAAGATCTGTCCAAAATTATTTGAAATTTGTTTCAAATATCAAAATCTTTTCCAAAATGACTCAAAAAATGTCAAAAATAACAGAAAATTGTCCTAAATGACTAATAATCTGTCAAAAGTGACTCAAATTGTGTTCAAAGTGGGTCAAAACCTGTCCAAAATGACTCAAAACATGTTCATGATGACTCAGAATGATAGAAAATCAAAATGTCTTGAAAACTGTAAAAAAAAAAAAAAAAAGACTCCAAAGTGAGACAAGATCTGTCCAAAATTATTTGAAATGTGTCTAAAATATAAAAATCTTTTCCCAAACGACTCGAAAAATGTGAAAAATAAAAAATGTCTGACTGTCTGAAATGGATCAAATTTAGTTAAAAATGAATTCAAAAGACAGCACTCTGCACTTACTGTCCAACTTTGTATTTCAGCATCTGAACTCTAAGTCCTGAACACTACAGCAGTCAGTGCAGCAGCAAAAAGATGATGACGCTCATGACAGTATTAACTGTAGCAATTATCCTGTGAAAGATGCAACTTGTTAATGAGTTATCTTTTCGGGTATTTTTTTCCCTCCTGCGAGAGAGATGTCTAGCTAGTTAGCATATTTAGATAGCATGTCCCAGGTTTGTGACCACTCTTGCTCCCACTGCCTCCAAGTCTCCATGCTAGGATAACTGCCTCTTTTGACTGATCTTCTCATCTAATTCTCATTGAAAGCTACTAAGCATTTTGTCCAAACTATTCCTTTAACACTCCAGGCACAAGGAAGGTTTAGATAAACTGTTTAAAGTCTGGGCCAACTGCAGAATTTAGCAACAGGACGCGTTATTTTAAGTGTCAGAACTGGTAAAGGGAGTAAGGGGCATCGAAGGTATTTGCTACAAAATATCGTGAAACACGTGTGAAGCACTTGTATGAGAGAAAAACAAAGTTCGGCTATTGGTAGTGAGTTTCTTTTTCGGAAGGGGAGATCTGATCTTAAGCAGCAAGTTTTAATGGCGAGCTGAGAGCTTCTAAATGAGCTCCGAGAACAGCTCAGAGGAAGAGACAAACGGACAAAGACGATGTAAAAGTTTGGTTCAGCTTCATTCAAATATACATCTTAACTTCCACGCGCACGCACACATACATACATACATACATAGTCTTTCAAATATGCCAGAAACCGACAACAAAAAAAATCCCACACAGTTTAAAAAATAGCGAAAAGTTCTTTGTACACTTAGACATAGCAACTGTTGACATGTTCCCAAACCCTGACGTACAGCATTCACTCCCGAACGGAACGTTGCAAGCTACAATGAGTGCTTTTATAAAAACGCATGGTCACAGTAGTTCAAATAAAATGGCTCCTTTTTGAATAAATAAACAGTTGTGACAAAACAACCTTCAGTACAAACACTCGGCGCAGGACTTCCACATCTTTTGAGTCATCATAATTTAAAAAGAACGTCGACTACAGCAGCTGTTTTTTTTTTTTTTTGCTCCCAGCTCAGAAATAAATTAAAAAGGGATCTACAAACACTTGTGGGTGAAAAAAAAAAACCTCTCCTGAACCCACCGACACGCACACACCGGAACACGCACATGGCTCACTGCCTCACCTGTTGCACCACAGGAGTGACTGGAAAGGTGAGCCAACAAGAAACCTTCTTCAGGAAAAGAATCTTAAAAGATGTAGTAGTTTACAAACTCTTCTTGCTCTATAAAACGGACTCCTCTCTTCTCTGTTAGCTTAGAAATCCAAACTAGGCTTAACTTGGACACACGGCCCCCATGCTCCGAAAAGCGTCTCGCTTCAGAAATCTCTGACTATTTCCTGGTGCTCTCTGACTCCAATTCTCCCACTAAGCGGTAACATTTCTTTATGTACTGCAGTGAGGTGACGCTTTAATTAGACCCTGCAGAAAAACGCGATGATGCGATCGCATGAATTCCCGCATTAATCACCAAAATGCCGCTGATTATGCGGGGGTCAATTATTTCCCAAAAGGCCGCATAATCCCCACAAGAATCTTACATTTCCACAAAAAAAAAAAAAAAGAAAAGAGAAATATGCGGGTCCCACTTGATTTTACAATTTCCGCATAAAATGAGAAAACTATCATAACCAATATAAATGGAGTTGTGAGTTTTTATGTGACGCCCGGCCTGACGTCATCAGTTCGCGCATTCACACACACACTAGAAGCACGAGCTGATGCGGAGCGCGGTAACAGTGTTGCCAACTTAGCGACTTTCTCGCTAAATCTAGCGACTTTCCAAAGTGTCCTAGCGACTTTTTTTGTCAAAAGCGACTAGCCACAAATCTAGCGACTTTTTCTGCCGTTTTGGAGACTGACAGGAAAACTCGGATCATTCTGCAGTTACTGTCCTCAACAAGCAGCAGGTGCTGCTGTGAGCTTCTCCCCCTCCTAAAGCACTGGCTGTCAGTCCAGTAACCCCGCAGTAGTCCCAGTGTCTGATTAGAGGACACATCACTCCGCGGACAGACTGCAGGTGAATCGCGCATATTTGTGCATATTTCACAACTATTCGCACACTTTGCAACTTTCTGCAATTTCCCCGCATAAAATGGCATAAAAACCCCGCATATTTATTCGCATAATCAAGGATTTTAGCCCGCGTTTTTCTGGAGGGTCTATTTAATTCTGAAGGGAGAGTTTGGCAGTTGCGAGTGGAAAAAAAAAGAAAGTTTTTTTGAAATGTTTCAGCAAGACTGGCCGGGGTGGTGCAACCGAGAGGCAAAGCAGGACAATGAGGAGAGCGCTCAACGTTCAGGTTTTTCTCTCGCAGGAAGGAGGACGTGGAGGTACTAAGAAGAGAGACGGATAAGGGATAAAGAAGAAATAGTTCTCCCAGAATTCATTGTGGCTGGTTGAAGGAGAACAGCAGGGCTTTACAGAGAAAGAGAGACAATAGGAAGGTCACTAAAGAGAGGAAGAGGAGGAGGAGGAGGAAGGCGAGCAGCAATTTCATAAGAGATTTGTTTCCTCTCTCATCATCTACTTTACAGAAGTCTCTTTTTTTCCTTTTCAGATGAGTAGCTTCAGAACTTCTTGGGGCCCCATGCAGACGCTTGCTTCGGGGCCACGCCTGTCCCAAATGTGGGGAAATCCTCAGCACTGCTCATGTCTGGAGCCTGGAACAAACAAACACAAGAGTTCTTCTCATTTCTCCATTTTGAGCCACCTCCCCAACTCTCTCCTGACCCGATGAAACACACCAGATAACCCCACCCCCCGGCAAAAGTAGACCCCTCTTAAGCCAGTTTATACCCGCTGACACATAAAGATCAAGCATGTTAAGCTTGAAATTAAGATATTTTGTTTCTTTTTTACAAAGAGGGATCCTCAGCAGGCAAATCACTATGAAAGAACATAACTAGAATGTCTTTGAGCTAATTACAATTAACAAAGTTCAAATCAAAGGAAAAACTGAAGTGGAAACTAAGAAAATGTCATCAAAACATTATGAAAGAACACCCGCATTAGCTGGTGTTGCTTTCAATTGTTTCTGTACAACAGATTTCAGTATAATATTTCTTTGTATTGTCTTTGATTTGTGCGTAAACTAAGATGAATTTGATCTGTGTGTAACAGGCCAGATTAAACCCCGTATACTTTAGCTTAACCCAGGTGGTTGAAATAGCCTAGCCCAGAATATACCCTTCCAGGCTAAAATACATCCCATGTAATATGAGATTACATCAATCAATTTAAGCACAAATCAGTGAAATTCAATCTTTCTGTCTCCTTTGCATCCTCTGCTCATATCTCATGTAGGAGGATCTAGGATGTGAGAAGAGGAGCAAAGGAATTGAAGATACACAAACTGAGAAGAGTGGCAGGGGTCTGATGTGCATCTTTCTCTTTCCTCAGTCCACATTTAAAATCCCCCATCATCTCAACGTCCTCATTTCAACAGATTCAAAAAGCCAAAATCAACAAAACAATCCATTCATTTACACCGAAATGTTGTCCCTAATGCTAACTTCACTTCGTAAATGAGCGCAACCAACGAGCGCATCCCACCTTGTTTCCTGCTGCGTTCCAGGGGGCGTCCCGCACTACAAAGCCCTTAGCTGGACCCCCGCTGCTATCGTCCACTCCTCCTGCTCCGCCTCCCCCTCCATAGCGAGACGGAGGCTTCATGTACGCTGCCAAGGTCTCCGTCTCCGTTACACTGAGCATCTGAGAGACAGCGTTGGAGGGTGGAGAAGAGAAAACAGCTCCTGGTTTGTATGTGTTTGATGTGTCAGCGTTCATTCTGATCCAGGCTAAGATACTGTGGGCATATTCATAACCATCTGTAATCACCCTGCAGATTTCACTGTAGTAAGTAGTCGGTAATCATTGTAGAGAAGGTGTTACAAGAAAGAAAAATAGCCTTGTTCAGCAACGGATTTGGATGAAATTTTCAGGGAAGGTCAGAAATGACACAGGTGATTAGATTTTTGTTCAAGATTTCTGTATCATTGCGAGACAATCACACGACATCACTGTAACTATGACAACAAATGAACAGCTGCCTGCTGATGATCACATGATTGTGATCCTACTACAAATCCACCGCTTTGGAAATATCAGGACTTCTCCATTGGAACTGAAACAAAGAACAATTGATTAAATTGTGGAGGTGTTTCCGAATCCCATCAATTCCCGCCGCCAGCTACAAATTTAGGTCATGCGATTCGGTGTCCGTACATGCCTGTGCACAGCGCAAGGTCATTTTGTTTGTGGGTACATCTATATTAAATGGTAAAAGTCTATGTTGCCAGAATTTCTGATCATCAATAACTAATAAACAAATGTTGCATGTCTAAAAAAAAATGCTGCATTTCTGACAATGGCACATGGTGGAATGAACAGCCTTGGCGGAGTACTGCCCTCTCTGAGTGATTTTCTAGTTTCATAAGCCATCAATCAATCCAAGTGCCATGCCATTCAGTGTAGGCGATCATTTCTCTCCAGCTGCTCTGATCTTTTGCTCTCTGAATTGTGACTGTTGCCCGTTCCATGTGCAGCCATGATGTAAGTCCATCTATCATTTTCATTCTCCGTCTGCCTCGTCCTCTCTTCCCGTTAATTTTTCCAGTTGTGACGATATATTTCAGGGTCTCCTTCCTTAAGATGTCTCCAAAAAATGTTGCTTGCCGTTTCTTAATTTTGTTCAGTAGTGTATAATTTGTGTTTAGGGCTTTTAAAATGTCTTCATTGGTAATTCTATCTGTTGAAGTTATACGCAGCATGTGTCAGTAAAACCACATCTCTGTTGCAGCAATTTTGTTTGACATTTTATTATTTATGCTCCATGATTCACATCCGTACATTAGAACTGGTAGGATGTAACAGCTTATCATAAGGCATAAAAGACTTAAAATATAAAGAAAAGCACTCGGGGAGCGCAGTACTCCGCCAATGCTGCTCAGTGGTTGTATGATTCCCGATAAATCCACAGTTGTCGATTTGTAGTAGGATCATGTCATCGTCAGCTGGCAGTTCATTTAGCGTTCACTTGTTGTCATGGTTACACTGATGCCATGCTGCTATTATGCAACGATGCAGAGATCTTGAACAAATCCGTGGATCCAGACTATAAGCTGCATCACTGCCAATTTGATCCAAATCCATATTTCTGTTTCTTTAATAACGTTGCTAACAGACAGACAAACCAACGCAGATCATCACATAACTCCACCGCGTTCCTTGGTGGAGTAATAAAACAGAAACACATTTAAATAAAGTAATATACTTCAAAAACATCACCATTGTGTAGTGAGGAATTATGTCTTTCTTTTTATGTTTCCTTAATATTGTAGTCATTTATATGAACAAATGGTTGAATATCTGTAAAACATGATGCAGTACACCACACCGAATTCTACTTGTGTCGTAATACTGAGGCCTGACTCTGTGGTGTTGTCGTGCAGTAAGCTGCTAATGCTAATCTAGAAGCTTAACGTACGAGGACAACTTGCTGTAAGGGCATCGTTGGCTAGTTTCCAACAGCGTGAACTCACATATTCCTCTTCCAGATTGAGCAGGTGATCGATGGCGTTGTCAACAGTCTCAGGAAGGCCCGTCACCGTCACTTTGTCGGGTTCGTCAGAGCCTGGCTGAGGGAACCGGATATCCACCTGGCAACCAGAAGAGGAGCGATGCCAACATGTGAACATCAACTGCGTACATTACCTCATTCATCTTAAGTTATTAATTATGAATGTGTGTCGTGTCAAACCTTGAACTCCTCCATCAGCTTGCGGATGGCTTTGCCTCGGGCACCAATGATGCGAGCGTGGGTCCTCGGGTCCAGGTGAACGTCTTGGCTCACCATCTCCTGCAGCTCGGCCACAAGCTGCTGGATGGCCTGACGCGCCTCCTCCACGTTGCGCTCATAACCAGAGATCGCAATCACATCCTGCGATAGGAAGCACGGGTTGGAAGGACAAGGACAGAACATTAACAACGGGGATTGAGTTGAAAGAATTAGAGGATAAGACGGAAGTAAAGGATTTGGTTTAGACAAGAGAGCAATGAAGATTCTGTTATACAAGAGGCAAAACAAACAAACCAAATTATAAATTACGAGGCAAAAACTATGTAAAACACACACCTGCTGCTCGTCTCCTTTGTCTGGGAACTGGATGCTGACATCGTGGTCTTTTCTGATCTGAGAGATGACTGCTCCTTTGCGACCAATAATCTTGGGATGAAACTTTGGATCTACAGACATGGTCACCTTAAAACTGCGCAGGGCCTGAAAGAAGCAGACACAAATTCCATTACGCATGGCACGCTACTTTATGATGATTATATGTTCTGTCTGGAAAGGAATAAAAAATAAATGCTCAAGTTTTCATACTCAGAAAATCCAGAAATGAGTTGTGGAGATGGCAACATGATCATGAGCATGGTGCTCCTTTGACCTTAAAAACGAAACTTTACTTTTTGCTTCGCAGATAAAACACTTTTTAAGTTTATGAACTGTCATGTACCTTACTGGAAAATTACATTTCATAATAATTAGTGTCCAGTGGGACTCAATGAACAACCTAAAGTTTTCTGTAATTCCAAATGTGTATGCTGAGAATGTGCTTGTTGCTCCGTACTGTGGTCCTCTAGAGGTTTCCTTAATTTTTGTCTGACCTCAAAGGATTTTGGGGGAGTTCTTTCTTTTCCAAATGATGGGTCCATGGTTGTCACAAACGTATATACTGTAACACAGGGGTGTCAAACTGCAGGCCAGAAGCGGCCCACCACAGGGTCCAATCCGGCCCTCAAAGTGTATTGGAAATTCGTAAAACTACTAATTTAAAATGATTTCCAGACCTTGACAAGTTGTTTTGATCAAAAATTAAAATACCATGTTGTTCTTTTGTCGTTTTGTGTTCTGTTTTTGTAACATTTTGCATCTCATTTTTGTAGTGTTTTGTCTTATTTTTGTTGTTTTTTTTGTCTGACGTTTTTGTGGCTTTATGTTTCCTTTTTGTCTGGCTTATGTTTTTTTGTCTTGTTCTTTTGCGCTTCCCTTTATTTGTTGTTTTTTTGTCACATTTTTGTCATTTCCGTTCTCACTTGTGTCATTTGTCCAATCTTTTTTGTCATTTTGTGTCTCATTTTTGTCGTATTTTGTCTTGCTTTTTCCTTTTTTTTTTTTGGCTGACGTTTGTTGTTTTGATCATAAAGTGAAGTAGTTCCAGATAACAGACTGAATGTTTTGAGCTTTTGTGATCTGGAAGTTGTATTGAGTAAATGATAAACTGAGTCACAACGTTTTTGAAAGTAAACTTAATTTTCTTAAGAGATTTCAGGTTGTTCATGATGTTTTGTGAAAAGATAGTTCCTTAAATGTGAGAAATTTCAGAATTAACGTTTTTTTTGTGCACTAAAACAAAGGAAACATTACGAGTTGTGGTTATTTATAGGTTATGATGCTGTGATTTTACTGGTCCGGCCCACTTGGAATCAAACTGGGCTGAATGTGGCCCCTGAACTAGAATGAGTTTGACCCCCCTGCTGTGAGGCTCAAGGCAAATTTTTAAAACAGGGCTATAAAAATAAAATTGGCTAGATTCACAACAAATACATCAGAAGAGTTGGCTGAAATTCTGTCACTCCAGTAAGCAAGTAACAGTAAATAAAAAGACACAAAATCAGCCAAGATGTGCAGAAAACTGACTGCAACATTAACATGACTACATCCAGTGAAGTGTGTGTCTGTACCCTGTCCTCCTGCTCAGCCTGCAGCTCTTTCACCCTCTCCAGCAGACCCTGTTTGGCTCGCTCCACGTTGGCGACCAGGCCCGTCACCTTGATCACATCCAGCTGCTTCTCTGGCTGCGGCACCCAGATGTTCACCTGCACAAGGAGAAAACACACAAAACTCCTTTTCTGATGTTTCCTTATTTTCACTTTCAAATTTTGTAGCAAGTTGCATCTGCAGTACGGATGCTTAAAACAGCTTGTGGATCACAGAACTAACGCAAAACAAACATGAAAGAGATACAACTTGGCCAGAAGGTGGCACCAGAGAACTACTGTGTCGCCTAACCTCATACTCTTCCATCATCTTCCTGATTCCACTGCCCTTCTGACCAATGATATAGCGATGCAGCTCATAAGACACCTCGACGTCCTCCGTTATGGGCACCAACGCCTGAAGGAGGAGGCAGCGACAGCAGGAGATCAGAGGAGTGACAGGAGATCAAAAGCACCAACAGCAGCAGCCTCGAATGCACTAAAATTGCGCTTACCAACAGTGCAGCTTTAGCCTGTTCACACTTCTCTGCCCGTCCTGAAATGCTGATGATGTCACACTTGCGGGGGACAAACTCCGCCTCTGGACTGACCTCTCCGTTTTCCTGCGGTGAGGCCTCCTGACCTGCAAAATTCCCCACAGAAAACAGAATCAAATCATTCATTCCATTGTGTCTTTCACACGAGTAATATCAAATATTATCCTGCTAAAGGAGCTGCCAAGAAGATAAACCTGAGAAAGTTTTAATAATCTAAATAAACAGCGATCAATAACAAACCCACTTTGTAGTAGCAACAAGTGATCAGCAGCAGTTTGACAGCTGCAGGTATCCATCCTGTACATGTTGTGTTTCTGACCTGAAGCACTGTCGTCTCTCTCGGGGAACTTGATTTGGACCTCGTGCTCCCTGGTGATCTGCTGAATGCGGCAGCCTTTAGGCCCCATGATGGCGCGGTGATACCGCTGAGGTATGGCAACCTCCACGCTCACCTGGGACTCCTGTGCGAGACAGGCGAAGAAGAAGAGAGGCGGCAACAGAAATACGATTCAGGAGGATTACTTGCATCATTTCTTGAAGTAAAATCATTGCGCATAACATAAATGAGGGTCAGCTAGTTACCAAAGTGTCTGGAAGGTTTGTTTGTTTTCCCAGTAAGCACTATTTTTCATGTAGGGCCCTTAAAAACAGCACAACACCTTTATCTGATTCTTTTAAGTTTAGATTTTGCAGCTACAACCGGAAGCATTTCTGTGTCTTTCACAATAATTCGATTTTTATACTTTAATTTAGCTTTGACCTGACAACAGACATTCTGTATCAGAGCAAAAATCCTTTTCTGTGTCTTACCAGGTCTTCAATAATCTCCTGGATGCGTTTCTTTGCCGCCTCGACACAGTCCTTCGCTCCCTTCAGAGTAACCCGCTGGCTGTTGGCTCCAGTGCGAGGGAAGCTCACAGCCACACCGCCATATTCCTCCGCCAGCTCCCGCAGCACCTGGCCTCTCCGGCACACAAAGTGGCGATGATGGCGACCATCTACCACCATGCTGTCTTCCACCACGTCATCCTGGAGAAAAAAAAAAAAAGAGGACAACAAGAATGTAGTCAGAGGGGTGTATTTAATAGAGAAAGGGGATTCTTCAGGGGTCCTGCCCCTGATAGAAACTAAGAAGTTAAATTTTAGGAATAATGACTGATAACAGAGTTTGGAAGTAAAGTAGCTTCACCTCAGCCTCCAACCAAACATTTTTTAGAAACAATAAAATGGTGACGATATACAGTATCATTGATGAATTCCATCTTCGAACAGGAAACTTATGTCACCAATGCCATGTTCTTGTATTGTTCTTTGTTTAATGTAATTACATTTGCTCATTTGGGCCACCCAGGAAGCTCAACAGGTGACCCATAAACTTGTCCTATAGCCCTCATGCAGCGGCCATGGGTTGGATTCCCGCCCATGGCCCTTTGCTGCAGGTCATTGCCCCATTCTTTTCCTCACTTTCCTGTCTTCCTCTCACTATGACTGTCAAATAAAAGCTGCAAAAAGGCCCCAAAAAATTGCTTCTTTATTGAATACATGCCTAACTTTGCCTCTAAAGTGCTCAGCGGCCTGCTGTTTGCTCTCAGGGTTTCTGGCTCAGTAACTTAAGGTGCATCTACAGTGTTTCTCACCCCAGGTTGACTACAGATTCTTGTCAATGCAGGACTGTTATCGTTCCTTCAAACACATCCAATAAATAAGCTAGAAAAATGATCTTCGAATTTGTGTGTGTCAAACCCATTCTTACGTTTCATATTTACCCATTTAGGAACAGTCTTTTGCTGGCTTAGTACAAAAAACTCTATTAAAATCCTAATCAAAGCAACAACAGTTGATAAAAGCAACAAAACAAATCAATACTCAAGATGCTAACAGTAAATTAAATTGCAGCGTTATTAAAGGCAAAGCATATGCAGTGTGGAGGTAGTTACCAAGTTTTTGACCAAACTCTCCAGCTCTCTTTGGGCCTGACGCACAGCTTCCTCTTTCCCTACAATGGTGATCAGTTCCTGCTCTGTGTCATCAGGTGAGGGGAAGATGATGCGGGCCCCCGTCCTGTCTCGCACACGACGAATATTGGCGCCACCACGACCAATTAAGAATTTATGGTACTCCGGTTTGGCCTGCAGCTCAGCTGTAAAGTTGTTGACTTGCTGAAAAGGGCAAGAAAGGAGGAAGTGCAAAGAGACAAGAGAGAAGATCAGAAAAGGATTTATATTTGAACCTTTCACAACTCACTTTCCAATCCAGTACATTCACTCCTTGAGACCACACACAAACCATTCTTTACAGCTTTCTTTCCTCACCTTCTCTTCAGCCAGCTGCAGCAGCTGTTTCTTGGCTTTCTCTACCTCACCAACAGGCCCTCTGATGGTGACCTTGTCTGAGCCGGAGCCCTCAGAGGGGAAATGGATGTGGACACCGCCGCAGTCTTCCATGATGGAGCGCACAAGGCAGCCTTTGGAGCCGATCAGAGAGTTGTGCAACTTGGCTGGGATGGTGACCTCGGTCTCTTTAATGTTGGCCTGGAGGGACGAAGTAAGATAGACCGAGTTTAATAGAGTCTGGAGATGAAGAACATATATCTATATACAGTCAAAGTAGATAAGCAGCAAAAAATCCTCGCTTAATGCCCATGTATTGCTTTTTAATATGGTATTGTGGGACAATTTCTCGGTGTTTCAGTGGTAGAACGCCTGTATACCATGTGGGTTCCAAGTCCCATTCCTAGCTCTCTGGGATAAATAGTCGTATCTTATACCAGGAGTTTTGAAATGATGGGATGTGTGGGAGTAGCCTAGCCACGCTATACCCATGTTTCTGATGGCACAAGGGTCTAGGGAAGCTCGACAGGGAGGGAGGCGGGCTAAAAGGTTGTCTATCAAATCCCTCTGCAGCAATTGGGTAGGTATACAACCAATCAGCGCAACGAATAGGCTGACGTAGTTCCGAGAGCACCGGCGGATTGTGGCTAAGTCCCATTAGCTTCCCAACCAGTGGAGCCGCGGAGCCAACTGGTATATTAAGGATTTGCCATATCCCGTCGGCATAAGTCCAAATACGTCTTTCTTCTCAATGAAACACTTCAGTGCCGTCCTTTGTTTATCTTTCAAGTTGAATTTTAGCTTCAAATCTTTAAGGGCTGTGGCCAAAGCCGAGTCGAAAGATAACTGTTTATTGTGCGCCGGTTGTTTCTGTCAGAATCGTCACGCCTCTGTCGTCACTTAGTTACGCCCGCCTTCTGACTCTACACTTCATGGTGATTGGTCCGGCCAGTTTTAGGAGAATCCAGCCTCGAGCCTTATGGAGGGTAACTAGACCCACCCTGGTAGAGAATTAAATTCGTTGCCGTGGGTTGTCTAGCGCGGCTAGGCTAGTGTGGGAGGCTTTCTCAACAGAAATAGCAATCATCACATGATCTCAGTCTTGTCCCACCATGTGATGACAATTCTCTCATTTATATCATTTGTAGAACAACATAAGAAGCTTTTGAAAATCTGAGTGAAAGCAAAAGTTTTTCTTGTCAAAATGTATTCTAACTATAAATCCATCTCATGTTTACTGGATTAGACTACACACTATAAAACCGATGTATTTTGAATTTTATTGCTAGATATCATGATATTGCCACACAAATCTTTTGATGTGTTTAGTCATTTCATTTCACGTCTTTATTCACTTGGATGGGACAGTGTATAACAATGAACGTAAAGGATCATTTCCATCCGTTGTCCCAAACATAAATGAAAAACATACAGGGTTAGAGACGTATAAAAACAACATAGTAAAACAAAGACAATGATGATAAATTAATTCTGGCTGGGATAAATCTACCCTAAAGTGTTATTATTTTAGTAAAGTGCTTTCTAGACAGAGTCTGTCATAAGCTTGATTGTTAATCAGCCATACCTTATACTGTATATTAAAACTGACAAAGGTGAGCTTTCTCTGATAGCGATAGAGGAAGTATTCCAGTTTGTGCAACCTTTAATAAATAAGGCATTCTGTGCAGAGGAGGACTTTCTAAATTTAACTTCACAACCCCCCGGTGGCTGACCTTGCATTAGTAATATCATTTCTCTTTTTGATAAAATCCCTCATGGGCGGTGGGGCAATCCCATTCACAGACTTGCATATCAAGCCAGCACTTCTAAATGATATGAAATTCTCCAGCCTTAGGAATTTCTTTAAGATTGCACAATGATGAAATGACTGTGGCTTTTTGTCAAACACCTTGCTGACTTTTTCATAAAGCTGTTCAGTAGGTTTTAGACATTTGTGGGAATCAAGAGGGACAGTAAATAGAAAATAAATTAGTCTGTTTCTCCCTCAAAATCCTGCAGCCACAACAAATGAGAAAACAATCTGATGTCTTCGTTGTCTCACCAGCTCTCTCTGGATGGCAAGGATTCGATCTCTGGCTGCTTCACAATTGCTCTTCTTGCCTGTGATTACAATCATCTCAGAGTTGCTGTTCTCTGTTGGCAGGTCGATCTTGGTGTTTGTCTCTTCGCGGATCTGGTGGCACACACATCTGTTATTATCTTCTGTCCAACACATACTGTAACATTTTTCTGACAACAGTGTGATCTAATCTTTTGAAGCAATTGCAGTCAATTTCTTTCCCCCAAGAACCCTAAAAAGTCTCACCTTTTTGATGTTGGCGCCTCCCTTACCAATTATGTTCTTGTGAAACTGCTTAAAGATGGGAACGGAAAGCGAGAAGCTATTCTCAATCTACAAAAGAAAGGAAGCAAATGTGAAACAAATGTAAGGAGAGAGAGAGACGAGCCAAAAGTCAAAGATTTGAAAAAAAAAAAGTGGGTTATACCAAGTCTGCAATGATTTTCTGGAGAAACTTGGCACATTTCTCCACCTCGTTCTTGGGCCCTCTCAGCTGGACAATGTCACTCTTCTGTGATGGATCAGGGAAATTGATAATGACCTAAAAAGCCAATGAGATATTAGTCACCAAATTAAATTACAGCTGAATCAAAACTAATTAGAGTGATGACAAGGCAAGATAAAGTGCCTGGTGAGATAGAACGTTCACCTCAGGAAATTTGTCTCGAACTTCTTTGATCTTTTCTCCTTTCTGCCCAATGATTGTCCGATGAAACTTCTGCTCCACAATCAGGTCTTTGGTGCGCTCGTTTTCCTGGAAACAGGAAGAATGTGTCTGATGAAATGAGTCTGATGAAATGAATGAATGAACCAATGAAAACTTGGGCCGTGCTCTCACCATTCTCTGGACCATCTCGATGAGCTCTCTGCGTGCCAGCTGCACTCCTTTAGGGTCTCCTTCAATCCGGACCAAACCACTTCTCTCTGAGTCTTGAGGGATTCTTACTGACACTTTGTACTGCTCCTTGATCCTATTGACTGTATGGAAAGTTTAGAAGATGAAAGCAAGAAGGGAAGAAAGGTGTGGCAGAAAAGTAAAAAGAAAGTGAGGAAGGCTTGCATATTCAAAGCTGGGACAGAATTTCACCCCAAAAAGGTTGAACATCAGATTGTAGCAGGTTCATCTTACAAAAAAAGCACAGCGTCTGGGCTCTGTAATACAACACTGACTAGTTTTCATGGAGGAAAAGCATGTCAAAATGTTCACACACGCATGTGCAGTGCCACTGAAACACAAACTTCTTAGCTGAGGTACTTAAAGCATCACCACTAATAACATGTTTATTGGGGCCTGAATCTGATGCAGGGGCTCTTAACCTGCCATTCACCATTTTGTCCTTGGTCAAACAACTTATTTAGCGGCGCTTTTTGCTCAAGCTGCATAAAAGAAAAGTGGCTAAAATGAGTCTATAGGAAGCTCAAATAAAAACAGCAAAATAGCAGAGTATAATGTCTGATGAAACAGTCAGGTTGGAGGTCACCTAAACAATGTCATGTTTTCCATGAAAACTCACACTTTTATTCATGTGCTAACATAACCGCACAAGGGTTTTCTAATCATAAATTAGCCTTTCATCACCATTAGCTAACACAATGTAGCATTAGAACAAAGGAGTGATGATTGCTGGAAATGTTCCTTTGTACCTCTATGGAGATATTCCATTAAAAATCGGTTGTATCCAGCTAGAATAGTCATTTACCACATTAACAATCTCAAGACTGTATCCATATGACGTTAAACACCACAATGGATATGAACTGAAGTAATCAAGATGTTTGAAGTGCAGACCTTCACCTTTAATTCAAGGAGTTTCATAATGAAATTCTAAAGTTTCTCAGTTTTCACAGGCTCAAAAGTGCCTGGATGGATAAGCAGTTTCATGGCCAGATGTGGCCTATTATCTTGCTATTTTTTTAATATATTTTGTTTTTGCCATTTTCGGCTTTATTTGGATAGTTGTAGTGAAGGCAGATAGGAAACGGGGGAGAAGACATGTAGCAAAGGGTCGCGAGCAGGAATCAAACCCGGGCCGCTGCGTCACAGACCAGCCCCTGTACATGGGTCGCCCGCTTAACCTGTTGAGCTATACAGGCGCCCTATTACACACGTGGACAAAATTGTTGGTACCCCTCAGTTAAAGAAGGAAAAACCCACAATTCTCACTGAAATCACTTGAAACTCACAAAAGTAACAATAAATAAAAATTTATTGAAAATTAAATCATCAAAAACAGCCATCACTTTTGAATTGTTGATTAACATAATTATTAAAAAAAAACAAACTAATGAAACAGGCCTGGACAAAAATGATGGTACCTCTATAAAAGATTGAAAACTATTTGACCAGAGTGACATGATTAACTCAGGTGTGTCATTTAATTGACATCACAGGTGTTTCCAAACTCATAATCAGTCAGTCTGCCTATTTAAAGGGAGACAAGTAGTCACCCTGCTGTTTGGTGAAAAGGTGTGTACCACACTGAACATGGACAACAGAAAGCGAAGGAGAGAATTGTCCCAGGACATCCGAAAAAAAATTATAGACAAACATCTTAAAGGTAAAGGCTATAAGACCATCTCTAAACAGCTTGAAGTTCCTGTGACAACAGTGGCTCATATTATTCAGAAGTTCAAGACCCACGGGACAGTAGCCAACCTCCCTGGACGTGGCCGCAAGAGGAAAATTGATGACAAATTGAAGAGACGGATCGTTGGAATTGTATCCAAAGAGCCCAGAGCAGCCTCCAAAGAAATTAAAGGTGAACTCCAAGGCCAAGGTACATCAGTGTCAGATCGCACCATTCGTCGTCGTTTGAGCCAAAGTGGACTTCATGGGAGACGACCAAGGAGGACACCACTGCTGAAAAAAACTCATAAAAAAGCCAGACTGGAATTTGCAAAAATGTATGTTGACAAGCCACAAAGCTTCTGGGAGAATGTCCTTTGGACAGATGAGACCAAACTGGAGCTTTTTGGTAAGGCACATCAACTCTATGTTCATAGACTCAAAAACCAAGCATACGAAGAAAAGAACACTGTCCCTACGGTGAAACATGGAGGAGGCTCAGTAATGTTTTGGGGCTGCTTTGCTGCATCTGGCACAGGGTGTCTTGAAAGTGTGCAAGGTACGATGAAATCTGAAGACTATCAAGGCATTCTGGAGAGAAATGTGCTGCCTTGTGTCAGAAAGCTTGGTCTCAGTCGCAGGTCATGGGTCTTCCAACAGGACAACGATCCAAAACACACAGCCAAAAACACCCAAGAATGGCTGAGAGAAAAGCGTTGGACTATTCTAAAGTGGCCTTCTATGAGCCCAGATCTGAATCCCATTGAACATATGTGGAAGGAGCTGAAACATGCCATTTGGAGAAGACACCCATCAAACCTGAGACAACTGGAGCTGTTTGCTCATGAGGAGTGGGCCAAAATACCTGTTGACAGCTGCAGAACGCTCATTGACAAATACAGAAATCGTTTAATTGCAGTGATTGCCTCAAAAGGTTGTGCAACAAAATATTAAGTTATGGGTACCATCATTTTTGTCCAGCCCTATTTCATTAGTTTGTTTTTTTAAATAATTATGTTAATCAACAATTCAAAAGTGATGGCTGATTTTGATTATTTAATTTTCGATAAATTTTTATTTATTGTTACTTTTGTGAGTTTCAAGTGATTTCAGTGAGAATTGTGGGTTTTTCCTTCTTTAACTGAGGGGTACCAACAATTTTGTCCACGTGTGTACTTGCTATTTTGTGACATACTAAGGACAATAAAGGTAAAAAAAAAAATGCATTGAGTAAATGTTTGTGGAAATTTAATATATACACTGCTCAAAAAAATTAAAGGAACACTTTGAAAATACATCATATTTCAATACAGGGAAAAACAAACTGGATATTAGCATTGATATGGAAATAATGTCGGTAGCCTTCACCTGTAAACTCATTCCTGTTTTGGGGGTTGTCTCATTGTTACCCCTCTAGTGCATCTGTTGTTAATTTCATGAACACCAAAGCAGCTGAAAGTGACTAAAAAGCCTCAGTTACTTACTTGACCAGATCAGTATTCCACATGTTTCACTGATTTGATGCAATACTTAGACTAAAAAGTGTTCCTTTAATTTTTTGAGCAGTGTAGTCCAGGCAGGCCAAGACTTCCATCACAAGTTCATTGCTTCATTCAAAATCCACTATGGCGATGAACAGTGGGAAAATGAATTTGTTAAAGACAGCAGGGTAAGTCATCGGTATTCCAGTACCCCTAACCTCCCTCAAGACCTGTTTGAACACATCAGAGGGGCAGACAGTATTTGATCAGATACCTCTCATGCCCTGCACCCCGAATACATTCTATTTAACTCAGGGAGAAGATATGGGGTTCCACCATGCAAACAACACAGGTACAAACACTCATTCATGCCTTTGTCAGTGAAGTTCCTTAATGAGTAGATTACCCAGGATGAGCAGAAAGACAGGAAGCCAGTAAGGTCATCCAGACAATCACGTGTGTGGGGTGTGTTCTGTTCTGTATTATTTTCATACATAATGCTGCATTTGCACTTTTGTTCTTAATCAATGTGATAATGCATTGCACTTTTATTTCATTTATCTATTTTTGATTCTGGATGTTTGTTATCTTATTGTTGTATGAGCGGTCTGTGTTGTCTGTGCAGCGACCCCTCTGGCCAAGACAAATTTCTCCCAAGTGAGACTCTAATAAAGACCTTGAAAATTGCAAAAACTGGGTCACACTCTGATGACTTATGGACCTGATTACATGCTATTAAGACACTGCTTTCTTCAATACACTAAACTGAACACACTTTTTAAATGGCCTTTATTTGATAGTATGGAAGTCAGGCTGGAAACAGGGAGAGAGAGTGGTAACCTGCGACAAAGGCTCCAACTGAGAACATCACAAATTCATTAAATTACTAGTTAGTAATACATTTAGTATGACTGGTCCCACTTGCATTTGAACTTATAACACTGGCAGAGTTGGTACACCAGCTTTTATCTGGCTGAAATCAGCAGAGCACACATGTACTTACTGTTGGCTCCGTTCTTTCCGATAAGGTGTCTGTGGAAACGCTGATCTATGATGACTTCCGTGTAGTCCATCCTCACCAGCTGGACACAGAAGGACAGAGAGAGAATCCTCACAGTTTGAAACACAAAAATATAAAGTTCAAATAATACAAAACACAGAAAAATAGTAAATCCTCAATTTAGAACAGCTTGAGACATTTTTACTTTTAAAAAAAAAATATCAGATTTTGGTTGACAAAAAGTAAAATATTCTTCCTAAAGAAAAAAAAGATGCCATTATTATTCAGCTAAATATCTACAACATTGCTGATAGCCACATTTGTTTGTAAACACTTGCATTTTTTTTTAAATTGATGAGATGATCACTTAGAGGCAACTATGGTATATTCACTGGAAAGCAAAGGTAGTATTGAAGAGAAACTACAGTGAAGCGCAGCTCTTACGTAAATGTAGGTTCATCATTAGTTTAAACACTTATATTACAGAGGGTTCATTGTAAAAGGTTTATGATACTGACCAGATCCTTGATGATCTCTTGTATCTGGGCCTGAGCTTGCTCCACCTCCTCTGTTGGCCCCTCCAGACTGATGCGCTCCTCACCATCCGTAAACTCTATGTGAACCTACACACATGGAAAAAGACAAGCTAGTTGAAAATGCTCACCCTGTGTTGACTGAGTGTCACTTTTCATCAAACATATCTACGTCAATGTTAAGTTTCCAACTTAGCGTGTCTTCTATACTTTGAGTCGTCAGTTTTTGCTCCATCGTTTCTTATTTTATCGGCCATATTTTTAAAAAATCCGACAAGACAGTTATCATTAACATGATGGAACTTTTTTGTCATATTACTGGAGCAGGATGTGGGATTTTTCATGTTATCTCTAGCTTCTAAATCATATCATGAGCCCCTCCTCTCTCCCTCTGTCCTTACCCGTGGTAGCTGCTGTGTGATCCGTCCGATGTTCTGCCCTTTCTTGCCGATGATGAAACGATGCAGCCAGGCTGGAGCAGTCACCTCCACCACCATCACACTCTTAGCCTGTACCAGTAAAACATCATTCAGGGTCAAAACCAGGTTTGCATTAAACTCATACAAGGCTAACCTGTCATGACCATCACTCATTACCAGTTTACATTTAACAATGCATCGAATGACTACTTTTAATGTGAGGAAGGTTGCTTGTAATGACAATGCACAGACTTTTATCAAAAGATGACAGTTACTATCAGTTCTACAGAGCTTTTATGTTGGGATGTCCGACAATATCGGCCTGATATTGACATAAAAATGTAATATCAGTCAATATCGTTATCGTCTTTTTTGCCTATCATAAAAGCCGATAAAATAATGCCTGGATTTCACCGGCATTTACTGGCGTACAAATGATCACATCATCAAACTGCTCTGTGAAGCGTGTAAACAGAAGCGTGGCTGCAGTAGCAAGCTTGCTGTGCCTGACTAAGAATATGTGTGTGGTTTGGAATTATTTCCAAGGCCACACATCGGTATTGATTGATATTGGAATCAGAAAAATTTAGAGTTGGACAACATCGGCATATCAGTTAATGGCAAAAAAGTCAAAATCGGACATCCCTACTTTTAAGTCTTTTGGTTCACAGTTTTCATTTTCCAGCTTGCAAATTTCCTGTTTTTATTCACTCTTCCCCTTATTAACAATATGTACAGGCAGGTGTATCAGGAACAACAGCTCTGATCAACCTTTGCTTTGCTTCAAAGTGCCAAAAATAGACAGAACAAGTCAGTAGGTAGCTGGCAAACCTAGAGGAGCATTTAGCCTGAGCTGGCAGAGCCCCAAACCAAAGCTTAAAGAAGACTGACTACTGGATTTGCAATAACTAGTGTACAAGATACACAAATCTGACTCAGCAATAATGCTGCTCCATTTCAACAGGATGCGGTGCTTATTTATTTTTTTAAGATTTTGGGGAGACCTCACCTTTCTATTCCAAGCACGTATGTAGAGAGACCAAATCTAAATTGTATTTCATATATACTTAAATGAGACCAAATTTAAAATGATTTAAGAGCTTAGTTTAATTTCTGGCATGGCGGAATAAGAGCACGAACAGGGACCTCCATGGTAGTGACATCACGCTTTGACAAAAAACATTATGCTAAAAAGCACAAAAATGTCTCCCTATCTCAGTCCTTTATTACATTGTTCTCTGTGTCCCTCCTTTACTTCTCACCTTGGCGTAGACTTGTGTAAGTGCCGGTCCCAGTTTGTCCGGCTCCCCTCTAAGGATGATAGTTTCTGAGCCGGAGTCCAGAGGAGGCATTTCTACTGACACCCCCGTGGCCTCCAGGATTTCCTGCAACGTGTTGCCCTTTGGACCTATGATGTACTTATGCTGGGACTTCTTCACCTCCACAGAGATGGTCGTGGTCTTCCTCTTCTGCATGGTGGACAGGGACAAGATTGTAAGTGGCGAGCAGAATTGTGAAGGCACAATAGCGGTGAGAGGAACGGCAGTGGGAGGAAGTGGTGAAAACTGAGGAACGCAGTGAAGGATGGATGGGAACACACGAGGAGACAGAAAGAGAAATGAGGGACAGGAAACAGCAAGAAGATAGACAGAAGGTGGCATGAATAGAGGGGAAAGGAGTGACAGAAAGACAAGAGGAAATGTGGAGGCAAGAGGTGAGCACAGAGGAAGAGGAGAGTGACTGACAGTGGGTGAAAGTGAGAAGGCAACACAGAAATTATATTTGTTTTTGCCTCTCATACATATGCACTAAATGGCATTAGCATTCTCATCCTGTTGTTCCCTAGTGAAATCCAATTTTCTCTCAACATTATCTCCGGCCCGCCTATCACCGGGTCTCATTTGGCACACACATACAAACACTCACTTCCTTCGTGTGTTTCACTCATCCACCTCATATAATTTATTTGAAACTTCGAAAGAGAACACATATTGGTGTGTGATAGAAAAAAAGACAACACCACTGCTAATGCAACCCAAAAACATCCATGATCTTTATTATAGATGTGGTTTAAAGTGCAGGTAGCTGAGTCAACAAGTAAGATTGCTGTGAAACAGGACAACCACAAAGCTACTGTCGGAAATTATGTCCTGCCATGATGCCCTAAACGAAACGATAACCTACTTTCTCCGACCAAGTCTTTTTGGTTAACAGCCACATCTGAACGTCTAAAATTTCAGCGCAAGTCGAGGACAGAGTAAAAACTGGTACGTGGTAAACCACAATGAGAGGCAAAGTGAGTCTTTTCTCACGTGCGTCACTTTTATTAACTGTCCTTGACACAGTTTTCATGGTGTACTCTGTTCCTTCATGCCTATGTTGATATTTTTGGGAATTCCTAATTTAGAACACTTCGAAATTTCAATTTTTAAAAAAATGATGGTTATAATAATCAGCAGCAGTGACGGAAAAGAAATATTTGAAGCCTTTATTTAAATAAATATGTGGACAAAGCATAGAATTAAAGCTTCGTAGGAAAATAACAAAAACAACCAACAACCATAAACAGGCAATTAGTACAATGAGCACAGAGAAATGTAACTTTATCGGTTAAACTTTAACTAGTTGTACCAAAGGTTAAGGGCCCTAACCGCAAATAATTAATTAGCAGCGGTGACACCGGAGCTCACTGGATACACTTGCTCCGAACAAACTCACCTTGTCATCGTAGATGGCTCGAATGCGGCTGAGCGCCAGCGCTACGGCCTCCTTCTCTCCAGTGATGACAATCTCGTCCTTCGGCAGACTGGGCGGGGGGATGCTGATCCGGGCACCGGTCTCTTGGCTCAACTCCTGCACCAGCCTGTTGTGGGCACCAGCAATGAAGGGGTGGAAAGCCTTCTCTAGGGACAGACGCTCCACTGCACGCTTGTCCTGGTGGAGTGGGGGAGAATGAGGAGGACGAGGGAGTCAGTGAACAGAAGAATCAATATAATACAATATGTCATTACTGATTCTCCTGATGATGCCACAATTCGACAGGCAACTAGGTACAGTGTCTAAATGAAGTTCAATATAAAAATGTAAGGGAGCTTCCTTTATCAAACAGTTTCAGTTTTGTGCCAAGTAAGGGCTAATTATAACACTTTGAAGAATGTATCATTTGTATTTATTTACCCTGGTACTCTACTGCAAGGCAAATTAGCCCTTAATCTAGAGTTTGTTTGACAGCATCTTATGGAATCTGATGCTAGAATCACATTCAGTCGTCCAATTCGAATCTCTCATTCAGTTCTTTCACGTTTAACCTGTATCAAGTCATAAACAGCTACAACTGAGATTTTAGAACTTAACCCATTATTTGAGATTCAAATATTCGAATTTAATCCAAAACCGAACTGGCTATGGAATCCCAACCTATTGCTGGCTGACCTGCTCAGCAGAGATCAGTAGGATTTCATGGCGAGCCTTTTCGATGCCTTCCTTGGTACCAGTGATGCGGATGTTAGCGCTGGGGTCGTCCGGACGGGGAATTGCAATCTTGGTGGCAGTTTTCAGCTCGAGCTCCTGCAGCTTCTCACCATTCTTGCCAATGACAAAACGATGATGCTCCTTGGGGATGGCGACCGTAGCAGATGCCTAGGTGGAGAGGGGTGTTAGGGCAGAGAAAGTTTAAGAAAGAGTCCGAGCCAGATATGGAAACTGGCAAAAAGTTATTGGATAAGCACAAATCATCTTGATTAATGGTTCAGACATATACAGAAGAATTGTAAAGCTTCATTTTCCACCAGCATAAGATACCAAGGCAGTAATATTTGCTTTCTAATTTCTAAGGACAGTAATTGGATGAAACTTACCAAAATCAATATTTATGAGTTCTCAGTAGGTAAACAAAAACAAAAGCATTCAACCTTGTGGGGAGGACAAAATGTTTTTCTGCACCTTTGTATCAATAACTGCAACTCAGCTAAACAAGTGAACCTCAGGGCTCCCACTGAAATGGAAATCAGCATGTTTGCGGCTGAAGCTCAGAAAGGCCACTCTTGGGAGCTGACGGTCATTTTTCAGTTCAACTGTTTGTCCTAAACCGACCTGCCTGCAGAGATACGATTATTCAAGCTGCAGCTACAGTGGGGCAAAAAATTATTTAGTCAGCCACCAATTGTGCAAGTTCTCCCACTTAAAATGATGACAGAGGTCTGTAATTTTTATCATAGAGACACTTCAACTGTGAGAAACAGAATATGGGGGAAAAAATCCAGGAAATCACATTGTAGGATTTGTAAATTATGGTGGAAAATAAGTATTTGGTCACCTACAAACAAGCAAGATCTCTGGCTCTCACAGACCTGTAACTTCTTTAAGAAGCTCTTCTGTCCTCCACTCGTTAGCTGTATTGATGGCACCTGTTTGAACTCGTTATCTGTATAACAGACACCTGTCCACAGCCTCAAACAGTCAGACTCCAAACTCCACCATGACCAAAGAGCTGTCAAAGGATACCAGGAACAAAAGTGTAGACCTGCACCAGGCTGGAAAGAGTGAATCTACAACAGGCAAGCAGCTTGGTGTGAATAAATCAACTGTGGGAGCAATTATTAGAAGATGGAAGACGTATAAGACCACAGATAATCTCCCTTGATCTGGGGCTCCACACAACATCTCATCCTGTGGGGTCAAAATGATCATGAGTGAGCAAAAATCCCAGAACTACATGGAGGGACCTGGTGAATGATCTGCAGAGAGCTGGGACCAAAGTAACAAAGGCTACCATCAGTAACACACTACGCCGACAGGGAATCAAATCCTGCAGTGCCAGACGTGTCCCCCTGCTTAAGCCAGCACATGTCCAGGCCCGTCTGAAGTTTGTCAGAGAGCATATGGATGATCCAGAAGAGGATTGGGAGAATGTCATGTGGTCAGATGAAACCAAAATAGAATTTTTTGGTATCAACTCAACTCGTCGAGTTTGGAGGAAGAAGAATGCTGAGTTGCATCCCAAGAACACCATACCTACTGTGAAGCATGGGGGCAGAAACATCATGCTTTGGGGCTGTTTTTCTACAAAGGGGACAGGACGACTGATCCGTGTTGAGGAAAGAATGAATGGGGCCATGTAACGTGAGGTTTTGAGCCAAAACCTCCTTCCATCAGTGAGAGCATTGAAGATGAAGCATGGCTGGGTCTTCCAGCATGACGATGATCCCAAACACACAAAGGAGTGGTTCCATAAGAAGCATTTCAAAGTCCTGGAGTGGCCTAGCCAGTCGCCAGACCTCAACCCCATAGAAAATCTGTGGAAGGAGTTGAAAGTCCGTGTTGCCCGGCGACAGCCCCAAAACATCACTGCTTTAGAGGAGATCTGCATGGAGGAATGGGCCAAAACACCAGCTACAGTGTGTGCAAACCTGGTGAAGAACTACCGTAAATGTTTGACCTCTGTCATTGACAACAAAGGTTATATTACAAAGTATTGAATCGGACTTTTGTTATTGACCAAATACTTATTTTCCACCATAATTTACAAATAAATTCTTTAAAAATCCTACAATGTGTTTTCCTGGATTTTTTCCCCTATATTCTGTTTCTCACAGTTGCAGTGTACCTATGATGAGAATTACAGACCTCTGTCATCATTTTCAGTGGGAGAACTTGCACAATTGGTGGCTGACTAAATACTCCCCACTGTATATTTACTATTTCTGTATATCTTCAGGCTGAGTTACCACAGTTGTACATGAAAGAATTTGAGCCATACCTCAAAGAGGTTTTAGTCAGCCCTAAAGACGAATCATGAAAATAATGATTCAAGTTTTCAAACTAATTCTATTAATCGGGGTCTTATTTACTCAAGCAAAATTGATCTGTCAAACGGTCAGAAATTACAGGAAAGCGCAAAGATTTTGGTCAAATAATGCAACACAGACTAATTAAGCTAAAAATCTTCACTGTGTGCCGACCAATCATGCTTACTATCATGAACAGGCACCCCCAAAGGCCCACTATGAGCCATCAAGAAACATGGATACATTTGAAGTGCTATGACAAGCATTTCTGAGGATGGTAATGTTCCAATGTTTGACCTTCACTGTGCAGAAAAACGTTTGTTCATAGTTTAACACTGGAGTGCTGTTTCCAAATTCCACAACTCAAAGTGGAAGGTTTCACTGCACTCGTCTAAAATCTCACTTTTAGAATTTAACTAGCTTGGAAGCTAATTCCAGTTCGACAAGCAACATACCAGTGCCAGTTTGTTGTGCAAACGAGAAGACTGCACTGAGAACATTGACAATGGATAGTCTGTGATGGCGTTTAACTTTTAAAATGAAAATAGTTGCATATTTGAAAATTTGTTCCATTTTAATTAGAATTTCCAACCAGGATCTTTAAAGTCAGTTGGATGTAAAGTTTTTCCCAGTGGTAGTTTTCCACAGCATTTACTACAGAAGCAAAGATCTAAAAACTATACTCAGGGTGACAGGCTCATTAATGACGACTGTACAACAAAACAGGACATCATAGGTTTCATAGTATAATAAGCCAAAAGAACAAGACTCTGCTGTCCATTATATTTCACAATTTAGTGTATTTGGGTAAAACAATAATAATATTTGCCAATAATCAGTTTTTTTTCCACAGAATTGCACTTTTTTCTGTTTAACCTTTATTTAACTAAAATTCTTTTCAATAGATCTACTGAGGAAATAACCCCTGTCATAAACAATTTAGCCTTTTAATACAACAGTACAACTACAGGAACTCATAGTGACTTTACCTGTGTCTGCAGGCGAGCTACAATTTCCTTGCGAGCCTTCATGACAGAGTCCAGTTTGCCGGTGACCATGATGGACAGACCCTGGTCTTTAGCCAGGGACAGCTCAATGTGTGCCCCTGTTCGCTGCATGATGTCCAGGCACACTTTGGCTTCCTCGCCCTCCCCAAACTGGCTGTTGTCCTTGTAGCGTCGTTCTTCCAGGGGCACATGGAACACCTGGGTACAGGAGGGGTCAAGAGATATGCGGTTCAAGTTTAAGACAATGCATTTATTTGCTTATCTTCCTGGAACAGCTACATCTTATTGACCTGTAGCTAGTACTGCAGCAGAAATGACTTGCGGAAAAAAAAATTACTTACAGACATAAAAATATCAAACCAGCAGGGAATAGCATAAGAGATGACAGCTGTTTTTTTTATAGTACTGATGTATTTAAATTTTTGTGTGAGCCAAGTGTTGTTAAACGAGGCTTTCTTTTTTCAGTATGTGTTGTTCCACTAGAAACATTTGCATGTGTACACTACAGTGTCTTCCTGACCTGGGTGATAACAGAGGCTTTGATGGGCCTGATCTTGCTCCCCCATGCCGAAGCTGGCTCCCCGGCCTTCTCCCCTGGTGCCCCCTTCTCCGGCAGCGGAGGGAAGGCTTCCAGATAGGTAGGGATGTATGCCTCATCCTCCGGGACGCAGCCTGCCCCAAGTGAGACAAAGAAAGAAAAAAAAGGTCAGGATGGAAAGGGAAAACAATGGATGTACGGATGTGGAGGATAACATTAAGAAGTGATAGTGCAGCAGGCAGTCAAAATCGGAAAAACTCCAAAATTACACCAGCTTAATCAAAAAAACAGTAATTACCAGGCAAGTGTGGTCAAATCTACATACCTCAATCTGATCAGTGGTTAAGAGAAGTAAAAGTAGGCAGAAGATATCCGGACGCTACCTGTTATTTCCTGGTCCTTCAGTCCACTGCGATGCTCGGCAAAGCTCTCCGGGGTCAACACTGCCACTGAGCTCATGGTTCAAGACTTATTCCACTATTCCGCTAAGACAGAGAAATCAGAAAAACAGGGGACAATAACTCTGAATAAATCCAAACCTACAAACTCTCAGAGGAAGAAATTATTGCTGAATTACTACGGGGAGGAACTGACTGCAAAAAGCCATCAGAAATTCAAAAGCCTACTTCTATGCAACTGTTGTACATCGTCCTTCTTGACTCCCTCATATGTACTCTGATCCCTCTAAGCTTTTCTCAAGCCCCAGAAGAATCATGTCGTCTCTGAGGCACTGTACATTGCACCGATGCTTCACGCTACACCTGAGACACTCCAATTAAGACTTGACAAGCCTCAGACAAACACAATGTGTCGTAAAGCCAGAGGGACAGGGTTATTATATGTCAAAAACTCACAACTGTCCAGAACTAAAAGCCATTTCCGCTGACATTCCTTGTGAGACAAAATCATCTGGGTTTTTAACAGTGGGTCTACTGTGTCTTCACTGGAGATTCTGAAGAAAGAAATCCCCCCAAAAAATCAAACCTGCAGATTCTTGAGCTGTTCCACTGACTCTAAAAATCACACATTTATGAGTACTTCACTAAAAATTTGTCTCTAAGTGACGCTTGATGGAAAAAACCTTACATTTATTTTGCTGTTTGCTACTTTGAAGGTAAAGTCATGTTCCAAAATAAAGGCTGCTTAGGATTATTAGATTTTTTTCATAATATTGTTGCATTATCATCTTTGACATTCAAGATGTTTTCTGACTCATAAACTGCCATGTAAGTCCATTCTCTCGCTGTGTTATTAGCCTAGCAGAGCACAACAGAGACTTTGCGTTATTATCCAACATCTGTTAAATGTTCCAGCAGGTCTGTTTCTCTTGAAGTCTGATTTTGCGTCCGTAGTGTCTGTTCAAATCCATACCATATGAATTCGCTTCTGCCTGTAAAGACACCACCTAAGCCCATTTAAAAGCTAGGAAAATGCACTTGCACTAAAAAACATGCAGCCCAAGGAGTATGAAGGGGGAAGAAGGTTAAGCTGTGGCAGTGCTGATCAAGCAGTAGTAGTTCAGTCTGCCTGTACAGTAGAAAGCCCAGGCTTACCTGCAAAAGGTCAATTGCCAGAGAGTCCGTCCAGTTAGCGGCTACCGTAGGCGCTTCAGTGTGAGTGTGTGTTTCAGCTCCTGGATGATGCGCAGGAGAAAAACAAAGAGACTGAAAGTGAACACTGTAAATCAAATAGCTCTTCAGCATGGAGGCTGGGTTAATACTGTAAACACCCACACTGCACTGCACCTTGTACTGCCTCAATCTGATTCACTCTCCTTCTTTTCCCTCCCTGCCTTCTCCCCATCTCTCTGACAATCATGCATACTCTGTGACTTTGTAAATTCAATAGTCCAACAAATTTGAGACTGAAGGTTACAAAATATTGCACTTGGCAACCAAATAAACATCATGCATTGTGTTTTTTTCTTCGTAGTTTGTAAGTTGTGCCCTGTCATCTTTACAGTAAGTCTAATAACTTATTCCCATAGCATCCAATTGGTTAGACATAAAGAAAATGGCAAATTATCTGCACTTACATAGTACTTTTTAACCTTAGCTAGGTTCAACAAAGCTCTTTACAACAAATTCACTCATTCACACACTCACAAACATAGCAGAGCTGTCATGTAAGGCGCCAACAGGAGCAACTTGAGGTTCAGTGTCGTGATAAAGGACACCAGCACATGCGGTGGTGTGGGGGGACAACCTCAAGATTGTTGGACACAGCAGAACTACTGCTGTAGATTGTTTAACAGTTTTGAATTCCAATGGAAAGCTCAAAAGTCCCAGAGACTCCACACATGACTTTTAACATCAAATGCCACAACCACTAGACAACAGCAGCTTCTTCCCACAAGCAATTAAATCAGTCTGTAATGACAGGAACAACTCTTTTTGAATCCCCACTATTCATGTACACTATTCATCACCTTATACCTGGGAATATTTCAGTCCAGCAACACAACTCCACTTCATCCACCTTTCTCATGTATATTCGGTTTAAATAGCCCCATATTTATTGTTTATACCTATATTTTTGTATCATCACCAAAAATGCACAATTTGCACTAAACTTTGGTTCATTTTAAACATGTCTTGTACACATATCTATAGCTGTACATTACAGCTGAACACTCTTTCTTTACACATGCGTGTTCTGATTCTGCCATGGGATACGGTGTCCAAAATTATGTACAAGATATCCACATGAAGTGTTTATTTCACACCATACGGCTTCAGCGAAGAGCCACAACAAGCTAATACAGAATATATGTCAACACCAAATAGTGAAACTAAGTACTTTTACGTATGTACTGCATATTTATTGCCATTATAAGACACCACAGCTATTCAGCTGCATTTTAGTCACAAGCTGCATTTTATTGACTCTGTCCAAGACACTTTACACCAGAAGTCCATACATAAAAACTCTGAAAAAATCTTGTAAATTATGATATGCAGCATTGCTACAAATGAAACTGCAAAACAGAGAATAATAAGAGGGGTTAAAGCTAGCTCCACCAAAGCCAAATGCAAGACCAAACCACTATTTACACATTAATGCAACTACAATACAATCTAACGTACTATGGCCTACTCAAATACAATTACTTTTAATACATGTGGGGGTAGAATTCAGATAGTTTTGAGTAAAATGGTTGGAAGCACGACTTTTAATTGTCTTTACATTGTGGTATCTTTACGTAGGAAATGTAACTTAATGCATACTCCAACATTTTGCAGGCTAAATAAGTAATAACTACAACCTCAAGTCTTCCACACCTGCTACCGCAATGTTAGTTTGCTAACAGTTACACAGAAAGCGACAAAACTAGCCAAAAAAGAAACAAACAAAGAGCTACCTGACTCACGACACAACAATTTGACAATAGCAGTGGGGGTCACTGTCAGCGACACTTCTCCGTAGGAAAAAAAACATAGAAATACAAACGATTACATTAATTCAGCCGTGCACAGAGCTAGCTAACGACTCCGCTAAACGCATCTCCATCCAGCCGACAGGCTTTATTGCTAGCTTGAGGATGCACTGCATGGCTTGTCCTGGTAGCCACTCGGCTATGTTACCCTCTGCTAACGTCGGCAAGCACAAGCTCAGTGTTTCCAGCATTAGTTGGCCGGGTCTGTCAAGCTAACACACATCGTTGTGCGTCGACCTCAGCCAGAGATGATTAGGGCGCAAGGACTTTCTGATAATCGGCTAAAAAACAAGCCAGGCGGACAGATAACCAGCTCCAGCTCGTTAGCTCCAGGGGCGCTAACCTTGCTATCCCCGGCTGCTTCTCGCTCAAAGGCGAACCGGCTATATTGCTACCGTAACTAGGCTCTGACTTCATCCCCTGTGTTCGCATTTGGATAAAAAGTGAAGATGAAATAAATGCAGAAATCCTACCTTTCAGAGAGAAAATGTACCAGAGGGTGTGTGTTTGACAGGTGATGGTGTAAACACAGATGTGATTGGTCTACGAGCATTTCCTCTGCCGGCGGAGCGATACAACCGTGCACTGCGACTCACAGAGTATAAAGGAAATGCCGCAGTATCTATGCGCAACAGGAGCATCCAAGGGAAATAGATCCGCGAGATACTAATCTCTTCGTGCTCACTCGACTGCTATATTCAGTCGTAAAAGGCTTCGATGTGGTATCCAGAGTGTTAATATACACTGAAAGATAAGTCAAAGAATCTCTCAAGTTATCAGCTCTCGCAAGCGTCTCACGTCCATCAAACTGACCGGGTCTACTTCTCATTCATAATGGCCAGCATGCTCTTCAGGAGTCACCATCACACTTTCCCTTAAGTTACACTCAGTCTACACATGGAGAAAGAAAAATAAACGATGTGCGCATGATGAAATAAAATACCCACAGAGAGAAGAAATAAAGTAAATTAGAGAGAGTTTAAATAAAAAATGAATCTAAAATGAAGAAATAAGAGGTTGTAGGAAACTTAAAATTCATGATGGTAGTCTGCATTTTTGAGTTGATAACTATGTAACAATGATCTCTTTTGAGGTCAGAATTATTAGATAGTAAACTTGGGTTCCTTTAAAAATGAGAAAGAAGGTTTAAATGATTACATTTAAATGACTGTCAAAATTTAGAGCTAAAGTCATGATCATGAGAGAGTTAACATTTTATATTAAGTCATAATTCTCAGTTGGAGTCAAATTAGATTAGATTATGATGTTTCTACATAGTAAATAATTATTCAGTGTCTTAGAAAAAATGATTTTGTGAATAAATAGCTGATTATGAAAGTGAAGTCAAAATTATAAGATAATCAGTTATTCATGGACAATTTAGTAAAAGCTAGGATATATGTAAGTTTAGAAATATTATCATTGGAAATGATAATCACGGAAGTCACAATAATAAAATCACAGACCAAATTATTATCAAAATAAGGAGATTATAGGTCAAATGAATAAACAGCTAACATGTTCACTTAGTTAATTAGTTAAATGTAATGAGTAGGTAAAATTAGGATTTCCGAAGAAAAAATAAAAAACTCGAAATTTAAGCTTCTAGAGTCTAAGGTGGTAAAACAAGATTAAGAGATAAGATACTGTAAGTGATCTAAACTGCAAATATTTTGTAAATAAATGCTTTGCAAGTAAGTATTTTGACAAAAGTTCAAATGTGGGACTAAAATACGTTTTAAATTCTAACTTAATAACTATAATGGCTATGAAAGTCAGAATTATATAGCCTACGTATCACCATCCAGCCCAAAAGGTAAATTCTTGATTTCTCGCATGGTTATGAAAACATTAAAACGTCTAAAATAACATGTAACCCCCAAAGAACATAGCTTCTGTAATTTAATGGACACTTCATGTCTGTTCCCAGTGAAGGCACTAGGTGGGAGTAGGATACAAAAAAGGTGCGAGGAAGTCATGCAGCAGTTAAGCACCGCCTCGTGTGCCACCTGTTCTGGAAAACACTTACCGGTACACAAATCATAAAACATACATTTAGAGGTTAATCATTGTTGGGGTGTAAAATAGATTGGTAGACTGAAGATACATGAAGTTACCAATAAACACCCCCAAAAAATCCGGAATCTGGATTATCAAAATAAGAGCCAAATAAAACAAAGTCTGAATCAGGTACATCACGTTACAAGTGGTAAATCAAACAAGAGTGAAACACGTGACTTTTAAGTTACTATGCTAGATTACGGGTATTTACGAGCATACCGTATGTTGCACATCATTTTACACAGTTGTGTTACAGTTTTTGAAATGATCAACATTTTGCGACTCACCCATCAAATTTCAAAAAAATCTATGTACAAAACACTAAAACATGCAGTTGTTGTGTAAATTTACTTATCCTAAGACCAAATCTAAAAAATAAAAAAAATTCGGAGAAAACGTTTGAAAATATTTTTTTAAATATCAAATAAATCTGGAGTTCAGCCTAAAATGCCATTTTCTCTTATCCCACCCCCCAATGACCAAGTTGAGTCTCTCTCTTTTTTTTTGTTGAGTCTCAAATAAAACAGTTAAAATGAAATTTAAATCTCTTTTTCAGGCATTGTTTTTCATTGAAAATTTTGTTCGAAATTTTCATTCGTTTCTTGTAATTGTGGGAACTTCTTTTAATCAACATAATATTTTTAATAATTATTATTATGCATGGAATGTGTGTCCCACAACAGTCCTGTTAGCATAGCCTTTTTAACTGGTAGAAGAAGAAGAAAACAGTGAATCACATGATATGCTGGAATTAACATCATCAAACAGTTTTCCAAAAGAATGAGTAGAGCAAAGCTATGGCCTCTCTTCTATGTTTCATATTTTCATTAAATTGTCAGCCTTAATTGAATGTCTATCTCATATTATCAAGATAAAACAAATTCTTTTTATTTTTTCTTTGCTTTTTTTTTTTTTTTTTTACACTAGAAAGGCACTCAGAGAGCAGAGATTTCTGCCAAGGCTGCTCATTCTTTGTAAAATTTCCAATGGGTAAGTCCTGATAAGTCCACAGCAGACAATTTGTAGTTGGATCTCAAAGATATGATCGTCAGCAGGCAGCTGATGTAGTGTTTACTTGTTGTTATAGCTACAGTGACTCTGTGCTGTTATCAATGGCACAGAAAGTGTGGATCCAGACTATGAGCTGCATCACTCTAAACTCTAATCAACTGGTCCTTGTGTCATTTCTGACCTTTCCTGAAAATTTCATCCATATCCATTGATCTATTTTTGAGTAATGTTGTTAACAGACAGACGGACAAACCAACACCAATTGTCACATTACTCCGCTGCATTCCTTGGTAGGGTTAACGAACAACAAAGAAAACATGCAATAAAAATGGTACCTTTGATGTGTAAGCTGAGCCAATCAAGCCTCTGACAGTTTATTATCTATTATTGATTAATATGGATCAGAAAATTGTAAAAGAAGTTGGTTTTTCAAAAATATTGAATCCTAAATGTCCTCCAATTCTGGAATGAACTACATTCAAAACTGTTTCTTTGGTTGAGGATACAATTATAAAATAATTTCATGTTATCTTGAGATAATTTTTGCCACACAATAACGTAGCAAAAACGAATTTGCCTCGTGAGCTGAATTTCAAACTGTACCTTTATTTTGAAATTCGTCCCTGGAAAGTGTAACAGTGTGTGTGAGAGTGTTTCAGCCTGAGGCGGCTGCTGCTGCTCTCACCTCTGTAGAGCTGCTGGTAACAAAGACGACAGACAACAACAGGGGGGTGATGGGTGCTCAGACAACAAGCCTGTCAGAGCAGCAACAATGAACTAAACGAGTTGTTTTTTAAACGTTTCGGATATTTTTTTTAGCAGTCTATTTAGCGCTTGTTTTAGTTCTCGTCGGGAAGGAGCTTGAAGTTTTTAGTCCACTAATGTAGCTGTACCGGTTTTATCCCAAAGCTAACTACAGTCTGTTGGATTGCCGAAACTGGAGCCGAAGGATTGTTGAGAAGCACTCAGGCACTCCGAATGACACTGGTGAGTTTTTATCACTGTAACATATGTTTCGCTGAGGTTCGTTTATTATTGTTGTTTAGCAGGTGCACTCTGGTTGAGCTGGAGCACCTGGTCCCTTATGGAGAACTTAAATACTTTGGAGATTGTAGTGTCACTGTTATACTGAAAATTAATGCTAGTTAATGTGTTGGAATATATTTCATATCATGTTTTTCTTGGTTAAACAATACAGACTAAGCTTTACATCATGTGATTAGAAGCTACAGGGCAGATTTCATTTCACTTTATGAATAACCTGAAAAATATAATTTTTAAAAATAAAATAACATATTCGAAATAATGCTACTGCTCAGTAGGCTAGACCACCTTCCCCTTTATAATGTCTTAAAATCAGGATTTCTTTATAGCTCATCCTATTAACACCTAAATAGCATTTCTAAATTCACACATGTATATATTTGGACATATTGAAACAATCTTCTTCTACCACTAATGTCACCAGCCCTATATCCTTATTGTTTCCTGGATGTCCACCCGGTGTGTGTGTGTGTTTTCCTTCCTGGCACACCTTTTCCCGTCGTGTCTTCCTGGCCAACGTGGAGCTAACATGCACAGAGTAGCTCTCTTAAAGCCCCCCTACCCCTTTTATATACTCACGAACCCATTAGTCTCTAGAACAGATGGCATACTGTACACACACACATACACATAGGGTATTGTGTTAATGGCCCGCTGCTCAAAGATTGTTCTCAAGCTGGTCTGATTTAAGAGATGACACTACATCTGATATTGGGTGATGTATTGGATTTAGCAGGACAAATACACTTACTGGAATGAATGAATGAGTGGCCCACTGACCCAGGCTGAGTGTGTGAAGGTGTCCAGTAGACTGGAGGAGGCAGCTATTGAACTAACCAGGTCAATAGAGCAAAGGGAGACAAAAGAAGTGAAATCTGACGGGGGCTGCTTCAAGGAAAGTGAGGGGGCGATGTAACCTCAAGTGTGTCATATTATCTGTAAGTGCATTAACACACAATCGGAGTGTTATTACCACTGTCTAAATGGGTGCTCTGTGAGCGGATACACCCTCCTACTAGATCTTATATGACTGTGTGTCACCCTGTAGATAGTGAAGATAACCAGAGGGCCAAAACTGAAACCTGGAAAGGATTGCTTTACACCCACAGACGTCCAGTGCTGTAAAAGAAGCATGTTCCTGATCTCTTAGATGTTGATGTCTTATTGCTTTATATTTGTCAGCTCAGACACATTTTCCTGTCAGGCTGAAACTCTGTCTGTTTTAAGCTCACTCACTGTGCAGCATGTACATCCCATCCAGACCGGTCTGACTAGCTGGTGCACTTTTTCAGTAACAATAAGCTGCTACTTGTGTGTTATTGACTTTGGCAAGCTTTCAAGCCAAGAACTCATTATAGTAGACTGACGTCCGCGATGCCTTAGTTTACTTGCCAGTATTGGACCGTTCATTTTCTTTCTCCAACATATGGTTCGACTCGGTCACGTCTTATGAATTCAGTAAACACAGAACGATCTGTCGCTTATCTTTCAGAGTTACAGACCGCTTTCTAAATGTCACCACGATAGAGGTTTAGCAAAGTTAGAGGACTTGTGAGACACAGAAACTGAAGAAAGCAAGATGTCATTTTATTATGTTAGCAGTATTTATACAACCCTTGCTGCTTGAAACATCTACACCTTTCAAACGTAGCATATTTCATTTGAAACACAGATGTAAGGTCAATTTATGTACTGTTTTTTACTCTTAGAACCTCCTTGTGAAGAGTTAACTGGCCTTCATTTGTAAAATAGCTAAAAGGGACCTTTTAAGAGTCTAGTAAAAGAACGTGTGTTGAAAATGCACTTGAATTTCAGATTTCTATTCCTCGTCAGTCATGCTGTGTTTCTTAGAAATAATGACCACATTTTTCCAGGGATGATTGTCAGTTTTCAGCAGTAAATTCATCTTTTGTTTGAGAAGCTGCACCAGATCATACTTTACTTATTGTGTTTTTTATTCAGACATATTATGTACCACAATAGAGAGTTTTTTTAGTCTGGAACTAAAAGCAGAGGGACAGCAAGGAGATGCGCATGGACATGGATTTGTCATTTTAAACATCTACAGACTGATTAAATGTATTCACCACGCTACAGCTGTTCAGTGATGCATGTGTACAAAAAAAGTAGGGTAGTAACATCTTATTCTGGAGCTCTGATCTCGTTTCTTCATGACTCAGAAGATGACTAACCCTGGTTTGGTTTGGTATTACATCAGCTGTTGCACACACATCAAAAAAGCATATGGTGAGGGAAATCTGCCCCATAGCCATTTGGTCACCAAGAACGGAGAGGGAATTTCACTCTGTTATTATCATGTTTCTTTTTATAGACTATTTGACTGCTTCATTTGAATGTCTGGAGTGCTTTGAATTTGGACATTTTCACAGGATTTGGCTTTAAACGGATTAAATCAGGATTTATTACAATCATAATGCATGTACACTGCTCAAAAAAGTGAAAGGAGCACTTTAAAACACATCATATTTCAATATAGGGAAAAAAACAAACTGGATATTAGCATTGATATGGACTGGACAATGCGTTAGGAATGAAAAGTGCCACATTGTTTGATGGGAATGAAAATTATCAACCCCCCAAGAGGGCTAAATTTAAGACACCCCAAAATCAAAGTGAAAAACTGATGTGACAGGCTGGTCCATCTTGCTGAAATTCCTTGGCAGCAACTCAAAATGGTATTCAGTAGTTTGTATGGCCTCCATGTGCTTGTATGCAGCCTGACAATATCGGGACAAGCTCTGAATGAGACGACGGATGGTGTCCTGGGGTATCTCCTCCCAGAACTGGACCAGGGCATCGCTGAGCTCCTGGACAGTCTGAGGAGCAACCTGATGGTGTTGGACGGAACAAAACATAATGTTCCAAAGGTGTTCTATGGGATTCAGGTCAGGTGAGCATGGGGGCCAGCTAATGGCATCAGTTCCTTCATCCTCCAGGAACTGCATGAGTTCTCTTACCACATAAGACTGGGCATTGTCGTGCACCAGAAGGAATCCAGGACCACTGCACCAATGTAGGGTCTGACAATGGGTCAAAGGATTTCATCCTGATACCTAAAGGCAGTCAGAATGCCGTTGTCCAGCCTGTAGAGGTCTGTGCGTCCCTCCATGGATATGCCTCCCCACACCATCACTGACCCACCACCAAACCAGTCATGCTGAACAATGTTACAGGCAGCATAACGTTCTCCACGGCTTCTCCAGACCCTTTCATGCCTGTTACATGCGCTCAGGGTGAACCTGCTCTCATCTGTGAAAAGCACAGGGCACCAGTGGTGGACTTGCAAATTCCTGTGTTGCCAGCCGAGCTCCACGGTGCCAGTCAGCGAGCACAGCGGGCACTAGAGGACGCTGGGCCCTCAGACCACTCTCATTAAATCTCTTTCTGATTGTTTGATCAGAGACATTCACACCAGTGGTCTGCTGGAGCTCATTTTGTAGAGCTATTGCAGTGCTCATCCTGTTCCTCCATGCACAAAGGAGCAGATACCTGTCCTGCTGATCAGTTGAGGACCTTCAACAGCCCTGTCCAGCTCTCCCAGACTAACTGCCAGTCTCCTGGAATCTCCTCCATGTGCTTGAGAATGTGCTGGGAGACACAGCAAACCTTCTGGCAATGGCACGCATTGATGTGCCATCCTGGAGGAGTTGGACTGTCTGTGGAACCTCTGTAGGGTCCAGGTATCGCCTCATGCTCCCAGAAGTGACACTTACCCTAGCCAAATGCAAAACTAGTGAAAAACAGTCAGACAATATTAGGAAGGAAAAAAATGTCAGTGGCCTTCACCTGTAAACTCATTCCTGTTTTGGGGGTCGTCTCATTGTTACCCCTCTAGTGCATCTGTTGTTAATTTTATCAACACCAAAGCAGCTGAAAGTGACTAAAATGCCCCTCAGTTACTTACTTGACCAGATCAGTATCCCACATGTTTCACTGATTTGATGCAATACTTAGATTAAAAAGTGTTCCTTTCATTTTTTTGAGCAGTGTACAATCGAGGGTATCTGTGTGTGAGTGCAGCATTTTTGGCTTTGTAATTGGGTGTGGGACAAGATATCGATACAGCAGTATATCGTACTGTTTCCTCTTGTCGATAACCTGGTGCCCAATAATAATATTTTTAATAAAACGTTCTAAAAAATACATTATACATACAATTTCACTTGTTAGAGCCACGGCATCATGGCTGTATTTGGTGGCACTTGCGGTGAAATTGAAGAAACCCACAGGGAGAAAACTGTGGACAGCTCGGACAGAAGAGGAAATGAGATCTAATTAAGCTAATTAGACCACATGAATAAATTAGTAGAAATTTGAATAGTCCATTCATAAAATGGAATATTACTGGTAATACACACTGACACCACATTGCATTGGACAAATACATAATTCCTGTTGTTTTTTTGCCTTTATAAGAGTTTTTTTTAGTCTTCAGTTATACAGATATGGTAAATTGTAGATTTAAGTGTAGCAATGTAACGGATATGACAGAATAGCAGTATCATGATACCATTGTTATTGTGGGCAACTTGTCGTTTTCGTATCATATTATGAGCCACTCTTTGATTTCTCGAATTTGTAATGTGATCACCGAATTTGTAGTTGTACTTTTTTTGTGTGTACAGTAATATATAGGCACAAGTAATGGCAACATTTGTGTAAAAGTCACATCAACTCAATGAAACCAGTTGAATTTCACAGCAGCGCTTGAGGCTATGCTGTGCAACAGTGAGCAGACAGGGTGGAGTGAATATTAGCACAGATTTCTATTGAACCTGTGTGAGATGATTCATAGATTTTGCGAGCTTGTTACACAGGTATTACACATTCACCAACTGCAGAAAGAAAAACTTTCTTACCCAGACGTCCAAGCTGTGTATCAAATGTGGAAACAATCTGTTTTGATTGTATTTTTCATAGTTAGACAGCAGCTACTGACAGCCGTCTTTTCTGAAGTGAAAATCTCACTGTACGGTGTGCTGAGTCAGCATCCCTGTTCTGACACATCCCAGCCGTTAAAATGATAAATGAATAAACAGAATTGTGCTTTTGAGCTGGGAGGGATGAACACATGACAACTTAAGAAGTTGATGTTTAAAATGGAAAAATAAGTAGTTTGTACCAGAGCTGAATCGAGCACCAAACACACTGACCAACATAAGCGACACTTTACATTGTGTTTCATTTTATGCATGAAAATTAGTTTGCACAAGAAAGGAGCGGGCAAAGTTCATTTTCATCTGAGGCTTTCCAGTGGAGACATTTGCAGCTTAGAGCTCAAAGTCTCACTGAGGATTACACTTTAATTAAATGCATATTTGCTTGTTGTAAATGTTTATTTCGTCTGCAAGCTGGTTTCATTTTTTTCCTCTCTGTTCACTCATTAGGTGATGATGACAAACTGACTGTTGCCCTCAAAGCCTGAGGGAGTGGAACACACCAGAAGATTAGACACCCTCCAGCGACCATGTCTGTCCAGGAGCGACCCACATCTCCTTTACCCCTCAAGCCTGAGGCTAAGGCCAGACCGGAGATCCCTCCAAAACCACAACCAGGCTCCCCTCCTCTTGGAGACAGAGGGTCGAGTTCAAGGCGATCTGGCGGAAAGGTCAAGAGAATTGTGAGCAAGTTTAGCAAACAGGACTCCAGTGAACCAGTGGAGCAACCCTCCAATGGTACTGCAGAGCTCACGCCAAGCAAACGGTTCAGAAGGCCGCCTACGATAAAGCCCAAACCAGGCCGTGCCAATCTTCAGCTTCTGCTAGGGGGAGAGAAGGCACCACCGCTGCCTATGAAGAGGAGTCGTATCCTGAAGAAACAGAAAGAGACCGAGGGCGGCGAGGAGGGGGACAACATCAGTGTGGAAGGAGATCGATCAGGTACAGCCTCACAAATGTTCAATCAATCAAAGTTTATTTCTGTTGCCCTTTACAACAGCGGGGTGACCAAAGTGCTTCACAGTGAAAAACAAGAGAATCACTTAAAAACAATAGAGTAACTTAAAACAGGACAAACAATTACAATCACGTCTATGGGGCAAATTTAGAATAATCAATTAACCTCAGCACATTTTTGGACTGTGGGAGGAAACCCAGAGAAAACTCTCATATGCACAAGGAGAACATGCAAACTCCATGCAGAAAGAACCCAGGAAGCCCGGGACACGAACCGGGGATCTTCTAGCTACAAGGTGAAACTGCTAACCACAGCTCCACTGTGCAGCCCGTAAAATATACAGTAAAAAATTAAAATAAACAGCAATACAATGTTACCAAAGATGCTCAGATTAAGGGAACGTTAGTCCTGTAAAACAGCAACTGTTGTCACGTGATGTGGTAAACATGCATCTCATGATGTTTTGAAAATGAAACCTGTTTCAGACTTTGGCCTACAATTAAAGTTACTCATTGCAGCTTTTTGCAGTAATTAAAAGATCAGAAGACACCTTACATTGTATTCTATTCTCATGCAGAGTTGTTCCATCGGTCCTTTTATCCTCTGACAGCCTCACACACAGCATGCACACAAGTCCAACAGACACAGGGCTGAGTGTAGTTTTAGATCAAGCCTGAAAAAAAACAGAACATTACATTGGACATTTATCATGTCTTGCAAAAAGTACATATGTGTGTGTGTGCGTGTACAGCGTAGTTAGTGATTTCTCAACAAACAGGTCTGGTGCTGTTGGCTTCTCTGTTCCAGAAACAGGTCAGTCAGCTCATCACCTGTGTGTGCTTGCCCCTGAGACTGAATAATATGAAAGCAGGAAGTAAAGCTCGCTGTGTTTACTCGCAGTATGAAGATAAAATACGATATTTATCAATTCTGTAACATTCTGTCTACCACTTGTTTCTTGTTAGCTGCCCAGGTGCTTTCATGTCGAGGTCATTGATGTGGGATGTTCCTTGCTTTGTCATCATGATCAGCTCACTCCTGACTCAACAAAAGAGGAAACTAATGTAGATTTGATGGAGTTTTTCTGCGTCTCCTCACTTCCCTTGTTTTGGTTCCCTGTTAGAAAGTGAAAGCATATGAATTGGAAGTTGTCAGTATTAGCTGAAGCTTTTAAAGAAAATATTCTCTCAGAGCAACCAGGGTTGCAACTTGTGTGTGGGCAGCATGCAGTAATAAGGATTAGTGATTATTACAGTGGCTCAGGTTAGAATCCAGCCCCCCAACCCCTTTCCTCACTCTCTCCATCTGTTCCTATATTGAAGACAAAATAGCCTGATTAATAACGTAAGAAAATAATCATTTAGACTGTAAATGTTATAGCCCAAGATGGCATCCTTAAAATCCATTTATTTTCCCACCTACAGAATTCAATTAGCCTAGCCGCGCTAGACCCATGCTCTGAAGATGCAAGGGTCTAGGCACGCTCGACAGGGAGGGAGGCGGGCTAAAAGGTTGTCTATCAAATCACTTTGCAGCAATTGGGTAGGTATACAACCAATCAGTGCAACGAATAGGCTCCTAGAGCGCTGGAAATCAGAGGATGCGGTAGTTCGGTGAAGCCTTATTTATGCAGTCAATGGGTGAAGCTCAAGTATATTACAGACATGTTAGCAGAAAGATTATTCAGAGTCGGTGCTAATGGAGCTCAACGACTGTTGTCGTTTTTGTTGTCGACCCTGGCAGAGAATTAAATTTGTTGCCGTGTGTTGTCTAGCGCAGCTAGGCTAGTTGTTTCCGGTTGTTTCTGTCAGAATCGTCACACCTCTGTCGTCACTTAGTTACGCCTGCCTTCTGACTCTACACTTCATGGTGATTCGTCCGGCCGGTTTTAGGAGCATCCAACCTCGAGCCTTATGGAGGGTAACTAGACCCACCCTGGCAGAGAATTAAATTCGTTGCCGTGGGTTGTCTAGCGCGGCTAGGCCAGAATTGAATCTTTTTATGATCAAAACAGAAAGTCTTGGTAGTGGATGTATTGGTTGATAAGGTTCCAAAGCTCTTTCAGTCACATTGAGGATATTTTAACAACTGTGGATTTATTTATTTATTTTGCCTGTGTATGTTATCCAGATTAGGGCTGCACAGTGGTTTGGTGGTTAGCACTTTCGCCTTGCAGCTAGAAGATCTCCGGTTCGCATCCCGTCCTGGGATCTTTCTGCATTGAGTTTGCATGGGTTTTCTCCGGGTTCTCCAGCTTCCAATCCAAAAACATGCTGACGTTAATTGGAAACTCTAAATTGTCCGCACATGTGAATGTGAGTGTGATTGTTTGTCTGTATATGTGCCCCCTGCCTTCACCCGAGGCCAATTGGGATAGACTCCAGCCCCCCCATGACCCTATTGAGGATTAAGCAGCGTATAGATAATGAATGGATGGATGTTATTCTTCAAAACAATGCAACTGTTAAATGAGCAATATAGGCAGAATTGAAAGAAGCTCCTTTCAATAAGTAAGTTGAACACTAAAAAAAACATGTTTGAAAAGCACAGCATGTCTGGTTACCATTGTTTTGGAACAAAGTTTTGATTGGGCTATGGGTTCTGTGAGACTGCACTGAGGTACAGCAGTACACAGAGCTAAACACTAAAGTCAGTATTTGTTAATTAGTGAGAAAGTTTACACATTGTTGTTTACCAATTACAATGTTGGCCATGTTTGGCCGCTTAGTTTAGCTACTTAGTATGGCGATATTTGCTAACATCAAACAAGCACAGTTAAAGGTATGGGAATATCTATAATCTCCAGCATAGTACAAAAAATATATATGTGTAATGGATCATCTAAAAATAAATTGTCCTTGTTTTCTCACTTTTTATGTAACCTTTTTAGCCTTCATCCTATTCACCGCTCTCTTATCTCCGCCTCTTCTATTTCCTTTTGTCAACATTGGATTTTAACCTTGCATTGCTAAAAACTTTCCATAAATATTTGAAGACACTCTTTCCAAAAGTGCTGTATTTGCAGTGATGAACCGCTGACTCAGCAGGACAGTTTGCCATGTGGAGCTGCTATGAGAAGAGCAGATGGAAAAAAAAAAAAACTCAGAATGAAAGTGAAGCACCCTATCCGACTATGAACATGTAGGAAAGAAGTGGACAGGAAGCAGTTCATTCCCACCCATTTGTTTAGCATGTTAGCTTAGGAAAATCAGCTTTTATAGCAATATGAAGTCAAAATGCAAAATATTAGATAAGTTTACAATGCTTTACTTTCTTTCTCTTTTCTAAAAATGTCAAAGCTGTTTTATCTGTGTTTTTTTTTTCTTTTCGATGCAGCCCCTGATGGAAAGGAGGTGGATGTTCAGCTGATCGGAGGAGGCGACGTGGAGACGGAGCACAGTCCTGACACCCCTCTCAGTCCCTGCTGCGAACCAAGCTGCAGCTGTGTGTGCCACATGCAGCGACCCGGCATGAAACTCATATGGGTACCTGTGGACTTGGAAGATGACGGGCAGGAAGGTGTAGGAGAGGAGGATGGAGAGGACTGGGAGGATGAGGAGGACGAGGAGGACGAGGAGGTAGAGCGAGGAGGGGAAGGGGACAGTGAGGCTGGGGACGAGGTGGATCGGACTTCTGTGACCGATGAGCACGAGGTCTTGAAACATGAAAAAATGAAGTTCCACCAATCTTTAGGTGTTTTGATCGCTGAGGGACATAGGAGGCGATCGGACCCGGGTCCTCCAGCTGTCCTCAACTCTCTCGCTGTCACTCGCTCTCAGTCTCCTCCTGTTCCTCCAAAACGTTCTCAGTCACCGCCGGTCCACCACACCACTACCCATGACGAAGAAGAAAATATTTACGAGGCCACACTTCAGGTGGTTGACCCAACACCTAAGCAGATCACACCTGTGGGTAAGGGATTGGATATTCCTGTGATCAAAGTGCGCAAACCGGCCCGGCGCTCTAAACTGTCCTATAGCACCTCAGATCCCACGTCCGACTTTCAAAACATAGAACCCATCTCAAGCGCAGACGACGTTCCGCCTGCCATCCCGCCTAGAATGCCGGTGGGTCAGGACAGCCATAGCCTCACGTCAGTGCAGCGAGGTGGCATTCCTCTCCCCCAACCCACGCTGGAGGAGTGGCGCTCCTTGCGGCCGTCCTCGCCCGGCAGCTCCACTGCCAGCGGACTGAGCCCTCAGCGAGCCATCACACCACCCCCATCCAGCCCCCTTCTGCCCCACAGACCCCCACCTCCACCGCCAAAGACAGATCCCAGGAGGCTCAGCACCGCCTCGCTGCAATCCCTTACACAAAGAAAAGGTCTGTACTGAACAAACGCTATTATCTATGGCTGGAATGAGCTGTGAGTTTTCAGTGTAATCGGAGGCAATGAGATCATTTACCTGTCTGTATTTTACAGGAGAGGAGAATGAAGGGAGTGAAGGAGAGAAAGAGGATACAGTGGAAGAAGTGTGAGTTCTCCCCCTTTGCCTTTTTGTTACATTTTTTCTGAATGTTAAACAAAAATTGCAACGGCAGAATTTACAATGAATATTGCTGAAAAAAGATATTAGTGACCCACGTTGTTGCACTAAGTGAAACAAGTGTCCGTTGCCATGAGCCTAGACACCATAGTTTCATTTTGATCAGTCCAACATTCACTAGCACCAGCAAATGTGTATTAATCCACAGCTAAAAACAGTCCACAGCTTGTTAGTTTGGATCTTTGTATGAAAAAAATTTAGTAATTCAGAAGCTTTATGTTGAAAGTCATCATCAGTGTTTTTGTGAACACTGAGGACTCATTGGTCGCATCCATTCACAGTTTTGAATGTTGTGGTTGATCTCCTTCCATACTTCCTGTTTCAGGTGCCCAATCAGGAATGACTCTCTCATAAGGGAGATGTCGTTCACGTGGGAATCCCGCCTTCAGGACGGTGAGACTGACACTTGTGACAAAGAGAAACATAAGGAACAAAGAAAAGTCAGGCCGATTAAAGTATCTTATTAGCACTCTCGCAGGGATATAGTATTAGTATGTCAGCCATGGATCATTATTTATAGGTGAATTGCAGCATGAGCCACATTTTTTGCCTGCAGTTGAAGGATTTCTTGCACATTTTCGTCTGCGTGATAAAAACTGTTGGACTTTTCACGTTTTTCTTCAGTTTCATACAACTTACAAATCATGTAGTATGATATACTACAGTGATCAATAGTAGTTCAGTTAGTCTAAATGAACTAATTATGCCACAATGATTTATTGATTTCCAATTTATTAGGCTGTTTGTACAACACCGTACAATCTAATACAGCAGACATGGTGCTGCTTTGTGGTGCAGTTTAGAAAGTACAGGACAAACGAGCACACTCGCATTCGCACAATGTACTGTAGAATCCCCACTTAACCTCAGCATGTTTTTGGACTGTGGGAGGAAGCTGGAGAACCCAGTTAAGAAGGAGTTTTAGCACCAGGACGAACATGCAAACTCCATGCAGAAAACTCGTGCGAAGGCAGGGATGCGAACCAGAGATCTTCTAGCTGCAAGGCATTGGTGCTAACCATCAATCCACTGTGCAGCCCCTGCTCCTATATGAGTTAGTCAATTCGTTTAGCTTCTAAGTACCAATTAAAAGAAGTATAACATATTACCTAAGAGTTAAATCAGTTGATCTCAGATAACGCTACAAACCGTAAAAAACTGAACTACTTTAAAATATTGGAGTTTGGTTGTGTCCATCAGTTTTTTAAGTCAAAGTGATTCATGTTTGTGATTTGCAAAGATTTTTCTGGGAGCGACTTATGTGCTGTTTCACAAGATCGTTGATTTATTTCCCCTCAGAGCCTCTGTACCAGACGTACCGTGCCACCGTCATCACAAAGGAGATCCGCCGCCAGACAGTTTGCCGAAACATCAGTAAAACCAGTGCCGACTACGCTATGGACTGGACCGCCCGACGCTCCGGGACTGGGGCTGCTGCTGCTGGAAATGGAGCACCCAGGGGCAGCCCTGTGCCCACACCAACCCAGAGCACCCTATGGCAGGACCTCCCAACTGTACGGGACAGTGGAGTGCTGGAGCAGCTCACTCCTGACCAGTGCAAGTACCAGGAGGTGAGGGATTTAAAGAGTGGAAACGAAGGAGAGGCTAATGTACAGAGGAGAGGAGCCATAAAAGGAAATCAATAAAGCTGAGAGGAGAAATGGGAGATGTAGCGTCAAGTTTTAAATCACATCTTAAAGTATAATTATATAAATTAGAGTAAGTCTGCCTCACTATACAACTCATCGCTGTGTATCGTATTGATTCACCTTGTATGGAGTTTATAAAAGCTTTTATCATTACGGTTTAATCTTTCCAACATGAGACAGGAAAGTCTTCCAGGAGAGAACTTGTTTGAAGTACAGGACTGATGCATTTTTAGCAGCAGAAGTAGCATTTTTGTGGAGGGAAATCAGACGATAAGTGTGGAAGTGTTCTAATGTGAGGCTTTAGGGAACATGCGATGTAGCCACAACATTCCTGGTTTGATCAGAACCTGAATCACATCCAATCTCAGGGAGAGAGGTAATATATAAAAGTAATGAAGGGCTTACAGATGAGCCAAGTCATTTTTGTTTTGAATAAAAAAAAAGTTTAAATGAAATTTTAAGATTTAAGATGTGTTTTCCTGCTGCACTCCAACAATGAAGGCAAAATGTTTAGAATTCTTTTTTTAATTTAGGAAAAATGAACATCAGATCATACCCAAAGTCATTTATCCATACACACTATTAGAATTTCAATTTGCGAAACAATTTGCCTGTACAGTTTCTGAAATAGATTAGCTGACACGAAACTGAATGGAAACAGCACCGTTTAGGAGGAACATTGTCGAAAAGGTTTTTTCTTCTCATGCATAATTCCACCTGTATTTGTTTTGTTAACGTTTTGCAGCTTTGTTTGGGCAAAACCTGGCAAATGCAGCTGCAAATAACAATTATTTCCATTGTCCATAAATCTGTTGATTATTTTCTGAATTAACTGATCTAACAAATGGCAGAAAATGGTCAGCAATGTGTATCTGTTTTACAGAACCCGATCTTCAAATGTTTTGCAACCCGAATATCTGCAACCAAAAACGAATGAATTTACTGTCCTAGTGGAGTAAAGACACCAGAAAATAATCACATTTAGGAAGCTCAAAGCAAAAAATACTCATCAAAATAGCTGGTGATTGATTTAATAATTGGCAACTAGTCAATTAATTGTTGCACATTTATTTGTGGGATATAATGGGTCACTTGTTTTTCCAACAACACTTAACCCTTTTAGATATGAATTGTGTGGAGGAGTGGGTTTCCCAGAGAAAAGATTTTTTTTTAATCAACCAACAATACTTCCATCCAAAATATATGCTTTTTTGGGAGTGTGTAAGTAGCATAAACAGGAAAACTACATTCAAAAAGAAGGGTTTATTTGTATCCCTTCTGTGTAAAACATAGTTTACTTTCTTCCCTGCCAGAGCATGTTTGAGGTTCTGACATCGGAGTCCTCCTATCTGCGATCCCTACGAGTTCTGACCGAACATTTCCTGGACAGCCGGGAGCTGGAAGAGACAATGATCATCAGGGACAGGAAAACACTATTCTCCAACATCCTGAGGGTCCGCGAGGTCAGCGAGAGGTAAGAAGTGACTCAGGGAAGGATGAAGGAAATGGAAAATTGGAGGATGATTTATGATTTGAACTGCCACAAGGTCACCTAGCAAAACATATCAAGAGATAGAATGCAACAGAAAAATAATACATTTCTGAATTGTATGGCCATGTGGGTTTTGTCTTTTTAAAGTTCATCAGATTTTTCCTACAGGGAAGTTCAAACCTTTGTTGTCTGATGCCACAGGTTCTTGAAAGACCTGGAGGACCGCATATTCAAGGACATCGTCTTCCCTGACATCTGTGACATTATCCACTACCATGCCCAGCACAACTTCCCTGCCTACATTGACTACGTTCGCAACCAGATCTACCAGGAAAAGACCTACACTACGCTCGTGTAAGAAACCGTGAATCAGTTAGAATTTAGTTGAGGGTTTATAGCAAAGACAAGATAGAAAGCTGTTAGCATTGCGAGCTGGATGGTCACATATTGTGCCCTTTTTCAGCACATTAATAAAAATCTCCAATGTCCCCAGAGTATGTCTTTCAGTATTTCAGCATTTCACCAATTCACCATGACTATAAATAGAATCCCTGGCTTCATCTCTGTTCTAAATGGGCTGTTTTAGTGTCTGTGACTCTGAAAACCGCTGACCAACTGCTGAACTAAAATTACAGCCCTTTCTTTAGCGCACATGCATGCTGAGCCAGTTTGTTCCTGCAGCTTATAAATGGCTATGAAGTGACTGCCAGTTAACATGTAGTCTTAGTGGGATGCATTTTAGTCACTTTTTCATACTCGCTCTGTTGACTGACAACAGAAATAGAAAAAAACATGCAAATGAGAACGGCTTTATTGTGAATACAGCTGTATTGAAATGCAGTATATAGAGAATGTGCACAGGGAACAGGAGAGATATATTCACATTTAAACACTGGCTGAGTGTAGGCTGCGCTGAAGCACAACAAATGATGACAACATATGTCCCACAGTGCAAGCACAAAGGATTTTCCGAGTGTTTTTGTGACATTGACGTTAACAATGGAAGTAATCAACTATCTGAGTGCACGAAGACTCTTGTATTCACTCCTGCAGTTAAGGGTTGAACATTTGGTGTGCTTTGCTTGTGACTCAGACATTTAGAGCACAAAGGGAACAGCTCTAAGAAGTAAAGAAACTTGGTGGACTGTGAGGCAGCTGCTAACAATGAATAGCTTACCTGGAAGCAGTGGGCAGTGAAGGGCGGGACTATAGAAAGTTTGAACTAGATGACTATTGGTTCATGGTGATACATTGCACACAACAGTAGACATAAAACATATTCATATTAGCAGCCTTTAGTCTGCATTCCCCAAGTTTGTACCAACTACAAAAAACAATAAAAATGGATTTTCACTAACTGTGTTGACTTGTACACAAGGTGATCATTGTTATCATGCTTGTCAACAGGAAGAACAACGTGCAGTTTGCATCAGTCATCACTCGTCTCCAAGAGTCACCTCAGTGCCAGCGGCTGCCTTTTATGTCTTTCTTACTGCTGCCCTTCCAGCGAATAACGCGCATTAAAATGCTTGTTGAGGTGAGCAACATCACGGGGATAGGTTTTTGCTTTTATTAATTATTTATAGGAGACCTTTTCAAATAGAGTTTGCTAAGTGCTTTGACAGACAAAGCATGATCAGAATGTAAAGAGGGTGAAACAACAACAACAGAAGCCAGAAAATTGTGATAAGCTGAAACAAGACAACAAAATATGCAAAAATGCAAAATGCCAGTATACACGAATAGAAAGAAATGAATGAATACAATGCAGACAATTATAAGAAATGTAAATATCGATGGCAACAGTAAATACAGCCAAGAGAGGATTAGCTTAGCATAAAGACTGAAACCTGGGGAAAACACATCCCTGGTACTGTGTCCAATCTAATCTCTGTTTGTGCCCCTCGTGTGTCAGCTTATATTAAGGTTACAGTACACAAAGAAAATTAACTGATAATGTTTGAAATCCACAGAAGATTTTTTTCTGAAGGTATCTCTAGAATCTCTTTAGTTTTAGTGAACCACTTTACCAAGTAATGTCTCTACACAAAGAAAGGAGCAAACCTGATAGAAAACACCTGTTTAAGCTATTCATCGGACTCGAGCTACTTGAATTTCAATAAAAAACTGGAAAAACTGGGACATTCTACAACGTTTGACCAGTATTATACATTTCATTTATGCCCTAACTACACATTTACTTAAAAAGTTGACTGAATTATTCAGTTGGAAGGGCTACATGTTATTGCTGAGGCAGATGTGAACCCGTTTGCTTCTGGTTTTCTTCATTTCAGTGTCTTAGTGTCACTGGAAACTGACAGGAATGAAGTTAGCTTGCGCAAGCTTTAAATATTTTTCCTAAGTGTCTAACAAAATGCCACAGTACATTGTGCATAAGTGACCCTTTTCTTTTCCATCTACAACCCAGTGAAAGGCAATAATCTGAGTCCATGATGGTATTTGGCTGTGTGGAATGTCCTCATTCCAGAGTAAATAGTCCCCACTCATGCTTCTCACTGCCGTTTGACCTCGGAGCAAACACACGAACACACCTTGCCTCAACCTTACGACCTTCGATGGAAAAGTATATCCTGCTGATGCTGTTTGTCCGTTGCAGAAATAGAAAGTTGCTGTTTGTCGTTTCAGAACATCCTAAAGAGAACAAAGGAGAAGACGAACGAGGAGCAGACGGCCTCCAAGGCTTTGGCTTCTGTGTCGAAGGTAAACAGTCCTCACTCGTCACCCTCCTATCTGCTTGCAAATTCATATAATTTGCCTCTCAAGTGCTTCGCATGACTCAGGAAACTTGACGTCAGCTATTGTGTGAATGAAGGATTTCTTACTGAAGGAGCTCTGCTGTGGCAGTGAGTCATTCATGTCACCGAGGCCAGTGGCTGTGAGAGGCAGAGTTAGTTCAAAGAGTCTGAGAGTCAGGATACTCCCAGTGAAGCACATATAATGATGAGAAAAGGAGAAAATGATCTCTTGACTGATTTCATAATGCCACCTTTTTTCACTCTTGTAATCACACAGATTATTGATGAGTGCAACACACAGGTGGGAAAGATGAGACAGATGGAGGAGCTGATTAATGTCTCTAAAACACTGGAGTTTGACAAGCTCAAGGTAAGCTCAAATCTGAATTCAGAATAAATGTGATTTTGTTAGCATTTAGCTTGTATTTCACTTATGTCATTCCAACTGAAAAGAGGTAAATGTTTCTTGCGGTCAGGCCATACCAATCATCTCTCAGAACCGATATCTGGAGAAGAAGGGAGAGCTCCAGGAAATGTCCAAAGGAGGAACTATCTTCAACATGAGGGCAAAGTTCACTCCTGTCCACCTCTTTCTTTTCAACGATTTGCTCGTCCTCGCTGCCAAGAAAGGGTAAGGCAGTTGACTGACTGAAATAAAAATTCTTGCCAAAGCAATAACATGCTGAGCGCTGATTATTCAGCTTTCGGTTTTGACTATTATGTAAAAATGATGATTAAAATTGCTCCTAATTATCTTGCATGTTTAACAGCTTTTGTTGTTTTTAACAGACAGAGTATCCATAATCAGTAGTGAACCTTTGCTATTTCTCCCTCCCTCCAACAACTAACCCTCTCCAGGGGGATTTAGTTGAGGGTTTGCCTTCGAATCATTATTATCCACTTCATTCTGGTCCATAAGGGGTGTACTGATAGCATTGCAAGAAAGGTGCCCAGGTCTTTGTGAAATGGTGTTTGGTTTTCCCGAGTGTGTGTTCAATTTTCTCTAGTTTCAGAAAGAACCTAATGCCCCTTATCCACCTTGTAAAACTGGGAGGAGATTACTTCTTCCAGCAAAGCAGATTAGTCCTTCTTGCAATCAAAGTCGTAAAGTATATGACCTCATTGGCCTGGCTTGTAATACGGAAGTTTTGTGGCAACGCACCAAATATGGCACAGATAGGGCTGGGTGATATTAGCATTCCATTAATCTTTGGATATCTGTCATAAAAGTTGAGCCAGAATGTGTGGAGTTGTGGGCAAGACCAGAACTAATGAATATGGTCTGCAGGATGGCCTTCACACTAATTATCAATCTGACAAAAACTATTACTTCTATGACAATGCTGTGCATTTATTGCTGCAGTCACATGAATCACAAACAGTTGTTTTTTTTTGCTTTGAAAGCTTTTCAGTCATAAGAACTTTTTAGATTTTTAATAAAAATGTAAAAGGATTATAATAATTAATATTAAATTATAAAATTATAATAAGTGCCCTCTTGACATAATATTGTATTGTCAACAATGTAATCCATATATTTATTATCAGCTGAATCAGTGTATTGCACTGCGCTAGTGCTTTGTGCCCTACATAATTAGGTGTCTTTGATTATAATTATGAGACAACTTGGCACCCAAATGCCAACAATTACACAATTAAGCACTGAAGTGTTCACACAGCTGCTTCTACATAATTCTAAAGTTGTAAAAGCCACTTTCCCATGTAAATTATTCTGTAAGATGAAGCTATTTACTAACCTCAGGGTTTAGCACTTTAATTGTGGTTCATCATCAAACATGTCAGCAGTAATAGTATTGATACAGGGTGACCCAAAAAATGGGAAATTTTTAACAATCCAATAAAACCAAGAGTGATGGAAGAACAATATTTTATTCATAGTAATTGAAACCTTAAAACATGCCATTTAAGAAATGATGGAATAATCACAATCGGACAAATCTGCCATTCTATGGGGCCAGGGGAGTTCTTCCCTGATTTTTTCTTGTGGGGCTGTCTCAAGAGTAAAGTGTACACGACTCGACCAAGAACTCTGAATGAGTTAAAACAGAGAATTCAGGATGAAATTCACAGAATCCCAGCTGAGATGTTGAAGCGGTCAATGAGGAATCTGAACAGCAGATTTCAAGAATGCATTCGTGCAGGAGGACGCCATCTACAGGAAGTAATTTAAAAAAAAAATTCCATCATTGTTTCTTAAATGGTATGGTTTAAGGTTTCAATTACTATGAATAAAATGTTTTTCTTCCATTACTCTTGGTTTTATTGGATTGTTTAAAAGCTCCCGTTTTTTGGTGTCACCCTGTATATAATGGGATTTGTACGCTCACTTCACTGATTGGTTGAATATTTATATTAGGGTTCTACATGCAAGATTGCAGCCAATTGTGTTAAAAATTCTCTCTCACTGTCGTAATATCATTTTAACAAAGAACGTGACCACTGAGCACAAATGAAACTGTGACTCATTAAATGAGTGTCCTCACATATGAAATAACTTCCTTAGGTTTAACAGGAAGTGGTACCAAATGTATGATAAACTTTACAGGAGGAGAAACGATGCCTGCCTTTGCCAGTAACACATTCCTGCTTCCCTTCTGCCCTACTTTGCCCTTCATGTACCTTTCGCTTTCATGTTTGTCCTCTCGAACAGAGCTGAGCGTTTCGTTGTAGTCGACCACGCCCATCGCTCTCTGGTGCAGGTACAGCCAGCAGATGAAGTTGGAGGTAGCGGCAGCCCCTACGAGCACTGCTTCAACCTCACTCTGCTCGAAAACCACCAGGGACGCATGATGGAGCGGCTCCTCAAAGCTCCATCCCAGTAAGTAGTTACTCTGTCTTTCACTGTAACACGTAAAAATCTACACATTAGGTATTTTAGAGTGATTTTGAAAGAATTTCTCCAACAACAATCTTTATTGCCAGCAAAACACAAACAACAGAAATGCAACATGAAGGCTTCAGCTGCCAAATGTCACTCTGTTTTATAGTTTTTAAGATCACGCTGTTTCTGTCAACAGGTCAGACATGCACAGGTGGATGGCCGCTTTCCCCAGCCCCACCAAACCAGACAGAGATGAAGATGAGGTCATTTATGAGGACTGGGGTGAGGACACACACACACAATGCACACTGAACGACAGCATCTCTTATCGATACATTCTTACCAGTGTGTGTGTGTGTTAGACTGTCCTCAGGTACAGTGTGTGGAGCAGTACATTGCTCAGCAAGCAGACGAGCTCACCCTGGAGCCCACTGAGATCATCAACGTCATCCGCAAAACCAATGAAGGTAAGAACTGCTTATTGGATTGATTATCGATCAGACTATCGCAGAAACAAGCGGACTGCCAAATGTAAAATAAGGTCAGAAAAGACACGTCACTGCAGCTGAATTTGCTCATTGTATCTCTGCGCCTTCCTTCTGTGATGTAAAATGCAACACAAACAAGCTTCTTATTCAAAAAGTCCACTTTTCTGAAATGACTGTCACTGACATGCTCCCTCCCTCAACTCTGCTTGCTTATATACCCTGATCCCCGTAACTGCCTCAATCCTCAACCCTCCACTTTAGCAGTTTATTGATTTGACTTTTCTTGCATGAACGACACAGAAACCTCCAATTCTCCCTTGTCTGTCCTGCTCCCCTTCCTCCTCCCATTCCTTCTCTTTGTCTTCCAGGCTGGTATGAAGGGAACCGCCTGTCCGATGGCCAGAAGGGTTGGTTCCCCATAGCAAATGTCATAGAGATCACCAACGAGCACGTGAGAAGGAGAAACCTCCGGGAGCGCTACAGGGTCATTCAGGCTGCGTGCATGGTTGCCAACAGCAAGGCCAACACCATTCAGTAGGATCTACGGATTGAAGATGTTTACATTGAAAAACTCTGACGAGGACAATAAATGGAGACAAACTTTTTAGAGAATTTACAATGATTATTTGGAGGGTTTATTTGTTGAAGTGTCGGTTTCTAAGAACAAGGAAATGAAAGAAGAAAGAAGAAGGATGCCTGTCATAAAACATCATATCAGATCTGCAGTCATAGTTACGCTACTGTACACTACAGGAACACAAAAGCTGAGGTGGATCATTGCTACAGACACTGAAAAACTATGCAGTCACTTCTTCCTGTACGCAAGTAGTGCTGCATTATTGGAGTGCTGCGAAACTGACAAATTCACATGCCAAACATTCTAGTCATTGCTCGAGCTAACCACATGCTGCGAAGAAAAGAGCTGAGTGTTACTGTAAACACCTTTTGGTGTCACAAAAATGAAATCCTCTCATACCTGCAATGCACGGCAACCTGTCGTGTGTCACTCAGGTAGCCAGAACACAGAATACTAGGAATTAACTGACAGAGGTGTTAATGTTAATCTATTACAGCAGCGAACAAACCTGTACAGATATAAACAGGAAGTGCCTTTTATTGAACTCAAAACACAGAACTGCACACCAAGACTTTCATCATAACCATATTAGGCACAAGAGCTGAATATGAATTTGCATGTAAATGTTGCCTGAGCTGTACTGCCATTTTTTTTTTCAGTACTCCTGCTGTCGACTAGCTTGTTAGCTTGCGCCAGTAGTCATCGTGGGGTAATTATATACTGTAGCGCCCCCTGCAGGTTGTGGTCAGTGAAGACTGGTTATTGTGGATACATTGTAAATGTGTTGTAAATTATGAGTGGTAGTACTTTTAATAAAAACATCATGTTTTTTACCTAGGTGTTTGTTTCTCAGTAACAGAGGCTTAACGTTTTCACTGAACACTGATAGCTGGAAAATTCTAAAGTTATGTAATGCAAATATGGGAATATTGTTTTCAGTGCAAGAAAATAAATTCTCATCCTACAAGAATTAGGGGTTTTAAGGAATACTGGCTTAATGCCATTCAAGTTGTAGGCTTTTCTGAGAAGCCAGTACAAAAAAGTGTAAACAAAATTCTTAACTAGTAGTCATACTGTCCTCCATAGACTAAATGCCTCTGTTCTATCTGAAACAGCTAAAACTGGTGGAGCCCATGTGGTTGTAGGTACAGTTGCTAGTTACTTATAAGCAGCCTTCCTTGGATACTGCACATCAGTACAGACATGCTTGTTCTACCTCAGGAGAAGTGAAGTAATTAAGTGTAGGGTGGGCGGCTTTGGTCCGAGTTCACTGGTGGCTCCACAACACTACAAAGGTTCATTTGGGCAGCAGGAAAGCTCTCATCTCTTTGTAATGACTCTTGGTGGTGCAGTTTCAGCAGGTTGGTAATGGCCTGGTCCTCCTCCTGGGTGAGCTGGATGACAATCCGTCTGGGCGGCAGCAGAGGGTCTGTGGGGATATTCTCCAGGTGGGACTGCCCAGGTCTCTGGTGGGGTATGGTCCGGATCTGAAAGGGTCTTGATGGTTTGGTGGCGCCAGGCAGGTGGACATGACGGGTGGTGGAGTGTTGAGCTGGGAGCAAGCAAAATGTATTTTTGAAGCGTAATATGATGGACACAGTTGCAAAAATATTGCCTTGTTTGTCTTTAAAAACCATGTCATTTTATTGCCATGCTTATATTTGTAGAAATGTATTTTTATTCACATGTATAGCTGCTGCTATATCCTGACAGTGAAAACACACTGCCCCCTCCTTGTCCTTGGTCTCAATTTCTTCAAATCCCCTTGGTTTAGGGTCTTAGCTTTGTCTGACAGGACTGAGCCAATCTTATTAAATGTCTTCGTCTGTCTGAGCCCTTCCATAAGCTCTACCCTCTGCACCTCCACTCCCCAAAAGAGCAAAGAAACCAGGCTGCTAGTGAGGAAACATCTTCATTGGCCCAAACCTGTGATCAATACATCTACACAATGCAATTAACATGGACATTTTATTGTGTTATATACTTAAGCATTAAATTAAATGTGATTACAGTCTGTATTTGAGGGAAAAGGACTGACTTTGGAAACATATCCACAAGCTATGCATAATAGCACCACCAAATATGGTGAGAAATACAGTGACAAAAAGTGCTGGTGAAACTTCATTACCTTTAGGATTTAAAGACAAAGGCTTCCTTCAAACCTAATTTAAAATGTGTTTGTTTTTACCATCCAGGGACCAAATCCTATGATGACCTCTGTCTGAACGAATGTCTCCATGGCAACTAGTGTTTTGCAGAGAAGTGCTAACTTACCCTCATCCCACTAGGTAAAATAGGGATCCTGCTCCCACAGCCCAGAGTAGGGTCAGTGTAGAAGATCTCAGCAGGGATGATGGGATGGGCTGAGGATAAAGCATTGAATCATCAAAGAGGGTGCACAGCTGAATGAAGCCTGCCTTTCACTAATAGTGCATTTAAAAGAAATAGAACATTGTGAAAGTTAAATATTCTCCATCAGTTATTCAACAATGAGAAAAAAAACATGTTCTAGCCTTATCACAACTAACGTTAAATATTTCAAGCCCTTTTTTGTAGCGATTTTACGGCTTATAACTAATGAAAATCAGAAATTTGTGATCTCAAATTATTAGAATATTTCGTTTCTAATAAAAAAACAAAGATTCACAAAACAGAAATTTACAACTCCTGAAAAGTATTTTTATTTAAGCTTTTAATATTTCTTTGGTACTCTTCTAACTACTGCCTGCCTCAATGCAGCACTGCCTCAACCCGTGGCTCTGCTGAGGTGTCATTGAAGCCCAAATTGCTTTGACAGTGGTTCTCAGTTCGTCTGTATTTTTGGGTGGAGCGTCTTTCCCTTAGCAATTTCCCATATGGGGTTCAGGTCAGGTGAGTCGGCTGGCCAATCAAGCACAGTAATATCATGGTCAGCAAACCATTTGGTAGTAGTTTGGTCCCTGTGGCCAGGTGGTAAGTCCTACTGGAGAAGGACATTTGAATCTCCAAGCTTGTCAGCAGATGAAAGCATGAAGAGGACTGAAAAGAGGTCTTTGGACCATTGATCGACAAGTCCATTTCTGATGTTCTATCTCTGGTTCAGGAGTAGCTTGATATTAGGAATGCAACAGTTGTAGCTCCTTTCCTGAAGGCATCTGTGCTTGGTGGCTCTAGATGTACTGACACCAACCTACACACGTGGACAAAATTGTTGGCACCCCTCAGTTAAAGAAGGAAAAACCCACAATTCTCACTGAAATCACTTGAAACTCACAAAAGTAACAATAAATAAAAATTTATTGAAAATTAAGTAATCAAAAACAGCCATTACTTTTGAATTGTTGATTAACATAATTATTTAAAAAAACAAACTAATGAAACAGGCCTGGACAAAAATGATGGTACCTCAATAAAAGATTGAAAACTATTTGACCAGAGTGACATGATTAACTCAGGTGTGTCATTTAATTGACATCACAGGTGTTTCCAAACTCATAATCAGTCAGTCTGCCTATTTAAAGGGAGACAAGTAGTCACCCTGCTGTTTGGTGAAAAGGTGTGTACCACACTGAACATGGACAACAGAAAGCGAAGGAGAGAATTGTCCCAGGACATCCGAAAAAAAATTAGACAAACATCTTAAAGGTAAAGGCTATAAGACCATCTCTAAACAGCTTGAAGTTCCTGTGACAACAGTGGCTCATATTATTCAGAAGTTCAAGACCCACGGGACAGTAGCCAACCTCCCTGGACGTGGCCGCAAGAGGAAAATTGATGACAAATTGAAGAGACGGATCGTTGGAATTGTATCCAAAGAGCCCAGAGCAACCTCCAAAGAAATTAAAGGTGAACTCCAAGGCCAAGGTACATCAGTGTCAGATCGCACCATTCGTCGTTGTTTGAGCCAAAGTGGACTTCATGGGAGACGACCAAGGAGGACACCACTGCTGAAAAAAACTCATAAAAAAGCGAGACTGGAATTTGCAAAAATGCATGTTGACAAGCCACAAAGCTTCTGGGAGAATGTCCTTTGGACAGATGAGACCAAACTGGAGCTTTTTGGTAAGGCACATCAACTCTATGTTCATAGACTCAAAAACCAAGCATACGAAGAAAAGAACACTGTCCCTACGGTGAAACATGGAGGAGGCTCAGTAATGTTTTGGGGCTGCTTTGCTGCATCTGGCACAGGGTGTCTTGAAAGTGTGCAAGGTACGATGAAATCTGAAGACTATCAAGGCATTCTGGAGAGAAATGTGCTGCCTAGTGTCAGAAAGCTTGGTCTCAGTCGCAGGTCATGGGTCTTCCAACAGGACAACCATCCAAAACACACAGCCAAAAACACCCAAGAATGGCTGAGAGAAAAGCGTTGGACTATTCTAAAGTGGCCTTCTATGAGCCCAGATCTGAATCCCATTGAACATATGTGGAAGGAGCTGAAACATGCCATTTGGAGAAGACACCCATCAAACCTGAGACAACTGGAGCTGTTTGCTCATGAGGAGTGGGCCAAAATACCTGTTGACAGCTGCAGAACGCTCATTGACAAATACAGAAATCGTTTAATTGCAGTGATTGCCTCAAAAGTTTGTGCAACAAAATATTAAGTTATGGGTACCATCATTTTTGTCCAGCCCTATTTCATTAGTTTGTTTTTTTTTAAATAATTATGTTAATCAACAATTCAAAAGTGATGGCTGATTTTGATTATTTAATTTTCAATAAATTTTTATTTATTGTTACTTTTGTGAGTTTCAAGTGATTTCAGTGAGAATTGTGGGTTTTTCCTTCTTTAACTGAGGGGTACCAACAATTTTGTCCACGTGTGTAAGTCCTTGAGAAGATCTCCAGGGTCCTTCAATCATATTTTCCTGACAATACTCTCAAGGCAGCAGTCATCTCTGTTACTTGTGCACCTTTTCCAACCACACATTTCACTTCCACTCAGTTTTACAACTATGCAGCATGCTGCCAACATCCAACTGTTCATTTCAGCAACCAACCTTGAAGTCAGAAATCCTCTCCATGATTGTGGTTAAGTGTTTGTACAGTTTCACTACTAATTTAGTCAAAGTTGAAATGAAATATTCGAATATTTTTGAGATATTTCAGTCCTAATTTTCATCATCTACAAGCCATAATCATCACAATAATAATCTAATAATATAAAAACTTGAAATAGTTCACTTAACGTGTAATAAATAATGTAATCATGGGATTTTTTTAAAGATGCTCTGGTACAGGAGTGTCAAACTCATTTTAGGTCAAGGGCCACATTCAGCCCAATCTGATCTCAAGTGGGCTGGACCAGTAAAATCATAATATAATAACTAATAGAAAATGACAAATTCAAAATTTCCACTTTGTTTTAGTGCAAAATAGTACATTCTAACAATATTCACATTTAATGTTTTTACAAACATTGTGAAAAACCTGAAATTTCTTCAGAAAAATAAGTGCAATTTCAACAATATTAAACCTCAGTTTATCATTTGTGTATCACAACTTACAGCTCTAAGTGTTTACAAAGGCACAAAACATTTAGTTTCAGATATCTGGAACTGAACAATATGACATTTTACAAGTTGTCAAGATCTAGAAGTTATTGTAAATTCCCATTCATTTCCAAATCTGTGTAGTAATCCTGACACATCACACCACACAAACTAAAGTGGGAACTATCAAGGAAGAAGGTTCAGTTATTCCCCTGCCTTGTAAATGTATAAAATGTATACATAACAAATGCTTAAAAGCAACCAACAATAAGGTTAAACCAAACCAAACTCGGTCATCCTGAAGCTACTGACTCACATTATATCGCACAATGTTCAGTGTCTTTAAATATTTTCACAGTAAGTATTCATTTTTACTTCTGTAATCTTCCCCCTTTGCAAAGTCCGCGTAATGTACAGTCCGCGGGCCGGACTGTACATTCTGGCGGGCGGGTATTGGCCCGCGCGCCTTATGCTGGACACCCCTTATCCAGTACATTTAGTTAGAAATGTCTCACCTATTTGGCTGTCCTGCTGGTCTGTATCACCTGCAGCCGGGTACAGAGGCAGGAAGGAGGGATGGTGCAGGGTCCTGCTGGAGATGGAGGGCAGGACCTTCTGCCTGGGGCTCTGAGGACAAACACCGGTCAGCTGATTGAATCACCGTCTGCATGTGTAGCCAAAGTTTGAGGTACAAATTGAAAACTTACGTTCATCACCGTTCACTGTTACAGCCCGAAGACGATTAAAAGGAGCAACAAAGCTGACTCACGTGGTGTTTAAAGAACAAAAAGAAAGAACACAAATCCTCTTTTTTTTTTTGGCTGTGTTTTGTTTGGGATGACAAACAGCGACACCTTCTGGTGCATAAGATGCATTTGACTGATGAGGATAGCATGCCCAAACATCAGGTAAGCCTTAAATCCCGGTATTGTTTAATAATGCCTACAAAAACAATTTGAAGTTTCCCAATCCTATAATGTTGTCCTGAATTTACACTTCTATTAAAAAGTTTGGGGCCACTTAGAAATGTACTTATTTTGAAAAGAAAAGCAGTGTTTTTCATTGAAGACGATATTAATCAGAAATACAGTCCAGACATTGTTAATGTGTTAAATTACTATTCTAGATGGAAACAGCTGATTTCTAATGGAATATCTCCATAGGGGTACAGAGGAACATTTCCAGTAACCATCACTCCTGTGTTCTAATGCTACATTGTGTTAGTTAATGGTGTTGAAAGGCTCATTGATGATTAGAAAACCGTTGTGCAGTTATGTTAGCACATGAATAAAAGTGTGAGTTTTCATGGAAAACAAGAAATTGTCTGGGTGACCACAAACATTTGAATGGTAGTGTACTTTATCAATCCAAGAGACACAAGGAAATGTTTCTCAATAAGGCTGTACATCTAAAACAATTATTCTTAACCTTGATTTTGCTCCTAAATTGCTCTAAAACATTTTTATTTCATTGTAGAAACAACATTCTCCCACACATACATGCAGTATTAGTGTACATGTAGTCTATATTGTATAGTCAAACTGAAGACATCAAAACTATGAGATCACACACAAAGCAACATTCATTAGCAATACTTTAACATGAAAATCAGTCACAAAAGTTCAGTCTGAGTCATTCCCAGAGGAGAATTGTGAGGTGCAGCGTTGCAAGTGTGGCGTTTGTTTTACCATAATGCAGTTTTCTGCTGTCTCATCCTCATGTAAACAATCCACATGCACTTGGTCATCCACGTGACGTAAATAAAAATAGGACTGATTTCCTTTATTTCTGCATTGTACAGTTTTGACACCAACCTGCACATTGTAGGTGTTTTCTGTGGCGGACAGCATCAGCATGGTCACACCGACTGATCCACAGCTATGCAGCTCCATATACAGCAAACTGTTATTCTCTGTGTGTTCTGACAGCTCTCTATCACGACCATTCCAGGGAGAATTTTAAAGAGTTTTAAAGGGGCCCTTAAAGACCATGTACACCCTGTCATGGAAACGGTATTCCCTGATGGCTGTGGCCTCTTGCAGCAGGATACTGCGCCAAGTTGCAAAGCAAAAATGGTTAAAAAATGCTTTGAAGAGCACAACAACGAGTTTGAAGTGTTGTCTTGGCCTCCACATTCCCAGATCCCATATGTAGGATGCGCTGGACAAACGAGCTTGATCCACGGAGGCCCTACTTCACAGCCTTCAGGACTTAAAGGATCTGCTGCTAACATCTTGGTGCCAGATACCACAGCACACCTTCAGGGATCTAGTGGAATCCATGCCTTGACAAATCAAGGCTCTTTTGGTAGAAAAAGGGGACCAACACGATATTACAAAGTGCTCATAATGTTTGGATCACTGGCAAGAGGTGTATGCTGAATCTCTAACGATATCAGTGATCAGTGTCTTTTTTTAAATGTCAGCGTTCTGAAAATGTTTTGTTCATTTGTTTTGTTTTCCTCTATGGATCACCCCCATCGGTTGGTGCTCTGCTTGAATGGAAAGATGGAAAAATAGACACAAGCGTTACATGTGTATGGAACCACGAGGAACCTTTGACCTTCCTCTTATTATTAATTAAAATTAGTCAGTGAGTTTTTGGTATGGGTTTTGGTACACTTAATGCGATTTATAAGATTATTTGATTAATCGTTAATGCTGTCTGAAGTACACAGGCAGAACATTTGCTGAGGACAGTGTTGGAGCATTCACCCTGTATTTGTAAGAAAAAAATGGTTCTGACATCTTGTATATAACATGTATATGTATTATTGTACAGAATGAATATTTCATGGTTGTAATTTTGAAACACTGACTTAGTTTCATTCCAAATTTTGCCTGATTTGTATGACTTAGCATGTGACCCACTCTACCTTTCTAAATATTTAAAGCCTAACTAGCTCGTAGTATCTGGTTGCAGTCTGCACAGAAACAGAGAAACTGCATCCAACAATGGCCCAGCTCGTGTCTTCGGTCGGACAGTTCTGCCAGATGAATGTATTTGTGTGCCTGGTGCTCTGCCACCTGCTCTTCGTTCTGCTGGGAGGCCTGGTGTTCACAGCTGTGGAAAAGCCTTTGGAAGAAGAACTGAGAGCTGAGGTGGAGGAGCTGCGTCGCTCCTTCCTGCAGGAGAACCCCTGCGTCGAGGAGGGCCTACTGGGCGAGCTGCTGCAGAAAGCTCTGTCTGTCCACAACAGTGACGTAGCTGTTCTGAAGGCCGACGCAGACGAGAGGCGCTATGACTTCACATCATCGCTCTGCTTTGTCATTGCCACTTTGACCACCATGGGTAAGACTGAGTAGAGAGAATATAAGATGAATGAAAAGAGCTGCAGCTACTTATTGTCAAACATACTCAGTTTGCAATGATACAAAGCAGAAACCCTCACATTATATATGGTACAGTTTTCCATTTAATAACTTATTCATCCAAATTCTGATCTTGATCTTGGGAGCAATGGTTTGACACAAAACTATTTGAAGCTCCACTCACTATCAATTTTTTAAGCTTTTGATCAAATCTCAAGGTCTTCCTCAGTAGGTGAAGTTTACTCTGTTGTTGTAGATCTTCATCTACTTTACATGATGAGAACAGTGCAAAATGCATCCGCTGAACTTTGAGATAGATTGAAAGGCTCAGAAATAAATTTGAAAGCACTTTTCTACTTTCAGATTAAAAGGTCAGTGTAATTTTTTAGGATTATGTTCTAGGGGGTGTTTTTCTACCTCTATCTGACAGGATGGGGAGAGGAAATCATTTGACATTTAGGTTAAATTCCAGAGAGTGTACTAACTCCTTTTGTGTCCTGCAGCTGAAAATAATATTTTTCCGAAATGTTTAGCTCATCATATCAAGCCTAATTTGCTGGTTTGTTTCCTTTCAACCTATAGTGCCTATATGCTCATCTGCCACATGAACAATATTATTTTACTAAAATTTAAATACATTGAAAATGTAAAAAATTCTATATTTGCATGTTTTTATAGTGTTGCCCTTGAACTAACATACATTCACTTCCTTCACAGGTTCTGACTCTTACACCCTAAAGTCAGATGAGGCCAAGCTCTTCTGTATCTTCTACTGCACCCTAGGCATTCCCCTCACCCTGTTCATCCTCACCCGCCTCTCTAACCTTCTCCTTCTCCCTGTTGTCACCCACGCGCCTCTAAACTATCTACACTTTTATTGGGGTTTGCCATATAACCGGGCTGCCCTCGTCCATGCTGTCCTCCTCACGGTGCTTGTTGTCACCCTCCTTTTCCTTCTGCCAACCTTCCTGATCTCTGCAATAGAGCCGGACTGGAGCCTCTTGGATGCCCTGTTCTTCTGCTTTGTCACTCTAAGCACTGTTGGCCAGGGAGGGAGCTCTCTGGGGAGGAGCTGGGGGCCGGCAGCCAAGGAAACACTGGAACTCCTCATCACATGTAACTACAATGATTATTTGCTTGTAACAGTATTACTATTATGGGTCAGTTAAAAGTTCAAATTCAACTGCTCTCAATGGTTTTCCTTCAATTTTTTGCAAATTTTAGCAGTACAGAACAAACTACATGAATCCAAATGATGCAACAACACATTGATTTGAGTGAAATGCATAAAAGGAAAAAATGTTTCATATTTTAGATTCCTCAAAGTGGCCAATGTTGGTCTTGATGACAGCTTGGCACACTGCTGGCAACAGCTTTACTAACTCAGTGGGGTCATCACTTTGAGTCCTTTGGTCTGATGGGTTCAAGAAATATTGGGTTCCAAATTATCTTAGCATCAGAACACATGGAATTATAACAGCTAGACCCAGAGGACAGGGATGCTAAGACTGAAAATGTGTCCAATCCTGTAATCATAGTGGAGGACAACTTGAACACCTGAAGATATCCTGGAAAAAAGACTGGTTAGTGAGAATTTCTACATTTCTCTGACATCAACCAATATTAACAGAGAAGCGTCAACAGGTATTTTGTCTTCCTTTTTCAATGCTTTTGTAAAGACTGTATCTAATGTCTTTCACAGAAGTTCAGCCGCTGTTATTGTATAAGTCATTTCCTGGCATTTCCTTGCAGATGACATCATGGCTGGGAGCTCATATTGTATGTGAAGTGAAGTGAAGTGAAGTGAGATGGGAAGTAATCTAGGAACCACTTGTGCTTGTTTGGGAACATTTCCCCCCTAACTACCATGTTGCAATATAAGAATCCTTGTAGTTTTCACTGTAGAAAACTTTAATCAAAAAATAATTTAGAACCCAGTATTTCTTGAATTCATCAGACCAAAAGGAACAAGTGATGACCCTAACCAGTGATCATCCTATAAGGCAAACTGCATACTCGGTGTCAGACGGTGAAGGTTGCCTGCTTCAACAGTGCTTGAACGGCAGCTTTTTAACTGTCTTCAGACACCGCAAGACGGAAGCAGTCGCGTCGATCTCTCAAACTTCCACCGACAACGTCAAATATTCCAACTTTTAAGTACGTTAAAGCATCAGCTAGCTGAGCTATCCTCACACACTTAGCTTGGAAGCTAACTGTTTGTTTTGCTAACAAGCCACTTGGTTCATGCAGTATGAACCCAACATTATATCGACCAATGAAGAATATTGACGCCCTAAGGTGAACACATCTAAACATCTTAACTTATTAAGTAAAATATGTACATACATGGTGTCAAATGTTCTCCAATAGCAACATTTTAGTTGTAACAGGTGTCAAGTTTGATTTAAGCTCATAAAGGAAAACTGGTACAAACAACATTGCACATCCCTGTGCAGTTAAATTCAAGCAAATCCTGCCTGCTGCCAAGAGCAAACAGTGGTGATTGTATGGCTCTACAGCTCCTTTGACTAATATTTACTCAAGTTTAAACAAACATGGCCAAAATGACAGTTTTTACAATGAAGTGAGTCACTGATAGACGACTCCGAAGGTGGAAGCGGGTGTAGCTTCCAGTGGTGGCGGTTCACTAGTAACTACTCATATACAGTATACAACAGAAGTCATGTTGTGCCAGTTTAGATCTACTAAAAGATGTACATTTGCAGCCCCCACAGTGGAAAATAAAGCAACCAAAGTCAGGTTAAAAAAAAAGAAGTTATTTTTTCATTAGAACTCTTGTGTGATTTGGGCGGTGTTCCTTAGATCATTATCGTGCTGAAATATTTCTTTTCTGCCAAGCTTCTGCAGACTAAGAGTCATCTGTCAGCCAGTATTTTGGTTTAACCATAGACATTTAAGATGCCATTTATGAATGCCACCTCCCCAACAAGTTTTACAGGGCATTTTTCTTGGATTCTAATCATAGCGTTTGACGTCATACAATGTCCTTCACATTATCTGAGTTGTCACAGAAACTCTGATTTCAACAGATAACTCCTGTGCCAAGTCTGAAGCCCTTGCATGTCTGTGTATCCGAGGTAGATTGTAGAAGCAGTGCACCATCTGTAGTGTTATTTTAGAAAAACAGCCACTGCAGCTTTGTTGCTTTTGTGACTAATTACATTTTACAGCTCCTCTAGCAATTCTTCCCTATGTGGAGCCATGATGCTCATTCAGATAGACACAGGCCGTAAGTCCAAAACTGGGAAAGCTGTGGTGTTCACAGCTCATTTTATAACCACGTTCATGCAAATAGGCTACAGGTCTTTCAACTTGTGTGTCAGTAACCACAACTGTTGCTCTTGTTGCATTGACTTTCTGCTTTGGGGCCTGCATTTTTAATATAACCTTTCTGAAGTATTTATTTTTCCATTGTTCATAAGTGGAGATATTTTACCATCTTAGACAACTTAGAAATAATACAGTTGATGCAGTGAAAATTGATGAAATATTACACAGGCATGCACTCACTTCGGTTGCATACTGTAACACTGTAATATCTGTGTGTAGCAGTCATTGTGTATTTATCTTTTGGAAGGAAGCAATCTGTGCAAATGAGCATTTAACAGCAGCTACAGGGTGAAAATAGAAAAGAAAAGAGAAAAGACAGTAGAAAACATAAATCATCTCCCAAATTCATTTATAGTGACAACAGTTCCCCTCGGATCTAAAAAGCTTTTGTGCGTCTTGAAGCACAGTGTTGATTTTCTAACCTGCAAACAGTCTCATCCATGTAATTTTCTGCTGTTTTCAGTTAAAAAAAAAGTCACCTAAACCCACTCTATACTATCTACTCAGCAGCTGACATCTGATCGATACAGTTAGAGACAACTGGAGAACATAGGAGAACATTTAGCAGCGACATTTAGGAGCTGTTAAAGACCAAAAACAAAGCAAAACAAAAACAAAAACAAGAACAGAATATTAGATCATCATAGAACATCATATGGGCACAAATATGGCCCCAAAATAACTGCAAATGTTGCTCTGTTGGGCAGTTTGCTTAAACAATAGCAGTAGCAGTGTTAGATATACGAGATTGAATGAAATAATTTGATGATTCAAACATAGATTTCAAATAGTAAAATCTTTTCAGGGTAATGCATGGATCAAAAAGGCTCATTTCCATTGTGTATACCTACATGCAGTGGTGAGGTAGCATGCCGTCTACTTAGACTATTTCAAATTTAATCTTACAAAAAGTATGTACTACAGCTGCTCTTATAAAATCTGTACTGTTTTATGCAATACACATACAATTGGAATTATAGTGCATCATCAATAATTGTACCTTAAACTTTTACTGCCTCATTTTGCAATGTAAAATGAGCTGTGGTCTAACTGTGCACTCTTAGTAGCTAAAGCATGGGCTTGTTCTAACATCAGTATTACATCTAACAAAGTTGATAATGTGACCCTAGATATGATGGTAAATAAATCTTTTTTCTCGCTTCAGCTTACCTGCTAGTTGGCCTGTTGGTGATCCTTACCTTAAAGGATACTGTCCTGGAGGTTCCCCAAGTGCGTGCCATGATGAGAATCTTCTCTGGTCAAAAGTACAGAGAACTTGAAGGTGTTCATCTTAATGAGCTTACAGTAAATGAAGAAAACTGCGAGGAGGAGCCTCAGTACACCCAATCCATCTGTACCATCTCCTCCACTTCATTCAAGCTGATGAGCTCCTGTCCAGAGATCCACACCAACAGTACCACTGTAACTCCTGAAACCACCTGATCTTCAGAAGTGGACCTCAGACTGCCTTCAGCTTGTGATCTTACACCTTTTAAATGTCTCGACATTCATATGCTCAGTGCACTCTTCTTTGGCCCAAAGCTAAGTGAATTCAATCCATGTCCGCTGAAAGTAAATTTCAACAATAAAACTAAAGTATATCTTTCTTCATTGTTCCCACATTAAACTGTAGCTCATCAGTGCAATGAACTGTCACAGCCACTCCAATTATTATCTGCCTTTGTTTGGTTTTAGGGATAATAATGATTCTTTGTTTTGGAAGGTGTATGGTGCATCAGTGAATGTAAGCAGGAGATTATTGTTTGCTAACTTGGGTTTTTTAGTCCATATTAGGCAATATTTTAGCAAATCTTTATTAAAATATGTCATAATTATCTATCAGCAGTTTCTGTTTGTAAAATACCCATGGATCTTTAGACAGTTATCTCTGGCTTACTATAATAATGGAACAACTTAAAAACCTGATTATTCTCTTGCAAGTTCAGCCCTTAGAGTGGATCTGTTTTTTTTCCCCCATTTTTTTTGTCTGTGATTTCTGCAGATTTATGGAAGTTTATTCAAGATAATAATTTCCTTGGAATGTCTATGTGACACTAAATCAGAACTGAAAGCTGATTTTATGCGGATTTTCCTGAGGTGTGACTGAGAAGGAATTGTGGCGTAAATCACGGCAAATGGACACTAAGGGTTTTAGATCATTTTCAGTGCCTCCACGAGCAGCAACCACATCAACACACAACACAGTAACCCCCTGTCATTTTACAAGCATTGGTAAACACATGCCTAACCCAACATTTTACTGTGATACTTACAATTATTCAGATTTTGGGCCAGTCAATCCTTGAATGTGGTGCCTCACATTGTATATCTGGTTCTGGGTTTATTGAATATTTGACAAAAAGTACAGCACTTTTATGAGTACAGGCACAAACATATTAATAAGATTAGCTTGATGCTACCTGTAGGTGTGTTATCCCTTTAAACCTGAATTCACAGATTTTTTTTGGCCACATAGGGGCAGCGTAAGACAGTGAACACAGCATCTGAGATGCTATTGCCTTAAGGTGAAGGCTTTAGCCTGTGTCCATCCAGAGAACATAAAAAACATCAGCATTCATGTGGAGCTGTGACTGTCTGATGAATGTAAATAATTTCCCTTCCTTTTAGCTGTTTGCTAATGTTATGTTTGTCTGCAGTCGAGCAGGTAGTGCACAGTGGGGTATATCAAAGATTTTTCACAGACAGCACCTGCCTTCTGAAAGTAAGAAGCTTGTTTCTGTGATATGGAACCAAAGCATGAAAGATGCAGATCAGAAGAAAACAATAAGCTGAAGCGGAAATGCAAAGAAGAACAGAGTGGACCTGCAATACTGGTCATAATTCTTTTAGTTCATTTGTGTGAATGTCTTCATACACACTTCATATTATCATGTAAATCTGTGTAGTGCTGCTTTAAATAAAGTAAAAAGGAAACCACAATGGGTAGTTATTGCACTAACAAGGTGACAGGAAAACTATTTTCTGTCTTTCCATCAACATATACTTTATCAATCCAAGAGAAATGAGGAATTCTCAATAGACTGTACATCTAAGATAATAATTATTGGCCCTGATTTTGTTCCTAAATTGCTCCAAAACATTTTTATTTTATTGTAGAAACAACATTTTCCCACACATACATGGAGTATTAGTCAACATATAGAACCACACTAAAGACATCAAAGCTATGAAATCACACACATAGCAACATATAGCAGCACACATTCATTAGCAATACTTTAACATGTCTGTGCTATCCATGCCCAGAGGACAATTTAAACACCCTCCTGAACATTGTGAGGTGCAGCCTTGCAAGTGTGACGTTTGTTTTGCCATAATGCAATTTGCTGCTATCTCATCCTCATGTAAAGAATCCACGTGCACTTGGTTGTCCATGTGATGCATTGTTCAGTTTTGACACCAACGTGCACATTGTCTGTGTTTTCTGTGGCGGACAGTATCAGCATGATCACACTGACTGATCCACAGCTATGCAGTTCCATGTACAGCAAACTGTTATGCTCTGTGTGTTCTGACACCTGACTATCATCAAGGTTTTCAGTAATATGCGCTACAGTAGTTCTTTAGTGGGAACTTTTACGACTCACATGCATCAGAGAGTGGTTCACTGGTTGTCCTTTCTTGGCCTACAGTTAGTAGTTATCCACCACTGCATACTGGAAACATACCATGTTTTTTCGGAGATACTCTGACAAAGTCGTCTTTATGTCAGACTCTTTGGCTGCCCATTTTCCCTGCATCCAACACATTAACTTCATCAGTGTAAGCTACTCCTGTTATGGTTTTAATGCTGTGTCTGATTGGTGCATATTCTGTTTTTCCTTTCTGACTGACTGGCAGCATGCATAGGACTGACCACAAGATGTCCCAACCAGTGCATGTGTTAGTTGTGGGGAAGTTTTGGGGAATATATTGAAGGACAAGATGTGTTGACAGACACATACAATTCATAACAAGATCTTGGTTTCTTAATGTTTGTGTCCCTCAGCCATATTGATAATAATATGTGTAAATGTCAAGTAAAGATTTTTAATGAAGCCTTTCAGTTCCTGTAGCATCAGCAGCCTCAGTGTTGTTGTGTGTGTTGATAAGATGGGTGTGGGACACACTTAGCTTCAAACTGTGCGAACAAACTTATCAAACAGCTTTGTAATTCAACCTGCTAACCGTAGCACTAAGATCCAACCGCTAGAGTCAGCTGGGTGTAACAAAATAATCAGATATAATTGGTTTGTATTTCTTTAGCTAGTTCTCAAACTAGCTAGTTCTTTAGCTAGTTCTCAAACTAGCTAAAGAAAGACAAAAAAGCAACTCCTTAGCCAAACATAAACACAATAGCACCCATAACTAACAACAACAAAAAAAACTAAACTAAAAGTTCCTCAAAAACACATGAACACACAGGACAACATATAACTCCTACACTAAATTGAATAGCTGCCAAATGAAGTTCCAGTCCTCACTAAGACATGGATAACTTCCACATTAAATGACCAGCTGCCAACAGAAGCTACAACACACACACACGCAAGTAACCTCTCCACTAATTCTGCAAGTACCAGTGCAACTCTTTCTTCTTTCGACAAAGCCATATTTAATCTGTGGTGACAAGAAAATTATAGTTAATGAGATTTCCTATGTGTCTAGACTTTAGGGACTTTATATATTTTAATACTTACACTTTTTGATTTGTCTTCAAACCTGCCTGTCATTTTGGAATATTTTTTAAAAAGACAATATGATTTCAAACTGATCGGCAGGATTTGGGGTTCAAACAGTTAAAGCTCATTTTAACACATGCACATACATTGACAGTTTGCATCACTAAGATTTCAAAGCACGTCCAGCCCAATCAGCAATTTAAAGAAGTGTGAAATGCAGGTCATAACGTCCTGCAGCCACACAATGATGATGGACTTTATGGTGAAGTAGAAAAGAGCTTTTTTTTCTTCAGGTTTTGCATTTCAGAATAAATAAAAATTTCATATTCAAAGATCCAAAATGTCTTCTAGCAAAACTTGAGTTTTCTGGACTTTTGACACATACTAAATTCAAATTTGGTTATTGCTCTAAAAGCTTTCTCTTCTTCTACATCCTACTTGTTCTTTGACAAATGGATGCCGTAATTTGCTGCCAGCAGTAGAAAATTTCAGTCAGTCACCTTCTACCAACATGCAGATTCTAGGCATAGATTTGGCCATGAGGTGTGCTTTTTGAGAGACGCACAAAAATATTGTTGTCATCAAATCAATGCTTTTAGCGTAATTGGCTGAAAGTGTTGTGCACTTGCATACACAACTTTATAAAAATCACAATATAAAATTAGGACAAGTTCCATTATTGTAAGAAATTTGTGACAAACTGAAGTGAAACTCACTGACCATCGTGAATGTTATCACATGACAAAGAGAAATGTTAAGTTTTTATGGTCAGAATAAAGGAAATGGTGGACTCTTGGCTGTTTTCTGTTCAGCTGAGTCACTGCTCTGTGCTGTCATTGTCCTCATTCTCTCAGCAGTTTCCAGCACCAGGCTGTGCTGTGCTGCGACTCTGTGACACACAAACGGCTCATGGTCATGACAGCCTTGTGATGGCCGGTCACCAGACATATGAGCCTCCACAGAACTGGGTCAAACATTGGGTCAAATACCACGGCCAACTGTTGTCACCGCTCCTCCGTCTGAGACAGCGTGTCAAAAGATGACTTATCAGATCACATGATCAAAACAAATTGACTCAAAGTAAGTGAACTCACCACAACGGACACAGCTGACTTCTTCTTGCTGGTGCTTTTGCTAACTTTAAAGCTAAACGCACACTGCCGTTCAAAAGTTTTGGGTCACCCAGACAATTTCATGTTTTCCATAAAAACTCACACTTTCATTCATGGGCTAACATAACTGCACAAGAGTTTTCTAATCATCAGTTAGCCTTTCAACACAATTAGCTAACACAATGTAGCATGAGAACACAAGAGTGATGTAGATATTCCATTAAAAATCATCTGTTTCCAGCAGTCATTTATCACAGTAACAATGTCTACACTGTATTTCTGATTCATTTAATGCTATCTTCACTGGGAAAAATGGCTTTTCTTTCAAAAATAATGACTTTTCTTCAAACTTTTGAACAGTCGTGTGTCTATAAGTGATGTGTAATGTCGAAGGTGTTGCTTTTAGATAATTGCTCACAAAAGTATGACGGATTAAAATAGCAATATCTGTAGGTGAGAACAGCGAATATTGTCTTGAAATGATGGTCCTCTTTGTGATTTTCTTTTTCTCACAGTCATCTGTCTGTCATAATCCTTCTGGCAGTAGGACTGACAGGGACCAAGAGACTATAAAAAAGCAACTATTTAGTTGTTAGTTCATCATAAATTTGAATTCAGCTTTTGTAATCAAAGTGTTAGTAAACATCACGGACGACATTATTCTTGTCCTGAGACGTCGTTGAGTTAAAACAAAAGGCGCGTAGAATCTGCTCAGAGGTCATATGTGTGACTGAGGAGCAGACTGCTGTATCATGGCTGCTGGGATATTATGATGTTCTGTGACCTTATTCATAAAGCGGTGTTTGCTCTGCTGCCTGTTGCCCTCACGACGCTTCTGACAGGCAGCTCACAGGTGTTTGGCTTAGCCCGGCTATATTTACAAAGGCCATAGATGGAAGTGTGAGGCATGATACCATCAGGGATCTGATTACTCTAATCTCAACTGCAGTTACTCCATACCTAGAAAGACTTGTGTTTGCTTTGAGTTTAATTTATTATTCTCTGAAGTGTTCTCTGTAGTGAGCTCCAACAGCAGAAGAACACTGGATTAGCCCATAAATCAAATAAGTTTAAGTTCATTATATAATAAAATGCGGTATTGACCAATTTGCAGTTAGAAAAAACAATGATCACCATTGAATAGACTTTAAATCCCTGTGTAAGTCTTCCAATCTGGTTCATTCATTTCCCATAGTGAAACCTTTCTTTGTTAGATCCTTCCTGTCTGGTAAATGCCCAGTCATGCACAAAAGCTGCCATCTCATCCATATCAATGTCTTGTTTCTTCTGAGTAGGGCTAATTCATTGCAATGTCTTCTAAAAGTCTGGATGCTTATGATAATATGTTGATTTAAACCGAAGAGTTTCCTTATCGCTATATCTAAATTATCATCCTGCCACAGCTCTGTGGTTTTGTGGGATTTTTTTTAATTTATTTTTTTGCCTTCAGTGACCCTAATACACAGTTGTACAGCTTGCATGGGGATCATTACATTATGGTTTTCTAAGCTAGTTTTGCTACATCTGCAAAGCCAGCATTGTATCCACAGTAGACAAAATTTGACAATAATGAGTTACACTGAGATTGATTGGTGTCACTCTGGGTTCAATAGCATATGCTGATTACTACACAAGTATGCCATGACTATCAGATGGTGTGTTGCTTGTATTGCACTGACACATACGGGAAGTTCCCAGACCCCTTCCATTTTTGCACATTTTTGTGAGTTGTTAATTTCATTTGAAATTGATAAAATGTAATCCCCATTAATCTACACTCAGTAACCTACAATGACAAAACAAAAACATCATTTTGCTTTTGTTTTCTAATTGATTAAAAAGCAAAAATTATTTACTGAAATATTCAGATGAACTTCACATCTATCCTGCTTGCTTTCAGCATGTTTCAAAAGCCATGAAGTTTAATAAGCCCTCTTTAGACTGCTGTGATTAAGTGGTAGAGAAGGCATTATCAGAGTAAGGGTACAAACTTTCTAAACAGCCTCAATAACTGTGACATAGAAGAAACTTGGAAGCACTAGGACTCTTCAGAGTTGTCAGAAACTGAAGAATCTACTAGAACTACCACCTACTATCAGGCAACATACAGCTGGTAATTCATGTGCTAATGCATTATGTAAAAATTCAGCGAAACTATGCAGAGAATATGCAATCGGTGCAACAGAGTGCTAATGATCTTGTTTTAATCCACTAAAATCCACGCAGAAATTGCATGTACAAGGGAAGACTGGACTGAGATTTACATATTATGACTTTTCATTTGTAGGGCTGCACAGTGGAGTAGTGGTGAACACTTTCGCCTTGCAGTAAGAAGATCCCCGCTTCAAATCCTGGCCTGGGCCTGGGATCTTTCTGCATGGAGTTTGCATGTTCTCCCTGTGCATGCGTGGGTTTTCTCCGGGCACTCCGGCTTCCTCCCACAGTCCAAAAATATGCTGAGGTTAACTGGTGACTCTAAATTGTCCGTAGGTGTCAATGTGACTGTGATTGTTTGTCTGTATATGTCTGCCCTGAGTCAGCTGAGATAGGCTCCAGCACACCCGGCAACCCTAGTGAGGACTTTTCCTTTGTGTGTTAGACATGCTATCTATGGAAATATCAACAAATCTACAGCAACCATTAAACAGTCTTGTTTTGTTTGTTCCTCTCAGCTCTGTGAAGAGAACAGATGAACTACATAATTTTTCCTCCTGTGTGTCCTGAACCTTAGGTGGCATTCAGGTGGGAGTGGAGTGATATTTTTTGACTGACATTTTCAGATTGCTGACTTTTTATATCAGTTTTCAATGCTTTTTAGACATTTAAATGTGTGTACATATAAAAATAAAATGATAAAACACTGAAAAAACAAAGAGCGTAAATCCTAAGCCCACTATGGGGCAAGCCATGTATCTATGCAATGGATTACACTTAATAATAAGTGAAGAATTCTTACTAGCCTTTAACTGTCAATTTTTGAATCAAAAGGATCAACTCAGTCACAACCTCTTGTGCTGGACTCTGAAACAGGATGCACACCAATTGGTGGGTGGCCTGCCAACAGGAAGTGGATTGTTTAGGAATGACTTCACTTCTTAACATTATGACTCCCTCCCCATCACCATAAACTCCACAACCAATTCAAAAATGACCAAGTCAAAAAAAAAAAAAAAAGCTGTTTTTTAGTCCATGACATCCTAAAAGCACTTTGCTTGATCTTTTGCACTTACTTGGACGGCACGTCTATTAACTATTAACCTCTTATAAGCAGGGAAACACTGTTCAATCTGACTCGATCCATTTAGTTCCACATTAAGAGCTGTCACTGAACCACAGGAACCAGGAAATGCAATTCCCAGAATAGTTTCTCAGACAAACATAACCTCACCATGCTGGAACTTTGGCAAAACACCAACTTTAAAAAGCTGCCATTCCCACATGTGGAGACTCCCCTCTCCTCTTTCTTCTTTCTTGCGTTATTTTTACCCGCCCTAATGCAGCTGTTTCCCAGCGTGTCTTCAGACTGAACTGTTGGGAGAGATGGAGGACGGAGGGGCACTGACCGGGAGGTCTAGTCCCATAACAGAAACACAAGGGACTGCTCTGGGAACTGGATGCATCACCTGGCAAAAGATGGATACTTGGACAGCCTGTACTGGGATTGGAGTGTGGGACTTCAAGTGTGTGGAGCTGATGTTGTCTTTTTTATCAGTAGTACATCTGATCCAATCAGTGTTCCAGCTACTGTGATGCAGCTAGATTGAAGACAAATTTTATGTACAGTCCCTAACATGAGAAGTCAGACATTTTGATGAAATTCCATGCATAGACAGCTGAGCCAATTGTAACATGATCTGGGTGTGACAGCTGATTTAACTGTTGTACTCTTTGACAGTCTGCAGATAAAATCATATAGTGTCTCCACACAGTGCTCCAGCTCACTATTGATAATCACACAATGCTGTGCTAGTAGGCTGGACACTTTATAAACCGACTTTATATCAGTGGGATCCCAATATATGAGATAAACATTAAGATTGGTCCCACAAACTTTCAGTAAATGATTTATGAATGTTTTTGCACAACCATTTACATTCCCTATTGTAGTTTAAATCTAATTAATTCATTCAAAGATATTAAATTCAGGGTGATAAATAAACACGTAACACCCTAAATCTCATGCAGTCCCTCACAGACCTGCAATAAAAGTTCACTTTTTTATGAACTGTGACCAAAGTGTTTTTCTAATCCTTACTAACCTTTTCAGATGTTTAATCCTGAACAGTCTTGCACCACTGTTTACAAAAACAAACATCATTTTCTTCCCATGCTGTAGTTGTTTTAATCTATGAATATGCAGATTTTTCAATGTCGGCAGCGTGTTTTTGATCCAAACCTCAACCTCAATCAGCCTACTACTGATAAATTTAAGCAATAACCACCAAGCAATGCCATCCTCAAACATTCCTGGCCAAAAAGAAAGTCATACACTCTTATATTTTGTTGGATTGCCTTTAGCTCTGGGAATGACATATATTCGCTATGGCATCATTTTGATAAGCATCTGCAATGTCATGGCATTTATTTCTGTCCAGAGATGCAATAGATTTTCACCAAGATCTTATATTGATGATGAGAGAGTGAGACCGCTGCACAAAGTCTTCTCCAGAACATCCCAAAGGATCTCAATGGGGCTGAGGTCTGGACTCTGTGGAGGCCAATCCATATGTGAAAATGACATGTCATGCTCCCTGATCCACTCATTCACAATGTGAACCCCATGAATCCTGGCATCGTCATTTTGGAACATGCCCATGCAATCAGGGAAGAAAAACTCCACTGATGGAAAGAACTAGTCATTCAGTATATTCAAGTAGTCAGCTGACCCTGACCAACCCCAGATCATAACCCTAACCCCCACAGGCTTGTAGGCACTAGCCATGATGAGTGCATCACTTCATCTGCCTCTCTTCTTACCCTGATGCCCCCATCACTTTGGAACAAATCAGGACTCATCAGACCACATGATCTACTACATTTGTTCTTTGAAGATGATGGTCCACCACCATCCTTCCAGGTTTTAATAATGAGTTGGATGGTTCTTAACCTGATTTTAGTAGTGTCAGAAATCTCCTTAGTAGTTTTCTTTGCCTGATGCAGGCCAACAATTTGACCCTCATGAAACAAATTAACATCCTTTCCATAACCACAGGATATGTCTTCCCACACAGTTGTTTAAGAAATGAGAAGCTCCTCACTGCATCAGTTAGGGTTAAATACGTTATTGCCAGCTGAAACGTATGAATCACTGCACTAATTATCCAATGGAAGGCTCTTATCCATTTGTTTAATTAAATCCAAGTGGCGACTTTTTTTTGAACAGGCGGTGTATTTTCTTCACTCAACAGTTCACCTTGTTACACAATATAGCAAAGAAGAGCTCTGACAAACTCTGTAAGTATTTGCACTTCGCTCATTAGATTAAAAATATAGTCATTCATTTACTGTTTGCAGACTCCAGACAGGGAGGGTCATGTTGCTTGAGATTCATGTTCATTTACTACCACTGAGGCTGTGGACATGAATGATTATTGTACTGTTTGATCATATCTGTATGTGTAGTGAGAAAAGCAGGGGCCCCAGACAGATTCCTTATGCAACTCCAAAACAAAGCCATGTTTCTTTGACAGAGTGTTACGGTGACTAATGTAAACATTTCTAAGGGAATGTTTGGAACTAGATGAGAGCACATTCAAAGACTGAAACAATTCTATTGATTGTTTAAAAGAATACTGCAGTCAACTTTGTCAGACTCTGCCAAAAGATTTAAAGTTCCAGACCCAAATAGTCCCTGCTGTTACTTTAGAATTTGATGATCTGACCTACTTACTCTGATTTTGAAAACATTTCAATTTATGTCAGTTTTCTTGTTTTATAAATTTTGGATATCATGAAATATAACTGGTTACATTCTATTACACAAGAAATGACACAAAAAATCTTACTACAGATCCATAATATTTAAAAAAAAAACCTTTATACAGACATGTAATTAAACATATTTAAAGCTGCACTTAACTTTTTTTTTAACCTTAGCAGTGACACAAATGTCTACATGCAATCTGAAAAGCATATAGCACACAGTGACTAGCACAATTAGCATCCAGCTTAGCATTTTTACAAAGCTCAACAGAGTTTCTGTGCTGTCTTTAAGCCTAGTGTTTAGGTTTTATGACTATAGAAAAGCTGTAAGCAGCACCAGACAGAAGATAGACGCAGTCAGAGACAACACGGTTAACATAGCTAAGCATTTAGCAGTTAAAGACATATTTTTCTCAGGAACTAGTGGAGCCACAACCAAAAGGAGTGGGAATATCTGATTTGTATTCATCAGGTGGACACAAACATAACTTGAAATATGCGCTATTGTTCAAAAGTTTGGGATCACCCAGACAATTTCACGTTTTCCATGAAAGCTCACACTTTTATTCACGTGCTAACATAACTGCACAAGGGTTTTCTAATCATCAGTTAGCCTTTCAACACCATTAGCTAACACAATGCAGCATTAGAACACAGGAGTGATGGTTGCTGGAACAATTTACCACATCAACAATGCTAGACCGGATTTCTGATTCATTTAATGTTGTCTTCATTGCAAAAACTGATTTTCTTTCAAAAATGAGGATCCTTCTGAGTGACCCCAAATTTGGAACGGTAGGACTGGATGTGTAAATAGACACTTGTTACATATCAGATGTTTACAGCTTGTTGTGCAGCCCACAAATGGACAAAAAAAAGTGAATTAAAAGCCAGTAAATGTAACTTTACTGATAGTCAAGCATAACAACATTGAAACTCTAATATCTTTGATAGTTTCTAACAACAAATTCTGGTGTACATGTAAAATTTCATTTTCTTGCAGCAGATGAAAGTCGATTTTAATTGGTGAACTTACTTCTGCTGTTTAAAAAAGAATCTTTTTTATAACGCCAGGCCATCCGTCACTAAGCATACAACACTTTTGTCAGAGGAAGGCCTTGCAACTTTATCAATATTCCTTAAACTGTAAACATAATTATGACTGCATGAGAAATTACAACATTAGTACTTGATATGGGATCTTTGAACGAACTTTTATCATTCAGTGTGTAAATGGTTTGTTCGTCCGTGTGTCTCAGAGGCTACGATATATTTACAGCTGATCTGTGTGTCAAAGACAAATTATAATTAGACCCAGGGCTAAGCTGGAAAAGTCCCTCCAGCTGAGGGGGACTCGTGGTGGCCGGGCAGTGGGGTGGGGGTGAGAAGGGACGTCCCCTAACAGGCTCACAGGTAATTTCTGTTTTTGCACTCACTCCTTGATAATATCACCCAACACAGCTTCATGGGAACTCTAATCACTGTTTGGTTCGCAAACAAGGACTTGCGAAGAGGTCTGCATCTGTTATATTACAGTCCTCATAATGGTAGCACTCTGCAGCAGTCCAACTGAGGCGTATAAAAAATGTTTGCTCCTATTATTCAAGTGAATGTAAAAGCAAATTAAGAGTGTGTGCAGTAACTTGGAAAAGCTGCTGTAATACTCATCTGGGAACATACAATCAATAACCCCTGGTGGTATTTGGCTGCTTATATGTATTGCAGAATTACTGTCATTGTTTTTAAGCTTTGTTGGTTTTAGCTAAAGCATTAAATCTCAACAACAACCCATTATTATTATTATTAGATTATCCTGCATGAAGTCACTGGTGGTGGGAATTGTACAGCTCATCTCAGCTTTGTCAAGTTAGCCATAATAAAGGCTGGCAAAACAGGAAGTACTGATGTTCAGCGGAGTAATAGTCCCAACTAAATGTCATGTAGAGTTCATAAATGCCTTCTTGTCACACTGTGTCTCTGAGGGAGAATGTTTAGTATGTCAACTCAGTAATACAGCAATTTTTACTACAATGCAAAGTGCTCAGATGGATTGCCATGAATGTTATAAATTGAGCAGAGAAATCCAATAATGCTGATAATAGTCTTTGCTGGGTGATGTACAGTCTGATGGATGATGGGATGAAGGAGCTTTGAGGCTTTCGTTTGTAGGAACCTGTGACTGTGTGTGCTCCTGAGTTTCCTCAGTTACACTTATTATTTAAAAAAATGTAATTAAAAAGCTGATTTCACCATTGTTAGAGTCAGTACTTTAAATATGCTACAATTCTTACCCAGCTTTATATCTGCGGCAGTGTGGAGAGACAACTGGAGTATGTGTCTGAAGAATGTAAACAAATGCTCTTTAAGCCAAAGATTTGTTGCCTTTTGTTTGTGGGTCATTTCAGAATTGAAGGACACTTTGGCTTCAAAATTTTTGAAAAATAAACCTTCTCTTTTACAATTTCCTGCTACATATTCATCAGTCATAGGTAGTAAGCTATCACAGGCTTATGGAGTCATAGTATGGAGTCACAGGAGTGCCACAATAAAATATATATAAATAAATCAGGAAATAAATAAATGAATGTTCAAATACAAAGAGAAATAAATAAATACATCTGTTAAAAAAATAGAGAAATAAATCTGTAAATATGAAGAGAAATAAAAAAATAGATAAATAAAAAGGTGAATTTTGTCTTTGCTTTTCCCTCTTCTCTTTTTTCCTTTTATTTTTCCATTTTGTCCTTGTTTTTTCCTTTTGTCATTGTTTTTCCTTTTGTCATTGCTTTTATTCCATTCTTTATTACTTACTCCCTGTTGTACCATCCAGTGGAAGTGGAAGCATTTTCGTCATGCCATGTATGATGACAATAAACCTATTCTATTCTATTCTATTCTATTCTATTCTATTCTATTCTATTCTATTCTATTCTATTCTATTCATTGTTCGCTAACTCTACTCTAATCACAGTAACAGGGTTGCTAATTCATGCTAATATTAGCTTTTCCTCAGGAGTAGAAGCTAGATATTTAGCTAGCTGTTACTGCTGACCAAGAGGACAAACTTACTGATTGAAAAATCAAGAAAAATTCAAAAGAATTTGTCTTATCTTGATAATATGAGGTAGAGAGAGGCATTCAATGAATATTGATAATGTTATTAAAATATGAAAAATAGAAGAGAGAACATGGCTTTTGCTCTATTCATTCTTTTTTTTTAAAAAAAAAAAAACCCTGTTGATTGATGATGTTAATTCTAGCCAATCATGTGATTCACTGCTTTCTTCTTCTTCTACTAGTTCAAAAGGTTATATTTACAGGATTATTGTGGGGCACATGTCCATGCATAATAATTATTATTTAATATATTTTATTGATTAAAAAATGTTCTCACAATTACAAGAGACATCAATGAAACAACATAACAAAAAAGGGAGATTTAAATTTAATTTTAACCGTTTTATTTGAGATTCAATTTGGTCATCAGGGCGGTGATACAAGGTAAAAAATGACATTTTAGGGAGAATTCCAGACCTATTTGGTATTTAAAATATTTTTAAAACATTCCTTTCTTCTAGATTGTTTTTAGATTTGGTCTCAGGACAAGTACATTTACACAACAACTGCATATTTTAGTATTTTGTACATATATTATTTAAAATTTGATGGATGGGATGTAAAATGTCCTCCAGTTCTGCATGGACCCAGCATCTGCATCCCTCAAGGACATTATTTTGGCAGTCACAATCATGCGTGTTCCGGTTTCTTCCCGGTAACTTGTCTCTATGTGACTTGAGGCGTGTGTTTGTTTCCAGCCTGTCTGAGGAGTGGACGTCGTTGAGGAGCTGCCAGTCAGGCAGGTGGAGCTTCTCCATCCACTTCAACAGGTGAAGCCCCCACGGAAGGGACACGGGAGCGTGGACAGATATTTCCTTCATTTTAATGTCGGGGTTTCGCGTCTTTGCTAGAATTAGCTGACAAGTCCAACCATGACTTCGGTCTGGAAGCGGCTCCAGCGAGTCGGAAAGAAAGCATCCAAGTTCCAGTTCGCCGCTTCGTTTCAAGAACTGATACTAGAATGCACTAATAAATGGTAAGTAACTGTTATAAATCATATTTGTGAAGCGTAGTGGATGCTTTATATATATATTTTTCAGCGGTGTCTTTGAAAACAGTTGTCTTAACAGTGTGTTAAAGGGACTGACAGACGTCACCCAAAGTGATGCCGAACTGCATTTAGAAATATTAGCGTTTTAGTTTTAAGCTGTTTAAACGTGCGACAGAGGACAACATGGCCTTAAAGGATCATTTAGATGTAGGTCAGCTTACATCAACTAGCCTGTTTGTCAACTAAATGAAACCTCTTATTCGTCGACTTGTTATTCCACCAGTATTACTGAGTCATGAGCAACATGTTTATAAAAAGTTTTCAATGAAATGCTCTATCGGCTGATTATCATCGGTTCTCGGTTCTTGTTTTTATCCCTGCTTAGTATTTAGCTGTGGCATGATTGTGAATAGGAGGCAGTGGGATACTGGAAGGATCTTAGAAAGACAGGGTTTTTCTAAAAGTCAGGCGACATCTGGACGCAAATCTGTTGTCAGCTGTTGATAAAACCGAGCCCTCCTGTGCAGAGACACTTCCGCATTTGTTTGTCTATATTGAGCCAGTGCTCTGTTGTTGTTACCATGTGCTATGGCAGCCTGTTAACTAGGGCACCCTGTCATGCTAAAAAAATAACCTGGCTGTGAGAATGAGTGATCATTTCAGGAAGAACAGTTGGTGTTAGGTCAAGAGGTGGGCTTTCGTTTAGATGTATAAATAAATATATCAAGGTAAAATGTTTTGTTGCTTTTGGTACATAGATAATTGTTGGTCAATTTGAATACCTATTTTTAACCCTCCGACCAGGGGTGTCAAACTGATTTTAGCTCAGGGGCTCAAGTGGGCCGGACTACTAAAATCACAGCATAATAAATTATGGGAGCTCCAGGTTTTTCCTTTGTTTTAGTGCAAAAAAGTACATTCTGAAAGTGTTCACATTAAAGAAATGAGCTTAAAATAAGTTCCATTTCAGCGATACTATGCCTCAGTTTATCATTTACAACACATTACAAGATCACTGTGTATCTTTACAGTCAGGCACAAAACATTTAGTCACAGGTATCTAGAAGTGAATGATGGAGTATTTTACTTTATGATCAATGTGACAAAAGCCAGACAAAAAAAGACAAAAACAAGACAAAATATTCCAAAAATGAGACTCAATATGACAAAAATGAGACACATAAACGACATGAAACGAAACAAAAAAGACACAAAAATTTGACAAAAAAGTTACAAAGCAACAAAAAATTGACAAATGACAAAAATCAGACAAAAAATGACGAAAGCAAGAAGCAAAATGACAAAAAAGTAGACAAAGTGATTTGTGCAAAACAATGCACAAAACACAAAATGAACAAAAATAAGACAAAAAACACAAGCGAGACAGAAAGGAAACACAGAAGGACCAAAACAGAAACAAAACGACAAAAACGTGAGACAAACGACAGAAGTCAGACAAAAAAACAACAAAAACAAGGCAAAATATTACAAAAATGAGACACCAAATGACAAAAGAACAATGTGCAATCTAGTATTTTACTTCATGATCAAAACAGCTTGTTATAGTCTAGAAATTATTTTAAATATATACTTTTACAAGTTTACAATTTGCTGTTAATGTCTTCTCCGTAATTTTTACACTTTACAAAGTCGTCCTGCGTACTGGATTGGACCTTCTGGCAGGCCTATTTGGCTGCATGTTGGACAGCCCTGCCTTGCCCTCGTGATTTGACCTCCACTCTTCCATAAGTGGCTCAAAAATGACCCATATAAGAATCAATTTTTTTTTTTTTGCCATTTTTGTCATTTGGGTTAACAGTAAAGTAACGTTGGTATTGTTTGTATTCTCTTTTTGTCCACACAAGAATAATTTCTTGTTTGAAATATGTATAATTTTTATGTTCTAACAGATTTTCAACATTTTGATAGTTGAAAAAGATGAATGTTACACAGAACAGAAACAGAAGAATGTCAACATCCATTTTGTTGACATTTTTCCACTCTTTTCCTCTAGCTGTTGTTGCTCTCCGTCCCTCCAAGTTTCTGCATCACCTCTTGTATGATATTATCACTGATAGAAGCTTGGAGTAGTAATACAAATATTGCAATTTCTTTAAAAGTATAAAAGGTAACTTCAACATTTAAATGGAATGATAATAAAAACATGTTTTTTGAGGAATAAGCGGAAGAAACTGAAAGGTATTGCAAGAAAACAACCTGACCTGGTCATTTTTGACCCACTTATGCATCTAAGGATTAGTAAAAACAAAGCAAAATAAAATATTTACTATTAATTTAACCAACTTATATTGAATTTAGCTACTTCAGCCTGTTTGTCAAGCCACACCGTTTAATGCTAATGTAGCAACAAAAACCACACACAAATAAATAAAACTCCTTCACCAGGGAAAGTCTGTGGGTGTGGACGAGAGGCCCAGACAGACATGGGCTAGCATGTCTTAGGAAACCTGCCATGGGGAGAGTAAGAGAGGAAGAAACAGTTCCATTGTCAAGGGAGATGACAGTGATTTTGAGTCAGAGAACGAGCACACATGCTGTTGGTTCATGCAACTGAAGCATCGGACATTCTGTTGAACAGTTTTCATATTGCTGTTGCGGAAGTGTCTATCATCAGCTTGTCTGTTGTTTTATTTCCACACCTAGTCAGGTCTGCTAGGTGGAGGACAGGACATAGTCATCTACACCATCAGCAACACCAGGGCTGTAGCAAGGATTTTAGGACAATGGTGTCCTAAATTAAAATTCCCTCCAGTGCAAACCGTAACTCTCACAAGAAGTTTGTGACTTGTCAGCTTGGCTGGCTTGTCTTTACTTCACCATATGAAAGAAGTACATGTACGATATGTACAACGGGATAGGCTGACAAAGCCAAACTAGTGCACCCTATTATTTCCCCAGTACTGCTTACTGAAGTATTTTCTCATCCCATATATTTTATTTAAGTGATTTTTTTTGGCCTTTTTTTGGCTTTATTGACAGAACAGCAGTTAGAGAGAGACAGGAAAGTGGGTAGAAGAACAGAGGGAGGACCTACAGCATATATCCGTGGGCTGGATTCAAACCTATGGCTGCTGGGTCAGGAATTATGACCCACTGTTTATATGGGTCGCACGCTCAACCTGTTGAGCGAGACCTCATTTTTATATTTGCATTTATTTATTTACCTTTGCCATGCAAAAACCTAATCAACTAGCTGAGCCATAGTGACTCTGAGGCCTTTGCAGGTATAACATAATCATCTCCCAAAAGCTAATTTCTCTCTGCACGAGCACATGATTTATATCTCCCAGTTTATAGACAGGTACATGGCAGAATTTTTTTCCCTTCTAGATATTCCAACACAAGTATTTACAGCTCCTCTGCATTTTACATAATTAGAAACTGAACGTGTTTGAGTTTAAAACTGTTGGTCGGACAAAAAAATACAAATTGTAGACAGTATCAGTAATTGGATTTAATCTATACATGGGCAATGGGACAAAATTTGTCTTTGAACCCCACTTAAATGTTCCCTGCCAAATGTATTTATGAATGAGGACCATGGACCAAGATATGAACCTCATGTCATAAAGATCTTACAACTGCTTTGACATGAGTCAAATAACTAAACACCACATGATACACAGAGCCACTGCCAACTTGTGGCTGTGTTTTGCCTTGTAAGATGCAAAATGTGAGACATACTATTGGTTGTAGTTTCTAAAGTTTGAGGAGGTGAAAGCACAGAAATTTACTGTTGAGACCCAGTTCATGCTATTTAGTCAACAAGAGAATGAACTATCCATCCATTCTCTGTACACCGCTTTATCCTCACCAGGGTCATGGGGGGTGCTGGAGCCTATCCCAGCTGATTCGGGCGAAGGCGGGGGACACCCTGGACAGGTCACCAGTCTGTCACAGGGCTACATATACAGACAAACAATCACACTCACATTCACACCTACGGGCAATTTAGAGTAACCTATTAATCTCAGCATATTTTTGGATTGTGGGAGGAAGCCGGAGTGCCCGGAGAAAACCCACGCATGCACAGAGAGAACATGCAAACTCCATGCAGAAAGATCCCAGACCCTCCCCGGGATTTGAACTGGGGATCTTCTTGCTGCAAGGTGAAAGGGCTAACCACTACTCTACTGTGCAGCCCGAGAATGAACTAATTTAAAAAATACTTACCAAAGAAATAATGTAATCAGTCACTGTTGACTGTTACTTCCTAAAAAAATCCTGAAATAGCTTTGGTTTTGTTTTCAATATTACTTGACTCAGAGTTATGTTATAATATAAACTGTGTGGTTTTTGACAGGTAATTTGTCTAAAGTCGGTCTGGTAATTGCCCAAAAGTTGATTTTATACCCGACTTTTGATATGATTCCATAACAGCACTTTTTCGGTACCTCACTTTCTTCGACCAAACCCCTCTTCAGCAATTAAAAAAAGTCAACACAAGCTACAATTTCAGTCCAAATCAATTAGTCTAAAGTAGTATAGAATATTTTCTGTTCAAGAAATAACCGCTAGGGCTTACAACAACAAGCACTGTCAGATTCATTTGATGGCAATGAATGTGGTATCACTCTGACGGTGTACATGGTACTGCCCAAGCCTAACCCAATGATGATTTTGCCATTTTTTTGAGCTGATTTGTGAGGGAGGCAGGCTAGGCTCTTGATCACATAAATATTTGATATTCACCATTGCTTAACTATTTCACCACTGAGACCAAAGCACAAAGCATTTTGGTCAGGATACTTCTTCTGCTCTTGGGCCCATGTTGTTTTAATGGTTTCGTTCAGTTCTGTCTATTGGTGATGACTATAGAGCTCTGCTGCAGTGTTGTCTAAGCAAGAATTGTTTCCACAAAAAATGTCAAATTATCAAATTAGTGAAGCAAGTTGTGTATGTGGAGTAAGTCAACAGGAAGCGGACATTCATAGCCAACTTTCTTTAATAGAATATTTTTGCCTAAAGTCTACTGTATAACCAGATTTAATCTCTGGGTTTGAAGACAAACTGTAGTTGCAGATAGCAAATTGAGATTAGTTGTAGGGCCTGGTGTAGGTCACAATGATCACTCAGACCTGCTTATGTTACAGAGTTCTGTTAGAAGTGCTGTTAGCATTTCAAGTGTTGCTTCAGACTTGGGTATGCAGAAGTTCCTTCAATTCCATTATCATTACTCACCATGCACTTAGCATGTGCTTCCAATCCTCCAGCCCTGGCTTGTAGAGTGGCCTACCTATTTGTCACACTGTTTACGTACGTTTTCCACAGTATCACACACATGAACCAGTATCAACATGTTCCTGTTCCTGCTAGGTCCCAGCAACACTTTGAGGTTTTATACACTTTTCTTGTTCTGTACTACAGTTAACGATGTCCCCTGAGGCACACAGCAGTACTGGATGTGATATGACGAATTACACAATGAAACTAGAACTGTGTGTAAATGTTTATGTTGTTGAAGTTGTGAACCCTTTTAACAGGAAGAATCTTTGATGTGATAGAGCTTGGGATGGTTTGAAACAAGTCTAAGACATTACCAAAGGTTCCAGTTTTTTTCTAGGTTTCTCACCTGAAGAGTCAGATTGGAAGAACTTTTCAAGTCTGACAGAATTAAAAGCCAAAATTATAACGATGATCAAATTTATGATTACAAGTTGCCAAGGAAAAACTTAGATTCTATGATACTCTTGCTAGTTTTGCTCATAGAAAATGTAGCATGTAAGTAAATATCACATGATTTTGATTACAACGGGAAAAATGTTGATTTATAGCTTAGGACTCAGTCTCACTGTGATTAGATTTACTGCCTCAAAATTGTATGTTTTTAAGCATTAATAATCAACACACAATTTTGATTTCCTATTTCATAATATTGACTTTTCTTTGGAAGCAGAAGTTTTTTTCCCCCACAAAATTCTGACTTTTAGTGAGTGTTATAATTGAAACCTGTTGGGATGTGCTGGCATAAATGGGCTTCCATACAACGTCATAATTAATGTAATGACAGAATAAAAAAATACACAATCTCCCAGGGTCATATCTTTTATATCCACCTACGGTAGTTGTGTGTAACTGTTACATGTTTACAGTAAATGTTCACAGTCAGTGATTTCCTTTCATAAATTCATCAGTCACATCAACCAGGTCAGCTTGTTGGGGCTGCGTCTCCACATGTTCAATATCACGTCATGCTCTGCAACTCAGAACGCACAGCAAAGAGCTACACCCTGAACCCAGGAATCTTTCAAACCATGTCATTGTATTGCCATGCTTATATTTGTAGAAATGTATTTTTTCACATGTACACTATCATTCAAAAGTTTAGGGTCACTTAGAAATGTCCCTATTTTTAAAAGAAAAGCATTTTTTTCCAATGAAGATAGCATTAAAAGAATCAGAAATGCAGTTTAGGCATTGTTAATGTAGTAAGTGACTATTTTAGCTGTAAACGGCTGATTTTTTTAATGGAATATCTACATAGGGGTACAGAGGAACATTTCCAGCAACCATCACTCAATGCTACATTGTGTTAGCTAATGGTGCTGAAGGGCTAAGTCCTGATTAGAAAAGACAGTTATATAAGCACATTAATTAAAGTGCGAGTTTTCATGGAAAACATGAAATAGTCTGGGTGACCCCAAACTTTTTAACAGTAATATACATATATGCTAAAGTGGAAATATTGACAAAGTTTGAGGAATTAGAAACATTATAAGGTAAGAAATTCTGACCTGTAAAATGAACAAGCAATATGTCAGACTCTATTGTCAGGCTCTGTTAGAATATAAATAAATGCGTTGTGACAAACTGACAACAGACAGGTGTTGGTCATGTGACACATACCCTAACCACCCCATTGCTATTTTGAAAATTGTTCATTTTGCAAAGTGAGGCTAAGCCAGGAAGCAAAAGCTTCTACAAGAACAGTTGAACCACTGATCACCCGACCCACTGTCGAGTCTGTTTAGGCCAGTTGTAAAGGAATAGTTCCACATTTTGGGAAAAATACATAATTAAGTTCTTTATAACAAAGATGTATTGGTAATTCCATGTATGTGTGCCATCTGAATGTTGCATGTTGGTGACATTACCGACAGTGCACTTTCTTCGGCCTGCAGCAAGAATGCGTAAAATGTGGATCAGCTAGCTAGACCATCTCCCTGAACTAATCAGCCAAAACCACATCCACTCAGAGTACAGAGAAGTATCAGAGAGTCTGAGTGCACTATTTAGAAGTTGTCTTAACAACACAGTTAAGCATTTCCTCGTATGGTAGAATTCAAACAGCTCATACTTCACGCTGACAAAAACAAGCATGTGCTACAGAGTTATTTACAGGCACCAGCTCTGATGTGAGTGTGTATTAAATGTAATCTGTCTTGAGAATTTGAGCTCAGCAAACCACCAGTAAACCAACCACCACTGAGGCTGTAACACTGTTGTACATATATAGGTCAGCACTGAAACATGTCTGTGATAAATAGTGCAACAGGTGGAGGATTGATATTAAGCCTCTGTGAAGTTCAGGGTGGAAGACGTTGTCTATTTCTGTTCTCTGTCTCTCTCTTTCACTGTCACTATTTACTCAGCCTTTATCTCCAGTCCACACATTGGTGATGGCAGTCATCTGATGCAAGGCAGGACAATACTGGTAGTATTAATTCAATATTTAGGTGTGCTGATACATAAGCACTGAGCCACATCAGAGACTTATTTCAGTTTAATGGCTGAAGGCTTTGAATATTTTTCATTTAGTTTTGTTTTATGCATCTTTTGATAATCCTGAATTTTCCTTCAGTTACATTAATTTTGACCAGAGGATTTTTTTTTGGAAAAAGTACAGTTAACTTTGTTTCCTTGTCACAATTTCTTCTCTACATGAATAATTTATACATAACATTGTAGGCGTTTTTTTTGTCACCCAATGTGACTGTCAATGTGACAGGACTAGAATAGTGTTTTCATAAATTAACGCAGAGCATAGAGTGTGCTGATCAAAACTCTCATTGATTCCCATTAGTTTTGAGTAAAAATCAGAAATGCAAAATGTATATTTTACATATACATTTTATACATAAACAAGGCAGGTGACAACTTTACTTTCTTAACTGTCTGTATAAAATAGCTGCTACGTAAGATTTAAAGATGTGCAGAGTTAATTTAGGAGTTCACAATCACTTTCCAGATGTGGAAAACGGACTTCAAAAAATGTCTATATCTTGATAAGTTTGATTTTTTTCTTTTAATTCCAGGACTATGTTTTTAAGTTACACATACCTGTGACTAAATATGTTGTGTCATTGTACAATCACTGTGATCAGTTGTAATGCACAATGAACACAAATAAATGTTAAACTGAGTCATAGTGTTGTTGAAATAGCACTTACTTTAATCTCTGGTTGTTTCTTATATAATTTTTAAAAGGAAAGTTCATTACATATAAAGATTTTTCTAATATACTTGTTCTCCTTTGCACTTAAACGTCGGAAAAACTTAGACTTATTGTTACTTCTCAGTAATTATGTTATAAATTTACTGGTCCGACACCTTTAGGATCAAATTAGGCTGCATGCGGCCCCTGGACCAAAATGAGTTTGACACCTCTGCCGTAGAGTGTATAATAAAGATGGACGTAGCTAACATGACGACATCTGTTTGTTTTCTGCACTGAGAAAGTGAAGTCTGGAATTTGCTACTTCCTGGTTGATATCTTGGATTTTTGGAGCCAGAGACGAAAAAAGATTTTAAGAGGGCAGAGCTGGAGAGCAGACTGACTGAGAGTCAAGGACTGTCTTCCTACCCACATTTACCGGCTTCTGTTATGTTTACCGATGCTGCTGCTAAGTATCGATGTCCAACCCCACCAGAAATGCAAGCAGGCAGATGATCAGACAGGTTGTAAGCAAACCAGTGGTTTATCATGATTATATAGATAGATTTAATCTGAGATGAGACTGAAATGCTGCAAACAATCTCTCATTGCATATTAGGTTGACATCAATAGTATTACATGTATTCACCCTAAATGCATCAAACTAGTGTACTACTGGATGCACAGTTAGTTAATTAAGCTAGTTGCGAGTTCTGAACGCTGTAAGTGATATTACACCAAGGATGGTTCTTTTTAATCTGGTATCTGCGGTGCATGTGGCCATGACAGATCACGAATATGTATTTTGACTTGAGTTCAACATAGGCAAATACAGACAAGTAGGAAATGGAATCAAGTTAAAAAAAAGAAGAAGATTGCGTTGCTCAACTCAATACACTGTCCTCTTGTTTCAAGAAAAAGTTGTTAATGTTAAGAGACAAAGTTGTTGTTATCTCAGTGTTAAGGCCTTAGGCAGTGTTTACAATAGTTAGCATAGTCTTATCATAACTAATGGGGTAATGACCAAATGAAAATAAAATCTACGGTAGTTTACAAAATAAGCTGATAATTTGTTTGTTGATCACACAAGAAAGACTTAACTTAAGGTACATTTCTAGCTCTTTTCCAAAGTGGTCAAACAGCAATTCAGCAAATTCTACCTGATGATGAAGACTGTGTAGTGTGATTGAAATTCTACCCCTAATAGAGTATTGTTTTTTTTTGTCTAAACACTGCACTAAGTTCAAGGTGAAGACAAAAAAAACCCAGAAAACTGTTCAGACACTCAGTTCAGGTTTCACTTAAGGTCACGGTTACAGAATTGCAATATTTTGTTTGCCATTTGTTAAGTTTGAGGCCTGCTGGATGTCTAGGGCTGGAATCAATCTGTGCCTGTCACAGCTGTGTAGTAGCCAGCAAAGCTTTCAGTTCACCAACACAAGAGTATCGATACAAGTGCTCTATGGAATGTAGGTCTTGGCTCTGGAAGGGCCACTCAAGAGTTTTCTTGTGCAACAAAACTGTTTAACAGCTGTCCAGTGGACAGAATCATTTCTGTTGCTTAAAAACATTTAGCGGATTTCTTTAGGATTGCACCTAAAATTTCTCGTGAAATGTACCTTGCACAGCCAAAGACTTTGACATTCACACCTTTATGTTTTACTGTACCCTTAGGCCAGTCTGGTTGGAACTGGTACCCTGGCTTTTGTTCTAAAGTTGCTGTTTTTCCATGTGTGTTCTTTTGCTAGTTTATTTCTAGCTGTCTGTAGTCATACTCATTGAATAATAATTACATGTCAAATAGAGCTGTTTTGCTCAGGAGTGTTATTGTCTGTAACTGAGGTGTTGTTCTTACAGTCACAAGATTTTCATTTTCTCCTGAGTCCTTCACCTCAGTGAAGATGGGCAACACAGATGGGCTTGTGTACACATGCTGTGTGGTTGTTGGCTGATCTTCCTCAGCCTTAGTATTGGTGGTTATTAACTTTGATGATACACAGATTGTGGAAAATAACTAAAAGGTCACTCAAAGGGCTCTTATGTCCCATTGAAGAGGGATGGTGTTTGTTGCTTGTGCTTCCTGTCATGTAGTGGTCTCTTTTAGCTGAGGCAGGGGCTCTGGAGATACAGCTTCAATCATTCAGCTCATCAGCTCTCTACCTCTTGGTCTAGACATCTCATTCTCTGAAATTTACCTAAGTGTTGACATGGCTGTAAACGTCTACATGTCCAGAATCACTGCCTCGCAAACTACGTTTACTTGTGCCCAAATTCTTTGTGTGAAATTGAAGTCTAAACCACCTAAACTGAGACCAAGTAATGATCAAGACTAAGGCAATCAAAGCCAAGACCTGACCAGTCCAAATCCCATAATCCATGCTCAGGAGTGGCCCAGGAAACACAACAGAGCAAAGTTGTTCACCTGGGTTCCACACTCCCTAGATCCAAATCTTACTGATCATCTGTGGGATGTTCCAGGATAAGCTTGATCTAGGTAGGTCCCACCCTGCAACCCGCAGGACCAACAGAATTCACTGCCACCCTCCAGGTGACATAGGACATCCCTAGAGATCTTGTGTCCACGCCCCACTGGGTCAGAGGAGTTTCAACAGCATATAGGAGACCAACACAATATTAGGAAGGTGGTCATAATGTTATGTCTGATCAATATGTGCATGGGTAGCTAATATATATATAGCTAAAATGTATACGATCTTCTTGGATGAGGGCTGAGAAGGTTTTTGAAGAGCTGCGGCAGAGAGGCAGATTGCTAGCTTACCTTTGTTTATGCTTCCATTTTAAGTGCTAATAAAAATTTTGTGTGCTTCCAGCCGTCTCAGTAAGTGATGCATTGCAGAATTTACATTCAGCTGTGTGCTTTCTTTTGCGTATTGCTTTGCAGGGGAACTCTTCGTGGTTTTGGTAGCAAACTTTTATTACAAATGATTTGACTGCCATCTCCATCCAGACACCCACAGCTGCTGCTCCTGTCTCCCACGTTCACTTTTTTAGAGTGCATGAGAAGGGGCCATCGAGGAGTGACAGCCATCAACAGTAACATGAATTTTAAATTAGAAATGAGTCCAGCTATTGGTTGCATTTGAAGCAGGTAGTTCTTTGTCCCATTACAATAATGACGTTACCAAAAAATATATCAGACAATGCAAAGGCAATTCAGTTGTGGTCTTGAAACTAAATCCAGAGTCTTCTTCATTTGAAACCAAGACAAGGCCAATTAAAAATGCAGACTATTCAAGACAAGACAGAGATCTTCCAAAAGCGTTCGCTGTAATACGAGTGGTACTAGTGACATCATTATCGCCACAATACAATGAGAGAGCTATTTTGTGTAGAAACAGTGTCAGTCATAGCATGCAATTATGATTCAGAATTGTCAAACATCTCAGTTCTTCCTCAAACAAGAGTCAAATCTTGAGTATTGTAGAGAATAGTGAATATGAGTGAGCGATTTGAGATACCTCCTGAATCTTGTTACCATTATAGCATTGGTTTTGATTTTCTTATAGTGGTATTTACACACACCCAGTGTCAACAGTCAAACTCAAATTATAACTGAAATGTTTGTTCAGAAACTTCTTAACAGGTGGCTGGGGTGGGTCTGGAAATACTTTGAGGCAGAGTGTCCGAATGTTACATTCATGCTGGTGTACTATCAATAGTGATGAAAAATGATGATGTACATCTTTTGGTTTGATGGAAACCCTAAAATGCTATTATTCTGTGTGCTCTGCTGTTTTCAGGCAACCGGACAAACTAAGAGTTGTGTGGATCAGGAGAAACAGACGTCACAGCACAAAGGTAAATATAGGAAAAGTGACAAAGAAGCATTTAAAATGTCTCTGAATTGCTCCTATAGCCAGTTGCACGGCTGTCAGTGAGGTTACAACGTGGCCCTTCTAACTTGTTAATCTGGCTGAATCAATTTAAATCTGTCCTTTACTTGAAAGGCAGTTTGCATAGGCTAAATGCCTGGGAAGTTTCTGGAACAATATTTTCGTTGAATCTTGTTTCTGCTAAATATATTTTCAGCTCCACAGCTGGCAGCTGGGGATTAAGAACCCTTACAGAGGCCTGGTGGTTTGGCAGGTTCCAGAGAGTTTAGACATCACCGTCACACTCTTCAAGGTATGATCTTCACCCTCTGTGTAACTGCAGCTGATAAATTATTTGGATTGCAAATGAGAAACGTGTAACTTATTCATCCGGATGGGCAATGGCATAGCGAAAGCAACAAGCAATTATTTGTTTGTCAACAGGAGCCTGCTGCAGAGGAGTTTGAAGACAAGGACTGGACTTTTGTTATTGAAAATGTAAGTCTGCTCTATTTATACTATACCTTGTAGTGGCTTCATGTCATTTATTTAATGTAACTTTAACTGGAAATATGCTGTTGGTTGTTCGCATACACTGTATTCAAAAGATAGACATAGCCTCAGGGTCTGAAAAGTGAAGCCTACATTCTTTGTTACCGCCAGCAACTTTTCTGGTTTCAGAAACAAGCCTGACTTTATAATTCCATGAGAAAATGAATGTACTTATCTCTTGATTTACTACCTCAGTTAACATTCTCCTAGTTATTTTATTATCTCAAATGTTAGTTTGAGATAAGACTTTTCAAAGATAACATTATGTTCATTTTGTAAATTATAGTCCCATTTAGTATAAACTGACGAGAAAACAGGGTATGATATAGGTTGGGGTGCCTTGTAATTGACAGGTCATCCTCAAATTCTCAGTCAGATTCACTGCTTGTTTGTTATGCCCTGTTTTTAAAAAAAGAAAGAAGATAGCAATAACCAAATGCCAAATTTGAGGCTTCCAAACAGCAGTATACAAACCAGTTGGTGACAGTTCAGTTTCCACGTCCATCTTTTACATACAGTCGATGGTTGTTGTGTGTTGCCAAACAGCTCTGCCACACCGCAGATGTGTACTGTGGTGACTGGCACCAACATCTTAGCAGCAGGTTATTTAAATCTCGAAAGTTGAGGTGAGAGGGAGCTGCTGTTGATTAGACTTGATCCAGCACAACCTTGCAAAACTGTGTGGCCCGTTCATGGTTTGTCCTTACTCAAATCCCTGTTTGTACTCACCACTGCTGGCAGAGAGCACCCCACAAGTCTTGCTGTTTCAGACCTGCTCAAACCTAATCGTTTACCATCTAGCTGTGACATGTTGAAGTTGCTCAGACCTTCAGACATGCGCATAACTACCACATCCAAACTATTGACTTTGAGAACTGAATGTTCACTTCGTGTCTAATATATCTGGTACCTTAATGTGTGTTGTTACAAAAGGTGATCAGTGTTATTTGATTTATCTGAATATTCAGGCTCAGGAAGGAGGGATTTCTTTATATTCAAACCTAAAATTCTTGTCATTTTTTTTGGTTTGATTTTTATCAGGAGACAAAAGGCCACAGAAAAGTGTTGGCATCGGCTGATGTCAATATGAAGAAGTATGCCAGTGCCACATCAGCCCAGTATGATGTGACACTGAAGCTGAAACCGCTGTCTGTGAAAGTAGTGGAAGCCACACTAAAACTGAACCTGTCTTGTATTTTTCTCAAGGAAGGCAAGGCCACGTAAGTCAACTCACGAACGTAGCAGCACAGCTGCAATCATATTCCTGCTGTTAATATGTAGAGTTCTGTCCTAGAACTTTAAATTTGTAATGATTTGTAAATGTTCTTTCTCTACTCTCTGCAGGGATGAGGACATGCAGAGTTTGGCCAGTCTAATGAGCATGAAACAGAGCGACATTGGTAATCTCGATGACTTTAATGACAGTGATGAAGAAGCTAGCGAGGAGAGGAGGGCTAGTTTTGGAACAGGACAAGCCACTCATTTTACTGGTAAGACTAGGGACACATTGGAGAGTCCCTCTGGGCTGATGCAACCAAATTACACACCCTGAGACAAAGTATTACCTTGCAGTTTTAGTTGGAAGACTAGCAGATATAGGTGTTGTGTTGTATTAGTATCACGCATTGAGTGGGCAGCTGGCTTGAGTCTGACATGAGCAGAGGGTCATGGTGGCTATTTGACCAAAAGATCATATGACATGACTTTTGGGGTAGTATCGCAATTGATGATCTAAGTCTCCCTACAGATTTAGATAATCTCTGCATCCTGTTTTCACTCATATTGTATGCTATGCTTTCTGGAAGGAAGTGTTAATTTATCTCTACTTCTTTGGCGCTTGTTGTCTTAGAAGATGAATAATCAATACTAACTGTTACAGGGGTCGTATTAGAAAACACAGATTCACCAAATGATGTTTAGCTACTTTACTAAAGAGAAAGATGGCAATAACATAACTGATAACTGCTGCAGAGGCACACAGTAGTTGTTACAATGTACAACGGAGAAACAGCAGATAGGCACTGGAGTAAGAAACTGTTTTTATTTACCATTTCCAGAAAAACTACAACAGGAACTAATAAGCGATATCTGCAGAACTGGAGGCAGACCCTTGTGGGACTGGCGGGGAAAAGCTGAAGCCCAGAGTCTAGTCGGAAACAAGAACTATGTAAACACAACTAACCCATTATCAAGCCAGGGAAGTTGCAACCAAACACTAATCACAGAAGGACATCTAACGCCAAAAAACAGCGGAACAGAAAACTAGGATAAACATTTGGAGCTGGTCTCAGAGAGTGAGTGGGGACTGGAAAGCAGGGAGGGACAAGGCAGGCAGAGGTGATGTGTGGCGTGGCAGATGGAAGTGAGGCAGGTGCTGCATACGGCAGAGCTTGGCAGGTGATGATCCGTGTTGGTCCAGGCAGACGAGGGACCATAGTGGAGAATCCAGAGGTTTACGAGCAGGCTGGAGTCCGGAACTGGAACATAAGAAATAATTGTACGCATGAGGTATCGACAGAACAGGAATCAGTACTAACTGAGGTTGTTCAGTGGTCCGGTGTTGAGTAGTGGTCTCCGTCTGGTTTTTATGGTGGAGGAATTTAGGTGTCATGATCACTCCCACCTGCTTGTGTGTATCCTCAGAGGATTACAGTTTGACAGTACCTGCCTACATACCATGCTCATGCCCACCTGGAGAGAGAGGAAAGGAGGGTAAAGGAAGGGAAACCTGTTACTACCTGGTGTCAGAGATGGAGGTAGTGGTACTTCCTGCCACTTAGCTGCTATTAGCTATTAGTCTTTGAAACAACATAAAATGCTCAATGCTGCACATCAGGCTAAATTAGTCATCAACTATATCAACATATGAACCAAAAACAACTTAAACACTATTACCCAGAAAAACAGCTTAAATGTGACAGAGAAAACTTACCTCATTTCTGATTTCTCCACAGGCAGCTGCTGCACATTGGATTAGTTAAAAAATTAAATAAAATGCCGACATGGCTCACATCATTACCTTACCAACCAGTGTAAGCAATAACTATCTACATTCACAGTCCACACAGTCTCTGATTGGATGGATTCATAACGACACTTCTATGAGGATGCTGGTCTGCTTGCCGCTATTCTTTGCATCTCCAAGATGTGTAGCATGTCCATTGAGCATCATCATAAATACGGCTCAGCATTTACGATGATGCTCATGATATCATGATTTTCTTTAGTTGTGGTGAAGCTGGAATGTCTGGACAACGTTGTTATATTTTCATTTGTTGATGCAGTCTTTACAGTTCCTCTGAAATGCAGATCATGTGACAAATAAAGATCATCCACGATATGAGAGCGCCAGAAATCTCAGTCCTGTAGTGGTTGTAAAGACTTGAAGCAGACCATGTTATAAGTTTTTCATTATATGACTAAAGCTCTCAAGGTGGCACCCACACTATCACCTAGTACAGAGCTTGAGTAAAAAACAATTCTTTCAGTTTATACTATGTTTAATGAAGTTGCCACAAATTCCTGACTATTTGAAAGCTGATATGGTTAAAAAAAAAAAAAAAAGAAAAAAGAATTGTCGCTCCTCTGTCGTCACTTAGTTACGCCCGCCTTCTGACTCTACACTTCATGGTGATTCGTCCGGCCAGTTTTAGGAGCATCCAACCTTGAGCCTTATGGAGGGTAACTAGACCCACCCTGGCAGAGAATTAAATTCGTTGCCGTGGGTTGTCTAGCGCGGCTAGGCTAGTAGTTGGAAGGAGAGACGCAAGGACATCAATTCTCACCTTTCTATTTCCCTGTGAACTGTTTCTGAAACTGTTGCAACTTCCTCTTTTATTTCCACCTAAACACCGCTGTTTTAATTTAATCTTTCTGAATGTTGTTCCTTTCTCTTCCTGTAACAGCCTCTGCTCCCTCTTCCGCAAGAGTGCATGATGTGGCTTGGAGACCTGCGGTTGAAACAGGCTCCACAGGTGAATTTCAGTTCCCTGTTGCTATCAGCAATCCACTCTGTCAACTCATTTCTGTTCCCTTTTACATTTCTTCTCCTCCTCTTCTCAGTCATGTTTTTCTTTTGTTTCAAGTATACCACTGCCTAATTTCAGCATTTCTGCTTTCATCCATAGGTCTTAATTCTGTTTTACGTCTCCAATTTTCTTATCTACTGATACCTCATTTACCTTCTTTTCTTCATATAATCTCTCCCCCCATCTATTCTCCTCACCCTGTCCCCCAATCTCAACTCTTATCTCTCACTCAGTAACCTCAGAGATGAACTGGAACAGGTCATCTGGCATTTCTTTCACCATCTCAGCTCCATCCCATCCTCTGCTGCCTGAACCCCCAGACCCCTCTTTCCACCCTCCTTATTGCGAACCCAAACACAACCACGGAACACTACTGAACAGGGTCAGCCCTCCCTTTATGCCTACTCATTGCCAGCCTTTACGCGTGCTCACCCTCCTGTACTTCCCAAAATCTTCCAGCCGAGTGGCAAATCAGGTACCACTCCTCAGATATTCTTCATCGTGTGTGCTCTTTTTTTCAAGGTCAGATAATTTTGCCTTTTCATTTTTGTGGCACCTTTTGCATAAAAATGATTAATCAATACCTTTCTTCTTGGTTTGCTGAAATGTATTAGCTGCATCTGATAATGATTCCAATTATTTTGTAGCACTAGTTGAAGGTCCGTATTCTAAAGTTTGTTGTTCCGCGTTCACTAAATGGCATAGCTGTACAGTCTGAACATAAATTTTCACAGTTTAAGAATAAGAGCTGTGTGTGATTGGCTAATTCATGTTAGTACTTTTGTAGTCTGTCTGGAGCGGCAGCACCACTCTATCAGTCTGCTAAAGGAGTCAAAAACACACTGACTTGTTTGTATTTCTTTAAACAAATCATAGTCATCTTGGTAGATCTAAGTGAAGGATGAGTCTTTGGTGTTGTCTCGAAGTAGTGAAAAATGAAATTGTTTTGGTGGAATGTTTACGGGTAGGGGGACAAGCTCAGACATAAAATTAAGAGGGCATATTATTATTGCTAGATCCAAATCCTCAGCAAAACTTTCATCATCATGGTAAGTTGCTAGCTGGGGATTTGTTGCTACTGTTGCCCAAAGGGATGCACGGTGGTTAGTGGTTAGCACTGTTGCTTTGCAGCTAGAAGATCCCGGGTTTGCGTTCCGGCCTGGGATATTTTTGCATGGAGTTTTCTCCGGGTTCTCCAGCTTCCTCCCATAGTCCAATAACATGCTGAGGTTAATTGGTAACTCTAAATTCCCCGTAGGTGTGAATGTGAGTGTGATTGTTTGTCTCTATGTGTAGCCCTGTGATAGACTGTTGACCTGTCCAGGATGCCTTCACCCTAAGTCATCTGGGATAGACTCCAGCCCACTCATGACCCTAATGAGGATTGACGGTGTATAGGTAATGGATGGATGAATGTTTTCCATAGCGAAGTGGATTATGAAAATCGCAACATATAGAAAGCGGGAGGTAGGAGAAAACCAGCTGAAATGAGTGCCAATCTTATACCGCAGCCTATATCCGGTGAGCTAGAAGAGTGCTTTTGTGGCCAATAAATACTCAAGTGGTGGCCCATTATGTACCTAAACTGACCTAGTAATTTGTTCAGAATATGCTAATATTAGAGATGGGCTTTTATGCTGAATATTACTGTTTTTCTAAATAAATTCTGGTATATTTTTACTAGAACTGTTTTTGTACACTAACTGGTTCCCATAGTTTTCCATTTGTAATTTTTTTTGCTTGCTGTTGGGTTAAGATAAGTAATTTAACAATTTATATACAGATATGCCACATTTAGAGTCTTCCAGCAGCTCGGGTTTTGTAGCTTCTGGAAGTGGCAAATTCTGCAGTGGAACAACTTGGCTAGTCAGAACAGTTTCATACATACATAATGTAGAGCCAATCCGTAGATGCCTAGGATACAAATTTTGAGGTGTAAATAAGCATATGTCCCTTGTAAAACTCGTTATATCATGTTTTCAGATCATATGTTAGACACTTAGAATTGGTCTGTGGCTTCTTTTGCTCTGAGAAGTCAAACTTCAGCAGGGATAAAAATCATATGTCCGCTAAGGAATTATCTGAATGTCCTCAATTTGATTCTTGGAGCCTTATCCGGGCTCTTTACTATGTTGTCCTTCAGTATGCATTTGGAATTTCTTGCCAAATGTCTTGTGGATTGTTCCATTTGCACAACAACAGTCTCTTGTCACAGTAAATTTGTGTGCAGAAATACTTCGGGCTTTTGGCTTTCCTCCATCCACATCCAAACAAAGCTGTTTCCAGGCCACTGATGTCAAGCTAAATGGATTGCTGAGGCAGACTCTGCAGATGCATTCAGTGGTGTACTAAATTATGCTTTGATCTGTCCTGAAGAGTTAAAGAGAAAGTGTAGCTATATTTTAGCTATAGGCTATAAACAGTTGGATATGCTAAATGGCTTGGTTCTGCATTGAAGATCTGATGACACTAATTAGACTATAGAATACTGTCAAATGGAACATTACAGTTACTCAGTAAATACACAGTACAGTGCTACTTGGTTTATTGGGAGAAAAGTCATTGTTGTGCCTCTTTTTTCATAAATGCAACAGTCTTTCACCACAAATATATTCATTTGTAACATAAAAAAATTGCACTCATTTTTGAAGTTGAATAATGGTCTCATTTCTCCATTAGATATTTAGATGGATATTAGTTGCTTGCAAGATCTGTTTGTTAAATTTAAGGGCTTGGTTTGCCGAGCTTAGTATAAAGAGACAGAGAGGAGGCATTCCCATGTCTGTCTAGAATTAAAAAATATGCTTAGCATCACCTCTAAAGTTTAATGATTAGCATGCATGTAATTTGTTTAATCCTTAGGCTCTGGCTGTTGATTGTCAAGATACAATCCCAGCGCGAAACTCCTTCTCGCTTTTGCATATATACTAATGTACAGATTAAACAAATAAGCCCAAGTGTAATAATTTATTGATGTTAGGATATGTTGATGATGTGGGTTTGAACTTGGACAGAGTCAGACTAACTGTTTTTTCTTGTTTCTGGTCATAACGCTTAGCTAGGCTTAACACACCTTGACTTAAGCTCTGTATTTAGCACAGACATAAGAGTATCATTGATGATACCTACCATTAGCTATACTCAGAATGGATGGGGTGCCTGGAGAACACTACATTATTTCTTTAGGTTGTTGCCATAGTCGGGTAGCATATACACAAGCGTTCAAAAGTTTGGGGTCAATTAAAAATGTCCTTATTTTTGAAAGAAAAGCATTTTTTTTCAATGAATCAAATCAGAAATACAGTCAAGACATTGTTAATGTGATAAATGACTGTTCTAGGTGGAAACGGTTGATTTTTAATAGAATATCTCCATAGGGGTACAGAGGAACATTTCCAGCAACCATCACTCCTGTGTTCTAATGCTACATTGTGTTAGCTAATGGTGTTGAAAAGCTAATGATGATTAGAAAAGCCTTGTGCAATTATGTTAGCACATGAATAATAATGTGAGTTTTCATGGAAAGCATGAAATTGTCTGGGTAACTCCAAACTTTTGAACGGTAGAGTATTCATTTTCAGTTTCAAAGTGGAATGAATTTCAAACAAGCCAAACTTTGCTGAAATCTCTCTCTTTTTTTTTAAATTCTCTGCTTACAGTTTGTTTGACTGAAACTCTTTTATATTCTTTCTGCCTCACCATTTTCTGTCTTTGGGTTTGTCTTCCCACTTCCCCCTCTCCTCTTGTCTTTCTGCTACTTCATGGACACACTCTACTGCCTCCTTGTGGCCATTTCAGCTCCTCAAAGGCCCCATAGCTTCCACAGTGACTCGTTTTCAGCTGAAGACTTGGAAGCCCAGGCTTTCCCTACCTTCACCCCTCTTAAAGCCCTCTCCACATCTTCTCTGTCCTCTGCACCCTCTGATCCATCTCTCCATCCCTTTGCTTTTTCTGGCACGTCACAAACAGGTTTGTTCAGTTCAAAGTTGGGATGGGATTTAATGAGAGACAACAGAATAGCTGAAGAGCCACAGTGCTGTACATGTAATGCTTTTTTAATTAAAAAAATGACTTTTTAAAAAAATGTAGAATTTTTTGGAAATTACGTAATTTTGACTTTTTTTTTTTTTTTTTTAACAAAAATGATATTTAGCCTTTAAACCAGACAAGCTGCCTTTGTTTTTTGACCAACTTATGGGGTTATTGTTACCTACTGTCAGCTGTACTTGAACCACTTTTACTAAGAAGTGATGTCACCATTCTTTTCACTTTTCTTTTGTTATGCATTTTTATAACTTGTTAAAACTGCAGATGTTGAAAACTGACCTTACTAGGTGATAAAATATTCCCTCTGGTTCCTGCTAATTTAATTAATGGACAGGATTATAAGTAGTCTGTCATTGCTTGATTGGCCAGTAAACTACAGAAGAAGGAAAAAGCTCTGAAAGTCACTTTTAAATGCAATGATGTAGCTCTGAAGAGCAATAAAATGAAAGTAAAAATGACTCATATAAGCTCCTTGCTGGATTGAAATCACTGGCCAGAACAGATAAACAGATTCAAAATAGATTCAAGTCACCACACCTCCCCTATGGCAACACACCTGTCTGAATGTCATTTTAGAATGCTTTAATCTCTTTGTCATGCTTTACTTTTTCTTTTTCTTTTCTTTTGGTCTTCTTCTCTCAGTCTGTCCTGGTGCCTGGGAAGCACAACACGTTCCTTCCATTTCTTCTTCCTCCTCATCACGTTCAGCTCCTCCCAGCTCCTTCCCTCTTATACGTCCACCACCTCCCGATCCCAGGCAGCGCAAAGCTCGCCCCACCTCTGTGGGCGAACCAGGCTCTGCCCTCACTAGACCCACCAGTCTGCCATCTGCCCCTGAGACAGGTAAAGGGAGAGAGAAAAGCTTCAGACCAGGCGTCCCATCATAAGCTACCTCACACCTATTATTATGCCTTTACAGATGTTTCTTCTTCCTCTATCCGCCCATGTTTTTTCCTTCTGCTTTATTTCAGCTTCCTGGCAGTCTGAATGGAGACCTCCTAAATCTCAGGCCCCTCTGGCACAGCCTGCCCTCTCTCCTAAGTTTTTGCATCTCTCTGCCAGTGATCCTGGACAACCTGCAGTGCTGCAGAAAAAGCAGAGAATAGAGATGCCATGTAATACTGCTTTGCCTTAACCCAACTGAAGCTTACCTCTGCTGCACTGTTGTCCCTTTGATTAATTTTTTTCTGTTCTTACCCAAACCTGTTCTCCTCCTCTAACATTTGATTTACTAATATATTGCTTTGATTCGCGCTTACTAAATCAACACCTCGATCAGTTTTAACAGAGTAGGGTGAGTCTTACTGCACCCAAATATAGTTAAAAATTCCAAGTTGTGACTTTCTGGATTCACATTGTTCACATGTTGTATGTCAATCACCTTGCTGGCATCCATTTGGGATCAGTCTATGAAAAACACATTACATCTTAAAGGGTAGGTCGGATGATATTCTATCCTTTCCATATCGTCAACAAATCCCATGTGCAGAGTCAAAGCAACAAGTGTGCTACTACAAATACTGTGTCTATCAAAGGCTGATGATCTTATTACTCTTTGCTACAGAGCTTCATTGTTGTCTGTCCGTGATAACAACACATCAGTGAGCCACAGTATGCTCAAATACACACTGGCTAACAAGTTGTATGAGCTTGATTGTCACTGTAATATGGGTGTGTGTGTGTGTGTGTGTGTGTGTGTGTGTGTGTGTGTGTGTGTGTGTGTGTGTGTGTGTGTGTGTGTGTGTGTGTGTGTGTGTGTGTGTGTGTGTGTGTGTGTGTCCTTCATTTCCATGAGCATACATGGAAAGAAAGAAGCCAGATGGAGATCAGTATGCCGCTGAAGCTAGCACAATTTCTCCTGTTGAAAATACGTTTGGGAAAAAGTGAGCAGCTATTGAGCCTTTTTAAAAAGAAGCGATATATTTGTGAGCTGTTTTTAAAAAGTTACAACAGGCAGCACAGTTAACCCGCCCAAAATATGGGAGTTACTGACCGCTGCAGACACTGACACAGGAGAAAATGTCTGCTGACTGATTTTGAAAAGCACTCTTTAGTTTTGGGTCTTTGAGATCTTGGATCATTTCTCCTTTTATTTCCTCCTTCCTGTCAGCGTCGTCCTCTCTGCCCACTGCTCAGTCATTGGCTCTGAAACCCCCAGGAGGATCTGGAGACGTTGCTTCTTGGAGGCCTCAGGTCACCTCTGCAGTAGAGACCCCCTCACCTTCTCCTCTAAGCCTTTCCTCTGCTCATGTGTTCTCTGGGTCTTCTTCTCAGCCTTATATATCCCAAACTGCCACTGTCTGGCCCAGTGAGCAGGTTGCAGGTACAAAATCAAAGGAATCTGCATTAAAATGAGTGGCCAAACTGGTACAATATTACAAGCATGTGGTTCCATCTGCTGGTTATATTAAAGCCATTAAACATGTGATTCCACATGACAAAAATGTACATTGTGCAAGCTGCGCTGGTGCGGTGACATGGGAGCATCAGCTTTTATAGGTTAATCTACACAATGCCTTTCATTTCTTTTAGAGTTCAAGAGACAGCTAAGCACGCTGAGTGAAGAGGACAACCAAGGCACAACACGTCCAAGTGAGCATCAACTTAGCATTGAGTGCAGTAATACCTGTATGCAATGACAACATGGCTAACTTCATGCTACTATTGTTCAGCCTCTGATACCCGACCCTCTGTCAGCCGGAAGCCAGGCATGACCAGAGCTTCAGAACGAAAAAGAGATGCTGCATTAAGAAGTGAAGTCGTGAATGCCTCAGCAAGGTGAGTAAACATAAAAGGCTGCCGTTTATCATGTTTGGCATTTTTTCTTATTTGGTGTGGTGGGCATGGCTCTGAAGAAATAATCCCTCCTCAAATTCTCCAAAACTGTTACTAGTGATTCGATCAAACTGTGGTTCCAGGTGCATTCCATGAAGTGTAATTGTTTATTTGTGACTTCGGAAACAGTTACCTCATAACAACTGAGAATAGTTTCATCAGTGGATTGAAATGTCGAAGAAAACTCTGTATATTAATAAAGAATATGTGAAGTTGTCGAAGGAGCAAAAGTGGACACTGATGTGGCCATTTTTTTAAAGTTCAGATATACTTTTATTGCACTTACAAATAACATACAAATAACAAACACAAGCTCAACAAAATAGAGTTAGCAAAACATAAATAATATCATCAATAGGCAAAATGATTTGTTCAGGAAAGCATAGTTCTCTTCGGCATCCGTGACGGGTTTTAAACATGACAGTTGATTGATGAAAAACATTTCAATTATTTGTATTTTCCATTTTTGTGGCAGTTGCAAATAGGAATTTCTGACAAAAATGTCTTAAGTGAACAGAGCAATTTGGAAGAAAGCATGTAGTAGCTGAGAGATGACAATCTTGCATACGCATGATTACATTTGTTTCTTGATATGAAATCAAACATCCCAACAAGAATACAATGTGATAATAAATTCATGACATACAACTTAATATGGCAGGTTAAAGGTTGGAGGTTGTCTCAAAGCGAAGGGCCGATGACTTTGGTTTTTGTAGCCAATTGCACAGCGTTTCAGACACAGAGCTACATTCTCCCACTTGATCTGGATGACTTCCTGTTGCAGGCTTGGCTTGGGTAAACAAAAGAAAAAGCATGCTGCTGTATTTCTGCGGGTGTGCTCACTGCAACCCTCGCGTGAACTTTCTCTCATTGACAGCCGTCTATCTGAAAATGTCTTTGCTTTGAACCAACTTGTCAACATATCTGATCAGGGGTGACTGGTGATGGACCAGCAAACACAACAAAGTATGCTTGAAAATGCAAAAGACATTGCTGGTACACATGTGTAACAGTGTTCGAGAATTTCGGGAGACATTTTTTAAAAAATTATTAACTTCATCCAATAATAATGGCACTGCATGTATGTTACTGCTAAGTAACACATGGTATTTTGCAATTACTGCAGTTGTTCTAAAGTTACATTTAGCATCTGAATGGCATCTGTTTGGTGCCATTTTAGACAAAGGAGATTTTCACTGGGGGTGTCTAGTTTTTTCTGCCTCAGCAAATATGGATTTATGTTGTTGAATGGCTGCATCAATATGAGAACCCTCATCCAAAGCAGTTAAGGGTTAGCCTCTTATACAATTATTCACTCACTAATGTCATTACGACACACTGCAAAGTGCTAGCCTGGACAAGGGATCAATTTTGGGGCCAGTGTTTTGCCCAAGGACTTATGGCCAAGAGGAGATTAGTGGGTGAGCCACAGTTACTTGTGTAGTTAAACCCTACACTGACAAAGAACTGTATAACAAAGTTTGCTTTTAAGGTTATATGTAGGACTAGGCTCCGTAAAGTTTCAGTTCTTCCTCTTTTGCATAATGGTAAATGAGATTAAAGATGATTTTGAGTCATCTGGGGAGTTTTTAGAGGAAATGTGGACCAGGGGCTTTGGTCAATACTGAAATTCAGAACAAAATACCAAGGACAAGGACAAGTCGTTACACAAGGATTTACAGATCCAGTTATCACTTTTTTGAACTCATAGAATATATTTTTCCTGAGGATGGATGTCTTGCAAGAGGCAAGGCTACGAATAAATAAAATTGGATGTGTTACCTGTAAAAAATTTGGTGAGATCATAAGGCTTAAGCTTGTTTTGGAAGTCTGCTTTGTTCCGTCTAACAGTTGGAAAAACTCAGTGCAGCTTTAACAAAAAAATATCTCTTGCTGGGTGAGATTTTGTAGGGGTGATAAAGCCCACTTTGTTGTCAGCATCAAATTAATATAGTAGAGTATGCTTTGACTAGCATTTGTCAGTAACGGGTTAGGCTTGAATTTGCAGCTTTGGCTTAAACAACTTCATCCCACAAACAAAATCCCTATTTGTGTAGCTTGAAAAGAGTCCTGGGAGCATTTGAAAGAAGTTTGGGTTAAATACAGAACTATGCTGTATTAAACTAAGAACTCTGCTGCATTTGAGGGCAGAAAGTATAGGTTTACAGGCCAGTCCTGCTATGGCTCTGTGTATTTTGTGTTTTGTATGTAGAATTTAAACATGAATTTATGTCCTCAAGGTCATTAGAAGAGATGAAAGACGGAATAGAAAACAAAAGTTTTCACACATCTAAAAAATGTGTATGTTTTCAAGTTTTTATGGAATCACATTTTTTTGAGAGGAATGGCTGTGCATGAATATAATTGGCTGAATTTATGGTATTTGGCTAACTCATGTAATTTTAAAGAGGATTATTTAATGTTGAAATTTGGAAAAAAACTAAAAGTTAATCAAAGTCTTACAAATGTAGCCAGTGTCTGATCTGGCAGTGTTGTAATTATTATTTTGTGAGACTTCTGTGTGTTTGTTTGGTGTCTGTCTGGATTTGAATAATGTATACTCCATGGCCCATTGCTTTGGTGCTTGTATGAAGCTCGGTGGAATTATGTGAATCTGGCCTGTGGCTGCATTACTGCGGTGAAAATTTTCCCTACATCATAACTCTGATCTACATTTGTTTGTCCCTCAGACCTGAGAGTATGGCCACACTGACCCCTAGTCCCAGAGCGCCCTTAGCCCCAGGGTTAAAATATTGTGAGATGCCAAAAACACAGAAGAATCAAACAGAATCAAGGCCAACAAGGACATATGCCATCGTCCGGCCAGCACTTCCTTCCTTCACTTCGGCACCCAAGCAGAACCCTGATTTTCATGATCCAACTTCTACTTCAATAAAGGAGCTTCTGGTTAAACCAAGAAGTCACTTGTCCCAGATGTCCATTCAGTTAGGGAATCCAATAGCCCAGCCAGAGCCTGCTCAGCATATAGCCCTTTCTCCCACCAACCCACAACCTACTTTGACCTCGCCTCAGGAACCTTTGTTGTACTTGCCTGAAATGGCTGCAAGCTCTGATACAAAACTGGTAGGAGGAACAATAGCCCTTAAAAAAGAAGCTCTAACTATGAACTTGGGGTAAGTGTGATATAGTCATCTGTCAGTCAAATCCTCACAATTTTGAAGTCTTACAAATGCATCTAAGGTCTTAGATCAGTGAGCAATGTAAAAGTAAATCATGGTAATTACGCTTTTGAACAGCTTTCTTAGGCATTCCAGTCTTTTTATTCTAACACAAATGTTTGGTGTACTGTTCTCCTTCAGAAATGAGAGCATGGCTGCCTCAGTGTCATCTTGTCTCAGAGATGCAAAGTCTGCAGTCAGGACTGAAGAAAAATGCGTGTATATATCTAAGGTGGAACTTGGCCCTTTGTGTTCAAGAGGAAATTTTGTTTCCCTTCTACCATCCACTGTACAGCCTGAAACTCAGATTGGAGGAACAATCAGAGTACCAAGCATGATCAAGTTACTCACAAGCTGCCCACAATGTTCCAGGATCTTGGGCATGGCATCTTTACATCAGTCACAACTCATATCTTGGCCAGATGATAAGAGCTTATTGTTTCAGAAGTTACCCAGTAACATTATGCCATTACTCTTATATTCAGATCATATCAATTCACTTTTTAAGGGTAGTTCAGAAATTGCAAAAATGTTTACCATAATATCGTCCTCCGAGCCAACCAGTATCCCTGAATTGCCATCCACATTGAAACATGAGCCAAATATGACTGATCTTTTACCCACATGCCCCAGAATGTGCAGGATTCCAGGTTTAGCCTCTGTTGTATCAGTAACCAAATATGAAGAGAATGTTTGGGACAGATGTTCACTGTGGAAGAAACCGCTACAGATAAAAGAAGCATTTCCTTCACATGTGCCTTGTGTTCAGGAACACGCTGTCAGTAATACCAATATGACTGAAATCATGGTGGCCATGTTGCCAACATGTCCTAGAAAGGTGACTGTTCCAGGGTTTCCCTCTGCACCATTGCAACAGACTTCAAACAGTTCAAGCATGGCCAGTCTTCTACCTACATTTTCAAAACAGACAATGATTACAGGTATGCCTGTTAAAGAAAGAGCTGTGGCATTAAATGACAACTGCCATATTCTGAGGGACTTCACTTTAGATAGGTCATTGCAAAGTAGCCCTGTTCTGCTTCAGGGAAAGTCACATGAGGATGAAAGACATACAAAACACGTGGTCAGTATGTTACCATCTTGTCCTAGGCAGCACACCATTCCTGGATTTTCCACTTCTCCATGCAAAGACCCCAGTATGGATAGTGTTCAGTTTCCACAAAGGCAAGATTATAGAATGGCAGACTTTTTGCCTTCTTGTCCAAGAAAAGCCACAGTGATTGGTTTACCCTCTAAGGAGGCAGTTGGTGAAGGCTTAGTTATAACTGGACATATTTTATTAAAGAAACTATTTACTAAAGGTAATGTGTTGATCCAGGATACATTTCCAGGTGCTGATCATGAGCCCGATGAAAGAGAAACATTCAGTCCACTGGCAATGTTGCCCTTATGTCCTGTGAGGTCTTGCATTGTGGGTGTTCCTACGAGACCCCAAAAACCAATACCCATTGCTGTCAGCCTTGTGGTTATGTGCCCTAAACAGACCCAAATTCCGGGAATTGCATGTCAACATCAGAACTTTTCACAAAACAAAGATTGGCATGTTTTAAGCGGATTAATTAACAAGTCAGCAGAGAAGAATACTCAAGTGTACATTACTCAATGGATGCCAGAAGATGCAGAAACCATTAAAGATATGGTAAACATGTTGATAACTTGCCCACCAAAAAGCCAAGTGTTTGGCTTACCCTCAGCTCCACGACAAGAACCCAGTATGGTAAATATAATGCCCTCATGCCCCAGACAGAGTGGAATCCCTGGCATACCTTCAAAGATTGGACAAAAAATTGGTTCATCCCGCTGTATGGAATGGTTTGCTTATAGAAGCTTACTCTGGGAGACTCCAATTTTCAAAAGGCTATTGCTGAATCTGAATACTGTTTTGTGTTTTGATAAAAGAATGTGTGTAATGTCTCTCTCTTGTCCTGAGAATGCCAGGGTACCTGGGTTTCCCTCTGCTCTGATGCTTACAAATGAGTCAACTATGGTAAATTTACTGCCCAGTTGTACAAAGGACTCTGGAGTTCCTGGAATGCCACTTAAAGACACCACCAAACAATTCGAGTGGTACATGGAAAGAATGCCACTGCTAGTCCCTAGAGAGAAATCTGTAGTTACCATTTTAGATGATGTTAGTGTATGCTATCTTGGCGGTGAAATGATTGTAAAAATGGTGTCCATATTGCCCTCCTGCCCACAGACAGCCTGTTTACGAGGCTTTCCATCGTTACCATGCCAAATGTTGGCAGATGTACCAAGTATGATAAGACTGCTACCTACTTGTCCACGTCAATCCAGAGTTTGTGGATTACCATCTACTGTCTACAATAAGTTATATGAAGGAGAATGGAGTGTAAACAAAAGACCAGTATGGGAACAGCCATTAACAAAACCAGCAAGATCATCAGTAATGCAACACCAAAAGATGCTTTTTAGAGAAAATGCAGTTAGGATTATGGTATCAATGTTGCCATCCTGTCCCAAACATTCTAATATTCCTGGAATTCCTTCTAAGGCAAGAGAGAGATCTGTGCAAGCTTACATGAGAGAGGCTCCTACCATGTTAAAATCCTTACCAACTTTTCCAAAACGCTGTAAAATTCCAGGTTTACCTGCGCAGAATATGGCAAAAGAATGTGATGGCTGGTGTATTGATAGGGATGCAGTTTGGGAGACCGAATTTAATAGAAGGTATGAAGTTTTTTACCATGATTCTACAGTTAAAGAAGTGTCATACGGAGAAAAAGAGATAATGCTGAGGATACGTCCATCTTGTCCATCACAAGCGTTGAACCCTGGATTTCCATCTGCTCCACGACCCCAAGCTGTTGATGCAGTTATTGAAAAAACCCCAGACATGGTACAGATGACAACAGGATGTCCAAAACAGTCAAGAATCATCGGTTTCCCTTCAAGAGTATCAATTTTTTCTGATGCTGAAGTAGGCTGGCCAGTGGTGATGGCAAAGATGCAAGAGTGCTGGGAATTTAACAAAAAGTATTGTCCTCCCTACCATGAAATAATGAAGGAATTGCTTTCTCTTGAATCTTCATCTCCAGATGTGGCCCTTAGTTCTTGCTTCAAAGCAGCTTCAATGTCTGATGCAGACCAACTTCCAAATATGGCAAATATTGTACCATCATGCCCAAAGAAAACATCTGTTCTTGGGCTGCCCTCAACAAATGTGCACCTTTTAGGACAGGGCTGGACAGTTACAATTCCCCAGTTGGTGGAGTCAGGATCCCAAGAAATTGTGAAGAAAAGACCAAAATTGATGAGTCAACAGCTATCATTGGACAAACAACCTGTTTGCAAGGTCTCTGTCAGAGAGAAATCCATGCAGTGTATGTTCCCTAGCCAAGATTTTCCAGACAATGTGCAACATAGGATGGCCAATGAGTCATCAACCTTTCCTGATAAGGACGTTGAAATCCAAGTGAATCAACGATCTTCTGAAGATAATAGGATTGAGATATTATTGGATGAGACCAACCCAACCAGATTAAACAATGATGCAAAGAATAAAAAATCAGTTGTGTCCTCATATTCTGAGGTGTATACAGATGAAAAGGGCCTTTGGATGCCAATTAAGGAAGACATAGATGTTCTAGAAAAAGGGTGAGTTGTAGGAGAATTTGAGATTTCTCTGTAATGAGACGGGTTAGTGTTTGAAGTTTTTCTTTGATTCTGTTTTCAGAAAGTTGCATTGCAGAATGTGGCACTCCATTCCTGACATACCACTATTTTTGACTGTTAGGAAGAGGTGGGTTGCCTTGTTTTGCACTTTGATCCAGTGATGTGATGCTTTATATACAACGATGCATTTGCATCTCTACACTATTTACTGACTCATTTATGGCAAACTTTGTATTTGTTGAGTGTGTCATTTGTGGAGTTGTGAGTTATTCTGTGGTTCCCAAATTTGTACATTTTTACTTCTTTTCACTTGTCATTGTTTCAGCCCAGTGGGTCAGCAGAATACTGAAAAGGGAGATGCTATTGTAAAAGAAACAGAGACTACTGAAGTCAGTCTGGAGGATCATGTTGTTTTGCCTTTAAAGGAGCCAAATAAAACTTCTTTTGTAGAGTTGATTGATGACATTTCTACACATTATGATACTGTGGGTCAAAAGTGTGGTAGATACAGTGAGAGTGGGTAAGTGTCAAAGAGAAAAAATACCTGACCTTTTGTCTTGCTCTATTGCGCTATGAGTTGTGATCTATGTTGCATGGCTTTCATGCATTTTGTTCTCATGTGGTAGACTTCATTTGTTGTTGGTCATATTTGAATTCTAGTACTAATACTAGGTAACATGGCTTGAAACACAGGGTGCTCAGTAGCACAGCCAGGAAAGAAAAATAAAGTAAAAGTTAAATAATACCCCAAAGAGACCATGAAACAGGTCAGATAACTCATGACAGTAAATTCTTTGGAGAAGAGTTCTTAATGTTAAAGATGAAGATTTTCTACATATCTTTGTTTTTTGTTTTTTTTCTTTCTACATATCTTTGGAAGTAATGCCTTACGTCAACAGGAAGTGTGCTGCAATATCAGCTCCATCCATCCATTGGCGTGAGCCACCAAGTAAAAGATGGCTTTACAACACTGGCTATTGTGGAATCAACCAAAGCAAAAGTTTTGGCTTTTTGCTTGTCGAGTTTTGCTGGAGTGTAGTTGTTTAAATACTAACTAGAGTTGCATCTGGGGTGAAGAGCATTTGTTGAATTTGCATGTGTGAGACTAAAATACAATTTTAAAAATAATAACGTAGCGATAATTTTTCCCCTAACTGTGCTAGACATGTAAATATGTTTACATTTTACTATGAAGCACAGATTGCTTTCTTGCATATTGAATGAGATAGACTGTTCCAGTCTTTGCTTTAGAATGCTGACAGCAAAGACTGGAACACTAACTTAAGCTGAAATTAAAAATACAAAAAAATGTAGGATTAAAATGTTCGTTATGGTAATGCACTAATACATGACTTTCCTTTGGCATATTCTTACAATGGTGTGTTGACTGTAACTTTGTATTTACCTTCTCTTTAGAGATGAAAACTTGGTTTTACCACAGTCATCATGCTCGATTGTTACTGATGCAGCAGGACTCCCAAGTCAAACCGAAATAAGTCTTTCTGAACAGCAGTCACAAAAACATCCTTCAAGTAGGATCATACAATGGGAGGAGCTACCAAAGGTTTCCACAGAAAAATATCCTACTGACAGGATTCTCCTATGGGAGGAGCTACCAAAGGCGACTACAGAGGAAAATAGAAAAGCATCAGAGCTGGAAATCATTGAAGAAACTGTTGGCGCAGTCCCGTTGTTCCCTAGTGCTTATATGATGTTACACACCGATGATAATGCTGTTGATGATGAAACTGCATCAAAGACAGATGCTGGAAGGGCAAAGCTCTTGCCGATATGCCCAACTGCCGGTGGCACTTTTAAATTCCATACTACTATTGAAGAAACAATTGAATCCTCTCTGGATAGTGAGTCTACTTGGAATAAGTCTTCAAAGGACAGTGAAATTATATCCCGTGAGTGTCCTCGTCATGTTGAAGGACACGTAGATCTAGCAGAACAAATGGTTTATAATGACTCATCCAACCCTGGACTGTGTGTGCCATTTTATGTGAAGCCTGAAATTGACTACAAACAGTTCACTTTCTTGGACACTTGTTCCAGTGTGGCAAGTGTTGCTGGCATGCCATCCAAATTTCCTGTGAATGAAGAGAAGCACTGGTTTCTAGATCAGAAGCTAATTTGGCAGAAATCATCACAAATTAAGGAAATATTACCACTGTGTACTTCAAAGGAGGAGGATGAACACGACAGGAAGCAAATGGTTTTACTGGCACCCTCTTGTTCCAAGGAGCCGAGAAATCCAGGGTTTCCATCCATACCACAATGCAGTTTAGTTTCTCATGGACCAAATGTGGTAGATATTCATCCCTTTTGTTCCAATGTATCCAACATACCTGGTTCTGCGTCTTTAAATGAGAACACACCATGGATGTCTCAAGAGGAGCCAGTTTTGGACAAGGAAATTAAAACTGGGCTTGGTACCCTGACAGTGCCACCCAAAGAAATGGATGAAATCAAAAAAATGGGTGCCTTGGTACCAGAAAAGCATTCTTGCATACCAGATATCACTTCAGTTCCACTAGCCACTATGTCACATCAGGTATCAGAAGGGATTAGCATTTCAGGTTCTTGTCCAAACACCTCTCAAATTGAAGGCATTCCATCATTATTGGGGCATCATTTCAGCAAGACTTGGGCTACAGACTTCAAACCCTGTGTAGTAGCACAACCAAAAACGAGTGAAATCATGATTAAAGATAGACCTCAAATTAATGAAATAGAGGCCATGTCATCTGTAGCCCTAACTTGCCCACAGAAATCCTCTATACCTGGATTTCCATCTGCTCTTGAACCTACCATAATCATTAATGTGTCCAGTTGGGTTAATCTCCTTCCATCTTGCCCGACTGTCTCAAGTATGGCTGGCTTTCCATCACTCCAGAATGCTGACAGCAAAGACTGGAACACCAGTCATCTGCCGTTATGGGAGAAGCAAATTAATGAGTCTGTTTTACCACTGGAGGACAATAAAATAGACGAAATCTTGAAAGGAGCTGTTTCTCTTGCACAAAGTTGCCCAAGAGAATCTCATCTCCCTGGATTTAGCTCTGCCCCGAAATCCAGAATAATTAATGTTGACATGACAAATATGGTCAGTCTTTCAAATTCATGCTCCAAAGTGTCGCAGATAGCAGGATTTCCATCATGTCATAATCCACAAGAGTGGACAACAAGCAAGGAGCCACTGTATGAACCAAATATGAAAGAACAGGTGTCATGTGACATGTATGAAAGTGAAAAGAAGGCAGGGAAAGCAATAATTTCTCTTCTGCCATCCTGTCCCAAAGTGTCAAGTATTCCTGGTTTTCCATCAGTTCCGCATCCCAAAATTGTGTATTTTGCTCTAAACGTAGTCAATCTCCTTCCTTTGTGCCCTCTAATTTCTACTATCCCTGGATTTTCATCAGTTGAAGGACACAAGCAAGAAGGATGGGCTTCTGAATTAGGTTCATTGATGCACAGGCCACAAAAGAACATCCAGTGCAGGATTAAACACTCTGAAATTTACATAGACGAACCAAGCTACATGCTTCCTCTGGCTCCCTCTTGCCCAAGAGCATCAGTAATTCCAGGAATCCCATCTGTTCCCCGATACAATATTCTAAGTCTCATTTCTGTTTGCCCCAAAGTGTCTGGTTGCCCAGGATTTGCGTCCTATGATGAGGGCTCCGAACTTGGATGGATTTTCGATTCACACACTCTGTATGTTAGTCTTCCAAAAGAGACCGTTTTTGTGATTGAGAATCCTAAACAAGATGGACAAACTATGAAGACAATGTTAGCTTTAGCACTATCTTGCCCAAAAGCATCCAGGATCCATGGATTTCCCTCCAAACCTCAACTGAAATCCGAGCTTGAATCCAGTATGATCAATTTTGCACCGTGCTGCTCCACCGCTTCACGCCATGAAGGATTTGCATCCATGACCACAGTCCCAAACATAAAGTGGCTAAGTGGAACAAAGCAAATTTTAAGAAAACCTCAGAAGAAGAAGGGAGAAGTAATTATGTCACATGCTGGACCAGAACAACCAGACTGCTACAACATGAAAAACATGGTGAAATTAGTGACATCCTGCCCAAAAAAGGCAAGAGTATGTGGCTTTCCTTCTGCTCAAATTGTAAATAGACCACCAGACATGATCAGCTTATGCACATGTGCTCCATGTGTTTCATGTGTCCCAGGATTTCCATCATTAAGAATGCTTAGTTATGAATGTATAAATATACAAACTTGGACAACAATGAGCGAGATCTTGTTTGAGAAGCTGCAGAATGAAAAGATTCTTATTGCAAATTTTCCAGCAAAACAAGAACATAAACAAGAGGAAATGAAGGACATGGTAGCAATGGCCTCATCATGTCCACATCTGACTCAAATTCCTGGACTTCCCAGTGTTTCACAGTTAAATCCAACTTTGCTACCTTCTGCGGAAAAGCATTCATTGCAAGAATTGCCAATTGAACAGTTATGTCTCAAAGATACAACAATTCCCGGTGGCCTCTCTGCAGCAGTTAACTGTCACAGTACAGAACTTGGAAATGGTGAGATATTTACAATATCAAGATGAACATGACATTTTTCTGTCTTAATCTTGTTTTTTTGCACATTTTATTATGTTTGCTTTTATAACAGAGAACAAGGTCAAAGGTGGTGCAAAGCAAAACATAGAACTTTGTGTTGATAACGGGTAAGTAAAAAAGCACAGCTCTCTGGCATTTTTTTTTTTTTGCTGTGAAAAGGTTTTAGTGTTTGCCTAACATGGACTGTTTGGACCAATAAGCAGTAGTCTTAAAGTGCATGGTAAATTGAATTTCATTCATTGCATTTTTTGTCTCGCTGTATGAGCTCAATGGATCACAACACCAAATCCTTTATATTTGGGTCCTCAGAAAATCACAAATAGAGAGGACACTAAGAAAGGAAACCCAAACTGTGAAGAACACAGTGGACACATCAGAGCCAGTGGGAGTCTTGGGTTGGGAAGTACTGGAGGCAGAGGGAGCAATAACAGAAAAACAAGCAGACTCTTCTATATCAGCAAAGGAGGAACAGACCTCTGGATTAGTAAAGACTATTGTAGATGTTTTCCACAAAGGGTAAGTGTGAGAATGGTCTGAAACTAACAGTGTGCAGCATGTAGTCAACCTAAATAGAGAATGTGGAATTTTCTAGTCCAGTTAAACTCATTCTCTTTCCAAATGCAGATTTTAGTGTTGAACAATATTAAAGCAGAACTGCATTTGCCTGCAAGCTTTTTTTTTTTTTTTTACAATCTTCTATATTAATTTATTTCTATAATTAGCACCATGTTTTTGGTAAACATTGTTTTTGCATGGTATCAGGTTTCATTTACTCACACCAGTATTCATCCATTTCTCACAGTTATGAAACAGTAGCATCCATTTTGGGGCCATCTAGCTTGGCTTTAGCTGAAGTTGATCACCAACCCAAGGCTGTCTCTTCTATGGGTCTAAACGACAAGACAGTTACCCCTTCGGATGAGTTCTTTCCACAGTTCGCAGATATCCCTGCAGCCTTACAGAAGACAACGGGCAAATTTGAAGGCATTCAGACCACACTTGATAAATATCCAACAAGTGTTGAGCCTTACATGCGGGACTTGGTAGATGATCGATCGTCTCCATTGCCAACTACCGACAATGATGAGGGGTTTTTAGTTTGTGCAAGCATGAAGAAATGGCCACCACTGACCGAGGCAGATATCACTGAAATATCAAAACAAGAAAATAAACAAGTAGAGGAACATGAGGCCTCCCTTGGTCAAAGGTGTCAAAAGGATAGATTCCTCAAAGGGCAAGACTCTGAGGTCGAGACTGAAGTAGAACAGGATGAGGTTAGAACAGTGTTGACTTCTTCCTGGCTGGACAAAGGGTGAGTGCTAGTGGACTATGTTTGGTTGCACGGTGTGTACATGTTCTGCATTTTTGGTGATAACATTTCTCTTGTTCTGCTTATAAGCACTTACTACTCAGGAAATTGTGACGTGGAGTCAGCTCTTTGTCGTAGCCAGAACTGGCATTATGATGTGGAATGGTAGTGTTCTTTTTTCCTCATGAAAGCTGTTGTTAACTAGCTTTGTCTTTGTCTTCTTTATTGGCTGCTGTGTTGTTGTCATGATAGTTAGCATGTGAAGCAGAATACTATGAACGAAATTTATTTGTGTATATTTTTGTGCTTTAACGTTTGGTTTCTGTATTTTGGTCAAAAAGATAAATAGTTTGCGAAAGGGTGCATGGTACAAATGTTTGACAAAATCAAGAATGGCCAATTCTGAAGCTTGTCCTTTCTTTTCCTTAAGCCCCCAACAAAACAGCTTGGAAGAAATGTCAGCCACATCCCTACAGCCTTCACCAAATGACCCACTTACAAATACCAATAAACTCTGGCACGAACCCTCAGATGATCAAAACATTAATCCAGTTACAGCACAAGCTGACATTGCTGTCCCTCAGCGAGGCAGACAGCCGAAGCGAAAAATTCAAGACCCTCAACAGAAAGGCTGTGATCAAGAAGGAGACACTGTTCCTGTCCGGCCGCTCAGAGGGAAGCGCAGCCTAAAAACAGATTGCAAACAACAAGTTGATGTCTTGTCTGTCACGTGCCTCCCTGAAGCTTTTCCAGTTAAGTCTGTAAAGGAAAATGCTGCTGCTGAGATACTTTCTACACAATCTGCCACTGACCAAGTCTCCTCTTGCAACATAAAGAAAGCAGACAGTAACGTTCCTTTAGGTGTACCCCAGAATGGTCATCAAATTGAAAGTGTTAACACTCAAGTGACATCTTCCACAGATGACTATAAACACAAAGGGGAAGCTGAATCAGTGCAAACATCCGTGGATGTCATTCCTCCTCCTCGTCTGAAAAGAAGAGACGATAGTTTGTCACCTGGAACCCGACAAAAAAATGCCCCTTACAAGCCACTGATGTCTGTCACTACTACAAAACAATCTGTCCCATTAGTTCATGATCGACATGATATGAAAGCTACTGTTAGTTCTGCTTTGGAAACAGATCTTGTTATCTGCCAACCTTGTGAGAGAATACCTGATGTCGCAGGTAGCCTTGGACCATTAATGAACATTGATAAACTCAGTCCAAAAGCCAATGACACTAGCTCCTCACAAATGACAGAAGAAAAAGGTTTTATATTGAAAGAACACTCTCAAGAAGCTGATTTGGTTAGGAGTGCATCCCTACAGACAGACACAGATTTTGTTTGCTCAAAGGAAAAAGAAGATGCTTCTTGTCCTCTGGAATGTCCCCCAAAAGATACTAATACATCTATCCAGTCTGCATCTCACAAAATTCAACCTTCAGAAACTAAAGAAATGAAGAGAATTAATCCAAAGCCAGATATATTTAATGTTGAGCAAACTGCTCCCCTTTCAATCATTAAGAAGATTCGTCTTCCTCAACGTAGCAAGAAGTTGCCTTCAAGAAAATCTGTCAGAACTGGCCCTGACAAGGAAGTTGTGGCAGAAAATTTACGTGTTGCTAACAAGGAGATTATTACACTGACCCAGTCCAACACAAAAGTGGATAACATAAGAGAAATAAAACAGCCAATAATAGCTGATGACGAATCTGTTGGCACAATTGATATCACATCTTCTCAGAAATCAGATGCAGATGCAAGAAGTGACAAACACACAACTCATCCCATCCCAAGGCCTCGTGTGAGGAAACATCTCAGTAGCTCATTCCCAGATGACTGTATTGCTACAGAGAGAGCATCCCAGGTCTCCAGTGGAGAGGAGGCACAAGCAACGAGACAAATTGAACCTATAATAATTTCTACAAGAACTAATGGATTGCCAGTGGAGACACAGGGTAAAGACGTTTTGATTCTCTCTGCAGCTAATCAGTCTTGTACTTCTATAGAAGAAGTGAGTGGTGTACAGTTGAGGAGAAGTAGATTTTCAGTTGAGAAAACTGTTCAAGTGGAAGATAATGAGACGTCAGAGAAAACACCGAGACCCTCAAGCTTGCCTGTACCAAAACCAAGAGCAAAGAAACGTCTCAGTGATTTGTTTCCAGATGACTCTGCAATTTCTGGCTCTTCACCTGTCTGCCAATCAGACACTGCAGCTGATACTGTTAAACCTACACTGGCTTTACAAAATGAACAGTCAAGCTTGCCTGTGCCATTGCCTCGGGCCAAAAAACGCCTTAGTGCAACTTTTTCAGATAGCGCACAACCTGTGGAGAGTTTATTTTCCACAGAAATGGAATTACCTCAGACAAGCCTAAGTGATAAAACTGTCACCAGTAAAGAAACAAAGGAAGGCTCAACATCACTGGATTCAAGCATCATCTCTGAAGGAGGTTTTGTTGCAATTCACGGTGAAGATGATATTTCATTGGAGATGGAAAGGGATGTGATTGTGGCAAAAGAGTTTACTGAGTCACATTCTGTAGAAGATACTGATGAAATCATGGAAGGCTGGACCTTTACGGATGAACTTGTTTCAGATGACTTGAAGAAAGCTAGAGAGATTTCTGAGGAGGTTCACATTGAAAAAGTCCTGGAAGCAGAGGTTGATAGGCCACTCGCTTCAACTGTTGATTCCTCTCAGGATGACTGGCTGCATGTAGAGAATGATAAAGACAATGAACTAATGGAAATAAACGTAAGGAAGGAAATAAGGGATGAAGAGTTGGACTTTGGATTTGTTTCTGTAGATGTAGCGGCAGGTTGTTCAGAGAATCAAAGGTAAGCCCAGTTGGTACATATTCAGATGTGGGGGGTGCATTCATAACTGAGATATGTGTTTTTGCATCATTGACTCTCTCTACACAATAGAATGTCACCACATTTTCTAATTATTTAACATTGCCAGTGTATGTGATTTCAATAGCAGCACGGTTTTGTAAGTCATCAATAACAAGTGTTTTGGTTTGAGAGCAAACATGTTTGCAAAGAACTGTGGATTTTTAGAAATCATTTCACTTTGTTTTTGTGTGTCTTTCTAGACAAAGGGAGATTGGAGAAGAGTCTTCAGGTCTGCCTGTATATGGCAAGAAGCGTTTGAGTGGTTCTTCTCTAGATGACAGCAAGTCTCAAGTTTCTGCCCTTCAAACAAATGAATCAACAACACCTCAGAAAAGACCTGCAGTTGGGGCTGCCTCTCCAGATGTATGTTAAAGCTGCATTTAGCAATATTTGCATATTAACAATTGATCAAATGACTGTATGTAATGTGCAACTTATTCTTTAGACTCAAGGAGGCCACCAAGAATTATCAATAACTATAGAGTTGCACTGAGTTTCAGGGAGCGTGTTAGCTCTCAAACTTTACCCCATTTCCAGCAGCAGCGTGTGCTATTTTTTATTCTTCTTTGTCCATACTGGCTTAAAACTCCAACAAACAAAATCATTGTAACTGCAGCTTTAATGATTGTCTTTATTCACTTAAGATCTCTGACTTAATTGATATTTCATAGAGATTTTTGCTGTTTAGTGTCCTTTAATCAAATTTTTGCTACAATCATTCAGCAGCATTGTTACCATGTGTCTTTTAGAATCTATCAGCCAATCCCAACTTGGTGATGTCCAGTCAGTCTCTACTGGAATGGTGTCAGGAGGCCACACAGGGTCACAAGGGAGTGAAGATCACCAACTTCAGCACCTCCTGGAGGAATGGTCTGGCTTTTTGCGCCATTTTAAATCACTTCCACCCAGAAAAGATGTAAGAAACAGCTGGCATATAACTTGTGCTACATACTCTGTTTATGAGGTTATTTTATCTTCTTTTGCCTTTTTCTAGTAATTATGAAATGCTGGATCCATATGACATCAAGCACAACAACAAAAAGGTGATCAAGCAGTTCTTGTCTTTTTCTTTAATTACAGACTAAGCATAATTGTTGTTTGGCAGGCCCTAATGTAACCATCTATTCATATGTTTTTAAACATGTTGCAGGCCTTTGATGGCTTTGCCGAACTTGGCATTTCCAGACTAATGGAGCCTTCAGACATGGTCATGATTGCAGTACCTGACCGCCTCATCGTCATGACGTACCTCAACCAGATCCGCACACATTTCACTGGCCAGCAGCTGAGTGTGCTGCACATAGACAAGGACAGCAGTGAGTCCAGCTATGCAGTTGCAGGGGAAAAGGAGGGCCAAGAGGACCCAGAGGCAACTGTTCGCTACTGTGCCCAGAGGCTCCAGGAGGAGGGTATAACTCTTGAGACTAATGGGAGTGTAAGCACTGCAGACAAAGAGAGTAAAACCAGTAAGGATGTGGTGCCTCCTCCCCGAACGAAATGGTTGCAGGGTGCAGGGGCAAGTGGAGCTCAGTCTCCAGTGGCACCACCAAGGACTCATTTCCTATCCAAGTCAGGCTTCTCTCATGTCAAAGACGCTGATCTGGTCAAGAAACGTAGGTCACAGCGCAGGAGTGGGTCAGTAGAAGGAGCAGACATATCAGTGGTATGATACCTTAATATCTTATTCTTTCACTTTAAGTGTTAGTGTTATCTTCTCTCGCTTTTCTGTAATGAACTTGCATGAGGAACTTGTTTTGATCTCTGTAGGCTGTTGCAACACCAGAAGACCAGGGCAAGACAGAAACTGGTTTGTTCTTTTGAGATTTTTTTAACCATCTATTTTTAAAACTTTATTTTCTTTGTTGTTGATGGTATTTGAACCTGATAAATGTTTGATCGTTTTTGAATATGTAAAAGTATTATTTTCTGTATTGGTCTTGCAGAGAGAGCAGACGATGTGGTCGAAGAGGAAAAACCAGAAGGCCAGGTCAGGAAACAACAATTTGCTTTATTGTAGAGCTGAATCTTTAAAACTACCTCCAAACTGAAGTTCAGTTTTTAAGGACTGACAATTCCCTTACCGACTTGTTTCTCTCTTTCACTTATTGGTCACATGCTGATCGTTTTTATGTAATTATGTGTAATAATACAAAAACAGACTATTTAAGTAATTGTGCCTATGTATCAATATATCCAGGATCCCAGCCAGTATGTGCGGAATCAGATGGAAGCACTGGAAGCAGAACAAAATCATATCGATACCAGAGCAGGTGTGGTGGAGAGGAAACTCAGACAGTTACTGGAAACAGGTACTTCATGCCTGCAGATACATGCATGTTAAGCTAAATTTAAATGTAATTATAATTAAAAACCATTATTTAAAGGTACTAAATTATTAAATATTTAATTAAAAGATAGAAGTATCAAAAGTAGCAGTCATGGTCTTCATGAATGACTCTGAAACTGCATTGCTCCAATCTAGGAAAGAAAGAGTATGACATTAACTAGGAGAGGGGTGACAGTAATATATCTGTGTCCTGCAGGCAGTGATAAGGTGGAGGAGGAGAGACTGATTCAGGAATGGTTCACGCTGGTCAACAAGAAGAATGCTTTAATCCGGAGGCAGGACCATCTGCAGCTACTGTAAGGCCCACACAGTGTTCGATGTGCAGAACATGTGTCTTATAAACTGTAAACCATTCAAATTTAACAAAATGATCTCACCACAATGTCTATTTTGTATGTGGCGGTAAATTCTATCGAAGAGGGAAACTATAAAATCCAAATATTGTTTATAAGTTTAGTGTCTCTGATATAAAATGTCTCGCTGTAAAGTATGTTGTTAAGCTTTGCTTTGGTAGTGTGAGTAATTTGCTTGATTTTTCTGAACCTTTCGACTCCTTAGCACAAGGTCTCAACACTTGTGTCATGACATGTGAGCCGTCTCCATGATAACTGACAACACTACATTAGCATTGGATGATTGTGAGATGCAGTTAAAATCCCCTGAAAAAGCCCTTAAGTAGGCCCAGAGATAACATTTTGCCAACAAACTTAGCAGTTAAACAAATGGGACATCTTCCTACTGTGTGCTTTCATTTTTTAAGCTATAGGGCAATCTCCTATCTCAAACCCACTCCCCATAACTACCAGTTTCTTGTAATTGACAGGTTGGAAGAACAAGACTTGGAAAGAAGATTTGAGCTGTTAAACAAAGAGCTGAGGGACATGATGGCAATTGAAGGTATGACTTTATTTTTAATAGTCTTCTTCAGCGATACTGCAACACATAGTCAATGTTAGACCGACAATTTTAGGCTTTCTAACACTCTAACATCATAGGTTGTGGTTTAAGTGGAGGTTATAGCTTTGTACGTATGCCATATTTTTTTTGAGTCTGCTCAGGAAGTGCCTTTGAGCATGTGCATGACTGTAACTCTGTGGCTTACCTCCTGAAAGGCGCACTTCACACACATAGCTTCTCTTTTTAACAGTGAATAAGGAAACCTGTGGTGAGCTTGCATCTGAGATAAGCAGATCTGTAAATGACGGTGCAGAGCTTCTCCAAAAAAAACTCTCTATGCCCTTTAGTTTTAACAGTCATGGCTTCACTCAAATTCCCTATCTTAAAATTAGTCACAAGTTAACTTCTGTTTTAGAGTAGTAACATATGACAGAGCAGTTATGCTGGTGGTTATATATGTTTAATGATAGTGATTGGCTGTCCCTGTTGTTGACCACTCAATTGTCAGCATCAGCAAACTTCCTTGAAACCGTAACTATTCTTAAGCAAGCTTTTAGGTTTGCTGAAGTCCCCTCATCTTCCACTTCCTCATTTTCCTTCTTTCATTCTAAACTGTTTCCCTCTGCCTTATCTCTTATCCTTTGTTTTTTCCTGTTGCTTTGTTGTGCAGAGTGGCAGAAGACTCAGGCCCATAAGCACAGAGAGCAGCTGCTCCTGCAGGAACTGGTGTCGCTGGTCAACCAGAGGGACGAGCTGGTCCACAATATGGATGCCAAGGAAAGAGGGTGAGACACAGTCACTGCAGCTGTTGGATGGTTACCAAAGTTCATGTGCAACATATACATGGTAAATTTTTCATCATACTCGTGGATACACCTACATGTGTAAGTAACGGGTCATTTTTCACAGCCAGTGATGTTCTGGTTAAATGGAATTACTGAAACCTGGGTTAGAGAACAAGACAGTGCAAGACTGAATGGAATAATTTTTCCTGTTTTATTACTAGTGAAACACTACATGGCAGAATATTGTAAGGCTGCTACAGCCAGCTACAATCCAGTCAGTGGAGTGCTGTCATGCAGGGCCAGAAGTACAGGAGGATGGACTCAAATATGTCAGGAGACACCCACATACTACTCAGCAATATCAGAATAGTATGAGAAAAAACAGTCAAAGCCAACAGACTCAGAGATGCTTCCTAAATAATGATAATCACACTTTTCAGTGTGAAAAAAATACCCCTGTCCTTATCCATCATATGTTTTTATGTTCTGCTTCTATAACTGGACCTGAATATTTTGTGTCTGACAGGATTTCTCCATAAATAAAGATTCAGCTACCTTGAAAAAAAAAATCTTAAAATCCATCCTACGAAAATTATGAATGAACACATATGAAATTATGTAGTAAACATAAAAGTGTGAAATAAACCAAAGCAGGTTTTATATTTTTGATTCCTTAAAGTTTGCTTTGATTCCTGCTTTGCACACTCTTGGCATTCTCTCCATGAGCTTCTTGAGGTAGTTTCCTGAAATGGTTTTCCAACAGTCTTGAAGGACTTCCCAGAGATGCTGAGCATTTGTTGACCCTTTTGCCTTCACTCTGCGGTCCATCTCATCCCAAACCATCTGGATTGGGTTTCGGTCAGGTGACTGTAGAGGTCAGGTCACAAACCGGATGGGATGGCATGTCGCTACAGGATGCTGTGGTAGCCATGCTGGTTTGGTGTGCCTTCACTTTTTAATAAATCCCCAACAGAATCACCAGCAAAGCACCCCCACACCATCATACCTCCTCCTCCATGCTTCACAGTGGGAACCATACATGCAGAGACCATCCATTCACCTTTTCTGCGTCGCACAAAGACATGGCAGATGGAACCAAAGATCTCAAATTTGGACTCATCAGACCAAAGCACAGATTTGCACTGGTCTCATGCCCATTCCTTGTGTTTCATGACCCAAACAAATCTCTTCTACTTGTTGCTTTGCCTTGCTAGTGGTTTCTTAGTAGGTCTTTTACCATAAAGGCCTGATTGGTTCAGTCTCCTCTGAACAGTTGATGTAGCGATGTGTCTGCTGCTAGAACTCTGTGTGACATTTATTTGGGCTCTAATCTGAGGTGCTTCTAACTTGCCATTTCTGAGGCTGGTGACTCGGATGAACTTATCCTCAGCAGCAGATGGTCTTCCTTTCCAGGGGCGGTCCTCATATGAGCCAGTTTCATCATAGCACTTAATGATTTTTACAACTGCACTTGGGCATACATTCAGTTTTTGCAGTTTTACAGACTGACTGACTTTCAGTTCTTAAAGTGACTATGGACTGTTGTTTCTCTTTACTTAGCTGATTGATTCATGCCATAATACGGATTCTAACAGTTGTCACATAGAGCTGTTAACTGTGTACCAACCTGACTTCTGCACAACAGAAGCGATGGTCCCAACCCCATTAAGAAGGAAAGAAATTCCATAAATTAACCTTGACAAGGCACACCTGTGAAGTGAAAACCATTTCAGATGAGTACCTCATAAAGCTCAGTGAGTTTGCAAAGCCGTCGTCAAAGCAAAGGGTGGCTATTTTGAGGAATCTAAAATATATAACATAACCTCAAAACCTTGCAGCTGGCTAACAGTGCGGCAACAGCAACTCTGTACTCCATCCATGCCACCCTGTAAGGGCACTGCTGTGGGCATTTTGACTTAAACACAGCTAAGTGCATGATCACAGAAGTTACACACAAGAGACACAAGATCAAGAACTGCACCCAAATACATAGCTTCAAAGGTTGCAAAGTGACATGAAGTGCATGCAGAGACTGTGTTTTTTCAAGTACAAGAATCTGTCAGAAATGTGAGATGAACATCTAAAGTGCATAGTGTGTAGATAGCCCGTGACTCTCCTTCTCCCTCCTTATCCTCAGAGGTCTGGAGGAGGACGAGCGCCTCGAACGTGGCCTGGAGCAGCGCAGGAGAAAGTATGCTAAGCAGCAGAAAGAGAAGTGTGTGATGCAGTGACTTTATAAACTCCGAGCCCCCACACACTGGGTTACCAGTCTGAAAGAAAGTGGTCAAGGGAAATCAAAGGAAATCCAAGACTTGACAGTTGTACACGATCCTCTAAGATGTGCCGTCATATTGACTGATATGGCTTTAATTTAACAGTAAGGGGACGTTTTGTTCATGCCTGTCACCACAGCTGATCCAAGGAGAGTACTACCCCTGAAAAAACACTAAAACAGTATGGGCTTGCTGAGTATTTCCACTGATAACTCAGATGTTCAAGAACCAGAGCTGTACTCTGATTAGGGCCAGTCACAGTATGTTTAGGTTCTGCATCAATTGAATTGTTAGATTTTTGGCTTGCTCTCCTTTTTCAGTGGTCAGAATGTGGTACCAGGCTCTGTTTTATGACCTGAAGTTTAAAGCAGTCTGAGTAGCATCATTTTCACATATTTACACTTTCAAGCATTATAGGATGCTTAACACACAGGAATGTCAAGCCATTCAGCAGAAGAGGTGTCAGTGCCATTTGCTTTGCAGTTTCTTTCGTGTTTTTTTTTTTTTTTCTGTTTTTGAGCACTGTTGTTGTATATTGTGATCCTGAATGTAAGATGGGTTGGAAACTGGAAATGTGGGGTACAATCAGAAACAGTCTAGAGTGGGGTTAACAGGGGTTGATGGTCTGAAGACTGACATTAGTACTGATATGATGCATTTAAAACTACCACACGAATGTCTCTGTTGCTCTTATTAGCAGGACATTGTAATAACACGACTAAAAAATATTTTAAGTTGATTTTTCCATTGGTCTAAGGATTTGGTCAATTTAGGCTGAAAGGACGAATGTGTAAGATTTAGTGGCATTCGGCAGTTAAGGTGCTGATTGCACACAACCAAATGTGCCACACCTCACCCTTCCCTTCCAAGTGTGTACAAGAAAGTACTGTGACTGCTTAAAATGCAAAAGGCTACCAGTGTTTGGTTTGTCTGTTCTGGGCTACTGTAGGAAGATGGCAGAGGACCTGCCTTGTAGATGCTCATTGTAAGGTAATGAAAACACAGAAATTTGTACTTACAGAGGATTATACATAACTAAAAAATAATTAGGAATATTTTATTCAATTTTTGCCAATAGGTCCCTATTGGACTGGACCTTTAAAAAGTGCCATGATCCATGCTGTTGCCATTGTGCAACTCAGACTTCTAACTCATTTGTTGGATTAATTTAAAATGTTATTATTTATTCAGATATATCACCTAGAGAAGCAGACACAAATATGTCTGCTTCTTTGGGAAGTACTTTCACCAAAGCTAGCCACCTTTATTATTGCAGCTTTTGACCTCAATCTGTGTAGAAAATATCATCACAGTCCAATGACATTTAAACTCTGTGTAAGCTGGTAATGCAACTAACATTTCTGAGACTTAAGATAAGAGATTTAGTTATTCTTCAGGAGGAAAATGAGGAATTGTTTTAAGTATTTAAACTCTTTCAGTGTGTCCTCCCTTTTATTTTACTGTGCAAGCCAAATATTCCTAACCACAATATTGATATTTGCTAAAAGTAAATTGACATCTTCATTGATTTGAGTAAGAAATGCTGCCTCTTTTTGTTTCTGTTCTGAAGAGTTTTTACTCTTTTTTACTTAAGTAAAAAAAGGGTTTTTTTTGTGTGTGTGTAAAAGTTTGCAGTTTCTTGTTGTCATCCAGATGGTTGTAGCAATTGTGACCACCAGATGTGTGATTGTGTTACAGCTTGTCAGAAAGATTGCAGTTGGAAAGTTTTAGTTTGTGGCTTTTATGTAACATTTGCACTATTTGTAAAGTTTGCAAAATACAAAATACCTTTACACATCATGCCGCAGTTCTTCTCAGTAAATATGGCGCCATACAATTCTACCAGTATTTAAAACTATCAAGAATTTATTTATATTAAAAGGCTGATGATAGTCACTTTATACTGCAGATGGCCACTATTTTGTACTTTTTGAGGTCTTGATTTTGTGTACAGTCAAGACTATATTATGAAGGTAACTGCTCCCTGAAGCTCCAAACCTCAGGTGCCATCAGAGATCTACATTAATTGAAGACAGGAAAACCTGAGGCACAGGTGGTAGCAGAATTAGTCAAGAATCAACAACTGACTGAAGGAGCAGAGTTCACCAAGGAAACATCCATCCATTCATTCATTATCTATACACCGCTTAATCTTCATTAGGGTAGCGAGGGACTGGAGTCTATCCCAGCTGACTTAGGCTGAAGGCATGGGACATCTGGACAGGTCACCAGTCTATCACAGGGCTACACATAGAGACAAACAGTCACACTCACATTCACACCTACAGACAATTTTGAGTCACCAATTAACCTCAGCATGTTTTTGGACTGTTAGAGGAAGCCGGAGGAAACCCATGCAAGCACAGGGAGAACATGCAAACTCCAAAATGACCCAATATTCAAAATTTCTTGTTTTCATGGAACCAAACAATTTGAAGTTTTTCATGGCTGTTTTGGGATTTGTTTAGTAGTGCACCAAAGAGTGATTCTTAATGCAATATTTCACAAATGTATCGGGTGTCCGAAAACTTTTTTCCACCGCTGTACAATAAGCCCAGGCACAGACAATAAAGACACAGCAGGCAGAATAGAAGTTTCATGTTTTTGGGTTTGTTTTTTTTTGTACAATCAGGTAAATCACAGGATTAAAGAGGATGACAGATAGACATTGTGCAATGGCGACGTCTGCAGGAATGATAGGGAACTACAAGAGCAAGAGTACTCAGACAGGGAAAGCTACGGAACCCCAGAAGGGACACTGGACTGAAATGCAAACTACAAATACTACACAGACTTAACCACAAGAATCTAAGTTGAAAAGGCAGGGGATCGAACCAGAACCGAGTAACACAGAGCTAGGAAAGTTAAGACGGGATTGGTCTTCAGTAAACAGCAGACTGAAATGTTCTCACTGATGAGTCACTGTCAAAAACAAAAGAGCACCAAAGATTTCAGAGGAATCTGACTGCGGTGAACGTGGAGCAAAGTGGATAGATGTAACAGACGACCACTTTAAAACCATTGCTACTACAGGAAACTCTCTCTTTCAATGTCTTCCTGTCATCAACACAGCCAGAGAGAATACTTTCTCTGGTTAACAGCATTCTCCAAGTCCGCCCTCTGACACACTTATGTAGATTTGGTAGCAGTTTCGTGTACACCTATTCCAATATGCTTGGATGTTTTCCTGTAAAGTCAAGCTATCTTGACTGCAGCAAGTTCGGGAATTACAGAATGACAAAAGAGTATGTGTTGTTGCATCAGATCACTGTATGAGGAGTAGATATTTGTTGTGATTCACAAGACAAATGTGCTTTCACAACAGACAGAACCATCCAATCAGCTCTAACAAGGCCTGAACAGGCAATCTACAGACAATCAATGACATTCTTGGCTTCAGATGCAGGTGCTTAAAGGGTCAATAACGATGTAACATCGGTTTTAAACCAAAAGTAAACTAATTTATGACTGAGTACTTAATTAATTACAAGGAGCAATTAAAGGACACATTTTACCATTTCAAGAATCAAGAGTCTTTATTGTCATTGTGTTTCCACACAACGAAATTACGATTGGTGACTCCCAGCTATAGATAAAAATAGAAAATGACACACTATATACAAATGAAATTAAAAAAAAATTTAAATCCTCAAAAATATAAATATGTAAACAGAGTTAGTGCACATGATCCGTAGGGTGAGTTTGTTCTGGATTTAAGGTTATTTGTGTTCAAAAGAGTTGTGAAGTGATCTGAAAGAGACAGGGAGGAGTTACAGTTTACTGTAAATTAGCATGCAGGAAAATTCTAAGTCAAACAGTAGCAAATTGCACATTACAACAGAAGTGGACAACATGTGTTGAGACACCAGCACATGTTGTCCACACCAGTACAAGTGTGGAGAGTGACAGCACAGAAAGCTGAGTGATGGGACTTGCACAGTCTGACTGCAGGGGGAAAGCTATGCCTAACTGACACCTGTGGATACTTGTTGGGGACGTAATTATGTCACACTCAGCTTTAGGTCAAGTTTGCAACACTGGCATGTGAGCTTTCGCTTCATTTGTGGGTGTTTTAACCCAGAGTTCGCTTTACTGATTGAGCTGTAGAGCGCGGTGCATCTGTGGATGCATTCTCCATCCAGCCATTGGAACCCAGATTTCACTGACGCAGCTGAGACACACCTTCAGAAAATTTAACCACAGCATGTTATTGGACTGTGGGAGGAAGCCAGAGTACCTGGAAAAAACCCAAGCATGCACATGGAGAACATGCGAACTCCATGCAGAAAGATCCCAGGAAGGTGGGACATGAACCAGGGGTCTTCTTAATAAGCAGATTACAAGTGTTTGGATTAAAACTAATGCTTCTGATTAAGCCTGAAGGAAAAAAACATGAGTCAACATTTCAACATTTAATAATACCCCTTGATAAACGGAAATTTTTTCCAAAATTCGATGATTTCAGCACTTCTAAAAATAAGCAATCGCAGAAAGAGGATGCAAGAAAGTCTTGGCTAATACTGAAATGAAGTGATTCATAAGGTAGAAGAATTTAAGAACTTTTAGTCCTGGCATGGATAGCTTTCAACTTGTGAACTCTGAAACCTTCAACATAATAGTTAGTGGTAGGGGGCCAAATACTGTATTTAAAAATGTGTCTTTTAGCGCTGTTTTTAGGGGAGAATAAGTATCTACTCAAAGACAGATACTTCTGAGGGTTCAAGAAATGCTGCTGTGAGGGTCTTGATGATGACTGGTTAACCTCAGAAAGGACAAGTACCATTTTTCTGCTCTCTTCGCTATGTAATAGTCTTCTCTCAAACATCACCATCATCAACTCAGAACTCACCATACAGTATAGGCAAACATAATAAATTCATGTTAGCTTTTCAGTGTGTGGATACAACAAGAACTATAATTTCTTGGAGTTTTCCTGCGTTTATTAGGGTCAGTGTATTACTTCTTTTGCTTTCAGTTTAATTTTGGCAGTGGTCGGGGTTCTATTGTTTTCTTGGAAAGAGCAATAACAGCGGTGGCAGAGACCGGAACTTAATGAGTCTGACGAGTGTGGGTGTTTTTTCCAGAGGAGGAGGACTCATTTCAACACAAATTCCTCACAGCCAAATCAGAAGTGGATGTAAACAACCTCTAACTGATGTCATTTAGAGGAACCAACTGACAGGCTGGATATCAGAACTGAGCGACCCCACAGGTCACTGTTATGAGCTGGAGTTGTAGGAACCGCAACCATGGCTGTCTGGAACAGTAGCTTGCGGTCTGTCAGGTCCACTTTCGTCATATTGTGGATGTTGATGTGGAATGCTAGTTGTGACGTACAGCTTCAAGGAGAGGAGGGTGAGTGCTCAGGTGTTTTGCTTTCAGGATTGTTGTTATTCCAGCGCAAACTGGGGGACAAGAGTCATCAGGAAGAGTTCATGAAAGGATAAACACACTCACTGTCATTGTAATTCAGTAGACGTCAGAGCAACAGAGTGAATAGAAAATACTTAATGAAGTCTAGTTTCTAAAAGAGTCAGTGAATTCTCCAGTAGTTAGTAATGTTTGTATTCTAGGCTCCATTGTCTGAGTCAAACAATCTCTGCACTATATACACTATATATAATGTGTATGATAGAGCGATAGTCTTGATGACCAAAACTAAAGGTCTTCTGTCACAGAATGTTCGGAGGGCTAATTGTCTCATTCTGAATTATTTGGTGGTAATATAGCCTATGTATGTAAAAATCAGGCACTAAACTCTATTGGTGGCTTAAAACATTTTTAGGTTATTTTGTAAAAACCTGTTAAATTGAAAGCTTTTAAAATGTAAACAAGATGATTATTTACATAGTTTTTATTTTCTGTTAGCTGTTTTTTTCTTTTACAATTTTTAGTTTGAAACAAGTTTTTGACAGATTTCTAAGATATTTATGTTTTCTCATTTTTATGACAAGTTGACTAAAAACTTATTAAGCACTATGTATTAACCAAAAATCTTAATATTTTGTTTGGCCTCCTTTGGCCCTGATAACAGCTTGCATTCTTGCTGCCATTGTTTATCTGCACTTTTCCACAATCTCTTTTGTTGATGAGCTCCAAACAGTTTATAGCTGTTTCAGAGAGTTGCTTTTGATGACACTTTTGTGCAATCTATTTTTGATTTCAATAAATCCCAGATATGTTCAATAGGATTCAAGTCTGGACTTTGACTTGGCCAGTCCATCAGTTCCAGAACTCCAGATTCCTTTTTCTTGGTCCAGTAGTCTCTGCACAGCTTTAAAGTATGCTTGGGGTCATTGTCTTCTTGACAATGACTCAATCAAGAAGGGACTCCATGATGCACCAAGATGCTGTGCTAGATACCATCCATTTGAACTAATTTGCCCATGCCGTTTCCATAAATGGAACCCCATAAAATGGAATCTCTTCCATGTTTCTCACTGTGGGTCAGTGCATCTAGCATCAAAATGCTCTCCAGCTTTTCTGTGGACATAAACACAACAATGCTGACCAAAGAATTTAAACTTGGACTCATCTGTCCAGAGTACCTTCTTCCAGTCATCTACAGTCCATGTTTGTGCTTTTAGGCATTTTTCTATGTTTGAAGACAAAGACAAAAACTCAGCTTCTATAAACTTTGTGGAATTTATGGCAGAGGTGTTGCATTAAATTGCATGAGTGTATAAAGTGCTCAGTCAGCATATACCGAGTGACCATAAAAAAAGAGACTTGACATACAACATTAAAATCAACTTTTCAAAACCATGTATGTCAAAAATTAATACTTCTAATACTCAAGATGTTAACAAAGGAACTTTTCCAGCCTTACTTTTTCACAGGATCGTTTGTAAAGTCAGTGCATTCCATTGAAATTGAACCAAACAGCTTTGAAAAGAGGAAAGAGGAAATGAACTGACAACGCCCTGATCAAGATGGTATCAAGCATTTTTTGGACAATTTTTTGTCCTGACCCAACTGACCTCATTCTGAATCATTGCTGCCTTGATTTTAAAGTGTATGTGTTTTCTATGTGTGCTGGTGTGTCAGTCCAACAGAAACATGTGATACAAAAAAAAAAAAAAGCGAGTAACTGTGTTGACTTTCTTTCCATTTTTTAGAAGAGATTTTTCATTCTGACATACAGACCAAACTGGGATGGACCTCTGAACCCCCCAGGAAAGTAAGTGCGATAGCTAAGTGAAACATTTTTATTTCATAATAAGGCTTGCTTCATGTAAAAAACGAACACCTTAAATAACTGCTGACCGGCAAAATGCTAGATTTACTGTTTGGACAGAAATTAATTCTCTGTAGTAAATGTGCGTTTATTATGTATTTTGTATCATTATCCATAATTCTATGTATTTTATTTACTTAATGATGACAAAGATCATACCTGTTGTGGTAATACTGTTTGTAGTGGTTCAGCAAAGCATACAAATCCTCCAGCACACCACAAATAAATAAATGAATAAACTTCTGATAGCACAAGTTTATTGTTACAGTTTGACATAACTATTAGTCTTAACTGTATGACCATGTGTTATTTTATTTACTAATTATTATTGAAATTATAGCATGATGAGGTACAGTGGATATAAAAAGTCTACACACCCCTGTTCAAGTCCCAGGTTTTTGTGATAGAAAAACATGACACAAAGAAAAATAATTTCACAACTTTTTCCACCTTTAATGTGACCAACGCAATTGAAAAACAAACTGAAACCTTTCAGGGAGGTGAAGTAAAAATAAACGACTGAGATAATGAGGTTACATAAGTACACACCCTCTTATAACTGGGGATGTGACTGTGTTCAGATTTAACCAATAACATTCACACTAATGTAAAATTGGTGTCAGCACACACCTGTCAACATTTAAAGTGCCTCTGATTAACCCCAAATAAAGTTCAGCTGTTCTAGTAGGATTTTCCTGACATTTTTCTCGCCACATCTTCAGCACAAGCCATGGTCCGCAGTGAGCTTCCAAAGCATCAGAGGGATCTCATTGTTCAAAGGTATCAGTCAGGTGAAGGGTACAAAATAATTTCCAAGGAAATAAGTATGCCATGGAACACAGTGAAGACAGTCATCATCAAGTGGAGAAAATACGGCACAACAGTGACATTACCAAGAACAGGATATCTGTCCAAAATTGATAATGAGACGAGAAGAAAACTGGTCAGGGAGGCTGCCAAGAGGCCGACAGCAACATTAAGGAGCTGCAGGAATTTCTGGCAAGTACTGGTTGTGTTGTATATGTGACAACAATCTCCTGTCTTCTTCATATGTCTGCGCTATGGGATAGGGTGGCAAGATGGAAACCTTATCTTACGAAGAAAAGCATCCATTTCACAAAAACACATTTGAAATCTCCCAAACGCGTGTCGGGAAAATGTGTTATGGTCCGATGAAACCAAGGTTGAACTTTATGGCCGTGATTCCAAAAGGTATATTTGGGGCAAAAACAACACTGCTCATCAATAAAACAACACTATAGCTACAGTGAAGCATGGTGGTGGCAGCATCATGCTCTGGGGCTGTTTTTCTTCAGCTGGAACTGGGGTCTTAGTCATGGTAGAGGGAATGATGAACAGCTCCAAATACTAGTCAGTGTTGGCACAAAACGTTCAGGCTTCATCTTTCAGCACGGCAACAACCCAAAGCACACATCCAAATCAACAAAGAAGGGCTTCACCAGAATAAGACTGAGGTTTTGGAATAGCCCAGCCAGACTCCAGATCTGAATCCGATCAAACATCTGTGGGGTGATCTGAAGAGGGCTGTGCACAGGAGATGCCCTCGCAGTCTGTCAGATTTGGAGTGCTTTTGCAAAGAAGAGTGGGCAAATATTGCCACATCAAGATGTGCCACGCTGATAGACTCCTACCCAAAAAGACTGACAGCTGTAATAAAAGCCAAAGGTGCTGCAACAAAGTACTAGTTTAACGGTGTGCATATTTATGCAACCAGGCTATTTTAACCCTCCTGTTGTCCTGCAGGTCAAATTGACCCATTTTTAAAGTTTTAAAAATGTGGGAAAATAATATATATTTTCACAGTGAAAACTTCCACATTTTCAAAACATTTTTAGGAAATTTTTCAATTTTTTTTGGTGGAAAAAAACAAATTAAAAAAATGTTTAAGAACATGCAGAAAACAAATCAACCAAAATCCAGCAAATTTTGCTGTCAAATTTGGGGATTTCTTTTTATTTAAAAAAATAAAACTTTTGAAGGAAACTTTTCAGGAATTTTCTTCCTGAAGATTTTGCAAATTTTTATACATTTGGGAAATTTTTTTCAGATTTTTTGGACTTTTTTCAGACAAGGCAACAACATTTTCTGGTAAGGACAACACGAAGGTTAAGTTTTTTATTTTTTATTTTTCCCCTTTAAAGGTTTCAGTTTGTTTTTCAATTGCATTGTACAGGTTAGAGGTCACATTAAAGGTGGGAAAAGTTGTGAAATTATTTATTTTGGTGTCATTTTTTTGCATCCCAAAACCTTGGCATTTGAACAGGGGTGTGTAGAGTTTTTATATCCACTGTACATGATTCACTATTTTTATGTGAAGGCTACCCAAAAAGTCATATTTTGTGTAAAAAAAAAAAAAGAGATTATATTTGATGTCAGAATGAGAATTGGGAGAACTCTAATTTTATATTACAAGGTGTCAATCAATCAATCAATCAATCAATCATTTTTTAAATTTTTTAAAACTGTATTATTTCTATAAGAACCACAAAAATATGAGCAGACATGACTGCCAAATGACTACCTGCATTATTTCCTCAATTCTTCTGAAAATGTCTGGTCAACTTTAGTCTTGAACCAGGTCAGTCACAGCCAGAAGATAATTGGCTGAGAATCTAAAGCTGCAGCAGTTCAACAATATTCAGTCATTTCTGTTACTGTGATAAGTTACATGAGTAGAAGATGAACTAATCTCCATTTCAGGCAACATCAAGCAAAGGTTTGGGCACTCTAAAAGATTTGAGCTGTCAGATGATTTCTATCGAGATCTTAACCATAATTAGCATGTTAGGTTCATAGTTTGATCACAGTCCCTATATCATGTTGTAAAAATTAGCTGCCAAGGCCTTCTCTAAGCAGGTGCCTGGCGGTCTGAAAGCTAAAATGAATACAAAGCATGAGAAAACTACAAGAAAATAGTACAGTGTTTTTAGTTGGGTGTTTTCAGTTTCTCATGGAGTTATGCAATGACAGTTTACAGCAGTGGAGGTCCAGCTAAGGTCTGGAACACCAGGAAACCTTTCTGAGAGAATTGCTAATAGAACTGCTTGAAAGGCAAATCAAAACCTCTGTTTAACAGCAAAAGACTGTCTGGAAGATTCAGCAGACTGGGGTGGTGGTGCAGACACCTGCAATAATATCATCTAACATTCCTGGAAGACTCATTAGCAGCAACCTGTCTGTCATCTTTACCAAAACTTCACCATCTGAAGTTGGAAAATAAACATCTAAACAAGACTGAAGCATTTTGGAAACAGATTGTGTAAACTAATGAAGTTAAAATAGAAGTTTTTGGCCACAATCACCAAAGCTATGTTCAGAGAAGTTGCAGAAGTGGGGCTGCACAGTGGTTAGCACTTTTGCCCTGCAGCAAGGAGATTCCTGGCTTTCCGGGATCTTTCTGCATGGAGTTTGCATGTTCTCCCCGTGCATGCGTGGGTTTTCTCCGGGTACTCCGACTTCCTCCCACAGTCCAAAAACATGCTGAGTTTCATTGGTAATTCTAAATTGCCCATAGGTGTGAATGTGAGTGTGATTGTCTGTCTGTATATGTAGCCCTGTGACAGACTGGCGACCTGTTCAGGGTGTCCCCTGCCTTCGCCCGAGTCAGCTGGGATAGACTCCAGCCCCGGTGCGACCCCAATGAGGATTAAGCGGTGTATAGATGATGGAAGTTCCATCCATCCACCCATTCTCTATACACCGCTTTATCCTCACTAGGGTCACGGGGGGTGCTGGAGTCTATCCCAGCTGACTCGGGCGAAGGCAGGGGACACCCTGGACAGGTCACCAGCCTGTCACAGGGCTACACATACAGACAAAAAATCAAACTCACATTCACACCTACAGGCAATTTAGAGTAACCAATTAACCTCAGCATGTTTTTGGACTGTGGGAGTGCCCGGAGAAAACCCACGCATGCACAGGGAGAACATGCAAAATGATGGAAGTTGCAGAAGTTTATTAAAGGATCACATCTCCAACTGTTCAGCAGAGGGGTGTATCCATCATGCTTTGAGCTTGTGTTGCATCGTAGTGCAGAGTTTCTTACAATCCCCCTTTTCTTGGTGACCATTTCATTTGTACACCACTCCATTCTGTTTCTTACTCAAGATCACTATGCTACTGATGGGGAACCGAATCCATATGATAAAAGATATATGCAATTGTTGACTGATTGACTAGTTTGAATGATCATGTGTAACTCCAGGTTTAATCAATCTCTTGAATGGATTTGCCAAAGGACACAAAATGACTGAGGTGTAGTCGAAGCTGAAAAGAAGTTGCCTCGTATCATCTTGTATTGTGTTGATGGTTGAAGAATTCACTTATTGTTTTTTTTCTTCATCATTACAGTGGAAAGAAATTAAGCTACCAGTTGGTACAGACGGGACTACTGTACCTGTGCTCCAAGCTTGTGAAAATAAAATAAAGCAAACTATTTTAAGCCCGTGGATGGAATGTAAAGATGCCCATTACCTACTGATGGATATTTCAATTGCCCAAGAAGAGGAGTCATCGGGTCAGCTCAACTCAGTGCAAGTTTACTGTTTTGATTCAGACACCCCGATCACAAAATTTCGGAATAGCGAGCCAGTCCTGAGCATCCAAACCTCCAAGCTGCTCCCAGATGGAGTCCACCACAATCAAATGTCCAACTTCCTAAATCGCAGCCTGGCCTTGAATGTCTGCTCACTCAGCCGCAGAGGCTTCCAGATCGCCTTCTCCTTTTCAGGAGCGTGTGTGTTTTTGACCTCCATCAGACTGTACTACAGGAGGTGCCCTGACATTGTTTCTGATCTGGTCTCATTTGGGGGTATGGCTGCTGGGTCGGAGCCTCTGTCTGGTTCTTGCGTGGAGGGAGCTGTTGAGGTTTCTCCTCCTTTAAGGGAGTGTAACATGAATGGAGTGTGGATGCCACTGCAGGGTGGGTGCACTTGTAAAACCGGGCATCAAGTCATGAATGACACCTGCGAAGGTATGGAAATCAGATGAGTTATTTCTCTTTTTTCATGTGTCTTCATTATTTCAGCATACAGACACATTTGAAATGGATCTCATTTCTAGTTAGCTCCTTCTAAAGACGAACAGACAGGCTGCAACAACAGAAACAAGGACAAAACCAAGCAAAACAATAACTTGCTTGTCTTAGCAACAAAATCCGAATCTTTTTAAACCAATATTGAATAAGTATTGTTTCCTGTTTCAGTTACTACATCTCAGGACTTTCACATCCTCTTTCCCACAATCCTCAGCCTGACCTCACTGTTTTAATTTTAGTTTGGACATGTTTCCTGTGCATTGCTCAATAAATAGCATTCAGTTCCTTCTCACACCACATAATTGCTAATGGCTACAATTGGTGCTGAGCTGTTACTGACTGACTTTGAAGATATTTGTAGGTGAATATTAAAAAGTCAAGAAGTTTAGGGGCTGGAAAGTAATATGCTCATACAAGTGATATTTAAGCCAAAAGTCTTCAAACTACATTTAGATATCAGACCTTTTTATAGGAGAGGGCCATAACTTGGATAAACAGATATCTTAACAAAAGCAACTTTAAGCTTTGATGGGTTACTACAAGGCAGCCAATGAGAGTGCAGGATGGTAAATCAGACAGGGACTGGGGACCATGATAATGCACAGCAATTGTCCTGGACGTGTAAATAGTAGTAGTGCTTCTACAAACACTACCAGTATTGTTGGTGGCAAAAAGAGGCTCACTGTTTCTTTTTTCACCAGCCTGTAAGATGGGTTACTACAAAGCAGCCAATGAGAGTGCAGGATGCCAGCTGTGTCCAAGGAATACAGGGACCCAAAAGGAGGGATCAGAGAGGTGTGACTGCCTACAAGGTTTCAGCCGTTTGCCAAGTGACCCCCATGACCTCGGCTGCACCAGTAAGGAACAAGGAATGGGTTTACTGGAACTAACGACAAAATGCATTTCATCCACTAACTTAAACATTAAAGCCCCCCAACTCCTAGTGGGATATATAATGTCATTTTTTAAAACTTCTGTTTGTTTTTGTTGAGTACAGTAATGAATGAATATAATGACTTTGCTTCTTACAGAGCCACCTTCTGCTCCTGTGAATCTAACAGCTCGCCATCATAATGACTCTGTGCTAACGGTGACGTGGGACCCTCCTCATGACAGGGGAGGCAGACAGGAAGTGAAGTATCATGTGAAGTGTGAGAAGGAAGCTGACGCCGGCAGCCAGTGGGAGGCGTGTGGAAGTGATGTGATTTTTCTGCCATACTCAGCAGAACTGACCAACACATCAGTCAAGATCATGGGACTGAACCCGCAGCGCGACTACAGATTGTCAGTGCAAGCCTCCAACGACATATCCATCCTCCAGGGGGCACCGCATTTATCCACTGCAGCTATTACCATTCACAGATGTATGTAAGCAGTAATGTCAACATATTGTGTAGCCTGTGGGCCTATAGCACTAAACCAAAACAGCTCTGTCTAGCTCTTTTCCATTTAGTCTTCTATCAGTGAAGAGGACATGGTTTGTCCCAGACAGCTGGTATCATAAAGGTGGTTATCACCTAGATCTGTTAGCTTTGTGTGCAGGTTGTTGCTAGAGGTACGGACCCGTACCCGTAGCCTGTGGACTACGGATACGGCACTTGCCATTTGCCAATCAGATACGCGAGATCTGGTCACGTGACTCCCGGTAGACGCTAGCTGTACGGACCGTAGCATCGGTACAACAGGTACGGACCCTAAACCTGACCCTAACACTAACCCTAACCTTAACCTTTGCTTACCTTTCAACAGTTTGCAGTGGTTAGCAGCTTCTTGACTCGCGAGACTCGCGTACGGGTCCGTATCTGTCTGGCAAATGGAAAGTGCCGTACCCGTAGCCTGTGGGCTACGGATACGGACCCGTATCCGTAGACACTACCTTGTGTGCATTGTTCATCATTATTTGTCACTTTACTCTTGTGTTCTGTCAAGGTCCTGGAGGTGACTTTATATTTCCAGTAGTCAGCAGGTTGTTACTAGGTTTTGATCTGATCCTCCAATGGAGACATCGACCAACATAAACATTCATTAAACTTAATTCTAGTCTAATTTCTAACATTTTCTGATAAATATATTGAAATCTTTAGCTGCTAAATGCTTCACTTTGTGTCTCTGCTATAGTTGTGGACAGAAGAACCAAAGTGGGAGCTAAAAGATGTAAAAATTCATTAGAGCTAAAAGGAACAGCAGAGTTTGGTGCAAATTATCTTTGGATTTGTCACTTTGAGGGATCACATTTCACAAAGTCTTCGTATTTAGTGTTAATTAGAGCAGCTTAATGGGTTTGGGAACATTTTTAGGCACCAAAACAAAATGCATTTAAAGTTAAAATGACTTTATGTCTGAGCCACAGTTGTGTTTCTTACAGGGAAACTCCCTCCTGTGGTGATTACTGTCATCCCAGACTTAAACCTCCCAATTCTTGACATGACAGCAGCTCCTCAGCACCAGAGTCGCTTCTTCATGTGGCTCACAGTTGGTGTTTTATTTAGCATCCTGCTGCTCATGGCTGTAATCCCCACTGTGATGTGTGTCCTGCGCAAAAGCTACACTAAACTCAGGTAAGAGATCTTCCACTTTCTCTTTTTGTCCCTATTAATTCAATGTTATTTACATATTTTTCATTCATGTAAGTATTTTTTTGCAATAAGGTCAATGATTTCAGGTTTGTTCTTGTGTTTCCAGTATTGTTGGGACAATTATTGAGTGTTTTTTTTTTAAAGTACACTTTGTTGTTACCATTATTGCAGTTACCGACAGCGTACACAAGGGGGAGCTCTGCTCTTAGTGGATTCTCCAGTAGCATGTTAGAAAAAAACTATATTTACCATGGACTAGGACAGAAAAAAAACAAAACTCTACAGTGTGTTGCTTCACACTAGGCCGGCTGTCTGTAATAGCTTATCATTAAGCTGGTTTTGGAACAGACAGTAATCATGCTTCATTATTTAAAGACATATTGCTTATATGTGCCATTGTCAGCATAAATATCAAGACTTTGACAATGTTATGAGGCAGAAACAATGAAATAATGTTTTCATGTATACACAGTAGGACTACATGCTTCTTGGTAGCTTAATTTAATTGCTAACTGATTCAACTTTTCTTATTCAATAAGTCCTCTGAGCTAGTTAGTGTAATGCATAGGGTTTGTATCTGCCTGAGTGTCAGGATGTAAGTGTATCCAGTGCACACACTTGGTGCCTTCGTGATTCACCAAAAAAGGAGAAACAAACAACATTTAGTTTTTTTGTATTGCATTTGAGATGTCTGAGTTTTCAGTCTGCAACATACAATTGCACAAGAGTGTTAATTTCCCCTCTCATTTTTATGCTTCTTATTGTGCAGCAAATTTAATGATAACTCTGACATTTTCACAACACTACAACCATTCATTCAGTTTTTAGAAAGTCTGCAAAGCTCTCAAAAATAAAAAACTACAATAAAATTGTGGTGACAAATATCAGGGTATGTGCACTATTTCTAAAGCTTTGCATGTTCTCAGGAACACAGTGGCTTAATCATTAAATGAAAGAAGTTTGTACCCAGGACTCTTTCTAGAGTCGGCCAAATTGAGTCACAAGGCTACAAGGGCCTTGAACATGAGCAGTCATTTTAGTAGACTTTCAGAAGTCCTCTGCGAGAATGACATCTCAGCAGCACTCCATCAATTAGGCCTTTATGGTAGAGCAGCGAGATGGAAGCTACTCTGCGTAAAAGACAAGTGACAGCCTTCTTGAAGTTTGCCAATTGCTGTTATCAAGATTCTGACAGCATGAATAAAAAGATTTTCTGGTAAGACAAAAATGGAACTATTATGTCAGAACACCAAGCAGTGTTTGAGCAGTTCTCACAGTTCATCATCTGGCTAACCATGTCCCTGCAGTGATGCATGGTAGTGGCAGCATCATGCTATGGGGGAACTTCTCAGCAGAGGAGACAGGCAGAGCCGGATAAAATGAGGGAAGGATAAATGCAGCCGAACCCTAAGTGGTCCAATAAATGGCTTCAGGAAAAGTCTCTGATTGGTCTACGTATATCCAACCAAAGCCCTGTGAAGACAAGCACTTGAAATATAATCTCACAGAGCCTGAGAGGATGTGTGTTACATGCTTGAAAGCAAGAGGATGAGGGGAGTAACAAATGTAAAGAGTCAGGAAAACTGCTGATAAGTGACTGATAATGGTTCCCAACTTTCCTACAGGTCAGACAACGAAATAGAGCTTTTACCACTGCATAGTGAAATTTCATACCGACGCACACAGATAGTGGAGTCTCCTCCCCAGCAGTCTGACGGTAAGTCTAATGTTCATGAGCAGCAGCAGGTACTTGGTACTTGGTCATTTTCCATTTCGTCATGTCTGACCTTCACAAACAGAATCTGTTTTTTGTTTTATCCTTTGTGGCACCACTGTTGGGACAAACTGCAAATATTTAATTAAATTAAGGCTTCTGAAAACGTCACTGCTTCTGTTCGTTCTTATTCAAGCTGAAAAGTATCACAATAAAAATGAAAAAGAAACAGATAAGGATACAGTCAGATCACCTGAAGGTATTATATTATGATTCTAAAACACGAATACATTCATAGGAAGGACTGCCATTTTTTTGTTCTTTATTTTGTTCCTTCATAACCATTTCATCCCATGTTTCACTTTTTTTTACACACAACAGTGTGTGAATCTTATTTACTACTGCTGAGACATAAAATCTTTATACACATGTAAAAACCAAAACTGATTTAAACAGTATCTGATGCACACAGAGATACCTTTTTTAAAATAAAAAATATTATTTATTTCTGCAAATAGATATTTGAATAAGACATGCCATGTTGCCAATAATGCCTGTTTTGTGAGAGCACAGATATCAGTGTGTGGGTGCCTTACCTTTTATTAGATTTGATGTGAATTCTTGGGTTTTTGTGTTTCAGTGGTGGAGGGTGTGACCCAGTTGTTGGAGGGGCTCGGTGGCCGGCTGCTGGACAGTCTGAGGGAGGTCCTTGTAGAGAGAGAGCAGCTGACTCTAGGCAAGGAACTGGGCAAAGGTCAGTTCATGGATTTTCATAATAATGATTCATCCACCTTAGCCACAATTTGCAAAATAGCAATGGGTTGTTAAGTTACATGTGACATGACAGACACCTGTCTGTTGTGAGTTTGTCACAACACATGTACATGTTTTAACAGAGCTTGACAATAGTCTGAAATATTGCTTGTTCATTTTTCATTTCAAAATTTCGTATCTTACAATGTTTTTTAAAGCATCAATCTTTCTGAATATTTCTATTTTGGCATATGTACATTATGTTCAAGTGTTTGGGATCACTTGGACAATTTCATGTTTTCCATGAAAACTCACACTTGTATTCATGTGCTAACATGACTGCACAAGGGTTTTCTAATCATCAATGAGCCTTTCAACATCATTAGCTAACACAATGTAGCATCAGAACACAGGAGTGATGGTTGCTGGAAATGTTCCTCTTTACCCCTATGGAGATATTCCGTTAAAAATCAGCAGTTTCCAGCTAGAATAATCATTTACCACATTAACAATGTCTAGACTGGATTTGTGATTCATCTTTATTGAAATAATGCTTTTCTTTTATACTGTCCTCCCTATGAGTTTTCTGCTTTCATTGGTAGACTGCTAGCTAATGTGTGATTTCTCAAACCCAAACCCTAGCTTTTCTTGTTATTGAAGATCACTTCATTTCCAATGTAAAACTATAACCAAACACAAATGGCAAACAGAAATCAGAACACAACCAATATACAAACACACAACAGTAAAAAGTAAGCCAAACAACTTAAGTTCTTACAGACAAGTCCTATCCAAGTCCACAACAATGAAATAAATACAGGAAGAGAAGCAGCAGCATCTGGATCCTTTCATGGCCTGATCAACACTAAAACTGTACTCGAAGATCCTTTACATCACTTTCTACAGTAAAATCACAGGAGGCACTGCTGCACATGATATTCTGCTGCAGGGCAGAACATCTTTCAAAAATAGGGACCCCAAACTTTTGAACAGTAATATGATCAATCAGATTGCATACATCAAAAATGATTATGAATGATGATGTGAACCTGGGAGCAATGGAACCCCTGAATGCCTTGGAACCTTTCTGCAGTTTGTGTCTACCAGTTCAATCATAAAACTAATTAAACAGCATCTACAATCTTTACTGAAACTTAACCATTTCCATAACCATCAGTTATTTGCAAACATGAGTATAATCATTACTGAATGTTAACTGTTCCAGATGATGCAGATAATGTAAGAAATATCCAGAATGACGATGCTGATGCTGAGTAGAATCTAAGGTCATGAGTTTCAGCTTTCTGCCTCCTGATAAGTTTTGACAAAGACACCAAAATACGCTACTAGTCAGAAGTTTGGACACACCTTCCCATTCAATGCTTTTTATATATTTGTATTATTTTCTATATAGTAGATTCATATTGAATATTAACATTTTTTGTTGACAACATAATTTGATATGTATTCAGTTTTGATGTCTTCAGTATTATTCTATTATGTATAAAATGATTAAATAAAAATCACTGAATGAGAAAGTGTGTCTAAACTTTTGACTGGTAATGTACATAAAAATTTATGATGCTCGTTCTTTTTTCTGTTAAGATGTTAATTTTTTTTTTAACAGTGACACAAAACACACTAAAAACTAAAGCTACTATAAAAGTTAAAAAGAGAGGAAATTAGAATGGGGGAAAAAAATCTAAATCAACAAAAATAAAAAACTGCAGTGTTAGTGAAAGTAAATGGGATTCGTGGTTCATTTCCTTTGAACCAGTGTGCATCAGTAAGGAGTTACCCATTCAACCCACAGTAACATTTGTTATCTTCTTTAGAGCCACACTCCTCAGGGTGACAATTACATCTCTCCCTTGGGACACTTGGATGTTGGAATTTATTTATATCCCAGTGTTTCTTACTAATCTTGTGAAAGTCTTTAAGGCCATCTACCCGCAAAATATTAAACATATTTAACTTTATTTCGAATACCATTCCAAGTAGACACTGAACTGCCTCAGTTCTTTGCTGTGGATTCAACAAGACATTGGAAATCTTTCTCTAAGAATCTACTCCATGTGGACATGATTCATCACATTTTTTTTCAGATTTGTCAGCTGCGCATTTTTGCTTCCAATCTCCTGTTCTACCGCACCCCAAAGGCATTCGGCTGGATTCAGATCTGACGGCTGGGAGAGCCACTGAATTCACTGTAATGTTTATGAAACCATTTTGAGATAACTTTTGTTTTGTGGCATGGGACATTATCTGGCTGAAAAAACCATTAGAAGATGGTAAACTGTGGTCACATGATAAATAAAAAGGATGCACAAGATTAACCAAAATACTCAGACAGGCCGCAACATTCAGATCACGACTGACTGGAATTAAAGAGGACAAAGTGTTCAAGACAACATTCCATACACTATCATGCCACCAGCACAGTATGGACTGTTGCACAAGGCAGGGTGGGTCTGTGGCTTAGGCTTATGAAAGAAAAGCAGTTTTTTTTCAATGAAGATAACATTAAATGAATCAGAAATCCAGTCCAGACATTGATAATGTGGTAAATGACTGTTCTAGATGGAAACAGCTGATTTTTAATGGAATGTTTACATAGGGGTACAGAGGAACATGTCCAGCAACCATCACTCCTGTGTTCTAATGCTACATTGTGTTAGCTAACGGTGTTGAAAGGCTAATTGATGATTAGAAAAGCCTTGTGCAATTCTGCTGGCACATTAATAAAAATGTGAGTTTTCATGGAAGACATGAAAGTGTCTGGGTGAACCTAAACCTTGGAACAGTAGTATAAGAAATAGTCTGTGAAGATGCAGAATATTTCTAAAGTAACAGCAGTGATAACACTGAATCTTCTGTCATGCACCACAGGAGAGTTTGGTTCAGTGTATGAAGGTGTCTTTACTCCAGAGGGTGGTGTGGACATCAAAGTGGCTGTGAAGACCATGAGAGGTATGCATTGAAGTTCTAATCTTTCATTAGAACACCTCTCTTCTATTTCATGTTTTAACCATTTGTCTGTCTTTCTAGTTGGAATCCACAGTCAGGAAGACTTGCATGAGTTTCTAAGAGAGGCAGAGATCATGAAGAACTTTGATCATGAAAATGTCGTCAGACTACTAGGTAAGATGTACCACCTTATTCACCTATCAGTGTTCTATTGTTTTAAGTCTGTCCTTTCATTTTCTAATAGCTCTTTTTTTTTGACTGAGAAGTGGCTAAAGTGGGAGAAAGTCAAAAGATCATGTCTGTATTTTGTCATGATTTCTGAGTTTACAGTGGGCAGAAAGTTAAGCTGGCAGCGAGATACATTCAGAAATGTCATAAAATGCGCATAGCTTTATTCATAAACTTAACTTGAATCAAGAGTTATTAATTTCTGGTTAGCTGAATTTAAGATGTCTACTTTGTATTTTGAGACTGCTCCAGAAGCAATAAAATGAGCTGACTTTGAGTTTTTTTTGTTGTTTTTTTAAATGAAATCATGAGCTGAAGGAATGTAACTGACACTACACTGAGCTCCTTTAATTACTTTAATAGAAAATCAAGTATATTGGCAGTATTCCCAGAACACATTGTCTGAGAGGTTAAACTGAGGAAAGTAGATCTATCAGTAAATTATTAAATTAGTGAGTGACACATTTTAGTATTAGGCTGTCATTTTGACAGAAATATAGAAACATAATTACCTTTATGTTGTTACTTCTAAGTTTTATTGAATCTTCACTGTCGTTATTTAAGTTATATTGAATCCTTAACCCACTATTCAGCAACAAAATACCTCTGTGACTGTTGTGTGTTTGTTTGCAGGGGTCACTTTACAGAGAGAGCAGGACTCTCCTCTGCCTGTTCCTCTCGTCATCCTGCCCTACATGAAGCACGGAGACTTGCGCCGTTTCCTGATAGCCACACGCTATGGTGATATCCCTATGGTGAGATGTAGTCAGCAAATGCATGCACAAAAACAGCACTTATGTCACATGCTTACCTATGAAGATGCACGCATGGACTCACCTTACAGATTTGGACTTAGACTGACTTTGTTCATCCCAGGAGGGAAATTCAGTTCTGACAGCAGCATGGATATTCAAATAAGGGATAAAAATAAGACAACACAGAATAATAGAGTATAAAGTGAAGTTGAAATGAAATAAAGCAAAAATATAGAAAATATAATGTAGAAAAAAGCAGCAGAAAATATGAAAGTGATTCAGAAATGTGCAAATGAGAATGTGCAAATGACACAAGTAGGTGCAGATGGATTTACAGATGTAATGAATGACGTTTAGGATGTAAAATGGTTTCATCAGCGGGCAAAGTGACTGTATTCATAAAGAAAACCATAGAATCTATTTGAGCATATATGAGTACAAACATGAAACTTAAAAAATATCTTGTGTCCCAGCATCCTGTGAGGGTCATTAGTGCAACTCCTGAACCACAAACTGAGCAGAAATGCATGTCCACAGAAAAATCACAGACAGCAAACCCTTTAATAAGTCTTTAAATTAAATAGTGCAATTATCTGCTTAATGTCCACCTGGAAGTAGTCGATGAGATTACAATGCTGAAAAAAATGAACCTACTTTTTGTTATAGAAAGCTGTTAGTGCTGTTTGAGTGGCAGTTGAGGCAGGGATTTTTTTAAACCAGCATCTCCTGACCATTGGTGGTATTGCACAACCAAATATTTCCACATAATCTTCAGCCTTAAGCTGTGGTAAATTGGTCCTTGGTTCAAATCCAAATGTTAAAAACCAGTAGCCAAGAAATCCTTAACTCCTCTGTTTCTTTCATCAGGAAAAACACTGATAAAAATGTTGGTCTCCTTTACAGAGATAAAAATCCAAATATTAACCCTAATCAGCATTTCTTTTTGTCTTTGCTCTTGTATTATTTTTACTAAATGTTAGCTTTTTTTTTTTTTTTACAGCAATATGAATTCCTGTACCTCTGTGGAAACATCACAACCGTAGCTAGATACAGTGGGAACTCAAAATGGTTCAAGTTCAGTGAAACAGTGTTATAATGTCATAAATCTTCCAGCACTTTGCCAACAAATTAGTCCTCTGTACATTGTTTTGTTTATGCTGGTGTTTGTTAGGGTTATAATACTCCGCTTTCTTTCCAAGTTTGTGCCCCACCAGAGTCTCCTGCGCTTCATGATCGACATTGCAGCAGGGATGGACTATTTGAGTCAGCAGGGGTTTCTGCACAGAGACTTGGCTGCACGCAACTGCATGTGAGTCTATCAGAGGGAGATGGAGGATGGCTTAAAATCAAGGACTCCTTGTTCACGTATGACTGTGCCTCTGTCCCTCAACTATTGGTATTCCACCGTAGTTTGTATCTGGGAAGGAAGCTGAAGGCATCAGAGGAGATGATGTGTGTGTGTTGGGGCAAAATACACACGTGGACAAAATTGTTGGTACCCCTCAGTTAAAGAAGGAAAAACCCACAATTCTCACTGAAATCACTTGAAACTCACAAAAGTAACAATAAATAAAAATTTATTGAAAATTAAATAATCAAAATCAGCCATCACTTTTGAATTGTTGATTAACATAATTATTTAAAAAAACAAACTAATGAAATAGGGCTGGACAAAAATGATGGTACCCATAACTTAATATTTTGTTGCACAACCTTTTGAGGCAATCACTGCAATTAAACGATTTCTGTATTTGTCAATGAGCGTTCTGCAGCTGTCAACAGGTATTTTGGCCCACTCCTCATGAGCGAACAGCTCCAGTTGTCTCAGGTTTGATGGGTGTCTTCTCCAAATGGCATGTTTCAGCTCCTTCCACATATGTTCAATGGGATTCAGATCTGGGCTCATAGAAGGCCACTTTAGAATAGTCCAACGCTTTTCTCTCAGCCATTCTTGAGTGTTTTTGGCTGTGTGTTTTGGATGGTTGTCCTGTTGGAAGACCCATGACCTGCGACTGAGACCAAGCTTTCTGACACTAGGCAGCACATTTCTCTCCAGAATGCCTTGATAGTCTTCAGATTTCATCGTACCTTGCACACTTTCAAGACACCCTGTGCCAGATGCAGCAAAGCAGCCCCAAAACATTACTGAGCCTCCTCCATGTTTCACCGTAGGGACAGTGTTCTTTTCTTCGTATGCTTGGTTTTCGAGTCTATGAACATAGAGTTGATGTGCCTTACCAAAAAGCTCCAGTTTGGTCTCATCTGTCCAAAGGACATTCTCCCAGAAGCTTTGTGGCTTGTCAACATGCATTTTTGCAAATTCCTGTCTCGCTTTTTTATGAGTTTTTTTCAGCAGTGGTGTCCTCCTTGGTCGTCTCCCATGAAGTCCACTTTGGCTCAAACAACGACAAATGGTGCGATCTGACACTGATGTACCTTGGCCTTGGAGTTCACCTTTAATTTCTTTGGAGGTTGCTCTGGGCTCTTTGGATACAATTCCAACGATCCGTCTCTTCAATTTGTCATCAATTTTCCTCTTGCTGCCACGTCCAGGGAGGTTGGCTACTGTCCCGTGGGTCTTGAACTTCTGAATAATATGAGCCACTGTTGTCACAGGAACTTCAAGCTGTTTAGAGATGGTCTTATAGCCTTTACCTTTAAGATGTTTGTCTATAATTTTTTTCCGGATGTCCTGGGACAATTCTCTCCTTCGCTTTCTGTTGTCCATGTTCAGTGTGGTACACACCTTTTCACCAAACAGCAGGGTGACTACTTGTCTCCCTTTAAATAGGCAGACTGACTGATTATGAGTTTGGAAACACCTGTGATGTCAATTAAATGACACACCTGAGTTAATCATGTCACTCTGGTCAAATAGTTTTCAATCTTTTATAGAGGTACCATCATTTTTGTCCAGGCCTGTTTCATTAGTTTGTTTTTTTAAATAATTATGTTAATCAACAATTCAAAAGTAATGGCTGTTTTTGATTATTTAATTTTCAATAAATTTTTATTTATTGTTACTTTTGTGAGTTTCAAGTGATTTCAGTGAGAATTGTGGGTTTTTCCTTCTTTAACTGAGGGGTACCAACAATTTTGTCCACGTGTGTACAAGAAACGGTGTCAGAACTCACGTTTTGTTATTTGATCTGACAGCATTGCAGATGATGCAAATGCCTTTTTTTGATGCACAGGCTAGGTGATGACCTTAGGGTATGTGTGGCTGATTTTGGCCTGTCCAAGAAAATCTACAGCAGCAATTACTACCGTCAGAAAGTAGCTATCCGTGTGCCAATCAAGTGGATGGCCATGGAGAGCCTGTCTGAGTCCATCTACACGACCAAAAGTGATGTGGTAAGTTTGCCATGGTCAGGATTAAAGCCTCTCTTCAGTCAGATGTGTACATTTGTAGCCTGATGAAAAACTGTATTGACTTGTCCCTGCCTCAGTGGTCATTCGGAGTAACCATGTGGGAGATTGTGTCCCGAGGCAGGACGCCCTATCCTGGAGTCCACAACCACGAACTGCTGGACCTGCTGCAGTCTGGACACAGGCTCAAACCACCCGAGGACTGCGATCACAAACTGTGAGTTCCTGGGATTATTTGTGGATATTTCACTTTTTTTGGGGGGGGGGTTTCAGAACATTTCTAAAATTATAATTTCTACAATTTCATTTAGCAGACGCTTTTATCCAAAGCAACGTGCATCTGAGAGTAGACACAAAACAAACAACCTGGATTAGAGCCAAAAAACAAGTTAAAGTGTGAATTAGATTATAATATTTAGATTTTATACATTTTTCTTTTGCATATTGTCGATCAATTAATAATAAATCGACAGACCTGACCATAAATTCAGACAGGTTCACCAACTAACCAACAGATGACAGAAACATTAAGCAGTTAAATGTCTAATTACAGTAAGACCAAATAATATGCACTACACCGTCTCCTTAAATTGATCAGTAGAGGTGACATATTCTGATGCTGTGACATTTTAAAGGGTCAGATAATTGAAATTACAGAACAACACATAGTCATGTTGTCATCATATTAAAAACCATTAAATGGCTTATTCATATTTCTTCAAACCAATTACAAGCAACTTAGGTGATGCAATGGTGGTGCCGTTGCAAAACAGCGTTGAGCACAATAGTTTTGGTGGAACATTTGCACTGCAATTAGCACTATCATTAAAATGATTAATCCTCTCACCAGGCGTGCCTAACAGGATGATCCAAACCAGCTAAACACCTAACCCAAGCCATTACCCTAACCTAGGCCTCATTTTAACTGGAGCCCTAAAGACCCCATACAGATATTTAAGTGTGAGTCAGTAAATGTGAACAAAACAAATAGTCTTCAAGTTCTCGGAAGTGTCCTCACTCTCAACATCTAAAACTTACGGACTACAAGATAACATTTTTGTCCCTGTCGTTTTTTTTTTTTTTAACAATTTACCAATACCTCTAATTCTAATATCAATATATCGGGTACATTAAAACTATGTCTTTTCCATGTTTCTTTACATAGTTGTATTAATGTTCACCAAATGCAAAACTGCAGGTCTCGGGACTCTAAAAGAAAAAGAAAGTGTGAAGGTTTAACCCTCCTGTCGTCCTGTGGGTCAAATTGACCCGTTTTAAAAATGTGGGGAAAAATATATATATTTTCACAGTGAAAACATCCACATTTTCAATTTTTTTTTAGGAAATTTTCGAAAAATTTTTGTCGGAAAAAACAAATTAAAAAATGTTTAAGAACATTCAGAGAAAAAAAATCAACCAAAATCCAGTGAATTTCGCTGTCAAATTTGGGGATTTTTTTATTTAAAAAAATAGAACTTCTGAGTGAAACTTTTCAGGAATTTTCTTCCTGAAGATTTTGCAATTTTTTATAAATTTGGGGAAATTTTTTCTGAATTTTTGGACTTTTATCAGACAAGGCAACAACATTTTTGGGTAAGGACAAAACGAGGGTTAGAAAAGCCAAAAACATATTTCTTTTACACCAAATTATGCTTTTTGCTTAGATTTTTTTGGTGATATTTTCTGTTTTCTTGTAAAACACTGGAAATGTTCTACTTTTCAAGCTAAAAAAAATGTTGAATATTGCTTCAGTTAAACAGTGACCAACTCATAGACACATTAACCAGTATCAAGAAGTCACTCTAGCAGCCAGTGCTATATATCTACAATATTTATTTATACATGTGTCATTTTGCTTCTATTCTTCTTCCATCTCACTCAAAACACAGTTATGAAATTATGAAGAGCTGCTGGAATAGGGAGCCTCCCCGGAGGCCTGGCTTTGGCGAGCTGGCTGAAGCACTGAAAGGGCTTCTGGCAGAACTTCCGATCCTGGAGGCCAGCCAGGAGGCTAGTTACATCAACCAGGGCCTGGCGGTGGCGGCTGCTGCTGCTGCAGCTGGTGGCGCCTCTCAGGATTCACAGACAGACTCTAGGGGAAGATGGGAAAACGTCTACCTGCCGAATCCTGTGGGTGCTACTGCTACATTCAGAGACGACGATGTGGAAGTAGAGGATGGTTATCTTAAGTACATTACTGGCTCAGCAGTTAAGGAGAACGTAAATCACTGAAAATGGACGATGTTTTTGTAAGATACACAATGTAATTCTTCTCATGAACTATGAGGAAGGGACAGAGATGTGGTATGCATTTATAATCTACATCTTTAAGGGCTAGGAGAGGAAGGAGGCAGTCACTGGCTCTCATTAAGCAACCAGAAAACAAAGCATTTTACTTAATTTTTGAAATGTTTGTATATCTTTATAGTGTAAACAGGTCATGTTAAATTCACCTGTCTAATATTGTGTAGGTTCCCCTCATGCCACCAAATCAGATCTCACTCTTGAAAGCATGTCCACAGGACCTCCTTGAGTGCCCTGTAGTGTACGAAGTGTTGGTAAGAGATACTTCAGGTCCTGTGGGTTGCAGGGTGAGGCGTCTCTGGATCTGACATGTTTCAGCACAACCCGCGGATGCTAGCCTAGCCGCGCTAGACAACCCACGGCAACGAATTTAATTCTCTGCCAGGGTGGGTCTAGTTACCCTCCATAAGGCTCGAGGTTGGATGCTCCTAAAACTGGCCGGACGAATCACCATGAAGTGTAGAGTCAAAACTAAGTGACGACAGAGGCGCGACGATTCTGACAGAAACAACCGGAAACAACTAGACTAGCCGTGCTAGACAACCCACGGCAACGAATTTAATTCTCTGCCAGGGTCGACAACAAAAACGACAACAGTCGTTGAGCTCCATTAGCACCGACTCTGAATAATCTTTCTGTTAACATGTCTGTAACATACTTGAGCTTCACCCATTGACTGTATAAATAAGGCTTCACCGAACTCCCGCATCCTCTGATTTCCGGCGCTCTAGGAGCCTACTCATTGCGCTGATTGGTTGTATACCTACCCAATTGCTGCAGTGATTTGATAGACAACTTTTTAGCCCGCCTCCCTCCCTGTCGAGCTTGCCTAGACCCTTGCGTCTTCAGAGCATGGGTCTAGCGCGGCTAGGCTATGTGGATGGTTCATTGAATCGGAATCTGGAGTCAGCTGGGTCAGTGCACTGCAATTACAGGGTTTGGTTTATACTAGACATGGACAGCATGAAACGCCAAAACAGAGAGAAAATAAACATCCATGAATCTGCTTAGAAATTATGAGTAGAAAACTGCTTTAGAGCATGTCTGAGAATCGTCACGTTTTTCAGTTTATCTAGTGGCCCATCAATCAAATGAGAGTTTTCTGTACCTACATGGGTATTACAAAAACTAAACCGCAAATAGCTACTGTGTATTGTCGATGCATGATTTCAACAAAATGTAAACGAAAACAGGCTAGAAATGTGGGGGGAAAGAAATAGATACTCACTTTAAAATGCAAAGATATGGCTCTGAACAAAAATTGACACGAAGCGAAGCAAATTCACTGAAAAACAAGTAATCATTTCAGCTATAATTATTTTTGTAGGGGGATTGAAAAAATGACTCATTTGCTGTAGACTGGAATAAATTACAGTCCAGGGGCCTCATTTATAAAGCTTGCGTACGCACAAAACCACTTTCTACGCAAAGGTTGTGATTTATAAAAACAAACTTGGCGTGAGAATGTGCGCACCAACCTTGATTCTTGATGCTTCTTTACGCACAAAACAGGGCGTAAATCACAAACTTTGCGTAGAAAGTGGCGTACGCTGTGTTCGTTGTGATTTCTAAAAAAAACTTGGCGTGGGAATGTGCGCACCGGTGCGCCAACTTTGATGCTTGCTTAAGCACATTTTGGAGACAGAGGGAACGGCAGTGCCGGAGGGTGAAGTGGCGAATTGAAACCAGATTGATCTCAAACCTTTATTGTTATCACATATTAGACTTGTAGAGCCGGATAATCATAAACCCTCATTGTTGTAGATGTTCATATAGTGCGTCATTCGGCCGACGACTGTATTTGCAGAACTATGTTCATATATTAACAGGAGCGGATTGAACGTTATTTCATTCAGTCGTTTGACCGAAGGGCCGGTATCTGGGGCCGGTGCGATTTACTGATCACCCGGCACCTGTATGGCTCATCCATTTGTCGGGGTGATCTCCGACGCAGTGGCTCGGGTTCGGTTCCTGCCCGCGGCACTTTTATGCAAGTCTTCCCCCTACTCTTCTCCCCATTTCCTGTCACTCTTCACTGCAACTATCACAGTAAAAAGGCAAAAAAAAAAGTAAAGAATTTTGTTTATTTATCCATATGCGGCCGAATGGGATGAGCGTCCAACCGTTAATCAGCCCTGTACAGGCACGCAGGCACACATGCTTCACACCACAACTCCCGAGTGAAGATGAATTTCTCTATGTGAACCGAAAAAATGCACATTCAATCAGTGTGCAAATTATTTGTACATCGGACATGATCTTAGTAAATTTAGTGGCAGGGTGGCCTGGGTCACACATGATTCATTCATCCTGACGCACAGCAGTGAAAAGACTGCCGGCCGGCGCTGCGTGAAATGCCGTGGATCAGCAGCTTATTTATATACAGATACATTCATGAGTTACTTTGCATTGACCATTCATGGTAAAATGTGGGTGTGTTGTGGGCGGAATGTGAGGTGGATCCACCTGTGCAATCTTCCAGCTGGTGTGTGATTTATCAAGAAATTGCATGCAGCTGTGCTTACGCAAAGTTTTATAAATCAGGGGCGAGGGGCATACGCCCTTTTCGTATTTTCGGCGTACGCAAACTTTAGTATGGATCCTACGCAATGTTTTATAAATGAGGCCCCAGGACATGTAAAATTAAAATTACCACACCTATCCTACAGAAATAAATCCTGTCTGAATGACAGTTAGAATTTAGTAATTATTTCAAAGGGGTAAATAAATGTTTTACAATAATTAGAAATATATCATGTATCATATTTTGTGTCATCCTTAATGCAGGTAGAATGTGAATAAGTTATATACATTATTATGTCAAATGGCTGATCAATAGAGAACAGAAAAATACTCAAGTATGAAAAAACTAATAAATATTTTTAAAAGATTTTGTTAGTGAAAATGAGATGTTTAAATAACATCTTAAATTTATGAACTTTTATTTGGACTATTTCTGCATTTTAGCATTCACTGTACTTTGTAGATTTTCTTTTCTACATTTATATTATATACATCTTACTTTTGTATTCCTATATTTATTTTTTCTATATTCCTTTATTTGTTTAATCTGACACCATTTGTTAGTGTGAGCTTCATTCCACTTTTTCCCAAAAAGTCGTAACGGCAATCTTATCAGGTCGGATCTGGTAACATTTATGTGTTCCTTTTCATTACAAAACTGTTCCAATATTGAGACAATGTGGCTGAGTTTCAAGAAATGAGAAATTATTTTGTGAAAATAGTAAGATACAACTGAAATATAATTAAAATATATTTGTTTCAAAGTGAAAGCTATACTACAAAGGTGTGCATATTTTACCAAAATGATGACATGTATGATAACAAATTTGAGTGACTTGAATAAAAATGCTGTCATTTTTTTGAAGGGGAATATTCTGCTGTATGTAGTATACCGTCTTGGGCACGTTACTTTTAAAAAGTAATTAGTTATAATTGTTAGTTACCTCTTCCAAAAAGTAACTGAATTACTCCACAATAAGTTACCAGGGAAAGTAACTATTGCATTACTTTTTTGTTTGTTTAAATATGTCTAACAATTTGGATTTTCTTTTCAAAGCAGGTTTCACAATCCAGTTGAATAGTGTTACATATTCTAATTCTTCAAATCCTCTTTTGAGCCCGACATTCATTTTAGCAGCATCTATGTATTTAGAAAATGCCCTTCTGTATGGCTGACCAGCACCTGCTCTCCCTGGTATGGGTGACCCACAGGGGTTCGGCTTGTGTCTTCATTGCACAGCTGACTCCCTCTTGGACGTCCCTTCATTCTGCCTCTAGTCATGCTGCTATAGGCCTAGGCTGCTGGGGGACTTTTCTTGACGCACTGAGCCCTTCTCTATCTACCTTTACATTTAATATGTATACCGTTATTGCAGTACATTCACTCTGTTTCCCCCTGTGCTATTTCTCCGAGTGTCCCTGGTCCCAGAGCTGGATGCTTCAGATCTGCGGTCGATGTTCCACCAGCTGGTCCAGTCTCCATCATGTCCACTGTGGGATGCTGCTGCTGACCTTCCTCCAGCCCTCTGCTTCCAGCTCCCCTTTTCCACCAGTCAACTCTGGATTGCCTTCACTATACTTGTTATGCTAACTTACATACTGTTTGAATTTTACTGCTAGTTATATATGGAGTATGTTTAATGTCAGAGCCGTACATCAAAAGAGTAAACTATGAGTCAGTTTTCAATGTTAGCTTATACTTTGTCTGTGTCACATATCCTGTCATGCATGTATCGAAATGTGTGTTGTGTTTTCCTTGCTTTCCCACCCCTCCCTCTTCTCCCATCCCTCCCCCTTGCCCTCCTCTGTCCTTCTCAACCCGTCCGGCCAGCAGGCAGATGGGTCCCCCTATATAGAGCCGGGTTCTGCTCGAGGTTTCTTCCCTGTTAAAAGGGTGTTTTTCCTTGCCACTGTCGCCTTTGGGCTTGCTCTGGGGGCCAGGCATATGGGTTTGTAAAGCGTCTTGAGACGATTTGACTGTAATTGAGGCTATATAAAGAAAATTGAATTGAATTGAATTGAAGAAGGAAAAACTCCACAAGTCCTCTTGAGAGGAAACATTGGAGAAATCCAAGGGAAGATGTTGGCAAGAGGGACCCTCTTCCAGGGCTTGCTGGTGAGCTGACCTTAGAATCATACAGTTTACTGTGACAATTAAACATTTTCTTTTTAAAAAGAACACAAAATAAACTTATCTGGTCAGCCCAGCAAACCTCTTGTCAACAAGGAAAAACTCCAAAGGTCCTCTTGAGAGGAAACATTGGAAAATCCAAAGGAAGATGTCGGCAAGAGGGACCTTCTTCCAGGGCTTGCTGGTGAGCTGACCTTATAATCATACAGTTTACTGTGAAAATTAAACATCCATCCATCCATCCATCCTCTATACACCGCTTTATCCTCATTAGGGTCGCGGGGGGTGCTGGAGCCTATCCCAGCTGACTCGGGCGAAGGCAGGGGACACCCTGGACAGGTCGTCAGTCTGTCACAATTAAACATTTTCTTTTAAAAAGAAAACAAAATAAACTTATCTGGTCAGCCCAGCAAACCTCTTGTCAACAAGGAAAAACTCCACAAGTCCTCTTGAGAGGAAACATTGGAGAAATCCAAGGGAAGATGTCAGCAAGAGGGACCCTCTTCCAGGGCTTGCTGGTGAGCTGACCTTACAATCATACAGGTTACTGTGACACTTAAACATTTAAAAAAAAAAAGAACACAAAAGAAACTTATCTGGTCAGCCCAGCAAACCTCTTGTCAACAAGGAAAAACTCCACAAGTCCTCTTGAGAGGAAACATTGGAGAAATCCAAAGGAAGATGTCGGCAAGAGGGACCTTCTTCCAGGGCTTGCTGGTGAGCTGACCTTACAATCATACAGGTTACTGTGACACTTAAACATTAAAAAAAAAAAGAACACAAAAGAAACTTATCTGGTCAGCCCAGCAAACCTCTTGTCAACAAGGAAAAACTCCACAAGTCCTCTTCAGAGGAAACATTGGAGAAATCCAAGGGAAGATGTCGGCAAGAGGGACCCTCTTCCAGGGCTTGCTGGTGAGCTGACCTTACAATCATACAGGTTACTATGACACTTAAACATTTAAAAAAAAGAACACAAAGGATACTTACCTGGTCAGCCCAGCAAACCTCTTGTCAACAAGGAAAAACTCCACAAGTCCTCTTGAGAGGAAACATTGGAGAAATCCAAGGGAAGATGTCGGCAAGAGGGACCCTCTTCCAGGGCTTGCTGGTGAGCTGACCTTACAATCATACAGGTTACTATGACACTTAAACATTTAAAAAAAAGAACACAAAGGATACTTACCTGGTCAGCCCAGCAAACCTCTTGTCAACAAGAAAAACTCCACAAGTCCTCTTGAGAGGAAACATTGGAGAAATCCAAAGGAAGATTTCGGCAAGAGGCACCCTCTTCCAGGGCTTGCTGGTGAGCTGACCTTACAATAATACAGTTTAATGTGACAATTACACATTTTCTTTTTAAAAAGAACACAAAAGAAACTAATCTGGTCAGCCCAGCAAACCTCTTGTCAACAAGGAAAAACTCCACAAGTCCTCTTGAGATGAAACATTGGAGAAATCCAAGGGAAGAAGTCGGCAAGAGGGACCTTCTTCCAGGCATTGCTGGTGAGCTTACCTTACAATCATACAGTTTACTGTGACACTGATACATTTTCTTTTTAAAAAGAACACAAAATAAACTTATCTGGTCAGCCCAGCAAACCTCTTGTCAACAAGGAAAAACTCCACAAGTCCTCTTGAGAGGAAACATTGGAGAAATCCAAGGGAAGATGTCGGCAAGAGGGACCCTCTTCCAGGGCTTGCTGGTGAGCTGACTGCTCCGGCAGCAAGTCGCCGGCCACGAACAGCCGAGAGCGGGGAACCGCTCGGCGTAGTTGCCGCTAGAAGGAGAGATTCTCCGGCAGCCAGCCGCCGGCCACCACCACCCGAGAGCGGGGAGCCGCTCGGCGCTGCTGGCGCTACACGGAGGGATGCTCCGGCTGCCAGCCACCGGCCGCCGGCCACCAACAGCCGAGAGAGGGGAGCCGCTCGGCGCCGTTGCCGCGAGAAGGAGAGATGCTCCGGAAGCCAGCCGCCGGCCAACACCACCCAGGAGGGGGGAGCCGCTCGGCGCCGTTGCCGCGAGAAGGAGAGATGCTAAGGCAGCCATCCGTCGGCCACCACCACCGGAGAGCGGGGAGGCGCTCGGTGCCTCAGCCGCAAGGAGGACAGATGCTATAAATAAACTTATCTGGTCAGCCCAGCAAACCTCTTGTCAACAAGAAAAAACTCCACAAGTCCTCTTGAGAGGAAACATTGGAGAAATCCAAGAGAAGATTTTGGCAAGAGGCACCCTCTTCCAGGGCTTGCTGGTGAGCTGACCTTACAATAATACAGTTTAATGTGACAATTACACATTTTCTTTTAAAAAGAACACAAAAGAAACTAATCTGGTCAGCCCAGCAAACCTCTTGTCAACAAGAAAAAACTCCACAAGTCCTCTTGAGAGGAAACATTGGAGAAATCCAAAGGAAGATTTCGGCAAGAGGCACCCTCTTCCAGGGCTTGCTGGTGAGCTGACCTTACAATCATACCGTTTACTGTGACACTTAAACATTAAAAAAAAAGAACACAAAAGAAACTTATCTGGTCAGCCCAGCAAACCTCTTGTCAACAAGTAAAAACTCCACAATTACTCTTGAGAGGAAACATTGGAGAAATCCAAGGGAAGATGTCGGCAAGAGGCACCCTCTTCCAGGGCTTGCTGGTGAGCTGACCTTACAATAATACAGTTTAATGTGACAATTACACATTTTCTTTTTAAAAGAACACAAAAGAAACTAATCTGGTCAGCCCAGCAAACCTCTTGTCAACAAGGAAAAACTCCACAAGTCCTCTTGAGAGGAAACATTGGAGAAATCCAAGGGAAGAAGTCGGCAAGAGGGACCTTCTTCCAGGCCTTGCTGGTGAGCTGACCATACAATCAGACAGTTTACTGTGACACTGATACATTTTCTTTTTAAAAAGAAAACAAAATAAATTCATCTGGTCAGCCCAGCAAACCTCTTGTCAACAAGGAAAAACTCCACAATTACTCTTGAGAGGAAACATTGGAGAAATCCAAGGGAAGATTTTGGCAAGAGGCACCCTCTTCCAGGGCTTGCTGGTGAGCTGACCTTACAATCATACAGGTTACTGTGACACTTAAACATAAAAAAAAGAACACAAAGGATACTTACCTGGTCAGCCCAGCAAACCTCTTGTCAACAAGGAAAAACTCCACAAGTCCTCTTGAGAGGAAACATTGGAGAAATCCAAGGGAAGATGTCGGCAAGAGGGACCCTCTTCCAGGGCTTGCTGGTGAGCTGACCTTACAATCATATCGTTTAATGTGACAATTACACATTTTCTTTTGAAAAAGAACACAAAAGAAACTAATCTGGTCAGCCCAGCAAACCTCTTGTCAACAAGGAAAAACTCCACAAGTCCTCTTGAGAGGAAACATTGGAGAAATCCAAGGGAAGAAGTCCTTCTTCCAGGCCTTGCTGGTGAGCTGACCTTACAATCATACAGTTTACTGTGACACTGATACATTTTCTTTTTAAAAGAACACAAAAGAAACTAATCTGGTCAGCCCAGCAAACCTCTTGTCAACAAGGAAAAACTCCACAAGTCCTCTTGAGAGGAAACATTGGAGAAATCCAAGGGAAGAAGTCCTTCTTCCAGGCCTTGCTGGTGAGCTGACCTTACAATAATACAGTTTACTGTGACAATTACACATTTTCTTTTTAAAAGAACACAAAAGAAACTAATCTGGTCAGCCCAGCAAACCTCTTGTCAACAAGGAAAAACTCCACAAGTCCTCTTGAGAGGAAACATTGGAGAAATCCAAGGGAAGAAGTCGGCAAGAGGGACCTTCTTCCAGGCCTTGCTGGTGAGCTGACCATACAATTAGACAGTTTACTGTGACACTGATACATTTTCTTTTTAAAAAGAACACAAAATAAACTTATATGGTCAGCCCAGCAAACCTCTTGTCAACAAGGAAAAACTCCACAATTACTCTTGAGAGGAAACATTGGAGAAATCCAAGGGAAGATTTTGGCAAGAGGCACCCTCTTCCAGGGCTTGCTGGTGAGCTGACCTTACAATCATACAGGTTACTGTGACACTTAAACATAAAAAAAAGAACACAAAGGATACTTACCTGGTCAGCCCAGCAACCCTCTTGTCAACAAGGAAAAATTGCACAAGTCCTCTTGAGATGAAACATTGGAGAAATCCAAGGGAAGAAGTCGGCAAGAGGGACCTTCTTCCAGGCATTGCTGGTGAGCTTACCTTACAATCATACAGTTTACTGTGACACTGATACATTTTCTTTTTAAAAAGAACACAAAATAAACTTATCTGGTCAGCCCAGCAAACCTCTTGTCAACAAGGAAAAACTCCACAATTACTCTTGAGAGGAAACATTGGAGAAATCCAAGGGAAGATTTTGGCAAGAGGCACCCTCTTCCAGGGCTTGCTGGTGAGCTGACCTTACAATCATACAGGTTACTTTGACACTTAAACATAAAAAAAAGAACACAAAGGATACTTACCTGGTCAGCCCAGCAACCCTCTTGTCAACAAGGAAAAACTCCACAAGTCCTCTTGAGAGGAAACATTGGAGAAATCCAAGGGAAGATGTCGGCAAGAGGGACCCTCTTCCAGGGCTTGCTGGTGAGCTGACCTTACAATCATACCGTTTAATGTGACAATTAAACATTTTCTTCTTAAAAAGAACACAAAGGAAACTTATCTGGTCAGCCCAGCAAACCTATTGTCAACAAGGAAAAACTCCACAAGTCCTCTTGAGAGGAAACATTGGAGAAATCCAAGGGAAGAAGTCGGCAAGAGGGACCTTCTTCCAGGCCTTGCTGGTGAGCTGACCTTACAATCATACAGTTTACTGTGACACTGATACATTTTCTTTTTAAAAGGAACACAAAATAAACTTATCTGGTCAGCCCAGCAAACCTCTTGTCAACAAGGAAAAACTCCACAAGTCCTCTTGAGAGGAAACACTGGAGAAATCCAAGGGAAGATGTCGGCAAGAGGGACCCTCTTCCAGGGCTTGCTGGTGAGCTGACCTTACAATCATATAGGTTACTGTGACACTTAAACATTTAAAAAAGAACACAAAGGAAACTTATCTGGTCAGCCCAGCAAACCTCTTGTCAACAAGGAAAAACTCCACAAGTCCTCTTGAGAGGAAACACTGGAGAAATCCAAGGGAAGATGTCGGCAAGAGGGACCCTCTTCCAGGGCTTGCTGGTGAGCTGACCTTACAATCATACAGGTTACTGTGACACTTAAACATTAAAAAAAAAAAGAACACAAAGGAAACTTATCTGGTCAGCCCAGCAAACCTCTTGTCAACAAGAAAAAACTCCACAAGTCCTCTTGAGAGGAAACATTGGAGAAATCCAAGGGAAGATTTTGGCAAGAGGCACCCTCTTCCAGGGCTTGCTGGTGAGCTGACCTTACAATAATACAGTTTAATGTGACAATTACACATTTTCTTTTAAAAAGAACACAAAAGAAACTAATCTGGTCAGCCCAGCAAACCTCTTGTCAACAAGGAAAAACTCCACAAGTCCTCTTGAGAGGAAACATTGGAGAAATCCAAGGGAAGAAGTCCTTCTTCCAGGCCTTGCTGGTGAGCTGACCTTACAATCATACAGTTTACTGTGACACTGATACATTTTCTTTTTAAAAAGAACACAAAATAAACTTATCTGGTCAGCCCAGCAAACCTCTTGTCAACAAGGAAAAACTCCACAATTACTCTTGAGAGGAAACATTGGAGAAATCCAAGGGAAGATTTTGGCAAGAGGCACCCTCTTCCAGGGCTTGCTGGTGAGCTGACCTTACAATCATACAGGTTACTGTGACACTTAAACATTAAAAAAAAGAACACAAAGGAAACTTATCTGGTCAGCCCAGCAAACCTCTTGTCAACAAGGAAAAACTCCACAAGTCCTCTTGAGAGGAAACACTGGAGAAATCCAAGGGAAGATGTCGGCAAGAGGGACCCTCTTCCAGGGCTTGCTGGTGAGCTGACCTTACAATCATACAGGTTACTGTGACACTTAAAAATTAAAAAAAAAGAACACAAAGGAAACTTATCTGGTCAGCCCAGCAAACCTCTTGTCAACAAGAAAAAACTCCACAAGTCCTCTTGAGAGGAAACATTGGAGAAATCCAAGGGAAGATTTTGGCAAGAGGCACCCTCTTCCAGGGCTTGCTGGTGAGCTGACCTTACAATAATACAGTTTAATGTGACAACGACAAATTTTCTTTTGAAAAAGAACACAAAAGAAACTAATCTGGTCAGCCCAGGAAACCTCTTGTCAACAAGGAAAAACTCCACAAGTCCTCTTGAGAGGAAACATTGGAGAAATCCAAGGGAAGATTTTGGCAAGAGGCACCCTCTTCCAGGGCTTGCTGGTGAGCTGACCTTACAATAATACAGTTTAATGTGACAATTACACATTTTCTTTTAAAAAGAACACAAAAGAAACTAATCTGGTCAGCCCAGCAAACCTCTTGTCAACAAGGAAAAACTCCACAAGTCCTCTTGAGAGGAAACATTGGAGAAATCCAAGGGAAGAAGTCCTTCTTCCAGGCCTTGCTGGTGAGCTGACCTTACAATCATACAGTTTACTGTGACACTGATACATTTTCTTTTTAAAAAGAACACAAAATAAACTTATCTGGTCAGCCCAGCAAACCTCTTGTCAACAAGGAAAAACTCCACAATTACTCTTGAGAGGAAACATTGGAGAAATCCAAGGGAAGATTTTGGCAAGAGGCACACTCTTCCAGGGCTTGCTGGTGAGGTGACTGCTCCGGCAGCCAGCCGCAGGCCACGAACAGCCGAGAGCAGGGAACCGCTCGGCGTAGTTGCCGCTAGAAGGAGAGATGCTCCGGCATTCATCCGTTGGCCAACACCACCCGGGAGCGGGGAGCCGCTCGGCGTAGTTGCCGCTAGAAGGAGAGATTCTCCGGCAGCCAGCCGCCGGCCACCACTACCCGAGAGCGGGGAGCCGCTCGGCGCTGCTGGCGCTACACGGAGGGATGCTACGGCTGCCAGTCACCGGCCGCCGGCCACCACCAGCCGAGAGCGGGGAGCCGCTCAGTGCCGTTGCCGCGAGAAGGAGAGATGCTAAGGCAGCCATCCGTCGGCCACCACCACCCGAGAGCGGGGAGGCGCTCGGTGCCTCAGCCGCCAGAAGGACAGATGCTATAAATAAACTTATCTGGTCAGCCCAGCAAACCTCTTGTCAACAAGGATAAACTCCACAATTACTCTTGAGAGGAAACATTGGAGAAATCCAAGGGAAGATGTCGGCAAGAGGGACCCTCTTCCAGGGCTTGCTGGTGAGCTGACCTTACAATCATACAGGTTACTGTGACACTTAAAGATTAAAAAAAAAAGAACACAAAGGAAACTTATCTGGTCAGCCCAGCAAACCTCTTGTCAACAAGAAAAAACTCCACAAGTCCTCTTGAGAGGAAACATTGGAGAAATCCAAGGGAAGATTTTGGCAAGAGGCACCCTCTTCCAGGGCTTGCTGGTGAGCTGACCTTACAATAATACAGTTTACTGTGACAATTACACATTTTCTTTTTAAAAAGAACACAAAAGAAACTAATCTGGTCAGCCCAGCAAACCTCTTGTCAACAAGGAAAAACTCCACAAGTCCTCTTGAGAGGAAACATTGGAGAAATCCAAGGGAAGAAGTCGGCAAGAGGGACCTTCTTCCAGGCCTTGCTGGTGAGCTGACCTTACAATCATACAGTTTACTGTGACACTAATACATTTTCTTTTTAAAAAGAACACAAAATAAACTTATCTGGTCAGCCCAGCAAACCTCTTGTCAACAAGAAAAAACTCCACAAGTCCTCTTCAGAGGAAACATTGGAGAAATCCAAGGGAAGATTTTGGCAAGAGGCACCCTCTTCCAGGGCTTGCTGGTGAGCTGACCTTACAATCATACAGGTTACTGTGACACTTAAACATAAAAAAAAGAACACAAAGGATACTTACCTGGTCAGCCCAGCAACCCTCTTGTCAACAAGGAAAAATTGCACAAGTCCTCTTGAGATGAAACATTGGAGAAATCCAAGGGAAGAAGTCGGCAAGAGGGACCTTCTTCCAGGCATTGCTGGTGAGCTTACCTTACAATCATACAGTTTACTGTGACACTGATACATTTTCTTTTTAAAAAGAACACAAAATAAACTTATCTGGTCAGCCCAGCAAACCTCTTGTCAACAAGGAAAAACTCCACAATTACTCTTGAGAGGAAACATTGGAGAAATCCAAGGGAAGATTTTGGCAAGAGGCACCCTCTTCCAGGGCTTGCTGGTGAGCTGACCTTACAATCATACAGGTTACTTTGACACTTAAACATAAAAAAAGAACACAAAGGATACTTACCTGGTCAGCCCAGCAACCCTCTTGTCAACAAGGAAAAACTCCACAAGTCCTCTTGAGAGGAAACATTGGAGAAATCCAAGGGAAGATGTCGGCAAGAGGGACCCTCTTCCAGGGCTTGCTGGTGAGCTGACCTTACAATCATACCGTTTAATGTGACAATTAAACATTTTCTTCTTAAAAAGAACACAAAGGAAACTTATCTGGTCAGCCCAGCAAACCTCTTGTCAACAAGGAAAAACTCCACAAGTCCTCTTGAGAGGAAACATTGGAGAAATCCAAGGGAAGAAGTCGGCAAGAGGGACCTTCTTCCAGGCCTTGCTGGTGAGCTGACCTTACAATCATACAGTTTACTGTGACACTGATACATTTTCTTTTTAAAAGGAACACAAAATAAACTTATCTGGTCAGCCCAGCAAACCTCTTGTCAACAAGGAAAAACTCCACAAGTCCTCTTGAGAGGAAACACTGGAGAAATCCAAGGGAAGATGTCGGCAAGAGGGACCCTCTTCCAGGGCTTGCTGGTGAGCTGACCTTACAATCATATAGGTTACTGTGACACTTAAACATTTAAAAAAAGAACACAAAGGAAACTTATCTGGTCAGCCCAGCAAACCTCTTGTCAACAAGGAAAAACTCCACAAGTCCTCTTGAGAGGAAACACTGGAGAAATCCAAGGGAAGATGTCGGCAAGAGGGACCCTCTTCCAGGGCTTGCTGGTGAGCTGACCTTACAATCATACAGGTTACTGTGACACTTAAACATTAAAAAAAAAAGAACACAAAGGAAACTTATCTGGTCAGCCCAGCAAACCTCTTGTCAACAAGAAAAAACTCCACAAGTCCTCTTGAGAGGAAACATTGGAGAAATCCAAGGGAAGATTTTGGCAAGAGGCACCCTCTTCCAGGGCTTGCTGGTGAGCTGACCTTACAATAATACAGTTTAATGTGACAATTACACATTTTCTTTTAAAAAGAACACAAAAGAAACTAATCTGGTCAGCCCAGCAAACCTCTTGTCAACAAGGAAAAACTCCACAAGTCCTCTTGAGAGGAAACATTGGAGAAATCCAAGGGAAGAAGTCCTTCTTCCAGGCCTTGCTGGTGAGCTGACCTTACAATCATACAGTTTACTGTGACACTGATACATTTTCTTTTTAAAAAGAACACAAAATAAACTTATCTGGTCAGCCCAGCAAACCTCTTGTCAACAAGGAAAAACTCCACAATTACTCTTGAGAGGAAACATTGGAGAAATCCAAGGGAAGATTTTGGCAAGAGGCACCCTCTTCCAGGGCTTGCTGGTGAGCTGACCTTACAATCATACAGGTTACTGTGACACTTAAACATTAAAAAAAGAACACAAAGGAAACTTATCTGGTCAGCCCAGCAAACCTCTTGTCAACAAGAAAAAACTCCACAAGTCCTCTTGAGAGGAAACATTGGAGAAATCCAAGGGAAGATTTTGGCAAGAGGCACCCTCTTCCAGGGCTTGCTGGTGAGCTGACCTTACAATAATACAGTTTAATGTGACAACGACAAATTTTCTTTTGAAAAAGAACACAAAAGAAACTAATCTGGTCAGCCCAGGAAACCTCTTGTCAACAAGGAAAAACTCCACAAGTCCTCTTGAGAGGAAACATTGGAGAAATCCAAGGGAAGATTTTGGCAAGAGGCACCCTCTTCCAGGGCTTGCTGGTGAGCTGACCTTACAATAATACAGTTTAATGTGACAATTACACATTTTCTTTTAAAAAGAACACAAAAGAAACTAATCTGGTCAGCCCAGCAAACCTCTTGTCAACAAGGAAAAACTCCACAAGTCCTCTTGAGAGGAAACATTGGAGAAATCCAAGGGAAGAAGTCCTTCTTCCAGGCCTTGCTGGTGAGCTGACCTTACAATCATACAGTTTACTGTGACACTGATACATTTTCTTTTTAAAAAGAACACAAAATAAACTTATCTGGTCAGCCCAGCAAACCTCTTGTCAACAAGGAAAAACTCCACAATTACTCTTGAGAGGAAACATTGGAGAAATCCAAGGGAAGATTTTGGCAAGAGGCACCCTCTTCCAGGGCTTGCTGGTGAGGTGACTGCTCCGGCAGCCAGCCGCAGGCCACGAACAGCCGAGAGCAGGGAACCGCTCGGCGTAGTTGCCGCTAGAAGGAGAGATGCTCCGGCATTCATCCGTTGGCCAACACCACCCGGGAGCGGGGAGCCGCTCGGCGTAGTTGCCGCTAGAAGGAGAGATTCTCCGGCAGCCAGCCGCCGGCCACCACCACCCGAGAGCGGGGAGCCGCTCGGCGCTGCTGGCGCTACACGGAGGGATGCTACGGCTGCCAGTCACCGGCCGCCGGCCACCACCAGCCGAGAGCGGGGAGCCGCTCAGTGCCGTTGCCGCGAGAAGGAGAGATGCTAAGGCAGCCATCCGTCGGCCACCACCACCCGAGAGCGGGGAGGCGCTCGGTGCCTCAGCCGCCAGAAGGACAGATGCTATAAATAAACTTATCTGGTCAGCCCAGCAAACCTCTTGTCAACAAGGATAAACTCCACAATTACTCTTGAGAGGAAACATTGGAGAAATCCAAGGGAAGATGTCGGCAAGAGGGACCCTCTTCCAGGGCTTGCTGGTGAGCTGACCTTACAATCATACAGGTTACTGTGACACTTAAAGATTAAAAAAAAAAGAACACAAAGGAAACTTATCTGGTCAGCCCAGCAAACCTCTTGTCAACAAGAAAAAACTCCACAAGTCCTCTTGAGAGGAAACATTGGAGAAATCCAAGGGAAGATTTTGGCAAGAGGCACCCTCTTCCAGGGCTTGCTGGTGAGCTGACCTTACAATAATACAGTTTACTGTGACAATTACACATTTTCTTTTTAAAAAGAACACAAAAGAAACTAATCTGGTCAGCCCAGCAAACCTCTTGTCAACAAGGAAAAACTCCACAAGTCCTCTTGAGAGGAAACATTGGAGAAATCCAAGGGAAGAAGTCGGCAAGAGGGACCTTCTTCCAGGCCTTGCTGGTGAGCTGACCTTACAATCATACAGTTTACTGTGACACTAATACATTTTCTTTTTAAAAAGAACACAAAATAAACTTATCTGGTCAGCCCAGCAAACCTCTTGTCAACAAGGAAAAACTCCACAATTACTCTTGAGAGGAAACATTGGAGAAATCCAAGGGAAGATTTTGGCAAGAGGCACCCTCTTCCAGGGCTTGCTGGTGAGGTGACTGCTCCGGCAGCCAGCCGCAGGCCACGAACAGCCGAGAGCAGGGAAACGCTCGGCGAAGTTGCCGCTAGAAGGAGAGTTGTTCCGGCATTTATCCGTTGGCCAACACCACCCGGGAGCGGGGAGCCGCTCGGCGCCGTTGCCGCGAGAAGGAGAGCTGCTAAGGCAGCCATCCGTCGGCCTCCACCACCCGAGACCGCGGAGCCGATCGGCGCCGCTGCCGCGAGACGGACAGAAATCCGGCAGCCAGCCGCTGGCCACCACCACCCGAGAGCGGGGAGGCGCTCGGTGCCTCAGTCGCTAGAAGGACAGATGCTATAAATAAACTCATCTGGTCAGCCCAGCAAACCTCTTGTCAACAAGGAAAAACTCCACAAGTCCTCTTGAGAGGAAACAATGGAGAAATCCAAGGGAAGATGTCGGCAAGAGGGACCCTCTTCCAGGGCTTGCTGGTGAGCTGACCTTACAATCATACAGGTTACTGTGACACTTAAACATTAAAAAAAAACGAACACAAAGGAAACTTATCTGGTCAGCCCAGCAAACCTCTTGTCAACAAGAAAAAACTCCACAAGTCCTCTTCAGAGGAAACATTGGAGAAATCCAAGGGAAGATTTTGGCAAGAGGCACCCTCTTCCAGGGCTTGCTGGTGAGCTGACCTTACAATCATACAGGTTACTGTGACACTTAAACATTAAAAAAAAGAACACAAAGGAAACTTATCTGGTCAGCCCAGCAAACCTCTTGTCAACAAGGAAAAACTGCACAAGTCCTCTTGAGATGAAACATTGGAGAAATCCAAGGGAAGATGTCGGCAAGAGGGACCCTCTTCCAGGGCTTGCTGGTGAGCTGACCTTACAATCATACAGGTTACTGTGACACTAACACATTTTCTTTTTAAAAAGAACACAAAATAAACTTATCTGGTCAGCCCAGCAAACCTCTTGTCAACAAGGAAAAACTCCACAATTACTCTTGAGAGGAAACATTGGAGAAATCCAAGGGAAGATTTTGGCAAGAGGCACCCTCTTCCAGGGCTTGCTGGTGAGGTGACTGCTCCGGCAGCCAGCCGCAGGCCACGAAGAGCCGAGAGCAGGGAACCGCTCGGCGTAGTTGCCGCTAGAAGGAGAGATGCTCCGGCATTCATCCGTTGGCCAACACCACCCGGGAGCGGGGAGCCGCTCGGCGTAGTTGCCGCTAGAAGGAGAGATTCTCCGGCAGCCAGCCGCCGGCCACCACCACCCGAGAGCGGGGAGCCGCTCAGCGCTGCTGGCGCTACACGGAGGGATGCTACGGCTGCCAGTCACCGGCCGCCGGCCACCACCAGCCGAGAGCGGGGAGCCGCTCAGTGCCGTTGCCGCGAGAAGGAGAGATGCTAAGGCAGCCATCCGTCGGCCACCACCACCCGAGAGCGGGGAGGCGCTCGGTGCCTCAGCCGCCAGAAGGACAGATGCTATAAATAAACTTATCTGGTCAGCCCAGCAAACCTCTTGTCAACAAGGAAAAACTCCACAATTACTCTTGAGAGGAAACATTGGAGAAATCCAAGGGAAGATGTCGGCAAGAGGGACCCTCTTCCAGGGCTTGCTGGTGAGCTGACCTTACAATCATACAGGTTACTGTGACACTTAAAGATTAAAAAAAAAAGAACACAAAGGAAACTTATCTGGTCAGCCCAGCAAACCTCTTGTCAACAAGAAAAAACTCCACAAGTCCTCTTGAGAGGAAACATTGGAGAAATCCAAGGGAAGATTTTGGCAAGAGGCACCCTCTTCCAGGGCTTGCTGGTGAGCTGACCTTACAATAATACAGTTTACTGTGACAATTACACATTTTCTTTTTAAAAAGAACACAAAAGAAACTAATCTGGTCAGCCCAGCAAACCTCTTGTCAACAAGGAAAAACTCCACAAGTCCTCTTGAGAGGAAACATTGGAGAAATCCAAGGGAAGAAGTCGGCAAGAGGGACCTTCTTCCAGGCCTTGCTGGTGAGCTGACCTTACAATCATACAGTTTACTGTGACACTAATACATTTTCTTTTTAAAAAGAACACAAAATAAACTTATCTGGTCAGCCCAGCAAACCTCTTGTCAACAAGGAAAAACTCCACAATTACTCTTGAGAGGAAACATTGGAGAAATCCAAGGGAAGATTTTGGCAAGAGGCACCCTCTTCCAGGGCTTGCTGGTGAGGTGACTGCTCCGGCAGCCAGCCGCAGGCCACGAACAGCCGAGAGCAGGGAAACGCACGGCGAAGTTGCCGCTAGAAGGAGAGATGCTCCGGCATTCATCCGTTGGCCAACACCACCTGGGAGCGGGGAGCCGCTCGGCGCCGTTGCCGCGAGAAGGAGAGCTGCTAAGGCAGCCATCCGTCGGCCACCACCACCCGAGAGCGGGGAGGCGCTCGGTGCCTCAGCCGCAAGAAGGACAGATGCTATAAATAAACTTATCTGGTCAGCCCAGCAAACCTCTTGTCAACAAGGAAAAACTCCACAATTACTCTTGAGAGGAAACATTGGAGAAATCCAAGGGAAGATGTCGGCAAGAGGGACCCTCTTCCAGGGCTTGCTGGTGAGCTGACCTTACAATCATACAGGTTACTGTGACACTTAAACATTTAAAAAAAAAGAACACAAAGGAAACTTATCTGGTCAGCCCAGCAAACCTCTTGTCAACAAGAAAAAACTCCACAAGTCCTCTTGAGAGGAAACATTGGAGAAATCCAAGGGAAGATTTTGGCAAGAGGCACCCTCTTCCAGGGCTTGCTGGTGAGCTGACCTTACAATAATACAGTTTACTGTGACAATTACACATTTTCTTTTTAAAAAGAACACAAAAGAAACTAATCTGGTCAGCCCAGCAAACCTCTTGTCAACAAGGAAAAACTCCACAAGTCCTCTTGAGAGGAAACTCTGGAGATATCCAAGGGAAGATGTCGGCAAGAGGGACCCTCTTCCAGGGCTTGCTGGTGAGCTGACCTTACAATCATACAGGTTACTGTGACACTTAAACATTTTAAAAAAAAAGAACACAAAGGAAACTTATCTGGTCAGCCCAGCAAACCTCTTGTCAACAAGAAAAAACTCCACAAGTCCTCTTGAGAGGAAACATTGGAGAAATCCAAGGGAAGATGTCGGCAAGAGGGACCCTCTTCCAGGGCTTGCTGGTGAGCTGACTGCTCCGGCAGCCAGTCGCCGGCCACGAACAGCCGAGAGCGGGGAACCGCTCGGCGTAGTTGCCGCTCGAAGGAGAGATTCTCCGGCAGCCAGCCGCCGGCCACCACCACCCGAGAGCGGGGAGCCGCTCGGCGCTGCTGGCGCTACACGGAGGGATGCTCCGGCTGCCAGCCACCGGCCGCCGGCCACCAACAGCCGAGAGAGGGGAGCCGCTCGGCGCCGTTGCCGCGAGAAGGAGAGATGCTCCGGAAGCCAGCCGCCGGCCAACACCACCCGGGACCGGGGAGCCGCTCGGCGCCGTTGCCGCGAGAAGGAGAGATGCTAAGGCAGCCATCCGTCGGCCACCACCACCCGAGAGCGGGGAGGCGCTCGGTGCCTCAGCCGCAAGAAGGACAGATGCTATAAATAAACTTATCTGGTCAGCCCAGCAAACCTCTTGTCAACAAGGAAAAACTCCACAATTACTCTTGAGAGGAAACATTGGAGAAATCCAAGGGAAGATGTCGGCAAGAGGGACCCTCTTCCAGGGTTTGCTGGTGAGCTGACCTCACAATAATACAGTTTAATGTGACAATTACACATTTTCTTTTGAAAAAGAACACAAAAGAAACTAATCTGGTCAGCCCAGCAAACCTCTTGTCAACAAGGAAAAACTCCACAAGTCCTCTTGAGAGGAAACATTGGAGAAATCCAAGGGAAGAAGTCGGCAAGAGGGACCTTCTTCCAGGCCTTGCTGGTGAGCTGACCTTACAATCATACAGGTTACTGTGACACTTAAACATTAAAAAAAAAGAACACAAAGGAAACTTATCTGGTCAGCCCAGCAAACCTCTTGTCAACAAGAAAAAACTCCACAAGTCCTCTTGAGAGGAAACATTGGAGAAATCCAAGGGAAGATTTTGGCAAGAGGCACCCTCTTCCAGGGCTTGCTGGTGAGCTGACCTTACAATAATACAGTTTACTGTGACAATTACACATTTTCTTTTTAAAAAGAACACAAAAGAAACTAATCTGGTCAGCCCAGCAAACCTCTTGTCAACAAGGAAAAACTCCACAAGTCCTCTTGAGAGGAAACATTGGAGAAATCCAAGGGAAGAAGTCGGCAAGAGGGACCTTCTTCCAGGCCTTGCTGGTGAGCTGACCTTACAATCATACAGTTTACTGTGACACTGATGCATTTTCTTTTTAAAAAGAACACAAAATAAACTAATCTGGTCAGCCCAGCAAACCTCTTGTCAACAAGGAAAAACTCCACAATTACTCTTGAGAGGAAACATTGGAGAAATCCAAGGGAAGATGTCGGCAAGAGGGACCCTCTTCCAGGGCTTGCTGGTGAGCTGACCTTACAATCATACAGGTTACTGTGACACTTAAACATTAAAAAAAAGAACACAAAAGAAACTTATCTGGTCAGCCCAGCAAACCTCTTGTCAACAAGAAAAAACTCCACAAGTCCTCTTGAGAGGAAACATTGGAGAAATCAAAGGGAAGATTTCGGCAAGAGGCACCCTCTTCCAGGGCTTGCTGGTGAGCTGACCTTACAATCATACAGGTTACTGTGACACTTAAACATTAAAAACAAAAAGAACACAAAAGAAACATATCTGGTCAGCCCAGCAAACCTCTTGTCAACAAGAAAAACTCCACAAGTCCTCTTGAGAGGAAACATTGGAGAAATCCAAGGGAAGATTTTGGCAAGAGGCACCCTCTTCCAGGGCTTGCTGGTGAGCTGACCTTACAATCATACAGGTTACTGTGACACTTAAACATTAAAAAAAAAGAACACAAAGGATACTTACCTGGTCAGCCCAGCAACCCTCTTGTCAACAAGGAAAAACTCCACAAGTCCTCTTGAGAGGAAACATTGGAGAAATCCAAGGGAAGATGTCGGCAAGAGGGACCCTCTTCCAGGGCTTGCTGGTGAGCTGACTGCTCCGGCAGCCAGTCGCCGGCCACGAACAGCCGAGAGCGGGGAACCGCTCGGCGTAGTTGCCGCTCGAAGGAGAGATTCTCCGGCAGCCAGCCGCCGGCCACCACCACCCGAGAGCGGGGAGCCGCTCGGCGCTGCTGGCGCTACACGGAGGGATGCTCCGGCTGCCAGCCACCGGCCGCCGGCCACCAACAGCCGAGAGAGGGGAGCCGCTCGGCGCCGTTGCCGCGAGAAGGAGAGATGCTCCGGAAGCCAGCCGCCGGCCAACACCACCCGGGACCGGGGAGCCGCTCGGCGCCGTTGCCGCGAGAAGGAGAGATGCTAAGGCAGCCATCCGTCGGCCACCACCACCCGAGAGCGGGGAGGCGCTCGGTGCCTCAGCCGCAAGAAGGACAGATGCTATAAATAAACTTATCTGGTCAGCCCAGCAAACCTCTTGTCAACAAGGAAAAACTCCACAATTACTCTTGAGAGGAAACATTGGAGAAATCCAAGGGAAGATGTCGGCAAGAGGGACCCTCTTCCAGGGTTTGCTGGTGAGCTGACCTCACAATAATACAGTTTAATGTGACAATTACACATTTTCTTTTGAAAAAGAACACAAAAGAAACTAATGTGGTCAGCCCAGCAAACCTCTTGTCAACAAGGAAAAACTCCACAAGTCCTCTTGAGAGGAAACATTGGAGAAATCCAAGGGAAGAAGTCGGCAAGAGGGACCTTCTTCCAGGCCTTGCTGGTGAGCTGACCTTACAATCATACAGTTTACTGTGACACTGATGCATTTTCTTTGTAAAAAGAACACAAAATAAACTTATCTGGTCAGCCCAGCAAACCTCTTGTCAACAAGAAAAACTCCACAAGTCCTCTTGAGAGGAAACATTGGAGAAATCCAAGGGAAGATTTCGGCAAGAGGCACCCTCTTCCAGGGCTTGCTGGTGAGCTGACCTTACAATCATACAGGTTACTGTGACACTTAAACATTAAAAAAAAAGAACACAAAGGATACTTACCTGGTCAGCCCAGCAACCCTCTTGTCAACAAGGAAAAACTCCACAAGTCCTCTTGAGAGGAAACATTGGAGAAATCCAAGGGAAGATGTCGGCAAGAGGGACCCTCTTCCAGGGCTTGCTGGTGAGCTGACTGCTCCGGCAGCCAGTCGCCGGCCACGAACAGCTGAGAGCGGGGAACCGCTCGGCGTAGTTGCCGCTAGAAGGAGAGATTCTCCGGCAGCCAGCCGCCGGCCACCACCACCCGAGAGCGGGGAGCCGCTCGGCGCTGCTGGCGCTACACGGAGGGATGCTCCGGCTGCCAGCCACCGGCCGCCGGCCACCAACAGCCGAGAGAGGGGAGCCGCTCGGCGCCGTTGCCGCGAGAAGGAGAGATGCTCCGGAAGCCAGCCGCCGGCCAACACCACCCGGGAGCGGGGAGCCGCTCGGCGCCGTTGCCGCGAGAAGGAGAGATGCTAAGGCAGCCATCCGTCGGCCACCACCACCCGAGAGCGGGGAGGCGCTCGGTGCCTCAGCCGCTAGAAGGACAGATGCTATAAATAAACTTATCTGGTCAGCCCAGCAAACCTCTTGTCAACAAGGAAAAACTCCACAATTACTCTTGAGAGGAAACATTGGAGAAATCCAAGGGAAGATGTCGGCAAGAGGGACCCTCTTCCAGGGCTTGCTGGTGAGCTGACCTTACAATCATACAGGTTACTGTGACACTTAAACATTAAAAAAAAAGAACACAAAGGAAACTTATCTGGTCAGCCCAGCAAACCTCTTGTCAACAAGAAAAAACTCCACAAGTCCTCTTGAGAGGAAACATTGGAGAAATCCAAGGGAAGATTTTGGCAAGAGGCACCCTCTTCCAGGGCTTGCTGGTGAGCTGACCTTACAATAATACAGTTTACTGTGACAATTACACATTTTCTTTTTAAAAAGAACACAAAAGAAACTAATCTGGTCAGCCCAGCAAACCTCTTGTCAACAAGGAAAAACTCCACAAGTCCTCTTGAGAGGAAACATTGGAGAAATCCAAGGGAAGAAGTCGGCAAGAGGGACCTTCTTCCAGGCCTTGCTGGTGAGCTGACCTTACAATCATACAGTTTACTGTGACACTGATGCATTTTCTTTTTAAAAAGAACACAAAATAAACTAATCTGGTCAGCCCAGCAAACCTCTTGTCAACAAGGAAAAACTCCACAATTACTCTTGAGAGGAAACATTGGAGAAATCCAAGGGAAGAAGTCGGCAAGAGGGACCTTCTTCCAGGCCTTGCTGGTGAGCTGACCTTACAATCATACAGGTTACTGTGACACTTAAACATAAAAAAAAGAACACAAAGGATACTTACCTGGTCAGCCCAGCAACCCTCTTGTCAACAAGGAAAAACTCCACAAGTCCTCTTGAGAGGAAACATTGGAGAAATCCAAGGGAAGATGTCGGCAAGAGGGATCCTCTTCCAGGGCTTGCTGGTGAGCTGACCTTACAATCATACAGGTTACTGTGACACTTAAACATTAAAAAAAAAGAACACAAAAGAAACTTATCTGGTCAGCCCAGCAAACCTCTTGTCAACAAGAAAAAACTCCACAAGTCCTCTTGAGAGGAAACATTGGAGAAATCCAAGGGAAGATTTCGGCAAGAGGCACCCTCTTCCAGGGCTTGCTGGTGAGCTGACCTTACAATCATACAGGTTACTGTGACACTTAAACATTAAAAAAAAAGAACACAAAGGAAACTTATCTGGTCAGCCCAGCAAACCTCTTGTCAACAAGAAAAAACTCCACAAGTCCTCTTGAGAGGAAACATTGGAGAAATCAAAGGGAAGATTTTGGCAAGAGGCACCCTCTTCCAGGGCTTGCTGGTGAGCTGACCTTACAATCATACAGGTTACTGTGACACTTAAACATTAAAAAAAAAAGAACACAAAGGATACTTACCTGGTCAGCCCAGCAACCCTCTTGTCAACAAGGAAAAACTCCACAAGTCCTCTTGAGAGGAAACATTGGAGAAATCCAAGGGAAGATGTCGGCAAGAGGGACCCTCTTCCAGGGCTTGCTGGTGAGCTGACCTTACAATCATACAGGTTACTGTGACACTTAAACATTAAAAAAAACGAACACAAAGGAAACTTATCTGGTCAGCCCAGCAAACCTCTTGTCAACAAGAAAAAACTCCACAAGTCCTCTTGAGAGGAAACATTGGAGAAATCCAAGGGAAGATTTTGGCAAGAGGCACCCTCTTCCAGGGCTTGCTGGTGAGCTGACCTTACAATAATACAGTTTAATGTGACAATTACACATTTTCTTTTGAAAAAGAACACAAAAGAAACTAATCTGGTCAGCCCAGCAAACCTCTTGTCAACAAGGAAAAACTCCACAAGTCCTCTTGAGAGGAAACATTGGAGAAATCCAAGGGAAGAAGTCGGCAAGAGGGACCTTCTTCCAGGCCTTGCTGGTGAGCTGACCTTACAATCATACAGTTTACTGTGACACTAATACATTTTCTTTTTAAAAAGAACACAAAATAAACTTATCTGGTCAGCCCAGCAAACCTCTTGTCAACAAGGAAAAACTCCACAATTACTCTTGAGAGGAAACATTGGAGAAATCCAAGGGAAGATTTTGGCAAGAGGCACCCTCTTCCAGGGCTTGCTGGTGAGGTGACTGCTCCGGCAGCCAGCCGCAGGCCACGAACAGCCGAGAGCAGGGAAACGCTCGGCGAAGTTGCCGCTAGAAGGAGAGATGCTCCGGCATTCATCCGTTGGCCAACACCACCCGGGAGCGGGGAGCCGCTCGGCGCCGTTGCCGCGAGAAGGAGAGCTGCTAAGGCAGCCATCCGTCGGCCTCCACCACCCGAGACCGCGGAGCCGATCGGCGCCGCTGCCGCGAGACGGACAGAAAATCCGGCAGCCAGCCGCTGGCCACCACCACCCGAGAGCGGGGAGGCGCTCGGTGCCTCAGTCGCTAGAAGGACAGATGCTATAAATAAACTCATCTGGTCAGCCCAGCAAACCTCTTGTCAACAAGGAAAAACTCCACAAGTCCTCTTGAGAGGAAACAATGGAGAAATCCAAGGGAAGATGTCGGCAAGAGGGACCCTCTTCCAGGGCTTGCTGGTGAGCTGACCTTACAATCATACAGGTTACTGTGACACTTAAACATTAAAAAAAAACGAACACAAAGGAAACTTATCTGGTCAGCCCAGCAAACCTCTTGTCAACAAGAAAAAACTCCACAAGTCCTCTTCAGAGGAAACATTGGAGAAATCCAAGGGAAGATTTTGGCAAGAGGCACCCTCTTCCAGGGCTTGCTGGTGAGCTGACCTTACAATCATACAGGTTACTGTGACACTTAAACATTAAAAAAAGAACACAAAGGAAACTTATCTGGTCAGCCCAGCAAACCTCTTGTCAACAAGAAAAAACTCCACAATTACTCTTGAGAGGAAACATTGGAGAAATCCAAGGGAAGATTTTGGCAAGAGGCACCCTCTTCCAGGGCTTGCTGGTGAGGTGACTGCTCCGGCAGCCAGCCGCAGGCCACGAACAGCCGAGAGCAGGGAAACGCTCGGCGAAGTTGCCGCTAGAAGGAGAGATGCTCCGGCATTCATCCGTTGGCCAACACCACCCGGGAGCGGGGAGCCGCTCGGCGCCGTTGCCGCGAGAAGGAGAGCTGCTAAGGCAGCCATCCGTCGGCCTCCACCACCCGAGACCGCGGAGCCGATCGGCGCCGCTGCCGCGAGACGGACAGAAATCCGGCAGCCAGCCGCTGGCCACCACCACCCGAGAGCGGGGAGGCGCTCGGTGCCTCAGTCGCTAGAAGGACAGATGCTATAAATAAACTCATCTGGTCAGCCCAGCAAACCTCTTGTCAACAAGGAAAAACTCCACAAGTCCTCTTGAGAGGAAACAATGGAGAAATCCAAGGGAAGATGTCGGCAAGAGGGACCCTCTTCCAGGGCTTGCTGGTGAGCTGACCTTACAATCATACAGGTTACTGTGACACTTAAACATTAAAAAACAAACGAACACAAAGGAAACTTATCTGGTCAGCCCAGCAAACCTCTTGTCAACAAGAAAAAACTCCACAAGTCCTCTTGAGATGAAACATTGGAGAAATCCAAGGGAAGATGTCGGCAAGAGGGACCCTCTTCCAGGGCTTGCTGGTGAGCTGACCTTACAATCATACAGGTTACTGTGACACTAACACATTTTCTTTTTAAAAAGAACACAAAATAAACTTATCTGGTCAGCCCAGCAAACCTCTTGTCAACAAGAAAAAACTCCACAAGTCCTCTTGAGAGGAAACATTGGAGAAATCCAAGGGAAGATTTTGGCAAGAGGCACCCTCTTCCAGGGCTTGCTGGTGAGCTGACCTTACAATAATACAGTTTACTGTGACAATTACACATTTTCTTTTTAAAAAGAACACAAAAGAAACTAATCTGGTCAGCCCAGCAAACCTCTTGTCAACAAGGAAAAACTCCACAAGTCCTCTTGAGAGGAAACATTGGAGAAATCCAAGGGAAGATTTTGGCAAGAGGCACCCTCTTCCAGGGCTTGCTGGTGAGGTGACTGCTCCGGCAGCCAGCCGCAGGCCACGAACAGCCGAGAGCAGGGAAACGCTCGGCGAAGTTGCCGCTAGAAGGAGAGATGCTCCGGCATTCATCCGTTGGCCAACACCACCCGGGAGCGGGGAGCCGCTCGGCGCCGTTGCCGCGAGAAGGAGAGCTGCTAAGGCAGCCATCCGTCGGCCTCCACCACCCGAGACCGCGGAGCCGATCGGCGCCGCTGCCGCGAGACGGACAGAAAATCCGGCAGCCAGCCGCTGGCCACCACCACCCGAGAGCGGGGAGGCGCTCGGTGCCTCAGTCGCTAGAAGGACAGATGCTATAAATAAACTCATCTGGTCAGCCCAGCAAACCTCTTGTCAACAAGGAAAAACTCCACAAGTCCTCTTGAGAGGAAACAATGGAGAAATCCAAGGGAAGATGTCGGCAAGAGGGACCCTCTTCCAGGGCTTGCTGGTGAGCTGACCTTACAATCATACAGGTTACTGTGACACTTAAACATTAAAAAACAAACGAACACAAAGGAAACTTATCTGGTCAGTCCAGCAAACCTCTTGTCAACAAGAAAAAACTCCACAAGTCCTCTTGAGATGAAACATTGGAGAAATCCAAGGGAAGATGTCGGCAAGAGGGACCCTCTTCCAGGGCTTGCTGGTGAGCTGACCTTACAATCATACAGGTTACTGTGACACTAACACATTTTCTTTTTAAAAAGAACACAAAATAAACTTATCTGGTCAGCCCAGCAAACCTCTTGTCAACAAGAAAAAACTCCACAAGTCCTCTTGAGAGGAAACATTGGAGAAATCCAAGGGAAGATTTTGGCAAGAGGCACCCTCTTCCAGGGCTTGCTGGTGAGCTGACCTTACAATAATACAGTTTACTGTGACAATTACACATTTTCTTTTTAAAAAGAACACAAAAGAAACTAATCTGGTCAGCCCAGCAAACCTCTTGTCAACAAGGAAAAACTCCACAAGTCCTCTTGAGAGGAAACATTGGAGAAATCCAAGGGAAGATTTTGGCAAGAGGCACCCTCTTCCAGGGCTTGCTGGTGAGGTGACTGCTCCGGCAGCCAGCCGCAGGCCACGAACAGCCGAGAGCAGGGAAACGCTCGGCGAAGTTGCCGCTAGAAGGAGAGATGCTCCGGCATTCATCCGTTGGCCAACACCACCCGGGAGCGGGGAGCCGCTCGGCGCCGTTGCCGCGAGAAGGAGAGCTGCTAAGGCAGCCATCCGTCGGCCTCCACCACCCGAGACCGCGGAGCCGATCGGCGCCGCTGCCGCGAGACGGACAGAAAATCCGGCAGCCAGCCGCTGGCCACCACCACCCGAGAGCGGGGAGGCGCTCGGTGCCTCAGTCGCTAGAAGGACAGATGCTATAAATAAACTCATCTGGTCAGCCCAGCAAACCTCTTGTCAACAAGGAAAAACTCCACAAGTCCTCTTGAGAGGAAACAATGAAGAAATCCAAGGGAAGATGTCGGCAAGAGGGACCCTCTTCCAGGGCTTGCTGGTGAGCTGACCTTACAATCATACAGGTTACTGTGACACTTAAACATAAAAAAAAGAACACAAAGGATACTTACCTGGTCAGCCCAGCAACCCTCTTGTCAACAAGGAAAAACTCCACAAGTCCTCTTGAGAGGAAACATTGGAGAAATCCAAGGGAAGATGTCGGCAAGAGGGACCCTCTTCCAGGCCTTGCTGGTGAGCTGACCTTACAATCATACAGTTTACTGTGACACTGATGCATTTTCTTTTTAAAAAGAACACTAAATAAACTTATCTGGTCAGCCCAGCAAACCTCTTGTCAACAAGGAAAAACTCCACAAGTCCTCTTGAGAGGAAACATTGGAGAAATCCAAGGGAAGAAGTCGGCAAGAGGGACCCTCTTCCAGGGCTTGCTGGTGAGCTGACCTTACAATCATACAGGTTACTGTGACACTTAAACATAAAAAAAAGAACACAAAGGATACTTACCTGGTCAGCCCAGCAACCCTCTTGTCAACAAGGAAAAACTCCACAAGTCCTCTTGAGAGGAAACATTGGAGAAATCCAAGGGAAGATGTCGGCAAGAGGGACCCTCTTCCAGGGCTTGCTGGTGAGCTGACTGCTCCGGCAGCCAGTCGCCGGCCACGAACAGCCGAGAGCGGGGAACCGCTCGGCGTAGTTTCCGCTAGAAGGAGAGATTCTCCGGCAGCCAGCCGCCGGCCACCACCACCCGAGAGCGGGGAGCCGCTCGGCGCTGCTGGCGCTACACGGAGGGATGCTCCGGCTGCCAGCCACCGGCCGCCGGCCACCAACAGCCGAGAGAGGGGAGCCGCTCGGCGCCGTTGCCGCTAGAAGGAGAGATGCTCCGGAAGCCAGCCGCCGGCCAACACCACCCGGGAGCGGGGAGCCGCTCGGCGCCGTTGCCGCGAGAAGGAGAGATGCTAAGGCAGCCATCCGTCGGCCACCACCACCCGAGAGCGGGGAGGCGCTCGGTGCCTCAGCCGCTAGAAGGACAGATGCTATAAATAAACTTATCTGGTCAGCCCAGCAAACCTCTTGTCAACAAGGAAAAACTCCACAAGTCCTCTTGAGAGGAAACATTGGAGAAATCCAAGGGAAGATTTTGGCAAGAGGCAACCTCTTCAAGGGCTTGCTGGTGAGCTGACCTTACAATAAAACAGTTTAATATGACAATTACACATTTTCTTTTTAAAAAGAACACAAAAGAAACTAATCTGGTCAGCCCAGCAAACCTCTTGTCAACAAGGAAAAACTCCACAAGTCCTCTTGAGAGGAAACATTGGAGAAATCCAAGGGAAGAAGTCGGCAAGAGGGACCTTCTTCCAGGCCTTGCTGGTGAGCTGACCTTACAATCATACAGTTTACTTTGACACTGATACATTTTCTTTTTAAAAGGAACACAAAATAAACTTATCTGGTCAGCCCAGCAAACCTCTTGTCAACAAGGAAAAACTCCACAAGTCCTCTTGAGAGGAAACATTGGAGAAATCCAAGGGAAGATGTCGGCAAGAGGGACCCTCTTCCAGGGCTTGCTGGTGAGCTGACCTTACAATCATACAGGTTACTATGACACTTAAACATTAAAAAAAAAGAACACAAAAGAAACTTATCTGGTCAACCCAGCAAACCTCTTGTCAACAAGGAAAAACTCCACAAGTCCTCTTGAGAGGAAACATTGGAAAAATCCAAGGGAAGATGTCGGCAAGAGGGACCCTCTTCCAGGGCTTGCTGGTGAGCTGACCTTACAATCATACAGGTTACTGTGACACTTAAACATTAAAAAAAAAGAACACAAAGGAAACTTATCTGGTCAGCCCAGCAAACCTCTTGTCAACAAGAAAAAACTCCACAAGTCCTCTTGAGAGGAAACATTGGAGAAATCAAAGGGAAGATTTCGGCAAGAGGCACCCTCTTCCAGGGCTTGCTGGTGAGCTGACCTTACAATAATACAGTTTACTGTGACAATTACACATTTTCTTTTTAAAAAGAACACAAAAGAAACTAATCTGGTCAGCCCAGCAAACCTCTTGTCAACAAGGAAAAACTCCACAAGTGCTCTTGAGAGGAAACATTGGAGAAATCCAAGGGAAGATTTTGGCAAGAGGCACCCTCTTCCAGGGCTTGCTGGTGAGGTGACTGCTCCGGCAGCCAGCCGCCGGCCACGAACAGCCGAGAGCGGGGAACCGCTCGGCGTAGTTGCCGCTAGAAGGAGAGATGCTCCGGAATTCATCCGTTGGCCAACACCACCCGGGAGCGGGGAGCCGCTCGGCGCCGTTGCCGCGAGAAGGAGAGATGCTAAGGCAGCCATCCGTCGGCCTCCACCACTCGAGACCGCGGAGCCGATCGGCGCCGCTGCCGCGAGACGGACAGATAGTCCGGCAGCCAGCCGCCGGCCACCACCACCCGAGAGCGGGGAGGCGCTCGGTGCCTCAGTCGCTAGAAGGACAGATGCTATAAATAAACTTATCTGGTCAGCCCAGCAAACCTCTTGTCAACAAGGATAAACTCCACAAGTCCTCTTGAGAGGAAACATTGGAAAAATCCATGGGAAGATGTCGGCAAGAGGGACCCTCTTCCAGGGCTTGTTGGTGAGATGACCTTACAATCATACAGATTACTGTGACACTTAAACATTAAAAAAAAGAACACTAAGGAAACTTATCTGGTCAGCCCAGCAAACCTCTTGTCAACAAGAAAAAACTCCACAAGTCCTCTTGAGAGGAAACATTGGAGAAATCCAAGGGAAGATTTTGGCAAGAGGCACCCTCTTCAAGGGCTTGCTGGTGAGCTGACCTTACAATAATACAGTTTAATGTGACAATTACACATTTTCTTTTTAAAAAGAACACAAAAGAAACTAATCTGGTCAGCCCAGCAAACCTCTTGTCAACAAGGAAAAACTCCACAAGTCCTCTTGAGAGGAAACATTGGAGAAATCCAAGGGAAGAAGTCGGCAAGAGGGACCTTCTTCCAGGCCTTGCTGGTGAGCTGACCTTACAATCATAAAGTTTACTTTGACACTGATACATTTTCTTTTTAAAAGGAACACAAAATAAACTTATCTGGTCAGCCCAGCAAACCTCTTGTCAACAAAAAAAACTCCACAAGTCCTCTTGAGAGGAAACATTGGAGAAATCCAAAGGAAGATTTCGGCAAGAGGCACCCTCTTCCAGGGCTTGCTGGTGAGGTGACTGCTCCGGCAGCCAGCCGCCGGCCACGAACAGCCGAGAGCGGGGAACCGCTCGGCGTAGTTGCCGCTAGAAGGAGAGATGCTCCGGCATTCATCCGTTGGCCAACACCACCCGGGAGCGGGGAGCCGCTCGGCGCCGTTGCCGCGAGAAGGAGAGATGCTAAGGCAGCCATCCGTCGGCCTCCACCACCCGAGACCGCGGAGCCGATCGGCGCCGCTGCCGCGAGACGGACAGATAATCCGGCAGCCAGCCGCCGGCCACCACCGCCCGAGAGCGGGGAGGCGCTCGGTGCCTCAGTCGCGAGAAGGACAGATGCTATAAAGAAACTCATCTGGTCAGCCCAGCAAACCTCTTGTCAACAAGGATAAACTCCACAAGTCCTCTTGAGACGAAACATTGGAAAAATCCATGGGAAGATGTCGGCAAGAGGGACCCTCTTCCAGGGCTTGCTGGTGAGCTGACCTTACAATCATACAGGTTACTGTGACACTTAAACATTAAAAAAAAAAGAACACAAAGGATACTTACCTGGTCAGCCCAGCAACCCTCTTGTCAACAAGGAAAAACTCCACAATACTCTTGAGAGAAAACATTGGAGAAATCCAAGGGAAGATGTCGGCAAGAGGGACCCTCTTCGAGGGCTTGCTGGTGAGCTGACCTTACAATCATACAGGTTACTGTGACACTTAAACATTAAAAAAAAAGTACACAAAGGAAACTTATCTGGTCAGCCCAGCAAACCTCTTGTCAACAAGAAAAAACTCCACAAGTCCTCTTGAGAGGAAACATTGGAGAAATCCAAGGGAAGATTTTGGCAAGAGGCACCCTCTTCAAGGGCTTGCTGGTGAGCTGACCTTACAATAATACAGTTTAATGTGACAATTACACATTTTCTTTTTAAAAAGAACACAAAAGAAACTAATCTGGTCAGCCCAGCAAACCTCTTGTCAACAAGGAAAAACTCCACAAGTCCTCTTGAGAGGAAACATTGGAGAAATCCAAGGGAAGAAGTCGGCAAGAGGGACCTTCTTCCAGGCCTTGCTGGTGAGCTGACCTTACAATCATACAGGTTACTGTGACACTTAAACATTAAAAAAAGAACACAAAGGAAACTTATCTGGTCAGCCCAGCAAACCTCTTGTCAACAAGGAAAAACTCCACAAGTCCTCTTGAGAGGAAACATTGGAGAAATCCAAGGGAAGATGTCGGCAAGAGGGACCCTCTTCCAGGGCTTGCTGTTGAGCTGACCTTACAATCATACAGGTTACTATGACACTTAAACATTAAAAAAAAAGAACACAAAAGAAACTTATCTGGTCAGCCCAGCAAACCTCTTGTCAACAAGAACAAACTCCACAAGTCCTCTTGAGAGGAAACATTGGAGAAATCCAAAGAAAGATTTCGGCAAGAGGCACCCTCTTCCAGGGCTTGCTGGTGAGCTGACCTTACAATCATACAGGTTACTGTGACACTTAAACATTAAAAAAAAGAACACAAAGGAAACTTATCTGGTCAGCCCAGCAAACCTCTTGTCAACAAGGAAAAACTCCACAAGTCCTCTTGAGAGGAAACATTGGAGAAATCCAAGGGAAGATTTTGGCAAGAGGCACCCTCTTCCAGGGCTTGCTGGTGAGGTGACTGCTCCGGCAGCCAGCCGCCGGCCACGAACAGCCGAGAGCGGGGAACCGCTCGGCGTAGTTGCCGCTAGAAGGAGAGATGCTCCGGAATTCATCCGTTGGCCAACACCACCCGGGAGCGGGGAGCCGCTCGGCGCCGTTGCCGCGAGAAGGAGAGATGCTAAGGCAGCCATCCGTCGGCCTCCACCACCCGAGACCGCGGAGCCGATCGGCGCCGCTGCCGCGAGACGGACAGATAGTCCGGCAGCCAGCCGCCGGCCACCACCACCCGAGAGCGGGGAGGCGCTCGGTGCCTCAGTCGCTAGAAGGACAGATGCTATAAATAAACTTATCTGGTCAGCCCAGCAAACCTCTTGTCAACAAGGATAAACTCCACAAGTCCTCTTGAGAGGAAACATTGGAAAAATCCATGGGAAGATGTCGGCAAGAGGGACCCTCTTCCAGGGCTTGCTGGTGAGATGACCTTACAATCATACAGATTACTGTGACACTTAAACATTAAAAAAAAAGAACACTAAGGAAACTTATCTGGTCAGCCCAGCAAACCTCTTGTCAACAAGAAAAAACTCCACAAGTCCTCTTGAGAGGAAACATTGGAGAAATCCAAGGGAAGATTTTGGCAAGAGGCACCCTCTTCCAGGGCTTGCTGGTGAGCTGACCTTACAATAATACAGTTTACCGTGACAATTACACATTTTCTTTTTAAAAAGAACACAAAAGAAACTAATCTGGTCAGCCCAGCAAACCTCTTGTCAACAAGGAAAAACTCCACAAGTGCTCTTGAGAGGAAACATTGGAGAAATCCAAGGGAAGATTTTGGCAAGAGGCACCCTCTTCCAGGGCTTGCTGGTGAGGTGACTGCTCCGGCAGCCAGCCGCCGGCCACGAACAGCCGAGAGCGGGGAACCGCTCGGCGTAGTTGCCGCTAGAAGGAGAGATGCTCCGGAATTCATCCGTTGGCCAACACCACCCGGGAGCGGGGAGCCGCTCGGCGCCGTTGCCGCGAGAAGGAGAGATGCTAAGGCAGCCATCCGTCGGCCTCCACCACCCGAGACCGCGGAGCCGATCGGCGCCGCTGCCGCGAGACGGACAGATAATCCGGCAGCCAGCCGCCGGCCACCACCACCCGAGAGCGGGGAGGCGCTCGGTGCCTCAGTCGCTAGAAGGACAGATGCTATAAATAAACTTATCTGGTCAGCCCAGCAAACCTCTTGTCAACAAGGATAAACTCCACAAGTCCTCTTGAGAGGAAACATTGGAAAAATCCATGGGAAGATGTCGGCTGGAGGGACCCTCTTCCAGGGCTTGCTGGTGAGATGACCTTACAATCATACAGATTACTGTGACACTTAAACATTAAAAAAAAAGAACACTAAGGAAACTTATCTGGTCAGCTCAGCAAACCTCTTGTCAACAAGGAAAAACTCCACAAGTCCTCTTGAGAGGAAAAATTGGAGAAATCCAAGGGAAGATGTCGGCAAGCGGGACCTTCTTCCAGGCCTTGCTGGTGAGCTGACCTTACAATCATACAGTTTACTGTGACACTGATACATTTTCTTTTTAAAAAGAACACAAAGGAAACTTATCTGGTCAGCCCAGCAAACCTCTTGTCAACAAGGAAAAACTTCACAATTACTCTTGAGAGGAAAGATTGGAGAAATCCGAGGGAAGATGTCGGTAAGAGGGACCCTCTTCCAGGGCTTGCTGGTGAGCTGACTTCTCCGGCAGCCAGCCGCCGGCCATCACCACCTGAGAGCGGGGAGCCGCTCGGCGCCGCTGCTGCTGCCGCTACACCAAGCGATACTCCGGCAGCCAGCCACCGGCCACCGGCCACCAACAGCCGAGAGAGGGGAGCCGCTCGGCGCCGTTGCAGCGAGAAGGAGAGATGCTCCGGCAGCCACCCGCCGGCCACCACCACCCGAGAGCGGGGAACAGCTCGGCGTCATTGCCTCTAGAAGGAGAGATGCTCCGGCAGCCAGCCGCCGGCCACCAATAACCGAGAGCGTGGAACCGCTCTGCGCCGTTGCTGCTAGATGGAGAGATGCTAAGGCAGCCATCCATCGGCCACCAATAGCCGAGAGCAGGGAACCGCTCGGCGACGCTGCCGCTAGAAAGAGAGATGCTCCGGCAGCCAGCCGCCGGCCACCAACAGCCGAGAGCGGTGAACCGCTCGGCGCCGTTGCTGCTAGAAGGAGAGATGCTAAGGCAGCCATCAATCGGTCACCAATAGCCGAGAGCGGGGAACCGCTCGGCGACGCTGCCGCTAGACGGAGAGATGCTCCAGCAGCCAGCCGCCGGCCACCAATAGCCGAGAGCGGGGAACCACTCGGCGTCACTGCCGTTAGATGGAGAGATGCTCCGGCAGCCAGCCGCCGGCCACCACCACCCTAGAGCAGGTATCCGCTCGGCGCCACTGCCGCTACACGGAGGGATGCTCCGGCAGCCTGTCGCCGGCCACCAACAGCCGAGAGCGGGGAACCGTTCGGCATCGTTGCCGCTAGAAGGAGAGATATATCGGCAGCCAGCTGCCGGCCACCACCAGCCGAGAGCGGGGAGCCGCTCAGTGCCGTTGCCGCAAGAGGGAGAGATGCTAAGGCAGCCATCCGTCGGCCACCACCAGCCGAGAACGGGGAGCCGCTCTGCACCGCTGCCGCGAGAAGGAGAGATGCTCCAGCAGCCATCTGTCGGCCACCACCACCCGAGAGTGGGGAACCGCTCGGCATCGTTGCCGCTAGAAGGAGAGATGCTCCGGCAGCCATCCGCCGGCCACCAACAGCCGAGAGCGGGGAACCGCTCGGCGCCATTGCTGCTTGAAGGAGATATGCTACGGCAGCCATCCGTCAGCCACCACCAGCCGAGAGCGGGGAGCCGCTCGGCGCCGTTGGTGGAGGAGTGAAATCCGCTTATTTCATCATAAGAGGACCCAACTCAAACTCAGACGTTTGAGCAGGCATTTTCACAAAATGTGGTGTCGCAAGGCAGGGAGGAAACAGACAGTTGTCGGAAACTTTCACAACGTGAGATTTGCATGATATGTCCCATTTAGATATAAACAAAAAAATGCTTAAGCTTTAGCACTGAGAAAAAGCACATGATTATTAGAAAAAAACAGATTTTTGATGTGGACACTACTGACAGTTTTAACATGCTTTTTCTTTCTTTCTTTCTTTCTTTCTTTCTTCTATTTTACAATCAACGTGTAATTTAATACTTTAATCTGCAATAAAACAGGATCCATCTGTAAAATAACACTGTGACAAATGATTTTCCTATTTTGAAAAATCTTTGCATACATCCGTTTTCTCTCTCTCACATAACAGCAGAAAACAGCACAATAAAAGTATTTTTGCTGATTCAAACACAGTAAAGAAAGTGTAACTTTATGGTCAAATGCTGTCAAATAAAAAATTACTGTTCATGTTTGAAAACTGCAGATCTTTGGTGCAATGTTTTTTTATTACTCTGTCACCCTTCTTTCTTGTTTGTTACGGTTTAACATCAAAATGTAAATTAACACTTTTTTCTATGATTTTACCAATTATTAGCTGTATTTTCAAGAAACTGGTAAAAAAAAAAAAAAACTGTAAAATTACAGTTCCAAAATAGTTTATCTTTCAATAACCAATAAAATCACAGAAAAAATATTCATTTACTTGTTAATGTTAATCTAAAACAAGATGAAAAAGAAGGACAAACCTGTAAATAATGTCCACATCAAAAACCTGTATTTTAGAAATGCTGATTTGTTGTTTTACAGCATTTCAGCATAAAGTTTGACCATGTTGAAATCAACAAACATTTTTTTTGTTCTACTGATATTTTTGTTATTTGAAAGAAAAATTATGTACATAAAGGATTTCAAAATAGGAAAATCACTTCTTATACTGTTGTGTTGCAGATTGCCTCTGCTTTAGAAATTACAATAAATAAAATTACACATTAAAGTATAGAATTGCATGTTGACTGATAGAAACTGGCCCAAACTGCAAATAGTTTCCAAATCTAAACTCTATTGTAGCACAAATAGTCATAAAAATTTTTTTTACAAAGTTTGAGTGTAAAATTACACACAGTCACTTCAGCCAGTGATACAGCTCTGTTAAACAAAGGAGTTATTCAGCAGCAGATCCTTACCTTGCAGAAGAAACATTCATCATCCACTTTAACAAACATACACTCTTCCACCAAACTGCTCCATCTACCATCCAACAACAGTCTCAACGCTGAAAAAAGTGTCTTTTTGTTCTCTTCAAATAACACAAACGTTCCCTGTGTGTCTCCTGATGAGATGAGGATGAAATAGTTGAGAAAAATCCAGAGAAGTGATAAAAACTTGGAGCTACATCTGCAGTAAAGTAGATCCACTAAGGTCTGTGTTTTACTGAGGGCTGAATATTCTGAACCTCGTCATGGAAACAGTGAATTTGAACTGATTTAAATAAAAACAAAAATATGCTTCAACTGAAACACTGTGAAAAAGCATGTGACTATTAGAAAAACATACAGATTTTTGATGTGGACACTACTGACAGTTTTAACATGCTTTTTCTTTCTTTCTTTCTTTCTTTCTTCTTTTTTACAATCAACGTGTAATTTAATACTTTAATCTGCAATAAAACAGGATCCATCTGTAAAATAACACTGTGACAAATGATTTTCCTATTTTGAAAAATCTTTGCATACATCCGTTTTCTCTCTCTCACATAACAGCAGAAAACAGCACAATAAAAGTATTTTTGCTGATTCAAACACAGTAAAGAAAGTGTAACTTTATGGTCAAATGCTGTCAAATAAAAAATTACTGTTCATGTTTGAAAACTGCAGATCTTTGGTGCAATGTTTTTTTATTACTCTGTCACCCTTCTTTCTTGTTTGTTACGGTTTAACATCAAAATGTAAATTAACACTTTTTTCTATGATTTTACCAATTATTAGCTGTATTTTCAAGAAACTGGTAAAAAAAACTGTAAAATTACAGTTCCAAAATAGTTTATCTTTCAATAACCAATAAAATCACAGAAAAAATATTCATTTACTTGTTAATGTTAATCTAAAACAAGATGAAAAAGAAGGACAAACCTGTAAATAATGTCCACATCAAAACCTGTATTTTAGAAATGCTGATTTGTTGTTTTACAGCATTTCAGCATAAAGTTTGACCATGTTGAAATCAACAAACATTTTTTTGTTCTACTGATATTTTTGTTATTTGAAAGAAAAATTATGTACATAAAGGATTTCAAAATAGGAAAATCACTTCTTATACTGTTGTGTTGCAGATTGTCTCTGCTTTAGAAATTACAATAAATAAAATTACACATTAAAGTATAGAATTGCATGTTGACTGATAGAAACTGGCCCAAACTGCAAATAGTTTCCAAATCTAAACTCTATTGTAGCACAAATAGTCATAAAAATTTTTTTTACAAAGTTTGAGTGTAAAATTACACACAGTCACTTCAGCCAGTGATAGAGCTCTGTTAAACAAAGGAGTTATTCAGCAGCAGATCCTTACCTTGCAGAAGAAACATTCATCATCCACTTTAACAAACATACACTCTTCCACCAAACTGCTCCATCTACCATCCAACAACAGTCTCAACGCTGAAAAAAGTGTCTTTTTGTTCTCTTCAAATCACACAAACGTTCCCTGTGTGTCTCCTGATGAGATGAGGATGAAATAGTTGAGAAAAATCCAGAGAAGTGATAAAAACTTGGAGCTACATCTGCAGTAAAGTAGATCCACTGAGGTCTGTGTTTTACTGAGGGCTGAATATTCTGAACCTCGTCATGGAAACAGTGAATTTGAACTGATTTAAATAAAAACAAAAATATGCTTCAACTGAAACACTGTGAAAAAGCATGTGACTATTAGAAAAACGTTTTTTACAATCAACGTGTAATTTAATACTTTAATCTGCAATAAAACAGGATCCATCTGTAAAATAACACTGTGACAAATGATTTTCCTATTTTGAAAAATCTTTGCATACATCCGTTTTCTCTCACATAACAGCAGAAAACAGCACAATAAAAGTATTTTTGCTGATTCAAACACAGTAAAGAAAGTGTAACTTTATGGTCAAATGCTGTCAAATAAAAAATTACTGTTCATGTTTGAAAACTGCAGATCTTTGGTGCAATGTTTTTTATTACTCTGTCACCCTTCTTTCTTGTTTGTTACGGTTTAACATCAAAATGTAAATTAACACTTTTTTCTATGATTTTACCAATTATTAGCTGTATTTTCAAGAAACTGGTAAAAAAAAACAACTGTAAAATTACAGTTCCAAAATAGTTTATCTTTCAATAACCAATAAAATCACAGAAAAAATATTCATTTACTTGTTAATGTTAATCTAAAACAAGATGAAAAAGAAGGACAAACCTGTAAATAATGTCCACATCAAAACCTGTATTTTAGAAATGCTGATTTGTTGTTTGACAGCATTTCAGCATAAAGTTTGACCATGTTGAAATCAACAAACATTTTTTTGTTCTACTGATATTTTTGTTATTTGAAGGAAAAATTATTTACATAAAGGATTTCAAAATAGGAAAATCACTTCTTATACTGTTGTTTTGCAGATTGTCTCTGCTTTAGAAATTACAATAAATAAAATTACACATTAAAGTATAGAATTGCATGTTGACTGATAGAAACTGGCCCAAACTGCAAATAGTTTCCAAATCTAATCTCTATTGTTGCACAAATAGTCATACTTTTTTTTTTTACAAAGTTTGAGTGTAAAATTACACACAGTCACTTCAGCCAGTGATAGAGCTCTGTTAAACAAAGGAGTTATTCAGCAGCAGATCCTTACCTTGTAGAAGAAACATTCATCATCCACTTTAACAAACATACACTCTTCCACCAAACTGCTCCATCTACCATCCAACAACAGTCTCAACGCTGAAAAAAGTGTCTTTTTGTTCTCTTCAAATCACACAAACGTTCCCTGTGTGTCTCCTGATGAGATGAGGATGAAATAGTTGAGAAAAATCCAGAGAAGTGATAAAACTTGGAGCTACATCTGCAGTAAAGTAGATCCACTGAGGTCTGTGTTTTACTGAGGGCTGAATATTCTGAACCTCGTCATGGAAACAGTGAATTTGAACTGATTTAAATAAAAACAAAAATATGCTTCAACTGAAACACTGTGAAAAAGCATGTGACTATTAGAAAAACGTTTTTTACAATCAACGTGTAATTTAATACTTTAATCTGCAATAAAACAGGATCCATCTGTAAAATAACACTGTGACAAATGATTTTCCTATTTTGAAAAATCTTTGCATACATCCGTTTTCTCTCACATAACAGCAGAAAACAGCACAATAAAAGTATTTTTGCTGATTCAAACACAGTAAAGAAAGTGTAACTTTATGGTCAAATGCTGTCAAATAAAAAATTACTGTTCATGTTTGAAAACTGCAGATCTTTGGTGCAATGTTTTTTTATTACTCTGTCACCCTTCTTTCTTGTTTGTTACGGTTTAACATCAAAATGTAAATTAACACTTTTTTCTATGATTTTACCAATTATTAGCTGTATTTTCAAGAAACTGGTAAAAAAAACAACTGTAAAATTACAGTTCCAAAATAGTTTATCTTTCAATAACCAATAAAATCACAGAAAAAATATTCATTTACTTGTTAATGTTAATCTAAAACAAGATGAAAAAGAAGGACAAACCTGTAAATAATGTCCACATCAAAACCTGTATTTTAGAAATGCTGATTTGTTGTTTGACAGCATTTCAGCATAAAGTTTGACCATGTTGAAATCAACAAACATTTTTTTTGTTCTACTGATATTTTTGTTATTTGAAGGAAAAATTATTTACATAAAGGATTTCAAAATAGGAAAATCACTTCTTATACTGTTGTTTTGCAGATTGTCTCTGCTTTAGAAATTACAATAAATAAAATTACACATTAAAGTATAGAATTGCATGTTGACTGATAGAAACTGGCCCAAACTGCAAATAGTTTCCAAATCTAATCTCTATTGTTGCACAAATAGTCATACATTTTTTTTTACAAAGTTTGAGTGTAAAATTACACACAGTCACTTCAGCCAGTGATAGAGCTCTGTTAAACAAAGGAGTTATTCAGCAGCAGATCCTTACCTTGTAGAAGAAACATTCATCATCCACTTTCCACACGTTTAACAAACATACACTCTTCCACCAAACTGCTCCATCTATCATCCAACAACAGTCTCAACGCTGAAAAAAGTGTCTTTTTGTTCTCTTCAAATCACACAAACGTTCCCTGTGTGTCTCCTGATGAGATGAGGATGAAAAAGTTGAGAAAAATCCAGAGAAGTGATAAAAACTTGGAGCTACATCTGCAGTAATGTAGATCCACTGAGGTCTGTGTGTTACTGAGGGCTGAATATTCTGAACCTCGTCATGGAAACAGTGAATTTGAACTGATTTAAATAAAAACAAAAACAAATGCTTAAACTTAAGCACTGTGAAAAAGCATGTGACTATTAGAAAAACATACAGATTTTTGATGTGGACACTATTGACAGTTTTAACATGTTTTTTCTTTCTTTCTTTCTTTCTTTCTTTTTACAATCAACATGTAAATTAATACTTTAATCTGCAATAAAACAGGATCCATCTGTTAAGCTGCATGGGCCTGAATACGGCCCGCTGGGGCCCGCTGAAGTTTAACGGCAAAAGCATTTTTAGCTGCAAACGCGATGATAGAAACACTATACATCCATGGAAAGCTTAGATTCTCATGAACCCGCCGGTATAAACCACTTTCAGATGTGATTACCACAGCGGGTAATATAAACACATTTCTCCAACAAACAACAAAAATTTAAAGCGACACATAAAGGGCATAACTTACCTTTGGACGCTCTATTACTGGTCAATGATGAAAATAATCCACAAAAACCGGCCATAATCCAAGCGTAGTCATCCAGACGATATGTGCAAGACGACGCTGAAGTTAGCTTCCGATTCGGCACTTAAGGGAAAAGTTAAGGGGAAATGAAATGAACGTGCGGTGCGACAGTTTATCCACTGATTATCTGTTTTTTTCGACACTTCTTGATGTGTAAACATTTTAGACATTTGGGTAAGACATTAACTATGCCTGACAAGAGCTATTGTATTTGTAAAATTTGCATTTTATTTGTGAAAACGTTTAAGGGGCTATTTCACCGTTTTTGCTTTATAACCAGCCCTTATTAGACCAGGTCCAGATTGAAAACCACTGTACCTACACTCCTCAAATCTGTACTCGACTATTCTACAGAGCCTGAAAATTCATAAAAACATAGTCTCTGATTTGTGAAAACTTTATTCTATTTGTGAAAATGCAATAAAGGCACATTTTACTGTTTTTGTCTCATCCAGACCATATTAGACCAGGTCCAGCTCGAGAACCGCTACACATAGACTCTTCAAATCTGGACTGAATTATTCTACAGAGCCTGTAGATTCATAAAAACATAGTCTCTGATTTGTGAAAACTTTATTCTATTTGTGAAAATGCATTAAAGGCACATTTTACTGTTTTTGTCTCATCCAGACCACATTAGACCAGGTCCAGCTCGAGAACCGCTACACTTAGACTCTTCAAATCTGGACTGAATTATTCTACAGAGCCTGTAGATTCATAAAAATATAGTCTCTGATTTGTGAAAACTTTATTCTATTTGTGAAAATGCATTAAAGGCACATTTTACTGTTTTTGTCTCATCCAGACCACATTAGACCAGGTCCAGCTCGAGAACCGCTACACTTAGACTCTTCAAATCTGGACTAAATTATTCTACAGAGCCTGTAGATTCATAAAAACATAGTCTCTGATTTGTGAAAACTTTATTCTATTTGTGAAAATGCAATAAATGCACATTTTACTGTTTTTTCAACATATAGACCACATTAGACCAGGTCCAGGTCGAAAACCGCTACACTTAGACTCTTCAAATCTGGACTGAATTATTCTACAGAGTCTGTAGATTCATTAAAACATAGTCTCTGATTTGTGAAAACTTTATTCTATTTGTGAAAATGCAATAAAGGCACATTTCACTGTTTTTTCAGCATATAGACCACATTAGACCAGTGCCAACATTTCCCATATGGGGCTATTCCAACATATTTTTCGAGAAAGATTTTCAAAAGCTGACAGCTCAGTCACGATCCGGTCCTGTCCTCCTGACTCTGTCCATTAATCTGGAAGGCCATGTCTCTGACCTCTTCTTAATTTCTTCATTTTGAAGCCTAAGTAATGAAAGAAACATGTATTTATAATGGTTATTTGGAGTAGAAAATGCTTAGATCCAAACATTTTTTGCAGTTAAGAGTTCTTACTTAATCCCGCAAAGATTCTTCTCTTTACTTAGGTTGTAATTCTTTTAAATGCAACCTGTTTGATATTTAGTGCTGTGCTAACAGTTTACATGAAATGGCTGGTGCTTATTTTCTTGATTATTATTATTTACTTACGGCAAATGCTCGGACTTCACTGTGAAAGCCGGTGCTGGAATAAGCTAACTTCCTTTTTCAAAATAAGTTAGCATGGCGTTATATTATGGAGCCCCTAAAGGGACATGCAAAAAGTAAAATTAAAAAAACGTTTCATGTGCTCACCTGAAACTTTCAGGTGCGCACTTGAAATGTTTTAGGTGAGCACCTGAAAGTTTTTTTTTTAATTTTATTTTTGCATGTGCCTTTAGGGGCTCCGTATTACATACAGGGAGAGAGAGCTTTATATTTAAAAGCCAAGCTCGAAATAGGTCTACTAATTATTGTTTTGTTGTTTTGTTATTTTGTTATACTTATTCTTATTATTATCATTATTATTGTTGTTGGTTTTGTTGTTAATAATTTTGTTGACATTTTTTTTGAAAGTCCATGTACCATGTCCATGTATGTTGAAGATTGTCAGTGTTTATTAATGATAGAAATAGGGTGTCATAGGTTCATTATACCATTGTTGACATATATTGTGAGTGTTTTGTGAATGATTGGTCAGATCATCACAAAGACAAAACTTGACATAAAAAGAGTTAACACTCCCAAAAGTTAGAAGGACAAAATTTGCATCCAAAACCAAGGTACCTGTAATCACATATCAAAGGAAGAAGAATGAGAAAACGTAAAAAATGCATTCTTATATCATTGTTACATTATCTGTAGAGGCCAATGTTCTGACTAATTGTATAAATAAGTTGCGCAACCCCATCCCAGATGACAAATAGCATTGAAAAGTGCCTTTATTGCATTTTCACAAATAGAATAAAATTTTCACAAATCAGAGACTATGTTTTTATGAATCTACAGGCTCTGTAGAATAATTCAGTCCAGATTTGAAGATTCTAAGTGTAGCGGTTCTCGAGCTGGGCCTGGTCTAATGTGGTCTGGATGAGAAAAAAACAGTAAAATGTGCCTTTAATGCATTTTCACAAATAGAATAAAGTTTTCACAAATCAGAGACTATGTTTTTATGAATCTACAGACTCTGTAGAATAATTTAGTCCAGATTTGAAGAGTCTAAGTGTAGCGGTTCTCGACCTGGACCTGGTCTAATGTGGTCTGGATGAGACAAAAACAGTAAAATGTGCCTTTAATGCATTTTCACAAATAGAATAAAGTTTTCACAAATCAGAGACTATGTTTTTATGAATCGACAGACTCTGTAGAATAATTCAGTCCAGATTTGAAGATTCTAAGTGTAGCGGTTCTCGAGCTGGGCCTGGTCTAATGTGGTCTGGATGAGAAAAAAACAGTAAAATGTGCCTTTAATGCATTTTCACAAATAGAATAAAGTTTTCACAAATCAGAGACTATGTTTTTATGAATCTACAGACTCTGTAGAATAATTTAGTCCAGATTTGAAGAGTCTAAGTGTAGCGGTTCTCGACCTGGACCTGGTCTAATGTGGTCTGGATGAGAAAAAAACAGTAAAATGTGCATTTATCGCATTTTCACAAATAGAATAAAGTTTTCACAAATCAGAGACTATGTTTTTATGAATCTACAGACTCTGTAGAATAATTTAGTCCATATTTGAAGAGTCTAAGTGTAGCGGTTCTCGACCTGGACCTGGTCTAATGTGGTCTGGATGAGAAAAAAACAGTAAAATGTGCATTTATCGCATTTTCACAAATAGAATAAAGTTTTCACAAATCAGAGACTATGTTTTTATGAATCTACAGACTCTGTAGAATAATTTAGTCCATATTTGAAGAGTTTAAGTGTAGCGGTTCTCGACCTGGACCTGGTCTAATGTGGTCTGGATGAGAAAAAAACAGTAAAATGTGCCTTTATTGCATTTTCACAAATAGAATAAAGTTTTCACAAATCAGAGACTATGTTTTTATGAATTTTCAGGCTCTGTAGAATAGTCGAGTACAGATTTGAGGAGTGTAGGTACAGTGGTTTTCAATCTGGACCTGGTCTAATAAGGGCTGGTTATAAAGCAAAAACGGTGAAATATCCCCTTAAACGTTTTCACAAATAAAATGCAAATTTTACAAATACAATAGCTCTTGTCAGGCATAGTTAATGTCTTACCCGAATGTCTAAAATGTTTACACATCAAGAAGTGTCGAAAAAAACAGATAATCAGTGGATAAACTGTCGCACCGCACGTTCATTTCATTTCCCCTTAACTTTTCCCTTAAGTGCCGAATCGGAAGCTGCCAAATCGGAAGCTAACTTCAGCGTCGTACTAGCAAATATAATATTTTGTCCAAAACATGTCTTGAAATAAGTAAATAATCCACAAATAGCTCGGCTCTGAGCGCGTCCACGCGGCGGATGGTGGCGCTGTGCGTTCCATAATTCACTGTTTGAGTGTAAAATTACACACAGTCACTTCAGCCAGTGATACAGCTCTGTTAAACAAAGGAGTTATTCAGCAGCAGATCCTTACCTTGCAGAAGAAACATTCATCATCCACTTTAACAAACATACACTCTTCCACCAAACTGCTCCATCTACCATCCAACAACAGTCTCAACGCTGAAAAAAGTGTCTTTTTGTTCTCTTCAAATCACACAAACGTTTCCTCTGTGTCTCCTGATGAGATGAGGATGAAAAAATTGAGAAAAATCCAGAGAAGTGAGAAAAACTTGGAGCTACATCTGCACCAAAGTAGATCCACTGAGGTCTGTGTGTTACTGAGGCCTGAACGTTCTGAACCTCATCATGGAGACAGTGAATTTGAACTGATTTAAATAAAAACAAAAAAATGCTTAAACTTAAACACTATGAAAAAGCATGTGACTATTAGAAAAACATACAGATTTTTGATGTGGACACTACTGACAGTTTTAACATGTTTTTTCTTTCTTTTTTTCTTTCTTTCTTTTTACAATAAACATGTAATTTAATACTTTAATCTGCAATAAAACAGGATCCATCTGTTAAGCTGCATGGGCCTGAATACGGGCCCGCTGAAGTTTAACGGCAAATGCATTTTTAGCTGCAAACGTGATGATAGAAACACTATACATCCATGGAAAGCTTAGATTCTCATGAATCCGCCGGTATAAACCACTTTCAGATGTGATTACCACAGCGGGTAATATAAACACATTTCTCCAACAAACAACAAAAATATAAAGGGCATAACTCACCTTTGGACGCTCTATTACTGGTCAACAATGAAAATAATCCACAAAAACCGGCCATAATCCAAGAGTAGTCATCCAGACAATACTAGCAAGTATAATATTTTGTCCAAAACATGTCTTGAAATAAGTAAATAATCCACAAATAGCTCGGATCCGTGCGCGTCCACGCAGCGCATTGTGGCGCTGCGCGTTCTATAATTCACTATATTTATGCCCATATTTTTATTCACCGTGCAGAGATCCATGTGGTCTTGGACTGAAAATGGCGACTGAAGCCTCTGCTTTCGATTCCAACCGCATTTCAACCAATCAAGTGACTCATCGCTGCCTCCGATGCCTAACCAGCCAACCGTTGCTGAGACTGATGGATCTGGACTTCCCTCATCTCATCAGTAAATTCTGAGCAAATCACGTCGGAGGAAACGTTTGACTGACAGGGCATGTAGCCAATGAGCTTGCTGAATAGCCAAGCGCCTCTTTTATAGGCCTGTGTGATTTTTCACACCTCCTGCTGCGCGCAGCAGCTGCAGTTTTTCTCTGTGTCCCTCTGTGCCTCTGATACTGATCAAGATCCACACTGAAGCGTATCTGAAGTGATTTTTTGAGTTCTTTATGAGTTTTTGGAGTGAAAATAATGTGAAAACGGGCTGATAAACGAACATATACCATTTTTGCCCAGGGTGTACAGAGGGTGTCCAAAGTTGACAGCGCCGGGGCATAGCAGTACAAATGCATGTGTGAAACACTCATTTCTTGTAGTATTGCTCTGAAATTTTGACCTGAACTATGTAAGACCCCAGGTTGTTGCCTTTTTGTGTTTTCAAGCTCTCACAGAGCTGCCACACTTACTTTCAGGTGTTTTATTAGGGAAAAAAATTTAGGTGAGAATAAAATTCATCCTAATTCAGTGTGTTCCAACATTTTGCTCTGTGCCAGTAGCACCTAGAGTAATTCTGACTGCACTGGGTGAAAATTCAGGTTGTCAGCTTTCAAAGGACACCTCAACCATGCCTGTACTCCAAACAGTTCAAGAACAGCATTCAATTTACTTTCTGTACATCTTCAGTAGAAATTTCAGGCGAAAATTGACCGAAGCTTATAACACCGTGAGAAATGATTTTCCTATTTTGAAAAATCTTTGCATACATCCGTTTTCTCTCACATAACAGCAGAAAACAGCACAATAAAAGTATTTTTGCTGATTCAAACACAGTAAAGAAAGTATAACTTTATGGTGAAATGCTGTCAAACAACAAATTACTGTTTATATTTGAAAAATGCAGACCTTTGGTGGGAATTTTTTTTATTATTCTGTCACCCTTCTTTCTTGTTTGTTACGGTTTAACATCAAAATATAAATTAACACTTTTTTCTATGATTTTACCAATTATTAGCTGTATTTTCAAGAAACTGGTAAAAAAAAAAAAACCTGTAAAATAACAGTTACAAAATAGTTTATCTTTCAATAACCAATTAAATCACAGAAAAAACATTCATTTACTTGTTAATGTTAATCTAAAACAAGATGGCAAAGAAGGACAAACCTGTAAATAATGTCCACATCAAAACATGTATTTTAGAAATGGTAATGTGTTGTTTGACAGCATTTCAGCATAAAGTTTGACCATGTTGAAATCAACAAACATATTTTTTATTCTACTGATATTTTTGTTATTTGAAAGAAAAATTATGTACATAAAGGATTTCAAAATAGGAAAATCACTTCTTATACTGTTATTTTGCAGATTGTCCCTGCTTTAGAAATTACATTAAATGAAATTACACATTAAAGTATAGAATTGCATGTTGACTGATAGAAACTGGCCCAAACTGCAAATAGTTTCCAAATCTAAACTCTATTGTTGTACAAATAGTCATACATTTTTCTTTTACAAAGTTTGAGTGTAAAATTACACACAGTCACTTCAGCCAGTGATAGAGCTCTGTTAAACAAAGGAGTTATTCAGCAGCAGATCCTTACCTTGTAGAAGAAACATTCATCATCCACTTTCTACACATTTAACAAACATACACTCTTCCACCAAACTGCTCCATCTACCATCCAACAACAGTCTCATTCCTGAAAAAAGTGTCTTTTCGTTCTCTTCAAATAACACAAATGTTCCCTGTGTGTCTCCTGATGAAATGAGGATGAAAAAGTTGAGAAAAATGCAGAGAAGTGATAAAAACTTGGAGCTACATCTGCAGTAAAGTAGATCCACTGAGGTCTGTGTTTTACTGAGGGCTGAATATTCTGAACCTCGTCATGGAAACAGTGAATTTGAACTGATTTAAATAAAAACAAAAAATGCTTAAACTTAAACACCGTGAAAAAGCATGTGACTATTAGAAAAGTATACAGATTTTGATGTGGACACTATTGACAGTTTTAACATGTTTTTATTTTTACAATCAACATGTAAATTAATACTTTAATACTTTAATTCTTTGGTATATAGTTGGAACAATGCAGTAATAGAAGATACTCAAACAATAACAATCATCTCTGCTGATTGACTGTGTTCCACTTTGACAGCCTGCAGTGTGTGCCAGCATCACTGTTGGCAATATTGACACTTTACTCAGTTTTGTCCACAAAAGAGTTCCCACAATCTATAGTCCAATCTTTATGACATTACTCAGCTTTGATTTTTTCGTTTATTTTGTTATCCAGATAATTAGTGTCATTGTTTCTCTCTCTGGTGTCCATGATGTGCAGGTGAAGAAGAAATGTCCGTGACACTGACTTTCTTTAAAAGTATTTTATTAAAAGAAAGAGCAGCATCAGTACAGACAGAACCTGCCTGGAAGGAGCCGGCCAATTGAATCCTCCTTGCTGGACAATGACCCGCAATCAGGTTCCATAGGTTTTCAACATATAGGAGGGGTTAAAACAAATGGTTCTTTATTGCCTACCATATGGGGAAAGCAGAGAGCATCCCCAAACAACTCCCCCTTGTCTACAACAGCTGAAGAATCCCCAAATCAGTGCTTTAGACAGAAGAACCCTCATAAAAACACCTCCAGCAGGGCTCTGTAAAGAGGAGAACACTTTCCCATGGCATGGGTTGAATATAATGCAGGTTCCATCTGTGGTCAGAAACACCAGAGCAGACACTACATATAACAAGCAACTCATATCAAATACTAGAACAAACAAAACAGATTCTATACTACTAACTTATTAAGTAATACATGTAACAGATCAGATACCACATTAGCTTTCAAAGCACTTTGTCAGTAAACAACAGAGCCGGTACTTTGGTTTTTAAGTTTCATCCAAGCGATTCAATCAGTGCATAAGAATTATATGTTGGTTTGTTTTTGGATTTATGTGTCCAGATGTCTGATGTTCTAGATCACTGAGAGCCTTAAGAAACGGTTTCTGAATGTGACTGATAATACTGAAGCAGAATAGGATGAGCTTCACTGAAAGAAACAAAGCTACTTTCCTGAGCAATACATAGACAAGCTCTCAGCTCTGTCTGTAAAATGATAACTGTTACTGTTAGTCATATGTCTGTGTTCACATCTAAAGTGAATGTGAAAGCAATCTGTAAGGTTAGTGATGCACTGAAGTCAGCTATTTTTGTATTAATCATATTTGAATCGAACTTCCTGCATTGTAAATTGTGACATTTCTTGTGTCGGCAGGGATTTCAATGCTGATTGTGCGTTACCTAGGGGATGTTCAGTTTGAGTGTCCAGAAACTGTTTTCCATCAACATCATCATGTCAGAAAACTCAGATCTGTTTATTTCTTGTAATATTTTATTAAGTTGTAGGTTAAAAGAGACATTTGCTACAGTAAAAGTATTTCTCCAAAGGCTTGTTTCACGAGTAAGCATGATGTGGTTTACATAAAGAAATATAATGCTTCATATATAGCATGCAGCCGTTTTGTTGCTGACTTTTCATAATAAACTACAAATCCCAGCACTGCTCCGGTTTTATTTATTTATTTATTTTGGTAGTGACACGTCACTTTACGTCACTTCCGCACCTGCGCAGCCATCTTGAACCTTTAGCAAGCAACGGACACAGAAAGGCAGGAAAAGGGAGTAAAATATACCAACCCAAGCGAAGGAAACTGTGATATGTCCGCTAGAATTAAGGATATATGAATCTGTAAAGATCAAATAGAGCAGAGCTACCTAGATACAGCAACGGAGAGGGGTAACAACCATCTAAGTGCCTCGGATACCCGGACCTACAAGTCATCTTTTTTGCCGGACGAGGAAGGAAGACTCGATTTTCCGACAGAAAAACATCCAGAGTGAAATCATGAATCCCGAATAGTGAGTTTTATAGAAAACATACTCCGCTACTAGGCGGCATTTGTTGTGTTTCGCCAGAAAGTAAATGATATGTACTGTTTTATTGTGTAAGGCTATGTAAATAATGCTAGGCTAATTGTTCCGTCGTTATATTTAGTTGCAAACATCAGCTAGCTGGCTCTCGTGAACAGGGCGCGGACAGCTTCTTTAATGTGTCAGTCTCGCGAACGTGTTTTCTCAAAACGTCAGCTGATAGGTTGGTCGTGCCTCACCGTGTCGGCTGTGGCACGCGACCTTTCACAGGACGAATAAATGGGCCGTCCAGTGTGAGTTAAAACCAAAGTGAAAACCTCCAGAGGAAATGCTGCCATTGTTCACTTCAGAAACTAGCACTTACAAAAGGCTTATTCTCTTAGTAATACCACATTAAGTAGGGAAGTAACAGATGTGGGATGGTCGCCTCGACAAATAGCCCAGTGTGGTGTTTTTTCATTTGGACACAGCGTTTTCTGTATAGGCACAGATGCATACTATACAAAGGGTTCATAGCGTTCGTTTTATTTATGACACGGCAGTAGATATGTGTAACTATTGGGTTGGCCATGAGGCATTAACGTTCAGATCATGAATGCTGCCCTACCTGCTTTGTAATTATACTAATAGAAGCTAAAATTGGCTCCATTGTGAGACGGGCTAACGTTAGATGATACGGTAGGTAGCAGGTGTTTGACCCTGCAGTCTTGAAATGAGAGGACACCCTCTTGTTACTGAATCCCTCACCCGGTGTTGAAACAGACGCAGTGGTTATCCAGGAGCCCACTACTAAAGCTTGCTTAGCAGCCTCCTAAAGACTACTGAAGTTTGCTAAGTAATCTCCTAAAGACTACTAAAGCTTACTTTCATAGGAATGGAACCCTGTCGAACTTGCTTAGCTAACACCTCCACACCCTCAGCAGACTGTTTATTCCTCTGTGCCTATCCTGGTAGGACTAGTATTGCTGTGAATGTATGTGCTGACTTATTATCCACCTTCAAAGATTTCACATCTTTTTTGTGCTACCTTAGGTACCCATTAAAAAGGATGCAAATTTTGACTTTATTAATGATTGACAAACATTATTTTTGCAGTATAGAGGTGTTGTAAGCTTTTTATAGGACCACTTTTTGATGTGCCAGTGTGCTAGTACTGTTTCTTTTATCTTCCTTCAGCATGACACATGCTTTGCACTACCATTCAAAAGTGTGGGGCCACTTAGAAATATCCTTATTTTTTGAAAGAAAAGCAGTTTTTTTCAGTGAAGATAACATTCAATGAATCAGAAATCCAGTCTAGACATTCTTAATGTGGTAAATGACTATTCTAGCTGGAAACGGCTGATTTTTGATGGAGTATCTCCATAGGGGTACAGAGGAACAGTTCCAGCAACCATCACTCCTGTGTTCTGATGCTACATTGTGTTAGCTAATGGTGTTGAAAGGCTAACTGATGATTAGAAAACCCTTGTGGAATTATGTTAGCACATGAATAAAAGTGTGAATTTTCATGGAAAACTTGAAATTGCCTGGGTGACTCCAAACGTTTGAACGTTAGTGTGTATTTTTAATTTACTCTCATGTCAGTCAGGGAATCCCATGAGTCATTTGACAGTTAATCTCGTGAAAAAAGGCTTGATGTGGATAACAGTCGATTTATTTATAGCTTATTAACATCTAAAGCTACAGATCTTTGTTGAGAAACCCCATTATTATTGAAGACTTGATGTTCAACTGATTTATGATTTCATCAATTTAAACGCATTTCTAAAGACACTAAGTCGCAGCTTATATCTCTGTATTATACCTGGCTAAGTGTCCTGTAGTAACAGATTCATTTTATTTTTAATTTTCTTTTTCTATCAAGAAAAAAACAAAATATATACAGAAACTTTATTGCAGCATATCTTTCACAGATAATAAGTGTAAAGCACATTAAATGAAAACAGTCCAAAAAACCCAAACTCTCAGCCACACATCTATCTGATCTAATCCTGCAGAATGTTGCCAACAGGACAACCATGTTGACTTAGATGTAAGTTGCAGGACGGCTCTTGCTGCTTTGCTGAAACTTCCATCCCACTCCGCACTTGAAGTAAAAACATTTAGAGGCTAGAGCATTTCAAAAATTACTCGCTTTACTTGCTTAACTTTCTTGTAGTAAATAGTCTGGGGGAGCTGGTTCATTTGTATCATGCAATCTGAGCTCCTAATATTCCCACACAGGGAGTCCTGTATCCCTACCAACTGTCTTAGTTCAGTTGCCTGCCTGTCCCTCCTATTTCCTGTATCATAACTGACCTCTGGTGGTGCTTGCTGTGCATTATAATAAGTCACGTTAGTAAAGCACCTCCGTATCAGTTATTAGAAAAAAAAGGAGCAATATTTAAGATCATTGATTGTGGATTATTGAATACCATATACCCCAGTAAAAGAATAACTTAAATATCTTTTACTGCTCAGTCTGAATATGAACAGTTTTTAGGTCAGCCAAAATTCTTGTACTTTAGTATTTAATGTAGAGACCAAATCTGTCTGTACTCAGTAAGTACTGAGGTTCAATTAGTACTTTTCCTATGAAGGATAACAGTGCATTTTACATCAGTATTTAATTTTTAGTATCACAGGACATGTGTAAATATCAGAGTAGCAAACACTGCTTGCAGAACACTGGTCCCATTCATAATGTTGTTTAGACATTTTTTAATCAGATTGGTCTTGATTCAGAAATTGAATTTTAGACTGTTGTGTTTTGATCAAGTTAATCTTTTTGTTTTTAGACAACATTACGAATAACACTTTCTATCCTTGAAATTGTGCTATCAGGAAAAGTAAAGTTTTTGTATCAAAATCCAAGCATAGGGTTTATTTATTTAGTAAGTTATTGCTGTTACCTGGCAGGCTCAGTTTAGCTACCTGTTTTCAAGTTTCTGCAATTGCACTGAAACAGTACAAGGCTGTGCACTGATGATGTTCTCTGGGTTGTTTGTTGTAGTGAATAAAAGCTGACTAGAGGTCTTGGTAAGCCACAGCATAAGTCCACGCCAACATAAGTTGTAGAAATGTGACCGAGGCTGATTGCTACATTGCAGTTGCATTTAGTGTTTGTGAGATATTGTCAGTTGATTGAATGTCAGGCTGTGGTACACAGCAACTCTCAGTTTCCTATGACACAAGAATAGCAGTGGCATTGAGCAATTCTCTACAGCTGTCTGTGCTGTGTGTCAAATTCATGTGATGTTTCCTTCTTAGTGACTGAAGGTGGAAGAACCTTGGAGTAGGGTTAAATTAGGTTAAATATTTGAGGCCTCTGGCTTTTTCATTAAAGTCTAAGACTGTAAAAATATGTTTAAAATCTTCTTAGCAAAGTAAAAATGTTAAGTTTTGGTTTCATTATCCAATTTTGTGAAGATGAGCTTCCAACTCATGTTACTCTATGTCAAATAAATTTTCTTTGAGTTTCACACACTGCAGATTTATTAGCTGAGGTATAATAATCAGTACTTAAAACATTTTCTTTCATTATTATGAATGCACACTGCATTGTATTTGGACAGAGGCCTACACACACACCTTCCTGGTGTTCTAAATTCTTACCTAATCTGGACCCGAAACATTTGTAAGTGCAGTGAGAAGCTGTTTTAGGCAATTGTTGAAACTTAGAAGAAATGTATACTCTCTATTAGAAAATATTTCCACTCCTCTTTATACACATTTTGTTGTGTTGCAGTTTTATAATAAAATTATATAAATGAATCATTTTCCATCTGCAGTTTACACTCAATACTAGGGATCGACCTATTATTGACCTGATCAATTACTGATGTCGATGTTTGGCATTTTTTTGATTACTGGTATTGTTATTTCTATCAACCGAAAATCACTGATGCTTTTGGCTCTCTGCAGTCACTATGTGGTCTCAAGCAATGCCCTGCCCACAGTACTAGCCGTTTAGTGACATCACAATTAACACCAAGTCACTGAAAGCTATTGTTTCCACAGAGGGACAGATGTGTACATTACATTTGCTGCCCTACAAATTAGTGGGAGTTGTGTTTGAAAGGTTAGGTAGCACATGTTGCTGAAGTTATAATGATCACATTTTACACAAGCATGCCAGATCCCTCCCATTACACAGAAAACGGCACAATAATTTACTAATTGGTATCACTGCAGGTGAAACTTATTTTGCAGATGGTGCTAGGCTGCGGCTATTACTAAGAGGCTTGCTTTACCTCATAATCTGTAAATAATGTGCATGACCTGTACCATATTTTTAAAGTAAGATTAACTTTTACAATCTGCTCTAACTGACTGATGCATCTTTTTAGGGGGCACAACCTGCAAAATGTAACAAAAAAATGTAACAAAAAGCACAGCCGTTGCCACAAATCAGGACATTAGGTACTTCACAGTGGCTAACGACAAGTGGCTAACCAGCCAAAGATTATCTGAAAACAGTAAGAAAAAATGCTTTACGATTGGACTTTGTGGGCAACAAATGGGATTAAACAGTGAGAGATTAACAAAACAGAGAACAGTAGATGTACCTGCAGTTGGTCTTGCAGTAGTCTTCCAGCTCTCTTACAGGAGAGATTATTAGTGTAATGTGACACTCTAACCTCATCTCTCCTATTTCTATTGTATATATTTAGCAACAATCTTGCTTATTTATAAAATCATGAATGGAAGGTTCCGTGTGCTACCATATGCTAATAATATATGCAACATTAGCCCTGAAAAAAACATACAAGTCTATTAAACAGAAATGGCAAATTGACACAAGCATTCTGATCTTTTAAACAGGACTTATTTAAAGCACGTTTGGGAGCACTTACAGCTTTGAATCTTTTTGAATATGATGCAACAATCTCTGCAACGTCTGGAGATTTTCTGTCAGTCTTCTTTGTAGATCGTCTCATCCTCTGTCAGGTTGGAGAGAATAATGTTAAGGATAAAGGGGAGATAATGATATCTCTGTAGTTTGCTTTGTTCAGTCTACCTGTCCCTGTCACTGAAATGCTCCAACAGCATGATGCTGTAGCAGTATTGGTGAGAGTAGGAATGCTGTTAAAATCTAAAAATACACATCCTGAGTGCCAAGAAAATTTGGTTGATCTTGGAGACCCATTTGTGATAGAGCTGTGGAATGGCTGGTGAAGAGAAAAGGGTTTGTGGAGAGTGCGGTTATGTCAATTGCAGATGACGTGATTTTTTTCAAGTCACTGTTGAACCACTGTTAGAAAAGGGGTTTTAAAATTCAGAAAATGCACGTTTCCAATGTCAATGAATTATCGTGTTAAATAATTGCAATCTCTGTGTAGTCATGATCTGTTTTTAACAACTGACATTTTCAGTCAAAGCCAACAGGTGGCAACATATTGTTGTTTTTGTTATTTAAAAAATTGAATTAGTTGAAAATAAGAAATGTGCTCATGCTTTGCCAGGGTGTAAAATATTCTTTATGTTTCTGTGCCTACACTTCTGAAACATTACTGGTGCTGGTACTGAGAATGTTCAACATACTTGTTTTTTTCTTTCAGTGACTATCTGTTCAAGCTCCTTCTCATTGGAGACTCTGGAGTAGGAAAGTCCTGTCTTCTGTTGCGCTTTGCAGTAAGTAGTTCTGTCTCTGAAATGTTGTTTTTTTATTACTGTTACCTCTAAATGTCTCTGTTCCACCTGCAGTCTTTGGTCTTTGCTCATTCTGCCATCGGTCTGTTTCTTTCCTGTTCTCCCTTCCTTTATCTGCCCCCTCTTCTGCAGGATGACACCTACACTGAGAGCTACATTAGCACCATCGGAGTGGATTTTAAGATCCGCACCATTGAGCTGGATGGCAAGACCATCAAACTTCAGATTGTAAGTCCAAACATAAACACAAAGCACTCTCTGTCACTCTCACCTTCTCACCTGTACTAGGGCGTAGATCCCGTCATTGTTATCCAAACACATGAAAGCCTTTGTGCATGTGTGTGTCTACATTTTGAATTCAAACAAAGCTGTAATTAGAGCCTGTTTTGTTTGAGGAAACGTCAAAGATGTCCAGCTTGTTAAGCAGAGGATACGCGTACACGCAAAACGAAGCCATGCTTCACAGTGTACTTCTGGCTTTGTGTTAAGTGACTGAAGTCAGAGGACAGCTGTAGAAGAACGGTTGCTTATTTTCTTTAGTATGGACTCCATGGTCCTGCTGGGGCTTGGCACGAGCCACTCAGTGGTCAAAATACCACCCAGCATGCTGAATTACATGTGTTTTGATCTACAAAAGTTCAATAATCTCTATAATTAATGTTTTCCCTGGATTAGGCCTTATTTCTGTGAAACCTGTTAGCTGAGAAATCTTTTGATTGATAGTCTCTGAGGCTCTTAAGCCCGCCCTGAATGCCTCCCCTACCCTCATACTACACAGGGCCTGGATGGATGTCTTGTTGTGATGCAACATCATATGCGATTGACCAATCAACTTACTCCAACCCCTAAAAGTGCTTGGCATTTGGATTCAGTGTCACTTACTCAGGGGTGTTCAAATTTAGTTCCAGGAACTCGCCTACAAAGAGGAGCATAGAAGAGATTAGATTTCAAAGAAAAATAAGATACATTTGTATTGCTTATTTTGTCGAAGTCTTTATGTTGGCAATATAATGGTTGAGAACATCACGAGAATTATTGTTATCCATCACCATTTTCATTTTACATTAATTGTTCTAGTCTAACCAAAAGCCCCAAAATCCCCCAATTTTCAATGTATAATCATGAGGAAAAGCAATAAATTCACATGCATGCAAAGAAATATTTGTGTGATCAACCAAATCAATCACTGAAATTATTATCACTACTGGTAAGTATTTCCAACAAATGTAATAGAAATGTCAATGAAATCCTGCCCCCGGCATACGGCCTGGATCATCCCCACTACTTCTGACTTGTAGCCTTCAGAGTTGGGAAGGTTTCATCAGGCAGCATACGATGGATTGTATTTTACATGGTGTCATAAAGGTGTTGAATGTAGCCTGTCTTAATAGTATGTAAATTTCAAACTTAGCATTTTTCATGACCTGCTTGATCCAAATACTGATGGTCCCGATTATTAACTAATATGCTCACTATATTTAATTATTTGTGCAATATTAATTTAAGTAGAACTCCTGGTGATTCCTGAAAGTGAAGGCAGCCAGCTGTAGAAAAAACATCTCATTGTGTTAGGATACTGAAATGGTGCATTAGGTGGTGTTACACAGTGGCACTTTTTAACCCCATAAACAGTCTGAAGAAGTTCAGACAACAGAGACACAAACCAACAGTTGCATAATTTGATTTTCTTCTACCGTCAAGTTACTGACTAAAGTAAGTTTTACAGTCAAAGTCAGCTTTATTGTCAATTCTTCAATATGTACATGACATACCAAGAATTGAAATTACATTACTCTCTCATTGTGCAACAGCAGACATTAAACACTTAAAAGGTTCTGTGATAAAGAAATAGTATAAATTTAGTAATGTAATGTGCAAAATAAGATACAAAAAGGCAAAAACTACGTAAATTAAGAACTAGAGAGCAAAAAACAGGTAAACTAAGAACAAGGAAGCAAAACTAGAACCAAGCAAAGATCACATCAAATGATGACATCAAGGTTATGATCATGTTATTGTCCCTCATAGGAGAAAATAGTCTTGTATTTTCTTCGGCATGGAAGAGGGCTGCCACTTAACAGTCAAAGTGACGATCAAAGCTGCTAAAATAAAGTGAATGTTTTACACTTCTCAATCTATAATTTTTCTTCTCATATGTAGGAGAATGCTCACAACAAACATCTTTGCCATGAGGGTTGATGCTTCATTTATTTTGAATATTAATTCTCTGTGATGACATAGCTCTTAGATTTCTAATGCCTCATCCCCTTTGCTCTCTTTCTGTCACCGTGCGTCTTTCAGTGGGATACTGCAGGTCAGGAGAGGTTTCGTACGATCACCTCCAGTTACTACCGTGGAGCCCATGGCATCATAGTTGTATATGATGTGACAGATCAGGTGAGTCACATCTGGACCATATTCTTACAACCAGAATTGGCAGTGTTTTATTTTAGTTTATCACAATAAACTCTGTACTGCATAGTGACTAGTATCTAATGACTTCGCTAATGTTAATATTGTCTTTCTCGTTGCGCAGGAGTCCTACAACAACGTCAAACAGTGGCTTCAGGAAATTGACCGTTATGCCAGTGAAAATGTCAACAAACTTCTGGTGGGCAACAAGTGTGACCTGACTACTAAGAAAGTCGTGGACTACACAACAGCCAAGGTATAGCTGCTTTCTGTTCATCAAGTTTACACGTGTTGACGTTATGGATCCACACTGTCACTGACCAGGGCTCCAGACTAACTTTTTTTTCCTAGGAGCGCAGTGGCCCCTAACTTAACATTTTAGGAGCGCAAGCAGAAAATTTAGGGGCGCACACCAAAATCGACTTGCAAAGTAAATATTCTAATTTATATATTCTCATTTTCACTGCATTACTGATAAATACTTGCACAATAAATGCAGAAACTATGTTTTCAATTCACATTTTATAGTGCAGCAGTTGACACAACATAACAAGAAAAGCACTCAGAGATCGCAGTACTCCTCCAAGGCTGCTCAGTTGATGTATAATTTCCGACAGATGAAAACTTTAATAAAAATGACCTTGTGCTGAGTACAGGCATGTGTTATGCATGTGCACGTTATGTATTTATACTGAATCACGTGTAAATTACTCTTATAAAGGTCTGCTGATCAATTCATCACTTTTTGAAGCCTTTGTTTTGCTAGTGTTAAAAAACCGTTCTCTCCAGGCTTTTATTTTGAAGGCGTATTTTTAATGCTACGGGCGTTTTTTTGTAACCATTCTAGCGGCACAGGAAGTGTTTCTCTAAGAAGAGGTTTCTTGAAATGATGAAGACGCTGCCGAAAAGTCCGAAAATTAATGTACAGACGAAAGAAAACGGTTCCACGCTTTTGCTGTGTAGCAAAGGATGTGTCCAAACTTAGAAGCAGCTAGAATGGAGACAAGAAAGGAGTGAAGGATAGAAAGGTGAATTTGTGTTCAAAATAAATCTGAACGTAAATATAGGCTTTGTGAAACATCAGGAGCTTCACCGTCATTCGCCCCCTGCTCTCACACACATTGGCCCACCTTCTTCTTCTTTGGTGTTCGACTCCTGTCTTCATCTTTTGGAGTTCATGTTGGTTGGCAAACAGCTCATTTGCGCATGACTGTCTACTGGGCTGAAGTGTGGAGCAGACGTTTGTCAGTGACAAAAAAATATTCAATAATAATTTAAAAAGAAATTGGCAAATTTACTGGTCGCACATGCGCGAGTAGATGAAAAATTTACTCGCACTCACTCAAGTTTTGGTCGCAAAATGCGACCATTTAGTCGCAGTCTGGAGCCCTGCTGACTGATGATTTTTCTCATTATAAAAAGTTAATGACATGTAAAGGAAAGGATGACGCCTTTTAAGGTGCTGGAGACGTCTAACATGACTGCTGAAAGTACTGAGTTCTTGGTGGTAATTTAACTCTGATGGATTATCAGCAAATTAGACGAAACAAAAATTTTTTAGTGAAAACTGTTTTTTTGTCGGGAGAGAATGTTTATCTTGCAGATTGGTTTGCATGACATAATTCACTTGCACTGATAAAGATGACTTCTTTGGAGTTAATAGAGGACATGTTGCATTTCCATGTGCAGATGAGCTTTAGAAAATTCCGGGTGAATTAGGCACTTAAGGGCTGCTTGTCTTACCAATGCATTAAATATTTAAGGGAATCATTTTGGTGAATTATTTGGTAAATAATAAAAATGGAGCAAAGATAAGTGCTTTAGAAACAACTAGTAAATGTAAGTTAATTAACTAACAACAGGATAAAACCAATGCGTTTCTCCATTTTGGTGAGGTTATAGGTGTGTGGAGCGCATACTGACTTTTCTAATATACACTGAAAACACACACATTTATATTTGATATCTGCAGTGTAGATACTCAGCTTACAATGATATAAACCAGAAAAAAGTAAGTAGAGAAAAGGCAACCACAGAATGTTTGGTGTTTTCTTTGCTAATTCTTTCATCATTAGTCAAAGGAGTTCAATTCAATTCAATTTTATTTATATAGCGCTAGTTCGAATTCAGATTGTCTCAAGATGCTTTACAGAACCGATACGCCTGAACCTCCAGAGTTGTCACTTCAATGTTGAACTGCATCTTCTGGAAGAGTTCTGACTGCACATGTGTACACAGACTACATGTGAGTCTGATGTCTGCCCTGCCGCCTGACTTTAACAGAGGTGAAACTCTCTTCTTTCCTGGCAGGAGTTTGCTGACTCTTTGGCCATCCCCTTCCTGGAGACGAGTGCCAAGAACGCCACCAACGTAGAGCAGGCTTTCATGACCATGGCGGCTGAGATCAAGAAGCGTATGGGTCCCGGGGCTACAGCCGGTGGCGACAAGCCCAACTTAAAAATCGAGAGCACCCCCGTCAGGCAGTCTGGAGGGGGTTGCTGTTAAAGGAGCCCTCATTCCGTTGCCCCAGCCATCACCTACACCATTTCCACTGAAATTTCCCTTACTCTCCTCTCTGTGCTCTCTTACTTCACCTCTGCCAGTCCCACACCTCACCATTCCTCCATAACACCATGTAACCCACGCACACCTCCCTGACTACCCCTCTGTCAGCCTGCCTGGACATACAGGACGGCGGGGCAAACGGAAAAGTAATCTGCAAGAGCGTTAAGGTCTGATTGAAACTTAGGGACGGCCTGTATCCCCTCCGAACAAAGAAAGTGAAGAAGGCAACCAGTATGTGGGGGTGGGGGGTTGGGTGGTCGCAGAAACAGACACCGAGACAGGTTTTACTTTCTTCCAAAGGGACAGAAAGAAAATGGATGCAGGGGAAAATTGGCATTGATTCAGAGTGAAATGGAAGCGGTGGAAAATTATGTTTAGATACAAGTGAGCTTATCTACACACACACACACACACACACACACACACACACACACACACACACACACACACACACACACACACACACACACACACACACATGCGATAGTGGGGTGGTACAGGTTAAAGAGATTTAAGCCTTTTGGCCCAACACATTTCTCCTCAGGCTGTGTCTGTCTTTGTCGGTCTCATCTCGCGTCCCCCAACCTCATCCCACCCTAGCCTAAATTTTTGCTACCTGGAATTATTTACCTGCACAGTCACACCACTGTATATTTTCTGTACACAGTAGTAAAAAAAGGAAATGTCCCTGAATAGCAGCAGCCTGCTAACAGTGACTCATCATTGCTGTTTCCTGATGAGGGTCCAGGGAAAGCCCTATCAGGGAGCTTCCTCAACCTGCGCTCCACTTTCTTCCAGTGTGTTCAGACAGACAGTGAAGTCAATGTTTTTAACTCGCATTCGAGCAGTGTGTGTTCTTTCACCTCAGGCGAGCCAGAGTACCATTGGGCTAGCTAGGGAGTGTTTGAACGTCTGCAGTTTTTCCTCCAGTCTCTGCTTGTTCCTTCTGTTTCTGTGTGTTCATGAAGGGGTTACACTTTTCCTCAGATTTTTAACTCAATCAGTTTCTTCACCTCAGTACTCAAATTGCTGTCTAGCTGAACTTAATAGTCCATTTTCAGTTACATTTAATGCAGTCACATTGTTTCCTATCTGTCTGAACACACCTTTAATTTGTCATTCTCCTTCAAACGAACTCATGGTGTGCTCAGTTGTAACCATGTAAAGTGACACAAGGAATTGTGTGAAGAATGGCAAAAAGGAGAGCTTACTTTCATGTCTCTTCATGCTGGCCATTTGTTCAAAGTAAGTCTCGTTGTCAGATTAAAGTTTTAAAATTACCTCCAGGGTTAGAAAGGAGGTTTTACTCTTAGAGTTGCATTTAGTTGGGAAAAATACCGGGGCCTGTAGTACATCAGAAAATGATAGAGAAATATTCATTTGCATTGAAACAAGATAGTAGCATAGTGGTTATTTGTGGGGATAGTTGTCAAGCTGCTAGTGTGCAGTTACAGTTAGCAAGCCTGCCGCTTTGGTCGGCAATAGTAAGTTAAGACACTTTACTCAGTGTACCATTGACTCCTGTGTGGAAGCCATGCCTGCTGTGTGGAGCTGGATGTATGAGAGTGGAATACACAACACAGGTAGTGTGATAGCCTTCTCTTTTCTGGATGGTTTGACTTGCAGATGGTCAGGGAAGCAAACCTGTTTGTTAACCTAGCAGACAACTGAGCCCATTCCACATGTAGAAATCAGAGCTGGGATGGAAGTGACAGTTTTGAGGCTTGTTGTTTATGGCGTTAGTCTTCTTAAGCTATGATTTCATGGAAGAAAAGAATGACAAAATGCTGTACCATTGAGCAGAGTGAAATCCTGGAATGACACTAAATGTTACAGTCAGTTGGGCAGACAGCACAGATGATGAGGCACGGCAACGCTGGGGTAGGGTGGGGGTTGGGGGCTGGGGGGTGGGCGAGCACTTGGTTTGAGTTATTTTGACAACCAGAAACAATTGGCAATATGCTGCATTAATCTTACAGTTTGTGTTTTGTCATTGTTGTGATGTCATAGGTTGTTCTGATGGGGACTATTTACACAATGAACTCCGCCTCTCATGTTCAGCACATGACAGAATAGGTTGTAGGATGGTGTTTTGTTCTTGCTTGCTTGCAGATGAAGCTGGGGTAGAGATGTGGTGTGATTGCGTCTATTGTCTTAGAGGGTGGAGTCTTACAAAAGCTGCTGTTCCTTTCCTGAGGTCAACTAATCTGTCAGAGTCTCATTTGGACTCTTGGGTCATTTCTGTTTTGTTTTTTTTTTTAATGTCAGTGAGCATCCCTGGTTCCTCATCAGATTCCTTAGTGCTCCAGTTTGTGTCTCCTATGTAATCGTCCTCCTTATGCTTGAGTCTGATTATTATTAAGGCCTTGGTGACTTCAGTAGAACAAGTTCATATGAAGTATTGTTCAAACATGCTGATGTTGAGAAATGTTTACAGCTGTTGTGAAGCGACATACTCAGAGGTCGCACACTGAATTGTATGGATGAGGATAACTGCGCGCATTCTGGAACAGCTTTTTTAGCTGCAGAAGGCAGAAATCAATGAAAAAAGTAAAAAAAAATAGATCAAAGAATTGAAAAAATTACAACTCTTATCCTGTAGCTCTTCCTTCTCCTCTCTGTTCTATGCTCCTCTCACCAAACAAGCATGCACTTCAGATGCACAAAGACAGCCAAGAGAAAAGCCAACATTTATTTATGGCTTCACTTCTTAACCTAGGTCACCTCAAGATCCACATAACGGCTTTCCCCCAACAGCTAGGGCTTTTCGGACACCAAGAATAGCCCTTGAACAGAAAAAGTAGAAGGCTTCAGTCACCTCATGCCTGTTGTGCAGAGCCCACCAGTGATAAAGGCCATTAAATGCATTTGAAACCTCTGTGAAAGGATACTCAATGAGCTGGCAACATACTTCTTGGGTTAGATAGGGTTGCTCAGGAGAAACACAAATTTGATCACTCAGCTTTCAGTGAAATTTTTAGATGGTTCAGTTTTCTGCCTGAACTTGGAAGCACTGCGGTTATATACTCAGCACGGATCAGTGAAAAAGAACAAACGGGAGCGAGCCGTATCTGAGCAGATTTGAGAGTGTTGCACCTGCAGTTGTTGATCGTAGCTGCCTACAGTTAGCATAGCAACGGTGGAGTCACAGTGTACGAGTTGTTTTACGCGCTTGAAGCTCTGAGCGCCTCACTGCTTTTAATACCTCTGTTTTAGCTCTCAGCGGTATTTCTAGGGAAACTGGAAGGAATGTGAAAAACAGAGCATCCCCCTGGCCTGTTCGAGGGGCCTCTACATGGCAGCGAAACTCTGCTTCATTACATTTAACCTGATCAATCTGAGCCACCAATTTTTACCCTGTTTGACAAGAGAACTGGAAGATATGCTGACGTTTTTGTAGAAAGCTGCTCTCACATGACCGAAAAGAATACTGTACTGTGCTAGCGTTTGTCGTTCTTATGGCTCTTTATTGGTTTCTAACTGTGCACATCCGCAGTGGTCAGTTTCATCATGTGCGTTGTGTTTGGGGGCGTCAGGAGATTCAGGGACTGACTGGTCTTGGTTTGCCGACCGGGTATGAACTCCCAGCTCTTCCTTCAAGCCAGCCATGCCACTTCAACTTGATGAATTCCTCAAGATCCCCACTGACCAGTCCCTGCTCTCACACGAGGGAAGCCAACCTGGACTTCACTCGCGCTCTTAGTTCTGTACAAGACGAAACCTGGCAGCATTTCAGGCAGAACAAGGCCTCAGGCTGAGGCATCACAAAGAGCACGAGTCCACTTCCATTTGCGAAACCGCTTCAGCCCTGTGGAGCAGAAGTGAAATGCTACAGTTTTCAGTGCAGGACTGGAATCTGACACTGAGGGAGAGGGAGGGCAGCAGCAGCAGCAGCAGCAGCAAGCGTACGTATTTGTCTGTAGAACGGGTCGGGGTTGCATGTAACATTCCGGAGCTTTTTGGACACGTGTTGGTATCCCGGCATCACGCCACTCTCACTTTAGTAGATGCAGAAGAAGCAGTTATTTGAAATTTAACACTTAACACACACTCTCTCTCCCTCTTTCTCTCCCTCTCTCACACACATACACACACATATAGTGGATGTTTTGCGCTTTCATGGCGGTTTCCTTTTTTAAAATCTTTTTCTTTCAACAAGTCTTGATATGATACTGATTTTAATGTATTCATTGAATACTATACTGTGTTGTCTAGTCCATGAAAGTATGAGGGGACACTGGGCAGGGTGGGCCTTCTGATGAGGGAAGGGTTAAACACGTATAGGGTTTGGCTTCTGCTTATGAATGTGATTCTGATGAAACAATGCTTGACTTTTCTTCTTTAGCTCCTATTTTGTTTTGGGTTTTTTTTTGCATTAAAGGTGGTGTTTTCCTTGTCATTTGCACACTGTTCAGTGGCTTAACAAAGGCACTCACTAAGTGGTGTTTGTTAATAAAAAGCACCGGGCCTGTCACCTTCTGTCTTTTATTTTCTGTTTGGCTTGTTCACTTTGGTGCTGTCTCCCTGCTGAGTTTGATCATGTTTTTTTTTCTGTACATATTATAAATATATATATAATAAAATGATGAAAACAATCAATGTCAACATAAGAGTTGATTTGTTGTTTTTACTCAACAGTGTCTGTAAAGATAAGGTGATTTTGGTCTGTATACTGTGCCCATTAGTCAACAAATTTGTGCAAGCTGTAAAATTCCTCATCTCACTAAGTCCATAAAAGCCTGTGCTTATCCGTCCATGGACTGTCGAGTGCATTAGTATTCCGCATGCTCAGAATACATAAAGACGACCTACTGTACATTTATGCATGTATAATGGAATCCTTCAAGTGGACTGTAAAAACTGCGTAACAGCAACACAGACTGGACATAAAAGATGGATGTAGCCTCTTGATCTGAAGCAATGCTGTAAATCCTCCAATTCTCTTCAACTACCAGAAAGGCGCAAAGTTTAATTCTATAGAAGTCAAAGAGAAAATGGCACTACTTGTTCTTTGATCTGTTACTTCAGTGTTTAAGGTCTCAATTCCTACTTTCAAGACTTGGAAGAGTAAAATAATCTGGAGTAAAACAAGATGATAAAATGATGTATTTCACCTTATGTTTGACAGGTTGCCACCATATCACACCGACTATTTCCTCATGTTCTCCAGCCAGATCCACTGCACTCCAAGACTTAAAAGTCCACAAACCAATGGTTGACACTGCGGCATTTTTCTTTCATAAACAGACTAAAGTTGTCATACAAGGTCCACAGTCAGCCTAAATATAGAAAAATGTGCCAATACTCAGCTCAAACTGATGCAAAGTCATATACCCAAAACCCAACTGAATCTGACGACCATTACAGGGTTGAAGCACATCCGAGCGTGCTGACAGTGAATCGACGGCATGGAATTTAGCAGGGAACATGTGGTTAAGCAACTTTAAGTCAGATATTTAAAGAAAACAAAAATTCATTCATTGGATTGGTGGTTAGGACCGTCGCCTTGCAGTTAGAGGATTTCTGCATGGAGTTCACATGTTCTTCCTTCTCCTCTCTCTGGCTTCCTCCCACAGTCCAAAAATATGCTGAGGTTAATTGGTGATTCTAAACTGTCCATATGTGAATGTGAGTGCGATTGATTGTCTCTATATGTAGCCCTGTGATGGACTGGTGACGTGTCCAGGATGTCCCCTCCTTTCACCCTAAGTCAGCTGGAATAGACTCCAGCCCCCCAGCAACCCTAATGTGGATTAAGTGGTGTATAGATAAAGGATGGATGGATAGATTAGTTCAAATGGAGATTTTTGTAGATAGGCAAATGTCTAAGAATTCCCCAGAAACAGTGCTTTTTTAAGGTTTTCTGTAAAAGTCTTTGGCAATGCCTAAAGAGGTATGAAATTAGTCTGACAGCTTATATTCCATCACACAGTTTATTCAGACTCTAAACTCTTTCTTCTCAACTTCACTGCTGTGTTGTTGTTCTATGTATTTGTCAAGTAGAGTTATTATTCATCCTTCACGTTGGGTTAAACATTGTTTAGGTGAATGACAGCCTGAAGGCTCAGACTTGCAGACCTCTTAATGCCAGGTCTTCACTGCAGTTGCTTCAGTGCTGGTTTGAGCGCATTTTTCTGTTGGCCCTCCAGCACTGCAGAGACACCAATACAGCATACTGGTATAAACTTCGAAATACAAATACATACATTCATTATCTATGCACCTCTTAATCCTCATTAGGGTGAAGGCCGAGGACACCCTAGACAGGTCACCAGTCTCTTACAGAGATACACATAGAGATCAACAATCACACGCACATTCACACCTACAGATAATTTAGAGCCACCAGTTGACCTCAGCATGGTTTTGGACTGTGGGAGGAAGACAGAGTACCTGGAGAACATGCAAACTGTATGCAGAAAGATCCTGGGAAGACAGGGACACGAACTGGGGATCCTTCAGATGTGAGGCTCCAAGCTAACATACTGTAGCCGTCCTCTGCTGCCTGTCATCCACATGGCAGACACCCTCGATGTTTCCCCTGCCTCTCCCTCTGGATCTTTGAATAACCACTCATAGCGAACACATCGGGTGTAGGTTCAGGCAGCTCAGCTATAGCACGTCACCACATCAAGTGGAAACACTGGAAAGGCAGAAGGAGAGATACTTGACATTGAATGTTATGATTCACACTGACATAAAAACCCTGCAGCAGCCTGGGGTGGGACTGCAGCTGCCCTTTGCATCCAATCTTCACAGGAGCGATACAATATAATATACAGTAGAGGCAACATCTGTTCATGTCCAGTCCAAAACACCATTACATCCTACTGCTGTAGCTCACAAACGTGCAAAAGTGCATCTGTGGAAATCACCACCACCAGCCTCTCTCTCTCTCTCTCTCTCTCTCTCTCTCTCTCTCTCTCTCTCTCTCTCTCTCTCCTGGTGGGAATACATGGGACTGCTTGTGACCTTGAGTTATTTTTAGCACAATGGGGGCACTGCAAACTGGAAGTAAGGCTTAGAGACAGTGAGCATGCTGGCTTCACCCACACAGGCAGAGGCAGGCCCGGGGTGGCTAATCGGGAGGACCGGGACAATTTCCGGTGGGCTGGTTTGACTCGGTAACACTGGTAAAAACCCAGAGCTCCTTTATTTGTGACTTCCACTTAAAAAACTGATGAAAATAAGTTGCCAGGGTTCTGACTGATAACAGATGATTAAATAATGAAAATAATAGTTTAAATGTTCCTTTAATCAATCCTTTTAGGTCTACATTTCCTTTACACTGACTTCTTGGTATATGTACAAGTATACTGGGTGGAATATACCAATAAGCCCAATGTTCAAGGGTTCTTCTGGGAATATACCATTAAACCAGCCTTTTAGGTAAATGTTCCAGGATGTTGGGTAGAGTATACCATCAGATCAACCTTTCAGGTCTACATTGGAAGATTTCAGAGTAGAATATTACTCCAAACCATCCTTTAGGTCTACATTTAAGGTGGAATACTTCTTTACACCAAGATTTTTTTGGTCAACATTGAAGGATTTTAGGTGGAATATTCCTTTGAATGAACTTTTTAAGTTTATGTTCAAGGATGTTGGGTGGAATATACCAATAAGCCCAATGTTCAAGGGTTCTTCTGGGAATATACCATTAAACCAGCCTTTTAGGTAAATGTTCCAGGATGTTGGGTAGAGTATACCATCAGATCAACCTTTCAGGTCTACATTGGAAGATTTCAGAGTAGAATATTACTCCAAACCATCCTTTAGGTCTACATTTAAGGTGGAATACTTCTTTACACCAAGATTTTTTTGGTCAACATTGAAGGATTTTAGGTGGAATATTCCTTTGAATGAACTTTTTAAGTTTATGTTCAAGGATGTTGGGTGGAATATACTATCAGACCAACCTCCAAGGTCGACAGTAGTGAATTTTAGGTGGAATATACCATTAGACTCATCCTTTAGGTCTACATCGGAGGATTTTAGGTGGAATATTCTTCCAAACCATCTTTTAGTCTACATTTAAGGATGTTTAGGATGGTATATTCTTCCAAACAAACTTCTCAGGTCTACACTTCAGGTGGAATATTCCTCCATACTAACGGACGGAATACTTGGTGAAAATCCTCATAATGATGTTTGAGATTTCTCCAGCTGTTATTTGTTTAGTCCAGACTAAATGACAGAAATCCACACCTGTAATTTTATTTCAGGACTCAGTTATTAAATATCAAAACAATCCATGTGACTCTAAAAACTCAACAGCTTTACAAACTCTAAGACTAAACTCTCCACAGGGATCCAAAAAAAGTTGGACTTCTACATGAGAGCTTTAATTATTCTTCATCTACTTCCTGAAAAGTTTGGTCAATAAAAAAGACAAAAACTAATATTTTCAACTCTACTAAAGACAGACTTTGTGATTTTTCTCCTCACATATTGTGTTATTGTAAACTTACTCTTTCAAATAAATACCCTCCTAACCCCCTGGAAACTAGTGTTTGTCCTGTTTTTGTGTTGTTGTTTGGTGACCCCAGACAGACGGTTCGTAATGTTTTTTGAGCAACACACCATACTATGACGTTTTTACAGTGAAGGTTCTACTATGGAACCAGTTTGACATGTTCAGATGTTCTTTGTGTGAAAACTCAGAGATTTCAGGGATCAGATGGTGGTTTTCAACTTTTCTCTGTTCACTTTCTGCTTCAACTTTAAACTAAATTTACTTCACTAAGCCAGCCCTCTGGGCTTCCAATAAGCTGTGTTCCTATTGGCTGTTCAGGTGGCTGCTTGGTGTTATCAGGAACACCTGAGCTGCTCAGTGTCTTCCTGCTTTATGTCTGCAGAGGCCACGTCGGTCCAGTGGAGTGCTGGGACGTGGATGGTGGAGTACGGCAGAGGTTTCATCCCCTCTACTCTGGGTTTTACTCTTGCAGACACCCTATTCATCACCCAGGACTTTGTCACCATGTTCTACACTGTCCACGTCTACGTCAAGGCTCTGCTGCTGGAGGCCAGTACACTACTCACAGAGGCTGGAGTCTTCTGAGGCGGTAGAGGCTCAGACTCAAGGACAGGAATGTCAAAAGTTCACCTTGTCATGCCATTTCGTCCCTGACTGCACTGAGGAAAAAAACTGTGCTGATGAAGTGGTGCTCTCTCTTCACCACTGACCGTGTTTTTTCTCTGTTGCTTTAGTTTGTTCTTTAGGTGTTGGCTAGTGATGGTGAGATGAAGCCTCATGAGGCATTGAACTAGCCTAGCCACGCTAGACCCATGTTTCTGAAGGCACAAGGGTCTAGGCACGCTCGACAGGGAAGGAGGCGGGCTAAAAGGTTGTCTATCAAATCACTCTGCAGCAATTGGGTAGGTATACAACCAATCAGCGCAACGAATAGGCTCCTAGAGCACCGGAAATCAGAGGATGCGGGAGTTCGGTGAAGCCTTATTTATACAGTCAATGGGTGAAGCTCAAGTATATTACAGACATGTTAACAGAAAGATTATTCAGAGTTGGTGCTAATGGAGCTCAACGACTGTTGTCGTTTTTGTTGTCGACCCTGGCAGAGAATTAAATTCGTTGCCGTGTGTTGTCTAGCGTGGCTAGGCTAGTTGTTTCCGGTTGTTTCTGTCAGAATCGTCGTGCCTCTGTCGTCACTTAGTTACGGCCGCCTTCTGACTCTACACTTCATGGTGATTCGTCCGGCCAGTTTTAGGAGAATCCAGCCTCGAGCCTTATGGAGGGTAACTAGACCCACCCTGGCAGAGAATTAAATTCGTTGCCGTGGGTTGTCTAGCGCGGCTAGGCTAGCATTGAACCACTTGAGCCAGTTGGTTCGAGAAAGGGTTCATTTCTTGAAGCTTCATGAGCACATGAAACCACCTACTGGTCAAGTGTATAATCACAAGCAGCTGTATCTGAACCACATGCCTGATGCATTGAATCATTGTTCATTATAGCTGTTGGGAATGACTATGAAAAACAAAAAATGTATGATCAAATAATTTCTAGAGATAAATGATCACATATGTGTATAATAAAATATATTTTCATGTATTCTGTGTGTGTAAGTTTCCCCAAAATGGAAGTATCATATAATGTTGCAGGTTGTGTAATAATGTCTTTCTGTCACCTTAGGAAAATGGCATGGCCTTATGCAGGCAGAGGACAGTGAAAGTGCTTGTGGAACTAGGAAGACTGTACTGAATATGCTTGTGTAACTTAGACAAGGATGTACAGGAAAGGGGAGCTTTTTTTCATTTTCTTCAGAAGTAACAGGTTTTCAACAGTTTCTGGTTTTAAACGACTCCTTTTTTTGACACACAATAGACACCTCACCTTTAAATAAAATAAGAAACGGTGAAAAATACAGTTCTTGATAAGCAAACCTAATGTGTCTGTAATAATGTTAGATTTAGTTTACCTTATTAGGAGTTAAAAAATCTAAATTTTCCCACACAGGGGAAATTTTCCACCTCCTGGTTGGCTCCTTCGTATCACCTATCTTTCTCTCCTCACTCTCCTAAATCTCCAAACTATCTCTCTCTCTGTAAACTCTCCAAACCATATACCAACAATATAAACACTGTCCAAATTCTAGAATCCAGACTATCAAAACTCTATCCAAACTATCCAAACTCTCGACTGACCATAACTCTCTATCAAAACCCAGATTTTGAACAGAGCCTGAGGAGTTTATTCTGCTGTCAGACCTCGCGGCAAAATCTGAACCACTTTCCGAAGCAGTCACGTGGTTCAGCCAGGCAACGAGGCTTCGGACGTCATCATTTTTGGCTCCTCCCCTAAATGAAGCAAGCCTCGATACGCGCTTCGTGGAAACGCCGCGGCCCGCCCCTCCATTACTCGACACACACTTCGAAGCCTCGGCACATCTCGTAACATCACTAGTGTTGGCTTGCAGCTTCCAGCAGTAAAATTGTCATTAACGTGTTTCTTGGTGTGTTTTAGGGCTTTGTACTGGATAGTTGTCTTGGTAAATGTGATTCTTTAGCCACAGTTAGCACATGGTGCTAATGTGTGCAGTGATTAGTGGATTTGGTGCAGCTGAGTTGTGTCTTTATTTTGGCTGTAGTGAGTCTTTAGAGGTTTCTGGTCAGACACATTCTGTATTATTGTTTGTGAACCAACGTTGGTTGTCCAGAAGGTAAGAGTTCCTCTCCTGACTATCTGTTTAAAGAGGTTCTCTGGTAGGCTGCAGGAGACTTTAGTGTTTGGGTTGTGCTAGTTTGGTTTTTGAATGGTTTCATTTGGACGACTATCTTGAACCCCCTCCATGTGCTTGATGTTCTCATATTTGTGAAATTAAACTTGTGATGGAACTGTTTCCTTGCAGAGGTAAAAGAAATGATAGTGTTAATAGAAAGTGCAACACCTTTTATTTTCATTTTTTAAATTTAATGTTTTTATTTGTTCTTTTATTTTTTAAGATTTGGATATCCTTGAACGCTTATTTGAACAGAATACAGATTCTGATATTGTTGTTAAGAATAATGTTGGAGATGTGCACTCATATTGGAATAAATCCTCATTGTGAAGCAACCCTTACTTGCACTGAATTGGAAATATTTTAGAAAAACACACTGAATTACAAGACAAGGCTAGAATTACATGACTTTAATCATAATAGGTCGTGATCTAAAGTGGGCCGGTCTGAGGCATGAAAGTCCAGGGCTGAAAATGAGTCCCAGTCCGGCCCTGGGCAGAGGCCTCAATATTCATCCAAACACATGTACAGACCTGCCAACCTGTACGCATTTTGCGTAGCAATTACGCAATTTGACTTCAAAATACGCTGGTACGCTCCGCCTCATTAAACTACTCAAAAAGCTGCAGACATCTGTGAGTGCTGTTAGAAATGTGGACGTGCAATACTAATGCCTGACAACAGGATGCAGCAGTGTAGTGGTGCAATTTCAACCAATCATCATAGAGTAGCGGAGAATAACGAGTCTGCTGAACCCTTGTTGGCCCGCTCTCTCCTGTCCTCTGCCTCCGTCCGCCTCGCTCCCCGTTCCATGTGCCCCCACCCGCAGCAGCTGGCGGTTAAAACGGTAAAATGGTGTGTGTGTGTATCTGTGTGTGTGTTTGTGTGTGTGTGTGTGCACATGTGAGTGTACGTGTGTGTCTTTTGGCAAATATGTACTGTTAATAACGTTATTTTCACGTTGAAAATACGATGTCATATCGGGGAAATAAGCACCGAGAGTTTTTTCCTATCGACATAAGCGCGAGCTGTGTGTGTGTGTGCGTGCGTGCGTGTTTGCGCGTGCGTGTGTGAGATTAAGTGGTACGCAAATATTTCGCCAAGGTTGGCAGGTCTACATGTAGAGCAACATCCGTACTACAGTCTTGACTTCGTGCAAGTTTTTTTTTTTTTTTTTTTACAGATAATTACGATTGGATTAGCAAAACAGGTAAGTGTCTTGGTGCAGTCCCTTTGTCTACACTTAATTTGATGAATTGCCAATTTGGTAGAAATGTCCGCTGTTTAAGTAGAAGATGAACTATTTCAGGTCCTCCACCTCTATCCAGCGGTTCTGGACTTGTGGAGGGGTTTAAAATCTATTTTGAAAGCTGAGAACTGATGATGACAGAGACACAAGTCGTGCTTAATCAAGCTGCTTTGAAAGTAATGAACTCACAGGAAACCTGGTAAAAGACTGTATTGTTCAATCAAAGGAAAACTTACTTTCAGCATCAATGCATCTGAAAATATTTTCTCAAATGACTAATTGTCTTGGGGCTGCACAGTGGGTACTCCAGCTCCCTCCCACAGTCCAAAGACATGATGAGGTTAATTGGTGATTCTAAATAAGACCCCCCCCCCCCCCCCCCCCGCGTGGCCCTAATGAGGATTAGGCGAGAGAGTGAAGATAATGGATGGATGGACTAATTGTCTTACTAGCTGCCAAAAACCCAATATGTTAAGTTTACTGTCATATAAACTTGGTTACAGGCAAATAATTACTTTTTTGGAGCAGTACCATTTCATTTTTGGGTGATTGGGGTAAATGGTGCATCTGGCCTTGTAAGAGCCAGGATGATTGTTTTCCTTTTAGAAATTTCTGTTGTTCTTGAGTTAACCCTATCTAGTGGCTGAAGGATGGAGATAAAATCGAGGGAGAATGCCAGAAAGATGTGGCCTACCAGAAAGAGACAGTCTTTTGACCGCATATTACATTATAGGACACGATACAAATTGCTTACCACTGACATAAGTACATACTGTCATAGTGCTGCATAAATGTAGGGAACAAGCCACTGGCTTAACAGTTGTAATGTCACTACTCAAAAATGTACATAAATTAAGTGCGTGGTACTACGTAGAATTGCTTTCAAACTTTGGGATGGGGGGCTGTGGAATGCTGGAGGTGTCTCAGGTTTTAGCAGACCAACACACCGTACATCAGGATTGTACTTTGCTTGAAGTGAATTACAAAGACTTGTATGTAGGACTTATATATACTGTAGGAGTATATTTCAGCACTGGTTTCACAAAAATGACTCCAAAAACAAAATTCCTTAGTGTCTTGAAGATGCTGCACCTCTGACATGCTCTCTGACATTAAAGTCTTGTCACATTTGAGATGTTACGTTCCTTGCTGAAGATGCTGAAGACATAAACCTGAACTTTTGCTTCATTTATACACACGTGGACAAAATTGTTGGTACCCCTCAGTTAAAGAAGGAAAAACCCACAATTCTCACTGAAATCACTTGAAACTCACAAAAGTAACAATAAATAAAAATTTATTGAAAATTAAATAATCAAAAACAGCCATCACTTTTGAATTGTTGATTAACATAATTATTTAAAAAAACAAACTAATGAAACAGGCCTGGACAAAAATGATGGTACCTCTATAAAAGATTGAAAACTATTTGACCAGAGTGACATGATTAACTCAGGTGTGTCATTTAATTGACATCACAGGTGTTTCCAAACTCATAATCAGTCAGTCTGCCTATTTAAAGGGAGACAAGTAGTCACCCTGCTGTTTGGTGAAAAGGTGTGTACCACACTGAACATGGACAACAGAAAGCGAAGGAGAGAATTGTCCCAGGACATCCGAAAAAAAATTATAGATTAATTATAGACAAACATCTTAAAGGTAAAGGCTATAAGACCATCTCTAAACAGCTTGAAGTTCCTGTGACAACAGTGGCTCATATTATTCAGAAGTTCAAGACCCACGGGACAGTAGCCAACCTCCCTGGACGTGGCCGCAAGAGGAAAATTGATGACAAATTGAAGAGACGGATCGTTGGAATTGTATCCAAAGAGCCCAGAGCAACCTCCAAAGAAATTAAAGGTGAACTCCAAGGCCAAGGTACATCAGTGTCAGATCGCACCATTCGTCGTTGTTTGAGCCAAAGTGGACTTCATGGGAGACGACCAAGGAGGACACCACTGCTGAAAAAACTCATAAAAAACGAGACTGGAATTTGCAAAAATGCATGTTGACAAGCCACAAAGCTTCTGGGAGAATGTCCTTTGGACAGATGAGACCAAACTGGAGCTTTTTGGTAAGGCACATCAACTCTATGTTCATAGACTCAAAAACCAAGCATACGAAGAAAAGAACACTGTCCCTACGGTGAAACATGGAGGAGGCTCAGTAATGTTTTGGGGCTGCTTTGCTGCATCTGGCACAGGGTGTCTTGAAAGTGTGCAAGGTACGATGAAATCTGAAGACTATCAAGGCATTCTGGAGAGAAATGTGCTGCCTAGTGTCAGAAAGCTTGGTCTCAGTCGCAGGTCATGGGTCTTCCAACAGGACAACCATCCAAAACACACAGCCAAAAACACCCAAGAATGGCTGAGAGAAAAGCGTTGGACTATTCTAAAGTGGCCTTCTATGAGCCCAGATCTGAATCCCATTGAACATATGTGGAAGGAGCTGAAACATGCCATTTGGAGAAGACACCCATCAAACCTGAGACAACTGGAGCTGTTTGCTCATGAGGAGTGGGCCAAAATACCCGTTGACAGCTGCAGAACGCTCATTGACAAATACAGAAATCGTTTAATTGCAGTGATTGCCTCAAAAGGTTGTGCAACAAAATATTAAGTTATGGGTACCATCATTTTTGTCCAGCCCTATTTCATTAGTTTGTTTTTTAAAATAATTATGTTAATCAACAATTCAAAAGTGATGGCTGATTTTGATTATTTAATTTTCAATAAATTTTTATTTATTGTTACTTTTGTGAGTTTCAAGTGATTTCAGTGAGAATTGTGGGTTTTTCCTTCTTTAACTGAGGGGTACCAACAATTTTGTCCACGTGTGTATAAAGCATGCTTGGATTGTGTCTGATCTATACATGTACATCAGCCTGTTGGGCTTAGTGTTTTACCTTGCATGTTAGAATTGTATTTCAAAAAGGTCTGATTAACCTCAGGTTTGGCTTCCAGCCTGTGTGTCTTGCCAATTTGGTGAGCACAGTGTATTTGGAAAAGCGATCAAAATAGGTCCAGAGCTTCATAATTACGCTACACTGGTCAACCAGCTACATAGATGAAGACCTGTAGTTCACATGAACACATGTAGACCAGCTGGAATGCTAAGATTCAGCAGGCGCTCAAAGAGGAGAACAAAAGATAACTTAAGACATATTCATTTCAACACAATTTATTTACATACTCTCCATACACCTCATAATCCATGTGAAGCCTTGGCATATACTATTGCATGTTGCTTTCAGTTCATCATGTCAACAGTCCCTTTCCTGTATTTGTCATCAGTGTGTTCACATTTCTGTTATAGCACACAGTCTTTAGTCAGCAGGCCGTCCTCTGTGATCCATCAGTACTTTCCTCTGAGTGGCTCCCAGGTCTAGGCTTCAGTCGACGGGGCCCTGGAAGATGAGTTTGATGTGGCCCTGCTCTCCTGTCAACCAGGTACCACAGAAGGGGCAGGCAGCGTGGAAGGCATGGGTGCCATGGGGTAATGGGATCTGGCTCCACCCCACGACTGTCTTTTCTGAACATACATGGCCACAGGGGCAGAACGCATGAGTGGGTGGCCCAGCATCCAGGTACAATCCGCCCTCACAGCCCAACCACAGCGGTACATAGGGGCCTACTCTCCGGCACATGGGGCACTCCCTCTCCCCGGTGCTGGCTGGTGCTGTGCCTCCAGGGCCGGCAGGACCCTTCTCCTTCCGGTAGCCCCAGTTGTGGTAGCCGTGTACGTGGCCGCAGTTGACATAAACCCAGGGCTGCTTCTTGTCTACAATCTCACGCTGGGCCAGGCTGGGGAAGGCCAGGGTATTGAAGCCCACAGGACACTGGGGCCGGGCGGCGTTCAGCTCTTGCCGAAGGGACTCCAGCTGTTTGAGGGTGGGGGTGTGGCGCAATCCAGCAGGAGTCCTCCACAGCAGGGTAGCTCCACACAGATCAATCAGAGAACCATCCTGGAGGGTATTTGACTCATTTTCAACCTTAAGAAGTGAACAGAAGGAGAGGTAGAAGGGGAAAGATAAGGAGACAGACAGCTTATTATCACAGACGGGATATACGATCTGATCTTTCTTCTTCCAGTACCCATCAAATCACTATCCTTAAAGCTGATGGTTTGTTACAGGGCATAGTGGTAGGATTTCTTAAACTTGGAACAGCTCTGTAGGGGACTGGTACACTCTGTACTATGGGATCGAGTGGCCTTCCCCTTCTATGCCACCACTTGATGGCACTGTGAGCAACTAGTTTTGGTTCAGACAGTTACAACCCATCAGGTTTACCTTGCTTCTGTCAAACTACTATCATAAGCAGCACATTTGTGTCAAATGTTTACCATTAGTACAGGTAATGAAAGAAGGATTGGAATGTACAGTATCTTCAGTAAGAGCAGTCACTAGTTTTGTTTCTATCAATTTCTTAGCTAAGAAAAAAAAAAAGCAAATTCGAGAAAATGTTGCTGAATGAAATTGGTTCTAATACCATATATATAAATATTCATGCAGACATATGAGCATCTGGTGGTTCCAACATGGATGCGTTCTTTAGTTTTCATTGCATCTCTTTTTTAAACTTAAACTCTCTATCTGCAAAATAGTTTTGGTTTATAGGATTTTGCAAAGTAAAAATAATAATGTCAACATATGAATGGTTCAAATGTGATGTCTGATTGACTTCCATCTTGCCTTGACATCATGTTGGTTCACTTTTCAGGCTGGTGAGGGCAGTGTGATGCTTTGGGCAATTTTCTACTGGGAAACCTTGGGTCCTGTCATCCATTGGGATGTTACTTTGACACATACCACCTACATAAGCATTGTTGCACACCATGTACACCCTTTCATGGACACAGTATTCTCTGATGGCTGTGGCCTCTTTCAGCAGGATAATGTGTTGTGTCAGAAAACAAAAATGGTTCAGGAATGATTTGAGGAGCACAACAACCAGTTTGAGGTGTTGGCCTCCAAATTCCCCAGATCTCAATCCAATGGAGCATCTGTGGGATGCGCTGGAAGTCTGATCCATGGAGGACGGACCTCGTAACTTACAGGACTTAAAGGATCTGCTGCTAACATCTTGGTACCAGATACCACAGCACACTTTAAGGGTCTAGTGGACAGGTCAGGCCTGGTTTGGCAGGAAAAGGGGGACCAGCACAATATTAGGCGGGTGGTCATAATGTTATGCCTGATATATGTGAATGTGGTGAAACAATATTCACAAGAAAGCTCTGCAGTTTCAAGTTTTTGAGTCAAATCAAGTTCAGCGACCTCAACACTTATCAAGCTGACATAAGAAAAATTTTCACTAGTCTCCTTCATCTTACCAGTTTTCCCCTCTGTTGGGCTGAACGGGTCTCCCTCAGGGCAAAGACATTGCCACACACTGAGATTTCCCTCCAGACGCCCGGAGCTGGCTCAGACACAAACTCTCCCGCCGGGTGCATCACCAGCACCCCGTTGGTAGTCAGGCCGTCCATCAAGCCATCCGATGTCCTCCATTTGGCAGCCCGCTCCTGAGAGACCCCCACATGGACATACACACAAAGCAGGCAGACATAAAGGTTAGAGGAATGACGGTGAGGCACAGAGGGATGATAGTGGAGGTGGATGTCAGAGGTGGCTGGTGAGAAAAACAGCCAACTTGCTTTTCTCTGCTGCTATATTTAGCTCAGTACAGAATGACTACTGTACTGACTAATGCACAGAGATGCACCCACGCCTAAGAATAAACCTTTCCCTGTGAGAAAGAAAGAATATATTATCCACACCAATCAGCTCTAACAGAATGAAACAGCAAATTTCTGGCATGTGTAGCTCATATAGCTTTTAAAGGCTAAGGCACAAAAACAAAGCCTGGAAATTTTGTTCTATAAACACTTCATTGAGACCGAGAAAATAATCACTTCACTGGATGAATTTTAGTCATGCTAGCACACTTAAACCCCAAGAAACCAAAAGCCAAGTGAAGTGAAAGAAATGAGCCTAAACTTATCACAACAGGCTAATTACTGAAAGTGAAATCATAGTCATAATATTACAGTTTTATCTAGTATAATTGCTTTATTTTTTCAGGTTTCTCTTGATAGGGATATCTTGCACCAAACATGTCACAAAAGGTGCATTTTCACCCACGTTTCACGCACGTTTCCTGAAACATTGCACAATCTATTTTTACTCATGGCTGAGGTGGAAAAGTTGCTGCATTAATAAAAGCAAAATGCGACAAACTGCATTGCAACCACACTGTATAAATAAATGATGACATGGATGAAGCATGGATGAAGCGTTCCCTGAAGCTTCTGCACCACTCTAAAGACAAAACATGGAGGACAACATTGTATGTGTAAGAAGCAGTGAAGAAAATGTAAGTTTCTTCACATTAATGCATGAAACACAGTGGAATGGCACATTTCTTGACTGTTTCAACATTTTTCTCGGTTTATGGTTTGACTAGAGCTCTTTCAATTATGTCATAAATTATGCTGTAAATAATATAATAATATTATAAAAGACAATAATATAATATGTATAATAATGTAAATAGTCTGAATAAATGCATTCAGTCAATCGTGATTTGAGATGACAGTTTAACTCCTTTTTAGAAACCAAACTTTGCTTTGCTGTAGAAACTAGTACAGTGTTGGTCAGAAGTGCGAGGGTTAGGACTGGATTTAAAAAAAATCTTTGTTCACATCTAAATAAGAGCATGGCAATTGGCTAAATTACTTTCCCAAATCTTTTGCCTTCTGATATGAAACTGGGAAGGCTGATTTCACTCCGTATGTAAATACAATGAGCATTACTTAAAATAATAAATAGTATCAAACTATGACCCTGTTATGATGAAAATCTCAAGGACTTTTCCTTCAAGGTCTTCCCACTAATGATCATTATCAGTGACTCAATGGCACAATAACAATCTTATCCGTATCACATCCATAGTACAGTTTAAAGGTGACCCATGCAGCCTAATTGTTAAAAAAGGACGTGTTTTGTTCCATATATCAGTCTAAATGTGGTTCTGATGACTGGGGGAGTTATACAAGCTTCAGTCGTGATGTGAATGTTTTTGTGTTTGGTATGTGTGTGCTGCTGACGTTATCTCTCTGCTGGCCTAGTTGTCGGGGGTCCTGATGAATCTTGCATGGGATGAAGTCATGCTGTCATGAAAGAGGATTATTATTGGTTTGCATGGGTCTGTGCACCTTGATGTCACGTTTCAGATCGCCCCACCCCAAAGGCTTCTGCTGTGGTTCCTGAGACTTTACATTTCAGAATAGAACAAAGACAAGTCTGCTAACTAAAGAAGGAAAATTTAAAGTGCAGTGCAGTGCTTCTCTGCATGTTACAATATGGTATATGTGTACATAGACACATTTCACACATATGCACTACGCAACATGATGCAAATTTTTGACAACCTCCTTCATGTGTTTGGTTACAAACAAGGAAAACTAAAAAAGCAGTGTAAATACAGGATAATTTTCACTCTTCAAGCAAATGTGCAGTTGATTCATTTGTGTTGTGGGAATCCATACAGGGAGTTGGGCTAAATGTATGATGCATGAATCCTCGTATTCACAATGATATGCAACCTTAAAGCCCTACTGGTTAAATTTGAATTAGACATACAGTCAAAGAGAGCCCAGATGTGTAATGACATAATTGATAGATGGAATAGATGACACCCAGAGCATCTTCTTCTTTTCCTTTTGGCTTTTCCCTTTAGCAGTCGCCACAGCAAGCCATCTGCTTCCATCTAACCTTATTCTCTGCATCCTCATCTCTCAACTACCAACTACCTTCATGTCTTCTTTCACTATATCTATAAACCTCCTCTTTGGTCTTCCTCTAGGCCTCCTGCCTTGCAGTTCAAAGCTCAGCATCCTTCTACCAATATATTCACTATCCCTCCTCTGTACATGTCCAAACCATCTTAGTCTGGCCTCTCAGACTTTATCTGTTTATTTTTATCCACCCTGTTAACTCACAAAGAGAACCTCAACATTTTAATCTCTGCTACCTCCAGTTCTGCCTCCTGTCTTTTCCTCACTGTCACTGTCTCTAAAACATACAACATCTCTGGCCTCACCACCATTTTGTACACTCTTCCTTTCATTCTTGCTGATGCTCTTTTATCACACATCACACTTTTCTCCATCTGTTCCAACCTGCTTGCACACGATTCTTCCACTCTCTCCATTGCCCTAGACTGTTGACCCTAAGTTCTTTAAATTATCCACCTTCTTTATCTCTACTCCCTGTAACTTCACCCTTACACTTGGGTCCCTCTCATTCACACACATGTATCATGTCTTGCTGGGACTAACCTTCATTCTTCTCTTTTCCAGGGCAAACCTCCACCTCTCTAGATTTTCTTCCACCTGCTACCTGCTCTCACCACTGCTCACAAATGCTCACTTTGATCTTTAGTCTAACTTATACTACTCTTTCCCATAACTTTATTGTATGGCTCATCAACTTTGCATGGGTCTGTTTATGCCTCTGTAGTTGCCACAACTCTTCAAATCTCCCTTGTTAAAAATTGGCACCAGCACAATTCTCCTCCAGTTCTCAGGCATCTCCTCACTCTCTGAGCAACCTAATCAGAAACTCTACTGCCACCTCTCCTACACACATGCCATACCATCACAGGTAGGACCAAGCCTTTCCACTCTTTGTCCTCCTTATTATCCTCCTCATTTTATCCTTACTAATCTTTGCTACTTCCTGGTCTATAATAGTCACCTCTTCCAGTCTTCATTCTCTCTTATTTTCCTCATTCATCAACTCTTCAAAGTACTCTTTCCATCTTCCCATTGAACTTCTGACACCTGTCAATACATGTCCATCTCTATCCTTAATCATCCTAACCTGCCTCACATCCTTCCCATCTCTAAATCTCTCTTGCCAACCTGTATAAATCAGTCCCTCCCTCCTTAGGTCTTCGGCATCTTGTCTTGTGTTTATGCAACGAAGTGAAGCATGACATCAGAGTCTGCAGCCACCCAGCCATTCGGGTGGTGGTAACAAACACGAATGGATGAGCCGAGATGAGGCGAACACAGCGGGATGAGCCAAAGTGGGCCGAAGGCGAAGGGAAGAGACGAGCTCCGAATATTCCTATTTTCTTCTGGGGGGAGGAGGGGGTGATCACATAGACATATGTGTATATGTCATAGACATATGTGTATATGTTTATGTGATCACACGATGGGATGAGCCGATGTGGGCCGAAGGCGGAGGGAAGACAGTAACGCGGGGGGTTGTGGGCCGAATATTCGGATACCAAAATTTATATCCGGATACCACCGTAGCGAACGAATATTCAGATATTCGGGAAATTCGGGTCCAGCTCCACTTATCACTCTGACACTATGTTTTACCTCCACAACATTCCTTACAAGCTCCTCCCTCAAGATAACTCTTGCTCCATTCCTCTTCCTATCCATGCCATGATAAAACAGCTTGAACAATGCTCCTAAACTTCTAGGCTTGCAACATTTCCACCTGGTCTCCTGAACACACAGCATATCCACCTTCCTCCTCTGCATCATGCCAACCAACTCTCTAGTTTTTCCTGTCACAGTCCCAACATTCAATGTCTCTAATCTCAGTCCTAGACTCTTGACTTTCCTCTCTCTGCCCACGAACACACCTTTCTCCTCTCCTTCTTCAACCCAAAGTAGCCCAATTTCCACTGTCACCCTGTGGGTCAACAGCACTGATTGCAGTCGTTGTTAACCCAGGCCTCGACCGATCCAGTATGGAAGTCAGAGGATGGATTCACAGACTTAATTTGCCATAGGTTTTTACATCGGATGCCCTTCCTGACACAACCCTCTGCATTTATCCGGACTTGGGACTGGCACAAGGAGGACACTGGCTTTTGCTCTATTGAGGCTGCATTAGCCAGATCATGTGAAGTAGCACAGAAGGTGGAATATTGAAGTATTGTCTTCTGCCCATTCCAAATATGAACACATACCACTTGAACGTCACATAACCCAATCACTGCAACGCTAAGTGTCTTGAACTGGCAATAACACTCATCATCTTCTAGATAAAAATGGTAAATAACACTTCGCTATCAGGCTAGCTTATAATGAAGTTTCTTTTTTCTTATTCTCATTTTTTCCTAAATGGCTATGATAGTATTTTACTCAAAGTAAATGCTGAGATCTTGGAGTGTGGCACTAAAAATAGATCCATCAGGGCAAGCAATAGGCAACAAGTTGCAAACTAGATGACAAGTTAGTCATGTTGTCTTGTCTTTACACAGTGTAAGCAAACCCCTCCAACATGAACCCATTCTATCTGATCACTAAAATGATCGCTCAATCTTGAAGATAAACTACTGATATTAGACATATTCGTTATTTTGTTATGTATTTTTATCATGTGTATATGCTTTTTAAATTTATTGTTTCATTTCTATTTCAGATGGTGAACAAAGTTTGTCCACTAAAGTCACTTTCTTTATCAGGAAAACTCCTCCACAGTGGAGCCAGCAGCAATACTGCTTTCCTTTTCAGCCAAGTCAAGCCATAAATACACTAATTAGGCGAAAATAGAAAAGTATGAAGCACTTGATCACACTAAGCACCACATATACAGTGTTTATGTGTACAGCGTTTCTATAATGATTTAGAATATGTTGTCTGTTTACTGACCAGTGATATAACCACACTTGTGTTTCTCTACACCATAGCATATCATAGGGAGAAACATGCAACCAGAAGCAGTTTGTAAGTGCCAAAGTACTTTCATAACACAGGAGTAACATCACAAGGAAGCATCCTCTGTAGGGAAGACACATATGTACTCTTGCACGTGCACACATGCACGAACGCACAAAAGTGAACACTGTGTCCTCCAGCCAGGTCCCATGCACTACAACACTAATTCTCACAGCTATGATGTCACACGTGGGTGGCACAACCCTGCTGTCGCTCTCACCATGGTTGCTACGGTTACCAGTCCCTATGTACTTTACCAACAGAAGACTGGGAAAGAGAGAACACTCACCCCGAGGAAGATGTTCTTAGAGGAGTCGAAGCCAGCGGCATAGATGCGGGCTGTGTAGGGAGCACTGCGTTCACACATGATGCGGCAGGCGTAGCGGGAGATGGTACTCTGGGCTGACTGGCCTGCACCTCCACCCTCCCCCGCTGCACCACCGCCCTGACCACCACTGCTGCCTGCCGTGTCCGTCACCACAAAGTCAATCATGCTCTCTGTGGAACGGCCAATCTGAGAGAACCAAGACAGAGAGAGATCAGTCACGATCATATAGCCAAGCTACAATCTTACCGTGCATTTGTCAGAGGGCAGTGGGTGGCATAGTTGTGTGTGAGCGTTTGTGTGTTGAGTGTGTCAGCCAATGTTAACACATAAAAAAGCCCTCTGAAGAGGAGGAAGGGCAATAGATTCTGTCAGCTAGTCAATCCCCAATGTAGATTTGCATAGCTGCTTGTTCAGGCTGTGACAGGTTATATAAACAGTTGCAAGGATGCTCCGGTTAGGAGGTCGATAGCACTGTCGTAGGGTCGGCGCGGGGGTAAGGTGAAGGCTTGGTCTGTACTGAACATCTGGATGAGGTCATGATACTGCTGGAGCACTTGAGCCAGGTTGATGGGTGGTGCCAGAACATTCTGCAGCAGCGGCCAGGGCTGAGCAGAGGCAGATGACATGGCAATCAGAGATCCCAGATATCAGTACTTCCAGGGTCCAGTCAATGTGCATTTCTTTAGCCATGAGTACCCAAGAACCAGGGGAGAGTTGGATTAGTGAATGGGGTGGAACAAGATAATTTTTTAATGATTGCCAGTCAATACAAGGGAAAGCTGAACAGTCCTTCTGGTGACCTGGGCCAGGTGTAGACCGTTGAGTGCATGTGCTTCCAGAGGTGACGACAAGGGCTCGGTGAAAACGTTCCTCTGAGGAGAGGAGGTGAAGGGCATGGCAGGGTTCACAGGGTTCTGTGTTATGATCTTCTACATGGTCCTCCTACGTAATATTACAATAAAATTTGAGACATGGCTTGGCATCCTTTGAAAGATTTGTCCTATGACAGCATCCACCTGTCACACAGTGGCTAAATTTAACCCTTAATATAATCTAAAATGGTGTGTAACATTAAAAAAAAAAAATCGCCATCTGTACAGTTTGAATAAGGAAATGAGCTGTAGAGACCAAAAGGTTTGGGATTTTCTTTGTAGCATTGTAAATATGTCTATTTCTACTGTAAAGCTGGGCATTTTAACTTAGGGGTCTGTGGGGGATGACTACTTTTGGAGTCACCCTCAAATGAGGAACTGTTCGCGGTGCTGGCTTAATATTTTAGGCCAGGGGTCGGAAACCTTGAACGCTCAAAGAGTCATTTCGACCCGTTTCCCACAGAAAAGAAAACGCCTGGAGCCGCAAAATCCTTTTGGCATTTAAAATCAAGACAACACTGCATTTATCGCTTTTTTACCTCTATGCCCTTGTTAATCAGTCGTGATTAATTCATTACAAAGCCTCTAATTAAATACATTCATTTTTTAATTATGTCCTTCCACTAATATTTATCTTACTTGGTTAATGTCATTTTTGCTCCTGGACCTCATATGTTACATGTTAGCTGGAAATCAATATTTTGCGAATGTCTATTTAACTTGTAAAATCTATTTATCTTAAGCTAATAACTTTTCTCCGGTAAGTCGCTGCCCTATTTTCCAAGATGACACTCCTCTGACTCTCTGACCTGCTGCCTGGAAATGACATTGAGCCGTGTTCTTGCGAGTAACGTGTCTTTCTTGGAGTGGAGCTTTAATATACAGGCTTGCCATTCTTGAGTACAAAACGATGTGAAACTACAGGCGTTGCTTCTCCAGGAGTAAAACAAAAAAAAAGACATGAAACGTGTGGGAATTGGAAGGTCCGAGTCGTCTCTCTGCATCCCAGCAGCACATCCGGTGGAGTGACACGGCAAAATAAGAGCGGTAATTTCACAATATAACTCTCTATATTAAAATGCATTGAAACGCACCTGAAAGGCAGAACAATTTATTTTCCAAAGTTACAGGGAGCCACAACAGAGGGCTGAAAGAGCCGCGGGTTGCCGACCCCTGTTTTAGGCCAACATGTTGCTACTTGCATTTCAGTCACTTGTAAAAATTTGAATAGTCCACACTGAGAGTATCTACAACAAAAATTACAGAATTTTGTTATTGGTACTACTGTCTATAAAGAAGAAGGTCCTTGTGAAATTTGCAGACCCTGCTCCATGGGTTATCCAGAGTTACAGGGATTTTGTTGCTGAAAAGATAGATGTGGTGTTTAAATTTGAAAATGCAATTTCTAATCATCTTTAATGTATTACTGGGGGAGTAAAAATGTCAGCAACAGATACTTGAATATCAGTAAAGATAAGAGAGACACGTGTTTTGTAATGCAACCTGGCCGTTAACACAGCAAGCAGAGGCAGACAGACACATATGGATAGAGCTGAGTGGAGCCCTGTTGAGTCTGTGTGCTGAAATCACGCCTTTTTGTCGATCTCCTTCAGAGAAGGTGGTAAGAAAACAACTGTGAACTGCTGAGAGCAGACAGGTCTGACTCATCTTCTTTCATATATTTTTACCTCCCCTGTCTTCATGACAAGGCATTCTTGAGTTGTGCTAAAATATTTTCTCTGTACCCATTGAGAGGTGTACCTGTGTATTATTTTGTTCTTTGACTCTGCAGAGCTGACAGGCGAACTTACTATTTGACAAAATATATACATTTAAAAGATGCCTTAAAGGAAAAGGCCAGTATTTTAGTATGCTATCTTTCAGTAGAATAACACGTTCTGAAAAGATCAATCAGGAAGTGGCTAGGTAAGCTTTGATCAGGAGAAAGAGCAGCCTGGTTTAAAAAATATAGCTACACTGAAATCTTTCTAATTCTTCTCCTATTATTTGTAATATTTCTAAACAGTATCTCATTTGTTTTATCTGTGTAAAAAATACAGTTGGGCAAAAAAGTATTTAGTCAGCCACCAATTGTGCAAGTTCTCCCACTTAAAATGATGACAGAGGTCTGTAATTTTCATCATAGGGACACTTCAACTGTGAGAGACAGAATATGGGGGGAAAAAAATCCAGGAAATCACATTGTAGGATTTGTAAATCATGGTGGAAAATAAGTATTTGGTCACCTACAAACAAGCAAGATCTCTGGCTCTCACAGACCTGTAACTTCTTTAAGAAGCTCTTCTGTCCTCCACTCGTTAGCTGTATTGATGGCACCTGTTTGAACTCGTTATCTGTATAACAGACACCTGTCCACAGCCTCAAACAGTCAGACTCCAAACTCCACCATGACCAAGACCAAAGAGCTGTCAAAGGACACCAGGAACAAAAGTGTAGACCTGCACCAGGCTGAGAAAAGTGAATCTACAATAGACAAGCAGCTTGGTGTGAATAAATCAACTGTGGGAGCAATTATTAGAAGATGGAAGATGTACAAGACCACTGATAATCTCCCTCGATCTGGGGCTCCACACAACATCTCATCCTGTGGGGTCAAAATGATCATGAGAACGGTGAGCAAAAATCCCAGAACTACACAGGGGGACCTGGTGAATGATCTGCAGAGAGCTGGGACCAAAGTAACAAAGGCTACCATCAGTAACACACTACGCCGACAGGGAATCAAATCCTGCAGTGCCAGACGTGTCCCCCTGCTTAAGCCAGCACATGTCCAGGCCCGTCTGAAGTTTTCCAGACAGCATATGGATGATCCAGAAGAGGATTGGGAGAATGTCATGTGGTCAGATGAAACCAAAATAGAACTTTTTGGTATCAACTCAACTCGTCGAGATTGGAGGAAGAAGAATGCTGAGTTGCATCCCAAGAACACCATACCTACTGTGAAGCATGGGGGCGGAAACATCATGCTTTGGGGCTGTTTTTCTGCAAAGGGGACAGGACGACTGATCTGTGTTAAGGAAAGAATGAATGGGGCCATGTATCGTGAGATTTTGAGCCAAAACTTCCTTCCATCAGTGAGAGCATTGAAGATGAAACGTGGCTGGGTCTTCCAGCATGACGATGATCCCAAACACACAAAGGAGTGGCTCCATAAGAAGCATTTCAAAGTCCTGGAGTGGCCTAGCCAGTCTCCAGACCTCAACCCCATAGAAAATCTGTGGAAGGAGTTGAAAGTCCGTGTTGCCCGGCGACAGCCCCAAAACATCACTGCTTTAGAGGAGATCTGCATGGAGGAATGGGCCAAAATACCAGCTAAAGTGTGTGCAAACCTGGTGAAGAACTACCGTAAATGTTTGATCTCTGTCATTGACAACAAAGGTTACATTAAAAAGTACTGATTTGGACTTTTGTTATTGACCAAATTCTTTTATTCCACCATAAGTTACAAATAAATTCTTTAAAAATCCTACAATGTGATTTCCTGGATTTTTTTTCCATATTCTGTCTCTTACAGTTGAAGTGTCCCTCTGATGAAAATTACAGACCTCTGTCATCATTTTAAGTGGGAGAACTTGCACAATTGGTGGCTGACTAAATACTTTTTTGCCCCACTGTAAATGTAATAATTGCTCTTGTTTTCAAAAACAAGTTTACTGGCTGGTATGCTAGTTAAATTAGCGCTATCCCTGGATACAATGGACCTTTAAAAACTATCTAGATTGAGTAATACCTGAGAGATGAACGCGACATTAGGCCTTTTTTGACTGCAGGAATTTGAAAGCTGTTTTAGGGCAACCTGAACCTTTGGAGTATGTTCTGATGGCAAGAAGCATCCTTGAAAAACCTCTTTCAGGGCCCTTTTTGGGGGAGAAGAAATGATCTACTTCAGGCTAAGTACTTCTGAGCATCCCTAAAAAGCTGTTCAAACCTGATTGGTTAAACAGCTGGACAACTAGTACCAAATTTTAGTCTGTCTCTATGTCCTTGTCAGATAGCAGTCTTCTACTCTGTAACATTTCCATTTGCAATTCAATTCAATTAGTTCAATTCAATTCAGTTTTATTTATATAGCGCCAATTACAATTCAGATTGTCTCAAGACGCTTTACAGAACCCATATGCCTGAACCCCCAATGTAACATAACAAACCTCCATTATTTTATGTCCAATTGGCTAATAAAACTGGAGTTGCATCCAGTTAGTGTTATCTGTTGCATCAAAACTACCAAATCCTGCAATAATGTAAACAGAAAGGCTAGAAGGGTTGATTATGAAGCTGTTTCTGTAAACTGCCTACATTTCATTACTTTCAGTTAATGTTCTTAGGATGACAACTTTTTAGTTTTCCTAATCACAGTAAAGTTTGTGCTGAATTCGCAGAGGCCATGGCAAAAGGTGTTGTCCTTTCTGTTGTTTACGATATGTTTTCATGGTGTTTTTACATGATTTCCTGCATCTTTTTTGCCTTTCAATGTCTTATTTCTACAGTAGGTCACACAGCTAAAATGTTGAGTTGGCTTGTGTGTGTGTGTGTGTGTGTGTGTGTGTGTGTGTGTGTGTGTGTGTTGCACGAGTGCAGACACTGACCTGAAACATATCTGTGTTGGTGTCATGGGTGTACTCCACAATGACAGAGTGGCTCCGTGACAGTGTGTAGGAGATGCTGTGCTGGCTTTTGTTGCTGAGTGCCTGCCAATGGAAAATATATTATCCAGGTCACATGGCAAGGAGAGCTGAAGGTCTGGCCTCTAGGAAAATCTACCAAGAGGACATTTCCTGTTCGAGAGGAACAACTGTGCATGTAATTTACAGTGGCTGCTGTAATTGTATTTGCTGACTTACTGTTACGATGGAGAGTGAGCATCTAATGTGTGACAGCAATATGCAAGTGATAATTCAAAGCAAACATTGATCAGCCACTACATTAATACCACCTGTGTAATACTGTGTCAATGCCCTTGTGCTGCCAATACAGCTCTGACCCGTCGAGGCATGGATTCCACATACCTCTGAAGATGTTCTGTGGCATCCGGCAACAAGATCCTTTAAGTCCTGGAAGTTTTGAGGTGGAGCCTTCAATGATTGGATTTGTTTTTTCCGGCACATTACATAGATGCTTGCTGGGATTAAAGATCTGTTGCTCTTTCTTGGGCCACTTTTTGTAGGTATTAACCACTGTATGCTGGGAATGCCCAACAAGTCCTGCTACACTGGAAACGCTGTGAGCTAGTTGTTTTGCCATCACAGTTTTATTAGGAATGTTGCCTAACATGGCCTGCCATTTGACAAGTGCCACTGTAATGAAATAATCTACGTCAGTCACTTTATCTGCCAGTGGTTTTAACGCTGTGGCTGATCTGTGAATATGCAGTGCAGAGCATTTGCGGTATACACATATGATTGAAAGAAGAACATAGCACATTTTGAAGGAAGTTGGAGCAGTGTTTACACCTTTGGAGCGTATTAACACACTTACATAACTTTGCCATTTACAAATTAATTAATAAATAAAACACCCATGTCAACACAACGCTAACATGCAAAAACTGCTAAAAAAATACTTTGATGGTTCAGTAGAGCAGAATCTTCAAGCATTTCATTCCTTTTAACATGAGACTTTGACTTGCATCACTTTCATACTTTCTACTGACAAGTTGGATCTGTCAGAGCATTCAGAAAATTTAACTTCGGCAGTCATTTTCAGACTTAGATCTTGACCTTAACACTATTTACAAGTGGAAAATTAGTAATTACAATTACTCTGATATAACATGAACATGATGTAATGTATGTGATATTTGACATTTTCACCATCTTACTTTAGTTTATTAACACCAAAGTGGAGCTGAGGCTGAGACAAAAGTTATACGTTTGATCAAAAAGCAAAGATTTGAGAACTGACTTGAACATTTTAACCTTATGAGGTCGTTGGTTGAAAAGTTCTAAATTTGAAATATGTGAACAGCTGTTCATATTTCGCTTCCAACCACAAACATGAACTTGATGACTTTGGAGGTTTATTATCTGAGGACAATGAAATCCTGTAGGGCAGATCATGAAAATCTGAGTTGTCAAAAGGTTCCTCCCAAGCTGAAGCGTGAGTTTCAAAATAATGTTGGAGAATTTTAGCCATTACATTTTGCACAGTAACTCGACCATGTTTAGCATTGTTGATGTAGTTACTTTTAACAGTCAATTGAATTGCTAACTGAAACCATGTTCAGTATATTATCTATTCTGTTTATGACACTTACAGGTATTTAGTGGCCATTTAAATATTCATATGTTTACTGATTTTTAAACCAAAAATGTTTTAACTTAATAGATGAACATTTCTGAGGGTTTGTTTCTGCTACTCATTAAACAATGGGACTCTGTCGGAGGACATACAAAATTATTACTGTCATCTTTCTTGATTTTTACGTCTCCATGTACTTACACCCTCCAGTATGAGTGTTCAAAATGATAATAAACTTAAAAGCTGATATCTTACCTTTGACACCAGAGGAGTGGAGACATTATGGATAACATCAGGTTTGACCCCATTGGCTTTGGGTCTCTTGTAAAGGGCCAAGCGACTTCTTCTGCGACCTTTGTCCCCATTTGCCAGTGACCCATTGTGCCTGTTGAGCATAAAAACAAAATGTACTCAGCTGTGATCATTGTAATAACAAGGTTAAAGGACAAAGTAGTTCATAAGTGACATTCAATTTCTTTCACTTTGCTAATTAGGGTCCGAGTACCGACCCATGTTCTGAAGGCACAAGGGTCTGGGACCGCTCGACAGGGAGGGAGGCGGGCTAAAAGGTTGTCTATCAAATCACTCTGCAGCAATTGGGTAGGTATACAACCAATCAGCGCAACGAATAGGCTGACGTAGGTCCTAGAGCACCGGCGGATTGTGGCTAAGTCCCCTTAGCTTCCCAACCAGCGGAGCCAACTGGTATATTAAGGATTTGCCATATCCCGTCGGCATAAGTCCAAATACGTCTTTCTTCTCAATGAAACACTTCAGTGCCGTCCTTTGTTTATCTTTCAAGTTGAATTTTAGCTTCAAATCTTTAAGGGCTGTGGACAAAGCTGAGTCGAAAGATAACTGTTTATTGTGCGCCGGTTGTTTCTGTCAGAATCATCGCGCCTCTGTCGTCACTTAGTTACGCCCGCCTTCTGACTCTACACTTCATGGTGATTCGTCCGGCCAGTTTTAGGAGAATCCAACCTCGAGCCTTATGGAGGGTAACTAGACCCACCCTGGCAGAGAATTAAATTCGTTGCCGTGGGTTGTCTAGCGGGGCTAGGCTAAGATTTTTGGGCATTTTTAATCATTTTCAAGAGCAAACTCCTCACAGTGGGTAACCCCAAGAGTCTGAGTCTGAAGACATCCACATCCCAACACTGAGTCATAGTCAAAGCGCTACCTTTTGGTAACAGGAAGTTACGCCGTTACATTTGCTGGATACTTTGTGATATAATCCTTGAAATTGGTCAGCTAAGTCTGAACACCCTGACATTTCTGCCACACCCCGACATACACCACACCTCGACATGCCCCACATCCCAACATGGGCCCACTCAGTGTTGCTTGCAGTTTTAATTGCGTATTTTTATTTGTAAAAGGTTTAAGTTCAAACTCTTTTCCATTTTGTTAAATAAAAGGGTCCACACCTGTTTCTAAAAACTGTAATTCATTCTCACTTGTCTGGTCGTCAGGTCTATAGTTTAGCCCCAAGTTAAGCCTCTAGACACTGAAACATACTGTAATTTTGTATTTAATTGCAGGTGACATGAAGAATGGTTTCTGCAATGTTTGTGTTTGAGGCAAAAAATAAATAAATGCAGTCTTTCTCAACACACCAGTGGAGCTGAAACAAACATTTCATCACACAAACATCAGCAATTATTGATTAATGGTTTACATTCAACCCTCTTCTTTTAAGATCTACACACTAAATGTGATTACTTACATAAAATTCACTACAACTCCCTATATTAAGTACCCTCTGAAGGTCAATTAGCATCATGCCCATATTTAACCTACTGTTTGTAGAGAATTTGATTCTGACAGTCAGGTGAATAACAGCAGACTCTGTAAAATACGATTTCCTGAACCCGGATTTAGTTTATTTTATTTTGCATAAGATGTCCAGCATTAGCAGCCACGATTACTCCGCTTTAAGGTGCATTTATAACGAACAACAGACACTCATGTTCTACTGGTCACAGAGAAGCCATGATTGGATGGATATTGTAAAATGTCGGGGGCAGGTAATCCCCTCTCCCTGTAATCACCCTGACAGAGAACCAAGCCAGTCTAATCATCCATCAACAGGATGGATCAATAGGTTGAGGAGTGGAAGCATATGTCTGTGTCTCTGCCTGCAATAGCAACACAACATGCCTGTGGAAGAGATTTTCCTCTCCTTCCTCATATGCAGTCTATACGGTGTCTGCCTTTTTGTGTTCCTCTTCGATGTTAAGATCTTAATATGTCCCTGTGGTTCCATGTGTTAACGACATCTTTGTGTGAAGTCAAATATATATTTCTTTCTCTTAGCTACTGACTTGAATAAGATGTTCTGCATTTTGCATTTTGTAAGGTACTTTACAGTAGGCTGGGCAGCTTTATTGACTTAACAACCTAAGTTATTTTTCTCCAGGACAACTAAGTCAATGTCATACCACTCAGGACAAATTATATGCTCAACCTGACCTGTAAAGGCTAGGGCTTAGAAGGCGTGGTGCCGAATGGAGGCTACTAACAAGCTAATGGAGCTTATGTCCTCAACGAAGTCAGCAATTGATTAGCTGCAGTGGAAAGTAAGAATTTTTTCTTGATACCTTCCAATTTTGCATCCTCTGCAAGCTAAGTTACTGGTTCATTGAGCCTGATAATCCACTGGTTAACATCACATTTATATATTTGTTTGTTCAGTATCAAAAAGAAAATGAAAGGCAAAAATTCTAAGCTTAATATACATGTTCATATTCATGAGATTAAAGGTTATATTATTTCAATCAGCATTCATATGCTCATCCATGGAAGCCTGAATTAGATTCACTCAGAATAGAAGGTACAAGGAGTTGACACTGACGTGCTGTTTGCCATTTTTTCAAGTTTGCAACATGTTTGGGAACAAAATTATACTCTAGGTCAGGGGTCGGCAACCTTTAACACTCAAAGAGTGTTTCCCACAGAAAAGAAAACACCGGGAGCTGCAAAATCCTTTTGGCATTTAAAATGAAGACAACACTGCATATATCGCTTTTTTACCTCTATGCCCTTGTTAATCAGTCGTGATTAATTAATTACAAAGCCTCTAATTAGATAGATTTATTTTTTTAATTGTGTCCTACCACTAATATTTATCTTACTTGGTTAATGTCATTTTTGCTCCTGGACCTCATATGTTACGTAATGTTAGCTGGAAATCAATAATTTGCGAATGTCTGTTTAACTTGTAAAATCTATTTATCTATTTATCTTAAGCTAATAACTTTTCTCCGGTAAGTCGCTGCTCTATTTTCCAAGACAACACTCCTCTGACTCTCTGACCTGCTGCCTGGATGCTGGACGTGACATGGAGCCGTGTTCTCACGAGTAATGTCGTATTAACCTGACATATCAAAGAGTAGATACAGCGCAAGACAATTGTCCGTAGTTTACCTTAGCACTCATGAGTACCCGACACAATGCAGGACTCTGCTGTGAAGGCGGAGACGTGTGGCAGTGGTGTATTTGTGACAACAAAAAAAGAAAGAAATTTGAAGGAGCGACGGCTAGGATTTAGGAATGGTGGCCCGCCGCTGCTGAATAAATGTAGAGCAAACACTGGGATCTGAAGATCAACAGGACTCCAAATGAATACCCGCAGGCCGGCGAGTGTCGGAGATTGACGGCTGGGATGGATATTTTGACAGACGAAAATTTTAAACATTTTATTTTGATGTTACAAGATCACCATAATCTTCAAATTTAGAATAAAATTTTAAAAAATAACAATCCAAAATGAAATAAATTTTAATTAAATAGTCTGCTGATTATTTATTTTCCAAAGTTACAGGGAGCTGCAACAGAGGGATGAAAGAGCCGCATGCGGCTCCGGAGCCACAGGTTGCCGACCCCTGCTCTAGGTGATCAATTAAAAAACCTAAATTGGGCATCTGAAGTCTTTAAAAATCTGAATGAACCTGATGACTCCTTTATGATTATAATTTGTGCTAGAAAGATATTAAAATAATAAATAAACCTAACCTAATACAGTTGAATAATCTGATTTTTTTCAAAATGGCAGACTTTATGAAAAGGGAATAAACCCCTTCATTAGCATTTCTAGACAACTTTTCTCTCTTGATTACTTAAAACTATAGCTCTGTTAGTATGCCCAACCATGCTATTTGTGGGCTATGTGCTAAAATACCCTTCACATTGACATTAAAGGTGCTGATGTATGTCAACTAAGAAACCATACAATCTTCAACTCTATTTAAAATCTTTAACAGTTATCAATCTGAATATAGTGTCGCTGGATTGTGGAGTGTTTCCCCCCCCCTGAATATAAAAGCCACATATAAAGTGCAAGTCTTTGGCATCCAAAACATTGGACCTGATCCAAAGCCTACATGCAAAAATAAAATTTTAAAACAAAGGCCAGATTTGAAGATGGACCACTCACAGAATCACCAAGTTTGAATCATCACAAGACAACAGGTTCTTACTCTGCTGGATTTGAGTTACCCATGTCCTGTATCCCACATGCTTATGACTGGATATAAGCCTCGTACTCAGCCTTAGGCAAACATGTAAAGACAATGTACATAAGCAGAGACAGCACTTCGGCATCTCACCCCAAGACGATGAGCTCGCCGTACTTGACAGGCTCCTTGTCCTCTGGGAAGACTCCGTCGTGGGGTTGTGAGCTTGAGCCCAGAGGAGGCGAGGGCTGGCTCTTATTGCAGGATGGGCGCAGCTCCAGAGATGGGGGGGGACACAGCGCCTCTGAGCTACCCTCCAAAACCATGCCCACCGGCCACAGCTGGGGCTCACTGCTAGGGAGGGGAGGATAGAGGGATCAGGGAAAGAAAGAGTCAGAAAATCTTGTGTTACTGATTAGGACATTACAAAACATTACACACTGGATTATACTTGAAAGAAGTACACAAAAATCTCCCAAACTAACACCTGGTAAACACTTTTCTGTGTGTTAAATTGTTTGATCAACACAAGTATGGACCCTGCACATATCCAGCATAGGCCTCTGGATAGTACCTATTCAGAGGCCTGTGCTAAGATGCAGGATTCGGGGTTGACCTGGCAACTTCAGGTTTAACCCTGGGTTTTTTAGGGTTATGATGGTGTTGCACTTCTTGCTGGAGTGCCACCATCACCCTAGCAACTAATGCAGCACACCTAATCTGTTCCCGAGCCAGTTATGTTAACAGAACAAATCCATAAAAACACCTCATACTGACCAATCACTTCTCTTAGCCAATGAAATCACCATTCTGGGAAGATCCCAGGCAGCTCAATGTGCAGACAAGAGTTTTTAGAGCTACAAGCAATTTAAAAGATAAATCATTGTTCGATGGGCCTTTGTGTAGCAATATAACCATAAAACAGAGACTGATGAAAGCACTCAAGCCTTGTACTTGTTTAGTCATTAAAAATTGCAGTAACCCGACTGGTTTGAATTCAGTTTTCAAATTTGAACTTCACTTGCTACCAAGATTGATAAACTATTTTACACATCCTGAGAATACAACCAAGCGACACATTAGTTTATTAGAATACATAAGTGCAATAACAGTCAGACGTACTCATGCATTAATGACGGGCCAGTGGCACTGGTATGCCTATCACCTTAGGATTTGACAAGTGCTTGCCAGCTTTCCTTCCTGCTTTGGCTGCAGCACCTGTGCATCTTTTAGGCTGTGTCATGTTTTTCAATTTCTCAAATTGGTTTCAGTTTGGCGTTTGTTCTATATGCAGCGTGAGATATGTCTATGTTTATGATCGGTCGTCTTGTGCCAGCACAGCCCATTTTACGTGAATGCACTCATAGCTAGATTTCAAAAACCTGGGCTGACTTGAGTTGATAACCAGTGTTGTATGACAACTTAGCGCAATTGTGATTGTTCGATTTAGTGAAGAGAGATAACCAAAAACATATAATTGCACAAAGGTTTTCTAATCATCAATTAGCTTTTTAACATCATTAGCTAACACAATGTAGCATTAGAACACAGGAGTGATGGTTGCTGGAAATGGACTTCTGTATCCCTGTGTATATATTCCATAAAAAAATCAGCCAACTCCAGCTAGAATAGTAATTTACCACATTAACAATGTCTCGATCGTATTTCTGATTCATTTAATGTTACCTTAATTGAAAAAAAACACTGCTTTTCTTCTAAAATAAGAACATTTCTAAACCCCCAAACCTATGAATGGTAGTGTATATGGAAAACAGAACGAAAATCAGAAGACATGGTCTTCATCTGTGTACAAAGTCCTCTATGGTAGTATGCAATGTTGAAAGCTCTGAAAAAGATAACAAATGGACTGCAAGTTGAAGATTGAGTTTGTGGTCAATCTTTTCAAATATTTAAATGTATAAAATATTTAGTAAATACATAATACTGTGATACACATCAGTACATAATTAGAACCAGCAAGATACAAATGACAACATGACATGTTTCGGTGTGGAATTTTGAAACCTTGAGTTGTGTTGGGTGCTAAGTGGCATCGTTGACATCCTCATGACAGCACCATCATTAGCTGTCTGTACACACTTGAGTCCTATGTACCCAGAATGCACAAATGGAGTTAATACTAGACCCTGTCATTGACAGACCCTCAATTTTAATCTTCATGAATGTCAAATACTCAGTCTAAATGGCATCTTTTAAAACATCAGAATGATAACATGTAGAGATGTGAAGACATCTGACCTGAGAACAACAGTTAAATTTTGTATTTTCGCTGTGAATTTGACAGATGTGATAAGCTGATGAAATCTAAAAATGAGAAGCCTAGTATTCAAATTAATTCTTCGCCCATTTTTTATGTGCAATTTGTGGTCTGGATCAAATGCTAATATTGGCCATGCTGACATATTGTTCAGATTTGAAAGCAAACTCACTCATTTACAGCCTTTGTATCCCACCCTGCCAAAAATAGCCATCAAATCTAATTCAGGAGTAATTGGCTGAATATTATGCTATTACCACTGTGTGGAATGGGTGGCCAACTTTAGTCTTTGTGACGTCGACTCTTCTGGTAACTGCCATCATTCTTAAGTGACTGAAGTGCTTTCTGTTTGCTGACCCAGGGCCAATTACAGAACAGCTGCCCTCTGTAAAAGGATTGAACAGGCACAACTGTCCAGAAAGGAAAATAAACTGATACCTGCATCTGTGGACCTTGTTAACGCTTTATGAAGCATGAGTTGCATCCCGCCATTTTACTCATGGTGATGAATTACACTTTATGATTTCTGGCAAGCAATATAGAGTCCAGAAAGAAGTAGTGCTGGAAACATATCGCATGTTCCCGCCATAGGCAGTCACAGTTAACAACCAGATAACCGTCGGTCAACAAACTCTTGTATATGAGATTCTTTACAAAGCCCAAGAGACATGTAACTTTTCCCTGTGCAGAAGCCCCCAAACAGAAAGATAGAGCAGGTTCACTATCATTGCCTTTCATTTATACGAGAGCTTTACTACAGTGGCATTTCAAAGCTTTCAATTGCAGCCCTGTCAAGTCAATCTAAGGGCCTGGCTTTAAAACACAGTGGACTCAACGTACAATTTTCTGATATCACAAATCCATAACACACCAATAAAATGTCCAGTGCCAAGCCTTTAATTAACTGGAAAGACAGTAGAGGAAATATGAATATTATGATAAAAGGAGTGGGATCATTTCTACCACATACAGTATGAGTCATTTGGATATTTTGACATTCGTTGTAAACAAGTCAAACAGAGCTCAGTCCCTGTGTCTGCACGCAGGTTCTAAGCCAATTCTTAATGCTCAAGCCTATTATTAATCAAAAGTGGGCGAGACCACCTACACAGTGGAAAGTGAGCGGTGCAAAAGCATGACAAAGCCCTACAAGCTTTGTTCTCCCTTTGGGCAGATTAGATAATCATCCTGGGAACATAAACGTAATAATGTGAAAGCACTATCCCAAGTTTGGACGCTCTCCTCTTCTTTCCTGTTTGATGATCATACGTAAGCAAAAAGGGAAGTCCTTTTAAACAGGCATCCATGCAAAACAAACCCATAAGAACAACACCATCCATGAATGAACTGCATGGTCATTATAAGGTGTGATTGAGTTTTGGCCATCTGATGGGCCCGATGAGGAGGATACTTCCTCATGATCAAATGACGGATGGCAGTAGGCCATTTGATTACCCTGGCTGAATCCTGAGCCCTGCGATGCAGAGGCAGACAAGCAAATGAGGGCAGAAAAAAGACCGTGGAAGGATGCCATAGAACCCGGGGAAAACCCACGTATGCACAGGGAGAACATGCAAACTCCATGCAGAATGATCTCAGGACCCACCTGGGATGCAAACCAGGGATCTTCTAGCTGTGAGGCGACAGTTCTAACCACTAACTACTGTGCAGCCACAATGAAATCTAATCTTCAAAAAACACTTTGGTGGTATGCAGCTCTATATTCTCCAGTACTGATTCCTGAGCCAATACTAATGTCATGCTTTGACCAACTTTAAAATCTCTAAGCTGCATAGTTTTACAGAACAGAGCAGAATAGGAAAAACAGGGACAAAAAAAGAAAAGAAAAGTACCCGTGTCCTGTCCTGTCAGTACCTTCGTGGACCTGACTAGAGAAGACAGTACAAGGACACTACCAATAGTACTACAATAGCAACTGCTCAATCAAAAGTCAGTCCTGCCTTTAAACATACCCTGCTTTATTGTCTATTTTACTCTAAATAGAACCAGAATTACCAAAGTGAATGCCTGGCAGCATTCAAGAATTCTTGAAAGTGGTGAGTGAAACTATAAACTCAACAGGAAAATGTTTACTCAGGTAACAGCTCAAATGAGAAGTGCAGCTTCCTTTTCATAAGCTTCGAAACAATCTGACTTCTTTGTGCAAACATGGGAGACTCCCTCTGTTGGCCCTTAGACAGAATGCAGGTTTAAGGCACTTATGTGTTACTTTCATTTTAGAGATTCAGAGGCTATGTCCATCTTTGATCTACATTCTATGGTCTGAGATAATTACTGCAACATAGAATTTGACGCAATGGACATAAATAGATGGAAATGAAATTAGCCTTAGTATTAAAGATTTCAAGTGCAATACAGAAATAACTATTCTTTGAAAATCAGTCAAAACAAAAGCCTATCATGCACGAAACAGTATTTTGTTAAATGTACTAATAATGGCATTAGTATACTTGAAAAAATACACTTAAAATATACTTAAAAGTCCAGAGTGATTGGATGATATTCTATGGTCAACCTGAATATCATGGGATTTGTGTAAAGCACTCTGTACTCAAAGTATAGTCGATATTTTGGGAAAACTATATAGTACTTTGTTTCGCTTAGGACTCTGGGTCATATTTACATTATATCTGGCAGTTACAAGAAGAATTTAGAAAATGTTTGGTGTTTTCCCTGTTTTATTTCTGTTGTAAAGCACCTTGTGATTTTATATCTGTGAAAGGTGCTATATAACTAAACTTTACTTATTTACTTACCAAACTGAAAAAGTATACTATATGGGACTGAATATAGAACAACATTTATTTTTTGAAATTTAGCATGCAGTATTAAGTTCTAGAGCTCAAACTGTCTGTTACTTTAATTATGGACTAATCTGCTCATAATTTTTTCTTATCATCAGGGTCATTCTATATTTGTGCCAATACAGTAATTCCCCAGATGATTAAAACGATAACATTAAACTCTTGCCACTCTGCAGACTGACAGTAAAGTGTGGGTTGTGGACATGTTGATTCAAGTAATAGCACTTCTAAGACTGTAATCGTGGTGCATTGAAGATCCACATAAAACAGCTCTGTAAGCACTGTACCACCTGTACACGAAGAATGCTTATTGGTTCATCCAGCTAACTATCAGGAGGGAGGGGATTTTAAATGCCGTCCTTTGTAGGTTTCTCCTCTGTGCACTGTAAATGATATAACTGAGCAGAATTACCATGAGGATAATCTAGAAAAGCAAAAGAGGCATGACTGCCATGGGTGTATGAGTGAATGTAGAGGAGAAAAAAGAAGAGGAGGAGCGTGGGAGGTGGAAGTCAGAGGAGGCGGAGGAGTGGGTTTGAAGGGCAGAGAGAGGTGAAGGAAACAAATGAAAGAAGGGGGACATGTGAGATGCTGCTGGGCTCCCAGAAAAAAAAACACAGCAAAACTTGAATGTATCTGGGTGGATGATGAAAGGAGGAGGAAAATGAGGAAGAGGAGTATGAAGAGGAGGGTGTGGAGTGCATGCGTGTGTGTGTTTGGTTATATGTGTCAGTAAGCGCATGCGCAAAAGTGGTGGCTTTGGCAGGGTGATGGATTGCCTGTTCTGTGCCACGCATTTTCTAATCAACCCACAGCCACTTCCTGGGGGTGGAGGAGGGAAGGAGAGAGAGAGAGAGAGAGAGAGAGAGAGAGAGAGAGAGAGAGAGAGAGAGAGAGAGAGAGAGAGAGAGAGAGAGATGAAACAAAGAAAAGCTGTCTAACAAAGGAAGACAAAGGAAGGAGAGAATAATGGAGAGAAATAGATAAAGGGAATGCAGTCCATAGGAGCAGAGTGGAGTGGCTGGAGGGTCTGTTATAGGAACAGTGCTCAGGCTAAACAGACTCACATGCACAGTGTTACACAACGCTGCAAACAGCCGATAACAGCAACATAACGCTCTGTATCACAGTATTAGAATACAGCACCACTGTGCATACCACAAAGAAGTGTATCTCCGTAAAGAACTCAAACACTAATGTAATGCAAATCCTGCACAACACACTGGATTATCAGCAATACATCACACACATCCACATTCTAAAAAGTAATTCTGATTTATTACATATTAGATCTTACTTTCTTTGTTTTGTTGGCTTCTTATATATGTATATATATATGAAGAGTTCATTTGCAAAAACAGACAACTCCGTTTTGATAAATTGTCAGAAAATCTTATATTTTATTGTTTACTTGAGATAATATCAATCAAACTGAAGATTTGACTTGGTAGAAAAATACATGACAATACATAGAATAAATAAATTATTAGTGTTATTATTATTATTATTATTATCTAAAGTAAACAATAAAAAATGAGTTTTCTGAAAATTTATAAAACGAAGTTATCTGTTTTTGCAAATGAACTCTTCATATATATATATATATATATATATATATATCAAAATGGATTCCACCGGGTCAATCACGTACTGTTTGGTTGTTTGTCTGGTCAAACTGTCACCCACTATAGAAATTTCTTGCTTGACCAAAATGCATTACATTCACAATGAAAATGTTCCCATGGCCAAGAGCAAGGGTGGAAAAGCTACTCTGTCAGAATCTGAGATTCGTACACAGGCCATTCTTCTTCTAAGGCTGGTAGTTCCTTCAAGGAGTTGCATTAGCTCAGGTCTGTGAGTGACTGGATTGGAACAGCTGTGGCAACACCAAAGAGGGTGGACTTGTGCATCTCTGAGGTATCTGCTGTTTGCTCAGGAACAGAGGTCACTGGACTGGACTCAACAGAAATGGGGGTCCATGATTCCATCTGTTTGGCTCTGCAAACTCCTTCAGCCTTTTCCTGTCAATTCCAGCAGCATTTCTGATAGAACTGACTTATCAGTCAACTCTTGTATTTCTGACACACATGAGTGAAACAAAACCTTTAAATCAGCAGGATTCTGATTTCAGCCAGGTCAACACTGTTGTGGAATCGGACCACAAAATTGTCTAATCAATGGTAATGGTGAGTTCCTTCTCCAGCACCTGGATGAGCTGTGCTCCAGTAAGTGTGCCCACAGTTCTAATCTTTGCATGGAGTGAGGTTGCTTGGGAGAGACTCTGGAGTGACCCAACAGGGTTGACAAGCACACAACACCATGCCTGTCTGTGGAATGGAAGTATGACACCAAGCCATACGCCACCTCAGATGCATCACGGAAAATGTGCACCTCTCTCTTTGAAACTCAGAAATGTCCATCTACTTTGGCAGGTATGACCATGGCAGTATGACTTGAGAGAGGACCTGTAGCTCTTCCTCACACTCTCTCCATTAATACAGGAGATCTTGAGGAAGTGAGGGGTCATCCAATCCCTGGTGTTTGTCCCTAAAGTGCCTGACAAGCACCTTGGCCTGAGTGGTGTAGGACAAGATGAATCTAAAAGTTCGTACTGACTCACCAACACTTGACAGACTAAATCTAATAGAAAGGAAATCTAACCCTATTTCAACATAAACTACAACAGTGGTCGGCAACTGGCAGCTCACGGGCCAAAACTGGCCCGTCAGGAATAATATCTGACCCGCCAGATGATTTTGAAAATTTGATTTGGCACGGAGCCAAGCCAGTCTGTCACCGCAACACGAAACTCGTGTGGTCGGCTGCTGCCGGTTATTTCCGCGTTTGCGCTACTGGTCGGACATGGTTGTACCAGCCAGATTTCACTGAGCAACAGTGTGTGCAAAACATGTGTGTGTCTCGGGAGTCATTTTTAATACATCTGTGATCAGAATTGAGACGTGTGTCCCAAGCAGCTGTAGAAGCTCCGCTGCCCTGATCTGATTGGTTGTATGTCACGAGTAACAGTCAATCACCGAAAGCTATTTCGCATTTGCAGAAAGGAGTATCTCAGGTGAAATAACATAGCTGTGCTTGGATGGAGAGTTAGTAGACATTGCCTAAGTTGAAATACAGACAAGCTGAATATTCGTCATTAATTGGGCCCAAATATCCGAAGTCCACAAATTGCTATTCGGACAAGCCCCAGCAGAGACACAACCTGCAGGAACTGAACAAGAAGCACAGCCTTCTCCGTAAATCAGGAAATTAGCTGTGTTCACAGTGGCACACGATATGCTAACAGCTAGCAGCCAACGTAGGAGGCCGCCACAGATGACTAGGGATGATAACTGATAAGAAATTATCGATGTCAATGCCATTATTGATGCCACTTATCGATTCGATTCCTTATTGATTCTCTTATCAATGCAGCATCACAGTGATTACATTCAGCCTTTTCCTCGTTTCTACTGAAAAAGTGAAGCCATGCCTGCGATTGCTTCTTCCGCTCCATGGATTGTTCCCGCTGTGGGCTCTAATCTCACGACAACTGCATCCACGCAACTGAATACGGCACGTCTCGCGAGGCTTCTTCTTCATTGGTTTTATGACGGTTGGCATCCATCACTTTGGTGCATTACCGCCCCATTCTCGCAACGAGGCTAGTGACAGAGTTCAGTTTGGAGAGACAGAACATTTTTTATTTATTATTTTTTAAAAGAATGACATACGGGCAGCAGTGAATGTCCATAGGTCTGTATTTGCCCACCAGCTCTCTGGGTCCAACGTTTTAATGTATTTTAATGCACAGTCGTGCGTGGAAGCTAGCCATATCATGCTAGCTCTGAGATGGAAATGAGGGTAACCTTGTCATAAATGGCCAATTCACTGCTATGACATGCACTTAATATATATATCATATAATGTGTATATGCATCATATAATGTGTATATGCATAAATTCTGTCATAGTGAGCCTTATCAAGGAAGAAGCCTACTAATAAATGACTTTATCCCTGTTCACATGTTGTTATTATATAACATTAAATGGATATCGGTTCCAAATATTGGTAATCAGCCTTTCCTGATAGCCAGAAACTGATCTTGACATCAACCCAAAAAAAAAAGATACTGGTCAATGCCTTATATCTATTATCAGTGGTTTTGATATTATAGCTCAATATTACCCCTTGCATCCTGTGTTTTTCAGGATGCAAACATTTTTCTGGTTTCTCTTTCACTCCAAGCTTTCAATCTCTATAACCACCCACTGCAGGGGAAGGGCGAGTGTGTGTGGAATGTGAGGGAGAGAAAGAAAGAAGAGAGACAGACAGGAAGAGTCAAATTTGTCTCTTCCAGAAACAAATGAACAGAGAGCTAAATATACTCCCAGTGACAAATGACCTCTGCAGTGAATTATGCACTCATGACAAAACTCATCACACTATTTCTTCTCTTCAACCTGTTTAAATAAAGATTTTCTACTTCTGTCCCCACATGTATTCTTCGTCACTGGAGTTGAGACACTGCTTTGGTTAAGTAAGTCTTACAGAAGATGTTATTGTCCAGTTAAACCCAGTTAAAATCTAGCAATAAGAGCAGAAGTATTTGTAATCAAACATGTAACTGTATCAAACAACAAACCATAAAAAGAAGCTTGAGTATATTTTTATATTTGAAAGAATGACAGGGAGCCAGAGAGTACGACCACATCTGCTATGCTTGCATTGGGCTCCATTCCTTTTTTTCCCCCTCAATCTCACCTATGACATTTGAAGCATTTAACATGTTTATTAATATGTTGGGAGTACTTTCAAGCTGGTTCGACCCTGGTATGAATCTTCCACCTAATTTGGTATCAACCTATCACTGCTAAAGATAACAATGGGGACATCATCACATCATTGCTTTAAAAACCATAGCTTGCTAAAAATCGAGCAACAGCTTGTAAAAAACGAAAGGACTGTTAAAGGCTAGAAGTTCAGGAGCAGGGTTCAAGCTGTTTATTAAGGCATGGATAGGAAGAGAAATGGAGTAGGAGTTATCTTGAAAGAGCAGTTTGTTAGGAATATTCTGGAGGTAAAAATAGTGTCAGATAGGATGACGATGTTAGTGGTTATGCCCCACAGGTAGGATGTGAGCCAGAAGAGAAGGAGGAATTCTGGAGGTAGTTTGATGAAATGATGCAGAGTATTACCAGAGGTAAGAGAGTGGTAATTGGTGCAGCCTTTAATGGACATGCTGGTGCAGGAAATTGAGGTGACAAGAAAGTGGTGGACAGGTTAAGCATCCAGGATAGGAATGCAGAAGGACGGATGGTGGAAGACTTTGCAAAAAAGATCGAAATGGCTGTAGTGGATACTTTCGTCCAGAAGAGAGAGTATACCCATGGAGGTATAGCCTAGCCGCGCTAGACAACCCACGGCAACGAATTTAATTCTCTGCCAGGGTGGGTCTAGTTACCCTCCATAAGGCTCGAGGCTGGATTCTCCTAAAACTGGCCGGACGAATCACCATGAAGTGTAGAGTCAGAAGGCGGGCGTAACTAAGTGACGACAGAGGCGCGGCGATTCTGACAGAAACAACCGGCGCACAGTAAACAGTTATCTTTCGACTCAGCTTTGGCCACAGCCCTTAAAGATTTGAAGCTAAAATTCAACTTGAAAGATAAACAAAGGACGGCACTGAAGTGTTTCATTGAGAAGAAAGACGTATTTGGACTTCTGCCGACGGGATATGGCAAATCCTTAATATACCAGTTGGCTCCACTGGTTGGGAAGCTAATGGGACTTAGCCACAATCCGCCGGTGCTCTAGGACCTACGTCAGCTTATTCGTTGCGCTGATTGGTTGTATACCTACCCAATTGCTGCAGAGTGATTTGATAGACAACCTTTTAGCCCGCCTCCCTCCCTGTCGAGCGGCCCTAGACCCTTGTGCCTTCAGAAACATGGGTCTAGCGCGGCTAGGCTAGTGGAGGTATGGAAGTGACTAGGAGTGGTGGCAGGTAGAGTTTCTGACTGGGTTGTTCAGCAAGATCTTAGAAACGAGAAGATGCTTGAGGAATGAAGAAGTGTACTAGTGCCAATTCTAAAGAACAAGTGAGATGTGATGAGTTGTGGCAACTACAGAGGTATGAAGTTGATGAGACACACAATGAAGTCATGGCAAAGAGTAGTGGAAGGTGGACTAAGGATAGAAGCTCACTTCTATCCTTAGTCCATTTATGAGCAGCAGCATTTCATGCCAAGAAAAAGTACTACAGATGTAGTATTTGCTTTGAGGATGTAAATAGAGAAGTACAGAGAAGGTCAGAAGGAGCTGCATTGTGTCTTTGTAGATCTAGAGAAAGCAGATGACAGGATGCTCAGAGAGGAACTGTGGCATTACATGAGGAAGTCTGGAGTGGCAGACAAGTATGTCAGAGGGGTGCAGAACATGTATGAGGACTGTAAGACAGTGGTGAGGTGTGCTGTAGGTGTGACAGAGGAGTGCAAGGTGAAGGTGGGACTACATCAGGGATCAGTTCTGAGCCCCTTCTTGTTCACTATGGTAATGGACAGGCTGACCCAAGTGGAAGGGGGAGGCTACAGGGAGCAGAGCAAAAGAAGGAGTCCAGAGAAATGGAGAGTGTGGAAAAGAGGTAAAGAAGCATGTGCAAGCAGGTTGGAAGGGGTGGAGAAAAATGTCAGGTGTGATATGTTATATAAAGAGTCTTAGCACGAATGAAAGGAAAGGTGTAGAATACAGCCAGAGATATTGCACGGTTTAGAGACAGTGACACTGAGGAAAAGACAGGAGGCAGAGCTGGAGGTAGCAGAGATTAAAATGTTGAGGTTCTCTTTGGGAGTTAACAGGATGGATAGAATCAAGAATGAGTACATCAGAGGGACAGCGCATGCTAGATGATTTGGAGATAAAGCCAGATAGGCCATACTGAGATGGTTTGGACATGTACAGAGGAGGGATAGTGAATATATTGGTAGAGGGATGCTGAGTGTTGAACTGCCAAGCAGGCGACCTAGAGGAAGACCAAAGAGGAGGTTGATGGATGTAGTGAAAGAGGACATGAAGTTGGTTGGTGTGAGAGAAAAGCATGCAGAGGATAGGGTTAAACTGAAGCAAATGACTCACTGTGGCAACCCATGAAGGGAAAAGCTGAAAGGAAAATATGTTTTGTTGCATGCTCCCCAGAGCATGAACTGACATCACAAATCAATCAACATACCTTAAATGACAATATGACAACTCTGACCATTTGTTTTTCGCGTCTCTCTTGCTTGACATACATTGTAGTGATGATTGTAACTTAAAGCACTATATTCAAGCCTCTCTGACCTTACCAAGAGCCTGCAGCCATTATGAAGTCATCCTTCAATTAATATCAAGTACAGGGTTAGGTAATGATGCCAAAGAACCATATGTCAATGACTTGCAATTGTTTGTAGCACACAGCTGTCAGGCTTCTTGTACTGCTGTTTCTCACTCATTACTGGAGTTTCCAGCTGTCTAAACCAATAAATACAAACATAGCAAAACAGACAGACACTTGCAGTTAACCAATATGTTGTTATTGTTTGTTGTATTATTATTTTTGTCACGGACAATATCAACACTGATCATTTGTAATCAACAAGACCATTAAAATTCTTTCTGTATATTTATGTTTTATACATGTTTAATTAAAATAATCTTTTTAAACATTTATCCTTCAATGTTGAAGCCTATTTTTATGAGGCCTTACTGAGCAGACAGTGCTGTGGGTGGGTTTTGTTGAGACCATAGACTACATATAGAAAGTGACAACTGCATCAGAGCCAAAACAATGTATTTTAAAATTGACTTATTTAATCGAGAATCTATTCGAAAGAAATTCGTCAAAGATCAACAAAATGGAAACATAATTATTACTGTCATAATATACATTGTGGTGCAGCATACAGTATCCTGTGTAACAGCTTTGCACTTTATTAACATATGCTCTTGGACAAATTGCTTGCTTTTGTTCTGCAAAATGGGCATAAAATGACAAAGACAAGCATGTTCCAATACATCACGGTATGCCTTTCAGGGAATGCCAACATATAATTAATGGAACACCATATCGAGCATATGTCTTGTCACATTTGTCGCCTTGCTGTGTTCCCCTACATCTTCAATCAGTACGCTTCATGCATAACTTAAATAATCAAGACGTTTCTTTTCTTGATTCCAGATCCATCTAGTTGTATGTCGTAACTAATGGTGATACAAGAGTGTATGTGTTTGTGTGTTTATGTGTGAATGTGTGTGCTGCTGTGCTGTGATGGAGTATGTGTCCTGCAGTCCTGTCTGCCCCTAAATAGTCCTACTGTCTGGGAAGCAGAACCACAGCAGAAAACGGGGAAAGAGAGTAAGAACGCAGCAGTAAAGGAAGCAGGGAGACTTACAGAAATGCACCTGTAGCACGCACCGAGTCTGTTTGGATATCAAAGAAGCTAGTTATGGTCTCTACACCTGTGTTCATGAACAGTAGACCCTGTTTGCACACAGGTGTGACCCTGGAAGCTTCTTCTCTTCTCACACCATTAAGCACCATTCACTGCACTTCAGAAGACAGCCAACAAGAGACACAGTCTCAGAAAGGCCACGGTACCAGCCATGTCACACTCAAGGCTTTCATACTGAAGCTAAGATTTTGTGCCGATGTGTGAAAATCTAAAATGGGACAGTCAAATTTGTACTCATGGGAACAGAGACAGGGGCACTGAGTGATACTAGTGATTCACTTATCATGCTCAGGTGCTAAAATTTCAGAAATAACAGCCTAGTTGAACAAGGTATGTTACAGCATACAGTTACATCATGCTTGTTGCTATGTAACATCAAGTATGACAACTGCTTGTAATCTGACTTATACAGAATTGCAGTTTGTTAATGTAAAAGTTACAAATGAGTCAGCAGTTTTAAACCATTGGATTCCAGAAAATAAAGCATGTGGGTGCAGACAACTTGGCTGATAATCTTAGAGATCACTGTAGAGGTTCTCCACCCAAATTCCACAAATTCCCTGCAGGACACTGAAGTGAAAAGAATGCTGAGAAAAACTGCCAAACTTAAATACCAAAACCATGTTGGAAAACTTTAATATAAGTTGGATTGTAGCTTGTTTTTAAGACATCAATTATTTTAGTATATTACAACTTTCAGCTACAATAATCAGGCTTTTTTATGGTCAGTTAGTTATCAGGAAAACCAATAACTAATATCTGGAATAGATATGTATTTGTAGTGTAAATGAAAATCTTGGTGTCAAATTTAACAAACTCCAATTTGGCTGAAATGTTTTTGTTTATTTAAGTTTTACATATGTTTAAATAAAAGCCATTTTTTTCAGCATTTACCTGTCAGCATTGATGGGCTATTACTCTTTATGTTTAACAAGTCATGTAGTGCTAAAGGTGGGACATTGTTGTGAGTGCAGATAGACAGAGATGGCTGCATCAGACACAAAGAAGCACATTTTAAAATAAAATTTGAGATTTAAATTTGAAAAACAGGCTGCACAAGGGCTCGGTTGTTAGCACTGTCACCTTGCAGCTAGATGATCCCTAGTTTGCATCTGTGCCTGATTTTTCTGCATGGAGTTTGCATGTTCTCCCTGTGCATGTGTGGGTTTTCTCCAGGTACTCTGGCTTCCCACAGTCCAAAAACTGGTTAATTGGTGATTCCAAATTGTCTGTAGGTGTAAATGTGAGTGTAGTTGTTTGTCTCTCTGTGTAGCCCTGTGATAGACTGGTGACCAGCTCAGGGTGTCCTCTGCTTGACCTATCCTTAGTAAGCTGGCATACAGTTCAGCCTCCGCGACCCTAATGAGGATTAAGCAATCTATAGATAATGTATGGATGGATAGAATTTTAAAAACAAACAAACAAAACAATAGTGTAGATAGGCTGAAATATTGGTTCTGTTATTAAGCCACACCAGAAATCGGTTTACCCATGGTTACAGTGTATTTTCCAGAGATGTGAGAATATGATAATGTTGCTCTGTAGAAGTCAGACCAATCACTGTTTATACAGATTATCCAAACCCCTTTAATTGGAGACTGTGTGCACAACTGCAGGAAAGTGTTCCAAAAGTGGGTATGTAAACTGTTGTGAATATTAAAAAGGGACTTTAGGATAATAATTTAACCTATATTTTCCTCTTCATAATAATTTTTACAAACCTCAAGCCTGCTTTAGGAGGGTCCACTACAGCATGCATGACTGATGAATCATCATGTAACTGATGGGGTTTCCATGCTAATAGAAACAATAAGAGAGAGAAAGAGATTCTTGGGAGTCAAAATAGGAACAGTAACGCAAGGTAAGTTAATTTAAGTTTGGACTAAAAGTGACAGTATGACAAAAGAGTCAGAGTTGTACATTAGGGAGGACATGTTACAGATTCTAACAGTGAAACTCTGTACCTTACTCTTGTGTAAATAGAAAAATTAATCCCAAGTATGAACCATCTAGTAGGTTTTTTTTTCAATGTGTGACATTAACTTAGTTGGCTACAACATCAGCTGTCTCTCTTGTGTATCCCATTCTGCTATCCTGACCTTAGCTCCTAGACCATCCCCAAAAGTGCATATCTTGACCTCATCAAACTCCTTTATCCTCACTAAAACTCTGAAGCTAACTGCCCACAGACTGAAATGGATTTAAAGGAGCGCTACAACAATAGTTCATGTAAGAGCTTCCAACTATTTTTGTGTGCTTTTAAATCTCCTCTGTCTGTTATTGCCTCCCACCTTGACACCTACAACTTAAGAGGTAACAGGTGGGCTGCTACCGTGTTGTCTCATCTTGATGACACACACAAATTCTCTTGTTTGAATCTGTGGCTATGGAGATTATCATCATCATCATTTGTCATTTTAATCATCTTAGAGGAAGCTCCTTAGAGGTCAGCAATTTCCATAGTCTGGACAGACAAGATATATGGTTTGAAAGAGGAGTGAAAGAAACCATCTATGGTAAGCTGGAGCAACCATCTCTAAACAGGAGGTCTATGATACCATTCATCACATATTTATAATGCAGTCCTGACCTCCTTCCCCAGACAGTTTCACAACCATTCACACCTTGAAGCATGTAGGTCTTGGGTTGTTAATGATCTCCGAGCCATTTGGTGGTGAAAACAAATACCTTGAACTTCCTACCAGTCAGTTCAAACTGAGGCAGCCCTAGATGACCGTACCTATTCAGGTACCAAAGAGATAAGTCCAGTTGCGTTCTACTGAAACACTTGTCTCTAGCAAGACACAATCAGCATCTCTGGCTTATCCCACTAGTATGCTTAAGAAAAATCCCAAGCTAATTCACATTACGGATAAAGTAAGCCTACTGATCTTTAGCCTTGTGATAGACTAGCGACCTTTCCAGAGCGTCCCCTGCCATTATCCTAAGTCAGATGGGATAGACTCCAGCCCCCCTGCGACCCTAATGAGGATTAAGAGGTATATATATATAATGGATGGATGGATGGATGCTGATCTTTGTTGGTACATCCAATCACTGTTGACCACTGCTATTAAATTCCAGACTTCGACAATAACAAGGCCAGTTCATGGGCTGCATGTCTGGGTGTCTGCAAGAGTCTGTGCGGCATATATTCCATCATCTGTCCAAAAGCTTGAGGATTATCTAGACAGAAGTTGTGCAGATTGCACATGTAAAGTATAATGTCGTATATTGGAGAGCAATTGCAACTGGTCAAGTTCATTGGGAGTTAATTCATCTTTTCATTTGTCAGAAGAAGATAATGGTATAATGGTGTGATAATGGCTCTTACATCCAACACCTATGTCTGTTTTTTGGCACGCTTGTTATTACTGCAGGCTCATTTTCAGATTTATAAATCAAATTCTAAATAATATACTTTCCTGTATCACTTCCTTAATGACAGGCATCAACATGCACATCACACCCATTATTGTAGTGGTGGTTGATTCTAACTGTACCATGTGATTTAACATAGTTTGGCTTCACACATCCTCATGCAGCTAAGTCATATAAATCCAGTTGCGTTTGATGGACACATGGTCACGTGGGCAACTATATCATCAGTGTAATGCTGTGTGCCGAGATTAGGAGGCTGCTGGGTGGCTGCGTGTGGACGTGTGAAGCCAAACTAGGTAAAAACCACATGGTACACCACTACAATAATGGATATGATGCCTTTTACATAAGCAAAGAACATGTGATGTGCATCCTAACCTCAGCACACAGCATCACACTGATGATACATTGGTCCATGTGAGTAAACTCTCATTTCCCAACAAGCTACAAATATGACTCATTACTCAGCAAACTACAATGGTCTTGAATTATGAATAACATGGACTCACTACTTTTTACGCTGTGAGCCATTTTGAGCTACCATCCCACCAAATCCTCTCCAAGCAGCCTGGAACCATCTAGAAGCTGGGAAATATTACACGGAATTGTTAATGCGCCAGAAAGGCTTGATTTGTGCTACAGGACGATTCAAACATGGCCTCTATCTCCTCTTGTTATCCTGCTCTTTCTGTGCGTTTACTTCTCTGTTCAGCTCATGTAGTAACAGAATGGGCGATATAAACAGCCTTCACGTGTAACACCGCAATAAGAATAAAAAAAATGAATGTAAAATATAGGATTTCGCCCTTTCTGTGGCAAAAAAAAATGAAGATTTTGTCGACGTAAACAGCCTATTGTGCCATTTTTAAAGCGTACTCAGGCTGGGTTTGTACACAGGGGATTCCACCGCACAGACAACAAACACTACATATAGCACACACACACACACACCCTCCTTACGTACTAACACACATTGTACCTGCCACGCACACACACGCACAGCATCAGTGATGTAGTAGTAAATAATAAAAGCGCACTAAAACCCCTCCTCTTAAGACGCTGCTTTCCATCACTTCCATCAGTTTGCCATCACTTACCGACCTATTTACCTTCTAAAGACTCACGGCAGCTTGAATAAAGGTGATAAAAGGCAACAATCCAAAAATAAAAAGGGTGACTTAACCTCCATCACCTCCCCAGAAGAGCAGGAAAGCAGACAACAGGCCAGCTGGCGCCTCCTGCCATCTGCTCCTTTGTGGATGGGAGCTAATAAAGACAGGTGAACGGAGGGAGGAGATAAACAGGCCCGTACCCGCTGATGTTTGCCAATGGAGGTCCGGGACAGGCTCGGGTCTCGGTGTAAATCCTCCTCTGTATGGGAGTGTGGCCGGGCTCCGTCAGTCCCCGCAGGGCCTGGGAAGTGTGGCGAACAGGAGTGAAGCAGAAGAAGAAGGAGAAGAAGAGGAGGAAGCGCAGAGCATCAGGAGCGGTCGCATCGCCTCTCTCCCGTTCACGTTACACCGTGGACTCAGACACGTTCATTCCTCTCGGATACAACAGCAGACAGACTGATGTCACGCCTGCATCACTCTCTCTCTCTCTCTCTCTCTCTCCCCCTCTCTCTCTCTCTCGGCTCGCCAAAAAAAATCTTGTCACACGAATATTGTGTTGCCTTTAAAGGATCCTGGTAAATTCTCCATTCCCCTGTGATGCATTCAAGAACCTATCCAATTGGTCCAATTAGAGCTACGTCTAATGCGCCACCAGATTTTTGTAATTCTATTGTTTGTTTGTTTAATTTTAGAAATCAACTACTGATGATAAAAATTAACCCTTGTGTTGTCCTTACCAAAAAATGTTGTTGCCTTGTCTGAAAAAAGTCCAAAAATTCTGAAAAAAATCCCCAAATTTATATATATATATATATATATATATATATATATATATATATATATATATAAAAGCAAAATCTTCAGGAAGAAAATTCGTAAAAAGTTTCCCTCAGAAGTTTTTTTTTGAATAAAAAAATCCCCAAATTTGACAGCGAAATTCACTGGATTTTGGTAGATTTTTTTCTGACTGTTCTTAAACATTTTTTAATTAGTTTTTTTTTCACCAAAACATGTTCAAAAATTTCCAAAATTTTTTTTTAGAAAATGTGGAAGTTTTCACTGTGAAAATATGTATTTTTTCCCACATTTTAAAAACTTTAAAGTGAGTCAATTTGACCCGAAGGATGACAGGAGGGTTAATATAGATGTACCCACAAACTAGTGACTGCAGACGCACACTACCAGTCAAAATTTTGGACGCACAATCTCATTCAATGCTTTTTATTTATTTGTACTATTTTCTAAATTGCAGATTAATACTGAAGAATAACATTTTTTGGTTTACAACACAATTCAGTATGTATTTTATAGCTTTGGTGTCTTCAGTATTCATCTACAACGTATGAAGTAATAAAATAAAAGCCATTGAATGAGAAGATGTGTCCAAAGTTTTGACTGGTGATGTATATTAGCATTGCTACTATTAATGTCTATTACTATAGGGCACTGTCCCTGTCAATCAACCAAACAAAAATACTTTCTGCTGAGCACAGGAGTGTGTTGTGCATGTGTATCTAAGGACCTAAATATGTAACTCAGCTCAACTTTATTATTTGTCCCTTGAAGGGTGATTTGTTTAGCAGCAGTTTACACCAGTAAGCAAACAATAAAAAGAAATTAAAAAAGTAAAAACCACATAAAACAGTAAAGGTGCAGTAAAAACAGTAAAAGCTCAATAAAAACCATGAATATTAAATAAATGAAGACAATAAGTATCACACGAAACATAAGATTGACATGGACATTAGCACGCCCACATGTGTACCGTGTATAATAGTTTGTTTTGAGTTTTGGTTTGATCCCTTAAATATTCCAATAACATCGAAGGAAAAGCATATTTTGTATATAATAACCATGAAATAGTGAATTCAATCATTTGGAATATTCTGATTAGTGATTGGAGCGCAGAGGTGGTGTAAGGCTGAACAGTGTGGGGTGTTATCTGATCACTAGGTCTTGGCATCACCTGACAGAAGGGAATTTTCAGGTGTTTCAGCTCATGGGTTTATTGTGCCTGTGTATTTAATGAGCTCAGTTCCAGAATGTTCTTTTTAAAGTGGTAAAAATCAGTGGGTATGGACCAAATTCTACAGGGTGTCCGGGCACGTAGGAACTCTCATTAACTATATATTTTTTGCCTCCGCAGATTAAATATGGCTTTGTCAAAAGAAGAAAGAGTTGAACTGGACTTCACAGTGGACATGAAGAATGGACATAATAAATAGAGAAGAGATAATTTTACTGTCTGTTCCAAGTAAAATTCAGAAATTCGTCTTTTGTTATGGCTGGAAGACAGCATTTAAAACACTTAAACATTGAAGCCACCCTCACAGATTAAAAACACAGTACAATAAATAAAAACAAGTAAAGCACATAAATTAACTCAAAACAAGAAAGGAAAATGAAAGATAGATGAATTTAATGCATGTCATCCAAGGAGGATGGCTTGTCCACGAAGGTGCTTAAAAAGTTTAAAGAAACGGGCGGTGTCATGGACAAACCCCATTCTGGATGACCAAATGTCTCAGCTGAAACTAAAGAATTGGTCATGGCTAAAATTCATTCTAGCCCCCCAAAAAAATCCCTTCCCTAACCCTAACCTTGACCCTATTTTTGATATGTCCATCCTTCACATCCACTGAGAGGTACCAGTTCAACTCGTTTTTCTTTTGACAAAGCCTTATTTAATCTGTGGCAGCAAAAAAAAAAAAGAAAAGAAAAAAGTTTTCCTATGTGTCCAGACTTTATGGACACCCTGTGTATTGTTAGACGTTTAATTTGGGCCTCCCTTGTTGGGATGCTTGTCCCCTCTAGTGCTTGCGACCATAGCAACAAAAAGACTTTTGGTCCGGAAAACACTTGTAAAAGAGTCACAGGAATGAAAACAAGAATCGATCATTTATCTTCCCAGAATTCCTCTGAGAAGTTGGGTGGAAACCCCCACCTATAGGAACCTGGGCGGAACAACACCTGAGCACATTGCTTCCATTCTCCCTCTTCCTAAAGAACTGAGGATTTTAACCACAACACGTGTGAAATTAATTGCTGTGATTGTTTCATCTCCCTACTGGAATGTTTGGTTTCTTAATATTTAAAAAAAATGCTTGATGATAAACACACATGACACAAATGTGATCATACATTTTGAGGGCGTCACAGTGGACCCCACACTTGACTACCTTAGAGACTAGATTAGATTACTCTGTTGAATATTTTTGTCCAAATTCTAATTGGTTCTAAATGCATAAACTACTCTTCATTATTCTTATTTCAGGGCGAATCTGTCACTCTTTATTTCTTCAGTTGCTTGCGACTGTTTTTTAATTCAGGTAGCCAGCAGGTCCATCATCTTAGTTTTGATTTCAACTCTACAACTCAGGATTTTTTTTTTTTTTTAAACAGCAACAAAAAAACAAAAACATCCAGTGAATGTTTTCATCTATATTTCATCCAGTTTTCATCCTGGCAATGACCTATTATAAACAAAGCTCGTTAATTTACTTTTACACAAGCCAATTGCTCTGTGATATGAAGCCTTTGCTATGTCAATAAATAAGGATCAACACACACTGTTGGCTAGCCTAGCCGCGCTAGACAACCCACTGCAACGAATTTAATTCTCTGCCAGGGTGGGTCTAGTTACCCTCCATAAGGCTCGAGGCTGGATTCTCCTAAAACTGGCCGGACGAATCACCATGAAGTGTAGAGTCAGAAGGCGAGCGTAACGAAGTGACGACAGAGGCGCAACGATTCTGACAGAAACAACCGGAAACAACTAGACTAGCCGAGCTAGACTACACACGGCAACGAATTTAATTCTCTGCCAGGGTCGACAACAAAAACGACAACAGTCGTTGAGCTCCATTAGCACCGACTCTGAATAATCTTTCTGTTAACATGTCTGTAATATACTTGAGCTTCACCCATTGACTGTATAAATAAGGCTTCACCGAACTCCCGCATCCTCTGATTTCCGGCACTCTAGGAGCCTATTCGTTGCGTGATTGGTTGTATACCTACCCAATTGCTGCAGAGTGATTTGATAGACAACCTTTTAGCCCGCCTCCCTCCCTGTCGAGCATGCCTAGACCCTTGTGCCTTCAGAAACATGGGTCTAGCGCGGCTAGGCTAACTGTTGGCTACAAGAACGGTCTTTATTTTATTTACAAAAAATTAAGAGGATCACTTTAAAACACCCAGGCACCCGCAGACTTGTGCGTAGAACTTTAGGTAAACTGACGTTGAAACTGACATTTGAATATGCTACACAAGTAAAAGTAATGGAACTTGACTAAAATACATTAGAAATAGATTTTTACTGTATCCTATACTCTCATAACATTCTGTTTATTGTAAATATCACCAACTTGCACCTTAGTGTAATGATCAACAAGTTTATCTATCTATCTATCTATCTATCTATCTATCTATCTATCTATCTATCTATCTATCTATATATCTATCTATCTATCTATCTATCTATCTCAGTCCTCATGACATTTGTGTGTAGAATCAGAAATATTGTAAAACTCTGTCGTACACTCACAATCTGACCTTTGCATACAATGTACAATGGATTTTTCCAAATGTGACATGCTTATATGTCAAGCACTAAAACGTATGGACCGACCTCATACAATGAAAGCCACCAGCCTCTGTACTATTTGAACCTCCATTTCTCTGGCGCCTTCTGGTGGTCATAGTTTGGTCTTTCACAAACAAAACTTTTCCCTTCGGAATTATTTGAAAGAGGCTGCAAACCTTAACTTAATTTTTGAGAATATTTGAACACACTACTTTTCTCTGCACTTTGGTATTGTATTTTAGGTTCGCAAGGGTTCATACGAATTGTGAATATGTGCACAACTGATATTTGGCATCGGGCCTCTGATTTCACTCCCTGCAAGGAGACACTGGGCTTCTTACAACATCGCCACACAATCATCCACCTAATCTAAGCAAGGCTGGGTTGTGGTCTCAGATCTATTTACCACATGACAAATAAAATGTATTTTGCTTCAGAAATGCTTTGTTTTAAGGTGGCCAATATAGGCAACATTTTTCAGAATATCAGGCCAAATATTATCAAACAGTCGTCCAGCAGGCATTCATGGCGTCGCATTAGTATGACACAAATAGTTGAGAAATAAATGAGAAAAAAGAGCTCGAAAAACAAGTACAGGCTCTTCTCTCAACACCACAGAGCTAGCCAATCGCTGTGTGAAGTCAGCGTGAACGGCAAACCATTTACTCGCTCTATCAGGATGAGGGGTTTCAACAATGTCCCTCTTTAAATTCTGCGTCATCACTCCCTGCAAGGAGATACCAAGCCTGAAATGCTTTCACTCACTCCCACATATGCACAGGGAGAACATGCAAACTCCAGAAAGATCCCCAGGATGCGAACCGTGGATCTTCTGGCTGGCAAGGCTAAAGATGCAAACCACCAAGCCCCTGAGAGGCCCTAAGAGATGGAAATTCAAAATGTTAATATTTTTTAAAAAGGACATTTTCAAAAAATATTTTGAATTAACTGGATAAACTATACAAACAAAACTCACAAAAACTTTGCTTTTGCTTACTTGGCAGCCTCATTTTCTCACCTCTTTTTGCTCTCTCTTTTTGCCCGCGGTGTGACCAGGAGGCCAGGCCACCTGTTTACCATTACCTGCTTTTACCCTGAAAACCCAGTTAAGACCTCCACTCACAGCCATGTCGCAAACTCTGTTGTGAAAACAGTCTAGTTCAAGCCCATCTGCAAACTCCTGTTTGCTTTACTTGTCTCCCTCCTGAAATAGTTGCTGGATTCCCTCACTGCCAGACCCTCCTCCTGGTTGTCTAGCTTCTGGTGATGACCACCAGAAAGTGATCATCATGTTCTGTCACGTTTTGCTTTCTCCACGCAGAAAGTAAAGTCAGAGACCACATATGGCTGCCACAGCATTATTTTGCTTAGTTAACTGAGTGACAAAAATTAAGGGTGATTGAAACAGCCTTTGACTAGTGTTCAGAAAATCTTATGTTCATGTAGACACACATGTTTTCAAAGACAGAAAGCACATTAGCATTATGCAGCCTCTCACCTGAGAATGACAACATAAACTCAACATCATAATGATTATCACTAGACTCCAAACACCACATACCTGTCACAAAAATCACTTTCATAGAACACTTTTGCCCCTGCCCTTATCCAGGGTGTTCTCTATCTTATGTATATTCAATTAAAAATCAGCCGTTTAAAGGTAGAATATTTACCACATCAACAATGTGTAGACTGAATTTTTGATTCATTTAATGCTATCTTCATTGTAAATTCTGCTTTTCTTAAAAAAATAAGGACATATAAATTAAAAAATTAATTTCACTTTTCATTTATCATCATTTAGGATCTTTATTCTGGGTATGTTATGAATTGTGTTTTCATTCCGAGTGACTGGTGTTTTATGATGAGACGCTGATTGTTTGACCCCTTCTTCTACACGCGACTGTGATTGACAACTTCTAACCTGAATGAACCACAAGCTACCGTATTGTTCAGAGAAACTCACACGTTCGGGTAGTCCAGTCAGAGATGGCATTTTGCTGGTTGCGCATCAAGTTACCCAAGGTTCAACGTGCGTAATTGCGCATGTGGTTTTCTGCACTGCAGCTGGTTGGCAGACGTATCCGTATTTTATAGCAGTGATGGAGAATCGATTTTCAAATACAGTACAGATAGTATGAAAAACAGCCTCTTTTCTCATAATGCCTGAAGGTCCCCTGACCCTCTCTTCAAAATTTACAATTCCAAATTCACTTTAATATGATGCTGTGCGGCTGCACAGTGGGGTAGTGGTTAGCGCTTTTCCCTTGCAGCAAGAAGATCCCCGGTTCAAATCCCGACCTGGGCCTGGGATCTTTCTGCATGGAGTTTGCATGTTCTCCCTGTGCATGCGTGGGTTTTCTCCGGGTACTCCGGCTTCCTCCCACAGTCCAAAAATATGCTAAGGTTAATTGGCTACTCTAAATTGCCCGTAGGTGTGAATGTGAGTGTGATTGTTTGTCTGTATATAGCCCTGCGACAGACTGGCGACCTGTCCTGGGTGTCCCCTGCCTTCGGCCGAGTCAGCTCCAGCACCCCCCCCCCCCCCCCCCGCGACCCCAGTGAGGATAAAGCGGTGTATAGAGAATGGATGGATGGAAGATGCTGCATGCAGTACGCGGCAGAAGTCGCTAATCGATTTAATTGTGGTGAGTTGAGAAAAAAAAGATGTGCTTTTTCAATATTGCTGCATGTGAATGTATGTAAATATTTATAGGAGTTGAGGTGAAGGATGTGGATGCTACTTCAGTAAGAAAAATGAGGAGGCTATCATTTGATTTAGTGCTATTACACTTGGTAAAATGATCTATTTCGGTATTATGATTCATGCAGAGGAGCATATACACGGAGCTCTGCAACATCACAAACCAACTTTCTGTTATTTTGGTTATTTTACTTTCTCGTCATCGATTATCTACAGTTGTTTTAACATACCGTACAACATGTTGATGTTTAGTTTAGTCTTTATTTAAGGGACAATGTACAGAAACATTGAGCTCACATGAGTCAGAGATGTGCTGCACCAGATTATAGCTTAGTAGCTAGTTTCCATCTGCACGTATCAGCACACAAAGTCAATTAAGGTCCTTAATCATACATAAATTTAAATTCTACCTGTTACTCAGGTAGATTTACATAATAATAATAATTTGTGCCTCAACCGCAACATTTTAACTTGCATGGCAAAAGCCATGGAAAGTGAACATGCACCGAGCTCCTACAGAAGACCGCCAACAGGCGGCGGTAGAGCAGCAAAGTCGAAGTCGAAGAAGAAGCGTATGATGACGCACTTAGAAAGCGCCAGAGAATGTAGCTCTCGAGCTAGCCACATTAGCTTTCGATTTGGAAGGAGGTTTCTGAAAACTTCACACCTCGTGTCGGCGGATTTCTTTTATTTTTTTAGATGGTGCACCAGCCCTCCCGGTGCCCAACAGTTGTTTGGTTTCGTCTCAACCGGCAGTCGTTATGGCGGAGGACGATGAATTCTCACCAAACCTTATGACAGAGGAGATGAAACACAGCAGTGGCGACTTTGTGGCTCCTGATGGGTTATGCTGGATGTCAGTTCTGTCCTGTCTGCTGCTGGCTTGTTCTTATGTTGGCAGTTTATACGTGTGGAGGAGTGACCTGCCGAGGTGAGCCAAAAACAACTACAAACAGCTTCGCTGAGTATTAGGACTTTTTTCTTTCTTTTACTGTCAAACAAGGTAACTCTCTCTTCACTCCTACATCATTTGCAGATCTACAGATTTGTTGCTGTGCACTCAGTGGGCTTTTAAAGTCATAAGTAGCATGTCTGTTATAAAACAGAAAGCAGACACAGCGTTTTCGAGGCTGTGCTCCTTAAATAATATTTGACAGTTAGACTAACAGCACCACAGCGTGGCCATTGATGAGGCACTAACAGTTCAGACTCCTAAACTGGTGCTGGTAACTAGGCTGGACAGGAGGACAACAAGACTAGTATTTGATCAGTGATTTAAAAAAAAAAAACACTTAAATATTTTTTGCTTCATTCAAATGGCACAATGCCACAGATGACAATAAAATAAAAAATTCAAGAATCGGCTCTTGGCATGTTAGTGAAGATCATATCCAGGAGCTTCACTATCCATAACGTTACCCTTTGCTGTTTAAGAATGGCAAACAACTTGAGTTGGACTTGTCCGACAATTTGATTGTGTCCCTCAAAATATCAGCCAGTTTCCTCAACATTTTAAGTCAAAATTGACAACCTCATTAACTCTGTCACAAATGTGTCACACTATGTGATTGAAATGGTGGATACACTTGTTGACTTAGGATTTCAGGTCCATGACCCCACTTTTGCTCTGTCCATTATCATTTCCAGTAGAGTACACATTTGATCGTTTCATGATTGCACTCTAATAATGTGCCACTGCCTTAACAGAGTGCTTTTCAATTTGTAATCCCCATATGCAGTTTGTTCTGCAGAACAACTTACAGTGGTTTGAAGCACAACCGTAAATCACAATATTAAGAAAAGGAAGAGTCCTTCCAAGTTCCTACAGTCAGGTCAATAAATATTTGGACTTTGACACAATTTTCAGTATTTGGGCTGTGTGCAGAGTGTTGATGTGTTAATGTCCTCAGTATTTGCATAGTGTATGACTTCTCCATGATCCTGACAGGGACACAAGATTTTAAAAATATGATGGATATCAATAATGTTTCCATACGCACATTATGCTTAAGACTTAATATATAAAGTCTTACTATGTCCAGATTTACCTATATATCCTTACTTTGATATTTGGATTATTTCCATAGTGTCTCATGTCATTGTAGGTAGGTGGCTGTGGTGGAATCTCTCTCTCTCTTTTTTTTTTTTTTTTTTACTGTTGCTGCAGCTAAATTTCCAGCATTTTTTACTGTTTCAACTCAACTTCAGTTCAGTAATTTATTCATACCTCTGACTGTGTTGCTTTTAATGAACAATTCTGCTTCTTTGACACAGTTACACTCATAGCTGGAGGCAAACCAAAATTAATAGAGCCAGCTCATACCCAGCTTTGTGATACTGATTATCCAGGATGACTCATGTTTGGCTGAATGCAGCTACTTAACCCCAAGAGAGCCAGGTCCAGACCCCTCACCTAAGATTATGGTTTGTTAGGTAAACTAACTAGCTGTATTTGCTAGTTACACACGTGGACAAAATTGTTGGTACCCCTCAGTTAAAGAAGGAAAAACCCACAATTCTCACTGAAATCACTTGAAACTCACAAAAGTAACAATAAATAAAAATTTATTGAAAATTAAATAATCAAAATCAGCCATCACTTCTGAATTGTTGATTAACATAATTATTTAAAAAAACAAACTAATGAAACAGGCCTGGACAAAAATGATGGTACCTCTATAAAAGATTGAAAACTATTTGACCAGAGTGACATGATTAACTCAGGTGTGTCATTTAATTGACATCACAGGTGTTTCCAAACTCATAATCAGTCAGTCTGCCTATTTAAAGGGAGACAAGTAGTCACCCTGCTGTTTGGTGAAAAGGTGTGTACCACACTGAACATGGACAACAGAAAGCGAAGGAGAGAATTGTCCCAGGACATCTGAAAAAAAATTATAGACAAACATCTTAAAGGTAAAGGCTATAAGACCATCTCTAAACAGCTTGAAGTTCCTGTGACAACAGTGGCTCATATTATTCAGAAGTTCAAGACCCACGGGACAGTAGCCAACCTCCCTGGACGTGGCCGCAAGAGGAAAATTGATGACAAATTGAAGAGACGGATCGTTGGAATTGTATCCAAAGAGCCCAGAGCAACCTCCAAAGAAATTAAAGGTGAACTCAGTGTCAGATCGCACCATTCGTCGTTGTTTGAGCCAAAGTGGACTTCATGGGAGACGACCAAGGAGGACACCACTGCTGAAAAAACTCATAAAAAAGCGAGACTGGAATTTGCAAAAATGCATGTTGACAAGCCACAAAGCTTCTGGGAGAATGTCCTTTGGACAGATGAGACCAAACTGGAGCTTTTTGGTAAGGCACATCAACTCTATGTTCATAGACTCAAAAACCAAGCATACGAAGAAAAGAACACTGTCCCTACGGTGAAACATGGAGGAGGCTCAGTAATGTTTTGGGGCTGCTTTGCTGCATCTGGCACAGGGTGTCTTGAAAGTGTGCATGGTACGATGAAATCTGAAGACTATCAAGGCATTCTGGAGAGAAATGTGCTGCCGAGTGTCAGAAAGCTTGGTCTCAGTCGCAGGTCATGGGTCTTCCAACAGGACAACGATCCAAAACACACAGCCAAAAACACCCAAGAATGGCTGAGAGAAAAGCGTTGGACTATTCTAAAGTGGCCTTCTATGAGCCCAGATCTGAATCCCATTGAACATATGTGGAAGGAGCTGAAACATGCCATTTGGAGAAGACACCCATCAAACCTGAGACAACTGGAGCTGTTTGCTCATGAGGAGTGGGCCAAAATACCTGTTGACAGCTGCAGAATGCTCATTGACAAATACAGAAATCGTTTAATTGCAGTGATTGCCTCAAAAGGTTGTGCAACAAAATATTAAGTTATGGGTACCATCATTTTTGTCCAGCCCTATTTCATTAGTTTGTTTTTTAAAATAATTATGTTAATCAACAATTCAAAAGTGATGGCTGATTTTGATTATTTAATTTTCAATAAATTTTTATTTATTGTTACTTTTGTGAGTTTCAAGTGATTTCAGTGAGAATTGTGGGTTTTTCCTTCTTTAACTGAGGGGTACCAACAATTTTGTCCACGTGTGTATATTACAAGCTGTATATGCTCAGTCAGTATGTGGGATTTTCTGTGTGTTGTGCCACTGCTCATTTTTTTCCCTGACTGTCGTAGGTCACATATATTTCACAAGTAATTTCTTCTGATGTTAGCAGAAGTGTTACTTATTTTAGGTGACCTTGTTCACTGTCACACTGTCAGGGCTTACTGTGCCACACCTAAATAGAACATAACAATTGTTCGTTATGTTAGTAACACATTTGCTTTTCTTGGCAATGTACAATTAGACACTTTTCACATTTGTTCCAATAATACCAAGCACATTACATAGTTCTGTTTTGCTAAACTGAAGTTTGAAAGATAAAACCGATGTCTACAAATAGCATGTAAGCTTATGGGAGTTATAGGCCAGGGTATTTATTGACTGTGCCAGGCAACCTGCAAAGATCTCTGGAAGTTACTGATCCACATGAAGAAATAGTGTTCAAGGACTGATCAAATGAACTGGAAATAGATAAAAGAGAAACCATAAGACATTAAAACAGTGTGATTTTTGAATCGAGTTTGGTGTAATATTTTGGGGACTGGTTTAGTACCTGCCTGCTTTATGTGGCTGCTACCCAGCTAATCATGTTTGTTTGACTTGTGTGCTTGTGATGGCGCTTCGTTCATTGTCCCCTCGCCTCCACCCTCAGGGACCACCCTGCTGTGATAAAGAGACGCTTCACTAGCGTGCTAATTGTGTCGGGCCTGTCGCCTCTCTTTGTGTGGGCATGGAGAGAATTTACCGGTGTCAGGGTGAGTTTACAACTCAGAAGTCACTGACTGCTCTGTGTCTCTGTTCTGCTGCAGAACCTCAGGATTAAAGGAGATTATTTTCAGATGTTTGCAATGATGAGTCACATGATCCTGATGTTTGACTTAAGTTTGTGTGTGTCCGCCAGACTGGCCCATCGCTCCTTGCTCTCATGGGGATACGATTTGAAGGCCTCATTCCTGCCATTGCACTTCCACTACTGCTCACTATGGTAAGAGACACACCTACCTTCATCATGATTTTGTCTATGCATATATATATATTACCATTCAAAAATTTGGGGTCTCTTTGAAATGTCCTTATTTTTGAAAGAAAAGCAGTTATTTTCAATGAAGATAACATTATAATAATCAGAAATATGATCTAGACATTGCTAGTGATGTAAATGACTATTCTAGCTGGAAATGGCTGATTTTTTAATGGAATATCTCCATAGGGGTACAGAGGAACATTTCCAGCAACCATCACTCCTGTGTTCTAATGCTACATTGTGTTAGCTAATGCTGTTGAAAGGCTCATTGATGATTAGAAAACCCTTATGCAATTATGTTAGCTAGGGCTGGCTCGAATAGTGGTTTCTGGCCTCCGAATATTTGGGCCCTATTAAAGACGAATATCCGGATATTCGTTCCGCCCCGTAACGTCTGACCGGGGGGGCGGCGGAGACGGCCCAAATATTCGGATCCGTTCGTGTGGTTCGTGTGGCGACGCGGCGGCGGAGACGGCCCGAATAGTCGGATCCGTTCGTCTGGTCTCCTGGGTCCACATTTTGCCCTCGTTTAGTCTTTAGTTAAACTGAAGAATTCCCAAACACCGGTCTTCAGCATCTTGTCTTGCGTTTATGCAACGAAGTGAAGCGTGGCTTCAGAGTCGGCAGCCACCCGGCCATTCTGGTGGTGTTTACAAACACGAATGGATCCGAAATGAGCCGAAGAACACGGCGGGATGAGCCGAAGTGGGCCGAAGGCACAGGGAAGAGACGAGCTCGGATACCAAAATTAATATCCGGATAGCGCCGTAGCAAACGAATATTCGGGATATTCTGGTCGAGCCCTAATGTTAGCACATGAATAAAAGTGTGAGTTTTTATGGAAAACATGAAATTGCCTGGGTGACCCCCAAACTTCTCAACAGTAGTGTATGTATGTAAAAATTTAAAAAAATGTACGTGTGTGAAGAGTAGTTTAAAACACAGCCACATCGTCTAAAGCTCTTCCTTTAGCAACTTCACAGTAATGGTTAGCATGCTTCTGGGATCTTTGCCCATTATCTGTGTGTATTTCATAATCTAATCTCTCTAGAGTGACAGTGTTAAAGTTTATTGAAAGAGCAGCAGTGTAAATGGAACAAAAATGTAAGAAGAAATCGGTTATGTACGCATAAAGGGAAAAGTGAATATTTACAGTACAATTCAAAAGCTTTAGTCTGCCCTCCAACTTATCCTAAACCCTCTCAGCTGGGTTTAGGTCAGTGATTGTGGAGGTCAGGTCATGTGGTGCAGCACTCCGTTGCTTTGCTTCCTGATAAAACAGCCCTTGCAGTACCTGGAGGCATGTTTGACTTGTTGTCCTACTGAAAAACTAATCATGGTATCACAAGCTGGAACCGAAGCTTTCCCACGTGTGCTCATTAGACCAAAGTTCAGGTTTTCTCTCATCACATTCCATTATTGGTTTAAACAGTTTTATTCTTTTTTGTTGCTCTCAGTTGTTGTTTCTTTGCTGTAGTTGTACCATAAAGGCCTGATTCACAGTCTTCTCTAACAGTTCATGTTGAGATGTCCCTACTGTTTCACCTCTGGCAAGCACTGATGTAGGCTCTTATCTCAGCTTAATTATGTTTTTCTGCGGCTCCTAACTTTAATGAAGTTCTCCTGGCTGATTGCTGTAGAGCAACTCTACCTCTGCACCACAAAACTGATCATCTCAAATGTATTAAGAGGGCAATAAATTCTGCCACTTAACTTTTGAGAAGGCTGACATGGTAACTAGAAATCCGGTGATAAACTCAGGAAGCTAACAAACTGTCATCGAGGCAAGCAGTGGGTACTTGGAGGATTATAAAATATGAAACCCGTTTTGCTGCAACACTTAGTTCCTCACTACATAATTCCATGTGTAATTATGTGTAAGTATTATTAATTCTAGAAAGTGGTACAAATATAGAAAAAACATTCAGTGAGTAGGTGAGTTTTTCAGTTTCTTCAATAACTCCAGCTGGACTTGTACTACAGTAGTATTAAATTTCTTACAGATTTTGAACTTAGGTTACATCATGCACATAAGGGAAAACCTTCAAAGAGATGCACACACTACAAGATTAGAAAATAATGATGCAGCACACACTAGGGGATATTTTTGAGATGATCATCCCAGAGGGAGTAATCAGGCACCACTCAATAATCTCAGGGGGATGCAGATGTAAACAAAAGGGAGGGGCAACAACTTACTGTAGTACTAATGCCAAATACTTATAATATAAACAAAGACATCTCAATCAAAAAGGGGAAACAATTTTGGATGAGAACATGCTTTGGAAGATATGGTCAACATGGTTTGTTTATTCTTCAGCGAGGACTAGAGGTGAAATTTTAATCAGTTTTATTGTCTGTTGCTAATGTTAGCTGTAAGGGCAGGAGTATTTACTGTTGCTTGGCAACACTGTCTGCCGCTTCGGGCCATGGCATGATATTTAACCATCCCATTACGTCTAATAATAATCCTGATGCTGTTCTGCTGATAAGTCTGCAAGCAGTTCAGGAGGTTAAGTTTGGATCTAAAAATGATATTAGATAATCTGGACCACACATCAGGTTAGTTCAAGATGCAGGACCAGATCTCTTGTCCAATTTTTCCGAAGGGTCTAAAAGGTTTAAATATGCCCAGAATGTCTCTAGTGTGAGCTCTGCCTAAAGCATATCGATGAGCTTATGACAAACAGTTGGGCCTTTAATGCTTTATGAATTTATTGTCAAAAAGTAATGTGCCGTCTCTTCGCTGTTTGTCATGTTGAGTGAGTTAAACCTGCCCAGGAATGACGGTGGGTGGAGATTTGGTCAACGGCATGGAATAAGGAATAAACATTGACTTCCATAGCGATTGCATAATGTCCTAAATAGTCCTGGATCAAATCCCAGTTTCTGTCTAAACTTAGAAACTGTGTTTGTGTGTGGGTCTGTGCTGCAGGTCCTGTTTTTGGGCCCCCTCATGCAGTTGGCCATGGACTGTCCCTGGAGCTTCACAGATGGGATCCGAGTGGCCTTCGGTGAGCAAGTCAATCATGTTTTTTAAGGGATTTTAGAGTTGTTTCAAGTTTATTCAAAACATAGGTTTGCTTTTGACACATTTAAATTGGTTAACATTTAGGTGTTCTCCCTAACTAAACATCTATCTCATGCTTAAAGGCATTATGGAGGAAGTTTTTTTTTTGTTTAATTTGTCTGATTCACATAAAATGAATATACTGACCTTTAGTGGACTTGTATGTATGGTCTCTAAAAGAATAAAAAAAAATAACTGTAGACATGGCAGGACCTGAAAAACATCAGCCAATCAACGCGCGCGGACCGAGGCGTTTGGTTTGCTCCCTTTCCTGTCAATCAAAAATCTTCCGGCTCAGGCCTAGTTACGTAGATTCCGTACGCCTTGGACTTAGTGTTTTCTGTATGTGTTGCTTTGGTATAGCTTCGTAGTTAGCTGTTGACTTGTTTTGCTCATCTTTTTCTACATAATGGCAGATAAAGATCCAGGGGGACCCAGCCGTAAAAGACAACTTCCCGAGTCCTACGCAAGTTTCTGGAGGATGGCGTTTCTTCGTAAATGTTAAGAGGGGGGAGGTTAGAGGGGGGTGAGGGAGAGGTTGTATGTGCGCATGCACATGCTACGTTCAAAGTCGTAGGAAATTAAATCTCCTCTAATGCCTTTTAAGTCAAAAATCTGCTCCAAAAAAGTCAGGACATAACCTCCCTGTGTGTGTGTCCTCCTGCAGACCCGTGGTTCTGGATGTTGTGTCTCAGCGACATGCGATGGTTGAGGAATCAGGTGGTTGCGCCGCTAACAGAGGAGCTGGTGTTCCGGGCCTGCATGCTGCCCATGTTGGTGCCCTGTGCTGGTCCTTCCACTGCCATTTTCACTTGCCCCCTTTTTTTTGGAGTAGGTGAGTTCCAGTTTTAGCAGCTTCTCTCTCATCCACTTTGTTTCCCTCCTCGAGTCTGGTTTTGATGGAGGCCGGTTCCTGCTAAAAGGAAGTTTTCGTAGCCACTGTTAGGTCTTTGCTTTACTCTGTAAAGCGCTGTATTATGATGTATGATTTGGTGCAATATAAATACACTGTGTCCCAAAAGTTCGTTCTCCTCAAAGACTGAATATAAAACACAGCAGTTTAATTTCCAAAATGTCAGCTAAATGTGTACATCACTGTGTAGCCTGTTCAAGGTGCCGTCAGACAATTAGTTTGGCTAACTTGATAGCAGGAGAAAAATGTTGAGTATTAGATGAGGTGGGTGCATCCTATTCACAACATGATGAAACAGCCACGAATCTACTGCACCTCAATGTGGCTTGCGATATAATCAAGTATTTCTCATTTTTGAATGCTTTGTTTTCAAATTTAGAACTTTATTTAGACAGCAGCAGATACATCATTGATGTAAACCTTTGCCACATCCAAAATATCTGCTACTGATGTGTTTATTCCACCACTCAAACATGTATTTCTGGGTCTCTGCTGTGGCCTCTCTTTTAGCTCACTTTCACCATGTGATCGAGCTGCTGAGGTTCAGACAGGGCACACTGTCAGGGATCTTCCTCTCTGCAGGTAAGAACTGCTGTGCTCAGTAACGCCATCCTCTCACAGAGGAGACTGCATCCACCGTAGCTGCATCTCACAGTTGTAGGAAATGATAACGAATGTCTTGTTCTGGTTTGCAACAGTGTTTCAGTTCTCCTACACAGCAGTATTTGGGGCTTATACTGCTTTCATCTTCATCAGAACAGGTGAGAACCGTTCAGTTACACTTCACACTGAGAGATGCCATTCTACATTTTCTTTGTTTAAACCCTGCAGGCCTGTCAACAACTTAGAACACTAATATACTGATGTTTGAATGTGATTGTTTTCACACACATCAGTCATCATTTGGATTAGATGAGATTTTTCATTTATCTGTGTTTAAATTGTAAAACGTGTTCTGTACACACTTATATATTATGTGATGATCAGCTTTGTTTCGTCTGTCTGTTAGGAACATTACTCAAAAACAGACGAAGAGATTTGGATCAAATTTTCAGGGAAGGTCAGAAATGACAGAAGAACCAAGTGATTAGATTTTGGCAGTGATGCAGCTTATAGTCTGGATCCACAGATTTGTTGAAGTTGTCTTGGAAACACCCCCACAATTTGATCAGTTGTTCCTTGTATCATTTCCGGCAGATTCTTTTGGCATTTAAAATTAAGACAACACTGCATATATCGCTTTTGTACCTCTATACCCTGGTTAATCAGTCATGATTAATTACAAAGCCTCGAATTAGATAGATTCATATTTTTAATCATGTCCTACCACTAATATTTATCTTACTTGGTTAATGTCATTTTTGCTCCTGGACCTCATATGTTACATAATGTTAGCTGGAAATCAATAATTTGCGAATGTCTATTTAACTTGTAAGATCTATTTATCTATTTATCTTAAGCTAATAACTTTTCTCCGGTAAGTCGCTGCTCTATTTTCCAAGACGACACTCCTCTGAGTCTCTGACCTGCTGCCTGGATGCTGGACGTGACATGGAGCCGTGTTCTCACGAGTAATGTCGTATTAACCTGACATATCAAAGAGTAGATACAGAGCAAGATAATTATCCATAGTTTACCTTAGCACTCATGAGTACCCGACACAATGCAGGACTCTGCTGTGAAGGCGGAGACGTGCGGCGGTGGTGTATTTGCGACAATAAAAAAAGAGAAAGAAATTTGAAGGAGCGACGGCTAGGATTTCGGAATGGTGGCCCGCCGCTGCTGAATAAATGTAGAGCAAACACTGGGATCCGAAGATCAGCAGGACTCCGAATGAATACCCGCAGGCCGGCGAGTGTCGGAGATTGACGGCTGGGATGGATATTTTGACAGACAAAAAATTAAGACGTTTTATTTTGATGTTACAAGATCACCATAATCTTCAAATTTAGAATAAAATTTTTAAAACTAACAATCTAAAATGAAAGTTACAGGGAGCCACAACAGAGGGAACCACGGGTTGCCGACCCCTGATCCAGACTATAAGTAGCATCACTGCCAAAATCTAATCACTTGTTCCTTGTGTCATTTCTGACCTTCCCTGAGAACTTCATCCAAATCCGTTTTTGAGTAATCAGACAGACAGACACAGACACGCTGCTGATCATCACATCATTTCACTGCGTTCCTTGGCAGAGTAAATATGAACATACTGAACATCCACTACCAGTTGTTATGAACGCCATGTTTGCTGTGTTGCAGGTCACTTGGTGGGTCCGGTCCTTTGCCACTCCTTCTGTAACTACATGGGTTTCCCCGCCATCAGCACCGCCTTGGAGCACCCTCACCGCCACACTGTCCTCTCCTCCTACCTGCTGGGAGTCATCCTCTTTTTCCTCTGCCTCTTCCCTTTCACCGACCCTGCCTACTATGGCCTTCCCACACCGGTGTGCACCCTCACCTCCTCCCCTAGCTCCCTCTGCCTCTCTTGATCCCTGCTCCACTCTCACTCACTTCTCTGCTATTGTCGTGTCACCTTGTGTTGATGAAGCAGATGAGCGTGTTTTTTGTTTTTTTTAATGGAAGTTAGCGATCAGGTTCAGTCTAGTTTCGGCTGACAGCACTGACAGCCATGTGGGCTACATTGCCATGGAGAGATGAGGAACTCTGTACCCATTTTCTATGGCCTGTGGACCTTTTATATGTCAACATTTATAAGACGTCAATCACTTTATAGCTGGTGCTTAACGATATGAGTTCATGTTGCTGAGAGTGAACCCAAGACCGTCCAATTTCAATCACAGCTTCTTTGTCCTACTCTTACCCTGATATGTGATGCTGGTAGTGTTGACACAACACTGAAGAACAAATCCTCCTCAGATCCTCTTAATGCTGGTAGATCTCATCCATTTGTGATGAAGCAGTGATGTACCTTTTTGGTGTACTCATTTTCCACTCCGTCTGCTGCATCTTTTTAAGGATGATTCTGGCTTACAGTATCTTATACCTTATTTTCTTAGATGTGGTGTTCATTTCTCCCCTTAACAATAAGATGACAGGGAAATCATGTGGAAGCAAGTAACATCAAAAAATACTTTTAAAAGTACAGCACGATAGGTTTTAAACAAAGTACCAGGTAAAACAACTGTGTGTAATAAAACAAATTTTTTTTGTAAACATTCACCGCTTTGTGCTTCGGCTTCCAATCCTTGTATCTCTATGTAACCAGTAATTTTAATTTTAATCAAAAAATCTCTTTTAATCCATCAAAAAATAGATTGCAATTTCAAAGAACCCACAGTTGTGACATGGAACTAGTTTCTAGTTCTTCATCCAAGAAAAAGTTCAAAAGTCCAAAACATTTGGTTTGCAAAAATCTGAAACAGAAACGCAAAGTAAAATTTTCTTCAGAACTGTCACACTTTAAGACACAAATGGTTTAGTGTACCATAAACATCCTCTGAAAACATTCAGACTGTCAGAAATTTAGGAATATATGAACCAAAATGAACCAAACAATCAGTAGACCATTTTTGAATAAATATTAGCGAAAGGAAAACCTCCAAGCGCAAGCAAACAAACAACAAAATGCAGACATTTTTGTGACATTGACAAAGAAGAAAACTATGCAGAACTGCATTTTTAGAAGATACGGGCCGGCAACATGTATGACACAAGCTGATGGCATGATTCTGCTTTTAGAAACTTCTTTAAATTTGAATTAATGTGCAAACCAACCGACTTAAAGCCTCTGCCGATCAGGACTGTTCCCCTGGCAACAGACCTCTGACAGTAGGGTCACACCATAGTTAACTTAGAGCACCCCACATGTTAAATAATGTCAGACCATAACTGTTTTGTCCCTATAGTGGCTCAGGTTTTTACACTATTTCTTCCAACTCCAACATGTCGACTGTGAACTGACTGTTCACTAAGCATCTAATGTACTTTTGTTCAGATGTTCCTACTTGTTTAATCTGCAAGTAGTCATAATTGTCTGGCTCATTTCGTTGACTTGTTTCAGGTGTAGCTTGTTGTTTACCTGAATTGGACAGTCCAACAGGATTTACAGTTTTAACCTCTCACAGACGTAGCGTGTACAGTGTTGGGGTATGTGGTGGATGATGATTAACAGAGAAACCAAAAACATTTGTGGGTCATTCAAGAAAGGCCTGCACTCACTGTTTTCTCTGTAAGCTGCTAGGAGACTGTAGCAAAACACTGGTGATGTCTTAAAATATGTCATCCTAGTTTGAAGCCACAGGATACAGTGCTGTTGTACTGTTCTGCACTGACGCATGTCAAGTTATAGCGGCTCTTTCTGGCTACCGTTGTCCTATAACCTAGGAAGGATATCAGCATTGGCCCTAAAAATCGAGCATAGACTCTATATGTTACAGACATTTCAATGCTCAATTTAAATTTTCACCAATTTAAGTGCTTTAGATAATCTTGCTCTAGCATGTTTACAGTTGACTGACTGACTGCATATACACTACCATTTAAAAGTTTGTGGTCACCCAGACTGTTTCATGTTTTCCATGAAAACTCACACTTTTTTAATGTGCTCACATAACTGCACAACGGTTTTCTAATCATCCAGACTGTATTTCTGATTCATTTAATGTTATCTTCATTGAAAAGAACTGCATTTCTTTCAAAAATAAGGACATTTCTAAGTGATCCCAAACTTTCGAATGGTAGTCTGTTTTTGCTAATTTCGTTGTGATGATGTCCGAAACTACTAAAAGGGCACTCAGATCACACAGACCTTCCCCAATTCTCCATACCTCCTTGGCAGAGGTATTAATCCCAGAGCTGTGGATGTTTAGCCTAGCCGTGCTAGACCCATGCTCTGAAGACACAAGGGTCTAGGCACGCTCGACAGGGAGGGAGGCGGGCTAAAAGGTTGTCTATCAAATCACTCTGCAGCAATTGGGTAGGTATACAACCAATCAGCGCAACGAATAGGCTCCTAGAACACCGGAAATCAGAGGATGCGGGAGTTCGGTGAAGCCTTATTTATACAGTCAATGGGTGAAACTCAAGTATATTACAGACATGTTAACAGAAAGATTATTCAGAGTCGGTGCTAATGGAGCTCAACGACTGTTGTCGTTTTTGTTGTCGACCCTGGCAGAGAATTAAATTCGTTGTCGTGTGTTGTCTAGCGCAGCTAGGCTAGTTGTTTCCGGTTGTTTCTGTCAGAATCGTCGCGCCTCTGTCGTCACTTAGTTACACCTGCCTTCTGACTCTACACTTCATGGTGATTCGTCCGGCCAGTTTTAGGAGAATCCAACCTCGAGCCTTATGGAGGGTAACTAGACCCACCCTGGCAGAGAATTAAATTCGTTGCCGTGGGTTGTCTAGCACGGCTAGGCTAGTGGATGTTTGCTTCCTGATAGCTCTTGAAAGCTTACCAGGTTAAATTGAGACCATTTTGTTGTGTAAAGCTGTGGGGAGTTGGTGGCACGATTGGTTTTTATCAAGTATATCTTTATTTGCATCGGGACAATAAGCTAGCCATTGGTTTGGACTTTAAATTTAGTGATACCGGTTAGATCTCAAAGAAGATGAGTCCTGCACTTGGTTCACAGTTTTTGGACTGTACTGAGTTGCGATAAACCAGATTTATCCTTGAATACCTTTAGTGTCTCCTGAGGAAGGCATGGAAAGCTTTTCCACTGAAGAAAGTAAGAAAACTTAGTATATCTAATGGCTGACTGTGTTCTGCTCTTTAGTGGCTCATGGAGTTGTTGCTTTCTTTGACTCTCCTGTCTGGAATTCCTCTCTATAAGACTGTTCAAGGGCAAATAGCCCTGCTGTAGCTACACTGGAGAATAGGAGCATTTGTGTGAGGCCTTGTTGTGATGGTGACATAGGAAAATACACCGTTATACAAAATAGTCCCTGGAATGTGATCTACAGGCTTGTTTTTAGCGGCTAGAATTCATCTTTATCTGCGTTCAGACACCAGAACTAATTAAAAACATGATGCAGAGATTTATTGTGCTTGAATGTGCCAGTGTTTAGTCAAGCCCCTCTGTTCTGTTATTCTAACAGCAAATGAACACGTCGGCTTCATGTGTTGTGGCCGGGCTAGCTAACCGCGATGTCACCCGTTGCCGAGAAAATTAAGCCCGGATTTTACTATTTCCTGGTCTCCATTTTGGATTTTTTGGAGCCAGTGACGTAAAAAGCGTCATCAAACAGGCTGGACCGGAGAGCAACTAGGGGCAGGACCAGTCTATAGGCAGGCCAGACTGAAGCCAGACTGCTGAAAGCCTCGCCCTAAAGGATCTGTCAATCATTCCAGACAAGACTGTCTATCAAGTATAGCCACGTCCCCTGGCTCTGCCAACTTTAACGATTTATTTAAAATTCAGTATTGATTTATTTTAAGATCGGCCACCTGATCTCTAATTTTGACCATGAAAACTAACGGGGAAAAAAATCCTGAGCTGTAGAAAATCAGTCTATCAAATTTTATTTTTTCCGGTGATGAATTGGGGTCTATGGAGCAAAAGCTTTTTGGAGCCAACCCTCGCGGACGGCGTGATATTGCAGGTTTTTGACACTTCCGGGTGGGCTTCATTTTTGGAGCCAGATGCTACGTCCATCTTTATATACAGTCTATGGTTGTGGCACACCCAGGTCAGTTTTCTGTGTCAGCAACACTTCCATCATGGCACAAATCTGAACTCCACCCAGTAACAATAACGGAAAGGCGTGGACAAGCGATGCTACTCTGTACTTTTTATCATATGAGACAGATGATGAAGATTGATGAAGCCAGCAATGTTACAGATTCCATGTCTGAAGTATAGAAGTATATCAAAGGTTATTTAGAGTGTATACCTCGGCAAATGGGTGATTGGGGAACTTAGGGGGCAGGCACTGTTGCTAATGCCTGAAATATACAGTTTAAGCACGCATATGGCAAACTAATTCCACATAAAGTTGTGCTGTTACATCGTTGTGACAAAGACTAGTAACAAGCCCAAAGCAGACGCAGCATCCATTGTGCTACTGCTCTGTCTTTGGTTTCTGTCCGTGCACGGAACATTTTTCAGAGATTGTTTTATGTTGTTACCCTCAGTTGCTCATTGTTTTTCATTCCATTCTCAAACTCTCGCCACAGGATCATGCAGTTTCTAAACCTGTTTAAATATGGTTCTATGATGTCCTCGGCTGTGTGTCTAAAGACTGAGCAGATTTCTTCCTGCCTAGTGCTGCCATCCTATTTAGCTACTTGTATCGCTACGAATTGAAGGGAGCAGAATACCCCAGCAGTCTGGCATAATTTGAAGTAGAAAATCAGGATGCTTGAGTACAGCTTTTCTACAAGCAAAGACTAGATAAGTCGATGTTGAAATTTTACGACCAGCAAATAACTTCAGTCGCTCCTGCACAGCAATGCTATAATTTGTAGTAGTCATGTTTAACTATGAAGTACCATCAGAAAGGTGCGTTGTGGTGAGATTCATTTATTTTCTCCTTTCCAGTTAAGTGATGTAGACAATCTGGCTGAAATGTGGACTTTAAGAATGACTTCTTTGTGATCAAATGCCATCATAATTAAGTAGAGATGATGAAAAGTAACAGAATGAAAACTGTTTCTTCAGTGAGGGGGCTCAGTTATAGCAGATTGCACTTGATGTCTGCGCTGTCTTGTATTGTTCCAGCACTCTGGAGTGACATCAGGGTGCATCACTGACTTTTTTTTTTGTTGTGAAAAATGTGACTCTATTTTTTTGCTATTGAGTGATTGGCACAACCGCCTGGTGTCCTGGCTGTGAAACAACTGGACAGTCAAACTAAATACCTATTTCTTTATCTTCACGAGCTAAAGTTATGTACAGCTGAGGTGGCTCTGGGGGTGACAGAAAGAAGATGAAATGGCCGAAAGACTCTATAAGCTATATTCGTACTGTGAAGAAAATGTGGGCTGCTTGGCTCTTTAGCAATAAATCCTATGTACGGGGAAGGTTTGGATTTATTTTTGATTCACTGGATGAAATGGGGCCATATTTGTATATAGATTGTTTGGGTCGGTGAAGTGATTCTTGAAGAGTTTACAAATCATTGGCAGATATTTTCGTGTATTTTAGCAAGCGTTGTGCTGTACCTCCCTCAAGTGCCTAGCAGAGGGCGCCAGAGTATCCTGAAAGAGGCAGAGCTGCTGTGGAGTGAACTGATGGCATCTTTATTTTATTCTGTTTAGCAGCCTGTCTGACATCAGTCATCTGTCACTGGAAAACCATTTCACTCTAACTTATTTTGCTTCTACACAATTATGCCCCATTAGAGGAGACTGATGTACAGCAGAGGAGCGCTGTGGTTCAACTCTGACTGATGTTAATTTCCTATTGAACAGTTTGAGAGCAGTCTTGTGTCCATGTCAACCTCTTATAACTTCTCTGCTTGCTGCTCTTAAATCAAAACAGCTGCGTTTAGTCTTGAGGCTTGTTGTCTGAGTTTCTTTCGCCTCCAACATGACTTCAACTCTACTGCACCTTTTTATTCACATATCAAGGGAAGGACTTTGAAATTTCCTATACAGAAATGATCATACCTGTATTCCCAACCTCTTTAAAGCCACTATGCCAAGATAGAAAATTGGCCAGTTCCTCTAAAGATTTTATTTATACTGATTTGTGTAGAGAGTCAAGAAGGAATTTTCAAATTCTGCACATAGTGGCTTAATTGAAAGGCCTCTGAGACAAAAGGTTTAGATCCATTTCTCCCAAACTGCGTAGATATTGCTGTAAAATACACTGCCGTTCAAAAAATTTGGGGCCATCCAGACAATTTCATGTTTTCCGTGAAAACTCAAGCTTTTATTCATGTGCTGACAGAATTGCACAATGGTTTTCTAATCATCAGTTAGCCTTTCAACACCATTAGCTAACACAATGCAGCATTAGAACACAGGAGTGATGGTTGCTGGAAATGTTCCTCTGTGCCCCTATGGAGATAGTCCATTAAAAATCAGCCAGTTCCAGCTAGAATTGTCACTTAATTTTGAACATTAACAATGTCTAGACTGTATTTCTGATTCAGTTAATATTCATTGGAAAAAAAATTCTTTTCTTTAAGATTTAAGGACATTTCTAAGTGACCCCAAACTTTTGAACGGTAGTGTACATCTTGTCAGGCTTCATACTAGCTGCTGGTAGTGCTGATGGCAGCTCATTTAAACATCTAAGCTGTTCCTTTTACTTTCTCTTAAAGCAAGTTAACAGTAATGTATGATGGTGATGTTTCAACCCTGGTTTTACAGTCAAACGACACACTTGTGTGGTATTTCTGTCACTGAATCGCATGTCAAGATGTGTCGGAATGTTTGAAAGACTGAACTAGTTTTACTTTTTTACTGCTATATAAAGAAAACCACTTCCTCAGCCAATAATCCCACATGAATATTTGCTACTGAAGATGCCGAACCTGCACGTGTAACAATATGCAGAGAGCAGCATCGGCAGAGTCTATTTTTGCAAAGCTTAAGCAGCGCCGTTATTTTCATATGAAACACCCAGAGGAGGATGAATTTCAAATGCACATTTTCAGAACTTGTTAAATACGAGACAGCTGGTGAAACACAACTCCACAGATGTTTATAGTGAGCACTCTATTTTGCAATCAGATCTATTTTGGTGACCGGAACAGAGCGTATAGGTATGTGCATGTATTTTATGCCCGCTGTGTCCCACTTGTTGCACAGTTCAAGTTAGACTTCAGAACCATGTTTTAGAATGACAATCTTTTACAGGAACTTTGGAATCACTGCATAATATCTATTTGTAAATAAAGAATGTCATTTTATATATCTGCCAGTGTGTTTGCTTTTGTTTCTGCCGCCTAAACATTATGGCACATTAGTTTTGTCATTGTTTGTCTCTTTATGTAACAGTTGAACCATTTTGCCCCTATTTGATGGATTTTTCCATAAACTGCATATTTTGTCATAGAAATCAATCAATCAAAATGTATTCATAGAGCACTTTACAACACTCGAGGTGACCAAAGTGCTTTCCAGTTAAAATCAAACAGTAAAATTAGAATAAAAGCAAATTAAAAGAAAGCAACAATAGAACATGTGCCAAGAAAATGAAATAAAATAAGATAAAATGTCACCGCATTACTGAGTATTAAAAGCCAGTCTGAAAGGTGTACTGGCTTATGTGGATCCTGCGTTTTTAACAAGGTAAATACTACTTTTTAATTTTATGTAGGAGCAAATACTGTTCAGCTCAGAAATAATCACTGTAAGATGATACAACTTTGAATAATTTGACATTTCAGTGTACTCTATCAAAGTCTGATACTTCTGCAGTATTAATAACTGCTGACCTCACTGTGGTTTACTTTTGAGGTCAGTGCAGAAGGAAGATGGGACTCTTAAAGATTTGCCCTATTATTATTTTTGGATAGAGTAGATTTCATATTATATTATTTACTGTAACTGTCAGTATGATTTAAAAAACTAATCTGAATCTCTCATCTAATGCTGTGGCTGAAAATGCCAGTTCAAATGTCAGACATCCACAGACCCTATTCATACAGTGTCTAGGAGGTAGTGATGTAACCATCCCTGTTTCTCAAGTATTACATCAGTCCACATGGCCACATAAAATAAAAGCAATCTTTTCTTTTTGGCTTTTCTGTCTCCCTTCTTCGGTTATTGTTGTGGAATTTCATCAAGGTCAAGAGAGGATGAAGAGGCAGACAGAGACACAATGGAGATTCACATGACTTAGGTTGCAAGGAAGGTAAATGGTTTAGTTCAGGCAAATGGACTTATTCTTGTGATCTTGAAGATATTTTCCTCTCATCCGAGAGGCTTCTTCAGTTCTAAAACTAGTTTAGAGAGTCCCAGGTATTTACCCACTGGAGGTGAAGGTGGGGCTAAGGCTGATGGTATCTACTATCAGCGAGGTGACAAAAGACTAAAGAAATTGTTTCAACAATAATAGAATATTCTAGACAGAGAGGACAGATGGCTTGAGAGAGAAGTGAAAGAGGCCATTTATGTTCATCTAGAGCGACCCACTCTGAATAGGGAGGGAGGGTGCTCAGACACCACCTCTCAGCCACATACAAAGCAGCCTTGAGAACTCTCCCCAGAAGATTTCACCACTCATCACACCTTTCATCATGTGAGCCTAACGACTCACATGATGATGAGTTATAGGCAGGAGGCTACTCAGTGGGCCGTTGAATAAATGACTCTCATGAGGCCCCTATATTAGCTAATTAATAACTCGTTGAGATTCAACACCTTCTGTTGAAAAAAAATCTTTAGTCTTTTATCACCTTGCTGATAGTAGATACCATCAGTCTTAGCCCCCTTCACCTCTAGTGGTTAAATACCTGGGACTCTCCAAACTAGTTTTAGAACTGAAGAAGCCTCTTGGATGAGAGGAAAACGTCTTCAAGATCACAAGAATAAGTCCAATTGCCTGAACTAAACCCTTCACCTTAAGATGACCTGGATGAACGAGAACTTTCACAGACATGTTGCGAGTAAGGTTTACTGACGTCAGGAAAAGCGATACCGACAAAGCAGTAGTACATGCAAAACAGTGCCAGCATCAGTTCTGAGGATTCGCTCTGATCTTTAGGTATGTATTGTAGTTGGAAAAAGGTCAGATTTAGATTACAGACCCCTAGGCAGACAACTAGTCTGCTTAGTCACATCAGAATAGACAATATCTAATCTTGACCAGAGCAGAGAGTTCTGGTATGTCTGCCTCCTACAGTGTCTGCCTGTCTGAAGACCATTATGATCTTAGAAAGGGGAAAGAGTAATTTTTCCTTCACATTTATCAATATATGTGTTTCCGTGGAAAGTAGAAATGGAACCACAACTAGCTAGTGTTTTTCCAACAGTACAGTATACAAAGATAAAAAATGATACACAGCATCTAAATCCATGTCAAGTATAACCTGGTTTTTCCAACACAGCTGGTCTGGTCATGTGGCTTGAATTTTACAGTACTTGTTACAACCGAACTTCCAGATGTAGATGTGATAGCTTTATCTTCTGCAGTCCTGCTATATTTTTGATGGCCTACACATTTTTTGATCAATGCAAACTCCTGACTGACAGTTGAGAGTCAGGAAACATCTTGATGTCTTTATTTTCACTACATTGCAGTTCAGATGGATTTCCCACCAGCACAGTTTTGTATTGTGTCGATGGGGCGTGCTGATCTCTGCCTGTGCTGCTGAAAAGCTACAGGTAAATTGTAGTACTTCTTAACCTACTTCTAATCATGGTCATTTTGGCTAACGGGTCCTGCTAACTTGGAGCTACCAATGTGAAGATTAAAGAAATTCAACCTCTGAATAAAGAACTTGCATTCGACCAGTCAATAGCACATTCCAGTAAAATGTTAAAAATCTGGGGCGAATACCAAATTTAATATCCGGATGCCACCGTAGCGAATGAATATTCGGATATTCAGGATATTCGTGTCCAGCCCAAATGGATAGAATAATAACTTTTGCTTATTGATCTTCTCTCAATAACCAATTGCATGTAGCGCATGTTATTTAAATTCCCAACTGATGTCCACAATTCATGTTGTATGTCAGGACAGAAAAACAATTCTTTTAGTACAAGGAACCCTCTCTATACCTCCATGATAAAAATGGAGTGAGGCACAGGCTATGACACTTTGAGTGTCCCAGAAGAACAGTGGTAATAACCAGGCCTCGACTAAGTAACCAAACAAGATGGTCTTTCGTCAGGGAATGTGACAAGGGCCCCTGTAACAGAACTTGGTGATGTCTTTGCCTATCCTTGAGTGGTCTAGTCAAACCCAGACTTAAACCCTACAGAAAATCTGCGAAGTGACCTGAAGATGGGAGTTGACAGATGCTTCCCATCCAGTATGATGGAGCTTTAAATGCTCTGCAAAAATAATGTGATAAACTGCTCAAATCCAGGTGTACAAGGCCCATAGAGACTTACCCAAGTAGATGAGTAATCACCTTGGCCTATGTCTGGAAAAGGTCTCTGTGAGGCGGAGATCTCCTGACTCATGCCTGTCTGATGGGGATTGCAGTTGATGCTCTTTTGATGTTCTGGATCATGAACTTGCTTATCAGTCATCCACATCATATTTACCTTGTGACCTATGTGTGGCACACAGTGGTGAGCAGTACTGCAGCAGCACAGGGTGCTGTCCTGTCCTGTTTTCTTGATACCTTGTGCATTTTGTTCAGTTAGTACAACAAGGAGACCTGCCATCTACAGAGGCTCTTTACTGACACTGCGGTTTTTGGACATGTGAGGGTACTCTGTGAGTCCCAGAGGATCCCAGAGAGTGCCAAATCCTAAGACTTCATCTCAAGGCACTCAGTAAGTTCAAGAATTTGTAGTATTAGAGAGAAACCTAACAGTTTCCATTGAGGAGCACTCAGGAATGGGGAGGAACATTCCTTTTTAACAGGAAAAAATCTTTCATGGAACTAAATTCAGGGAGGGTGGCTGTCTGCCTTGACTGGCTGGGTTGAGATGAAGCTACATTGAGTCAATATTAAATTGCACTGAGGTTTTTTTTTCTCTCTTTAAAAAAATGAAGTTTTTTTTGTAGAAACAGCCTACTTGGTTTTAAACCTGGTAAAATATTTAAGCTGCTGACGATCTGTTTTTGAAGCGGACAATTCTAATATCAGTATTTTAGATTAGACTTTTAAATGAACCAGCATATTCTTTTTCTCCAAAACTACAGTGCCAGAGTTTTTTTTTAAAGAAACTAATGCAGACATCTGATAATCGCAGACTTACTGTACATTGCCACATCTTCCACCTCATCTACTGCTTAGATATCAGTCCTCTGTCCATTCCCTTTCCAGTTTCCCACGAGGGCATGAGTGAGGTGTGTGGGTAGGCATTCTCTCCCATACAGATTGATTGGATAATCAGCTGAATGTGGACATCTGTGATAGTGAGTGACTCATCTGCTCATTGCTCTACACCTGCCATAAAAGAGGAGTTTGGTTTACTCGTCAACGCCAGCTTGTTGTACTATCCACTGTTAGTCAACTCAGGTCAGTCTCTGCTCAGTTTCATTTTCTTACTCTGCCTCGAACTAATCATAGTCTCTCTGTCCAGTCCTCCTTAGCTGCTCTCCGTTGATTACCTGCCTCCCCATATATTCATCCCTCACATGCCTGGATTCCTGCCTGCCATCTCCTCCTGAATTATTATTTGGGGCTTTCTGTTCTCGTGTTCTGTCCCTTGACTTCCGTAGATTCTCTGAGCTTCCTTCCTTTCTAGTGTAACTCCCCAACCTGTCAGTTAGTGTCACCCTTCCCCACTCCCCGGATTGTGCCCTGAGTAGATGTGAACCAACTGTTAAACTTGTACTCTGTGTCTCTCTGTCTGTGTACTTCCTGTAACCGAAACACTACTGTTCAAAAGTTTGGGGTCACGTAAAAATGCCCTTATTTTTGAAAGAAAAGCAGATTTTTTTTCAATGAAGATAGCATTAAATTGATCAGAAATATAGTACAGACATTGTTAATGTGGTAAATGACTATTCAATGGAATATCTCCATAGGGGTGCAGAGGAACATTTCCAGCAACCACCACTCCTGTGTTCTAATGCTACATTGTTATAGCTAATGGTGTTGAAAGGCTAATTGATGATTAGAAAACCCTTGTGCAATTATGCTAGCACATGAATAAAAGTGTGAGCTTTCATGGAAAACATAAAATTTTCTGGGTGATCCCAAACTTTTGGCTGGTAGTAAATATTTACTGTGCGTATAATGAGGCATGATGGAACAATAAGCGACAAAAAAGCTAATTCCACAGCCAAAACAGCATGAAGAATAACAGTTTTGGCAAAGTGCAAGTGTGAGCTAATTCTCTCTTGAGTGGCATGGTTGGTATACATATTCAGGGAGTTCGAAGATGGGTGATTGGGTTATCAATTGTGGTGGGGTGGCTGGGCCAAATTTCCAGAGCTGATTTGTTGTTCCAGTCCAGCACTGGGTGGTGTAAACCTTCTCCAAACACTGACAGAGGTGTCCTCTCTATAATGAAACACCCCAGCTGTCCTCTCCTCATGTTATCCCTCCTTCCTCTACACACAACATGACTCTGACATGGCGTCACTCTAGTCTGCAGATTCAGTAAATAAACCAAGCCAGGCTGTGGTCATTGCAGCCACTTGACAGGAAGTGAATACTGTTGCCTTCTGGTGGAAAGTGAAAAGATCCATGCCAGTTTAATTCCTGTGCTTTGACTGCCAGACTGTAAGACAAGGAATGAAGGCAGCAGAGAACAGCCAGACTACAGTTTCTAAATGGTCACCTCAAATATGGCGCTTTTCCATTAGCACCAACTTGCATAGGGAGAACATGCAAACTCCATGCAGGAAGATCCCAAGATCAGGCCAGGACGCAAAGAAGGGATGTTCAAGCTGCAAGTCGACAGTGCTAACCATCAGGCCAATGTGCAGCCTAGAATTTAAGGAAGAATTCCCAAAATGTTGAACTGGTCTTTCAAATAGCAAAGTCTTCCTTGAAACAATGACTCATAGCCGTCTCAGGTTACATGAGCAAAGAAAACAACTCAGAAAGCATTCCTGATCATCAAGTGTTCTTGAAAAGTGAGATCTGACCTGTCACCTCCATCACTGCTGCAGCAGCGACCCTCTGAACTGGTAGTACATGGAACTGCACTCATGCTAATTAGATTTAGAGGGAATGTGTGGTGTGGTATGCTGGAAAGATGACCTCGACCCTTTCCATCAATGTTGGTTCTGTATTCTTCTTAACAGGAAGTACCTCTGCTGGATTCCCACTGCTAAGATTGTTGAAACATCTAATTATTGGTCCAAGGTAGGTCGGGCAGTTGGAGAACAATCCAAAATGTGTAATTCCAGTGATCTCAGGAGGCACTGAGCATATTACCACAGAAGACAGGGCTTTCCTCTGCAGACTTACAGGGTGGTAATGTTATCCAGAGGGCTATGATTTCCTAAACCAAAGCTTCACTGTGGAGAAATAGTGGAGGCTTTAATAGAGATCCAACCAAATAACTGCTCTACTTTTGCAGTAGCTGCATAAAAAAGAGGGACATGTCAGCCATGAGTTTCGTGGTAGGGGATTTAGCAAGAAAATCTAGAACATCTACTCTTGTTAACACATCCAATTACATATGAACAAATACATGGATGAGCAACACGTGCAATTAGGCACATTGCTTGTTGCACACATCTGCATTGAAATGTGTCGCCTCGTAGGAAACAGCTTTCGGTTCCCATGGTAACTGTAAGGAAAATTATTAGATGGGAACATATAGAATGCTGCTGGGAGCTTAACTACATGTTAGTTGCTTCTGTGATTAATTTGATTACTGCTAGATAAAAAGCTTCCCTCTCCTTGCATAAATTAGGACAATTGCTTGTTGTTAACATCTTGACTGACATTATGTGTACTCACAGAGAAAAGCTTTCAGCTCCCATAGTAAGAGTGAGAACAATGACTAGATGAGAACATTATTGTCAGCCATTAAGTTCACAACTACTTCAAGTCATTGCAGCACTGAAGAACAGATATCTGGTGTCTGTGTCATGGCTTTGTGTCTTCAAGTGCTTTATTATCTTGCCTGGTTGGAAGAAGGGCAAGAGCTGAAAGAATATTTCTGTAGTTGATCACTAAATGGCTTCAAAGCATCAATTCTTGGTTATTTCATTATGTTATTATTTTATCCAATGTGTGACAGTTAAATTGTATTAATCTACACCAATGGCAGTTCATTTCTAAACTGTCCACTGGAAATATCCTGTCAAAGAGTTGCAATACATTTGTGTGCCTTTTCCTTTTCTTTTTCCTCTGTCTATGTTTGTCTGTTTGTCTCTAGGTTTCACGTCCCTTTCAGTTACTTTTGCTTTTGTTTTTTAAATTGCATTTCCTTGTGCATTGCTTGTGTTTTTACTTCTGCTCTTTTCCCTCTCTTTTAAACGCCCTGATTAGTTTCGACTGTGTCTTGTCTCCCCAATCAATTCTCACATAGATAGTCTTGTCTCTCCCTTTATCTCTGTCAGTTCATCCTGTTTGTTGCCCTTTTTGCCCCCCTTGTTTCAGACCTTCTGTTTATCTGCTTGAGTTCTTACCTGTTTTCACCTGCCTCAGGTTTGTACACTTAATTTTTCATGCCTTTTTGTGTCAGCTTTTGACTAAAATTTGCTTTTTGTTCCCTAAGTACTTGTCATTAGTGTTTGCATTTGAATCCTTAACTCACTGTTTCACGACAAAATGAAAAAAAGGCAATTCATTCAGTTGTCTAGTTGTGCTGCAAAATTAGATGAATTTGAATCACAATAATGATTTCAGCTTCCCACCATTACAAGAACACAATTGACTGCAGTATGCACATTTAAAAATGCACTGTTTTCATACGTTTTCTCCGGTCATAGAAAACAGTACACAGATAAAATTATTCAGTTTAATCTTTGACAGTTGTGACATTAGAACACTGTATTTCACTATTTTCAAAGTAATCTTTTTTGAGAGAAATCAGCTTTGAGAAAACAACTCCGATACACTCGTCACACATGACTGTATGTTTACTCTAGAGCAACACCAGCATCATCAGATTCACAGATAATACAACAGTATTATCTGTGAATGATCACTGCGGGGGATGAGACCACATACAGGAGGGAGGTGGCAGATCTGGTGGTGTGGTGTCAGAACAACAACCTTTTCCTTAATGACTAAGACAATGATTGTTTTTCCAAGGAAGAGGGTGGAGCTGCAGACACCAGTACACATAGATGAGACTGAGATGGAGAGGGTGAAACCCTTCAAGTTCCTCAATGTCCACATCAGTGAGGATCTCAGCTGGTCTGACATTACACACCACACCATAAAGAAGGCCCAGCAGCGTTTGTGCTTTCTGAGAAGACAGAGGAAGTTTGGCATGTCAGCCAAAATTCTGTCTAACTTCTACAGGAGTATGATGAGCGTGTCCTGAGCAGCTCCATCACTGTGTGGTGTGGCAGCTGCACAGCTCAAGACAGGAAGGCTCTCAGGGAGTGATTAAAAAAGCCCAGCTCATGTCTGGTGCAGCCATCCCCATACTACAGGACGTCTACAGGACCAGGTCCCACAGCATCGTCATGACAGATACACCTCAGACACAGCTTCTTTAGACTCCTGCCATCGGGCAGATGCTACAGAAGTATGAAATCCAGAACAACTAGGCTGATGAACAGTTTTTACCCACAGACTCAGGGTTGTGAATGACTGTCTTACACACTCACTACACTGGACTGTTTCACTGAACTTTATACACACACACACACACACACACACTCACACACACACACACACACACACACACACACACACACACACACACACACACACACACACACACACACACACACACACACACACTATGTTTTTCTATCACTGTGGGGATCTACCATTGACTCCCATTCATATCTAACCCCTAACCCTTACCCTAACCCTAACCCAGACCAAAACAATGCCTAACCCTAAAGAAACGTTTTTGCACTTTTACTTTTTTCAGTAACAACAACATGGCCAAAAAAACACTGTTTAAACTTGTGGGGACTGAAATGAGGTCCCCACAAGTGACATTGTTTTCGGTTTTCCTACAGTTGTGGGGACATTTGGTCCCCACAAGTACAGCCAGCACCTGACCACACACACACACACACACACACACACACACACACACACACACACACACACACACACACACACACACACACACACACACACACACACACGGTGTTTCTGCAACTGTTTATACAATGACCACTGTTGCTACCTCATGTTTACAACTGTGTAACTGTTTACCTCGATGCAATATGCACTTTAGAATCACTACTGTAATCATTCCATCACTGCCATAGTCACTTATTGATAATGCACAGTGCACTTTATGACCACTGCCGTTGTCAGTTTAGGTGTGCTTAATTATTACCCCGCCAAGGAACGCGGCGGAGTTATGTGACGATTGACGTACGTCTGTCTGTCTGTCTGTCTTTACTCAAAAACAGAATAACAGATTTGGACGAAATTTTCAGTGAAGGTCAGAAATGACAAAAGGACCCAATGATTCGATTTTGGCTTATAGTCTGGATCCGTTACGACGTCACTGTAACTATGACTAGTGAACGTTACGTCAGCTGCCTGCTGACAATCACATGATTGATCCTACTACAAATCCACTGCTGCGTATTTATTGGGACTTATCAGTTGGAAATCATGTACAGACACTGGAACATTTAATTGAGTTTACAGGAACTGCAGTGGGTCAGTTTGAAACATATTTACACCATAGATTCCAATATGTTCATGTAAGCAATGATTCTTCGATGGACACAAAGAATGATCATGGAGTGTCACAGCGTTTTGCGCTTAGAGCAAGATTTTCATCTTATACATACTTTCTTTAGACATTTTTATAAGCCATGTGTTTTGATGACATTTGTTGACGTATGTTATGATTTGCCGCTACATAACTTATTTCACACATTTTGGAGTGCTTTCAAATCAGTTCACGACACTAAATGACTTCAAAGCGCATTGCTTACTCACTGACTTGTAAAAATGTGTTTTGATACACTTGTCACCTTCGGGGATGAATAAAGTGATTCTGATTCTGATTGTCAACAACAATTGTGCATTGAATGTGAAAGTGCCTTCTACCGTTCAAGTCCTCAACTACGGTTCTATGATGTTTACATTAGAATTTATTAAGAATTAAATGCAGTTTTGTAAAAACTGGCACCGCAGAATGAATTTAAGATGAACAGAAGCATTTTCTAACACCAGGAAGGAACAGCGGTAATGCGTGACTTTGCACTGAGGATGACAGAAACCATCCGTTTGTTCTGGTCCTCAGAGAGAGGCAGTGATTCCTGAGGATGGGATCTCCGTGGGATTTTGTGTTTCCCATTCTTCTCCCTACTCCTCGGGGTGATGGGTACAGCTTGTTCCCACTTAGACGGAGCATCAGCAGCTATTTATAGAGTGTGCAAAGGACCAGACATGACTGCTGGGGTTGCCGATTGGAACAGTATTACCCTAAAGTGACTCAGGGCTCAAGTAAGGCCAGCTCCTTACGGAATGAAGAGAAACCCTTTCCTCCCTCACTTTGTCATCCTCTATATCTCTTGCATAAACAGATCCTTGGCCCATGACTTTCCTCTTCTCTCCTCCAAAAATACATCTGAGAAACAATGAAACCACTTCACCCTCTCTAGAGCTTATCCTGCTCTTGTTTTTGTTTTCTTCCCTCTCTCCACTTCAGGCGTTTCATGAGCATGAAATATCTAGCATACTTCCTCTGTGATGGCTTTGACTTGCTGACTCCCATGTGGCCAGCAGTGGATCAGAGGATGTGAGAATGTGGTGGATTGCAGCGACTTAATGGCTGATTAAATGATTTTTCTTCCCATTTAAGGCTGTAGTGCAGTTAGTGCTAACAGACACAACAAACTGAGTCTAGCTCCACAGCTATGACTATAATACTTGGTGCCTGTTTAGACATAGTGATTCATTATTTCATTTAGCTTGGAAATCTTGTTTGGAAGAGGAAATAAAAAGTTGAGTTGTATATCTGGTATAGCAGAATTGCACCACTGTCCAGTCTGAAAGTTAGAATAAAGACAAATAATGTTCCTTCTCAAGTTGCACTACTACGTAATCAGAACATACAATTAGATACAAATTTATGTAGAAACAACCAAATTCACACGACATACAATTTTTTAGTGATAGCAGGAACTTTGACATTCATTTGAGGTAAAATCTCATAGAGTGCAAAAGTGTCAAATTTAATTTGACCAATCACATGTTATTTTAATCTATAATTCAATATTGAAGCCCGGCTATATTAAAACCTTGTGTGACTTGTCTCTAGAGACAAGGTAAAGTAGGGATTGTCTTACAGGTAGGGGTGTAATGAAATGGTCAACTCACGAAACAATACGAAATACGAAACAGGGCTCACGATACGAAATATTCACGATGTGAAATAAAGATTAAAGAAAATCTTCAACAGTAGGAAATTATGCAAAAATCTCATTTTCTTAATTTTCTTCCTTATGCAGACATACAAAAAATAATGCATCAGTACAAAATAAATGCTCTTTGAAAAAACCAAAATGGTAGTTTTTTTCTCTTTATTTAGACGACAGTGCAAATACAAACATAAAATCTCAATTAAAAAAGTGCTTTGTTGTAATAATCAGGATAACTACATTCTTGAATGAAAAGGAAAACAAATAGCAGTCCTAGGAGCTGCAGTCTAGACCTATAAATGTCTGAACTGTGAACTAGTTGTACTCGCCGCAGTATACGGCGAACTATAGCAGCATATTTTGCACACGGTTTTTGTTTTATCCGCAATCTTCTCACCGTTCTTTCGTCGTTTACATAGGAAGCCAAAATAGGTCCACACAACCGATTTATTTGACGAAGGAGCGTCAGCTAATTCCTCAACTTCGTCTTCCTCCGTTTTGAAGTGAGTGTTTTGCTACGGTAGGTGAGGAGGGTCAAAAATCATCAGCGACGCCCCTTCACGTTTTTTATTTCGTGCGTCTTTGAAATTTATTTTGCCTTTTTTATTTCGCAAAATTTCGTGGCACAAAATTTCATTACACCCCTACTTACAAGACTTGCAAAATGAAGAATAAGAGATATAAGTACTTGGCAAACAACATCCAGGAAAACACACATCAATCAGGAGGTGGTAGTAGCATCTACTAGCACAGAAACGGAAGTCAGCGAACTCCCTTGAAGGAAATCAAATGCAATGCTTGCTTCACCAGTTTAACCCTTAGGCGACCGAGTGGGGTCATTAATGACCCCAGCCATATAATTATATTTGCCATTTTCATATCTTTTATCCGAAAAATGTTTCCTACCATGAATTTGTCAATCTACTTGTCCTACAGCTGCTCATAGTTTTTTGTAGAGATCGGCCAACTGGTGTGACAAGGATAATGGAAACTTGTCTGGGGTCACTTATGACCCCAGAAAGATGTATAGGTTTTTCACTATTGTAGGCCTTAGTTTTATTTATTTATTTCTACCTCTAATCGCTATATTTCAGTGTTTTGCAGTGCACTATAGCTGGCAGACCTACATTTTTAGCCACAGCTGCCCTGGGGCAGACTGACTGGCTGCCAATCCACTCCTACAACCCCTCTGACCACCACCAACATTACACAGCATACACATTCATACACCAGTGTAAGTGGCAGCACTGGAGGTAAGGTGGGTAAAGTGTCTTGCATTGGACAAACGGCTCTGCCACCTGAGCCACAGCCGCCCCTAATCTAAATACCTCTCTGCATGTTACATTGCACACGTACAGACAAGATGTTTGTGTAGATTTTGTTTTTATGTACTTTTGATTTACTAATGAGGAAACAAAAGGAATAAAGTTTTAAAAGAAGTGGCAGACAAAGCGTGTCTAAATAAATGTTATTGCGTTCTTACAATGCATCATATTGTTCATATGGTTTTACTTTAGCTCTGACTCAAAAATGATTAAAATCCATGAATAATTACAGAAGGCTATTTTAGAATATCCATCTTAAAATGCAGTGGAGTGGAATAGGTAAGAAAGTACAAAAAAGGCACTAAAGTAGACATATTCCTGTGTAAAATATAGTCAGTCATTTTAGTCGCTAAAATAGCTTGATCACTTGAGGATTTAAATGGAGATAAAATCCTTAGCTGAGGTTCACTTCTGGCTGCCACTTATTCTTGGCTCCTGTGTAGTCTTGTTTCACCACTAGAGGGCTCGGTCATAGTTTAGCTATTGTTACCTCTGCCAAGGAGGTTATGTGACACCCAGCGTTTGTGTGTCTGTCTGCCTGTCTGTCTGTCTGTCTGTCTGTTAGCAAGATAACTCAAAAACGCCTGGGCAGATTCACATGAAATTTTGAGGGGATGTAGACTATGGTAAGAGGAAGAGCTGATTTAATTTTGGTGGCAATCCAGAAAGGATCCTGGATCACTTTGAATTTTTTAGTATGTTTTAGTATGTGGTCCAACAAATTGGAACAAGGTGTCCAGATAGCTCAACTGGTTAAGAAGGTGATTAATAAACAGAACTGTGTCAGAGATGCAGGTTTGATTCCAGCTCATGATCCTTTACTGCATGGGTTTCCTGTTTTCTTCTCTATCCTTGGCGGAGGTCTGCACTCTCTGAGTGCTTTTCTAGTTTCATTCTGTGTCTCCGAGTGGACTTCCTGTGGTAGTTCAGTCACGTCTAGTTGTAGTTTTGAGTTCTTGTATCTCGCCTTTATTGTAAAATAAATAGTTTTATTTTTGTGAGTTTTCTCCTTTTCCTAGGGGGTCCGCCAGCCAGGGAGCCGCCGCTGATCTCCGACTAAGCTTTTCTCCACATTAGCTCAACTCAGTCAACACCAACATAATAATGCTTTGCTGCCAATAAACAATCGAGTTTCGTATCGATGGTTTAGTCCTTGCTAGTATATTAACATTCTTCATTCACCAATAAACATAAATGTATGCAAATAAGGACATCTGGACTAAACTGCATTCTCAATTACGTTTTGAGGGAAACATATATATTTTTTCCAGATTCTGTTTGTTTGTGATGGATCACAAATGTTATCAACACACACATGCCATAGATTGTATTGCTTTTGCCGTTGCTCCAGCCAACCAATCATTTGTTGGATAGGACGGGGTGGGACACGTCCACCTGATGGCCCACGCAATGTGGAAGAGAAGTTTCAAACATTTTGTAAAACAGTGGATTTTAACCCAAAGCATATGTTTCTAAATCCAGCCAAGTACTTTTGGTGCCTTAAACACAATTTGAGGCTAAAAATAATGATTCCACATGGAGCACAAACACTAGTCTCCAGGGTGAAAGTCCTTAAATTCATGAATTTTCTTTCTTTAAAAAAAGAAAAGAAAAGAAAAAATTCTTGATTCAGTGAAAAGGTCTCTCTTAATTTTATGTGATTACTAAAAGAAATACACGAAGAAAAGGTCAATCAAATTATCTAGCAACATAATCAGATATTGTATTGAGACAAATTAATTTCAATTGTTGGGAAGAAACATTTTATTACAAATTAGCTTAAGTCATTAAATAAGCTCCAATTTATAACTACAATCTGTTAGAAAGAGACAAGACCATTTCACATCATTGTCATTCTCATTCTCATTATGACCTTCTTTGAAGAACACTGGATAATATCATGTTGTGCTATTGTAAATTGTAAAAATGTATTACAGTAATAGGTGCTGTTATTGCAAATGATGCTAGAGAGGAATGCTAGTAAAAGATTGTAAAGTTTGCTTACTATAACTGCATGACTTTGTTCAGTAGAGTAAGTGTGCTGGCACCAATCAATACTTCTTGGGGTCTTATTAACACCTAGAGCTCTGACTCACTTTGGAATGCCAGATTTGTCTGCTCTTGACAGGTTTAGAGGTCATGTCCTGTCTATTTAGAAGGTTCCTGCTTCTAATTGAACCTTTTAAAACACGTTGAGAATTAAAAAAAATAATAATAATAATTCTTTCACGGAACAGGATAAAGAGATCATTTGCAATATCTTTTGATCACAACCTTTCCACCCCTACTTTATACTTCGCTGCAGAAAAGATGCAGATGCGACCTTCTATACTGGCATTGAGTTGACATTTGTCTTTGGAGGATGGTCATCCGATTATAATTCTTAATGTAAATTTTGTGCGTAAGATTTGTTCATATGAGCCTGCTTTGTGGGCCTGGGCTACTTGAACCATGAGAAATCGACAAGAACGATAAAGTTATGACCCAAAATGTATGAATGCCTGCTGGTGTGGTCATTTCCTGTTTGATCATCTGCCTGCCCACACAGTGTAAACCTATGAGCCAGTACAAACATATTTCCCCATTTCTCCAGACTCTAAACTGATTTCAGGTGAATTTGGTACATCACATGGGATTTGTTTAGTGGCATTTTAACAGCTTTAACTGCTGCTTTAAGGTTGAAGGGCAGTTCTCTGAGGTGCGCCAGCTGCCAGTCATGTTTTTCTGCCCAGAGTTTCATATTTTATGAGAAGAGATTGTTGTTGTTATGATTGGCCAGATAGTACTGGTTTAGACATAAAATATCTCAGAGGCTAAAGGGTAAAGCTTCATTTGGGTGTTATTGTTATTGGTATTTATGGAACATTGGATACAACTCAGCTGGAGCCAGAAGAATGCTAAAAATACACTAGTGGTGAGAAAAGGCAGCTCCCACATGGACTGATAAATATACTGACATATATGGCACTAGAATACTATGTCCCTTCAAAATGTTCCTTTTCTGACCCATTCATTTACTCAGCCCTCCTCTCCCCCTTTCTGCCTGACCCCTCTCCTCATGATCTCACCCCCTATTTCCTGTTGTATTTTGGGGAAGGCTCAGCTAGAGCGTGAGAACGCTTCTAGGCCACACTGTATTGACCCAGTGGTCTTTGAAGCAACGTGCGCGTAGTTTTGAAAATTTTAATGGTGAACCTCACCCTGATGTGAAGACATGGGGCCTGGCATTCATTAAGGTTTTCATACATTTTGTCACACTTTAATACAAATCTCATTGAGTCTGCCTGAGTTTTGACAAATAGCCTGTTTAAAAATTATATGGCATAGTACATGGGCAACGGACATGTTTTTTTCCCCCAGCAAAGGTTTAATTAAAAAAGGAAGACAGAAAAAAAACAGACTCTTGTTCTCACCAATTACTTAACCACATGGATTTAGTTAATGGTTTCCTTGTGTATGCAGCACCAGAAAGCAGCATGGTGACTCCAACACATCGGCCATCCTGATCAGAGGGTCACAGGGACTGTGAGTCCCAACAGCCTCTGTCATTATAGTTTGTCTACACCTCCACAGCTGTCAATCATCATGCCTTAAATCAAATAAGGCCTCCCAGAAACAATGTGAAAGGAAGCTGTCGTGGGAGGAGGTGGTGAGGTTGCAAAGCAGACCCTAGATTGGCCAATTTAAAATGGGATTTAATGACTGGACCTCCCCAGGGTTTTTTGCATGGTAAACATCTCCCAGAGTTCTCCCACAGTTGAGCTGGCTTACCTCCAGGACTCCCACCACAGCCCAATAGCTCTGCTGAGCTTGACTGAATGTCCTCTGCCTTCGCTGGGCTGAGTGTTACCTCACTCCCCTTACAACCTCTGGAGCTCTCATAAACTGTTCATTACTTGCTCTGGTTTGGAGCCACACCACAGTCTGGTTAGATTAGTGGCTGTCAGACTGATGCCTGAGTGTAGCGGTTGTTGTGTTCTGTGGGGGGCTGGAAATGTTTGGTGGCGGCTCTGTAATTTTCTGGGTTGGTGGTGTGGCCACAAAGACAAACACACACACCTAAAAGGCCTTAAAACCTTTCCACACATTGTATCGTCCGTCAGAAACAATGCTCATAAAGATGTACTAAGTCAGTACAACATGCCTGAATGCTGTTAACCTTATACTTGAAGATTTGAACAACCAAAGCATGATCAACATATACGTAAGTCAACATAGACCACCCAGATACTCTACCATGCATAGTAGGCCATCTGGGCTCCCAGACTATTTGTATAGCACAGAATTCTTACCACAAAACACATACAATATCGTAGACACACAGTTAATATCGGTAATTCATAAGTTTACTTCAGTCAACTTGCAACCAGCTAATTCATATGCTCTTTTGTGACGACTTGTTTCCTTGAATTTCTACAACGGATGTGAAGAGTTCAAAGTTAGGGTGATCCATGGAGCCAAAATAGCCACACTGACAATAGGTACATTAATGGGAAATTTGCCAGGCTAAATAAACCGTCATTGCGCCTACTTACTCTTTCCCATACTTTACTCATTTTTTTTAGTAAATTGAGTCTTACAAGGCCCTTTCAGTGTGTCTTTTAATTTTTCAGCCAAAAATACCGCAAAGGCGGTTCGATTTACTATATAACCCCTTCTTTTAGCCTAGTTCTAAAAGGCTGTTTTAGCTCTGAAAACGACTGACCTGCTGATTACTACACCCCCTTCAGGAAGAAGACTCTCTCTGGATCTGTGATTATAAAAGAAGTCAACGAACAGCAACATACGTGGACAAGTGTCTCACACACTCGTTCACGTGTGTTGCTGTTTGCTGGGACTTTATATTGCTTCTGTCTCTCTGTGTGATTATTTGATGTGGAAATAATGCTAATTTAACACCATAGTCATTGTTTTAACTCATGTGTACGCTGAGTTTGTCAGACAACCCTGAAGTTATTACATTCTGCAGTTTAGTGCTGCAGAGCCACAGCTTAGGAAATGGTTATGAAGTGACTGCCAGTTAAAATGTGGTCTGAATTGGTTGCATTTCAGTCTCATTTCACACGTATTTAATTGTTTGGCAAAAGAAAGAGAAAACTATATAATGAGTACAACTTTATTGTGAATTTGGCTGGATTCAGATGCAGAATACATGCATAAATAGGGCAGGAGAGAAACAAACAGATGTAAATAACAGCTGCAATGAAAACACAGTAACCCACACACAGTTTTTATTTATTGGTTTCAAATTACTCTTAAAGGCATTATGGAGGATGTTTATTTTTGTTTGTTTAATTTGTCTGATTCACATAAAATGAAAATACTGACCTTTAGTGGACTTGTATGTATGGTCTCTAAAAGAATAAAAAAAAAAAAAAAATAACTGTGGACATGGCAGGACCTGAAAAACATCAGCCAATCAACGCGCTCGGACCGAGGCGTTTGGTTTGCTCCCTTTCCTGTCAATCAAAAATCTTCCGGCTCAGGCCTAGTTACGTAGATTACGTACGCCTTGGACTTACGTGTTTTCTGTATGTGTTGCTTTGGTATAGCTTCGTAGTTAGCTGGCGACTTGTTTTACTCATCTTTTTCTACATAATGGCAGATAAAGATCCAGGGGGACCCAGCCGTAAAAGACAACTTCCCGAGTCCTACGCAAGTTTCTGGAGGATGGCGTTTCTTCGTAAATGTTAAGAGGGGGGAGGTTAGAGGGGGGTGAGGGAGAGGTTGTATGTGCGCATGCGCATGCTACGTTCAAAGTCGTAGGAAATTATATCTTCTCTAATGCGTTTAAAATTTCGCCCTCTTGAATGTCCCTCATCATTTCAGATTCCACAGAGCTCAGACCCATGGGCATATCAGTAAAGGTAATGGTACAAGGAGCCGTTTGTCTTTCCTTTCTTTTTTTTTTTTAAAGCAAACAAGCAACAAATTTAACTATCCTTACTACGACCAGCACAGAGTTTCATCATTAGAGAGTCCTGCGGCTTTAACCCTCATCCTAACAACTAGGGTACCTACAGACCCCAAAGCTACACTTTTTGTCATATCTCAATGGTGCTTTATTCTATCATTCCAGTTTTTCATGACTTTGTCAATAAAGTTGTCCCTTCTGACTTCTTATCACTGTTTTCTCATTCTGTTTACGTTGTGCTTTTAGATGTACCAATATGTTGAAGTCTGCCAGAAGTACGCAGTAAAGCCTATGCTATATTAAAATGTGGAACTAATAGCTGAATTTATGTTTGCCATCAATCCTAATTTAAGTAGCACACACCATCAAAGAGGGTAGGGTCCTGTCAGTCATTTTGAAGGAGACAAACACAGATTTCCTCACGTGCTCTTTTCACGATAAACACTGCTCTTCCTAAAATAAACTGAGTGCGATGAAAGGCAGGAATACAATACACAATTTCATAATAAATTGTTTTATAATTACCAAATTAAACGTTGGACTGCACAGTAACATGGTGGTTAGCACTTTTGCCTTGCAGCTAGATGATCCCACTTTCCTGGGATCTTTCTGCATGGAGTTTGCGTGTTCTCCCTGTGCGTGCATGGGTTTTCTCCAGGTTCTCCAGTTTCCTCCCACAGTCCAAGAACATGCTGAGGTTAACTGGCAATTCTAAATTGTCTGTAGGTGTGAGTGTGATTGTTTGTCTCTACATGTAGCCCTGTGATTGACTGGTGAGCTATCCAGGGTGTCCTCTGCCTTCACCCAGAGTCAGTTGGGATAGACTCCAGCCCCCCTGTGACCCTAATGAGGATTAAGTGTTGTAGATAATGGATGGATGGATGGAAATTATATGTTTATGTTCTATTTTACAAGATGAGATTAGAATGGTGTGTCATACATATCACTGATACGCAGACATGTTGTAAGTGTAAAAAAAGGCACAAATGTAACCATGTGAGGCTGCAGAAGGACAGAGAGGGGTCTAACAGGGGTTAGAAAAAGATTTGTCAGAGCTCCAAGATGCATTTGGCTGAGATAAGTCTGTAATAATTCTAAATCATTTTTCTGCTAGGCACTACATTATGTTATGCAAGTTTGTTTTACAGCAGTATCTGGCAAAAAAAATTCCTTTGGGGTTAAAGTTTTTTTCTTTAAATGTTAGCTTGTCTAGAATAAAGGTTAGTATTACATCAGTGTTGCTTTTTTAGGTAGCAGTGGCAGGCAGACCATGGCTGGGCAGATTTGGAGTTGCTGAAATTTTTGAGACATATAACCATAACACAAATAATGTATGATGTTTACATGAAATTACTAAATGGTGCCAGAATGAAAGGATGGTAAATAAACTTTAGTTCAGTCCTCTGTTAGGTTCAGGTGCTGACTTTGATAGCGGGGATGATACTGTTGAGTCACCTGGAAGTCAGGGTGAGCATTAAGGGTGTGCTTTGAAATTGTTATGGTCATTCTTGTCCAACAAAACCATCTCTTTTTGTAGTGGAATACCAGTGGTGTTCATTAAAGGTCCAATCTGGGACCATATTTGTTTTTTAAAAAAAGTTTACACTCCCCTCTGTGTCAGGTATTCTCAGCTGTCCATGTAACACCTCAGTTCTTTATTTTATTTGCACCATCAAAATAAATCACATGATAAAAGAGTTAGACACTTTATAACTCTTAGTACAGACATCTTTATCCTTATTTAAATCACTGTTTCAAAAAATAACTTTCTGTCATGAGAAAGCCTTCATACTTTCTTATATACTTCATACTTTCTTATATAATTTCATCATAAAAAAATATATTTTTTCTGAAAAGACACCTTCAGCATCTGAGTTGCTTTTGCGGAATGCTTTTAGCACATGCAGAAAATGTGTGTAATGAAAGAAAGCATGCCATTTTTAGCCTGGCTGTCAATATAATGGGTGAGAGAGACCATCGTCATTTGTCTCCATTTGGTTAATGTAGAAACTCCAGTCATTCATCTTTCCATAAATCTGCTCAGACAGCAGGCCTGCATATGTACAAACAAACAGTCTGCTTTGATTAATTCAATCTTTTCTCTTATCATTCACTCACCAAATAACTAAACAAGTGTGTGAACGTGTGTCTCTAAGTAGGAGAATTCATTTTTGGATTAGATGCTGTCCACTGCAGAATACTGTTTTCCAGGCTGTGTCTGGCCCAGTTTCTGTTTTTCTGTTCCCCTGTCGCTGTCATCACTTAAGGAGTGCTGAGCTGACTGACAATTGCTGTTTTAGTGTGCAAAAATGCAGCACATTAAACACTGTGGATAATTTGTTTCTGCATTGATTCGAACCACTCTCTCACAGATTGTAATTCAGAGACGGTTGTCTCAAAGATCATGTTTTGTGCCCATTTGGTCTACCTTAGGTTGCTCACATAACATTTGTCAGTAATCTTGATGCTCATGACAGTCTAACAGCAGAATGCATGTAGCATGTCATTAAAGTGTAAGTGGCATAACTGTATACATTCAATACTATATATTTACAATATTTACAGAAACTTTCCTTTCACAATGACGTGCTATATACACTGCTCAAAAAAAATTAAAGGAACACTTTTTAATCTAAGTATTGCATCAAATCAGTCGAACATGTGGGATACTGATCTGGTCAAGTAAGTAAAAGAGGGGCTTTTTAGTCAGCTTCAGTGTTCATGAAATTAACAACAGCTGCACTAGAGGGGTAGCAATGAGACACCCCTCAAAACAGGAATGAGTTTACAGGTGAAGGCCACTGACATTTTATTCCCTTCTTGTGTTTTCTGACTGTTTTTTAATAGTTTTGCATTTGGCTAGGGTCACTGTCACTACTGGTAGCATGAGGCGATACCTGGACCCTACAGAGGTTGAAGAGGCAGTCCAACTCCTCCAGGATGGCACATCAATACGTGCCATTACCAGAAGGTTTGCTGTGTCTCCCAGCACATTCTCAAGAGCATGGAGGAGGTTCCAGGAGACAGGCAGCTACTCGAGGAGAGCTGGACGGGGCTGCAGAAGGTCCTCAACCCATCAGCAGGACAGGTATCTGCTCCTTTGTGCAAGGAGGACCAGGATGAGCACTGCAAAAGCTCTACAAAATGACCTCTAGCAGGCCACTGGTGTGAATGTCTCTGATCAAACAATCTGAAACAGACTTCATGAGGAAGGTCTGAGGGTCCAATGTCCTCTAGTGGGTCCTGTGCTGACTGCCTGACACCGTGGAGCTTGATTAGCATTTGCCACAGAACACAGGAATTGGCAGGTCTGCCAATGGTGCCCTTTGCTTTTCACAGATGAGAGCAGGTTCATCGTGAGCGCATGTCACAGACATGGAAAGGTCTGGAGAAGCCATGGAGAATGTTATGCTGCCTGTAACATGGTTTAGCATGACCGGTTTGGTGGTGAGTCAGTGATGGTGTGGGGAGGCATATCCATTGACCTCTACAGGCTGGACAACGGCATTCTGACTGCCATTAGGTATCAGGATGAAATCCTTGGATCCATTGTCAGACCCAACACTGGTGCAGTGGTCCTGGGTTCCTTGTGGTGCACGACAATGCCTGGCCTCATGTGGCAAGAGGATGCAGGCACTTCCTGGAGGATGAAGGAATTGACAGCATTGACTGGTCCCAATACTCACCTGACCTGAATCCAATAGAACGCCTTTGGAACATTATGTTTTGTTCCGTCCAACACCATCAGGTTGCTCCTCAGACTGTCCAGGAGCTCAGTGATGCCCTGGTCCAGTTCTGGGAGGAGATACCCCAGGACACCATCCATCGTCTCATTCGGAGCTTGTCCCGATATTGTCAGGCTGCATACAAGCATATGGAGGTCATACAAACTACTGAGTACCGTTTTGAGTTGCTGCCAAGGAATTTCAGGAAATGGACCAGTCTGCCACATCAGTTTTTCACTTTGATTTTGGAATGTCTTGAATTTAGCCCTCCTGGGGGGTTGATAATTTTCATTTCCATCAAACAATGTGGCATCTTTTCATTCCTAACACATTAACCAGTCCATATTAATGCTAATATCCAGTTTGTTTTTTCCCCGTATTCAAATATGATTTGTTTTCAAAGTGTTCCTTTAATTTTTTTGAGCAGTGTATTTATTTAAATGCTGGTCATGTTGGTAGCCTTCTCCACAATAATATTGTTGCCTAAAATGTAACATTAGGCCTGTAAAATCCTTTGATACAAGCAAATTTAGTATCTTGAAAGTAATTACACTGATGAAAAGTGTAAATGTTTATGCATCGTTCAAAAAGTAGTGTGTGATTTAATGTGTGATGCAATTTAAAATGACAAGTAGTATTTATTAAGATTAGGAAAGAAGTCATTTGGCTGAAATCTTGATGGCTTGATGGCTTGTCAGTAGGAGTGTAACGCGAAATAAAAAATGGCGAAATAAATTTCAAAGACGCACAAAATAAAAACACAAAATAAAAAACGCTAAGGGGCGCCATGCACCACTGAGACTGATGGTTTTTGACCCCCCTCCCTGCCGTAGCAAAACACTCGCTTCAAAACGGAGGAAGACGAGGTTAAGGAATTAGCTGACGCTCCTTCGTCAAATAAATCGGTTGTGTGGACCTATTTTGTCTTCCTATGCAAACGACGAGAGAACGGTGAGAAGATTGCGGATAAAACAAAAACCATGTGCAAAATCTGCCACTACAGTTCACCGTATACTGAGGCGAGTACAACTAGTTCACAGTTCAGACATGTATAGGTCTAGACTGCAGCTGCTAGGACTGCCATTTATTTTCCTTTTCATTCAAGTATGTAGTTATCCTGATTATTACAACAACAAAGCACTTTTTTTAATTGAGATTTCATGTTTGTATTTGCACTGTAGTCTAAATAAGGGGGAAAAAACTACAATTTTGTTTTTTTCAAAGAGCATTTATTTTGTACTGATGCAGCATTATTTTTTGTATGTCTGCATAAGGAAGAAAATTAAGAAAATGAGATTTTTGCATAACTCCCTACTGTTGAGGATTTTCTTTAATCTTTATTTTATATCGTTAGTATTTCGTATCGTGAGCCCTGCTTCGTATTTCGTATCTTTTCATGAGTTGACCATTTCGTTACACCCCCACTTGTCAGTCATTAATTGAATGTTTGAAATTCTATTTTCACAATGTAGATACTTCAACTGGCAACAAGGTCTGAGAGATGTTGTGTAAAGCAGCATAAAAACAATCTTGCAACAATACAAACAGAATGTTCTGCCATCAGCAGAGGCAGAGGTGGTCAGTGGTGGTCTTTGATGTCTCTTTGTTAATCGACCTGGTGTTATAAACTGATTGATTACACCAGTGTGGTTGAATTGAGCATGTGCTATTCTGTGCTTGGAGTGGATATAGGTTTTGCTCACAATTAAAACTCTGCTTCTGCCTTTATCTCCTGTTTGAATTTCCTGTAGTGCTCACAATTACCTGTATTCCGACTGTGGTCCCCTCCAAGGTAATCAGTGCCTATGAGCCTTCATCCAACAGTTTCTTTAATTTCCTTTTTCTGATTCTGATAGCATCACATCCACTGCATGCAGTGTCAGAACTTTTGTGTCAGAATTTAAAGCTCTCTCTTTTAGTGTTGACATGTATCTCCATTACTTCTCATGAACAACTGAGTTTGAAACTTTCTTTGTAAAAGGGTTTCATTTGCACATAAATAAATTTTAGCTCGTTTCATTCTTATGTATAAGAGTAATCCTTTGAGCGTGGCCATTTGGAACAGTTTAAACACTTTTGCAGGCAATACACTTCTTATTTGTACCATACATACACCAGCCTTACCAAGACACTAAATTACAGGATATGGTCATTTCAAATGTCTTAGTGGAGAGCACGGGCTTCAAATGCTACTATGAAAGCCACTGTTAAAATGAACTGCAGCATAACATGAAGCTGAAGACACTGAAAGAGAATGGATGATTGTAGTATGAACCTCACCAGAATCTGCAGGGAATTGTGATGGTGGATGGAGTGTACACAATGCTTCGTTTTCACACCTGCACAAGCTGCGGTTTTACTTTAATATAAATGAATGTGTTGTGTCTTGAGTCAGATTTATTGATGCATTCACTTCCAACATATTTTTGACTTGCCAAACTGTTACATGTGTGATTTCTTTTTGCATCTTGTGGGCAGCATGGTTAGCAGTCACCTCACAAAAGAAGGATTCTTGGCTTGAACTTACTACTCAGCTCGGAGGTGTTCTGCTTGTGCCTGAGTGAGTTTTCTCCACAGTTCAAAGACTTACATGGTAGGTTGATTAGTAATTCCGAGTTCACAGTAGGTTTGAGTGGTTGTCTGTGATTGACCAGCAACCTCTCCAAGGTTCATTTCTTGCTCATTGATAGCTTTGATAGGCTCCTGCTAGTCTATGGGATGAAATATCTATATCCTGCTATGATGTCAGAAGTCCCACATAGTGAAATCTTCAAAACTTAAGGTGAATGCATATGCTACCTGCAAGTCAAAATTCCAGATTTTTGCTCTGAATGAATCGTTCACAGTGCTACTTATACGTCTCCAAACTGACATCTGAACACATGTCCACAATCGGGCGTCTTTTGGTAACACTGCAGCCAGCTAAGGTTGTTGCTAAAACAGTTTATTGGTTGTTACTGATTTCCATTCACATATTTCGATTCATCCGTAAACATACACTGATGTTTTTGAGAAGTTAAGTATTTGAGAATAGAACAAGAAATACTACTGTTATTCATTTTTGTTAGGAGTCCACTGAGGCAAACTGAGTAGTGGAATCAAAGATGGAACAGACTGGTTTGAATTTGAAATGATCACCTAACACATGGACCATAAAGTTTTCTCCATTGTGTGGCAAAGAGCATGTATAACTTGCTTGTCTCACCAGTATATTCCAACTCTGCTCACTCACTTTATGCTGGATTGAATTTGCAAAATTACAACTCACTATATGAAACCAGCATGAGCTTGATTGGGAATTTTGATAGGGAACAATACATCATACAAACACTCTTTATGATAGCTTTGTGTTAATGTCTTTTTCCGTTGTGTATGGGTAATTTGTTTCCAGATTCCTCTTGCAAAGGAAAAATCTTTATCTCAATGTGGTATCTTTAAGGAATAAAAATGTAATTAACTAGGTTCAAAGAAATAATATTGTTCCTTTTTTAAAGGTCTCATACAGATATGTTATCACTATGGTCAGGCCTTCAGGACCAGTAGAAACATTACTTCATTCTGCAGCTTATCTTACAGCCTTTCCTCCTTCCTCAATTTCACTGTGATCCATGTTGTGACTACCTGCCTTGTGCCATCTCATTGAGTGGGCAGATAGCTTTGATCATTCCCATTCTTTCATTATAGTCTGTTTTTTGTTCAAATGGACACAGCGTAATTTCATGTGATTACTCTGTAATTGCTATTGGACATGGACATGGGATCTATTATATGCTGCATTTCCCCTTATCCTGCTGTCTTATTCAAAATGAGGCAGGCTATTAGAATATACCTGCTCCTCACAATTAGATGTGCATTATTCAGGTGTCTAACATTGGCTGGACATGACCACATGCATGGTGTGTGTCATGCTGATTATCTTTGTGCCATTTGAATGCATAGAAATTGAATACACAAAAGAGATCCCTGACAATGTTTTTCTTTCTTTGTTTGCAAAGAAGCAGACAGAGGGGGGGAAAAATTCTTTGATGTGTCCTCATTTGGTAATAGCCTGTTTGATGCTTAGCAGGGTTTTTGTTGTGAAAGGGAGCAGCAAAATTATACCATGGCTGGAATTATTGGTTTCAGAGAAACCTGGAGAATTTTAAGAGCGATTTCACTGCAATACAAGAATTGCTGTGAGAGCAGGTAACTCTGAATGTTAGGATATAACTGGGAATATAAAATAGGTGTATGGGGCAAGAGGAATGAAATTTCACAATGAGACAACATGGCAGATGTGTGTATAACTTGTTAGCATCTGACCTGGCTGACGAGCATCACTCAGGACATTCACTGGATGAAAGCAGAGATGAAAAAAAACTTGCATCATAATTGGTTGATAGATCTAATATCTTTAGTCTTCCACTCATCTTTTAATGTATTACTTGTATTTATCCTGTTTATTTAGAATTGTATATTGCACTGTACCATGATGCTATTGTTTATTGAATTGTTTGATATTGATTTTTTCTTTACATTTGCTTAATACGAAACTGAAGAGGGGGAAACCCTTGCAGAGGAGTAAAGTGACATTTGACCTAATACACAAGAGGGAGAGGAACATGGAAGGGCTCAGTCTTCATCAAAGTTTTGGTCATGATGGTTTTGTCATGACAAGTCACCTGCAAGATTTCTGACAATGCCATCACATTATTTCTTCTGTACATCAAACAGTTCATGTGGATCGTCAGAAATGTTCTTGGTGTTGATTCCCTTACTGCTATGCCATGAGATTCGTTGCCATAGATCTAATTCATAATCTTCTCCTTGGCACAGAAAGACATGCATTTTGACTGTGGACAGTTCTAAGAATTTTAACAAACAAGAGCTGAGAGTAACTTCAAATGAGAGTGGAAAAAGTCAAAGTACCTTATGAGGTTGGAAGAATTCCTTTAAGAATCTCATCTGGCTTTACTGGTTTCACAGCAGACTCGTGGAAAACTGGACAACCATTTACTTCCTGTTTTGTCTGAGGGAGCTTCCCAATAAAGGACAGTATGGCATGTGGTTTCCCTTTGAGTAGGCCTCCAGAGTCATGTCCATCAAGAGACCTGAAGAAGCAGATAAGCACCTTCAAACATTTCTGTCAACATTCGTGGCATTGCACGGCACCCCATGCATGCATTAACATCTTCATTTGAAAGAGTGCATGTTGGACTACAGACCCATTTATTCATTCTTGTGCTTTTCATGGAATCCTGAGAAAGTTTAATAACTGTCGGGCCATTGAAGGCCAGATTATGAGGCAGCTTCAGCAGAGACACCAGCTTAGTATGCCATGGACGTGAATATGGTGCTGAATTTGGCAGTATTCTGGGAGGACAAAAGGTTGGGACTTTATCGTGTGATGAAATAGCTGACATGATTTATGTAAAGCACAATAGTTTCGTGTCTGCCGAAAGGCTTCTCTTAGAAAACTGTACAGTGATGCCAAAGTCTCCATTCCAATGTATGTTGGATGAGCTTGATGTACATGCAATGTTGACAATGTATCATCGGATGTACCCTGAAAACTGTATAACGATATCTGACCGTTTTGCCATTTCATGCAAAACAGTAACATATTTGACTCTATAGTTGGATCTAGAACAGGAAAGTCAGCGTATGTATAACAGTTTTGAGGGACCCATCCTTGACCCTCTGACAGAACCACAACCAGCCGTTGTAAAGCAGTTTATTAGCAATTGATGCAAGAGTTTTCTGGCTTCATCCCCATCCAGACAGACATTTTTATGGAAAGCCAGCAGAAGGACACAGCCAACTCATATCCAGCATCATTTTTCCTGATTGAGCACATTGCTGGAAGATGTGTGGTAAACACATCCATTGTACAACTGTACATTGGATGTAAGAGAAAAGGTGACTGTAGTCATGCTGCTCTGCAGGGTGGTTGAGATTTAGGGTATTCTGCTATAAGTTCTGTGTCCCAGAATGAGAAAGCATGTTATAATTAGTCCTTCAACCTCTAAATGTGTGAACAGTAGCGTCGAAAAGATTTTGAATTCTGGAATTTTTGGTTTAGGCTTGTTAAAAATGCCTGTAATATGCTTTGATTTTACTCTTATAAAATCTTGTTTGTCACGTCTCTCTGTCTGCATTGTCTCTCTCTCTGTACACACTGTGACAATCCTTCCATTGAAGCAGCGTTCAGGCGACACTTGGATTTGAATGACTCATTAGAGGCTTGTTTCATCCACTCAGCCTGCAGCCATTGTTCACCTGTTAGGCTTATGGCTTTGCCTCAAGTATTCAACAGAACATTGCTCATTAAGTAGCATTGTATACGTGATAAACATGACATCTGAATTAAGTGAAGCTTTCCAACCATCAAGTTCTTGCTGAATGAAGATTTCTAAAGGGACAATGCATGAAACTCCAAAACACTTTGGACAATCAAGTTCTGTTCACTGACAGATAGAAAAGTAACTTCTTTGTACCCAAACAGTTCAGGGGCTCTTGAAACCTCAGAAAGCCAAACATTCCTGACACGATAAGAAGTTCTTTGGATCACTGTCATATCCTGCGTTAAGATGACTTCACTTTCAGTACTGCTCATTAAGCTAAAAGAGATATTCTGACATTATGGACATTTTTCAGATTGATCATTTCATTTTCATTATTTAACGTTAAATAAATTAAACTTAAAATTAAACATTTGTATTTTAAATACTGCAAGATAAAAAGTATCTACACTAATAGTCTCTAGTTTATCATTTAGTAATAGTGTCTTCAAGCAGAACAATGCACCATTTCACAGAGCAAAAGCCATCATAAAGACATTTCACGAACATGACAGTGACTCCAATACACTTTAGTGATGTCAATGTTTCTAAATCCAGGAAAATACCTTTAGATGTTTGACTAATGATCTGCTCTCTGTGTGTATAGGCATAAAGAAACAAAAGTGCTGTAAACGTCTTGAAAGCCTTGACTGAGACCATAAAGTCATAACGAAAATACATACTTAGATAACATATAAAGTGAGAAGTCGGGTCATTTCCTCATAGACTTCTTTACGATCAGACTTATTTTGCAATCTGAGGAGTCCCCCCTGCTGAATGTTGAAAGAATGCAGTAGTGTGTGTGTAAGGCGGTTCAACATTAGCTTCACTCTTCAGACCCAGAAGCTATGTCCACCTTTAGTATACAGCCTGATGGTGAAAGTCATGTGAAACGTGGCGGACATAACAGAAATATATCTCAATTCTACATCTAGAGACTAGATGTGCTGTATCAGAGAACATGAGCACATTATCATGGTATTAGTATCCAGTTTCTCAGAATTGACACAGACTGAGGAGAATTAACCATGGTGTGTAAACTGAGCCTGTTTTGTCAAATCTGTATTCTGTATTTTGTGGTGTAATTACCTACAGAAGATACAGTTTTTGCTGTAAAAGTGCTGGTTGCACATCCTGATATCACTCATTAACCTAGCAAATCATGCACTAATTACACAGCCCTGCTTTGTTTTAGTCCTAAGAGTCAACTCTAAGTTGATACAAACAGGTAGGTGGTACATTATGAACTGTTCTCTGCTCATTCATTTGCCCATGTCAGCATAAGTGATAGGAATTCATTTTGGGTGTATATGTGAGTGTGACCACAGAGACAACTCCCACCACTGAGCACTGAGCTCCGTCATCATGTCAATAATACATCTCCTACTGACTGGGAAAACAGACCAGCAACTTAGTCTGGGGCTTTCCACAAGCTGCGTGGGGTGTCTTGAAATAATGTCCAAAGTTGACAGTGTGTGTGTCCTTATAAGAACCTAATGTTCTCCAAAGGTTAAGAAAAAAGACTTTTCCAACTAAAGATTTTCCAGAGTCTTGTCTTGAAGGATAAAATAATACTGCTTTTAATAATAAAAAAGAGAGGTTACAATGTATAAAATCTCACTTTTGAAACGATTTACGGTTGGCGTGTTTTTGCAAATTACACCATTCAGTGTATTTTGCCATAATCTGCATCATGACATTGGACTATGAGGTTAGCCTTAACATGTCCAACAACATTACTCACTGTCTTAAGTGTTCTATTTTCAAAACGATATAAGAACAGCATGGTGAGCCAGTGGCTGAGTGGTTAGTGTGCGTACCACATGGGTTCAAGGGCCCTCAGCAGCTGAGTCGTCTGTTTATGCCCCAGCTGGCTGGGCTTTTGCTGAGTGCCATCCGCCTCCTCTCTTCTTGCAGCACTTTGCCTCATGGATAATTTTTGCCCCTTTTGGCCCATGATCTCTGCCTTTTCCTCCAGTTTTTTTGTCTGTCTGTCTGTCTGCCAGCCTGCCTGTGAGCTCCTGTTTTTGTCACAATTTGTAACAAACAACCTCAACTATGTTCCAGTCTGCATGGTTCAGTCTGTGCTTGACTCATTCTCCCTCCTCTCTTAACACACAACTGTAACAAGAACCGATCAGAACATTCTTCTGCTTCTTATGCTCTAGTGTATTTCAGAAGAAATTGCAATAAGACCAATATTCAAAACATATGACTGGCTTTTACAATACGATGTATTGTATGACAGTTACGTCCCAACCGCTAGGATCAGCTGGCTGTAACAAACCACCCACCACAAACAACAGAAACTAATGCAGACGAGTGCCTGGTGCAAAGAATTAACTAAATAAAACTGGTGCCTCAAAACACACATTTCCGAACCAGACAACATGGAAGACTCAAATCACAAGTAGCATCTCACTAAATTAGCTAACAGGAGCTACAGTCTTCACCAAGACTGGTAGCTCCTCACTGAAATAACAGCCACTAACAGAAGCTATGTTCCGTATAGCCACTCCTCAGTGGCTACAAAATCTACAGACCACAGAGAACACATACAAAACCCAATGTCTCAAGCTGCATAATTGGTCACACTAAATCCCAGTCCCCTCTACTGAGAGTTTGGCTGCAGGATTCATCCTCTCCAGATGGCTGCGACTGGTTGGCTAAAGGTGGAGACAAACTGGGTGCTGGCTCAATCAGACAGGTTGGGAGGCGGGGAGAACAAAGCCTGGAGTGCAGGTCTTCAACTCCAGACTCTAAAACCAGTTGAAGCTGGACTTACACAGGTCATCTCCCCATACCCAAAAGAATCCACCTCAGAAACAAGATGGCTCACAATCACCTGTGGCCGTAACAATGACATAAACTTGAAATAGAACAAAGGCTAATGTACTGTAGTTTCAATTAGATCAGGTACAGTATTCAAATCCTGGATGTCACTTTCTCTTTTCTCAACATGTTGACTTCATTTGCTGTGTCAAAGCTACAATTTGCTGTCCTCTCATTGTCACTGGTAAGTCTTAGCTGGGTTGGTTCTAAGGAAATTTTTCAATTACATTACACAAGAATCTGAATAAAGGTATTCTCATTGCTATCAGAGGGATCCATGTAGTCACCCCAAAATCGAACATGCCAGTCCAGAGGCAGGTCCTCCCTCATCAAATGACAATGTCGCCGTGGAAACAAAGCACCCCTTAAACATCGCATTGGCACAAAGACAAATTGGAAACAGCTTCAATGCAGCACCAAATTATCACCAAAGACTGCAGGTAATTGAGAAATATGAAAGGTTTTTAGTTTGCAAGCAAATCCTCTGACTGCTTTAAGTCTTTGCTTTACATCCATTACCACATGACAAAAACATCCACTTCTATTAGCAATGGGCTGCATATGTTTACTAACTTTCTCATTACATTATGCAAATAACTGCTGACAGGGATGTAATTTCACAGTGTGCATACTAATAACCAGTGTACCTTTATGCTGTTACCTAGAGACCGGCAAGAATGACTAATAACATATGGGCCACATACCAGTGGGATAGGAACCAGAATGATACATGTCAGATTAAACAATATAGACATACACTAAATTAATTTAAAATGGTTTAAGGACTGCTCAAAGAAAAGTGAACAAACGCTGTGAATTCACATTCCCCCGTCTCCCTGTAGCTTATTTCAATAAAGGGAGGTGACTGAAAGGTCTGAAAATTCTCATTCTCATCAAGAATCAGCTACTGAGAAATCTTCCTGAACAAAGTTTCTACATGTAAATCGGCTAAACAAAAACTAAAGCCTCAGTCAGAGATAACAGGTATCGCAAATTATAAACAATTTTCTGTGTTAACTCAGACTTTCTGCTTCAATCTCACATAAAAAGAAGAGTTTAACTCATCAGGTGACTGAAAATGAACAGCTTGTGCAGTTCTAGATCCAAAAGTAGGATGTTTTAACTCATGTTTTACTACAAATACATGCAATAACAAATAAATAAGATAGCTGGTTTTTCATTAATTCACTATTTATGTCACTTTATAGACTGGATTGAATTTGAGCAGTGGAAGACAGAAGGAATTTAATGAAATTATGGAGATTCACGGAGGTAATGTTGCACAATGTTAAGTTAAGCGCGGTTTAATTCAAACCCGCTGAATGTTAAACTTCAGTGCAGCTGAACGGGTTTCAGTTAACCTTAAAGTAAAATAATGTTTTTAAAAGCTAAAATACACAGCAGAGAAATACAGGTTGAGAAGTTTATTCTAATAATGACGGACAGGTACGGCAGCAACTAACACAGGTGTTCAGCGGAAAGTTAGCCACCTGTGTTAATTAGCCCGCTAGCTAACTTAGCCGCTTAGCTAGAAAACGCTTCCGGACCAACTGCCCAAACACTACAAAACACAACTCTTCACAAGTCGCTGACTTAATGTACAACAAGACAACGCTACTGGTTAGAAGTATTTATCTTCTTACCGTGTTTTACTCCAAAACAAGGTCAACAGCAGCCAGAGATGTAGACCAGATGTGCCGACAATACATAGATAGAAAACTAGATAGCTAACGCGCTGTCTTCTATAATATCTATGGTCTGACCAATCACTGCTCTCTGGCTCCGTCCACTGAGAATCTTGTTGTCCTTTGGCTCCACACTTGCTGATGACCACTTCCGGTCTCAGGAAATGAAAAAATGGACCTTTTTTCATTTTTGTCTCTTCCTGATTTAATTTTTTTGTTACTCTAAATATATAATGAAAATCAAAGCATTTTAAAAATTTTGTGTATTGCTTTTTGATCATGAAAAGGAAAAACGCCTTGTATTTCAATTTTATCTTTTGTATTTTGAAACAAAAATCAAATAACCACTCATTTTTTGTTTTTCAATACCTGTTTCAGAATGGAAAATCCAATTATACATGGACCATCCAGGCTGACTAGCTATCAAGTGGCAATGACTGCCTATTTGCAACAGGTATACTACACATCCATCCATCCATTCTCTATACACCGCTTTATCCCCCCTAGGGTCGCGGGCGAAGGCAGGGGTCACCCTGGACAGGTCGCCAGTCTGTCGCAGGGGTAATCCAATGCTTCCCCACATAAATAAGTGAATATGAGACAGAATAAACTAGTCTAATGTGTGAAGTCTATTTTGATGAAGCACTTTCTGCTTTGCACTTGATTTACTAATGCTAAATACAGTGGACGTACAAGTTCCTGCGCTCAGGAACACACTTCTCAAATCAAAGCCTGCATCTAATGTCCACACTAAATTTCACAACAAGCTGTCTCATAGCAAGATATCAAAACAGACAAAAGTCCTTTGGTTGTTATCCTTGGAAAATCAATCAATACACTACAAAAAAAGAAAGAAAGAAAGAAAGAAGGCTAATACAATTTATTCCTCAACTGTTCCTGGTGCTTGCTTTACATTCTCAGTAGAGCATCAAACAGGATTGTTCATCACCGAACAAAATCCACAGCAAATACTTCAGTTTCCTACAAATGCTTCAAGAGATAGGTATAGTGTTGGTTTGGATCAATGCATGGGATTTGTGAATAACTAATTTAAATAGGCATCTGCAACCATGTAAAAATAAACAGCAGCACATGAAGACATGCAGTCTGAAGTTAGAAAATAAATGTTGCTGCAACAGATTAGTCTTTGCACCGTGAATGTGAATAACTGGGTATACTTTAATGAGGTGTAAATAAACAAGGCAGAGTTTTAATAGATGCAACCACACGTAATGATGAACAGTTGAGAAGAACAGAGTTTTAATTAAGTTTAGTGGTGAGTTATGAGTGTGATTGTCCACTTCTCTGCTCTGCTCTTCTCTTAGTATACGAACAATGTGCATCATGGTTGAACACAGGCTAATACTTCCAAACAAAAGACTAATAACACTGGCTGCTGTGCCAGTGAAATACACACACTCTCTTCTCTGTATTTTCCTCTATAGCTCACTATCTTGTTTATTTATTATTCATTTCTATTTTGCAGTGCCAGGATAGTCTAATATTATTGTACTGCTGTGTGCAGCTCAGGCCTTTCCTTTGTGCACAGCATAACCTAATCATCGTCACACAATAACAGTGTGAAACTACAAGAAGGAAAAAGATAGTGCTGGCCTGACAGGTTGTCATGATATACACTAAAAAGATTTTTTATCCTATATCAAGTGTTTGCAGCATTTGGAAATGGTGACTGTGTCAGGCATGCAGAAAGAAGGGCAAAAAAATTGGCAGTAAGTGAATTGGACCTGGAATTATAAAAACTTCATTTGAGATTCAAATAAAAGATTTCAGGGCTCATGTGTCCTCTGTTGCTCGATCATGTTGATTCAATATCAGGAAGATCAGACCCTTCCTGTCTGAACAAGCAGCACAACTAATGGTACAGGCTCTCATAATATCACCATCGATTACTGCAACTCCTTACTGGCAGGCCTCCCCACATGCAGGGTCAACCGTCTGCAGATGATCCAGAATGGAGCGGCACGTCTGGTTTTCAACCAGCCAAAAACAGCACACATCACCCCGCTGTTCAGATCACTTCACTAGCTTCCAGTTGCTGCTTGCATAAAATTCAAAACTCTGACATTTTCATTCAAAACTACAATGAGAACAGCTCCCTCCTATCTGAATTGATGAATTCATGTCTACGGTCAGCTAACAAAAGGCTCCTGATACAACCACCACAACAGGGCCAGTCCAAAGCTAGGCTCTTCTCTGTGGTTCCCCGGTGGTGGAACGAGTTACCACACTCTGTTCAATATGCAGAATCTCTCTTCGTCTTTAATAAATGAGTAAAAACACAGCTCTTCACTGAACACCTTTGCACTTGACAGACTGCAAAAAAAAACAAAAAAAGAATCAGATTATGTCTGTACTGTCTGTAAACACCACAGTCCTATTATCATGCTTGAACTTGTTATATGGCTCTTATCCAGGTTGTTTTCTCCTGACTAGGTCCTGCTTGTGTTGCATCTACTCTTAGATGTACGTCACTGTGGATAAAAGCATCTGCTAAATGAAATTGTAGAACTATAAAAATGGAATCACAATAAGATTGTGATTTTAACAGGAGTCATATAAATGATGTGAAATCTGTTTGTTAAGGAACAACTTTAACTCTGCAAAGTCGATTCCCCTTTGCTCAACCATTACATCCATATACAACTAACTTGCAGTTCCAAACATATTTCTGAGAAAAACATCATGCTGTCTGTAATATGGGGATGTTTAAATGGAACACATCTGTTTACTATCAATGTAAAGTGACCAAAATCAGTGTATCTGCAGGATGTTTTAATTGCAATATTTGATCCTAGCAATGTCAGGGAAGGATGGTTAAATATTCAGTGACTTATGAAATACTGAAAAAAGAAATGACTTAATCACGTGCAACCCATGTCAATATGGTTCAGTCGCTAACTTCTGCACCAATACATTTACTGAAACCCTTCAACAAACTCTGCACAACATATTGGGGAGTCACCAGACTATTAGTACAATTTAGGCAGGCTGCTAATTAAGCTAAGGGCTGAATCTCTATTAAGCAGTTTCCCAAAATATAATGCTGGACTACATAAATGATCATTTATTTGAGAGCAAATTACACAATACTGTATCGAGTCAGTACAGGATCATTAATTTGCATACAGTATATCCATGAATCCAACATGTCCTCCAGCTAATAGGGGAAATTGCTCAAATGAGTTTTGAATTCTTATGCAGAATCATTGCACAATCTAACTGATATTTAACCAGTGAAATATTGAGATTAGGTACAACGGTGAACAAAGTGGAGCCTCCGAGTCAGTGTTGAAGAATTTCGGAAGGACTTAGGTTGGGCTCTTGGGAAAGATGACTCTGGGGAAGCATAACTCTTAGAAAGGAGGATTCAAAGTGATGCTTCCAAGTATGGTCTTTAAAAAGGGACTTTTTATGTCTACATTAAACTTGTACTCCTAAAACTATGTGACCTGACTCTGTTGTTTTCTTCCATCAGCACATATATGCTTTTGGGGAATGTCCTTAAACAATTGATTCAGAGCCTTATGAGCTATGAGGTGATTTTTTTAATAGGACAGCAACATCATGAATTAGCTGATGTTTTCATGCTCACACAATGGTTTTTGGCCACAAAGTAAAGAAGAACATCATCCTCAGTGGCGGCTGGTGGTGAAATTTGTCGGATGGGCTAACAAATGCATAATACCAATTAAATGGTTAACACAGCTGCAAAAGCAACATCACCTATGATACACACAGTTACATCAATTACAGGTACACTATGCTTTTTTAGTGCTCTACATCAACACTCTCTCACTCACTCACTCACTCTCTCACTCACACACACACACACACACACCACTACAAAACGTGCTCCAACTGCAACGACTGCCCACAGATAGCCTGCTGCAACTGTCTTATTACAACTGTTTGGCGACATGTAGAGCAAAACACATCTTCAGTACAACAGATGACCTCAGCAAAAACAAGGTGTCACAGTCCTTTAACAGGTCAACATGGGCCTACCTTATTTGAAAAGAAGCTCACATCGACGGCCGATGTGATCTCAGTCTCTTAACTTCCAGCTTTTCCTCCAAAGACATTGAGGAAAATGGACATGAAAGCAAATAATCCACCTCGTTCATGATAACACCCACCATACCTTAACCTTTTCTCGCTGTGTCAAAGGCCTGTGGGCTGCCTGAAGTTAGCCCAAATGATCAGTAAATCACGGGGGCGGGACATAACACCTGTCAATCACTTACAAGAACGAAATGAATGAAAGCGGACTGTATCTGCTGGGGCTGTAAAAAATAAGCCCATTTAGAGATATTCTATGTTTTTCTTTTGACTGATTGGTGCTATTGCTACCTTTGTTTTCACCTAAACTTAAAACAATCAGTTCTAAGTTATTTGAAAAATAATTTTCTCATCTTTTTTGTGTTGGCCTGGGAGGGCTTAGCCCGGTTCGCCTATTTATAGCAGCCGTCCCTGATCATCCTACTGAACAACCAATGAGAGGTAGGTCGAGGAGGTTTTCAAAGAAAATTCCAAATTTTCAATTGTTTACAAACCAGAATAAACACATTTGCCTGGTTTGAAGACTATTAAGGACAAGGCGAAGGTATGGGCCAAAATTAATATTCCAGAGGAAGATGAAAATTACAAATTATACACTCTAGTTGCAGACAGACTGGCAATGAGTCAGACGGGCAGACGGGCAGTACCTCATTGCCAGTAACTACTACAGTAATACTTCAAACCAGAACTATTAAATCAACTGCTTTGATTCAGTTTCTTTAATTTTCTTGTTGCACAAAAGACATTTTGGTAATTCTTCAGGATCAACACTCAAAAACGGTTTAGCAAACATTTTTACCCTGTTTAATTTGTAATCTTATCCCAGGAAACACGCAACTGGATACATTACTCCTGGAAAACAAAATATAATCACATGGTTTAAAATTCTAATTATATCAGGTTGCATCTTTAAACTCACAGTTGGTGTTAGTAGAGAAAATTTAATCCAAACTATAATACATTTATAGTATAAAAACATAGCAGCATATTTATTAAATATAGAATGTTGACCTTCCTGTAGTTAACATGACATATAAAATGAAGAACTTCAATACAAATATAAATCAAAATGGAACATGAACTTTCAAAAGTCAGCTTAAAAGTAAACTGAACAAAAGTTACCTTGTGCCATAGGAGATCTGCATTAAAAGAAATGTCATGATATTAGTGGAATATATACATACATTTAATATCAGATTATTTAAAAAGCATTCATGTGTTTCTTTTTAAACTATGGAACTCTTGATATTATTCTTCATCCTACTCCTGTTCTTGTACATGGGATGTGTGTATTCTGTGCTTTATAAATTGTATCCATTTGTTGATTTTTCATGCATTACCATGGAAAAGAATAAATGAAATGAAATGAAATGATTCAGTATGAGCATCAGTACAGTCTTAATATCAAGTTGAAAGATGTATTTCAGTGCTATAGAAACATGTATTTCCATACTATATATGTTTATTTCATTCGAATTACTCAGAATAATAAATGCACATATACAAAAATCTCATTATGAAGAATAAAAATGCTTTTTAAATGAAAAAAATAATGTAAGGACTAAGTGCGTTATTGATATAAGTCAACCAATCGGTTGGATATGCAAATTAGCCTGTTTAAAGATATGAATATGGTAATACACATGCACTAAGGTCACAAGTGACCAGTTATTGACCAAAAGTGGCCATAATATGAATCCCATGCCCTGAGAAATTAGATTAATTGGCAACAATTAATTTATCTATTTATTTATGCAAACTATGCTATTTATCTAATTAAATATGCAAGATACAGTTTCGCCCCAAGGCTCATTGGATTCTACGGGAAAAATGACATAAGAAACTGCCAAGAAACTTTTGACACCCCCCTTCACAAATTCTTTATAGGATCTGCCCTGTCTATACTCTTTTATCCATCAATTCATCTGTTAGGTATACCCATTTTGTCAATCTCACAATTCTTTTAACGAAAAAAAAAATGAACCCAATCCAGGCATCTTTATGTGTTCTCCAAAACATATTTTCACTGAATAAATTCTGCTATCTGTGTTGTGTTGTTCCTCATGGGAGGAACATTTTGTTATGGCGTGTTGGCTCTGTTGGTTACGTTAATTAAGTTCAAACTTGTAAATGGGCCTTAACTTCGAGGCTCTACTCAAATTAGTTTTTACAAATTTCACTGATTCCTCCAATAAGGCTGTTTGGTTGGGGAATACGTCTTATTACTGACTGCCTGAAGGGAATTCTACACCATTTTTCAGGGGCTAAATAATTACTTGTTTCCATTTCCATCAATTTCTATCTCCAGCTAGAAAATGGACTGACTGATAGAATATATGCATGCCCTCGTACTTGTGTCTCTTCATTATACTGAAGCAACAAAGTGAGCCTCTACTCACCCTCCATCTCATCCTGCTTGACATTCACAGACTGCTGTATATTATGCAGCCCACTCTATGTAGAATAGAAAGCGTGTCTTTGAAGCCAGTAGATTTGCAATTGAAAGCTGCCTGCCATTTTGTCTCTTTGACCAACCCAGAGCTGCATGATTAAATCAGACCCCCAACTTTAATACCATGGAGACTCTGTCTGACCCTGCCATCTACAGTCTGACATCCCTGACCTTAGCTTCAGAGACACTTTTGTCATGTGCTAGGTGTTTAATTTAGTGGCTTTTTAATCACCGTTGCTTTTGTTTTTTTGTCATGTTTGTTGGGGTGTTTTATTTGGCGGAAGCACACTTTTATTTTGCCAGCTTCAGACTTCTAAAAGGACACCACAAAGCTAAAGTCAAAATGAAAAATGTACAAATGCCATTATCTCTAAGGCTGAACAATTTTGGTGAGTGGATATAAAATAGAACCATGTTTTATGCAACATCCTGAACCCATGGGGATGTAACCATTTATCTAGCAGCACAGATGAACTCTCTGTTGAATAGAAATATTCTCATCATTAACAACATTTGCCAAGTTTTTGTGATTTTACCTCGATTTAATATCTTGACTTTCTCTTGGGTGCATTCAAATCCCAGTTCCTTAGGGTTTGGCCTGGGAGCAGTTCTTAACCTGCAGGTTAATTATGGATTGACTCTTTGTTTGTCAGCAGCACTGCTCTATGAAAGGCCATGTCAGACAAATGACCAGCCCTCCACTTTTGCCCATTGTTAGCTCATTAAATTTGGTAGTGACATGAATCCTACCTTTGTTTGTGATGACTCAATGGTGGCTCCAGCACCAAGTAGAAACAGACTGCTTCAGTATTTAAGTAAGCTATTTTACCATAAATTATTGTCTGTATTCCAGGAAACTTTCCAACGGATATTAAACATTACTAAAAGATGCATTTAATGACTATAGTTGCTTGTACAGTTGAAAACGTTCACCTGTTACACGGTACTTCAGATAAATTGCTAGTCTGCTGTCTGTGTTGCTGACAAAAAAAATTAACTAGTTATGAACAGGAGACAGCTCTCCATCCACCTCTTCTTGCCTCACCTGTGCCTCATCCCCTTTTGGATTCACCTCCTTGCATCCACAGTGTTGCCTTAGAGAAATGCGAGCTTGATACCAACAGACGCCAACAATGACATCACTGTTTTTTCCTAAAGATTTACTTCTAATCACTACTAAATGGAACCACTCTGTAGCTGACAACCAGCTAAACAGTTTGAAAACACAGCATATGACTGTTCAGAGTGTTTATACAAGCTAATTGACAGCATATGGTACACCAAAAGGTTTTAAATGGCATACACCAATTTTATCTTTATGATGATGTTGATGATTTATGGATCCGATTACTACTTGAAATTAAACACTACAATGGCTCTTTTGTTGAAATGTGATTAATGATGATTGATGTGTGTGAATTTTAATGATCCTATAGTCAGTTTCCATCAGAGCGATATCAGTAAGACTAGGATGAACTAGATTTGGACTTAAAGCTACTTAGCAGTTAGAATCCAGAACAAGAGCTTGAGTGGTCTCTATTCCTGGTGTTTGAGGCTCTTCATTGTGGTATTTTTTTTTTTTTGATTATTGGCTAATGAGTAAAAGTTTCTGGTTTGCTGTTTTACATAAAACCAATTCTTTTGATAAAAAAGTCTCCCTCATTCACAATCCTTGCTATTGTCTTGTCTGTACAGTACATCTGTTGTTTTCCATATTGTACATCGGTTTTAGTGGCTTTCCTCTTTGCTCTTCTCCCTTGTATCTTTATTGTATTCTTACCATTTTACCTTTCAGTGTGTGGCTAAAGGCGGGGCATGGCTCCCTCTGATGAGGCTAATTCCAGAACATCCGCTGCTCCATAAAACCCTGGGCTTTCCTCCACTCTGGTGGTAGATCATTCTGGGTCTGTGCTATGGGAGATGCCAGCGTGTCGTCCTTTGTTATGGTCACGTGGTACAAGACCGCTGCTGGTTGGCAAGAACCGGCAGTAACATAACGGCTTACTACGAGAATGCTATCGGGTTTGAAACAAATACGTAAAGTTATCGCTTTTCATGAATGAAATTGCACATGTAGTTACCACAATGGTAATATCATGTGTAGTTGTTGGTTGTACGAAGCGTTTTGAGACGGGATCAGGCTTGAAATTTCACTGAATACCGATTTCAGGAGAGAGAAGATGGTGGTGGCTTCAGGCCATCAACAGGAAAAATTGTACCCCAGTAAGCAGCAGAGATCGTGTTTGTGGCTCCCACTTTTCTTCATGTAAACTATTCAACAGTTTAGCATGTTTAGTATGTCCAACTTTGAGCTTATTTACCAAAAGATATTGATTTAGTGTCGCATCCTTCGCGTGAAGCGATCTCTACACTTTCGGTTTGCTTCAGTGTTGTCATGTGTTACCAATCACTTTTTAGGCGATGAAAGTATACTAAAGTCGAATGAAGCATATTCAATAACATCTCCTTAAGCCAGCAGCCTCCTATTTGTAACCACATTTGTTTCTGTATGCATCGAGTGATCGTTTTTTAGAATTGTCCTATTTTCGATCACCAATGCTGTGGGTCTGTTACTGTTACATAGAAGCCATACTGCAGACAAAAAATACAGCAACTTCTTGACATTTCTTTGACATCTTGTTGAAGATTAACAGAAGATATATTATTTTTAATTCATAATTATATATTTTTGGGTGGGTGAACTGCCCAGGGGTGTCAATCAAGTAAAAATAAATGTCGGTGAAGAAAATGTCCGGCCACAATGAAGCATCGTCAACCCACCCAGTCTTCAAATTGTAGGGATCTGGCAAGGTTTTACCGTTTCCCTGATATCTCAGCTTACTCACGTATCTTCGTTGGGCCTCAGGTGATAAGGATTGAGCATAATCGGACAATTTCACGGAAGGATAGTTCACATTGTTATCGTCAGCCATTGTTCCTCTGTTTCCTCTTGCCAACCAGCGCGGTAATCACGTGACTTCGTGACGTCACTGTTTGTAAACACTGGCATCTCCCATAGCAGCAGTGACTCTCCTGCTTCTCCGGCGAATCAGCGTATTCTACTTCTCGTGACTCCTACTTTCCTGACTACTTGTGCTCCCCTGTATAGATGTTCCTGATTTGCTGCCTTGCTGCTAACTCAGTTCACCTGTGCTCCTCTACATTGGTCACTCAGTGTCGTTTTGCAGCCATCCACCATGAAGCCAACCAGTCCTCAGCCTCCACTGCCAGTGGAGGTCACCCCTTTTTTTTTTATCAGAGTCCTCTCTGTGTTTTGGGTCCAAGCCAAAACTTGATAACATCAAATCAGAAAGTTACCATTACAATAACTACAGAAATGTGGGAAATGAAGGTCCTGTAGTGAAAAAGCTCATTAGCCAATGCCAGTTTATCAACCCTTAATCTTGTTTATTGCAAGTGTAATGGACAAATTTTGAAATGGTCTCGTTCCACTGTTTGCCATTAGCTGCCACTTATCAGCATCATATGATGTATTGAGAACAGGGAGCTTTTAGACAAGCTTTCCTTATCAGTCTCTTGGGCTGAGCCCCACCCCGAGGGCCTGAAATCCCCCGAACCAACACACCACCCCCTTTGGTGATATCCAGCGGCCCAAGAGTCTGTTTGATCTCCCAATTAGCTCCCTGCCATCACACATTCCACATTTCCAGAGGCCAAGCAGAGGTCCCTTTAGAGAATGAAAGTCCTAGCTCATGCCACATGGCTGCAATCATCATGCCTATTTTTTTTTTTAAATTAGATGAATATCTGAAATCTCTTTAAAAGCTTCTCATTCATAATATTTGATTGTATATGTTTTTGTCATTATTTTAGAAACCAACACACAGATTCTACTATTGACCATCTTTTGCTGAAGTGTTGACCTAAATTGCTATTGACATAACCGTAACACTATGTTCTTCATTAATTTGGATCTGTGTCCAGGATAAATATATCATTTCAACTCACTGGCTCTCAAACTGGTTGTACTGTGGAGGAAGGTAGCAGCTTCATTTCATTTTTATAAACCATGAACCAAACTGCAGAAACAGGAAAAACACAAAATCAATGGAATTTATCATTTAAAAAAACAAAACAAGATGTTGCCATTGTGGCAAAATATGCATGATTCTGTCCGGTCACCTTACCTCCATGCCCTGTTAGCATTCAGGCCAGTGATGTGGCTTTGTTGCTGTTGTTGTTGTTGCTGTTTTGGTTTTTTCAAAACATCATATCAAGTTCATATTTCTTTTGACCTTGAGTGAGTTGGTTGCAACATCCTTTAGCGAAACTACTACAACATCTCGATATAAAAGATACAAAGGACTCTCACTACACTGATGAACCATTACTCATATTATTTTGACTTGGTTGACTGATTTATTTGCTCACAGAGCTTCATCTGGTTTTCATGTTTACCCTGAACAGTCTTGTCATCTCATACAGTAAGGCTTACTAGTGTGAAAGCATATGTGTTGCATTTTCCTACATAACAGACAGATTGGACTACTCTTCATCTTCTGCACTGAGCAACCTCTGTCATACATTCAAGAAATGGCTGTTGCTTCTGAGAAGCTGCCAATCATTGTTGTAGTGCTGAAAAATCTCTTAAGAAGGAGAGAGGGGCCAGCAAAGCATATGATTATAACATGAGAACCTGCTCTTTTTGAGAGCAGGAGGCAGGCAGTTGGCTGAAAATTGTATTCAGATAGCACTTAGCATCTGTAGCAATTTATATTGCTATTGGAAAGATGTTTTAAGATCACATGGTGTTCCATTTCAGTTGCATTCACAACATGAACAATGAAGCATTTTCCAAAGTATTCACATGTTATAATTCCCATGATCTTAACAATTAAAGCAACATTTTACTGTCAGCTGTCTGGCAACTTTTTGTGTTTACATTTATTATTGCGCTTTGACAAACATACATTTCGTATTTGATCAACTCTTTGTCTTTATTTGCTGTTTTAGACACATGCAGAAAGTATAGAATTATATTAAAGGTTTGATAAGGAACAAGAAGGATGATTTGAAGAAAAATAGGAGCATTTTGGAAAACACTGACTGCAACATTCTTCCTTCAGCTGCCAGTTTTTTTTTTCTTTTGCTAATTTATTTTATTGAATTTTTAACTGAGGCAGTTCTTCTGAAATATTATGAATATTTGTAGGCGTGTGAAGTTCAATAATTTGAGGCACGAAACACATTCTGCATTTGCAAAGAGTGTGGCTAGTCAGCCTGCATCAATGAAGGCTTGGTGTTGGAGAGCTTTAGAACTCATTCCATTTTTTCCCACCACTGACTGGTGAGTTTGGAAAGGAACATAATATGGTAGACCAACAAAAATACAGCTATACCTAAATCCTTTACACTTCTCACAAAAAAATATAGAAAAAGAAACCCACTATTTTTTCATAAATAAAAACTGGTGCATTTATTGTCTATACACCTTTCACTGACAAAAATAAACCTTTAAATGGCTACAAAATCTGTAAACATTTCCTCTTTTTCAGAATTACTAAGTTGTACGTGGTTGAATGGGAGGGTGGTTGTGCTTTTAAATGAATACATACACTACGGAAATGTCATTTTTTTGTCAAAAATTTTAGAACATCCCAATTTTTCCATTTTTAAAAATTTAAATTCTAGTAGTTCGAGTCCAGTGAATAGCTTGAAATAATACAACAGTAAGTGAAAAACTGCCAGAGGTTTAAAAAAATGCAAGGTTACCCAAAAGTGAAGAAATAATGTACACTTCAGAATTATACAAAAGGCCTTTTTCAGGGAACAAGCAATGGGTTAACAACTTAAAGCTGTTCTGCAGCAATGGAGCTTGATCAAGCCTTGAAAGTTGTGCTACCAAATATTACAGGTGTCCCAACTTTTCTTGATTACTTACAACCTCCAATGGATAGGATCAGGAATGAGTACATCAGAGGGACAGCACATGTTAGAGGCTTTGGAGATAAAGTCAGAGAGGCCAGACTGAGATGGTTTGGACATGTCCAGAGGAGAGAGAGTGAAGATATTGGTAGAAGGATGCTGAGTTTCCCACTGCCAGGCAGGAGGCCTAGAGGAAGACCAAAGAGGAGGTTTATGGATGTGATTAAAGTGGACATGAAGGTAGTTGGTGTGAGAGAAGAGGATGCAGCAGACAGGGTTAGATGGAGGCAATTGATTCGCTGCGGCGACCCCTGAAGGGAAAAGGCGAAAGGAAAAGAAGAAGCAGACGACGATGGTAAGCTTGAAAACATGAAGTGATCAGCACAGCTTCCAGACGTAAACCCCTCAGAGCTGATATGGAAAATGGACAGAAGAGTGAAAACAAAGCAACCTACAAGTGCCACACACTTATGGGAACCTTTGCAACAGAGTTGGGAAGAACTTTCTGAAGACTATGTGATTTCCATTGTGGAAAGAATGCTATGAGTGTGTTCAGCTGTTATATCCTCCAAAAGGTTGCAACTTTGATGAGATGAAAGTTTAGAATGCATTTTGGTTTCTAAATAGATTTTTTATTCATTTGTTTATTTGTTCTATGATTTAATTTCAGAGTACAATGAGATACTAACATATATAATGTCCAATTAAAAAACTGGAAAAAACATTTTCACGGGTAGTGTAGTTAATGCCACACTATTGGACACTGGTTGTAATTTCAGGTCTGAGTACATGAATATCCCTCAACTGTTCATAGTGTGGCAGACTTTACTGTGTGAGGACCATGACCACCCCAAACCATGCCATGGCTCCTTTCCTTTTACAAAAGTAGGACCAACTAAATAAAATTTTATTTATATAGCACCAATTCACAGCATATCTCACAGTACTTCACATGGTGAAGACTACAAATTTAGAACAGAGAACCCGGCAATGCAACGTTCTCTCAGTAACACTGAGCTTGGTCCCGTGTCACAATGTTGTCCTGGCAGTGAAAGAGGCAACTGCATCAGCACCACTAAGATTTATATTCTCAGACATGCTTTAGTTTTAATTAGCCTGCAGATGTTTTATTGACGTGTACTAGTAATACCTGTTGACCCCAATTTATTTATTACTGTTTGATTCTTGTGAGATTTTGTTTAGCTTTAATGGCACAAATTTAATCTCATAGCTGACTGAAGCTGTGACTTTTTGCTGAAAGCCTCACACTGTACGGAATTTTTGTCGTCTAAATTTTCTACAATCTGTCCACAAGTTAAAAGAAGTTAAGGTTCAATCAGTAGCAATGAATGGATCATTGTGGGTAAAAATTCCAAGATGTTGGTGATAAAGTTGGTTGAGCTGAGTTAAATGTTGATTCAAATGATGGGCAAATCTGTAAAACTGAGACCCAGATTATAAAACAGACTTTAGAAGACAGAACATATTGTTGCAGTGTTCATGTTTGCTGTTTCATATTGTTGTAAAGAATTTCTGTCTGGTTTAGTAGTCTAAATACACCACTAACCAGACTAGTCAGGCCTGAGACATGACAGACACCTTTCTGACTGCATTCATACACACACTCTCGTTCCCATGAGGCGACTGTGTGGCTTGGCCAGCCATGCAGCAACACAATCACAGATCACCATTCAACTGTGAAAAAAAACCAATACACAGTGGAGGAGGCCTCTGCAGTAGCTCTGCTCACTGTTTCTCCAAGCTGTAAGTAGCTGTGCAGTCTGGCTATCCATCTTCTCTCCCAGCAAAGGGAGTTTGTGTATGTGTGTGGGACTGATTTCAGCTGTAGTGGAGCTGAGGGGGTTAGCATGGATAAACTTCCCGATGGGGACTGTGGGAAAATGTCCGATAACACTTATCTTCATCTACATTCAGTGACGGAGGACGACCCCTCTGAAGCCTATGCCTTGGTTTTATCAGCAACACATAAAAGCAACCCCCATATCTGACCTGCTGGCTCCAACATTTGTCTCTCAGCTAAGCCCAGGAAGCCTAAACAGAATTTATACACATTGGTGTGACTTACAGTCAAAGCCTATAGGTCAGATGTTGCTTGGTGCTTGAACTGCCATTTTCTGTATCTATGAATAATATATCTTACGTACTGTGTGTTTGTGTAAAATTGGGGCTTCAAGGACTGAAAGTTAAATTGATGAAAGTTCTGACCCTTTCTTTACCTTCTAAAAAACAAGAGCCTTCCTTGTGTCATAATTCTTTTCTTTGGACTCGCCTCCTTTTTGTAACAAAAACTGTGCTCAGAAGATAAAGCGTATTAGTCTAGCCGCGCTAGACAACCCACGGCAACGAATTTAATTCTCTGCCAGGGTGGGTCTAGTTACCCTCCATAAGGCTCGAGGCTGGATTCTCCTAAAACTGGCCGGACGAATCACCATGAAGTGTAGAGTCAGAAGGCGGGCGTAACTAAGTGACGACAGAGGTGCGACGATTCTGACAGAAACAACCGGCGCACAATAAACAGTTATCTTTCGACTCGGCTTTGGCCACAGCCCTTAAAGATTGGAAGCTAAAATTCAACTTGAAAGATAAACAAAGGACGGCACTGAAGTGTTTCATTGAGAAGAAAGACGTATTTGGACTTATGCCGACGGGATATGGCAAATCCTTAATATACCAGTTGGCTCCGCTGGTTGGGAAGCTAATGGGACTTAGCCACAATCCGCCGGCGCTCTAGGAACTCCGTCAGCCTATTCGTTGCGCTGATTGGTTGTATACCTACCCAATTGCTGCAGAGTGATTTGAAAGACAACCTTTTAGCCCGCCTCCCTCCCTGTCGAGCGGCCTGAGACCCTTGTGCCTTCAGAAACATGGGTCTAGCGCGGCTAGGCTAAAAGCGTATCCCATTTGAACCAAGTCAAAGTAAGCGTAAAGTCACACTATTAATTTTGTTTAAAGGCTGCTGACATTTACTGTCAAAATTATATTGGTTGAATTTTAGTTGGTGAGACACACAAGATGCCCAGTTACTTTGAGTCTGACTGGATTTTGAATCCCTCCCGAGGAGAAAATAAGAGCACCCTGAAGTCCTTTTTGATGTGTCAACCTAATGACCTCCCGTGTGATTCATGGCTACTGTGGACCAGCTGCTGCCCCACCGCCTGAAGAACAGACTTTACAAAACAAACCCCTCCACCACGAAGTGTCGACACTTCTCAGTTCAACAACCGCTCACACATCAGAGGGAGTTTCCCCATCATAAAACACACATAAGAAGCATCCACTGTTTTTCTGAGTTCTATAATCCTGCTTGTCTGTGTGATTTTGACACAAGACAGAAACTGCCACTAGTAATTTTTAAAAGCATAAAATGAAAGAGAGGTTTGTTGTTCTTGGAGTTATTATCTAATACCAGCTTAACCTAGCATTCTTGCAAAATACTCATTCAAAGCTTAGTCCACCTGCACTGTGAGGGACCAAGCTGAAAATACCAGACTGAGCAGCATTAAACATAAAATGTAAGCATTTGATCAGACAAACACAACTAATCAGGCCATAGCTGCACATGGCAATTCAAGGTCTTGCACTGATTTGTCCACAAAAACGGAGCCATAATAAAGGGGCACTCCAGTAATTTATTCCTTGCATAAATTATAGGGCACTCACATAAATATTGAACAACATTGTCAAAATTAAGATCATCCTGTCTCAAAATGATGCTAAAAAAAAACTAGTCAGTGCATTTCTTACTTGTAGACTGTATTTTTGTAATTTGTGTTTGTTATAAGATCCCAGTAACTCTCTCAAAAATCTCCTGAGAAAATGTTGAGAGATCTTATTTCTCCCAAAATTAGCTTGTCTTTATTGGCTAAAAAAAAAAAATCTGATTTAAAATCTGTCTCCTAACCTACAAAACTCCTAACAACCAGTTTTTATCATGTCGATATACCAACAAAACACACTCTCAGGCTTGCTTGTAAGTTTCCAAAAGTAGAATAGGAGCCAGAGCCATCAGCTATCAGGCTTCTCTGCAGTGGAACCATCTCTCCAGCTTGTTATCAAGAGGTAGACACCCTCTGTACTTTCAAAATATGGCCTAAAACTTTTCTTTTTGATACAGTTGTAGTATACCACCTTAGTTATAGTGCCATAGGTCCAGGCTCCCGTGATGCACTAAGAACTTCTCCTACTCGCATCTGTTTCACTTTCCATGCCTGCCACTATTCCATGTCAGTAACGTCTTTCTTCTCTCTCTTGTAATTTATGTTCTATTGTCCCGCTCCCTGCACTTTTCTGCAGATATTTCATGTTCCGAATCCTCGCAATATCATCTAAGCAATAAAACCCTCACAGATTTAACCAATGTCACAGCTGTAATGCTTCAGTTTTACAACACAAGAGTGTCAAATGGTATAAAAAGGTTGAATGGGATGTACTGTTAATGACACATGTTAAACATATTGCCACTAAACAAGAAAATTTGTTCTAATTTCACTCACAGTTTGGTTAGCCACTCAGTTTATCACTCCGTTTCTAACGCTACAATGTTTGTAGGTTATAGCAAACTGCCAAATGTCTGGAAATCCATGAACATCTGCAAATCCTATGTAGTTACTTTGACTAAAAATTCAAACCAGAAAAGCACTCAGAGAGTGGAGTACTCAACCAAAGCAGTTCATTACTCCATATAGCAATACAGAATGTGGCCATTTAATATAGATGTACCCACAAACAAAATGACCTTGTGCTGAGCACAGATGTGTGTTATGCATGTGTACGGTATGTACGGATACCAAATTGCGTGATGTAGGCAGGAATTTACGGGGCTTGGAAACACCCTAACAATGTAATCTTGTGTCATTTCAGACTGGTAAGTCCTGATAAATCTACAGTGGTGGATTTGTAGTAGGATCATAATCATGTGATCGTCAGCAGGCAGCTGATATAGTGTTCACTTGTTGTCATAGCTACAATGACACCATGCTGCTATCTCGTAATGATACAGAAATATTTAATAAATCTGTGGATCCAGACTATACGCTGCAGCACTGAAAAAATATAATAATTTGGTCCTTGTGTCATTTCTGTGCTTCCCTGAAAATTTCATCCAAATCTATTAGTCCATTTTTTAATAATGTTGCTAACAGACAGACAGACAGACAGACAAACCAACAGCGATCGTCACATAATTCCACCGTGTTCTTTGGTGGAGTAATAACTGCAACGTCACGCAGTCAGATACTACAGATTCTTGTAAATTGTCCTTATCCAATTAATGAATGAAACCTAATTTAACCAAGACAGACATCATAAAAAGCTATGTGATTTGGTCAAAAGCATTTTTGGCATTAAAGGAAATAACAATTGAGCCTTCAATGCTATTATCAGGATTATAATAATAAAAAGTCTTTGCATGTAGAAGAATATTCTGAATAAGGTTGCTTTGTTTTTTTCAATAATAAATGATATTGTTCCATTATATAATAAACTTGCCAGGAGCCCTGTTTGGAATATTTGAAAATATGACTGATGAGGAGCACCAGCACTGTCATTTACAAAGTTCCTCTCAAGAGCCTTGTCATTTGGAAACTTCAGAGTTGCTGCCTTGACCTATCTAATGTAAAATCTAATTCTAGATCTGCCACTTCCTCTTTGTCCAATTCATTCAGTTTACTTTTTCAACAAGAACTCGTCGATTGTAATATGACTGGCAGAGATATTTGGGCTGTACAGTTTAAAATAAACAACATGGCTTTTGATTTTCTCAATAAACTAGTTCATGCAGTTTATCATGTGCTTAAAATATTTTTTGTTTGCAGGTGATCAGCTGAGACCATGCTTGCTTTATAAGTATAAGTTTTTCGATTGGTTGGAGAACTGCTGACATCTATGTGTCTCCTCACTCCTAAAACCCAAGCCGAGACTGGTGTAGCTTACCCCACCCCCACCCCCACCAAAAACAGGAGAAAATGGATAAGACAGCTGTCTTAAAATGCACAGAGTGCCTCATATGACTGTATTTGCAGATGGTTGGATGTGCAGGCTTTTGAGTGCTGTAAGAAGTACAATATCTCACCAATTTACGGTAACTTTGGAAAGAGCTTCAGTTTACCCGGAGGAGACTGAGTCAAAAAAGGCAAAGGGATTGTGGAGAGATCAGTCCACAGGAAGACAGGATAACATCATATGCCGGGTTTTGTCCAGGGATAAAAAGCAAATATAAATATAATGAATACTTTTCCTTTATATTTATATAAATACATACTGTATATTTAGAATATATACCTAATGCTTGTGAAATTGTGTTGTCTCTTTTGGATTAGGTGCTAACAAAATCAGTGGCATTGTAGTCATTTGGTGTCTATGCTCTTTCAAATTAACCTGGCAATAGCCAGATTAATAATTGTGTAGTACTTGATAGTACACCACAATATCAATCTGGGACCGCTCCATGTAAATCCGTTCGGAGGAAAGAGGCACGGATTGGACAATGCAACAGTATGTCCCGCCTCTGACAGGTTTGTTTTTAGCCAATCGCGGCAAACTTTAATATGTCGTCATCGGGTTGCGTGCAGGTGCTATGGTGTGGTCAAAGTAAAACTGACTTAATAGCAGCATCTACACGATCGCAGTGTTTCCCCTCCTATATGACCAACGAGGCGGGCCGCCTCACTGGTATAGGCCACCGCCTCACTACAATTTTGCCGAAATTGCCGCCTCACTGGTCCGCGCCCCAAAAAAACCAAACGGAAAGCACCAAGCCACCGGAGCTGTCATTTTTAACTGTGCGGGTCCTCCGGCTGCTCTCCCCCGGTCTCCCCCTCTAGCTGCTCGGCTAACACCTGTCGCTGCTCGTCTGCCCGGGACAAACCACGCACGCACGCCCCCCACGTTGGCCCTTGCCTACACCCCACCGCCTCACAGCCATTTCAACCCAGGGGAAACACTGCGATTGTTGTCCTCCGTTGCCATGTTTGTTTTGATCTACTGGCACTTAGTGTTGTCGTCACACCCGGAATCCCACACATTATCCCACCCCACACACGACTACTGCTGCGTGATTGGCCCGAACCAACTTGGTGCTGTACGAAAAGTGAAGGCAGGAGCGGAGCAAGATGGTTTCTTGAGAGATTTGTGAACTCACAAATATCGCGAGAAATCAACTTGCTGGCAAGGTTACTTTCAAATACACTCTGTCAGTCTGAGTTTCACATTGTATGCTCTCCACCTTCCTTCTGTATCCCAGACTTTGACATGCACCATGTCGTAAAATGATCACATTTATTTATTTCATTTGTGAGGTCAGAGTGCTTCAGCTTTCTTTGTTTTTCTGATCATACCAGAGTTGGGAGTGTGGATGTTTTTTTTTTTTTTATATCACTGTAGATCAAAGTGAGGCAAGGAGGTGTATAATCTATCTGATATACCATGACCTTTAAAAGCTAGCAGCAGACACTTTGAGTATGCATGGGAGGTTGATGCATTTAACAGCTTTTGGAAGTATTTAATGTTTCTGTTTAACTCCAAATCTTCTTGCTACAATATTTATTCTCAAAATCACTGCTCTTTTGTTTGGTTTCTGGCTTCCTGTTTCTTTTCTTTGGGCTCTTCTTGTAAGATGCTCTTAATAGCAGTAAACAAATGAAAGAATAGAAGAAACAGATGCTGTTTTGGGCCAGTGACAAATCTGCCCATGAGGGCTGCTCACACTAAGCCTCAGAAGCCATGGTGCAGAAATGTGATTCAAATGTATTCATTCTCACACTCTTTTCCCTGCCCAGCTTTATTAGAGTGCCTGCTTTAGCATTTGATGACATTTTCAACATCGACTACAACACAAAACCTTAAAATCATTTTACTTCCCAATCCTCTGTTAGAATAAGGATGGATTTCAGTGCAATCTGAATTTGAATTTATTTGTCAGTGATGATGAGCAGAGGCTACGGATGGTAAGTTTTGGAAATGTCAAGAACTGTGAGCTTTAAGTCGTGACATTTGAGTACAAGCCAAGTCAAGTCAACTTCATTTATATAGAACATTTAAAAACAACCAAAGGTTGATCAAAGTGCTTTACAGTCTCAAAATATTACCAAAGCATAATTTGTGAAGAAAGTATATAAAGGAAGACAAACAATTGCATATGTCAAGGTATTTCAATTAAAAGCCAGACAGTATATACACCAATCAGCCACAACATTCTGACCACTGACAGGTGAAGTGAATAACATCGATCATCTTGCTATAATGCAAAGTTCTGCTGGGAAATGTTGACTCCTAACATTCATGTGGATGTTAAACATCACCAGGTTTCCACACTCCCCAGATCCAAATCTTATTGAGCATTTGTGGGATGTGCCAGGATAAACCTGATCTAGGTAGGTCCCATCCTGCAACCCACAGGACCCACAGAATCTACAGCTAGACATCCTCAGCGGTCCTGTGTCCATGCCCCACTGGGTCAGAAGAGTTTTAGCTGCAAAAAGGGGACCAACACAATATTAGGAAGTCGTAATATTATGCCTGATTGGTGTATATGAGTTTAGCAGGGATTATAAGGTATCGAGAGACAGAGCAGTTCTAATCTGAGCAGGTAAGCGATTGTACAGACTGGGTGCAGCCACAGAAAAGGAACTTCGGTTTCTGAGTCTGGATCTGGGAACTTCAAAGACCATCTGATTGGCCGATCTCAGTGCTAAGGCTGGAGCATGGACATGTAAGTACTCATATAAATAAGAAGGTGCCAACCCATTTCACACATTAAAAACAATAAAAACAAACCATAAAACCTTTATAAAAATCCTGAAGCAGACAGGAAGCCAATACAAGGTTAAAACTGGAATGATGTGCTCTTGTGTCTTTGTCCCTGTTAGAAGCTGGGCAGCAGCGTTTTGTGCTAGTTGAAGCCGATGAAGAGACTGCTGCTCAATTCACAATAGTTGTGATGACAAAAAAGCATGTATGAGTCCCTCAAAGTCATTGTTTGACAGATAGGGCTTCACTTCGGCGAACAACCTTAACTGAATAAAGCCAGTTTTGAAAATGAAAACATGTAAGAACCAGCCTCCAGGTGGTGCAGCTGTCTGTCAATCATCTCATGTTTCTCCAACCTTGAGCATTAATTCCTGAACAGCTACCTTTGTTGCACTTTTTTTTGACTGGCCAGTAAAACAGGTAGATTAGTTAATTTTGCACAAAGCCTTCACGAAACAGCACATCTAAAAAAAAAAAAAAAAAAAAAAAAAGTCACTGCCAAAATCGATAAGCAGCAGGGAGAAAATACAGGCCGAAAACAGATCGGCCCTCAAGGCAGATGCTACCAAATGGGAAAATATCACTGTCATGTGTGCTGCAGGATCTTCTTCAGCAGCTCTGGCCAATGATGGTGGTGGTGGTGGTGGGTATAGTGAGGAGGATGAGGGAGAACAAGAGCAGAAGGAGGCTATGTCCATATTAACATATTTTCATTTTATAGTGTCATTGTAAATGCACTTATCCATGTCATTTTCTCCTGACTAGACCCTTTCTTGTGTTGTATCTACTCTTCGATTCATCTTAAATTCATCTCTGCCTACACTAATGCATGTAGAAATCCATATCGCAAGACGTTTGCATACACCAAAAATATTTATATCATTGTGTCATATGTGTGGACAAATGTATAGAAGCTGCAGTAAGCAGAAGCTAACAATTGGCTGGACCTTTGGCTCAACAATATGGCATGAGAGGTGATGATGATGATTAGCAATAGGCTATGCTGCTCCAGAGTTTAGCAACCCCTTAAGGTCCCGTTGATAAAACTTCACAACAAAGGCTAGTGGTGAACAAACAAACTGGCTGTCCTCTCTTCAGTTTCGCTTGTTTTTCTTTACATTTGGTACTCAAATATATGACCCAACAATGCTGTCAAATGTTTTTTTACCTCCTCCTAGTTTCTGCTGACCCTTCTGCAGACTGGGATGACCTGTGAAAGAATGTTCTCAGCAATCAAATTCATCAAAAACAGATGTAGGATGCCTGTCAGTAGCCATGGGGGCATTTATATTGATGATTACACTACTGTTCAGAAATCTGGGGTCACTTAGAAATGTCCTTTTTTTGAAAGAAAGGGATTTTGTTTCAATGAAGATAACATTAAAAGAATCAGAAATGCAGTCCAGACATTGTTGATGTGGTAAATGACTATTCTAGCTGGAAGCAGCTGATTTTAATGGAATATCTCCATAGGGGTACAGAGGAACATTTCCAGCAACCATCACTCCTGTGTTCTGATGCTACATTGTGCTAGCTAATGGTGTTGAAAGGCTCATTGATGATTAGAAAACCCTTGTGCAATTACGTTTCTCTTAGTCTTTCTTGGTTCCCTGTCAAGGCCACTGTTATCTTTTCCACAACTGTGAATAGGCGAGGGTATGCTAGCTGTGATGTAAATTGTTTTTTATCTGCCTAAGACTGCGAGACTCTCCATGAATATATAAGTGGACGCCCACATGTAGCCTAAAATGTGTGTCAAGGCAGGTGGCTACGCTACAAGGGCATTGCTGTACATGGAATCGACAGCGCACGTAATGGGTCTTCTAAGCAGACCTGAAAGTAATGTCATTTAGAAGAACTGTACTATCTGTGCACATCTGCAGGGGAGTATAATCCTGCCTTTAGTCATCTCACAGCTTTAGTGTAGTGTCCTGGAAAGCGGTTGCTGATTCTTTGCTACGTTAGAATAGCTATGAGATGAAGTAAATAAAAATGTTTGCACTTTAATTTCTTCGCTGATTTTATTTTCAGGGTTGTAAAACTAAATGTGGTGAGTCAGAATTTGTTGCTGTTATAGTGAATCTATAACCACGTGAGGGAACAGGGCTGTATGATTTTGTGCTTCATATTGAGCTTTATTGCACCGAGTTGCATATTTGGGATACAGTCAGTTTAAAGTGTTAGCTTTAAATTATGCATCTTGAGGCTCTATAAACACTGACAATTGTATATATCTCAGCTTTGACTGTGTCCATGCTGAGTAATTAATTCAGTGCCATCAAACTAAAAGCACAGTGCCCCACTATGAAGCCAGGTTACTGTGTATTTTAGTGTGTTATGTCTAGAGGGTTAAAATGTGTTTCCCTGCAGAATTGTAGTCAATACATCTCAGGCGGGTGTTACATGAGGCTCAGAATGGTGAATCTGAGGTATGCGCTTTGTGGAAACCCTGTGCTAGCCTGATGTTCAACAACGCAGGAGGCAGACGCTGGAAAAACAAACCATGCAGTTAAACTTGATCTCATGTCGTCTGGTGAGAAGTGGCTGACATTCTAGTCAAACAAACAAAGTCATTGACATTTATCAGTATGGAAAGAGTTACAAAGTCATTGCTCAGGCTCTGGGAGTCCAGAGAACCGCAGTGAGAGACATTGCCCACCACTGGCGAAAACACGGAACAGTGGAAATGATCCAAGAAACAAGACAGTTAAGTGCGGGTTATTAAATATTAGATCTCTATCATCTAAATGTCTTTTAGTTAAAGAATATGTAGTCTTTTAGTTAAAGAATCATCAATGAACTGCAGCATGTCTTTGGACTGTTGAAGGAAGCCAGAGTACCCAGAGAAAACCCACACATGCACAGGGAGAACATGCAAACTCCATGCAGAAAGATCCCAGGATGGCCCGGATGTGAACTGCGCTATCCACCAAGTCACTATGCAGCCCAAGCACTGTATATATAAATATATCAAATTCTCTCAGGTTTATGAGAGAGGGAAAGAGAGTCAGGAATTGTCCAGTTGTGTTTAGGAGAATGCAGTATCAGGTCACTGTTTACCAAAAATTGGAGGCCGTGCACTCATTTGGCCAGTGTCTCTTTAACATGAAGTTTATGTATGAACCAAATACATATTGAAAGCTATTTTTAATAATTACTAACATACTATGAATTAGCGATTTCAATTTGTGAATTATTTTTGTGTGTGTAACTACTGTTTGCTTAAGATGTTTAGGTAGCTCTGTTTCTCTGGATAATAACGAATGGATTAACCAGCTACCATTGCAAATGTCATTGTTCCAGTTAATCGAAAGGCAAATAGCAGGTCTGCGATTGGACAAAGCACAAAACTCACACACCCGTCAATACAACCATCAACCACCACTAGAAAAATATCTCCTGCACTTACACTGATTAAGTCTGTGCGGAAGCATTAATTATGATGAAAAAGAACCTGCCTGCCCACTGACAGCAAACCAAAAATGTATTTAAATGTCAGTCAGTTATTACGCCCGTCCATTTACAAACAGGCTGATGGCGCTATGATGACAGGTGCAGTTAAATATCCACTCACCCATGTCATCAGCATCTCACCAGCAAATCAATAAGTAAGACATGCAACAAATCCCAGAAATGGAAGTTCCGAAGCAATAATAAATCAGCTCTGACAGTTCAAAATGTTACAACAAACTGTTGCACGTAAATAAACATTCAGATATTGAACATGACAAAAGCATTAACGTGAATATCTTATTGTTTTGTTGAAGGACAAGTATGAATACTCTAATTAGAATATTTTTTGTCCCATTTGTAGCTTTGCACAAAAGTTAATTACAGGCATTATTCAGCAGGAGTTATTGAAATACAGAAGACAAGAAAACAGCTTGAGCCTAATATTTAAGATTTGAAGGAACTGACTCTCTGTAATGGCAACTGCTTCAGTTTGATGCCACTAAATTGACTGGAATAGAGTGAACTTTTGACTAGATATTAATATAAACAAGATGAGGAGTTGGATTTGACATGAGAGCTTCAGTGACAGATCACAGCTTAAGCAGACCTCACACCCCCCATGACAACAGAAATAGCACAGTGAGCAGTATTATGAGGCTAGGTGTTGTTAGACACTGTCCACAGCTACAGCGTTGGTGTTATTCTGCCCGCTTAGACACCCACGAGCTCAAACCTGGCTCTTAATGTGCAAACATAAGGTGATGAAGTGGGCTTGGAGAGAGTGGAAAACCAGCTCAGAAATCACATACACTCCCTCTGGACTTTGGTATGCAAAACACAAACAGTCCAAACAGCCTTTAAAGACTCTGGAGCTCATAAAGAATGTTTATGTTGCTCCTGCTTAAAATACATAAATACAATGAAGTCCCGCAGATGAACGGCACATTAGGCAACAATCAGGAAGAGTACAGCACACCATGAGATTCTGTCAGGATTGTGTAGTGGGACTGAAAGTGAAAAAGAGCACAGTGTTGTAAAGAGACAGCTAGTTCAGTATTTCAGCCTTCGGAGAGACTCTTCAAAAATACAGCACTAAAAGTGTAAAGTAGCAACTAAAACATATCAACTAAGGCCTTGGAAAACAAAATTTAATCATGTATATTTGATTAATCTTTAAGAAAAGACAGTTGATCTTACTAAAACAAATAAGTTAAAGGCTCATACACCAAATATTGAGTCCCAAAGTCAATATTTAGTAGCAATATCCTTTGCCGCATGACATCCAGTTTCCAGTAGCTTCTTACAAGCTCTCTCTCTTTTTTTTTTTTGTTCCTCATATGAAAGAGATTTCAGCTTTCTAATATTTTTGCTTACTGCAATGGCCTTCTTTAACTTTTTCATATGGACCTTTGCCTTAGATCACTGTCCTGCTCAAAGTTCAGTGAGCACCGGTCTGCACACTGAGGGCATTGTATTCTTTTTCAATATGGTGTGGTACTTCAAAGAGTCCCACAGCCGGTATCACATGTTTACCAGTTCATCCGGTAGCAAAGCACCTCCACAGCAGGACAGGCCTCCTTTCAAGCCTGATTCCAATTTAATCTGATCTCTCCATAAAACAGACTCACCAGATTCTACCTGTTGATCCACATTTTATTCACATTATGAGGTTTCCAGACATGAAGTCGTATAGGCTTTACACTGTTTTCAACCAAACTGTAGTGATTAATACTGGCAATGTTACGTATATTTAATAAAACTATTTTTCTACAAAATTTATCAACCCTTGCACATTCTACATTGTCAGACAACCTTCTAACCCTTATATTGACAGCATAATTAAATAATTTACATTGCCAGTGTAAAATATTCAGTCATTTAAACTAACCCATGCCCATGTTACCTCATATCAGAAGAATTTCTAGGTTTGCTGTCCCTCATATGATCCTATAATTTTCATTGTTATTTTTGCTCAAACAGACTTCTTAGTGATCAAAGTGTGTTTTCAGATCTCAGTAATTAAGTTGCTGAATAGAAAGTTATATAGTTGTCAGTCAAAAGCAAGGTCTCAAACATGCTGACTCCCGGACTCCCAGATTAGTAATTTTTCGTTTATTAATTTATTTCTACTTATGAAGTTATTCACTACATAGTTTGTACTCTTACTAGTATGGTTGTGTTGACTTCATTGCTTCCATCAGTCATTGTTGCTTAAAGTAAAGGCATTTTTTTTACTTGAGCAAACTCTTGTCTACCCATTACTCATGGCCAACATTCAAAAACTGTCACAAAGTTGTGAAATACTGCTGTTATTCTTAAAAAGAACAAAATGAAAGCAACATTCCAGGTAGTTTAATGAATAGAATAGAATACATTATTGATCCTAAGTGAAAAATCTGTTAATCTTAGTTTGTAGTATTTGCTCTATTTTAAGTCTAATTTTCTACTTTTTCTCATATGAGTTTTTTTTTCTTTTTTGCACCTGAACATATTACTCCTCGCATTTTCTAGCTTTGCCCTTTTCAGGCTCTCTTTGCACGTTCTCCTGCCATACTCTCATCAAGATATATTTTTTCCTTTTTCTGTGCTCTTTTACCCATTACAAAGGTAGAAAATCACCTCTTTGACCCAATGTCTCAGTATTATAAAGATGCTATCATAAGAAGCCATATCTTGGTGAAGCAGAGCTGGAATCGAGGAAAAAAAACAACCAGAGAACGTGAAAGATTGAAATGTAGCTCTTCAGATCCATTCCTGCTCACAGAATAAATGCAAGTTGGGACAGTACTGTCTTTCCTAAAAAGCTGTTTCTATTAAACAATAGATGCATATGAACAGATATTTTAGGGACTGCACAGACACATTCCTGATTTTCCCACTATCCTCAGGCTACGTGCTCCTGACATCCAGACATAGAGTGCTGAGACTGTGCGTGGGAAACGATTAAAATTCCAGAGGGTTCTGATTCAAAATTGAGACCTGTCCTGAATTTCTCTTCTCCAGTGGATGGGAAACATATCAGCACACAACTCTGAATAATCAGCTGGGATCTGCAGGGTCCCATACAGTAGGTGTATGATGTCCAAAGTGGAATAACAGACTGTAGGCAGATTGCAGGTGGGTTTTCTATTGATAAAAATCACAGTTTACACATTGATGCACACCAAGCATATTTGTCCAAGTTAAAATGCTAGTGGTATATTTAATTTCTTCATTAATTTGAAATCTCATGCATTTGAGGAAGAATTTAGCCAAGAAGGCACATCATTTCAAAAATCATTATTACAATATAAGATAAGTAAGGCATGACCCCAACTGACACAGGATAGTAAAAAACAAACAAACAAAAAAGCGCCAAAGGCCTGAAGATAAGCAAAAGTAAATCCTGCTTTTGGAATTGCAATTACACTCTTTAGTTGCACATCTTTTTATCTCTCCCAGGGAGACAAAATCACTAAGCATGCTCTGAAGGTTATTCCAGGACTAAAGCACAAAATAGAAGTTCCTTTTACCAAATTCAGAGCAATTTCTGGGCAGCTTATAGAGAGCAAGAATTCTAATATCTATTGATAAGTGCGAGAAATCTACATGAGTAAGATGGGTGTATACCTAGTATTTGTAAATTAAATAAGCCCTAGACCAAAAAGTTTTCCTGCATGAGCTGCCCTTATAAAGTCTCGCCAAATCTGGATTCAACACTGCACTTTAACTCGGTCACTCTTTAACTCGGCCACTCCAAAACCTTAATTTTGTTCTTTTTGAGCCACTCCGAGGTGGACCTGCTTGTATGTTTTGGGTCATTGACATGCCGCATACCACATTTGTGTTGAGCTTTAGGTCATGAACTGGTGGTGGATGTTCTCCAGGAGGATTTTCTGATAGAAAGCAGAATACATGGCTCCATCAAATATGACAAGTCGTCCAGGTCCTCAGACCATCAAACTACCACCACCATGTTCCACTGTTGGCATGATGTTCTTCTTGTAGCATGAAATATTAGCTTTACAGTAGATGAACAGACCCATGTCTTCCAAAAAGTTCCACCTTTGACTCACAGTCTAAGGTGACCACAGGATGTTTTCCCAAAAGTCTTGGGACCCCTCTTTTTGCGATGTTAATACAGTTTTCATAAATGATTTGGTAAATTTAAACCGTCACGCTAATAATTTCTGCATGATTTAACCCAGAAATTACAGATCATCCTTTTTTTTTTTTACCTCGTCAGATTTTCCAAAGTATATAACATTGGATTTTCCAGAGCATTTCAAATTTTACAATTCAGCTCATTAAGGAAGTGGCAGGAAATCCTAATACAAATAAACCTACTATATCATTTCAGTGTTGTCACATTGAAAGTGAATGCTTGACGATAATCCTCTAAAAATATTGCTTAGACAGTCCGTGTTGACATTGATTTTGTGGCTTTTTCAAGCTGAAAGCATTGCTTACTATGTCACAGTCTTATCTTTCAGGGGACATGACTTTCTTTTAAAATGTAAATGGGATACAGTTTTAGTAGTGTCTAATTTAGAGACTTGGTCATGCATACATTAATTAAGTATTTAAACCAACATGTGGTAGTACCTTGTGAATGCTTTATTAACGTATTATCACAGAACAGATTAGAGACTCAAGTGAGAGACAGACCAGTGTACCAAAAAAAAATGAATGGATTTATTTACAATAAATCTTTATACAGAATGTACAGCAAGTAATAGAACTGCAGGAAGTGATGTGAGCCTAAAACAGATGTTAGCACTCCCGAGGGAGAAGACTCAACTGGTGGCTAAATTTTACAAGCAAGACCATTATAAATATAAACCTAGACAAAAGCTGACAAAAGCTGATAATATTTTAGAGAGGCAGAAAACTAACAAGGACTTGGTTACTCCGAGCGAGGAAAGTGAGCTTGGCTGGAACAGAACTACGCAGATTAAAAAACGCCAATACATACACAACTACTATGCAAACTATGACCCTGAGAGAGAATGGAGGAAACTTAGAAACCAGGTTGATGATGGTTGTTGGGCTGAAGGTACATACAGAATCCAGACGGAGCAGGTCGAGAACTGAGGCACAGCTGGGTGGTTGGTTAGCATGCATGACAAGCACATGGAAAAAATAGCAGAGCAAAGGCCTGGGTAAAACTAATCGGAGTGCTTCAGCAGTCTGACATCAGGCAGTGGTCTGAGTCAGGCTTATATGGCAGAGCTAGAAGGGTTGCAAGAGGATCACTCACAGCCTCAGTTCAAGTGATTATCCAATCATGTGCATCTCTAACTCATGTCTACCTGAGGAAAATGGAGAAGAGGGAAAGAGGGGGAAAGGGAGAGACTTCTACAAGGCAAGAGATGGAGGTGGAGGCTATGACACGTATGCTATTATAAAACATTACCTCTTCCCTCAGCAGCCAGGTCAAACTGACAACATGCACTATACTGACAAAAGTATTGGGACACCCCTCCAGATAATTGAATCCAAGTGTTTCAATCACTTCCATGGCCACAGGTGTATAAAATCAAGTACCTAGGCATGCAGACTGCTTCTACAAATATTTGTGAAAGAATGAGTTGCTCTCAGGAGCTCAGTGAATTCAAGCGTGGTGCTATGATCGTTTGCTACCTGTGAAATAAATCAGCAGATGTTGAGGGGCACAGTGCACAGAAATCACCTACTCTCTGTAGAGTCAATACCTACAGACCTCGAAACTTCATGTGGCCTTCAGATTAGCTTAAGAACAGCGCAGAGAGCGTCATGGAATTGGTCTGCATGGCTGAGTAGCTGCATCCAAGCTTGACATCACTAAGTGCCAAGCAAAACATAGGATGCAGTGGTGTAAAGCAGCTATCGCTGGACTCTAGAGCAGTGGAGATTTGTCACTCTGAAATGACAAATCATTCTTCTCTGTCTGGCAATCCGATGGATGAGTCTGGGTTTGGCCAGGACAACGGTACTTACCTGAATGCATTGTACCAAGTCTAAAGTTTGGTGGAGGGGGTATTATGGTGCTGGGTTGTTCTTCAGGGGTTGGGTTTGGAACATTAGTTTCAGAAAAAGGAACTCTGAATGCTTCAGCATACCAACACATTCTGGACAATTTCACGCTTCCAATTTTCGGGGAACAGTTTGTGGATAGCCCCTTCTGTTCCAATATGACTTCACATCAGTGCACAAAGCAAGGTCAAAAAAGACATGGGTAAGCAAATCTGTTGTGGAGGAACTTGACTGGTGTGCACAGAGTCCTGACTTCAACCCGATAGAACACCTTTGGGATGAATTAGAGCGGAGACTGAGAGCCAGGCCTTCTCCTCCAACGTTAGTGCCTGACCTCACAAAAGTGCTTCTGGAAGAATGGTGAAAAATCCCCATAAACACACTCCTAAACTTTGCGGAAAGCCTCCCCAGAAGAGTTGTGGCTGCTATAGCTGGAAAGGGTGGGCCAACTCCATATTAAACCAGGATGTCACTAAAGTTCATGTGCAAGTAAAGGCAGACGTCCCAATACTTTTGGCAATATAATGTGTATATACAGTATATACCGTGATGGAAAAAGTGTTCAGACACCCTTAAAATCTCAAATATTATCACAAAATACTTGTGAAAAAATCTTTTTTGCGTGTTTCAAAAGGTGTGGCTGCATTAGACAGACACAAACAAATATAAATGATTTTTTTTAAATTAATTGTTTACAAGAAAGAAAAACTAACAAAACTAAATTCTACCAAAATGACCCAATACTACGTGCAGGATAAAACTGCAGAAATTTGAAATATATCTGCCTCCACAGCTCATTGATACAGCGACTGTTTACTGTGGCATAAATGTAGCCAAGTTGAAACATGCACATGTTGCTTTAAAAAAAACTCATTAAAGAACTCCTGTCTCTGTTATGGAGTCCAGACTTAAGCAGAGACATCCATCCGTTATCTATACACCACTTAATCCTCTGTAGGGCTCTGTTGTGGGGGGCTGGAGTCTTTCCCAGCTGACTTAGGGCGACAGGTCACCAGTCTATTGCAGGGCTACACTTAGAGACAACCAAGCACACTCACATTCACACCTACAATTTAGCATTGGTATGTTTTTGGACTGTGAGACCCATACAGGCACAGGAAGAAGATGCACACTCCATGCAGAAAGATTCCAGGCCCAAAGCCTCGAGCTGTGAGGCAGCAGTGCCCACCACAGGGACACCATGCCACCCTAAGCAGAGATAGTTTAAAGATCAAGTGCTGATAGTATGCATGATCAAATTACTGCTAAATCATATTTATAAAACTAAATTAGTCACATTTGAAGAAGTAGTACTTAACCACTTAAACTTTCTTGTTGTCCTTCATTTTCGCTCTACCCACAGGCATTTACTTAAGCTTCAGGTGCACTTTAACTTTAACAGGGAGGTGAATAAAAACAGTATGAGCTCTGAACAAGTCAGCTGGATTTATGACAGAGACACAGGACTCTGCTACTAAACCCCCACCTACCCAACCCCACATCCCCTACTCCTCAAGCCCCTCTCCCAGATGCATACATCTAAACCCTCTTCCCTCGAACTTTTCTCGTTCAGAAACACAAGTCTCCATTTCACCGACCTGGCTTTGTTTTCATAGCAAACCTTGAGGCCCTCTTCCTTCACACTGACCTCTACAGCTTTCCCTACTTCCTCGTCCCACTCTGAGACTTATTAGGATGGAGGGGAGCATTGTTGTTTTTAATGCAGCCAAAGTCCTTTTGTGAAGGACCAGGTATCCTCTTTCTTGCCTAGGGTTGTGTTGCTAGTGTAGGATGCCAGATATGTGGAAAAAGACAGCTGTACAAGATATTTTTGTATATTCACCTCAAGCTCAATCAGAGAAGATTTGCCTGGTGATCAACGAGTTCATCACAGACAGACGTCACTAAAATATATAGGTAAAATAACATCAGGCAAATTGAAGAAGTTATTCACAAATGGAAATAAAGTTGTGTGTACGTTCGTGTGTGTGTGCGTGTGTGTGTGTGTGTGCAGGCAAATGGCAGAATACCAAAATATGTCTATGAAAGAGGCTTATGAAAACCATATGACATGCTCTGAAAAAGAAAGAAATGCAAAGTTCTCTACTCCTCCCCCACTCTGACCCCCCACACCCCATACTCCCACTCCCACACACACACACACACACACGCACGCACACACACACACACACACACACACACACACACACACACACACACACACACACACACACACACACACACACACACACACACACACACACACACATATACACACACCCCTTCCAAAAACATACAAGTCTTTCCCTCGGTTCCCTCCGTCTCTCCCTTATTTCTTACTATATGTCCCTCCTTCCAACCCCCCCGTTTGCTTTTCCCATTTCTCTCCTCCCTCCCTGCTTTCTGAAATCTTTTGACAATCTGCACACACTCAACTCCAGCACAGACCTACTTCAACAGAGAGGAGCGAAGAGCACTCACAAGGCAGCGATATATATAGAAATATATATGCACATATTTATTTATATAAACACAGCTCAAATGAAGGGAGAAAAGTTCAGATAGGCAACAGAAACAGGCCAAGAAAGAACTCACAGTTAACAGGAAGTTTCAAAGGCAAGAAGATAAAAGTGTGGGGAGAGTCAGGGTTACAAGCTGAGCGCGGAGATATATATTTTGTTCAAAAAAAGAATGGGCTCCCTGGTGTGGAGTGCTGCTGCTGTTCTTTTAACCTCCCTGCTGGCTTTACTTTTTGGATTTTCTGCAGTCTGGGGCCAGGACCTGAGAGACAGGGATGCACTATGTAATGCAGACGGCTGCTTTGTGGTTTACTTCCAACGTAAAACCTTCCTGGACTCATGGAAGGCCTGCAAAGAGAAAGATGGCAACCTAGCTACCATCAAAACCAAGGAAGATGCTGCCTCAATTGAAACTCTCTTCTCCACTCTGGACTTGCGCTACTCGCGCACCAAGATCCAAGTATGGATTGGCCTGCAGCGCCAGCCTCGCCAGTGTACTCCCACACGTCCACTTAGGGGTTTCTCTTGGACTACTGGTGACCAGGACACAGAGTATACCAACTGGCAGAAAGAGGATTCACCTAGTATGTGTTCAGTGCCTCGCTGTGTGGTTATGGGCTACAGCACTCAGGAACAGCACAATAACTTTCGGTGGCTTGATGGTTCCTGCTCAGTCCCTGTAGATGGGTATCTATGCCATTATGCTTACAAAGGAATGTGTCATGCCTTGTGGAGTGAGGGGGGAGGCAATGCCCGCTACACCACACCATTTAACCTTGTCAGCACACTGCTAACCCATGTACCCTTTGGATCTGTTGCTAATGTACCCTGCCCCATAGGCACCAAGGAGGAACAGTCAGTTTTGTGTATGCTGAGAGAAGATGGCTCAGTGGGGTGGTCAACAAATCCCCCTCTCTGCTCTGATCCTTCCATATCACACAATTGGTGTGACCAGAATAATGGTGGATGTGAGCATTTTTGTAGGACAGCTGGTGGTCACTTCTACTGTGAATGTGCTGATGGATATCAACTAGGAGATGATGGGCAGAGCTGTGAGCTGTCTGATGTTTGTCAAGGGGCCCCATGTGAGTTTGAGTGCCTGCCCCTTTCAGACGGCTACCGTTGTGCCTGTCCTGATGGCTACATGCTTGCACCTGACGAACGTGGTTGTCTCGATGTAGATGAGTGCCTCCAGAGTCCTTGTGAACAGCTCTGTGAGAATGCTCCTGGGACATTTGAATGTCGATGTCGGGAGGGTTATCATCTCGATGAAGAGGGTGGCTGTGAGGACATAGATGAGTGTATGAATGACCCATGTGAACATGCTTGCGAGAACACTCCAGGCTCTCATATCTGCCACTGTCATCTGGGTTATTCCCAAGTTCCCGAGGACCCCAGCCGGTGCCAAGATATTGATGAGTGCCAGATCCCTGGGACCTGCCAGCAGATGTGTGTGAATTATGAAGGTGGATTTGAGTGCTACTGTGAGGAAGGCTACGAACTCACGTCTAATCACTACTCTTGTCAGAAGAGGGGAGAAGGAGACAGTCAATCTGCTGTCACCCCTCCATTCCCTTGGGTCACCGACCATCCTGGACCTGTATGGGATCCCATGGACTATGACTGGAACCCAGAGCAGAGTCACACAGGGTGGCCTACAGAAGAAGAGCAATCTCTGGACTGGCTGACTGATACACCCAGAGTTGTGAATTCTGATGTAATTTGGGTCACCAGTGCCCCACAGGAGGAGCCGCCCTTTGATTCAGCACTCGACCCTCTGACACAGGGAGCTGAGAAAGATGGGGAAGACATAGATGACGATGAATGGTTGGAGCGGGAACAGAGACCTCAGTCTTTGTCGACGACCATCTACACAAAGGTTCCATCCACCACTAGCTCCAGCACTACTCCAGACTGGTACACAGACGATGAAGAGGAAACTACTACACCCCTTCCCTCCATTTTCACCTCTACAATCGCTGAAGGTGCCTGGAATTGGTGGGCAGGTATCGCTACTTCCAGCCTGAATCCAGGAAATCCATTGGATTCAGTCCGAGACCACAACATGCCTACAGATCCCAGCTACCACGATAATACAGAAGAAGAGCAAACATACCCCCCTAGAGAAAGCTCTAAATTCCCAAAGGAGTCAGGGGAGGAGAGAAATGACTATGTGGAAATCACACACTCTCAGGGTCTAGCGGTTCCCACCCAGCCTACTGCTTCCCAGCCACCCCTGACCGAAGGTGGAGGGAATGGTGACAGCCTGGATTCTTTCCAGGAAGACAGGGGGCAAAAACAGAGCAGCACCTGGCTGCTAGTGGGCCTTCTTGTGCCCATCTGCATCTTCATTGTGGTGATGGTGGCATTGGGGATTTTCTACTGTACCCGGTGTGCTGTTCAGCCACGCACCAAGAACGCCACCGACTGTTACCACTGGATCTCCGGGGCTCATGATAAACAGGGAGCTCCCAACCCCTCAGCTGGGGTCAAGACCCATGTTTAAACAGAGACGAGAGAGACTGACATAAACATAAACAAACTCTGTTGCAGAAAGAGTGAATAATGACCCAGGTAATCATCAAGTTAAATGTTTTACCTTCTCCAACTGGGAGCTCCTGACTCTTGGAAAACTTTTGAATATTGGTGTTACCAAATGATAGGAGTTGGGAAAAGACAATGAAAACCACTGATCTCGTAAGGAATGGGGTTTCTTTGTGGTACAGACTGCTTTGATGTTGCATACACTGACCACACAGCACAATATCTGTTTGCTTCATGATTGCACTAGATTACGTAGTTCATAAAATATTACATTTCTCATTAGTAATGTCAAAAACATTTGGTAATTATTGATAATATGTGTATTCATTTATTAATTTCAACCTTTCACAGCTAGAGTCAGATCCTAGTAAGAGTGTTGAAAATCACTGTACTGAAATCAGCATTTTTGAGGTAAACTTGACTGAGGTGTTTTTCCAGCAAAACCCTCACGCTCAGTCAATTTTAATAGCATATCACTGTAGATAACCGTCACTGTTGACTGTTATGAAGGGATTCAGAGGTGTGATTAGTTCTCATCAACATTGGGAAATGTTGGAAGGACACCGTAAGCAATTATCCCTTCAAGAGAAAAGGCATTATGCAATTCCCATGATAATGCTGGGCAAACTATCATTGAAAATAACTGTGTTGGAGCAGAATTGTAAAGAAGACACCAAAACCTTCTTTGTATATACTGGTTGTTTTATATTTATATTTCTTTTATACTTGCCACCAGGTGTTTGCTTTTAGAAAATGTAACACGAAATAATTCAATGACAGCTTTTTTATGGATTCCATAAACTCAGTGATATACAAAGGAATGTCTGCCTGCACATGGAATCTTTCCCACACCCATGTCCGCTTTAAGAGCACTACTCCTGTCTTTTTCTTTTTTAAAAAAAAGAGGTTAAAGTGCAGATGTTCACACCACACAGGGAATGGTTGTAGGTCACTGTGCTTGACATTGATCTTGTCTGTGAAGTGGCCATCAGTCACCTTTTGAAATTGTAATTCACTAGCCCACTCCAGAAATGTTTTATGGCTTTGTTGGATCAAATCCAGGTGTGGGCAGACTGCTGCCATTGCAGATTTAGCTTCACATACGGAGCAATTTAAAAAAGACAATCAGAGCTCAAAGATTTCAGATCACAGATAAAAAGAATATAAACGCAAGGTGGAAAGATACATAACTTTTTTTTTGGAGAAGTGCTAAATGGAGGCAGTACACATTTTACAGACTAAAGAAAATACAAATAAACAACTTAATAGATAAATGGTGATTAATGGCCATTCCAAATTTAAACATGAAATATGTCTATTTTGTTTTTTTGACTGTGAACTATTGAGAAGCATTTGATTTTTTTTTTCTGTTACTTGTTAAGAACTTGTGAATTAAAAATTATGACAAGGGTTCAGTGTGAAAGTTTATTACTGAGCTTAGAAATAGTAATTTGGCAAAGCTATATCTTAACTCATGACCCACTCACTAGAGAGCTAAAAGAGAGCTTTCGACCACAGCTCTTATTTTCTTTAGTCGCCATGGAGATAGTTCAGTTACTGTCACATGACCTTAGATTTAAACTGTCATCTGTTTCGATTAGTACAATGAAATACACTGGAAAGCTCAGAGAGAAGCTACTGTATAGTCCATGAGTTAAAAATAGTCAAACACCTGACGTATGACACTAATGTGTTTATTCATGTGCTTGTTTGATGACATCACTGCCCTAATCTGTTGAAGGATATCGCACCATATAAAGATATTCTCATAATTCTTCTTTTAGAGACTGTAAAGGAGTGGTGAATAAAGAATCACCTTCTTAGATAAGTGGAGGAATGAATGTGGGTGCAGGAAGGGGGGAGGGGGAACACTAAGGATACTGTAATTACAAAAAATGACCATGATCCTCAGTGGGCCCTTTGTTTGTCGAAGGGATTTTTACAGAAAACACATCAGGATACTTGAGTCCCCACTGGCAGTAAAGAAGCATTGTGATTGTATTGACTAATGGAATGTGCTGATCAAAACCAGGCTCAGGCTCTGTGAGTGGCTCTCAGAGGGGGTCTCTCTCTCTCTCTCTCTCTCTCTCTCTCTCTCTCTCTCCTCTGTCTCTCTCTCTCTCTCTCTCCCTCCCCCTCTGACCTTGTTTTTAACATTGTCATGTCTTCTCCAGCTCTTTGTAAACAGACCCAATCCAGCCACCAGTGAGCAGGGCTGCGCTCATCTCTTCGGTAACCCTCTCTAAAACTTAAATATATTACTTCTACAATATTTTGACTTCAGTTTATGTATATTATAAACAAAACTGGTCTTGTTCTGGTGGGCTCGTCCATTATTGTAGTGTATTAATAATAACACTGTGCTCAACAAGTTTTGAGAACATGACGCCCTTGCTAAGACGAGGTCCAGCGGGCAAACAAAGAGAGAAACAAACCCCACATTTGCCAAACACACCGTGAGAAATTCAAGATGAAGACTCCTGCTATACAAACTGTCCACTTTCACTAAACTCCAAAAATTTTAAGGCAATAAATCTGAAGCAAACTTAGACAGAATTATTAAGTTAATTTATCAAGTCAAGCTGAGTTAGTGCAACTTATGTTTTTTGTAACCTCTTTTTTTTTTTTTTTTTCTAAATTAGAGGAATATGTTACTTTGCATCATTGTAGTCCAGAAATTATACTTCTGGTAATCATCTCTTAATTTAAAGTACTTTAAATATATGTGATAAAATCTTGTTCTACTTTACCTTCATTTTAGCTAGTTTTATTTCATTCACTGATAAAATAAAATAAAATAACTGTTCAATACAATTCAAAAGTTTCCAAGTTTCTGAATGAAAGGGAGCAAAAGAAGAATAAACTAAATACTATGACTATTAAATTTCGTAAAATTTGTTTTTCCTGGATTTAGTGATAGTTTGTTAACATCAGACCATGTTTTTCTTCTTTTTTTTAAATTCTTTTTTGACCACATCCAACACTTGTGTTAAATTTTCCACAGAAAAAATAAAATGGTACCATCTGCAAAGAGAGTACATTTGAGCAGGCAGTTTAGAGATGCAAATCAAATCAATGAGAGATAAAATAGTTAGTTTTGGGCTCAAGGACTGACCCCCTGAGGCTCATCACATTTTCTACAGTATAATTCAGATTTTACATTATCTATCTAGACATACTGCTTTCTATTTTCTTAGTAACTAGAAATCCACACACAGCCACTCCTCTGATGCCACACTCAATCATTTTATTGAAAAATATAATGTGATCTATTGTGTCAAAAGCCTTTTTAATGTGAACAAAGATGCTTACAAAATAATATGTTTTTGATCTATGGCAGTGGATATTTCTTCAGTTAACGGCATAAGTACCATTGACATGGAGTGATTGGTTCTAAAACTGTACTGATGACTGCTTAAAATACGATATCTGTCTATGAATTTCCAAACTGGTAACAAATATTGGAAAACACATGTCCATCTCCTTTTCTATGTAGTTGAATAACTTTGGCTGTACTCATATTTTCAGGAAATATTCCAGTTAAAGATGACAGCTTGTAGATATATTTAAATGGTTCATTAATTAATTTGATTTGATTTTTGACTAACATCATGTCCATGTCCACACAGTCAGTGGATCTTCTTTCTCTTCAGAATGGAAGTGGGTAAAGGGGTGCACAACGTTAGGCCCTAAAATTAATACAACAGGATTTGTGAGTGAATGGCTAAGCAGTCAATCAGTAACTCACAAAAGGGAAAATGCTTTTCCAATTTGCATTTGTCACAATATTAATAGCTGTAATTCATTGTCAGGAAATCGAGACTTTGAGCCAATCTGCTCCACTTCAGAGAAATTAGGTCATGCATTATCAGTAGTTTCACCTTTACTCAATGTCTGCCTGTTCCATTTAGCTACAATTTAGACAGTCTTATAGGGTATTTACTTACTCATCCAGATCAACTGATCTAGACCTGCGGGTGGGAACAACATTACAATAAATAAGCAGCAATAAAAAGAAGGTATTGGATAGCAGTGGCAGAAATAGTGTCAGAACACACAACATGCAGTCCTACTAATCACAGCGTTTATGAGCTCCAGGGCACCAGGGAAACTCATGGGTTAATATCTTCTGTTTCCATCTGCTTTTTTATCTTGATGTTACACAGCAGAGACAAGTCATCAGCAGCGGGATAGTCTTATAATCCAAAATGAAAGTGTACCTGCTGCTGAGATTCGCAAATATTCTCTCCATCCCCAGCCTCTCTCTGACCGGACATTACTGATTCTCTTTCATGAATCAAAAGCAAAGAAATATGAAATATCAAGACGGCTTGCTCCCTGATGTATTTATTTTCTCTCCAGCTTTTTCTGCCATTCCAAAAACAAATCAACTGTCATGCATTAATAAATGACTGTAGAATAATCAGGCTTGTTAAGAGGCTATTGACACCAATTCATCAGCCATGCCTGTGTTTTGCCTCCATCAAACAATCATCCAATTCCTGTCCAAAATTTTGTGCAGTGAGTGTTTTCGGCACAATTGACCAGTTGCTCAGTTACCTGTCTTTTTTATCAGTGCATTTAGTTTCTGAACCTGCCTCTACCATTATATTCACCAACTAATTCCTAACTGTGACACTACGTTTGCAGATTTATATGGGGTATTGTAAAATGGGTTTATCTGATTTGACTACTGCAGCTGGAAACAAACAAACAGCAAGGAAAACCATATGTTCAAGAACCTGAAAGAAATTCAGTTGCTTTATGGAGAAGCTCGTAGAATTGGCATAGCCTGGTTGAGAATTTACAGAAACATTTCTGTACATTTTATTTATATATGTGTGTTGGAGCAGATTCCATGACTATCAATCAATTTAAAAGGTTATCAAGCATTATTACTCTGCCAAGGAATGAGGCAGAGTTATGTGACAGTCAGCGTTGGTTTGTCTGTCTCTCTATCTGATTGTCTGTCTATTAGGAACATTAATCAAAAACGAACAAACGGATTTGGATGAAATTTTCAGGGAAGATCAGACATGACACAAGAACCAAGTGATTAGATTTTTGCAGTGATGCAGCTTATAGTCTGGATCTACAGATTTTTTAATGATTTCTGTATCATTGCCACATAGTGTCATAGCGTCACTGTAACTATGACAACAAGTGAACACTACATCAGCTGCCTGGTGACGATCACATGATTGCATTCCTATTACAAATCCACCACTGCGGACTTATTTGGACTTATCCATTGGAAATGACACATGGAACAATTGATTTCATTGTGGGGGTGTTTCTGAGTCTCATCAATTCTCGCTGCCCACTACATATTTAGGTCATGTGATTTGGTATCCGGAATAAATGTAAATATGCATATCATATGCCTGTGCTCAGCCCAAGTTCATTTTTTTTGTGGGTACATCTCTACTACATGGCCACATTCTATGTTGCCATGATTTCTGATCAGCAATAACTAATAAACAAATGCTGCATTTCTAAAGCAAGAAACACACTCAGAGCACAGTACTCTGCTGCTCAGTTGTTGTATGATTTCTGATGAATGAAATCTTGACTAAAAAAATTACCTTGCACTGTCGTGAAGTTGTCTACACATGCCGCTTGTGTGTCTTTGCGATTTCTAACATAAATGTTGTGCATAATGGCCTAAACAGCACAAACATGTTGGTCTCTTCGGAGACAGTCGTGATCATCCACTGCCATGGTTTGGTGAGGAAACACTGAGCGCATACATAGCCACTAATGTCCAATCTTGTGAAAATAGTACACATTGCATGTTTTCCATTGTACTGTAAAACTGCGGTTGGTATGTCTAAATGAAGCCCTGAGGAACCTTCATTGAATTAAAATCCAACTCATATTTAGAAAGCTTTATTGTTATTGCACCAAACTGTACAATCAATGCTGTGCAACACCCTAACAAAAACCCACTACCAAAATAGGTAGTGGTCAGATCTAAGAAACTGACCGTCATAATGATGCTGAGGTGGTGTCAGTAGGAAGATGGTGTTTAGTGGAGTTTATCTAAGTGATGATTCTTGGAAAGAAGCTGTTTTTCAGCCTGGAGGCGCAGGTTATAATGACTCTGTTGCATTTTCCAGATGGTAGCAGAGAGAAGAGCTGGTGGGGGATGGGTTCCATCTTCAAGGATATTACTAGCTCTGCAGAGGCAGTATGTTTTGAGGGTGTGATTAAGTGTCCTCAAAAAGTAGAGCTGCTGTTGAGCTTTTTTTTTTCTTCTTTTTTTAAACAGTGTAGTGGTGTTGGTTGACTATGTGCCATCCCATAAGCTGTGGGTACCCGGGAACTTAAAGGAGGAGACCACCTCCACCTCCTTCGGATATTCCGATACCACCGTCACAACCAGGCGTAAACTAACCGCGACGTCACCCGTTGGTTTCAACGCCGAGAAAATGAAGCCCGGATTTTGCTACTTCCTGGTCGCCGTTTTGGATTTTTTTGGAGCCAGTGACGTAAAAAGCGTCATCAAACAGACTGGACCGGAGAGCAACTAGGGGCAGGATTGGCTGAGGACTCTCTTATCCCGCCCACATTTTACCGCAGAGGCTTCTGTTGCTGTCTATCAAGTATAGCCACGCCCCCGGCTCCGCCAACTTTAACGATTTATTTAAAATTCAGTATTGATTTATTTTAAGATCGGCCACCTGATCTCCCATTTTGACCATGAAAACTAATGGGAAAAAAATCCTGAGCTGTAGAACATCAGTCTATCAAATTTTATTTTTTCCAAAAATGAATTGGGGTCTATGGAGCAAAAGCTTTTTGGAGTCAACCCTAGCGGACGGCGTGATATTGCAAGTTTTTGACACTTCCGGGTTGGCTTCAATTCTGGAGCCAGATGCTACGTCCACTGTATATACAGTCTATGGTCACAACCGAATATTCGGATATTCGGATCCAGCCCTAGTGCTGAATGGAGTTTTCTTTCATGTCGCGTTGATGGGTTGAGTGGCCTCCTAGCTCATTGTCTATGTCAGGGACTCCAGTGCTGAGCCAGGTCTCAGAGATGATCATCACACAGCAAACATTTCTCCTGCACTGGTATGACATAAGTTTCATAGGAAGCTACTAATTCTCCAGAAATCAAGCACTACTGTTTGCTTTTTGATAGCAATGTATCCACTGCACTGTGATTGAGGGATGGCAGAAGTAAACATTGACTTATATTTTCAGTTTACACTTACAGCTTTAAAAGAAACACAAAAGACAATTGTTACAACTCGGCTCTGAAGCTGCAACAAAAACAGGGAGACAACACAGGGTGGCGACTAAAAAAAAGGTTTTATTGAAGTACAAACCAAGTCAACAAAGGCACACTGAAGACCTTCAGCCAAACAGAACCAGACTCCAAACCAGACCCAGGCTGCTGGAGCTCCAGAAGGAAGCAGCTCCTGTCACAGAGGGGCCCCATGCTAGAACTGAGGAAGGCTTTATGTAGTTTGAGCCACTTGATCCCAGGTGTGCCCTCAGCACCTGAACAGGCACACCTGGTGTCCAAGTGGAGGGTCGTCACACAATCGAAGTGGATTTCCACCCAAAAATATGGAATTAGCAATTTCAGTCTTCAAGACACTTTCACGCAACCACTGTTGCCCTCTTTGTGTATGGTCACCATGGTTACACGTATAATATTTATCTATGACGAGGTAGGGAAAAAGTCTTTGCAAATGATTCACACTAATATAGTGTTGTTTTATTTCAGCCTTGTCCTACAAAGTGCTTTCCAATCTGCTTCTGATTTACTTATTCACACACACTCAAACATGAATGGTGGACACAGCTATCCAAGGTGCTAGCCTGACATCAGGTTTAGTGTCTTGCCCAAGGATGCTTCAGCATGTGTACGGACCAGTGATCATATCAACCTTAGAACAACCCTTTTTACTATCTGCCCATGTGTCCATGTTTCTGTGCTCTGCATTAAGTCAATCAGATGAATTTTGGTGAGAAGAGGTCAAAGGCCCAGATCAAAAAAAAGTAAGAGAGATATGGTTACCATATAACCATGGGTAATGAACAGATGCCCATGTGTTTGTCTGTTGAACATGACGTAAATCACAGAAGTTATTTGTTAATGAAACTAAATAGAAGAAGAGGGGGGTTTGTCAGAGAATATGCTTGGAGTATGGGAACTACGCGCTGCCACAATAAATTTGTTTGCCCAAAATGGCCTCATGCATATAATATTCCCATGACACAAACACACCTTTGTATCTGCTGCCCTCAGATTAGCATTCGGCACCTGTTTTTGTTCAGTTTGTGTTTAACATGTCTGACTATTCTGCAGTTTCAGGAATGTCATATAAAGAAAACTGATGCTGCTTCCTGAAAACAAAAAGCGTTCCCTGTGTGTGTATTGTCCTTTATCCATAAAAATCAATCTCCATGGAAAAATGATTTACATGTCTGAAAACTAATCAAATGCTTGCATGAATGATAATTGATTTCCTGACAGCAAGAGAAAAGCAATGTAGAGTGCAATTTATAGAACAAAACTGTACTCTTTTTTTTTTCCATATTATGTTTCTCACCATGTGGTAACATGCTTTGAGTACTTTCCTTTTCTCAATAGCTTTTCTTAATGTGTGCTTGCACATCTACATTTCGTTTGGTAGATTGCTAAAAGTCCATAATTTTTCTTTTTTTAAATTATTATTTTGGCCTTATTATATAGGATAGTGGACAAAGACAGGAAAGTGGGGAGAAGACTTGCATCAAAGGGCCATGGACTGGACCCAAACCATGACCACCACATCGGGCACTATAGCCACTGATCGCCCGCTCAAGCAGCTGAGCTACCGGGATGCCTGAATTACACTACAGGCAGTGAGTATGGATTGCCAGTCTGTGTGTGTGGTGAGCGCTGTCAAAATTCTACGAGTGTAATTGTTTTTTTCTAATAGAAATAGGCCTTGGGAAGATTGCTCTTTAAAGGTTATAGTCATTTGTGCTCACAAAAGTGAACCAATTCTTTGTCTCAGACAATTGTTGCCAATGGGTCATTTTTAAAAGATTCTTGGGGGCCAGACAGTACAGAAACATTTACGTTCACTTGCAAAGTTTGCACAGGAAAAAAAAGAAAAAGGGACACACTTGTATAGACATTGAGAGAGATGACCCGAACATTTTGACCAACCCTGCTTAATGCGTTGATAGTCCTTGTACTGCCAAAACAGCTCTCAGAGACCTCCAGGCATCAAGACAGGAAATTTATTAATTTCTGGAAATTGCAAATTGGTTGTTCCAGTGCATCCTTCAACCCCCTATGGGCATTCTATGGTTTGTCCCTCCTTGGTCCATTGCCAGTATTGCTGACTGGGAGCACCTCACAGATCTTAGTTTCAGAGATGGCCCATAACAACATAATGGCCCTTGCCAAAGTCAGTCACATTTTTGCATTTGGTCATTTCTTCCACATCTAGCATGTTGAATCAGGTGTTTCATGTCAGAGCTCAAAAGGCACTCTTGTTGTTATTCTCAGTCATACATCCAGTCATCTATCCTAGATTGCTCACAGCTGCCTAAATATTTCCTAATATCTGAAGAAAAGGAAGATGTTCTATAAATCAAAATTAATAAGTTAGTGAGGTATCATGGGCCTAAAGCAAGCCTAGTCTTTAAATGCCCCCTTTATCAAGTTTGTAAATAAACTACCTGACCTCATTGAGCCAGTCTCTTGTCTTGTCTGTGGTTGAGATAAGCAACTCTATTCATTTCATCTTCGAATGGTGATGTTTTAGATGTAGTGATAGCTACGCAGCCAATGCCCTGTTTCAAATTCAAGCTTATTTACTTTACTGCCAAATTCCTTATTAAGCAAACTTCAGGCCTTTCAATCGGGCTGACATATTTAGGCTCTCACTCAGTTGTTGTACTCTGCTGCACTTTGAAGCAGGTGTGGGCTTTCAGCGCCAACAGCAGTAAGTGCTAGCTTAAATGCTCAACCTAGGACTCAGAGCTCTGGCCACAAAGTCTGTGACATCAGGTATTTCCACAGATTCCATGATGGTCCAGGCAGCAACTTCTTTGGCAAGGTCAGTGTGCAGTGTTTCCACTTGTAGTATCATCAAAACGTTCCATTAAATATTTCACCTCCGAGAACAAGTCCATGGCCCAATCTTTGTCTTCCAGCTGTGCAGACAGGACAGCAGTGAGTCCTGCTACTGCAGGAGGTCATTTATGTGGGAAATTCAAACTTAGTCAACTTAAAATCTTTGAAAAAAACAACAAATGTTTTCGTCTGACATACACACTATCAATCATAAGCTAGGACGCACCTTCTCATTTTATGTTTTTGTTTATTTTACTAATTTTCTACATTATAGATATATTGAAGACATCAAAAGTATGAAAGAACATATGTAGAATCATGTTGTAAACAAAAAATGCTAAACATCACATTATGTTTATTCTTATAGACTCTTCAAAGGCTGGTTAAGTGTGCTTTGAATTTTGAATAAATCACCAACAGTGTCATCAGCAAAGCACCATCACACCTCCTCCTCCATGCTTCAAGGTGGATTATTATAAACCACACATGCAGAAACCATCCACTCACCTTTTCTGCATCTCACAAAGACACGGCAGGTGGAACCAAAGATCTCAAATTTGGACTCATTAGACCAAAGCACAGATTTCCACTGGTCTAAATTCCAATCCTTGTGTTTCTCTCTTCTTCTTGATGTTCATCCTCAGAGTGGTTTCTTAGCAGCAGTTCCACTATGAAAGCCTGATTCAGGCAGTCTCCTCTGAACAGCTGATGTTAAAACTTGTCTGATACTTGAACTCTGTGAAGAATTTATATGGGCTCTAATCCAAGGTGTTGTTAACTTGCAGTTTTTTTGAGGCTGGTAACTAGTGAACTTATCCTTTGCAGCAGAGGTGACTCTTGGTCTTCTTTTCCTGGGGGCGGTCCTCATGTGAACCAGTTTCATCGTAGCGTTTGACTGTTTTTACGACTGTGCTTGAAGATGCATTGAAAGTTCTTTAAATTTTTCAGACTAACTGACCTTCATGTCTTAAAGTAAATATGGACTGTTGTTTCTCTTTACTGAGCTGATTGGTTTTTGCCATACTATGCATTACAACAGTGGTCACATAGGACTATGCACTGTGTGCTAACTCTACCTCTGCACAACACAACTGATGGTCTGAAACTAATTATGAAGGAAAGTAATTCCACAAATTGACTCTTGACAAGGCACACCTGTTCAAAACATCAAAACATTCCAGGACACTACCTCATGTAGCTCGCTGAGAGAATGCCAAGAGTGAGCAAAGCTGCCATGAGAGCAAAAGACAGCCACTTTGAAGAATCTAAAATATAAAACATATTCTGGTTTGTTTGACACTTTTTTCCATACATAATTCCATATGTGTTCTTTCCTAGTTTTCATGTCTTCAGTGTTAATATAAAATGTAGGAAATTAAAACAATTGAATCAGAAGGTGTGTCCAAAGTTTTGACTGATGTCATAGAAACTGTTAGCAGACACAGGGACACTGAAGCCATGCAATAAGAACTGTTGGACCAACTATGACTGAGTACTTATTCCATGAATATATATGTTTGCATTTTTCATCAGCAAAAGAATTTGATTTTATGTGACTGTAAAAAACATTTAAGTGTCTGTCATTTTCATCTGATTTACACTGGGTCCAGGGAGAGAAAAACACAGTACAGTGCATGGATTCCTGTGCCTTCCCTCCTACTCTCTCTTTTCATCTGTCGTCTTCCCTGGTAGGAAACAAAGCTGACTGAAGAGGATAGGATTCGGTGTAAACCCTGCACATCTGGTTTTAATCTCTACTCTCTTGGCTTGTCTGCCCATCTGCTGTCATTACAGTTTGGAATGATTGCAGCTGCAGTCTACAACAAGCTGACTAACACACAGCACTTTAAAGAAAAATGCTGTAGATTGCAGTTACAAAACAAATCAACAGCTAAGCTAAGCAAAAGATTCTGGTTTTGAAGAGAGCGAGAGAGAGAGAGAGGAAGTTGTGACTTTTATATTAGGTTCAGCTCTATGCCCAGGTGTATTTGGATAATTCAATAATGGTGACATTAGTTCAGTGCATTGTCTCTTCAGTGACTTTTATTCTCAGTTGGTAAAAGCAAAGTTCCTTTACCAGTCCAGGTTCTACATTGTCTTGTTTACCTTATGTTCCCCCATCAAAGTGCTAACCAAGCCCAACCCTGCTGAACGTCTATGTTAGACAAGGCTGGGTGTTTTTCTTCCCCATTTATTATAAATGATACGGAAACATATTACATTTACATTTCACAGTTCTCTACTTGAAAGTGTGTTTTAACCTGACAGTGCAAAGTAAAAATATTGCAATAATTTAGTAATACACAAATAACATAGTAATACCATGTAGTCCAAAAAAGAGGCGAATGAGAGGAGAAGAGAGAAGAGATACAATCTCAAATATTATCACGAAATATCTGAAAAATCCTATTTGTATCTCAAAAGGTGTGACTGCATTGGACAGACACGAACAAATACAAAAATTTTTTTGTTTATTGTTTACAAGAAAAGCTAATAAAGCCATATGCTTGACAGTTTCAGTATGTCAGTTCTCAAAATTGTCATTATCAATGTCAGCAAATAACAGACAATGTGTTCAAAACTCAACAAAAAATAAATAAACCATCACGTCATCAAATTAATATTTAGTAGTCCTGCCATTAGCATGCAGTAGAGCTTTAATTGCCTGGAAAATTCAGACTGACTTTATTTATGTATTAATATAAATACAAATAAAGGCTGCCTAGCATTGTGATGATACGAGACGATTTCAAAAAGGAGGGGCTAACGAATGCAGCTTGAAAAAGAAAGAACCAATCAGCGTAACACGGATGTGACGCACAAACAAATCGACCTTGAAGTCCATGTAGTCCAAACAACAATGGCATGCAGCCGAGAAAGCGTCGCGGTGAATGATTACTGCCGTTTTTGTCACAAAAATATGCGAATACTTGGGGTACTCTCAAGTACAACACTTATTTTTGAAAAGGCTACGCAACAAAAGACTCCTTCCGAACGATTAGCGGTGTTAGGAATAACTTTAAATCAGAGCCAAACCAAGTCGGTGCGTATGTGTAAAAGTTGCTTAAATTTACTCACACGTTTGGAACGGGATTTTCCTCTGTACAAACAATGGCAAGAAGCAGAAAGTAATGAGCCATCCACTGCCTCCTCATCGTCGGAAACGTCAAGTGAAAAGAGGCAACGACTAACGCCATCCAAAACACCAAGAAACCACAAAAAGATTCGCTTTGGCCCCCCTCCTCCTCCTCCTCCGGCATCATCTTTATGGGTAATCCAGGCGCTGAAGATGATGCAGCATTAACTCCCGCCTCCCGTGCTATGATTGGTCATACCAAACTTTCCCGGGAGGGAAATGCGATTCAATTAGCCCAAAGCCAAACTGACTCTCCTGTATCTCCTAACATGGAGAGAGGAGATTACATGGAGATTCAGTTTGGATTTTCCAAGCTAGAGTTTTAATACTGGCTGGAATGTTCCCTACAAGCCTTACACACTGTTGAGGGGTAATCTTGTCCCATTCTTCTTGAATTACTGCTTTTGATTCTTCTAAATTCTTTAGTTTACACTTTGAAATAGACCTTTTGATAATCTACCACAGATTTTGAATGGGGCTCATGTCCGGGGATTGAGCTCGCCACTCTAAGACCTGGATAATGTGCTCCTGCAGCCAAGTTGTACCAGTCCTGGATATGTTCAAGGGGCATTATCTTGTTAAAACATCCAGTTTTGACCTCAATGGAACAGCGCACTTGCTAAAGGGAACATGTGGGTTTGGAGAATGGCACAATACTTGGCAGAGTTCAATGTGCCATCACAGACAGTGAGATGACCAACACCAGCAGCACTCCTGAATCCCCAAACCATGATACTGCCTCCACCATGCTGAACAGTAGCTACTCTACATGCTGGAGATAATGCTTTGCCTGGCCTTCTGCATACTCTCACATTAGCAGGAGGAAAATAAAGTTGGAAACTGGACTCATCTGACCACAGAATCTTCTTTCAATTCCTGACTGTCCAGTTCTTGTATGCTTGGGCCCAATGATGGTGGGCTAACTTCTGTCTCTCATTGGTCAAGGGCTTCTTGACAGCCTTGTAGGGCCTGAAGTCATGATCTAAAAATTCAGTACGGGTCAACACTGGACACCAGTTTGGTTTGACCACTGCTGCTGAAGCTCCTGTGATGTCATTTGGTGGTTTTCCTGCACATGTAGATCAGGATGCGGTCATTTCTTGGTGATGAAACCCTTGGATGCCTAGATCTTGGTTTGTCTTCTCAGCTGTTGGTTCGTCTGTATTTCTGCAGTGCTCCAAATGCTGAAGGCCTACATCTGCACTTCCTGGCTATCTGGTGGCAACTGTAACCTTCCTGGCTGAGAATCTGTATCTTCAGGCATGTTTCCTGCATTAGGTTCCTTGCTTTAGCCATTTTTGTTTCTGCAGAACTTTCAAAATGTGCTGGTGTTATATAGACATGGAGCACAGCAACAAAACTTTTTGTCTTTTAACAAAAGCATGACCTTCATTAGTGGATCACTGGTACAAAAATGACTCAGTGCTCAAAATGTCTTATGTATTTTTATGGAACCGATCAATTTTAAGTTTTTAATGTTTTTTTCAGAAGGTTTTGTTTAGTATTTTGGCTGTGACTATTCTAAAAGAAATTGCACTTGAAGACCTAAAAGTGATTCTTAGTGCAATATTTCGCAAATACATGGGGTGTCCGAATAACCTTTTTCCACCACTGTATATTAGCATGAATGAGAAGGTGTGTCCAAATGCAAATGCAATACACATGGATAGTGCATGTGTATTGATGTGCATCTGACAATATCATTGTGCTTTTGATTCTCTTTATCCAGACTATGGCTGTTCGCAGATTTTCTGCTGAGATGACTGTATGGATGCTCCTAGAAGAACCAGATGAGGAAGATGAGGGGACAATTTGTAGTGATTCTGAGTCTGAAATTTCCCAGAATACCCAGAATATTTGCTAGAGGGTCAAACTGGAGTTGTCAATGTGTCTGGGAATCCAACTCTACAACACGAAGAAGACTCCTTAGATGACATAGAAGACTCATCTGATAAGTTTTCTGAAGAGGAAGCTCAGACCCATTTCAAAAGACTGAGTAAAAATGGATCTCACTGGAATAAGAATCAGTCCACCCCTGGCAGAACAGGAAGCCATAACATTCTGAGGAGCTGTTCAGGACCTACACCTGGATCAACAGCTGTTTCACCTAAAGATGTCTGGACTATGTTCATGAGCGACAACATCATTGAGGAGGTCCTAAAATGCACCAACTTAGAGTGACAAAGAGCAGCCACAGCAAAAGGAAAAGAGCATTGATAAGGAAGAATTTATGGCCTTTATTGGTTTGACCTTCCTTGCAGGGGACAAGAAGAGCTGGGATGTGACCTTGTAGGAGCTGTTTTTGGATCTGCTGCAAAATCCCATTCACAAGGCCACCATGGAGCTCAGGAGATATGAGGATATCCGCTATATCATGCTGTTTGATGATAAGAAGACTCTGGAACTGGAAACAGACCCACACGCTGGCATTTAGGTACATGTAGAACTGTTTATAGTTCTACATGTACATGTAGTCTAGCTAACTGATCAGTTAGCTAGACTGCAAGATTGTCTTAAGGACATTAAAACCTGGATGACTTTTAACTTCCTACTGCTAAATTCAGACAAAACTGAAGTCATTGTATTTGGCCCCAAACATCTTAGAAACTCGCTTTCAAAGCAAATACTTACTCTGGATGGCATCACATTGGCCTCCAGCACTACTGTGAGGAATCTTGGAGTTATTTTTGACCAGGACATGTCCTTTAACTCACACATAAAGCAAGTCTGTAGGACTTCCTTTTTTCACCTGCGTAATATTGTAAAAATCAGGAACATTCTGTCTCAGAGTGATGCAGAAAAATTAGTTAATGCTTTTGTTACTTCTAGGCTTGACTATTGCAATTCCTTATTATCGGGTTGTCCAAATAGTTCTCTCAAACATCTACAGTTGAACTAAAACGCTGCTGCGAGAGTACTGACAGGAGTTAGCAAAAGAGATCATATTTCCCCTATACTTGCTTCTCTTCACTGGCTTCCTGTTAAATCCAGAATAGAATTTAAAATCCTTCTTCTGACATATAAAGCTCTTAATAACCAATCTCCATCATATCTTAAAGATCTGATAGTACCTTATTATCCTAGTAGAACTCTTCGCTCTCAAGCTGCAGGCTTACTTGTTGTTCCTAGAATTTCTAAAAGTAGAATGGGAGGCAGAGCCTTCAGTTATCAGGCGCCTCTCCTGTGGAACCTGCTCCCAGTTTGGGTTCGGGAGGCAGACACCCTCTCTATTTTTAAGACCAGGCTTAAAACGTTCCTTTTTGACAAATCTTATAGTTGGGGCTGACTGGGTGACCCACAGGGGTTCGGCTTGTGTCTTCATTTGCACAGCTGACTCCTTCTTGGACGTCCCTTCGTTCTGCCTCTAGTCATGCTGCTATAGGCCTATAGGCTGCTGGGGGACTTTTCTTGACGCACTGAGCCCTTCTCTATCTACCTTTACATTTAATATGTATACCGTTATTGCAGTACATTCACTCTGTTTCCCCCTGTGCTATTTCTCCGAGTGTCCCTGGTCCCAGAGCTGGATGCTTCAGATCTGCGGTTGATGTTCCACCAGCTGGTCCAGTCTCCACCATGTCCACTGTGGGATGCTGCTGCTGACCTTCCTCCAGCCCTCTGCTTCCAACTCCCTTTTTCCACCAGTCAACTCTGCATTGCCTTCACTATACTGTTATGCTAACTTACATACTGTTTGAATTTTACTGCTAGCTATATATGGAGTATGTTTAATGTCAGAGCCGTACATCATAAGAGTAAATTATGAGTCAGTTTTCAATGTTAGCTTATACTTTGTCTGTGTCACATATCCTGTCATGCATGTATCCAAATGTGTGTTGTGTTTTCCTTGCTTTCCCACCCCTCCCTCTTCTCCCATCCCTCCCCCTTGCCCTCTTCTGTCCTTCTCAACCCGCCCGGCCAGCAGGCAGATGGGTCCCCCCTATATAGAGCCGGGTTCTGCTCGAGGTTTCTTCCCTGTTAAAAGGGTGTTTTTCCTTGCCACTGTCGCCTTTGGGCTTGCTCTGGGGGTCAGGCATTTGGGTTCTGTAAAGCGTCTTGAGACGAGTTGACTGTAATTGACGCTATATAAATAAAATTGAATTGAATTGAATTGAATTTATTGAACAACTACTGACATAGCCAGTGACTGTGCCACCATAGATGAGCAGCTTGTGCCATTCCAAGGCAGGTGCAAGTTCCTGCAATACATGCCCAGCAAGCCTGCGAAATATGGGATAAAAATCTTATGGATGAATTAACTGGTGATTCTAAATTGTCCGTAGGTGTGAATGTGAGTGTGATTGTTTGTCTCTATGTGTAGCTCTGCGATAGACTGGTGACCTGTCCAGGGTGTCCCCTGTCTTCACCCAAAGTCAGCTGGGATAGACTCCAGCCCTCCTGGAACCCTGATGATGATTAAGTGTTTATAGATAATGGATGGTTGGAGCGGATGGGAAGATGCGGGTTAAAAAGCAAAACACAGCCACCATCCAACCACAGGAGGACATCAGAGAGGAGAACCAAAGGAAAAGGAAGAGGTGTGCGATCTGCCTATAATCCAAAGACAGAAAAGTCATTAACTGGTGTTCCCAGTGCACCAGGCCTGTATGCAAGGAGCACAAACATGTAGTGGTCATTTGTGAGGCATGTCAAAATTGAGATGGCAATTTGTGCTCTAGTGATGTGAACAGTTGTACTTCATTTTTTTGGGTCACATTTCACAAGCTTACAGTAGTAAACCATAATACAGTACAGTACAGTTCAATAGCTGTGTTATATGTTATTAGAGGTATGTGTATGTGTGGCCAAATTACAAATAAACATGATGCAAATATTGTGCTTGGCCCCACTCACTGCTAAACTAATAATCTGAAACTAATTATCATTAAAATCACACTTAGATGAATAGGTCATTATTGATCCATGTGTGAAAACTTGATGCAATATTAAAACAATGTTTTTGTTTGTCAAGTATAAAAGGAAAAATAGAAACAATGATATGTGATAATCAAAAACAACATATTGAAAGAATACTTGAAATGTGCAATCATAAAAGAAATTGATTTCAGAAATTAGAACAAAGAAACACTCCGCCAGCATGAAGTAACATGGGAAATCAATGTGAATCATTTTTGACCAATGCAGTGCATCAGAAGGGGTGTGCATATGTGGTGCATCTGAGGGTTAACTGTTTCTGCTGCCTGCGCTGGAAGTGGGCAGCATTCAGAAACCTGGATAAGATGCACAGTCTTCCCCTTTGTTTTTGAGCGATCCAGTGGGCAAATTAACATTTCCCAAAACTGGGATAAGGCTGCACAACTAATGGCCTTACTAATTAGGTGTAGCTTATTGATTTTTAAGTATTCACTCTGCATGCAACTTCTAAAATGAAGAGCTTTTAAAAACCCAGTGATGCTTTTTGGAGAAACCCATTTTTCACATTTTGACACTGGCCAACGGTTAGAAGGAAACACTCAGAGGACTAATTTGGAGCTGAAAGCTTATGTGAATAAAGTGAAATAATCAAACTTTGTCTACATAGTGGTCATTATAAACCATTACTGTGCCACCATTTTAGCAGCAACGTTAAGGTAATTAAATGATATACGTAAAACATGTAAATGTAAAAGGTGTAAACTCCAGAAGTATGCCTGAAAAGGATCCTGATATTTAACACCTGATATATGTACTATGTGTCTCTTTGTAAACAAAACATCCAGACAAAAAGTTTGGGAGTAATTCCTGAGGCTCTAAAGCCTGCAGTTTGTTGCTTTTTAAAGGTTTTATTGTCATTGTAACAAGTGGGCCATTATCATAAAACAGCACACAGATTGCAGTCTCTCATCCTCACATTGATCTAAATCTCTGAATATTTCAAGCGCAACACACCTCTTGATGGATTTATGTCAGCAGCAGGATTTCATGTCCTTCATTTTGCCTGGAGTTTGACTAAATGATTGGTTTCATTTGGCTTCATAGATAAATATAACTGGGTGTCATCTGCATAACATTAGAGATATATGCAGTGCTTTTCAATAATGTCTACAGGAAGCATGAGTAAATAATATTGGTCCTAACACAAAACAATGTGGAACTCCAGAACTAACTCTGGTGTGAGCAGCGGTCATCATTAAGATGAACAAATTGGAATCTGTCTGATAAATATGATTTAAACCAGTTTAGCGCAGTTCCTTTAATCCCAATAACATGTTCCAGTCTCTGTAATAAGATAATGTGATCAACTGTATAAGACACAGCACTGAGATCCAGCAGAAGTATGGAAACTGGCCCATTGTCTGAAGCTATTAGGTCATTAGTGACCTTCACCAGTGTGGTATGTCTCTTTAGTCAAATCATTTCTATGGAGATAATCACAAAATTGACTTCAAGTAACTTTCAAGAAATTTAGAAATTAAAGGGAGGTTGGATATGCGTCTGTAGTTCACGAAAACACCTGGATCCAGAGAAGCATTGAGGTGACTTTATCATAGCAACTTTAAAAGTTTGTGGTATGTAGTCTGTTAGTAAAAAGAAGTTGATATTCAATACTGCAGCGTGTATTAAAAGAAAGGTTTTCTTGAGCAATCTAGGGGAGTGAGGTCTAAACATGTTGCTGGTTTGGAAGAATTTACTATAAACGTGAGAATAGAAGGATTTACAGTAGAGAAGCAGCCCGAGTGTAAACCTGGTTCTATGGATGCTTCTGGAGTCACTGTACCTAAAGACACGGCCAGGACTTTTTGTCGAGTATTAAAACTTTCTGAAGAAGGTCATGAAATCTTCACTGCAGATAGTGTAGCAGATAACTAAAAAAATCCTTCAAATGGTGACACAAGCATGAAATTTTGCACAGATACCCTCCTGGATATACTCTTTCAGATTAGGGTCCTGGCCACGTGAAAATTCAAGATGGCGACCTTTTTCAAGATGACTGCTATCAGTATCTGGCAATCTCACACCTAGACCATATATCTGTTGAGATAAACATGCTTTTTCCATTTAAATGAACTTTAAATCATGGGATTGTGATCATGAACTGTTTCCCACAATCTACCATGTCATTCAAGATTTAAACAAAGAAGACCTCCAAGTTGAACCTAAACTATCAGAGCTAGGAGAGCCCAGCTCTGCCTGCTCCGTATCCAGCCACAGACCAGCAGTGGCACTGGGCACAGCCCAGTTATCATGGGGCCACCAAACCAGCTGAACCTGGCTGCATCCCCAGAGAAAATAAAGAAGAGAAGAAAATGTTGTTCTGTTATGCGCAATCCGAAGATATTCAACAAAAAAAAGTTAATTGCATTGAACTGCATTGAAAAGAAAGCAACAGGATTAAATTTGTTTTACTTACAGTGACATCTATAACTTCTATGTTATCTTATCTCTTATCTGTTACTGCCCTCTAGTGTTATCTTAATATCTACATTAGTAATACTGTTACACAATCTTATACATATCTTATAACTATAAAACACTTATGACTAACTTAACTCTAACTTATTTGCAACTATATAAAAAAACCTTTAGATTGTAGGAAGTCACAATAATCCCAAAAGTGATGGTCTGACAACGCATGCCATCCACCAAAAGACAAAATCAATCTACCCACTGAGCTATGCCACCCTACACATATATCACTCACTCACACCCGGAATCAAACCCCAACCTTCTGGGTGTGAGACAGCCACTCTACCCACTGAGCTATGCGACCCTATGCATATATCACTCACACCCTATGCATATATCTATCACTCACACCTGGAATCAAACCCCAACCTTCTGGGTGTGAGACAGCCACTCTACCCACTGAGCTATGCCACCCTATGCATATCACTCACTCACACCTGGAATTGAACCTAACCTTCTGAGTGTGAGACAGCCACTCTACCGTATGCATATATCACTCACTCACACCTGGAATTGAACCTGACCATCTGAGTGTGAGACAGCCACTCTACCCACTGAGCTCGAACCCCAACCTTCTGGGTGTGAGACAGCCATTCTACCAACTGAGCTATGCGACCCTATGCATATATCACTCACTCACTCACACCTGGAATCAAACCCCAACCTTCTGGGTGTGAGACAGCCACTCTACACACTGAGCTATGCCACCCTATGCATATATCACTCACTCATACCCCAACCTTCTGGGTGTGAGACAGCCACTCTACCCATTGAGCTGTGCCACCCTATGCATATATCACTCACTCACACCTGGAATTGAACCTAACCATCTGAGTGTGAGACAGCCACTCTACCCACTGAGCTATGCCACCCTATGCATACAGTATATCACTCACACCCTATACACATATCACTCACTCACACCTGGAATCGAACCCCAACCTTCTGGGTGTGAGACAGCCACTCTACACACTGAGCTACACACGTGGACAAAATTGTTGGTACCCCTCAGTTAAAGAAGGAAAAATCCACAATTCTCACTGAAATCACTTGAAACTCACAAAAGTAACAATAAATAAAATTTATTGAAAATTAAATAATCAAAAACAGCCATTACTTTTGAATTGTTGATTAACATAATTATTTTAAAAAACATGGTTCACTTGGAAAATTAAATTTACAAAAGAGGGAAAATAACAAAAAATTGTCACAATCGGGCAGTCATCTTGGAAAATGGTGGCCATCTTGAATTTTTGGCGTGGCCAGGACCCTTTTCTAAAAGAGAGGACATTAAAGCATATTTGTGGAGAATTTCATGCTTGTGTCACCATTTGAAGGATTCTTATGAAATACGCAATTAACTGCTGCACTAAGAGGGCTAAAAGGAACAGAAGGCTCCACAGAGGTGTGACTCTTTGTCAGCCTGGCTACAGAGCTGAAAAGAAACCTTGGGTTGTTCTTGTTATACTCAAAGATGAATAGTTGGCAGTTCTTGTCCTGCGAATAGCCTTTTTATATGTGAGAAAACTTTCTTTCCAGGCTCGTTGAAATTCTTCTGAATTTGTCACAATACCAATTCAAAGACTTAATTGCAACACAGAGACAGCAGACAGGAATTTTAAGAAAAGCAGCATTTATTTACAAACCTCCAGAAAAAGTACAACAGAAAGTATTATTAAAAAATGACTTCAGAACTGATAAGCAGTTGCTGCAAACAAAATGAGACGAGCCCTCAGTAGAGGGCAGAACCATGCCCTCTACTGGCGAAAACCCTTTATTCCCTATACAAATGATGCAATATGTATCAATTGTGATCATCGTACACATCTCCCTTCCTACTTGATCTGCTGACCTGTAACTCCACAACTGAGCAGGGGACCTTAGACTGATCTTCAGTGCCAAGTTTGATTATCCTGATTTCAGCACTTGCAGAGATATCAGAACGGACATAGCCACATACATACATACCCAGCCAGATACCGCACCGAATGCAGTAACCCCGCTGACGTTCGTCAGGCGTGGTTAACTAACTGAGACTAATGTGGGATTGGCAGGGAAAAACTGATATGCCCTCTAAATCACAAAATAAGTCAAAAGACATTAGCTAACCAGGACTAAGTATTACCAAGTTAGGAATACTACAAACAAAATTCTCATCACCAGAAATATAACTGAATGCCAAAATGGTGGAACAGGACACTTGAATTAAAACTTAAAAGAAATACAATTACCAATCTACCTAAGCAACTATGGCTGGGCTCAGAGAGTGAGGGGAACTTAGCACACTACAGATTGGAGTGGAAGGCGGGGGAAAACAAGGCAGCCAGAGGTTGTGTGTCGTGTGGCAAATGGTGGAGATGAGGCAGGTGCTGAAGTCGGAGGTGATTTTCAGGTGGTGATCTGGGTCGGTCCAGGCTGAAAAGGGAGAACAGGTGGAGAATCCAGGTGAGGGATTTCCAAACAGGTGGCAGATCCAGAACAAGAGTAGCAGTTAAGTTAACAAGGTAAACACAAGAAAGCTAGACAGAACATGGATCAGTAAAGTGACTGAGGTTGTCCAACAGTCCAGCCTCAAGTAGTGGTCTGCGTCTGGCTTTTATGGAGGAGAAGAGTAGCTGCAGTTAATCACTCCCACCTGCTCATGCGTCTCCTTAGGTGATCACAGATTGGCAGCACCTGCCAGCATATCACACACCACGCTGCATTCACCTGGAGAGAGAGGAGAAGGGAGGGGGGAAGGGACTAAACCTGCCACTACTGGTGTCAGATGTGTAGGGCGTGACACCACTGCCTTTCCAGTCTTCTTGAATTTTGTTTAAAGATGCACAGTTGCTCATTACACTATGGAGCTTTTTGTTATAATTTAATGCCTTCTTTTTCAGAGGGGCAACGGTGTCAATTGATAAAGCTGCAGTCCTTATCAACAAGATTATCCACCTGTGTGGGACTAATGTTAAATAAGTTGCTCTCTATTGTGTTGGCTAATGACTTTTAGGAAATAATAATGGGAAAATTTCCTTAAATTTAGTTGCTGCATTATCAGACAAACATATGCTGTAATGGAACTTCTTGGTAGACGTTCCTTACCATTATTAGCTGTTTACACACAAACCTGCATTTGTCTAGTATGTCAACTGTGCAACAAGAGGAAAAACACTTTAGAGCGGGACTACTCAAATGTAGTAGACACATATAAAACTGTTCCCCTTCCACACCTATGGCTGTCTGATCATATTTTCCTGCTGCTATCCCATGTTTACACCCAGTCAGAAGATGTACAGCCTTCAGGTCAGGTGACAGGGCTCGGAACTGCATCACCAAAGCCGACCTGAGGAAAGGCACAAAAGCAGCAAAGGAAGCCTACAGGCATAGAATTGAGGGAAATCTCACAAACAATAACTGTCGGAGGATGTGGCAACGAATACAGCACTTCACTAAATGTAAAGGTAACACCAGCTGTAGCACAAGGCTGATGCCTCTTCGACTGACGCCTCTTTGGCTGGGGTGCTCAACTGCTTCTTTGCCTGCTTTAAAGTTAATCAGCCTGCAGGACCCTCACTGCCCCCACCCGCCTCCAACACTATCTCTCTCACCCAACAGGAACACAGGGCTTAAAGTTTTCCGGCGCCGCGCCGGATTTCCGGCGCATGGAAGTGTACCATTTAAAAAATTTCATCCATCTCCGTCCAGAAGGCTCCAAGCATGCGCGTCATTGTGCATTCAGTTGCTCCGCTTTAATCAATCAAGCTCCAAATCCTACATTAAAAAATATACACCTTCTGTCCAGGCATGCGACTTTCTGATAGAACTTTAATCTAATTACAGTTTTCTAACTGCGAGTGCGCATCGACTGCTGGGCGCACGATATGCTGCACCCTCTTGGTTCGGCATCGTCAGTGCTGCTGAGCCGCTGATAAGAACTAACAGTATCCCACAAACAAAATCCAAATTTGCAATATTTGTTGGTGTTTTTTTGTAATTATATTTAAGCTTCAGTCAATTCCAGCCATTTTCAGTACAAAAAATCGCTAATATTCTATTTGTAAATCAAAAATATGACGAGAAGTACAGGGAATATTGGACGCGCATCGCAAGGTGCATTTCCTTGAAAACGACCGATCCGTGGATTTTATACCGACTTCAGGACATGTTTTGGACAAAATAGTTTACTGGCTTGTGTCGTCTGGATGTAAAAGGTTGGATTATGGCCGTTTTTTGTGGAATCTTTTCATCTGTGTGTAATAATGAACCCGGAAATGTGAGTCGCTGTGTGCGTTGAAGCCGTGTATAGAGAACGGATGGATGGATATTCGTTTTTTGTCTGACAAATGTGTTTTTCTCACCCGCTGTGGTAATCACATCGGAAAGTAGTTTATACCGGCGGATTCATGAGAATCTAAGCTTTCCATCGGCGTATAGTGTTTGTATAATTGCGTTTGCAGCCTTCGGACATTCTTTAAATTCCTTCCGGGTTAAATATGCACAAACTGAATGTAGCTTAGGTGATATTAACCTTTTTTATTTGAGGACATATAGGATGTTTGTAATAATGAATTAAATAGCTCTCAGCAGATTTTGTGACCTTATGCATCCGAATGATGTCTAGCCACAAACAAAAATCTCCAATCTTAAGCAAATATTATTAGTAAGAACAGAACGAACGTGTGGGTTGTGTGAAATGAATCATGGATAGATAGTTAAATAAGAATGTTCTTAGCCTGCTTTTCACCGTTTTTTCTTCCCAAAATATAGATAAAAAATAGAAACATTTAAATTGAGTTAGTTTTGTAGCAGTTTTGTTGTGGTTGGTGTTGTTTTGAGTTCTTGTTAAATCTACTGAAGAGATAAAAAAAAATATTAAAAGTTATTAATAATACATGTACTTGATTTTCATGATTTTTTCCCCTTTACACTAAAATAAATCTTTGCAATTATAGTGATGTGGTATTGAAACATCAACACAAAAAAAATCAGACTTGGGGCACTTTCTAAAATGCCTTGAGTTTTGGCCAAGTAAGGTTTTACATTTGAGCAACAATAAAATAGTGGGATCATAATGGGCATTATTACCACCAGATGACCTCATATTTGCTCTGAATTAATAGAATCTCATATATATTGTGTTTTAGTGAGTTTTAAAACACATTTGAATACGTTTATTGACACTATAAATTGGAACTTAGACGTTCAGGCTCGGGATTTTTTCTCACTTTAAGCCCTGGGAACATGAGGTGAAACATGCTGAGGGTAGTGAATCCCAAAAAGCTGCAGGCCCTGATGGGGTACCCAGCTGATCAGCTCACTGGGATTTTCACGAGACTATTTAACACCTTCTTCTCACTGGCCACTATCCCTTCTTGTTTAAAGGCAACCACGATCATTCCATCCCTAAACAGTCAGGTTTACAACTTGTAGAAAAAATGTATTCAGCTATAAATAACAATGAATATGCATTAGGTATCTTCCTAGATTTATCCAAAGCTTTCGATTCTGTTGACCTTACTATTTTGCTTTCTAAACTTCATCGATATGGATTTCACGATTTATCATATAGGTGGCTTGCCAGTTATGTTTCGAATCACAAACAGTTTGTTTATGTTAATACCCTTCAATCTTGTATATTTATTTAGAAATATATTCATTTATCATATTTGCTCCCAGAATCTTTTATGTATTTTTTAACAATCAACTCTCAGATTCATTTGCACAATACAAGATATGCCATTAAACTTCATACTCCCTTTTGCCGTACTTCACAATGTCAGTTTTCTTTTACTTACAGAGGTTCATTAATTTGGAATTCATATTATCATTTAACAAAAACATCTACATCTCTGACCATTTTTAAATTAAGACTTAAGTCATATTTAATACATCAAGATCCCAAAGCTTCTTTCTATTTCCTTTCATAATTAATTCAGTTGCTTTTTTTTGATTGTTGTTAAGTTATTTGAGTTTATTTCATTTTATTAAATTTTATTTCTTTTTCTTCCTTATATTTGTATTATTAATTAATAATGGGGAAGTATCTTGGATAAGCCCACTTTGGGTTTTTTTTCACCTCTCCAGCACTTTCTTGCATTTTTTTTTCAATGCCAATGTAACTGTTTTTAATTTATGGTGCAAATAAATAAATCAAAATAAAATAAAATCAAACAGTCAGGTTCAGACTAACTCAGCAACTACAGTTATATTAAAATGTTTTGAGAGTGCTACAAACATGAAAGCTAGTCTGCCCACCCATCTTGATCCACATCAATTTGCATAACGCTCCAACAGGTCCACAACAGAGGCCATCACCATCACCATCACCATGCACAATGCACTGTGTCACCATGAACAGCAGGGAGTTATGCTAGGATGCTATTTATTGACTATAGTTCTGCGTTTAACACAGTCATCCCAGATATACTGATCAACAAACTGCTTCACCTTTTCCTCTCCCCATCCAGCTGTTACTGTTTTTAACAAAACATCCTCAGACAGTCAGACATGGACCTCACCTCTCCTCCACAGTAATATTCAAAACTAGCATACCGCAGAGATGTGTGTTAAGTCCAGTGTTCTACTCCCTCTATAGCTTTGACTGCATACCGGCTCACTCCTCCAACTCTATCATAAAATTTGCAGATGACACAACAGTGGTTGGCCTCTTCACAGAGGAGAGTGAGACAGCATATAGGGACGACATCTGTCGACTGTCAGAGTGGTGCACACTGAACAACCTCACACTGTACACTCACACTGTACACCACTAAGACGAAAGAGCTGATGCTGGACTTTCAAAAGAAATGGAACACCAAACTGTCCCCTATCCACAGAAATGGGGAATGTGCGGGAAGAGTGCCCACTTTCAAATTCCTTGGCATTCAAATATCTGATGACCTCTCCTGGAGAACTAATACCACTGCAATCGTTAAAAGGCTCGTCAGAGACTACACTTCCTGAGACTTCTCAGGAAAAAAAACACATTGAGAGGAGGTTGCTGGCAGCCTTCTACTGTGCAGCCATTGAGAGCATTCTCACATATGGCAGAGCTGCTGCTGTCTGGCAGACAGAACAGAGTAGCCAGGTACAGGATCACCAGGCTAAGAGACAGTTTTTTCTCACAGCCATTAGCACTTTAAATAGCAATACACACTAGAAAGACCCCTTTAACTAACCATATCCACAACTACCTTTTTTTTAAACTGGGAAAATCCAAAGCCACACGACCGTTCAAAAGTTTGGGGTCACCCAGACAATTTCATGTTTTCCATGAAAACTCACACTTTTATTCATGTGCAAGCATAATTGCACAAGGATTTTCTAATCATTAGTTAGCCTTTCAACACCATTAGCTAACACAATGTAGCATTAGAACACAGGAGTGATGGTTGCTGGAAATGTTCCTCTGTACCTCTATGGAGATATTCCATTAAAAATCAGTTGTTTCCAGCTAGAATAGTCATTTACCACATTAACAATGACTAGACTGTAATTCTCATTAATTTAATGTTATCTTCATTGAAAAAAATGCTTTTCTTTCAAAAATAAGGGCATTGCTAAGTGACCCCAAACTTTTAAACGGTAGTGTATATATTACTGTACATTATCCACTTCTCTCTGTGTTTACCTGTTTTAACAGAGCATATCATATCCATGTCATCATTCTCAACCATGTATTGATTTATTTAGACTGACATATTCTTCATGCTGCAGCCAGGTTTCAGTCAGACACATTAAGTCAATATGATGGTCTGTTATCAGATCATTAACTAAAAGAGCTTTAGATGACAGAGATCTCATATTTAATTATCCACATTTAATTGTCCTCTTTTTTGGTTTTGATGAAGTTGTATTAATTTGAATGAGGCTGTTATGAACAACTTACAGAATCTGGGTGGTCGGGGGTCACACACTGTCTCTATAGGATAGTGGGAGGTTGACAGCATAGAGGTGTATAAGACTGCAACCCAGTAATGTAAAGAAAATGTAATTCAGCTTTACATAATTTAATGAAAATTTGTTTTATAAAACATAATCCACATGCCTCTGCAATCAAAATGTGTGGGCAAAAAGCGGGCAATGTAACTGTAGTCAAGGTGCAATTTGATCAGTGTGGTTTGACTGTATGTAATTGAGAGGAGACATGGTCAGAAGATGGTCCTGTTGAATGACAGCTGTTGCTTCAGCTAGAGGAAATGTAAGCCTTCACTCTCCAGATGATGATGACACTTCCAGAGGTAATTGATTGGTGCTGGTGTGACTTTGTAATGTCATTGATGTGATGTGCAGTATTCAGCCTCAGTCCTTCAGACTTTATTCACAATCTTCCCCACTTATCAAACCCCTAAAGTAGTAGATATAGATGATTGCGAAATTAAGTATGTGCTCTCTTATAGGTCACATGCTGGAACGAAGTTTCAACTTCAGATTGAGTGTTGGTTTGAAGACTATGAATAACTAGGCAAATTGGTACAACTAATGTGGTAAATTAACCAGTTAAATTGTTCTTATGGTATGTGTAGTGGGCTCCATCAAAGCTTTGGAGAACAAAATTAAGGCATACTGTTCACTGGTTGTACTGGTTGTACTTCAACAGCCTAATTTAGCAAAACACTGGTTTAGTATTTATCGTTGATTCTGAACTTGGAGCTTCTTAAATCTCATTAATTTTAAAAAGAAACCAGAATCTAAGAGACTAGTTAGTCCATAAGAGCTTCAATCAAAATAAGCCCAAAGTACAGACAGTTCTTTACTTGCATAGCTGCTTAACATCATTAGAAGCCTGCCATATGCCAGTAGAAAGCCTGTGCTACTAGTGACTGTCATAGAGCCAGCAGATTCCTTGTCTTTTCTGCTGAATGGTTTATGGCAAAGTGAGTTATCTCTTTGCTGTGCACTGTAGAGATGACATTTCAACTTTCATGGCAATGAAAAGTCTTTAATTTACCTAGGAGAGATCGACATATTCATACAATACCATTCTTTTTTTTTTTAAACTAATTTCATGCCCTACCAGTCAAACGTTTGGATACACCTTCTCATTCAATACTTTTTATTGAGTCATATTATTTTCTACATTGTAGATTAATACTGAAGATTATCATTCTTTTTGTTTACAACACAATTCCATATGTATTCTTTTATAGTTTTGATGTCTTCAGTATTAATGTAAAATATAGAAAATAATTAAATAAAAGCCATTGAATGAGAAGATGTGTCCAAACTTTAGACGAGTATTGTACACAAATACTATATCAAATACGTATTCTTAGAATAATATCAATTCCAGTTGTTTTTGTATTTTTTTTCTCTTTTGACACTGACACTATACTTATACCCTCTTGTGTAATTTTTCCACAATAAATTACTTTAGAATATGAAATGCACCTACATATATGCTGTTTATCTTTGACACTGGTAAAGGCACTCCAAGCTCAATAGGGTGTTTTTTTCTAATGAAACTTTACAACAGAATGCAACTAACAAAGTGACAAAACAAGTAAAAAAAATAACTTGTGAACATTTGTAATTTGGAAACATGAACTCATCATACACATTTTTTTTAACCATTTCTGTCATGTTGAACACCTAAAGCAGAACAACTCTGTCTCATAATGCAAAACGTCCAATTCTAAGAGACCCACCAACATATAATGAACAACCACAGATACAACAAATACAAAACTGACACAAAAACAATTAAACATCATTTCAAAGTCTTAAGAAAATGACAAACATTAATATAGTATTCTTTCTATTGTCTATATGATATCCAGGGTCAATATACATTGTTTAAGACCCCACATAACAGTTTTTTTTAATTCCTGAAATGCAAAAGTAGCATATCAACAAACTATGAAATTTTAACTTAAATTTATGTATAGTTTGTACAAATCTGCAGAATAACTGTATATAAAATAAATTAGATCAATTAGGTTTAAGTTTAAACATTTAAATATACTACAATCATTTATGTAATGTGTTGGAGGCATACAATAAAAATCTTCTGTGCAACAGAAATTGAAGCTTTTGGTTGGTCTGATCTAAACCACAGTTACAGTTATGAACATTGGCAATCATCTCGGTTTGCAAGGACATGTATGATAAATAATGCTGAAATTTGAAGGCTACATTTCCCTACTTTTTAAATTCAACACAGAAATGTGTTTGGAAACAGATCTAAATTATCTTGGGGTTTCACAATAACACAATGAGAGACAAAAATTGGAAACAGAAGTACTTAACAAGAACTGCAACTTAAAGTAGTAATAATATCTCAATCTAAATTTAAACTCTTGAAACACATCTGTGAACTGTAGAAAATATGGATTATGGGGTTGCCCCTGGACACTATTTTGTAGAATATCAAGTAATAAATGAACACGGCATCCCACATTTGTGATTATCTCACTGATTCCTCAGTGTGTTTCAAAATCAAAATGTTAATACAATTACATTTCTCATTTTTTGTTTGAATTCACACTAGGTTTTGAAGCCTGGTGAGGTCCTTACAAGCTATATACATATATCATTTTTCTTCAAATATGGCAGCAAACAGGACGAACTGCTGCAAATCTCCATTTGTTACTAAACCATTAGTTTTCCTCAGGGTTCATCTGCTGTGTGGCCTGGGATTTTAAGGTCCAAAATCTTTTATGACATCTGATATCAAGGGTTTACACATTCTTATGTCAGTCTATTGATGGCACACTTGTGTACTCCAGGGCATATCACATGGAATGATAATCTAATCAAGATCTCATAGCTGAGTTTTTTTTTTTATCACGTGTGTCAATTAAAAATAAATAGGTTCATTATTAGCTTACTCTGTGCAACTCCAAGGCTGTGAAATTGTTCTTTAGGATGGCAGTTTCTCCTTTATATTCCAGTTTCTGATTGAATGTTACACTGTGGTTGTGCGGGAGGTATATGTCCCATTGCGGAACACCATATCAGAAGCCATACAGTCTTTTGGAAAATCCAGAGGATTACATGTTGCTTGTCTCTTCAAAGCTACAGCACAGTAATCCACCTGCTCTGCATCCAGTCCAGACTCCAGCCACCGAAAACACACAATTCGCTGGAATGAACGTCGGAAATTGTCTGACACAAAGCCGTACAGAATAGGATTGGCACCACTGTTGGCATAGCTTAGGATGACGAAAAGCTGAGTGACCATGGGATCTGGGGGCCGGTGGAAAACACTGACCAGCTGGACAATGTAGAAAGGCATCCAACAAACAACAAATACTGCCACGACCAGCAGCACCATACGGGTGATCTTCTTCTCGGAGCGCCTTCGTTGAAGCCACCCAGCTTTTAGCCCCACTGCTCGCATTCTGGCCACCATAAGACAGTAGCATAAGCAGATGGCTCCAACTGGCAGTAGGAACCCCAGCAGAAAGGTGTAGACCACAAATGCTTCTGACCACACCGCTTCAGGCCACAAGAAGTTGCAGTCCATCCCACCGTCCTGCGCAGGGACGGTGTCTGCAAAGATAATGATGGGCAAGATGACGATGAGCGAAAGCCCCCAGACACACACATTGACTACTTTGGCCACAGTGGGTCTGCGGTAGCGGGCAGCCTTGATTGGGTGGACCACTGCTACGTAACGGTCAATACTCAGCACAGTTAAGCAGAAGATAGACGTAAACATATTGATACCATCCACGCTTAGCACCAGTCTACACATCAGTGATCCAAAGGGCCAATGGCGAACAGCTGCTGAAGTGGCTAGAAAAGGGACACTCAACATGAACAACTCATCGGCAATAGCTAAGTTGAGGATGTAAATGTTTGTGGCTGTTTTCATTTTGGCATATTTCAGAATAACATAGATGACCATGGCATTGCCAGTAAGACCTACACAGCAGACCAGAGCATATATGGACGGGATGATGATTTTACTGGCATCAGGCTCTTGGTAGTAGTCTTCCTCATAGTCCATGCTTGTGTTATAGGGTAGCCCTATTGGATAGGATCCATAGTCCTGGCTCCCATTAAAATCCATTGTCTCTTTTGGTGAGTATTTGACACCAACTTTAAGGTTCAGTGGTGCAAACAGAACGATAGAGAGCCAAACAACAAAACTTTGATCAATACTAAGTTGTGCGATATGGAAAAGGATTTTTTTTTAACTAACAATGCAGTGTCCTTGTTATTTTGAAGAAATCTGTTTAGCAACCTTTAATGACCATTTTCCATGAGCCCAACTGTTTCAGGTGACTACATTTATGAAAACACACTGGGAATACAAAATGACCGTGAGTTTGCTAAAAATGTTCACGTGCGCCAACATTCCTGAATGACTTCATGTGTGCTTTATTTCTTTGAATGCTAACTATGACATCATGACAAAAAAATCTGATAGTGATATTCTCACAGGGAGTGCTGCAGTGGTATACATTTTACCATTCATTTATCCACGAAAGACCACATGTTTTGTATACATGTAGATATATATATATGTGTTCTTATTTGTGTTCGTAAATACCATCATCCAAAAAAGTAGAAAATATCTATTGTTCCCTCCTCTCACAGTCCAGATCTCTGTGATTTTCCTGCATCTCTTGTGTTTTTGCTTGTCAGCAATTTTTCTTATTGTGAAGTCCAGACAACCTTGGTCATTCTTTTGCATTTAGCAACAGAAATTCTGTTTTCATGCATGCATAGGCATACTTCCTTGCGTCCATTTGTTGTAGACTATGGTACTTACAGTTGATATGATCAAAAGCAAGGCAGGTCAATTTGGAAACAAAGAACATTCAAAATACTCCGTCAGTCCTGGCAGATCAAATTATGTTGAGTTTTCACTTATAGATGGTGGTAACTGGCTCCTGGGCTCGTGTTGTCAGGTTGATAGAGTCTCACAGTCGTTGCAGAGTGCAGCAAAACCATAATGTTCATGCAGAAGGTTCTCCTCAGGATACATTATGCTCCCATTTTCTGTGCCCTATATTATGAAAGATGTGAGAAAATAAAAAAAATGTCATTTAGTTTGCCTCTGACAGACACCATGCACAACATCAAAATACAAGTGAATCATAAGAAGATCTGACACTGTATTAGTATTTCTGGTAGACCAGTGCATGTACCAAGAATTAATATCCCTGAAGATATTCTTTTTAATTATCTGGAGCTTTGCAGTAATACTCTATATACAAATTACATACCATCCACAAGTTACAAAACACACCATGTGGTCTATGCCTTCCTTTTGAATGTGAAGCAGAACGATCTAAAGCGCTGATGGTCTATACATGTCTGTTGCCATCTGCTTATCTTGCTGATCAAGTCTAAAAGCTGGCTTTCTTGCTGTTGTAATTTCTATATGTATCATTTCACAAGTTCAAAATTCTACTCTGTCATAATCATATATGGACTGTCTACACCAATACTAATTACAAATAGACCGTGAGTACTAACTGAGAGGAACAGTGGAGGTGCGGTAAATGCCCCTGGATATCTATCTCTTCTTTAAGTGGCTGAATTCCTCCTAGTGTGTTTCTAATGTGTCATTGTGCACAGATAGGGCTAGGCGGATGTCTCTGTTTCCTGCTGTTCCTGTTTCCTAGCCCTAACTTGTAGCTTTATCAGGCTTTATTTCAGTGGTCATGGTTTGCGGCAGTATACCTTTTTAAAGAAATGCAATGATCTGACTTTTCAGAGTCTTCAATCTAGATGTTTAAATGTCTAAATGCATGCTATCTCCATCAGGAGGATTAAAGCTCATAGTCTTCTTCACCATTCCATCATCTAAGCTTACACCCTCCTCTATTTGGTTGCAGAATATTTCAAAATTAAATCAATATGGATTTAAAACTGATGAAAACTGCTATTCTTCTAATCGAGTGTGTCCCAACAATGACATTTTAGACAGAAGAAAACATTTGCAGTTATGCAATTTTCGATTGTAGAGAGAGCACTGAGGACATTTTTCACTGATGCATAACGATTATCAGGAATTTATGGAGAAAACAATTGCTGTGTTTGTCTGCTAAGTGACCATCCAGCTTATTGCTGTTTTAAGCAGCTCACTTCACATGGTTTACAGATTGTAGAAGTTCTCATTTTGTCTGTGGTGCACAAAAGAATATGCTAATACAAGAGGAGAATGATTGCTGACAAACAGAGACAGGTTCTTGCCAGCGGAACATTTATGACATATTTTATTCCACTTTCCCAGTTCTAACTGGAAAAAATGGCAGGCTTGGCCAAATTGTTAGTTCATAAAATGTAAGAAGTATCCATCAAAATATAAGAGTGATTGCAAAAATATTTGACATCAGCAACTTGTTAAGCATTCTTCTTGACTACGTTCAACATTTCAAAATGATGTTGGCCTGAGAAAAGCCCACTATGTTGTCTCAGATGTAGAGCTTTATGCAGTTATGTGAATATTTGATGTGTTTACTCTCGATTTAAGTAATGGGCTCAACACTCGGGAGGCGACAACAGTCGCGCTCAATTCATTTTCTATGGCTGTTGTGCGACGAGACGAACATCGCTTTACCCTCTCCCTACAACGCGACAGCGACATTCATGCATGTGAAATTCCGCGCGCGTTCACGTAAATGTGCACCCACTGGCTTGCGACGTGATACAAGAAAGTATGAAAAATGTTCAACTTTTGTGGCTGTCGCCTGGAGCTTCAACCAATCAGCGAGGGTTTCCCTCATTGACCTATGAGCTTACAGCATGTTATGGTCCGCTCCGGTTTTCAACCATTGTTTTCAGCTAAAGTAGGCCTGGAATTTTTCTGGATCTTTTATGAGATCTGGCATCAAATGGTGGTATTCTCCATGCTCTTTCCTAGTTTGCAATATGGCATGGACCCAGGGTTGTTTCTTTCTTTTATAAGCCAATGTCCATAGTAAAATTTCGGCTAAATCAAGCAATATCTTCTGGCTCATCATCTTTATGCTTTTCTGTCATGAAACTCTTTGAAAACGTAAAAAAAATCCCTCCAATTTCACAGCCAATCAGAAGTGAGGGAGACAAGTGATCTGTGCTTTTGCACAGCGCGCCGTGTGTTGCCTAACCGGCCACATCCACCTTTTCTTCCCTTGTGCCAGCGTTAATAACGGCTGGCGGTCATCTTTTCAGTGTTAAATTAATGCTGCTTGATTCTAATCTCATAAATATGTCAGAGAGACAGGCTACGGGAAAAATGATCATTTTCCTGTGCCTTACGGTACATTCATACACAACTAAGGCTGCTGCTGTTAGTATTTCTGTGTAGTCCTCACACAACACACAACACATTTTATGGTAGTATTGCAAAGAAAATGGATCACAAATGCTAAGATATCCATTAGATGAACAAATAAAGCCTTGAAGTCTTTGAGGCTTTGTTCCATTAGGGAAGAAGCACTCAGGATGAAAACAGTCCTTTTCCTACAAGCCAATTTAAAGATAGCTGGGGATTATCAAGAGTACAAATGTGGATTAATGTGCCTCCAAAAAATCCCCAGCCATTAACTCCTGTTTGAATAATGATGTAATTATTTTTTTTAAACATTACTAGATCTCTCTCTCTCTCTGCATATTTGAGGTGTTTTTAAAGATTTGTAGGAGTACCACAGAAGGGAAGCCAGAAACTACTGTGAGACTGACCAACATGTTGTTGCTTGAAGTCTATTAATGGGATGAGAAAAATCTTGAATAACACCAACTGTACCCTTTATGTAATGTTTTACTTATATAGACCGCAACGTGGGTCAGTTGCTAGGAGGCATCTGTGGTATTTTGTATGTCACATTGCCAACTGTATCACGACTTTAAAATTTAACAGTTTTAGGAGGCAAGCAATATTTTAAATTGAAGTGCTTGACTAATATAGTTTTATTAAATATCTTCATTTGTAAAAGTATCATTGCTCTGGTGATGCTCACAATCTGTGAGAAAAGAGCAGGTGATCAGCAGATTAGTCATAATTTGAATGCAACATTGTCCAAGATTATCTGTCATCCCTCTCTGTCTTTCCTGCTCCATCTTCTACACTAGTTTGTTTTTTTAAATAATTATGTTAATCAACAATTCAAAAGTGATGGCTGATTTTGATTATTTAATTTTCAATAAATTTTTATTTATTGTTACTTTTGTGAGTTTCAAGTGATTTCAGTGAGAATTGTGGGTTTTTCCTTCTTTAACTGAGGGGTACCAACAATTTTGTCCACATGTGTAAGTGACCTGACGACCCATATTATTTTTCTAAGGAAGGGGGCATTAAGAGTGTTTACAACTGGCACATCAAATGAGCTAGGATAATGCAATGTGACAGCAGGAAACAAAACACTGAAGTTAAATAAATAAAATCAAATAAGTACACATCACTACCAGTATATACTATCACCACCTTGCGAGCTCCACATTAGGCAGTGAAAACCTCCCAACGGTATGAATAGGCTCTCGGCTTCCTGCATTGTCCTCACCACAGGTTCTGACAAGCCTAAGGCAAGGAGCCTGTCCCTCTCAGGGACCAGGCCACCAATCTGAGTCCTGCATGGAAGAGGTGGAACAGGGTCCTGCCGGCCTGAGACAACAGGTCCCTTCGAAATGGGAACTCCTATGGTGTTCCCTCCAAGAGAGGTGGAATCGCCAAGAACCACAGCATTTGGGGCCAATGGAGAGTCACCAAAAGCAGCCTTACTCCATCCACTTGGATCCTTTAAAGAAGGGGTGGGAAAAGGGTAAAAGGGGGAAAGGCATAGAGCAGATCCTGGGGTCACTGGTGCACCAGGGCATCCCATTCCAGAGATGGATTGTCACTCCTGAGGGAAAAGAAGAGTCAACAATGTGTGGACTCTCTCAAAGTGAACAAGTTGACTACTGCCCTGCTATAGTGACGCTAAATCTCATCGACTACCTGAGGATAAAGTTGCCACCCTCCCGGATATGGATCCCCTCTCCACTTCATGTCTGCTGCTCTGTTAAATGGTTCTAGCAAATGTCCAGCTCTGAGTGAGCAAAAGAGGGGATGAACCCATTGCCACATTTTGGTTGGCAGCTTGCAAAGAATGGGGGAACCTAGGCGTCCCTGTTTGTTGATGTACGCTGCAGTCATATGCTGATCTCTCAACCTCGACAGGAATTGCTGTAGTGCGAGGAGAACAGTTCCAGAACTAGCCAATTGGGTCTGCATAGCCATAGACCTGTGCAGCTTTATAACCAGGCCATCCATAACCATAGACATACCTTAAATACAGCTAGAGGGGGAAACAAGAGGCGCAAGACCTGGATCCACAGGGGGGAGTGACCCACTGGCAATTTGCTACCTGTCTTGCATGTTAGACAACCTTCGACATGATTGACACAAATCTGTGTGCAACTGCTGGTGCACTGAATTGTTTGCAAATCAGGTCCTTAAAATCAGGCAGAAAGGACACCCACGCTGGTGTGGTGGGTGCCTCCCCATACTCTTCAAATTGGGAGGAAGGCGCCCCAAGGTTCTTAGGGAGAGTGACACCCAGAGTCCTGCTTGCCTTGCTAATCAACTCATCAAAGCAGCAGGCTCCCTCACCTTTAGAGGTGGTGCCTGCCATTTGCTACCCGTAGGAGAAGTTGCATTCTTCCAACGAGAAGACATTGTCCACATCTATGTTCTCGCCCTCCTCCGACTCTGGAGTTGGGGGAGAGAGGGGCCCAGTATGAGGATGGACTCCGCCGGGATTCCACCGAACAGGGTTCCTCATTAATCCACGAGCAATACACCTTTCAGAATCACAGTCATGCTTTTGAGGAATGCCTGCTTGACTGAGCTGAACTTTCTTCCCGCTGTTAGCTGACTTGAGAGTCAGCACAGGGTCTGACTAAGCGCACTAGCTGCACCACAGCAATATGTCGGTATAGGGATCACAGCCACAGGAGACGCAGTAAAAAAGGACAATACCCACTTTTGAAATCAGATAAGGGAAACAGTAATCCAGGGAGGCTGCCCGTGGACAGACGCCCAGGCCACAACAAGTAAGCGCATATATGCTGACACACATACATACAGAACATTTTGGAAGTAGCACAGATTGTCACATCGCACCCTGATGTAGTTACTGAAGGCATCAAAACTATGAATGCATATGGAATTATGTTGTAAACAAAAAACGTGTGATACAAGTCAAAATATGTTTTATATTTTAGATTCCTCAAAATAGCCCCCCCTTTGCTTTGATCACTGCATTGCACACTCTTGGCATTGTCTTCTCGAGACAATGCCAAGAGTGAGGTAGTCATCATGAGGTAGTCGCCTGAAATGGTTTCCACTTCACAGGTGTGCCCTGTCAAGGATAATTTGTGGAATTTCTTGCCTTCTTAATGGAGTTGGGACCCTCAGTTGTGTTGTGCAGAAGTCAGATTGTTACACAGTTGACAGCCCTGTTTTATGAATGTTAGAATCAATATTATGGCAAGAACCAATCATCTAAGTAAAGAGAAAAGACAGTATATCATTACTTTAAAAACTGAAGGTCAGTCAGTCCATAAAATTGCAAAAATTTTGAATGTATCCCAAATTGCAGTCACAAAAACCATCAAGTGCTACAACGAAATTGGCTCACATGTGGGCCATCCAAGCACAGGAAGACCAAGAGTCACCTCTGCTGTTGAGGATAAGTTCATCCGAGTCACCAGCCTCAGAAAAAGCAAGTTAACAGCACCTCAGATTAGAGTCCAGATAAATGCCACACAGAGTTCTTGTAGCAGACACATCTCTACATCAACTGTTCAGAGGAGACGCAAATCAGGCCTTTATGGTCAAATAGCTGCTAAGAAGCCATTACTAAGGAAAGACAAGGAAACACAAGGAATGGACATTAGACCAGTGGAAATTTGTGATTTGGTCTGATGAATTCAAATTTGAGATATTTGGTTCCACCCGCCTAGTCTTTGTGTGACACAGAAAAGGTGAACGAATGGTCTTTACATATGGGGTTCCCACAATGAAGCATGGAGAAGGAGGTGTGATGGTGTGGGGGCAGGGGGTCTTTGCTAATGATGCTTAAGGCAATTCATTCAACTTTAAAGCCACACTAAACCAGCATGGCTACCACAGCATCCTGCAGTGACATGCCATCCCATCCTTGGACAATCATTTATTTTTCAACAGGACAATGACCCCAAACACACCTCCAGGTTGTGTAAGGACTCTTGACCAAGAAGGAGAGTGATGGAGTGCTGCACCAGATAACCTGGCCTCACAGTCACCTTTCCTACACCCAGTTGAGATGATTTGGGATGAGATGGACCACAGAGTGAAGCAAAAGGGCCAACAAGTGCTCAGCATTTCTGGGAACTCCTTCAAGACTGTTGGAAAACCATTTCAGGTGACTACCTCAAGAAGCTCACTGACAGAATGCCAAGAGTGTGCAAAGCAGGAATCAAAGCATAGTGTCTATCTTGAGGAATCTAAAATATAAAAAATGTTTTGACTTATTTCACATTTTTTGTTTGATGCCTTCAGAGAAATTGTCCAATGTAAATAGTCATAAAAATAAAGAAAAAAGATTAAATCAGAAGGTGTGTTCAGATTTTTGACGAGTAGTGCAGGTAACCTGTGGGGCATGAGTAAAGAAGCATCCACATACCCTGATGAGCAGGAGGGTCATTTCTCATACATATGAAATATGTAACTGGGTGAACAGATGCTCTTGAGGGAGAGAACATCTACGCTGTATGGAATTCAAATCAGAAAATCTTTTAATCAGCATTTTTATTTGCAATATTCTACAAAAAAATTAATGGAATGATGCACCATGCACTGTAGAGATACATATACTGCAATACATGTATTTTTAAAACATATTATAGACTTATATTATTTAGGAACCTAAGCACAATTTTTAGTGAGGTTAGAGCAATAGTGCAGAGGTGTGCATTGCATTTCAGTGTTTTTTTCAGTGTATATCATTGTCATGGAAACGCCTGTTACATATTCTTTCACAATTTCATTTGCAAGATTGATTTCAATGTGTATTAATCTGTATATCTTATATATATATTATATTTATCCATATATCTGACAGAAATGGCTATTTGTTTTAATTCATAAACACCTGCAATTACAAAGACGCAATAGACTGTAGTGAATTGTCAGTAATGAAAGGACAGTGTGACTATTGACTAAATAGAAGATGAAGGTCAGACAAACTTGAGACATTTTTTGAAAACCCTTTAGTACCAGTCTTTCTTCATTTTACATCTGAGTTTTCGGCTGGTGCGTGCAGCAAAAATGACATTCCTCCGACGAATTACCACTGTGTATTCCCTTCAAATGCTGTCATTAAGAAAATGTTTAGTTTAGAGCAGGATCTGTTCACAAACACATTACAGCTCTGTTTATGCTGCCCTTTACTGCATCTGATGATTAACTTTAATTTTTGTGGGTGTATGCATTGAGAACTTACCGTCTGTCTGTAGCTGCAGAAATGGTCCTCTCCTCCCATTCCAATCACAGTGATGATGAAGGTGGGCTGAAGATGCGATCTTCTCTCTCTGCCGGTCTTCTGGAGTGTGACAATCTTGTATTTTCTGTCTCCTCTTGCTCATCAGCAGCTGTGAAGCATCAGATGCTGTCTGTCAGCATCCTCTGATGTCTGAGCTGCTGAAAGCTGTTCCTCTGCACTGCCTCTCCACACGCTCTCTGCTCCCATTCTCGCTCTGTATGTGCAGTTAGACACTTGTTTCCATAGCACAGATCTCTCTCTCTCTCTCTCACTCTCTCACTCTCTCACTCTCACACACACACACACACACACACACACACACACACACACACAATAGAGAGGGAGAGACTGTCTCCTGCTCGCTCACCCCCCTCTCTCCAGTGTTTCAAGTCTCGTCTCTTCCTCTGCCTGCTACATTTTGCTACCTCAGGAAGAGATGCAGCACAGGTTATTCCATGAAAAGGTGAGGTAAGAAGGACACTCTAAAAGTGTAATGGGCATAAAATGGAACATTGCTTTGCAAATAAAGGAAAACACTGAGATTGAAGATAAATAAGAATGCAGTTTTGATGTGCAGAACAAGATTGCACAGACAAGATGTTGGAATTAGCTTCATGGAAATGTATAGGTGGAAACATTAAGTAGAAAAGAAGACAGAAAAAGAACAGAATTCAAACATTTGCCACATTGCTGCAAGACAAGTAAAATCACAGGGAAAGATGTGCACATTTCAGTCGGAATCCTGTCACTGTGATTGGGCAGGAAGTCAAAATCTGACATTAAAACTCTCTGGTGTGTTAAGTATGAAAGCAAAAATAAATCAATTTGAATTTTCTAAACTTTATAATATTGTATGAGAAGATAAGCATTTGCCCCCCTACAGATGTCTTCTATTTTTGCATATTTGTTACACTTGAATGTTTCAGATCATCAAACTAATTTTAAAGTAAGACAAAGATAACACTGAATGCAGGTATAAAATCATGAATTTATTTACTGATGTAAAGATGCTGTCCAGCCCCATTTGTGTGAAAAGACAAATCCGCAAAACGATATCTGTAGGTGGCAAGTACTTTTTTTACAGCTCTAAATATACATACATTACTGAATCACTGCTGTTAAGATGTGTCTATAAGCAAGTGTGTGCATAATGTGCTGCACTTTTTAGGTGTTAGGGGCTTTGGTGATGGGAGCTCTGGTGTCATGGACACCGGCTGACGCAGATGGAGGTGACGCCAAAGGGATGCATTTTACAACAGAAGCACACAGTCAATAATCCGTTGGCTGTATCATCAAGCAACTAATTTTTATGTAAATGCAGTTTTGGAAGGACAGCGTTAAATAAAAATCATGAGACCAAACTCACGTGAAGGTCCAGAAAAAAGGCCAATAAATGACGTTAGAATGAGATTATTTTTGCCAAACTGAAATTTCCACTTTTGTTATTTAAAGAGCTACTAATCTACTCCAAGCAGAGATTCAGACATGGTCATCATCTGACAATAAAGAACACTGTTTAGTTATTTATTGCTGTTTTTGTTGCTTATCTGAGCTTTAAATGTCTTAGTGACTGATTGAACAACCACCATCTGTCAGCTAATGGAACAAATCCTTTTAGCACACCATCATGAGCCTGTTTACAAACTCCGCTGTAAATAAAACCTTCTGCTCTTGCATAAATACATGTAAATATCATGGATTTACAACATTCTGCCAATGAGTGATTCATATTGAATACAAAATGCCATATGCTGTCAGCGCTCTGGGAGGTGAATGGTTATTAATGCTATTATAATGTGGACATGGCCCACCTCTGCGCTAAACAGGTTTAGCAGTGCCAATAGTGGCTTATCATATATTTTTTTGATTTAGTAACAGTTGCTGAATGGTATACTTGCATAATTTGTGCCTTTGAAATGTGCATGAATACCAGACTATGAATTTTTGTCATCTACGCTATTCTGGCCAACAGAAGGGAGACACAACTGCTGTCTCAATGCTAATGGCACATCTGAGACATTTGTTCACTTCAGTCACCATCTCAGTTGTGTTTTGACCTTTCTGAATCCCTGTTATTGGGCTGCCTGTTCAGTTAGACTTTATGGAAAATCTAAAGAGGAAGGCAGCGTATGATAATGACTGCCTCTCATCTCTCCACATGACACAGCGTTGAAGTGTGCAAAAAGATCCTGGGAAGGCGGGGAAATGAACTGGTGATCTTCTTACTGCAAGGCAAAAATGCTAACCAGCAAGCCACTGTGACATGTTGCTCTTTTGATATTAACAGCAAAAAATAATTACATTGTTACTAGCTGACAGTTATTTGTAAGTATGAGCCTTTACCAAAAGGCAGAAATGACTATGATGAATGGATGCATGGATTTTCCTCCTTTCCAAAAATATAATCATCCTTATTGTTTGCCTCTGGCACCTACTATGGCGTAGGCTGCTAATGAGATCTTCCGAGGCTTTCTGGATTGTGCAATTAATCTTTCTACAGCATCTTTTTATTCCGCGTTTTTCAGTTGCTATCTAAGCAGATGGAAACCACTTGGAAGGGTGGATTAACATACAGTCAGCCTTGAGATATAAGCCACATGCGTGTACCAGCAGTTTGATAAATGCTACAGACAAACTGCCAAGATTACTGTTGAAAAAGAAATAACTAGTCATTTATAGATGTGGCAGTGCTGGTAAAGGTTTGGCTAGTATTAGCTGCAAAAAAAAGGAGAAAAAAAAGGAGAAAAAACTGTTTAAAGGGTTCAATATGAGATTTGAAATAGAAGTTTTATGAAATACAGCATCAACATAGAAGCAAATAACTATCTTCTTTTCCCTTCGGCTTTTCCCTTCAGGGGTCGCCACAGCGAATCAATTGCCTCCATCTAACCCTGTCTGCTGCATCTTCTTCTCTCACAAACCACCTTCATGCCCTCTTTAACCACATCGATAAACCTCCTCTTTGGTCTTCCTCTAGGCCTCCTGCCTGGCAGTGGGAAACTCAGCATCCTTCTACCAATATATTCACTCTCTCTCCTCTGGACATGTCCGAACCATCTCAGTCTGGCCTCTCTGACTTTATCTCCAAAGCCTCTAACATGTGCTGTCCCTCTGATGTACTCATTCCTGATCCTATCCATCCTGGTCACTCCCAAAGAGAACCTCAGCATCTTCAGTTCTGCTACCTCCAGCTTTGCCTCCTGTCTTTTCCTCAGGGACACTGTCTCCAGACCAAACAACATGGCTGGTCTCACCACAGTTTTGTAAACCTTTCCTTTCATTTTAGCTGAAACTCTTCTATCACACCTGACACTTTTCTCCAGCCGTTCTAGCCTGCCTATACACGCTTCTTCACCTCTTTTCCACACTCTCCATTGCTCTGGACTGTTGACCCCAAGTACTTAAAATCCTCCACCTTCTTGATCTCTTCTCCCTGTAACCTCACTCCTCCACTTGGGTCCCTCTCATTCACACACAGATACTCCGTCTTGCTGCGGCTAACCTTCATTCCCCTCCTTTACAGGGCAAACCTCCACACCTCTAGCTTTTCCTCCACCTGTTCCCTGCTCTCATTACAGATCACAATGTCATCTGCAAACATCATAGTCCATGGAGACTCCTGTCTAACCTCGTCTGTCATCCTGTCCATCACCATAGCAAACAAGAAGGGGCTCAGAGCTGATCCCTGATGTAGTCCCACCTCCACCTTGAACTCCTGTTACTCCTACAGCACACCTCACCACTGTCTTACAGTCCTCATACATGTCCTGCACCACTCTAACATACTTCTCTGCCACTCCAGACTTCCTCATACAAAACCACATTTCCTCTCTGGTCACCCTGTCATAAGCTTTCTCCAGATCTACAAAGACACAATGCAGCTCCTTCTGACCTTCTCTGTACTTCTCTATCAACATCCTCAAAGCAAATATTGCATCTGTTGTACTTGTGGCGTGGCGTGGGGGGAGCTCTAAGGGAAGGGGAATGGAGAATGGCGAGGATTCACATAAATATTGCGACAACGCCACCCAGGGGAATTTCACCCCCGGGACATTCAATTCAACATGATCAACCAAGGACCATTTAAACACTGAAGGCACACAGGTTCATAATCACTTGGGCTGAGACGTGTTTCCAAAAATACAACAATTTCTTTATTAATTATGGCATTAAATATAAAAAGCAAGCCACCAGTTTAAAAGAGAGAATCAGGAGTACTAAACTTAAACAAAGGGAGCAGGCTGGCTTACCATGGCGGCAGGCAAACAAATAACCAAAAAGAAGAAAAAGGGGGTCCAAATAATCACACCTGTGACAACACACCAACGAAAAAGGGATCCGTGAACCACCACCAGGGATTAAACTGCCGCCAAGGCTCACCAAACCTGCACAAAAGAAACAGATAATTAGTACTCCTGATTTAGCAGTGCTGGTGACCAGACCAATATACACAGTAAAAACACACACGCACACTCACTCACTCCACACAACTTAAAACACAGGTGACATATGAGGCGTGATAATCCTCATAGCCTGAGGTTTTTTACAGAAAAAGTACAATGCAGTAACTCTGCACACGTTGGCGGTAAACCTAATGGAAAATAAACACCAACACAGTCAAACACAGCAAGTTGTCGGCACCAATCACAGAGCCGGCAAACAGACCGAGAACAAGAGCCGCAACCAAGAGCCGGCGAAAAGAAAGAAAAAAACCGAAACAGCCGAGACAGCCGCCAGTCCAGGGAACGATGACGTCCAATGAACCACCCGTCTAGCTGCAACCTAGTAAAGGTAGACAATTAAGCAGAATTGTCATTAAATAACATCACCTGGACTTCATTGATCACTTCCTCATTGAGCGATACATACCCGGTTAGCTGTGGCGCAGCGTAGAAGCAATGCAGGAGGAGGAGATCCAACGACAGCAGCAGCAAATAAACTGCAGCAACCACACAAAATCAGGGACCAGTTGACACATCAGATCACATAATGTGGACCGCATAGCTTACCCTGTCGTCACAGAAGCACCCACGGCACGCTGAACGGAGCGACCCGTCTCCCAGCGTCACTAAACAAAGTAAAGCAGGCTGTCACTAAATGCGCTGCACATCACATAAAAGGGAAGGGGGAAAGCCCATTACCTGTACCGATGATATGATGTGCGTCCCGATTGATCACGCCAGATCCAGCCCGCTTGGCTGCAGTTACCACCACGAGGAGAGCTCAAGAGAAAGCATGAGGCTGAGGTGAAACCACCCACCTGTGTATATATATGCAGCGGCGCCGGATACCACCCCGCTGTCACAGCGATGATTGAAATAGCACAGTGCCACACAGTGGCTAGGAGGGAGAAACCATCCGGCCACATCTACCCCCTGCTTTTGCATCGTTGACCCAACGATGAACAGTTGACCCATCAACACCACGGCCTAAAAACAGCCAGTTGGACATTAGCCATAGGCCCTTGATGCCCAGGAACTGCTCCGTCCTGACGAATAGCAGGCTGAGGGAGATGATGAACATTAGAGTGATGACCGGCGGTGGAACGAATAGTCCGGCGTAATGCCTGCCGACTAGTACTAGGCTGGTCTGTAGGGGACTGAAAAGAGCATAACACAGGATCTCCCTGTGCCGGGGATGATACCTGACCAGACCTCATCTCTGGTTGAGGGGTTCTAAGAGGAGAGTCTGCAGAATGAGGAAAGCCTGGTGCCTCCACAGGTCGAACATCTATTTCAGGGATGACAACACACAAGTCCACCTCGCTATCCTCAAAAGAGTCACTATCAAGCACCGCCAGATGAGGGGGAGAAGACACACCCTGTAGAGGAACTAATTCCTCTGGCCTAACTACAGCCTTCAACATATTACGGTGCACATTCCGCACCTTGGACAAATCATCTGTTGGAGCAACGGAGTATACCACACCGTCCTGAGGAGGAGCCTTTACAACCTGATACACCACAGAGCTCCAAAGGTCATGGATCTTGTGACGGCCCCTAACACCATGGTCCCGCAGATAGACCAACTGACCCACCACCAACGGGACATCACGGACCCGCTGATCATGCCGCTCCTTCTGGCGGCTGGCAGCAGCCAACAACCTCTCACGAGCACCTTCCACAGCAACTTTAAGACGGGCTTGATGCTCCACCATCCAGTCCTGTACTCCCCCTTGTATTGGATCCTGGACCCGACCTAAGAGAAAGTCCACAGGAAGCCGAGGTTCCTGTTCAAACATTAAATAAAACGGAGACTCCCCAGTTGCTTGATGTGGTGTGGTGTTATAACAAAATAGCACCTGCGGCAAACAGGAGGCCCAATCTCGCTTCCTTGAAGCTGGTAGGGTGCGCAACAGGTTATGAAGCGTGCGATTAAACCGCTCGCATTGACCGTTTCCCGCAGGATGGTAAGGGGTAGTACGAGATTTTGCTACATCATACAAGCAGCAAAGCTGCTGGATCAAAGAATTCTCAAAACTCTTTCCCTGGTCAGAGTGAAGACGACTTGGAACACCAAACTTATAAAACCACTCATGGATCAAGACCTGGGCCACTGTAGAGGCCCGCTGATCCCGTGTAGGGACAGCTACAGCAAACTTACTAAACACATCAGTCATGACCAACACATTCTCAAAACCACCTCTGGAAGGCTCAAGCAGTGTAAAGTCGACAGCCAAGATCTCATTTGGCTGAGAAGCAAGCAAATGGCCCATAAAACTATGTGGCACCGGTGCAGAGTCCTTAGCCACTTGGCAACGCTCACACTCTTGGACCCACTTCTTAATGTCAGAGGACATTCCAGGCCAGTAACAACGCCGCCTGACCAGTTCAGTGGTCCTCTCAATGCCCTGGTGGCCATGTTCCTGGTGAAGCTGATGTAAAAGCTCCTGCTTGAGGGCTGCAGGCAAGATTAGCTGGAGAAACTCTTCTCCGCCATCTGAACGAAATACTTGGCGGAACAGGACCCCGTCCTTCTCCACGAGACGGTCCCATTGACGCAATAGTGCCAAACCTGGTGTAGACAGCCGCTGCCTCTCATCCCGAGTAGGCAGGGCCCGCCGCCGCCAAAACACCAGAACCTCACGCAGGAGAGGATCAGCCTCCTGCAAACCACTGATATCTGCAACAGAATGGGACGGAAACCACAGCCTGAGTAGCTGCCACTGTTGGATCAGAATGTGATGCTTCCTGCAGGCTTGCTGGAACAGAGGTGCCTGGCAAAGATTGTGCAACAATATTGGAGCCAGACACACACTGCCTTGACAGTGCATCAGCGTTTTTATTGCTGCGACCAGAACGATATTTAATATCAAAATCGAAAGCAGCAAGTTGTGCAGCCCAGCGGTGCTCTGTAGCTCCCAGTTTGGCAGACTGAATATAACTCAGCGGGTTATTGTCAGTGTAGACAGTGCACTTATGTCCAAGAAGATACTCTCGAAATTTCTCCGTCATAGCCCATTTTAAGGCAAGGAACTCAAGCTTCATGGAGCTGTAGTTTGACATGTTACGCTCAGTAGGCCTAAGGCCTCTACTGGCATAAGCAATAGGTCTGACACCAGTGTCAGTCTCCTGTGATAGGACCGCACCCAGGCCACTGTGGCTCGCATCAATCTCCAGAATGAACGGCTGTGAGAAGTCTGCATAGGCCAGCACAGGGGCTGAGACCAACCTGGACTTCAATGCCTCAAAACTCTTCTCACACTGGGGTGTCCATGAAGCACCCAGAGCCTGGCCTGATCCTTTCTTGGACTTTGAGGCTCCTACTGTTACCGTTAACTGATGAAGAGGGCCTGCCAACTTTGCAAATCCCTCAACAAACCGACGATAATAGCTGGCAAAACCTAAAAAGGAGCGCAGCTCTGCAACATTACGGGGATGCTGCCACTTAGCAACCGCTTCAATTTTCGCAGGGTCAGTGGAAACACCTTCACTGGAAATAACATGCCCCAGGTATCCAACCTCCTGTTGAAAGAACCTGCACTTCTCAAGTTTTGCTTTCAGTCCTTCCTTCTGGAGCCGCCCAAGAACCACTTCCAGCCGCTGCAGATGTTGCTGAACAGAGGATGAAAAGACAATGATGTCATCAAGATAAAGCAGCAAGGACTGGCCCTGCTGATTGCCAAACATCCTTTGCATCAGTCGCTGGAATGTGCTGGGGGCATTACACAACCCAAATGGCATACGGTTGAATTCAAATAAGCCAAAGGGAGTACAGAAAGCTGTTTTAGCCTTGTCCTGCTCAGCAACAGGGACCTGATTATAACCACTGGCCAGATCAATGGTCGAAAACCAACGGGCCCCTGAAAGTGCATCCAAACACTCCTCAATGCGTGGCAGAAGGAAAGCATCCTTCCAAGTCTTACTGTTAAGAAGGCGATAATCTACACACAAGCGCAGACTGCCATCCTTCTTCCTAACCAAGACAATTGGAGAAGCATAAGGGCTACTGCTCTCCCTAATGACCTGAGACTCCAGAAGCTGGTTAATATGTGCCTTTACTGCCTCATAATCTGACGGAGGGATGCGACGATGGCGCTGCCGGACTGGAATATCATCAGTCAATGGAATGCCATGCGAGATAAGATTAGTGCAACCCAAATCTCCATCATGAACTGAAAAGACAGCCTGATACTTCTGCAACAATGACCTCACTTCTGCCTGTTCCTGCTCACCCAAAGCAGACAGGTCCAGGGAGTCAAACCTATCTGGTACCGGAGTAGCAGCTGCCTGTGAGGAAACAGCGGCCGTGGACCTCACCTCCGTCACACCTACAGGAAGACTGACAACCTCAGCAACACTCAAAACACCAATACTAGTCCTTGGATAAAGAAGAATCTGTGGTCCCAACATTGACAACCGGGACATAAGCTGTCCCCCGAACAACCCGTACTAGGCAGGGAGAGATTAATAAGCCAGCAGGCAAACCTGCCTCAGGGGGCTCAAGCAGGGCAACCTGGCCTGAAAACCGTTCGTGACAGGTACTAGCAACTAGCTGCATCACCCCACCACGTATACGTACAGCATGTTTACCTCGAACCCTCACAGTGCTAACAGTACTCTGTGGAGCCAGAGTGGCTGACTGATGACACTCCTCCAAAGCCATGACCACTGGACCGGGTGCCTGTGATACAGGTGGAGACTCAAAAAGAGAAGGACCAAATGTCCCAAAAAGTTCACGGTAGCAGCGACGAATCACATTCATCCCTAGGATCCCGGGAACTGGAGACACGGCACCAGGAGGATCTTTAACAACAAGGATTCCACAACGGGGAATCACCTTGCCACAAAGAACAACATCCAGCTCCAAATAACCGAGATATGGAATCGCTAATCCATTAGCAGCTCGTAGCTGTAACCAGTGGCAAGACTGCAGACGATCATGGCCCCAAAGCGCAAATTGTGCAAGGAAAAAACTTTCAGTAATAGTAGACACCATAGAACCAGTGTCAACCAAGCATGAAACAGGAACTCCCCCAATGGAAACATCAATATTTGAACAGGGAGCAATCAATCCCACCTCTGCACCGTCCAGTGAGCCTGTTGACCCCCCAACTGAGCTGTGGCTCAACAGCTCAGTGGGCTTTAGTTTCCCGACTGGTAGCGGGGATTAGAGCGCTTGGCTGAGTTTAAGCCCAAGCCAGCACCCTCATTGACACGACCATGAGAGGGAAACCGCTCAGCTTTGCAATCTCGAGCAAAATGGCCTGGCTGCTGACACCTTCTACAGATGACAGGACGACTACCAGAAGTGCGATTTGGTAAGTAAGGAGTATGCAAGGATGCTACTGTTTGGGTAAGCTGGTTGAGCTGCTCCTGTTGCTGCTTCAGCTGCTCCTGCTTCATAAGCTCCATTAACTCATCCCAATCAGGGTTCGACAGGGCAACCGATTGGACTGGGTTAAGATGGCCCTGCACCCCATACTGGAAGCCATGAACCGCAGGAAGAGAAACACTTCGCCCCCTAGCACCCCCAGGGAGACCCTCTCTCTCCCACCTAATAGCCTCGCTGCGCAGCTCCAACAGGGTGGCATCAGGCTTACCACGCACAAACTGTTTAAGCTCTCGACGGAGAGCACTGTCAAGAACATGCTCCGTAAACTGATCACGAAGAAGCTTATCGGCATTAGGCATCCCATCCGGCACACACTGCTTCACCCGCTCCATTAAAGCCAAAAGGGCCAAGGAGAACTCCTGCAGGGTTTCACCCTCAAGTTGACGGCGAGAAAAGAAAGCCTGCTGTAGAATGACATGGGACTGAGCACAACCATATAGGTCCTTTAAGATGGCAAACACAGTGGGTGGATCACCTCGCTCTCGACTAGGCCGAAATCTAATCTCCTCTTTTGCTTCTCCCTCTAAATGGTCAAAAATAAACAATGCCTGATCTGCAATAGAAAGACGGCGGGTACGCATACAGGCTTCTATCTCCTCTATCCACTCTGTCATTTCTATACCAGACCTACCATTAAACATGGAACATTTACAGTCCCTAGGAATAACAACCAGCCGCTCTGTAACAGCAGCGGCTTCAGCTGCAGCAGAAGCCTGCCTAGCTGAAGCAGCGGAAGATGAAGAAGCTGCTCCACTGACATCTGCAGCCCACTGCTGCCGGAGCCGTTCGTTTTCCGCTTTAAGCTGTGACACTAGGTCCCTGAGTCGCTGCGCCTCCTCCTCCTCCATACCTACGAAGAAGAAGCTGTACCAAGGCCTCTCACAGGTAACAAACAAAAGGAAATCCCTAGGATTAAGACTGCTGTCTCGGCTCTACCACTGCATGTACACTTAAAATTACCACAAGAAAAAAAAAAACATAATGAGGAACACGTCTCTGCCCTTTAAATGTGAAATCCTGCTGACGATGCCAGAATGTGGCGTGGCGTGGGGGAGCTCTAAGGGAAGGGGAATGGAGAGAAATGGCTAGGATTCACATAAATATTGCGACAACGCCACCCAGGGGAATTTCACCCCCGGGACATTCAATTCAACATGATCAACCAAGGACCATTTAAACACTGAAGGCACACAGGTTCATAATCACTTGGGCTGAGACGTGTTTCCAAAAATACAATAATTTCTTTATTAATTATGGCATTAAATATAAAAAGCAAGCCACCAGTTTAAAAGAGAATCAGGAGTACTAAACTTAAACAAAGGGAGCAGGCTGGCTTACCATGGCGGCAGGCAAACAAATAACCAAAAAGAAGAAAAAGGGGGTCCAAATAATCACACCTGTGACAACACACCAACGAAAAAGGGATCCGTGAACCACCACCAGGGATTAAACTGCCGCCAAGGCTCACCAAACCTGCACAAAAGAAACAGATAATTAGTACTCCTGATTTAGCAGTGCTGGTGACCAGACCAATATACACAGTAAAAACACACATGCACACTCACTCCACACAATAACTTTTAAAACACAGGTGACATATGAGGCGTGATAATCCTCATAGCCTGAGGTTTTTTACAGAAAAAGTACAATGCAGTAACTCTACACACGTTGGCGGTAAACCTAATGGAAAATAAACACCAACACAGTCAAACACAGCAAGTTGTCGGCACCAATCACAGAGCCGGCAAACAGACCGAGAACAAGAGCCGCAACCAAGAGCCGGCGAAAAGAAAGAAAAAACCGAAACAGCCGAGACAGCCGAAACAGCCGCCAGTCCAGGGAACGATGACGTCCAATGAACCACCCGTCTAGCTGCAACCTAGTAAAGGTAGACAATTAAGCAGAATTGTCATTAAATAACATCACCTGGACTTCATTGATCACTTCCTCATTGAGCGATACATACCCGGTTAGCTGTGGCGCAGCGTAGAAGCAATGCAGGAGGAGGAGATCCAACGACAGCAGCAGCAAATAAACTGCAGCAACCACACAAAATCAGGGACCAGTTGACACATCAGATCACATAATGTGGACCGCATAGCTTACCCTGTCGTCACAGAAGCACCCACGGCACGCTGAACGGAGCGACCCGTCTCCCAGCGTCACTAAACAAAGTAAAGCAGGCTGTCACTAAATGCGCTGCACATCACATAAAGGGAAGGGGGAAAGCCCATTACCTGTACCGATGATATGATGTGCGTCCCGATTGATCACGCCAGATCCAGCCCGCTTGGCTGCAGTTACCACCACGAGGAGAGCTCAAGAGAAAGCATGAGACTGAGGTGAAACCACCCACCTGTGTATATATATGCAGCGGCGCCGGATACCACCCCGCTGTCACAGCGATGATTGAAATAGCACAGTGCCACACAGTGGCTAGGAGGGAGAAACCATCCGGCCACATACTCTTTCTTGACATGAAACCATACTGCTGCTCACAGATGTTCACCTCTGCCCTTAGTCTAGCTTCAACTGCTCTTTCCCATAGCTTCATCGTGTGGCTCATCAGCTTTATTCCTCTGTAGTTGCCACAACTCTGCACATCTCCCTTGTTCTTAAAGATGGACACCAGCACACTTCTCCTCCATTCCTCGGGCATCTTCTCACTATCTACGATCCTGTTGAACAACCCAGTCAGAAACTCTACTGCTACCTCTCTGAGACACTTCCATACCTCCACAGGTATATCATCCGGACCAAGTGCCTTTCCACTCTTCATCCTCTTCAATGCCCTCCTCACTTCATCCTTATTAATCTTTACTACTTCCTGGTCCACAACAGTCACCTCTTCTGCTCTTCGTTCTCTCTCATTTTCCTCATTCATCAACTCTTCAAAGTACTCTTTCCATCTTCCTATCACACTATTGGCACCTGTCAACACACTTCCATCCTTATCCTTTATCACCCTAACCTGCTGCACGTCCTTCCCATCTCTGTCTCTCTGCGATTTCTAGCTTCAGGCTCATCACTCGATCTGACACTCTTTTTACCTCCAGGACATTCCTAACAAACTCCTCCTTCAAGATAACTCTTACTCCATTTCTCTTCCTATCTACACCATGATAGAACAACTTGAACCCTGCTCCTAAACTTCTAGCTTTACTACCTTTCCACCTGGTCTCCTGGACACACAGTATGTCCACCTTCCTCCTCTGCATCATGTCAACCAGCTCTCTACCTTTTTCTGTCATAGTTCCAACATTCAAAGTCCCTAATCTCAGTCCTAGACTCTTGGTGTTCCTCTTCAAGATTCAAGATTCAAGAGTTTTATTGTCACATACTAGAAATTACATGAAGCAATTACTGGCAGTGAAATGCTTGCGCTTCTCTCTCTTCCTATGAACACACCTTCCTCCCCTCCTTCTTCGACCAACAGTCGTCCATTTTCCACCGGCACCCTGTAGGTCGACAGCACCGATGGCGGTCGTTGTTAACCTGGGCCTCGACCGCTCCAGTATGGAAGTCATACATTTGATTCGCATGTTTGATTTGGTCAAAGTTTTACTTCGGATGCCCTTCCTGCCACAACCCTCTGTATTTATCCGGGCTTGGGACCGGCACAATAAGACACTGGCTTGTGTCCCCTTGCGGCTACATTAGAAGCAAATAACTATCTGCTATATTAAAATAAAATGTAATCTGGCATCCTTACAGAATAAATGCACACTCTCTTACCAGTTTGGCTATACATGTGAGTCCCTCCCTTTGAAACTGTTGGCTTTCCCATTTAGAAAGAGACTGACAGTGAACTCCCATGCTGCACTTCAAAATTAAGTGTGTTTCATGCCATGATTATATCATGATTAAAAGACTGTCACTTTGAAACAGGAAATTAATAGTGGTCTCTCTCAGGTACAGTATTTCGTCAGCCCTTTTATTCAAACCGACCTCCTGCCTGCACAGACTTTGTGGCTCTGTAACTACATCAACTGACCACTTCCTTTGCTTGTATCACAGTTACTCCAGCCACTGGAGGACACCATCACTTGCTGCATTTGCTGAAACACTTGGTGCTGTCTCACATGCCTGTTAGAGGGCATTTATTATTACTGTTTGGGCATTCCTGCTTGAGGCCAATATTTGATTAAATCACTGGCATTAAGATTGCAAGTCAAATCACTTCACTGCTCTGGAAAAAAATGCCCCTCTCAAAACAAGAAAAAACTTATTTTAAGGTACTTTTACCTTGAAATAAGTGAAAAAAATCTGCCTATAGAACAAATGAAAAATGTTTTGGTAAGATTTCTTGAAATAAGATATGATATTTAGAATACTGAGATCTTAAAATTAGCTGGGAAAACTTATTTTAAGCTGTAATTTTGTTAGGATTGTCAGGCTTAGGTGTCTTAAAATTAGCCAGATTTGCTAAAAAAAAAAAAAAAGAAGAAGAAGTAGTTTTTCCACTCAAAAATAGATTTTTGCTTTCATGTAACTTCATAATTTGAGATGTATTAAACTTATTTTGAGTTTTCTTGTAAAATACAACTCAAAACATGATAATTTCAAGATGGTTTGACTTAACAAGATATTTAAGATGCACTGTCTTAAAATAAGTCCCTCCATCTTGCTGAAATGTCACTTGTTAAGTAAATTTATCTTAAATCAAGAGACATTTTGACTAAAAATAAGACAATAGACTTGGTAAGATCTTGAGTTTTTGCAGCGTTAGTGTATTTCTGAAAATCTGTTTAAAATATAGATATTTAATACTATAAACATTTATATTTCTATTCTTAAAGGATTAAAGTAGAAAGTATGCATTTATATCTGTGCACTGTGTGAATTGTGAGCTACTCTTCTTTTTGTGCAGTTTTTTCTGTCTTTGCTGCTGTAACAGTGCAAATTTCCCTGTTGCAATAAAGGTTTAGTCTGTCCATCTGTCTGTCTGTCTGTCTGTCTGTCTACATATTTAAGACACAAGGGCTCTAGTCATGGCTGCAGTTATTTTTTCTTCATCACACCATCTCAAAAGCATTATTTTGTTCTTCTTTCTGCTGCTTTCTGTTTTCTTGAGGCTACAATTATAATTCATCTGTCGTGGAAAAGAAAACATCTTGATTCATTAACTGGACCCCTTAGGTAGATTGAGGATTTAGAAAAAAACAGCTGTCCCTTGAGACACATTCACACATTGTACATTTTGGTGTTTTCCATTGCTGTCGATAACAAAGTGCCACAGTGTGTATTCGTTGGGGCCCATGAAGCAGATGCTGAAGCTGATGTTAGAATAAAGAGGTTTATTACAGACCAGGGGTCCTTGGAGCTGACAGGCTCGCTGGCAGACAGAAGGAGACGTTTGCTTGGGCAGGGAAGTCTTGAAAGCAGAAAACCTTTCTGCAAAAGTGTGGTATGGAGAGGCAGTTATGGTTGTGGCAATCTTTTTTCCATGGAGAGGCACAGAAGGGCAAAGAGCATGTTTGATCCAAATACAATTTGCAGAAAATCTGGCAAACTGTGAAAGGTAGGTGTTTCATGCTGTAGAGGGTGATTAGTGGATCAAGAAAAAGTGCTAGATTAAAGAAGAAGCATTAAGAAGAATTAAGAAGTTACTGTGCATATATTTTTTGTCATGCACATATTGAAGAATGAACAATAAAGCTGACTTTGACTTTGAAAAAGAAGCCAAGCACATATTTAGCATCTGTTGCATTCTTCGTGGGGATTTGTGACAGATGGCATTTGACAGTATCAGACGGAAAACAAGGTGAAAATTGCAAGGTGTTCGGTGGGTTTGTTGCCAACAACAACAACAAAAAATATTTTCTGTTGTTCCAGTTCCCTGAATTATTAGGTGCATATTCAGATTATGTCCACCTTTGCTAATATGGCTTCATTTTACTATGTTACATTTTTCATGTTGATCTAAAGAAGAAGTGTTGCTCAAAAAGGTATGTTTTCACAGTGGATGAGCCTGCAGTTTCCAAAACTGAGCAATCTATGTCTGGTCTGGAGCACATCAGGCGTTTTGTGTACGGAGTGTTTTCTTCAACACTCATGTGATTGTCCATCAGTAATTAATTCCTAAGAGTCAGACTGACAAGGCAGAGTTTTTAAGGCACACCTGTGCACTAATTATGGTGTCTAAACAGCATCTTGATATGGCACACCTGTGAGGTGGGATGGATTATCTCAGCAAAGGAGAAGTGCTCACTATCACCGATTTAGACAGATTTGTGAACAATATTTGAGAGAAATGGTGATATTGTGTATGTGGAAAAAGTTTTAGATCTTTGAGTTCATCTAATGTCTGCCTGGGTTAACGTTTAATGTCGCTGAAGTGACAAATTAATAAAGATCTTACATTCTTATCTGACACTGCAAAAACTCAAAATCTTACCAAGTCTATTTGTCTTATTTTTAGTCAAAATGTCTCATCCCACTTGATTTAAGAAAAATCACTTAACAAGTGACATTTCAGCAAGATGGAGAGACTTGTTTTAAGATAATGCATCTTAAATGTCTTGTTAAGTCAAACAATCTTGAATTTATCTTGTTTTGAGTTGAATTTAGAAAGAAAACTCAAAATAAGTTTAACCCTCGTGTCGTCCTGCGGGTCAAATTGACCCATTTTAAAGTTTGAAAACATGGAGAAATAAACAATATTTTCACAGTGAAAACTTCCACATTTTCAACATTTTTTTGGGGAAGTTTTTGAACATTTTTTTGGTGGAAAAAAAGAAATGTTAAAAAAAAAGGTTTCTTTGAGAACATTTGGGGGAAAAAATCAACCAAAATCCAGTGAATTTCGCTAGATTTTGGTTGATTTTTTTCTGATTGTTCTTAAAGAAAATATTAAAACTTTTACTGATTTTTAATAAAACTTTTAAGGGAAACTTTTAAGGAATTTTCTTTTTCTTTTTCAATTTTTTTTTAAATAAATTTGGGGATTTTTTTTTTGCAGAATTTTTGGAATTATTTTCAGACAAGGAAACAATATTTTTTGGTGCCCCTAAATGAGGACAACAGGAGAGCTAAGACACCTAAGCTTGACAATCCTGGTAAAATGTAGCTTAAAACAAGTTTTCCCAGCTAATTTCAAGATCTCAATATTCTAAATATCGTATCTTATTTCAGGAAATTTTTCCAAGCCATTTTTCACTTGTTCTATTGACAGATTTTTTCACTTATTTCAAGGTAAAAGTTCCTTGAAATAAGTTTTTTTTTCTTGTTTTGAGAGGGGCATTTTTTCCAGTGCAGTAAAATGGTTTGACTTGCAATCTTAATGCCAGTGATTTAATCAAATATTGGCATAAAGTAAATGCACTGAAATGATTAATGTAAATCCATGTCAGTCCACTTTAAGCTTCTCTTTTTCCATTTTCAATTAAAGATCCAATGTTAAAGAATTTTTTCAATGCTGATCATAGCATGGTGTCATGACAATGAGCACCTAGTTACCATTTCCTGTTATATTTTGGCCAGATTATGTTGTGACTTAAAATTATGAGGACATTATCTTTTAACATCCTTCATGAATGAAACATTATGTCATTAATCTAAAATAAACCCTTCATTTTCTTTAATGTTTAATCAAGTCTGACCGCACCCATCGTCATCTGGATTCTTCACAATTTCTCATAAAAGGTTAATATTCAGTTTAAGTTCAGTTTCTTTTGCATTATAGTGTAGTGCCTGAGTGCCTCTCATGTATCCTGGCCGCCCTTGTTTTCCAGTGCCTTATGTGGTTTTCTCAATGACAGTTATTTTTACATATGACAGCCACCAGCAGAAATTCCATAAATCTTTATCTCAGTGGAACATACTGCGGTTCTAATAAAATTACACCTTCATACAGAGCTGCTCTCAGGCTGTTGTGAAGAGGAGCAGCATCTCCTACAGACAGAAAGCATGAAGTGTCCAACAGTCGGTCATCCTGTCTCTGGAGGTGTTTCTGATTCCTCTTCCTTTAGTCCCTCCTGTTCAGTCCATGTCATTTACTTTATTCTAAGAAAGACACAGCAGTAAAACAAAAGATATTCAATGGCAGCTTCTAGGGAAGAATCTGCTACTTCCCCCAAAATAGGGTTTCACATAATTCAGCCACTGTGTTACTCTGTATCTGTACTTTTGTCTGTATGTTCAAGTTATTTCAGAGGCAATGGGTTTCCTAGTGAGAGATAAAATTTTTACCCAAAAAGCAAGTTTTGTTCCAAGAAAAGTCCATATGCATTATGAAATAGAAGCCACTATGGCTACACTATATATATAGTGCAATAATAGTCAAATAACAGTAAAAAGATGTGTTCTGGGATTTGCAGTTTTTCAAATAACTCAGATCTCTGGTGGAACAGCAGTAAAATTTAGAGTTTGTACATATATATGAATTTATGTTATGTAAAAATTAGACATTACATTCAGTATGGCAGAATCTAAATATAAGTAGTAAATATAATATGTATTTATCTAACAATTTACATTTACATAATGAAAATATGCACTTGTTTTAACTTCTTCAGACCTGCCGTCCACATATGTGGACATGTTTTTGTTTTTTTTGTTTTTTTCCAAAAGAGCGTATTGTTAATACTAATAATAATACCAATATTACTACTTCTATTACTAATACTACAACTACAAACAGTGATAATAGTAATAACAATAACAATGTATATTTAGTAAAATATAATGTAAAATGTAATAAACATAATAATCAGGTATTAGATATTATCCAATTATTATATTTATTGGTTACTCCTTATCCCAAATACCTAGAAAAAAAATAAAAATGCAAGCCCAACCAACACTCGGGTCTTAGGAGCTTAAATCCTTTCAAATGTAAATGATAGACTGAGTATGTAAGATCATTTTTACACATACTTGAAGAGTTTTTTATATAATTTATAATTACTCGACACTACTGACAAATATTGGGACTCATTAAATCATCACCTTAAACATTAAGTGAGATGATGCTCAAACTGTAGTTTAAACGCTCTAATACTGAAGGAAGGATTCCTCCCTGCATGAGACTAGAGAGTACCCAGAGAAAACACACACATGCACAGGGAGAACATGCTAACTCCATGCAGAAAGATCCGAGGTCCAGGCTGGGACACGAACCGGCGATGTTCTAGCTGAAAGGCAGCATGTCTTTGGCCCCGGTCCAAAGACATGCTGAGGAAAACTGATGACCCTAAATTGTCCGTAGGTGTGAATGTGTGATTGTTTGTCTCTATGTGCTGCCCTGTGATAGACTGATGACCTGTCCAAGGTGGTCCAGGTGACTCCAGCCACTATTTTTCTTAAATTGCTCAAGATATAGATGTCTTTAACAATTTATGGGAAATGGTTCAGTTGTCACAATGTATCCAAAACTTTCAACGGCATTTTGACAAAAATGACGCCATCAGATCAAAAAAGCAACTTTTAAAACTCTATTGCCAACACATTCCTGCCTTTTCCCATGACACTCATACAGTGAAGCTCCCTAACAGCAATTTTACGCCAATAACATCAGCATCATTTAAACTGAAGCTTTTCAACTGGGCTGTCGAAGATTTATCGTCATTTTGAACTACCTCAAACCATTTGGGAGGTGAAACAATAAATGAATTTGATTACTTTCACAGTTACTGTCCAGGTCTGGCAGATCTCAGGTGTTCCAATTTCTCCAGCAGGCTGGGTGTCCTCTTTCAGTTTTCCACTGAGTTTGCTTTTCCATAAGCGCATTCTTGAGATGCTTCCTGTCATTTTAGATCTCCAAAGAATTCGGCTTTCCAGCGTTCAGGTTTTGCAGAAGGTCAACTTCAAGGCCAACTGTAAAAAGTTAAGGTGGTCTGCAGGTATTTAAGACTTCAGCTGCAAGTCATGAGTCTGCCTGAGTGATTTTTATGACCTTCACGCACAGCTTTGTGTTGCATCGGTTTGATATTAGATTCTTCTACTTTTTCTATGCTACACTATTGTTAACATATCTTCCAAAAAATATTCAAATATTTCAAAAACTTTATAATAATAATATAATTTGAAATGCTACATTAAATGTTTATGAAAGCATCCCAAGTGCTGGTGTTTGAGTCGAGCTGCAAGTCACAGAGTGATTTTTTTATTATTACAGACTAATGTGTGCTTCCTTAGCATCCTGAACTGTAGTGTACACTAGAAAGTGCTCCATATACTGTGGTGTGCAATGACACAATGGCACACAAACAAACAAGCATTTACAGACGTGCACATTTTTCCTTGGGACCCGCAGGTATAAATTCGAAAACACATCACAGTGTGAGGAGTAATTCATCACAAAGAGCAGCAGCAGCAGCAGCAGGGTCACTGCATGAATTACGTCTTCTGTCTCTTAGATTCTCTACTACAGAGTTTGCCACTCACACTCTGGGTTCAAACAGAGTCCTGGGGAGAGAATAAATTATATACTCTGAGCCTCAGCCACATGGACAGTTAACAATTTTTGCCATTTTGGAAAAGGGGCATTCATGCCTCGACTGTTTAAATCAAGGCAGGTCTATAAATAAATATGTGCCCTGCCTGTGCCGCTGCATGCTTCAGGAATCAGGAAATTTATACTCAGGGTTTGACAGATGAGAAATAAGAGCTCCTTTTCAATTTGAGTGCGAATGACAGAAATATTTTTTTTTTTAATGTTTGAAAATGCAGAATTAGCATCAAAATTAAAATGCATTTGAAAACTCCGTCAACTTCATAACATACATCAGTCACAATGATTAATCAATTATGTCACATTAAATGAACCAGTTTTTTTCTGAAGTGTAATATTAGGGAAAATTGAAAGAGGATTTTGTGTTTAATTTGATTTGTGTTCCGATTCAAGTTTTCTATAAAGTCTGAATAAATGGGCAACTGGTTTTTCCCTGTTTATTTTTGTAATGGTCAGATCCAAAATGAACAAATGTCAAAATGTAATCAAATAGTAAATAAAAAAGAAATTGACATATCATCAAGTTAGTTACATTTTACTGCTGTCATTTGTTGAGCTGTTTATTAGAAAGCAGACTGTCAGTGGTTAGCGCTTCACTTCCACAGGTATTGATGAGTTGTTTTCTTAGTTTTGTCACAAGCTCAGTCTTCTATTTCATGTTTCAAACTAACTTAAACAGAGAGGGTTATCTTTGTAGTGGGCTTTTACTGCTTCACACAAACTGAATAAACAAACCAGACACCGGGTTTTTGGCAATTTATGCCATTATACAACTTTTTGTCATCATACAGACAAACATAAAATAACCAATATATAGTCGGTAACATTAGATTACACTGGTTTAAAATTATATGTTGAAAATGCTGTTCTCCACATTGCACCAAGCATTATCATAATGAAATACTGTCAGCAGTATGACCAGCAAATCACTTTAGTTGCAGTTGCACAGATGGACCACATGTAGGCGACACTGCCCCAGTACTCCAGCGCCACAGTGAGGTTAGATGAATGAATGCTGACCCTACATCTATTCACAGTTCTCACAGTTATATGCCACTGTCTCTGTATGGGAGGTCCTGATGTGCTTGAACGATATATGTCGAGGTCAAATGTTCAACTTTATTGAAGCAGATGTGATAGCCAAGTCCACTTTCAACCATTTTCTTTTCACACCAGACTGTGTTTTTGTTATTTTTCCTACTTTACTGGCACCCATTCAGTGTAATAACATGCAATCAAGTAAGTACCCTGATGAATTTATCATAAAGGGACTTCAATGCAAATGACCTTGTCCATTAGGGCACTAGATGAGCACAATCTGTTTGTGCTACTCTACACATTTTAGACACAGATTCTGTCAGGCTCACCAGGTTTACCGGTGAATGCAGTAGTTTAATCATTTTTGTAGTCACATTAGCTGTGCCTCCCCCAGAAGAGACCATTCTCATACTCATTCTTACAGGGAAATAGCTTTACCCGGCAAAAACTCCTTATTTGAGGGTTGGTATTTTAGTAGAACGTACACGGTTAGGCCTAAATGTTGTAGAAAAATTGCAACTGCGTATCATTTTTTGATTTTTTCATGTAAGCTATCAAGTTCTAAAATGTTAGCTCTCTATTTTGTTGAGTCCTCGCGGATTTGAGACAGCAGTGGAAGTGATACGGCCAACAATTTTTTAATTCCTGGTGACTATTGTCCTCTTCTGTTTGTCAATCGTCATTTAGCTGTCCCCCTATTCCCTAGTCGGTTTTGCAGATATTGCTAATAATTGCGCTAACGTAACAACTTCATCAAAAGACGATTTAGCCAGTCTTTGGAGAAAACATGCCTCGGAAACATGTCAAGTTCAGCGGCTAAAAATATGTAAAAGTGCGTGATGCTTGTCTGTAGTAGTTTTGGATGTTTAAATGAAAGTTTTTATACCCGATTCTCTCATGAACCTGACCAAAATGGCGGATTTTCGTGAAAGAGCGGAGCTAAATTAATCAGGCACTTTTTAAGAATAGTGAGTGTTTAACCATCACGATTACTCAACAATAACGGAACGTACACAAATTAAATCTGATTATGGTGTTTGCTTTCAGAAATGACCTGTCATGTCCATTTTAAGCTGATTTTCAGACCACAAGCATGCTGTAGTATAGTGTAGAAAATGGTTCAAAGCAACTTAGAAGATAATTGCAGTCTTAGCAAAGAATCCAGTGGCTTATCCAGAACATCAAATCCACTTCAACTGCAAAAAAGCACAGTGAATTAATGTAAGGCAAGAGCAGGAAGTTGGTCTGTGTTTGGGTCATAATTTTACTGTTTACTTTTTCTCTTCCAAATATATTTGGCTGATCAGTGCATGTGAATATATGTCAATTTTACCACAGTGGTGCCACATCTCCTCATAATAATGCTGTCCTGACCTACAGTGCTGTAATAAAGTATTTACAGATGTGTTCAACTTCTGCATATTTCTCACACTTAAATGTTTCATGTCAACAAACTAATATTTATATTTATTTAATATTAGACAGAGATAACACACAAAACACAAGATGCAGTTTTTAAATGATGGTTTATTAAAGATTTATTGAAAACCTGTATCACCCCCTTGAAAAAGTAATTGCCCCTAAACCTAATAACTGGTTGGGTCACCATTGGCAGCAACAACTGCGGTCAAACATTCCTTTGTAATCAGTATTTTACATCACCATGGAGGAGTTTTGGTCCAGTCTTCTCTGCAGAATACTTTTAATTTGGTCACATTAGATGGTATTTAATCATAAACTGCCATTTTATAGTCTTGCGTCAGCATCTCAGTTAGATCCAAGTCTGAACTTTGACTTGCCCAATCTAAAACCTTAATTTTACCCTTTTTGAGCCCCCACTGGTGGACTTGCTGGTGCGTTTTGGGTCATTCTCATGAACTGATGGGTGGATGTAGACGGACCTTAACTGAGGACAGTGAGGTCTGCAGTTCTTTTGATGCTCGTCTGGGTTTTTCTGTGACTTCCTGGATGAGATATCGACACGCTCTTGGAGAAGTGTTGGTAGGCCGCCCACTGCTACGAAGGTTCATCATTGTTCCATGTTTTTTTTTCCATTTGTGGATAATGTCTCTCAGTATCAGAGCCTTAGCAGTGACTTTGTAACCCTTTCCAGACTGATGTCAATGACTTTGTTTCTAATCGGTTCCTGATAGTACGTGTCATCATGTGATGCTTTTTGAGACCCTTTAGCTACTTCACAGTGTCAGACAGGTTCTACTTAGTGATGTTTAGATTGAACAAGTCTGGCAGTAATCATATATGAATTTGGCCATTTGATAGATTGGTAGCTACTTACTTTTTCACATAGGACAAGGCAAGGCTGAACAGCATTTTCCTTCAATAAATGACATCATCATTTTAAAACTGCATTTTGTGTTTTAAGGAGTTATCTTTTATTTATATTAAAATTGGTTTGATGATGAATTTTATTGAGACAAATACGCAAAAAAAAGAAGGTAACTGCAATGGAGGCAATACTTTACTCAGCACTGTATGCACACAGTCACTTCTCACATGACACCTGATGGAATTTTTCAAAACGTTTAAAAAAAATATATAATTGCACCTCAAGGCAGCAAACTTTTTCCAGAGCATTCAGCCGTTCACTGCAGTCTCCATCAACACATGAAGTTTGAAGCTCAATGATACAGCGCCTCTTAATGCCTGGAGCAGGGGAGCGATGTTATGAATGTGACGCAACATGAATGCTTGGCCAGCATCACAGAAAACCACCTCTGTTCTCGACATGACCAGCACCTCCCACAACATCATTAAACAGTCACAGAAAGAGCAAACACATCAGACTCCGCACCAGGTCTCGTCTTTGACGAACACCTTGGATTTTACAGTACCAGTTGGCAATGAGTGTAGCAGAGGGTGAGGCAGTTAGGCTGTCTATTGCGCTGGGGTGCAGCGGTGGCTTTTGTAGGTGCCCAAGTGGCGGAAGCTGCGTCCACACTGCTGGCAGCAGTAAGGCGTGGCGCCACTGTGGATCCTCTGGTGGGTGTACAGATTCCCCAGCTCTTTAAAGCGTCTGCCACATTGAGGGCAGGCATAAGGGCTCTCACCAGTGTGCACTCGCTGGTGTCTCTTGAGTCCCGACAGCACTGAGAAACCTTTCCCACACTGGGGGCATGGGAAGGGGCTCTGGGCACCGCTGTGGATAAGCCTGTGGCTTTTTAAGCGAGCTGCATGGCGGAACCTCTCTCCACACTCTGGACACATAAAAGGCTTCTCTCCAGTGTGAATGCGCTGGTGCTGTCGCAGGTTGCCAAGGTAGTTAAAATGGCGGCCACAGTCACCACACTCATAACCCCCCTCAATTTTAATTTCCTTTTTCATAGGCCCGACTCCTCGACTGACGCTCACGCCAGACCCAAGTCCTGTGCTTCCCTCGTTTTGACCGCCCCCAGCCCTCCTGGAATCACTGCTGCCATCTCCCGTGGTGGTTGCAGCAGAGGAGGTGGACTGCAGGGCCTGGAGAGCCTGAGCACCAGCAGAGTCCGAGTGTATCAATTTGACATGTTCCTCCAGGAACACAGAGTCAGGACAGAAGGTGCCACACAGTGAGCAGATGTAAGTGTGGCTGGAAAACTGCTGGCCTGAAACCACAAACATTACTCTGTGAACAACAAAGGTTAATTCCAGTAACATTACAGGGTTATATACAGGGTTAAACAGTGTGACCAAAAACCTGTCAAATGTGATTACAAAAACATTGTCATCAGTTGCACTGGGTGTCTGACATTCATAGATTTTCTCATTTTTGTTGTTTTGTGTGTTGTTTTGTGTCTCATTTTTGTAATATGTTTTGGCTGTCATTTTGTGTCGTTTTTATCATTTCTTTATGTTGTTTAGAGTCTCGTGTTTGTTGTTTTTTTGTCTCGCTCATGTAATTTCATGTGTCTTTGGGACAGTTTTGTCTTTTATCTCATTTTCTGTCTCATTTTCTGACTTGTTTTCTTTGTTTTAGGTGTTTTTAGGACAGTATTATCTTTTTGTGGTCACTTTGTGTATCTTTTCTGTTGTTTCTTTGTCTTGCTTTCTTGTTTTGAGTCTATTTGGGACGGTTTTATCTCATTTCTGTCATTCTGTGTCAGACAGGTTTGTCTCTGTGTGCATATGGACAGTGGGGCAAAAAAGTTTTTAATCAGCCACCAATTGTGCAAGTTCTCCCACTTAAAATGATGACGGAGGTCTGTAATTTTCATCATGGGGACACTTCAACTGTGAGAGACAGAATATGAGGAAAAAAATCCAGGAAATCACATTGTAGGATTTAGTTTAGGATAGTAGTTTAGTTTAGTTGTAGGATAGTTTATTTGTAAAATATGGAGGAAAATGGGCTGCACAGTGGAGTAGTGGTTGGCACGTTTGCCTTGCAGCAAGAAGATCCCCGGTTCAAATCCCAGGGTGGGCCTGGGATCTTTCTGCATGGAGTTTGCATGTTCTCCCTGTGCATGCGTGGGTTTTCTCTGGGCACTCCGGCTTCCTCCCACAGTCCAAAAAATATGCTGAGGTTAATTGATCACTCTAAATTGTCCTTAGGTGTGATTGTGTGTCTGTACATGTAGCCCTGTGACAGACTGGCGACCTGTCCAGGGTCCCCTGCCTTCGCCTGAGTCAGCTGGGATAGGCTCCAACACCCCCCGCGACCCTAGTGAGGATAAAGCGGTGTATAGAGAATGGATGGATGGAGGAAAATAAGTATATGGTCACCTACAAACAAGCAAGATCTGTGGCTCTCACAGACCTGTAACTTCTTTAAGAAGCTCTTCTGTCCTCCACTCGTTAGCTGTATTGATGGCACCTGTTTGAACTCGTTATCTGTATAACAGACACCTGTCCACAGCCTCTAACAGTCAGACTCCAAACTCCACCATGACCAAGACCAAAGAGCTGTGGAAGGACACCAGGAACAAAAGTGTAGACCTGCACCAGGCTGGGAAGAGTGAATCTACAACAGGCAAGCAGCTTGGTGTGAATAAATCAACTGTGGGAGCAATTATTAGAAAATGGAAGATGTACAAGACCACAGATAATCTCCCTTGATCTGGGGCTCCACACAACATCTCATCCTGTGGGGTCAAAATGATCATGAGTGAGCAAAAATCCCAGAACTACATGGAGGGACCTGGTGAATGATCTGCAGAGAGCTGGGACCAAAGTAACAAAGGCTACCATCAGTAACACACTACGCCGACAGGGAATCAAATCCTGCAGTGCCAGACGTGTCCCCCTGCTTAAGCCAGCACATGTCCAGGCCCGTCTGAAGTTTGTCAGAGAGCATATGGATGATCCAGAAGAGGATTGGGAGAATGTCATGTGGTCAGATGAAACCAAAATAGAACTTTTTGGTATAAACTCAACTTGTCAAGTTTGGAGGAAGAAGAATGCTGAGTTGCATCCCAAGAACACCAATCCTACTGTGAAGCATGGGGGTGGAAACATCATGCTTTGGGGCTGTTTTTCTGCAAAGGGGACAGGACGACTGATCCGTGTTTAGGAAAGAATGAATGGGGCCATGTATTGTGAGATGTTGATCCAAAACCTCCTTCCATCAGTGAGAGCATTGAAGATGAAACGTGGCTGGGTCTTCCAGCATGACGAGGATCCCAAACACACAAAGGAGTGGCTCCATAAGAAGTATTTCAAAGTCCTGGAGTGGCCTCGCCAGTCTCCAGAACTCAACCCCATAGAAAATCTGTGGAGGGAGTTGAAAGTACGTGTTGCCCGGCAACAGCCCCAAAACATCACTGCTCTGGAGGAGATCTGCATGGAGGAATGGGCCAAAATACAAGCTCCAGTGTGTGCAAACCTGGTGAAGAACTACCGTAAATGTTTGACCTCTGTCATTGACAACGAAGGTTATATTACAAAGTACTGAGTCGGACTTTTGTTATTGACCAAATACTTATTTTCCACCATAATTTACAAATAAATTCTTCAAAAATCCTACAATGTGACTTCCTGGAATTTTTTTTCCATATTCTGTCTCTTACAGTTGAAGTGTCCCTCTGATGAAAATTACAGACCTCTGTCATCATTTTAAGTGGGAAAACTTGCACAATTGGTGGCTGACTAAAAACTTTTTTGCCCCACTGTATATAGTAGTGATGTACAGGTGACGGGTAAACCTAAAGGCAAATTTCACAGGTTTGGGCAAACTGGGTCAAAAAGTGACAAAGCAGCTGTCCTGATTCACTTTTAAAGAACTTATATCATGTGTAACAGGACTGGCTGTGATATGGCCTACTAGTCCACCTTCTCTCCCCCTCTCTATCTTTTACTCACAAAAACATGTAGCACTGGAGGGTGCAGGTTCTCTAATGCACTGTGAACACACTCAGTTTACCACCAGGTGTATTAACTCATTTCTTAAATTCAGCTAATAATTGACTGATATATATTTTTGCAGGGTCGGCGGTGCAGATCGGTTGATAATGGGTTGGGTGTGGGAATTAAATATTAACATCACTGCTTCTAACATCACGTCTGAGCACAATCATGAGGGGCATCGGGCCACTTTTGGTTTGGTGAGGGGTCAGCAGCTTGTTTTATTAGAAGCGAGTAGGCTGCAGTAATTATGATTGCACTGCCAACCAATAAACCCTCCTTTAGCGTCTGCTGCTAGCTCCAAATCTATTGTGCATGCACATTCTCAGCCCTTTTATACTGTCTGCTTGCAACCACAGCAAAACCGGACTCATCCTTAAGGCAAGAATCTGAATGATATACTCAGCTTGTGAATGGAGCTGCCACTGGTAGTAATCCAATTTTAACAGCAGTGTAGTACTTTGTACAGGACAGTGTGTTTATGTATTAATGTAGCTAGTTTCCTCCGCACCTCCCTCAGGCCGGTCTGTGTTGCCCTCCAGCGGACTTCCTCCCTCGCCTGGAGAACTCTGGGGCTCCATGGAGAACTCAGAGGGCTGGACGTGTGAGAGAGGAGCCTGGGCCTGCTCCAGTGCCCCCTCCTCCCTCCTGGACGATTCATCTTCATTCTCGTCTTCTGTCTCCCTGATCCGGGTATTCTCACAGTTTGGCTCCTTCAAGACTGGGAGAACACAAAAGGACGTCACACTAGCCAGTGTTTACTTTACCATCAAAACAACACAACAGATCAACTCAGTATGAGGGCTAAAACTTATTTTGATGTCAGGATGTCCCAATAGCTCTCTGTAACACCTACAGTTGATCCAAAACGCTGCAGCAAGAGTACTGATGGGAGTTAGCAAGAGAGATCATATTTCTCCGATACTGGCTTCTCTTCATTGGCTTTCTGTGACGTCTAGAATAGAATTTAAAATCCTTCTCCTGACATGCAAAGCTCTTAATAACCGGGGGACCGACATATTGAAATTGCACAGAATTGAGTTTTGTTAGTTTTTCTTGTAAACAATAAACAAAAAAAATGTATTTGACTGTGTCAATCTAATGCAGCCACACCGTTTGAAACACAAAAAGATTTTTCCACAAATATTTCATGATTATATTTGAAATTTCAAGGGCATCCGAAAACTTTTTTTCACCACTGTCTGCAAAATTGGTTATTATTTTGGAGAAATGTGTTTTCACTCAACATGTGTCTTCTATTGTAAACTGTGGTAAAAAAAAAAAAAAAAAAAGGAAATTATACTCACCACGATTCAGTGTTGAAAAGCAAAGACAAAAGATTGAAGTTTAAATGAGACAAATAGAAAGACTAGTAAACGTGGACAGCTTGTAGTGTGGCTGATTCCCAGTCAGATTGTTAGGTTAATAACTGATCAGGTCAACAACGATAACATGGTGAATTTTTAAAAGTATGGAGGAATGTTTTTTAATCTACTGTGCCCGTGTATTTATTTTTGATTTTGTACCCCCCGCTGTGTGGTTACCTTTCAGGTCTGAAGTATATTCCATTGGTGCTATCCACTCGTAGTCATACATCCGTTTGCTGCCAGAGGGGAGCATACTGAAGATGTCATCTGCAGTGGACTCGGAGTCTCCGTGCACAGGCCCAGAGCCGGCCATCCCGCTGTCCGGCCACAGGGTGAGGGAATGCGGGTCCGGTTCTTGGCGAGCCTCCCTGTCACCATTGGCTTGACTGCTGTGATCCCCGTCCATTTCAGCACAACCCCTCGAGTTCTTGTCTTTCATCAGATAGTCACAGATCGCGTCGATATTCTCCTTCTTTACGCCAGGCATGACAGCTTTGGCTCTCCTGGGGTCTGTGTTGTTGTGCTTGGTTCCGGAGCTGAAGTCATGTTTCTTGAAGCCAGCCTCTGCAGATGGCTCCATGGTGGTTACGCCAGGGAACGGGTCCCTGCTATCCCTCTGAACTGTATCCAATCTCGTCTTTAACATTTCAATTTCCTCGGTTTTCTCGCGCAGCTCCATTTTCAGGACTCTTATCCGGATGCTCACCATTTTGCGGATCTCAGACAGCGCTGTCTCAAGGACCACGGTGATGTTTCTACCAAGGTGCTCGGTGATGTCGCTGACCGAGCAGAGGAGCTCCTCGTCGGGCTCCAGCTCCAAAAAATCCCCGTCAGCTCGACCCACTGACCCGGGAGGCTCCATGAAGGTGCCGTGGAGTTGGGGAGACAGGTTAGTTTCAGCAAAATTGTGGTTTCTTTTGCGACTCATAAATTATCTTAACTATGAGCTCTGTTATGGGGAGAGTTAAGCTAGCTAAAAGCTACTCAGCAGGCTAATGTTTAGATGATGCTGAAACCCTGTAGATAGTCAAGTTAACCGGATTTAACGTGAGTCTCACCGGATGTAGTTGGAGTCCAGCTTCAAAACAAAAGCATTTTCATGTCAAATAGCTATCTGGACGTAGACTCAACCGTTAGACCTTTTTTTTTGAAAGTACTGAAGGGAAGTATCTTTATTGCTATTTGACAATTGATAGATACAGTCAATAGAGTTGCAGTACAGTCTATTGTAGTGGTGGCTGAATTCGGTGGAGTTTAGATTCATTTTTACACACAGCGCCCCCTACAGCAAACACCAGGAAAGAATCTTTAATGATAGATAGATAGATAGATAGATAGATAGATAGATAGATAGATAGATAGATAGATAGATAGATAGATATGCGAACACAACATGAACAGTGGTCGACATAGGTGGCATGAACTAAATTAAATTTGACGATTTAAACATATTTGACATAATATGTTTTTTTTAAACAAGTAGTAAAAATAAAATAATGAATAAAAATGACTGCAAATAACTGCAATAACAGTGCACCCTCTCTTTAATTACCCAGAAAGCATTAACTTTGTTAGTTCTTGACATGTGCCAATAATAATAGTAATAATAATAATAATAAATTTTATTTGCAAAGCACTTTACATTGTAAAACAATCTCAAAAGTGCTGATGACATTTGAGAACCACTCAATTCTCCTAACGTTCTATAAATGTCTTCTAAAGGTCATTATTGTAATGCTTTAGAGCATGGGTGTTAAGCACACGGCCTGTGGGCCCAAACCGGACCACCAGAGGGTCCATTCTAGTCCACATGGGATGATTTTGCAAAATTTAAAACAGGGGTGCCAAACTCCGTTCCTGGAGGGCCACTGCATGTTTTAGATGTTTCCCTCTTCCAACACACCTGATTCAAATGATCAGGCTCGTTATCAGGCTTCTGCTGAGCTTGATGATGAGCTGATCTTTTGAATCAGGTGTGTCGGAAGAGGGAAACATCTAAAACATGCAGGATAGTGGCCCTCCAGGAACTGAGTTTGACACCCCTGATTTAAAAATTCCAGAGAAAGCATTAACAGCAAATTGTAAATTTGTAAAACTAAATTTAAAATAATTTCTCAGTCTACTTCATTGTTAAGTTCCAAATGCCTGTAACTAAATTTTTTGCGCCTTTGTAGATGCAGTTGTCTGTGAGCTGTAATGTGGAAATGATAAACTGAGGCATAATATGATTGAAATTGCACTTATTTTTCAAAGAAATTTGAGGTTGTTCATAATGTTTTATAAAAAGATAGTTCATTAAATGTGAACATTTTCAGAATTGCATTTTTTGCACTAAAACAAATGGAAAAGTTGGAGTTGTCACTATTTATAGGGTATTGTGTTGTGATTTTATTGGTCCGGCCCACTAAAGATCAAACTGGGCTGACTGTGGCCCCTAAACTAAAACGAGTTTGACGCTGCTACTTTAGAGGATCTTTAATTAACTTTGTCTAATGGATATTTCTGGGGAACTTTTAGCTCATGTTGCGTTCCTGAGAGCTAGGCTAAGATTGAGTAACAAATGTAAAGAAAATGTAAATGTAAAGAGGCAGGAAAACTGATCACGTAACAAACGTTTTTTATTTACAAAAAGTAAACAAAACCAAGGAACGTAACCCTCAGCTAGAACATTCCTTGAACCCTCCTGTTCAAGAATATTCTCTAGTCTAGATGTTACTTTTGCAGAACCTCCATGGAACTTTCATAAAATGTTCCCTCAGTTCTAATTTGTGAACAGTTCAGAGAACCTCCTGGGAAGTTTCAGAGATGTCTGTTAAACGCACACTTTTGAAAAAGAAAAAAAAACACTTTTACAGTCTTGAGGTTCACAGGACGTTTGCAGACCATTCTTAGAACACTCGAAGAACATTCATGGCATGTCAAGATTAGAGGTTGTGCATACGTTTGTGGAATGTTCTCTAAACCCACAATACGGGGATTTTGGTCCAATTGGCCTTCCACTGTCCCCGGCATCAGTAATCTAAGAAAGTTGAGATCAGCACTTATAACTTAATGGCTTGTAATAATATTACTGTAACTTATTCATAATTTAAAAGGTAGATGGTTCCATACACTTGACTATTTGACAACTGTAGCTGTTCCTGGACCAGCATGCAGGTGCCACTACTAAACATTATTCTACATTGCTTTATAATAACTTTGTCCTCTTAATGATAGTTTTTTTCTCTTTGTTTTCAGTTTTAGTTCTCTTTGAGATCAGCTCTGAGCCCCTCTGAACCCTTTGGCTCCTGGCCCACTTAAATGATCCGTTTATGCGTACAGCCAATAAAAGAAAATGTACAGAGACAGTACTACTCTTATTCACACCATTCTGAGACTAAAACCCTTGTACTTTACACCACTGAGTCATCTGACAATTATTATGTATAACAATAAAAAAAAAATCTTATATGGCAGTGCATTTTTCAGACAGTGCAGAATGTGTTCTAACTTGAGTGTCGTTATGTATCTTGTGGTTCCATAACTGGGATTGTCTGATTGCTGTGGTCATAAATTCCTGAGTGTTGCTCCGGTTTTAGTTCAATACTGCTGGTGCTTGGATGCAACTCTGAGCTGACAGAGGAACTGACAGGAGGAAAGGAAACGCTGACTCTGTTCCTGGGATGTTTGAGGGAAAACACACACTTTGCATTACACACTGACCCAAGGCCACTCACAGACAAATAGAGTGGAAAACTGAGGGGGAAAGTTCAGGATTGAGACTGTGTATATCTGTAAAAACATGCGGTCTGCTTTAGTTATATTTAGTAAGTAAGTATTGCAGGTCTTGGTGTAAAAACAAAAAGCAATAAAATGTAGTTTTCCCTCACTTCCCCTCTATTTAGTCATTTGGTAATGGAAGGCCCCTTATTTATCCAGTGAGTGATTATTAACCTGGACATTGTGCGCTTGTGTTTTGGAGACAGACAGAGAAAATTATTGTTGAATTGCACAGAAAATAAGCTCTTTTTCTGGTTATTTGAATAGATATCCGACCTATAGCACAACACAGAAACACGTAGATGTAGTTTGACAACCTTTACTGGATTCTCAGGCCAGTAGACACCAGTAGCCTCTAGAATTCTAGTCAAGCTCACCAGAGCAGCCCAAGAAGTAAATCAAGTTTAATTTCAAAATAAAAGTTCATTCAGTAATGGTCGGGTTGTAAATTTTAAATCTCAGCATACGTACTGAGGTCAGATCAAGACACGGATAGGAAAAGAGAATCCATAGGTGTGGATGTGAGTGTGATTGTTTGTCTCTACATGGAGCTCTGTGATAGACTGTTGACCTGTCGCTGTCTTCACCCTAAGTCAGCTGGGATAGACTCCAGCCCACCGTGACTCTAATGATTGTTAAGCAGTGTATAGATGATGGATGGATGGGTAATAAAAACACTGAGTTCAATTCCCCCTCAAACCACCACTGAAGATAAGCCATTCTATTTCTCAGATTTACTTCCAATCTGGACTTTATTATAACATATTACTTTCGTACCAACCTGACCAGCTCTCCTCTCACTCCTATTGAGGCTGCAGAAGGTACAATTCTGGGGTTCGTTCAATGATATTGTAGGGTTTCATCTTTAATATGTACCTTGGAATGAAGTATGCTGATGTGATGTTAAATAAATTAAACTGAAAATAGCTGAATTATTACATTAGAAAATCCACATGCATACATGTAAATATAACTTAAAAAGGTTTACTATCCTGTCTATACAAGAAGAAAATACTTTTTTTCTTACATAGATTGGATTTTTTTAGGTTCCAATCATCATTATTCATGACAAAATGAAAAAATGTATAGGACAGGAGGTGGAGGAATCCCTTTGGATCAGTTCAGGTCTACATTTTCTGCCAAGACATTTATTTTGAAAGCGAAGACAGGATGCTCTAGGGCACTCCTGTCTTTGCAAAGGGAGACAATACTTGTGCTGGCGCAGTTCAAAGGCATGTGATCAGCTGGTGTGGACTGATCCCAGGTGAGCTGGGAGACTGGACGGTTGTCTTGGAAATGTCAGACCAAGGCTCAGGGAGCCTCGGGCACCGAAGAGAAAGTTCTGCTGACAGCCAGCACATGACTGAGAAACTGGAAACCTCTGGAGAACATTCACGTATGTTTTGCCAAATGCTTTTTTCTTTTTCCCCCCCTGATTACTGTATTTTATGGAGCTCAAAACTTCACACTATTTTACTGAGTTAACCGTCTGTTCACTGATTTTGCGCTGTTTATTCTCTTTTTAAACAATTATTTTATTTTATAAAGGGGCTTTTTATATTAGTTTATTCTTCTTTCTGCTCTCTTTAATTCAAATTCAAATAATTTGTTTTTGTATTGTATTGAATTGTTTTTTTTTTTTGTGCTTTTGTCAGTGAATGAAATATAAACCAACTATTTCTGTCAAATCTTTGAGGCGGTTTTAGCAGTTTTGGACTACTTTTGGCTTTAATTTAAATCGTTGATCATTACTTGTACCAAACAGTGCATCAGTTTGTTCATAACTTTGAGAAACTGTTTAAACTACATAAATATATGTTGTAATACATCTTTTAATTAACTAGTTCAAGTGTTCACCCTCTAGCTTTTACTGTTTCAACTGTTCAGTTATTTCTATTGTTTACTACTAACTATTTCACCTGCTTACTTATTACTTTGATCAACTATTTAAACAATTTATTTGTTTTCACCTCTTTCATCTGTCCATTCATTTCTTTTATCTAAGTATTATTTATTATTTTTGGTAAACCACCATATGTGCAGTATGCCCATTACTTTTAGTTCATTATTTTAAGAGTTTATTCATTACTTTTAGCTAGCGATTTTAACTATTTATCCATTATTTTTAGCATATTATTTTTACAGTTTATCCATTATATTTAGCAAACTATTTTAACTATTTATCCATTATTTTAACATATTATTTTTTACAGTTTATCCATTACATTTAGCAAACTATTTTAACTATTTATACATTATTTTAACATATTATTTTTTAATACAATTTATCCATTACATTTAGCAAACTATTTTAACTATTTATCCATTATTTGAACATATTATTTTTTTACAGTTTATCCATTATTTTAACATATTATTTTTACAGTTTATCCATTACATTTAGCAAACTATTTTGACTATCCATTATTTTAACATATTTTTTTTTTACAGTTTATCCATTACATTTAGCAAACTATTTTAACTATTTATCCATTATTTTAGCATATTATTTTTACAGTTCATCCATTACTTTTAGCAAATTATTTTAACAATTTATCTTTATCAACTTTTGGCAAATTCTTTTCAAAGATTATTTATTATTTTAAATAACTGTTTTAACTATATATTTACTACTTTTAGCTAACTGTGCAAACTGTAGTTAAACAGAAATTTGGTAGTGTTGGTTATATTTAGCTGAATATAATTATTATTTGAGTACAAGTACCATTGAGGGTGCTCAGTGTTCCATCCATTAAAGAGAAAATAGGTCATTTTCTGATGGCCAGTTTTGTCCTTCTTCGTAGTCTGCTTAGAGTCTGTGAATGCACACTACTGCCCTTGTAGTCACCACACAGATAACAATCATGTTGTGTTTATTGATAGATACATGAATAGAAAACTATCCCTGAGTTGACAACGCCATTAAAATTGAAATCACTATCTGGTAAATGTAAGCTTTTATCAACTCGTCATGAATTTACATCTCGCCCCTTCATCAGTGAAAGAATCCGAAACTATGGAAATTCTAAAATATTTGTTGGACATGTCCTGGTGTGTGCACTGGAGGTTTCCAAACCACAGTGAGTTGGGGTGTCACAAATCCTGCGTGTAATTTCTACATGTTAAACTGAGATGTGAGGTGTGTTCAGCAAAGCTTTCCTTGTACAGCGGATGAAGGTGAAAACTGGCAGACAGCATTCAGGACAGTGAAGGTCAAGCATCACAGGCATGAGACAATAAGCGAAATATTAACTGTATCCTTTAGCTAGCACTGAAAACCCAGTCGAAATACTTCAATTGTATCTTTTTTACTGAGTGTATAGAAAAAGCATGCTTGAAATGTCAGTTTTTCATAAAGAATTAATTTTAAAAACAAAGTAGTAGCATGCTGAGAATTCATAGTTTTAACACCTGAATCCTTACCCGAAATGTTGACGATAAAAAGGAATTATGTGTCAGATTTTCTGTTAATAAGACAGAAAACCAGTTCCATCACTCCACACTCTAAGTGACTTTACCGTATCTTTTGTTTTCAAGTTGAAAGCACTATGCCTGTATGCTGTGTACTGTTCTGTTAAAGCAGCGTTCTTTATTGCATCGCCACTGTGTAATCATTATGTGTTGGATGCTTTATCAGTAAAGCTGCTCCTGTTTCAGGGGATTGTGTCTGGATTGTGACACGTCCATATCAGTCATATCAGTTATTATTCTGTGGTTAAAGTAGAAGTAAACTATGTATGGTGGATTTGCATGTAACTTCAGCATTCCGATGTTTTGCAGCGTGTGGCTTCTCCGGAGATGCTGCAAGTCTGAAGGGAACTCTGGCAGCATGTGAGGAAAACTTCCCAACAGGTGAATATTGGCTTTTAGAAGAAAAACCCACCTACTGTTCCTGAATCCAGCTTTCCAGAGATTCTAGAGATTCAAGCATGGCTGTAGATTCTACAGTGTTATCACAAAATGTTTAACTCTGTGTGTCTGTTGGAGGCTGCACAGTTGCTTGGTAGTTAGCACTTTAGCCTCACAACTAGATAAAATGCGGTTCACGTCCCCACCTCCCCAGGATGCTTCTGATGGAGTTTGCATGTTCTTCCTGTGCTTACATGGGTTTTCTCTGGGTTCTCCGACTTTTACGGTCCCAAATCATGCTGAGGTGAACTAGTGGTTCTATATTGTCTGTAGGTGTGAATGTGAGTCTGCTTGTTTGTCTCTATGTGTAGCCCTGAGATAAACTGGTGACCTGTGCAGGGTGTCCCCTGCCTTCACTGTAAGTCAGCTGGGATAGACTCCAGCCCCCCGCGACTCAAATGAGGATTAAACGGTGCATAGATAATGGATAGATGGATGTCTGTTTCTAGAACAAAGAAAATTTGGTAAAAATATCTGAAATATCTGGTCCATTGATGCTACATTACACCTCACAATAGGAAAATGTGGATCAGAACATACTTGGTTTTGCAATACCGTATGCCCAGCGACTAAAGGAGCGACCTTTTTATCATTATTATTTGAAATGACATCCTAAATATTTTAGCCATCTTTTTAGTCAAAGTCAAGAAGTTCTGACATGTCAAATTAAAAAGAAATAATTCCGATTCCACAATGACCAAGTTCACTCCTTTATGCAAAAGATCAGATTTCCTTGAGTTGTATCCTTCTATTAAGCAGCGTTCAGATGAAACTCATCTCAGTTTCATCAGAATTTGTTTCTGACTATAGAAGGGCTTTCTCAGTGTAAAATTACAAATAGACTGAAGGTTTCTAAGTGCACAATAGTTTTGTTACAATATCTGAAAACCCCCGTGATCAAGATGCAAGTTGTCAAACTTCACTCTGGTTTGCACCTTTGTGGAGAAGGATTCATACTGCAGCAGGATACTGATCATAAAACACACCTCCAAACTTTGAAGAACTACTTGAAGCCCAAAGAAGACCAAGGGGTGTTGACTGCTGTTGACTTTCCTTTGCAGTCACCTGACCTCCACCCCACTGAACATTTATTGGGCACTTGAATACTGAAAAAGTGCATAATATTCTTTCAAGGAGTTCTTTGGCGCATTGCCACTTCATGCTGGAATAATTTTCTGAACACAGTGGTGGGGGCCGCACAGTGCAGTAGTGGTTAGCACTTTCACCTTGCAGCAAGAAGATCCCTGGTTCAAATCCCGGCTTGGGATCTTCTGCATGGAGTTTGCATGTTCTCCGTGTGCATGCGTGGGTTTTCTCCGGGCACTCCGGCTTCCTCCAACAGTCCAAAAATATGCTGAGGTTAATTGAGTACTCTAAATTGCCTGTAGGTGTGAATGTGAGTGTGATTGTTTGTCTGTATATGTAGCCCTGCGACCGACTGGCGACCTGTCCAGGGTGTCCCCTGCCTTCGCCCGAGTCAGCTGGGATAGGCTCCAGCACCCCCCACGACCCTAGTGAGGATAAAGCGGTGTACAGAGAATGGATGAACAAAGTGGTGGAGTCCATGCAGCTCGAGTGCTTCTGTCTTTAAAACAAAGGGGGGCAGACAAATACTGACATATTCTGTTTGACTCATATTTCAGTATATATAAGTACACATCATTCTAAAAATATATATACTTTTACTTTGATCTTAAATATCTCAGCACATTTTCTTGAGAAATCCGCACAGTTGTACAACAAATTCAATATGCACCATCTTCCTCATAACACAATAATTAGCTTCTAGCTTTGCTGTGATGTTCGTTACCATATCTAATACCTGGTGGTACAGTGAGCTACATTCTCTCACAGGCTTTCAGCCAAAAAACTAAACAATCTGAAAGAAAATTATGTTTTTTCCTGTACTTGGTTTATCATCTTATCTGCTGCCTAATCCTCCTTGACAGCTGACAAAAGGTTAATAACCCTACTGGCTAAAAGTATTCACAGAAAAGAAAAGTCTCAGCAAATTTCATTACCCTTATATAGCACCTTTTTTTAGGTTCTACAAGATGCTTTACAATTTGCTTGTCATTCACACAACAATGGTGGCAGAGCCCACCATCAGGAGCAACTTGGGGTTTAGTGTCTTGCTCAAGGACACTTTGACATGTGAAGGAGAGGACAGGGATCGAACCACCGGACTTTAAATTAGTGGACAACTTGCTCTGCCACTTTAGCCACGACCAACCATGTTTATTATCTGTTTATTGTTACTGGAGAGGAAAATTTCGGGGTACAATAATTTAGATTTTTGCTTTAATTAGTACTGTCAGTCCTGACTATCCCAGGAGCAAATATCTGTGCATGCATCCATTAGCTTGCGCGCTTTATCCTCTGGAGAAGCGATCATCTGACCTGTAAAACTCAAGTGACCTCAGTGGAAAATCATGTGAGAAAACTGAAGGTAGTTGATACCTTGAACCTGTGGGTTCCTCGGAAGTCACTTATTAAACTCTGAGCTAGTCACTTATTGTTATTATCAGGTCAAATCACTGGATGAGTTTATTTGACAGGTAGCTCACTCGCAGTTTGTAATTAAATCTTGAGAGTGAATTGATGCTAATGTTTAAACTTTAGGGTGGTAATGGAAGTGAACTTTCTACTCATTGTTGTACCAGTGATACAGTTCTGTACAGCTGTGCACTCTTTCTCACTGAGCCATTTCCCTCAACTCCCGTCTAGGTTTAATATTTTACTATCAACTTCAACTTTAACTTCAGCTTTATTGTCATTCAGCAATGCACGTAGTACACAGTCAAACAAAATGACGCTTCTGTCATCCATTTACAGTGCAGAAATAAAAGTGTTAATACTATAAAAAATCAAGAATAAATTAGGTAAATTTGAAAAGATTAAACTAAAAACACAAGCATACATCAGACACAATTACGCTCGCTATTGGGGTGACAAATAGGTGAAATTATGCGACTGCAGTAATCAGTTATTATACACAGTATAATGTACATGAGTCCTGAATGATCTGACATAGTGTATAGTGTAGGTGACAATTATACTTGGTATAGAATATAATTCTTAGTGCAGCTTAAGTGGTAGCTATACAGAGCATAGAACATAAATATCTGTAATACAGTGTCAATATTAAATAATACAGTGCAATCTATGCGTTCATAATCACACATAAAACAGTGGAACAAAGTCTGTAGTAGTCATACATAACATCATCTACATACATGTGTGTATTTTGTGTATGTGGTTCTACGTGAATTGTAGCCACAGGGTATGCAACAGTCTGGCGTCCTGTGGGAAGAACGTCTCCGCTCGTTCAACTCAAGCTAGCACTGAATGCAGAAAAGCCGAGCTAACTCTTAAATTTACCGCCATTTTTCTGATGCTGCAGTACTTATATACGTAAGGCAGATTTATCAATATGTTAAAATGAAATTGCTGCAACCTTTTCATAGTGCAGTATTAGGAATAACAGTACAATTCACTAGACTACTACCATCATGTCATATGTCAGTATGCACAAAAAACAGCTTCTTTCACCACATAATCTGCACAGTTCCTGCACTATTTGAATGTTTCTGTACTTTACAACACTCCTTAAGCCACTTTTCCATCCTACACTCTTGAACTTACTGTGAATATTACCATGCTTATAATTATATTGTTGTTTATGGTTGTTTATTGTGCTGCTGTAACATGGGAAATTTCCCCGGACACGGGGAGTAATAAAGGATTATCTTATCTTATCTTATCTTATCTTATCTTATCTTATCTTATCTTATCTTATCTTATCTTATCAGCATTAATGAGTTCATCTTCATCTGCAGAGCTGCATCCTCTAATATTAGGGAGAATGCTGTACCCACTGCAGCGCATTCATCATAGTGACATATACCTCTTTTACATAAGCACTCTGTTCCACACAGACACACTTCTGTATCTTTGTCAGGGTTTAAGCGTTACAACAGTGAGAGAGCACTGCCACCATAAGGTAACCGAAAACTATCTATTTCCTCCTAATTTTCATCCAGTGAGTTTTTCAAAACCATGCTTTGTTTCATTCTTCACATCTCTGCCAATATCCTACACTTTTTTAGAGAAAAGCATTCGAAAACCAGTGCTTTTTTAAAGTCATTTTTGACATAATGAATTTAGAACTTTGTTTATATTACATCATTTGAGGAATACCATTGTGTTGACTGTTTTGTTTTAAATGAATGTGAACCTTTCATGATACTGATTATTACTACTATCAGTGGCAGTAATGCATAGGTGGTTTATGCATTGTTATGGCAATCTATTGAAGTAGTGTAGTTAATGACTGTTAATAAATTAAGCAGTTTTTAAAAAATAAATGTATATTATGAATGCTATTTCATAAAAATATTCACTTATTGATCAGCAGACGAGAAACTTAGCCAGCTATCTGCGGTGACTGTGGTGTTTATTTTACTTCAAAAAATACAATATATTGTTATTTTAACTGCAGTTTTATTGAGATGGTAGTGAACTTATCTGAATTCATTGCAAAAGTGACTAATGAAAAATATATGTTTTTGTGTATGTACTTATGTTTGCAATGATGAATTCAGTAGAAGTGAAGATTTGAGGATAGAAATGTCACATTACTGTGTGACACAACATTCCTCTATGAGTGAACATTAATCCTGTCAAACAGATTATACAGTTTGGTCGTCCACTGCTTTAACCATAGTGTGTTGTGCGTTTGTGTGTTGAGCTCTGTCTGTGCTGCTGGATGTGGTCACGGGTCCGGATCAACTTCCAGCAGACGAGGAGTTACAGGAAGTGTTGAGAAGAAAACTGCGCATCCTGCAGGCTGACAGCGCTGAGCTCAACACTCTGCTCATGGTACAGCTCATGAAACATGCACACACACCTAGACGCCACACCTGCATTAATTAAGTATTTAACTGTAAAACAAATGAAGTAAACAAAAATGAAGAAATATTTTTCTTTTCCCTCTTTTTAGGAGTTGTCCACTCATCTTGTCTCTATCAACAGTGAAGAAAAAGCCATTTCTGTAACGTTCAAGACATTTGAGGAAATATGGAAGTTCACCACATATTGTACAATAGGTATGGAGTGTGCTTAAATGGACATGTAGTACTGTAGATGGAACTTCACAAATCCTCCAATGACAAACCAACAGTTTTTCTGATCCATTATTACTTTTATGATATTTAGAATGTGATTCTGTGCTTTTAAGTTTATATATTGAATTCATGTGGAACCCATGTGTACTCCCATTATAAACCCATGAGATCACATGAATCCATGAAAAATACTGTTCTTTCATACTTATATTACTGTAGTTCTGGAAATATGACATCTCCTGGGTCAAAAATATGCATACAGTAAAGCAAATATTTTGTTAAATGTCCCTTGGTAATTTTCAATAGCCATCCCCCATCTCCTTAAAAGCTTCTAGGTGTATTTTTGATCACTCCTCTTGACAGAGTTAGTACAGTTAAACAGAATCTGTTGACTTTCTGAACCAGATTTGCTTCTTCATCACATAGACTGTATATAAAGATGGACGTAGCATCTGGCTCCAGAATTGAAGCCAACCCGGAAGTGTCAAAAACTTGCAATATCACGCCGTCCGCTAGGGTTGGCTCCAAAAAGCTTTTTCTCCATAGACCCCAATTCATTTTTGGAAAAAATAAAATTTGATAGACTGATTTTCTACAGCTCAGGATTTTTTCCCGTTAGTTTTCATGGTCAAAATGAGAGATCAGGTGGCTGATCTTAAAATAAATCAATACTGAATTTTAAATAAATCGTTCAAGTTGGCAGAGCCAGGGGGTGTGGCTATACTTGATAGACAGCAACAGAAGCCTCTGCGGTAAAATGTGGGCGGGATAAGAGAGTCCTCAGCCAATCCTGCCCCTAGTTGCTCTCCGGTCCAGTCTGTTTGATGACGCTTTTTACGTCACTGGCTCCAAAAAAATCCAAAACTTCGGGCTTCATTTTCTCGGCGTTGAAACCAACGGGTGACGTCACGGTTAGTTTACGCCTGATTCATCACAGTCCACAGGTTCTAGATGGGCTTTAAGTCAAGACTTTAGGGAGACCTGTCTAAAAGCTTTATTCAAGCCTGATTTATTTTACCACTTTGGATGTGTGTTCAGGGACATTGTCTTGTTGGAACAACCAGCAGATTTTCCTGATGTATGTCGAGATTATTCTTTTCCTTTATTAATCTGTTTACTTTGTGTAAAGTACCAGTTTCACTGACAGCAAAACATCTGCAGAGCATAATATTACCACCATCATGCTTCTCGGTACTTTTGGTGTTCTTGCGGTTGCACCTTCTCTGGTTTAAACAAATTTCTGGTCATTGTGACCAACGGTACAATTCTTGCTTTATCTGACGACACAACCATTCTCCAGAAGGCATTTTCTTGGTCCATGTGATCAGCAGAAAACTTCACTTCCTTCTTGCATGGCAGCCTCGTAGCTCATGATGATGTAAAAAACTGGACACTGACACCTGCATTTCAGCAGCTTCTAAGTTACTGCAGATCTGCTTTTTCATGTCACTGAAACTGATAGTTTACTTCTATTTTTTAACCAGATTGTGTCATATTTTCAGAAGACCTATAATAACTCTATGAAAGAACCAAAATATTGTGAGGTTTTTTTTGTGAATGTGGATGTTTGTTTGTTTGTGGGTTTTTTTTTTGACACAGATGCATGGGTATTAGTAATTACAATATTTGAAATTCAGAGTCATAGGAGTCATCAGAAACTCAAGACTAACATACCTTTTCTTCTCATCTTCCTCTGGTACAGGTTTCCTGGGCCACTGTATGGAAAATCTTTTGTTAGATCAGATGTTTTGGCTTAGTTCTTTGGATGAAGACATCACTATCAAAGTTTCCATTCAAGAGGAAACTCTTAACCAGATCTACAAAGGCATCCTCATGCAAGAAGGTAGGTGCTGAAATGTACTTTTTGAGGATGCTCATCCAAGACAAGAGAGGTTCTACAGGGCAGAAGCCAAACTAGTGCACTGTTCTTAAAGTGCAAATATATAGTACTGTAGGTAAATTTGTAGAAGATGGACGACGAATGCAAGCAACATCACATTGAATATTTTTATCTTCTTATGGGACAAGGAAGGGGGGAAGAGCAGAGAAAGCAAATATACAATGTAACCTTAATTCTAAGAAACAACGGCATCAGAATTATTATTACTGGTGTGTTATCAGTGGTCTAGTGGGGGTCATTTGTTAAAATTGTCACCTTTTTGCACCAATAATTTAAAATATATTTATCACCTTATAAATAACTTGTATGCATAGATAATTTTTATTTAATGATTTTAAAAACTGAGTGAAAATATGACAATATGGGTTTTAGAAAGGAGAGTCATATTCACATTCTGCCTTGCTTTCTCCTTAGGTTCGTTGTTTGGAAGCTGTAGTGTCAACCAGATGTTTGACAGCTCTACCTCTGGAGGAGACCTCCACCTGGAGCAGGGAGACATAGCCCAGTTTGAGCCTCCTTTCCTGGGCTCGGGATGGACTGTTCTCTGCCTGGCCGATGGAGCTCGAGGCACTGCACCCAAACCTTCTCTGGAGCCAGTCATCCCGTTCCATCAGTGAGTCACATGACATAGTCTCATACAAGTGATTCTGACCAATTTCAAGTGTTGCCAAACAGTAGTACATCTAAGATCTCATACTCTGTGGTCATGTGACCCGATCTATCAACAGATGGTTTCTCAAATCCTGTGCAGAGAGCATTTTAGTTGGTGATGGAAAACCCTCCTGTGACTTCCCTCTGCGTTTTGGTAAGCACTTTCCTGTTTTATCTGAAACACCTACAATAGTTTAATTGTCATTTAGCTTCTTTCACTGCTCTTATACAGCCATTTTCACCTCTGAGGTCTTTGTACAGGGATCAGCTTGTATCTGGTACTACAATGCAATCTGTTGCTATTTTTTCTAAAGCTGCCAAACATGGCACATTCAGTAAAGAGACAACCTGCTACAAATATGACTGAAATAGATGATGTATTGTTGTGCTTCATTTCTGTTGAATCAGTTTTTTTAGAGTTTACAAGACACATGAGAGTTTTCAGAAATGGTTCAATTACACCAGTATCACTGACTCAGTGTCATGAGGCTTTTATTTATTCTCTATTTTTCTATTTTAATTAGGCCGACGAATAATTAGCATGTTTTCCAGCTGGAGACTTAAGATGTTTCCTACGTCTTTAATCCATAAAGCTCAGGACTGTTCATTTTGGCTTTAGAGTTGAAAAGCTGGTAATAATTGAATTTGGAGATCAGAATATGAATCAGAATCAGATTCAGAATTGGTTTTATTGCCAAGTAGGTTTTACACTTACAAGGACTTTTCTCTGGTGCTCTTGGTGCAAGTACAGATAAAATAAAAGAGATGTAAGAAATATGGTTAAGATAGATAAGGTATGTGCAGTTACTACGCAGTAGTAATTAAAATAGTCAACAGAGCTGATTTGCAGTGGCACGGGTAGTGTTTATCAGCGATGCAGCAGAGGGGAAGAAGCTGTTCTTTTGTGGCAAGAGGTTTTAGTCCTGATGGACCACAGCCTCCTGCCTGAGGGGAGGGGTTCAAAAAGTTTGTGTCCAGGGTGAGAGGGGTCGGCCAACCCCTTGGTTGCACGCCTTAAGAGCCTAGAGGTGTACAGAACCTGGAGGGATGGCAGGTTACATCCGATCACCTTCTCAGCAGAGCGGATGATGCGCTGCAGCCTGCTCTTGTCCCGGGTGGTGGCTGCAGGGTACCAGATGGTGATCGAGGAGGAGAGGATGGACTCTATGATGGCTGTGTAGAAGTGCACCATCATAGTCTTTGGCAGGTTGAACTTCTTCAGCTGCCTCAGGAAGTACATCCTCTGCTGTGCCTTTTTGGTTATGGAGGTGATGTTCATCGCCCACTTCAGGTCCTGGGAGATGATGGATCCCAAAAAGCAGAAAGACTCCACGGTGAGCACTGTGGAGTCAGAGAGCTTGATGGGAGCAGGGGGGGCTATGTTCCTCCTGAAGTCCACCACCATCTCCACTGTCTTCTGGGCGTTGAGCTCCAGGTTGTTCCTGCTACACCAGGTCACCAAGTTGTCTACCTCCAGTCTGTAAGCAGACTCATCCCCATCAGAGATGAGTGCGATGAGGGTGGTGTCATCTGCAAACTTCAGGAGTTTGACGGACTGGTGCCTGGAGGTGCAGCTGTTGGTGTACAGGGAGAACAGCAGTGGGGAAAGAACACAGCCTTGGGGGGAGCCAGTGCTTATGGTCCTGGTCTCAGAGACTTGCTTCCCCAGCTTCACATGCTGCATCCTGTCAGACAGAAAGTCTGTGATCCATCTGCAGGTGGAGGCAGGCACACTCAACTGGAGGAGCTTGTCCTGGAGCAGGGCATGGATGACCGTGTTAAAAGCAGAACTGAAATCTACAAACAGGATCCTGGCATAGGTTCCTGCTGAGTCCAGGTGCTGCAGAATGAAGTGGAGAGCCAGGTTGACGGCGTCGTCTACAGACCTGTTGGCTCTGTAGATGAACTGTAGGGGGTCCAGAAGAGGGTCTGTGATGGCTTTTAGGTGGGGAAGCACAAGATGTCTTTCAGATGGAAATTTAGAATAGCCAAAAGACGAGGACTGCACAGTGGCTTGGTGGTTAGCACTTTTGCATCTAGAAGATCCCTGGTTCATGTCCCGGCCTTCCTACGATCTTTCTGCATGGAGTTTGCATATTCTCCCTGTGGATGCATTTGCTTTCTCTGAGTACTCCGGCTTCCTGCCACAGTCCAAAAGCATGCTGAGGTTAATTGGTAACTCTAAATTGTCCATAAGTGTGAATGTGACTGTTTGTCTGTATATGTAGTCCTGTGATAGACTGGTGACCTGCCCATGATGTCCCCTGTCTTTACCCTAAGTCAGCCCCCCCGCGACTCTAATGAGGACTAAGGAGTGTATAGATAGTGGATGGATGGATGTTTTTAGACTGTGGGAGGAAGCAGAAGTACCTGGAGAAAACCCACGCATGCACAGAGACAACATGCAAACTCCATGTAGAAAGATACCAGGAAGGTGGGGACATGAATCAGAGATCTTCTAGCTGCAAAAGTGCTAACCACTAATCCGCTGTGCAGCGCCCTCAAGTATTTTTTAGAAAATATTCTAGGCTAACGTGAAGCATACTATATAAATGCTTTACATTGTTGTTTATTATTGCTAAAAATATGTATTCACTTTACGTGGAAATATAGTTTACAAAGCAATTGCAATTTTCCCTACTGTGGAATCAGTGAGGATTATCTGTTCCAGGGACATGTGATGGTCAGCAGACAGAGTATTAGAAGCCTCTCTGAAAGTTGGGTAACAAACTGGTTTCATTTATCCTCTGCTCTGTTCAGCCAAAGGAACCTGTCTGGTCACAGCGGAGTATGATGCTGAGGGTCCAGATGAGCTGAGTGTGGCACCCGGTGATCACATCACCATCGTGGGAGTTCTGGTGTCTTGTTTCAATTGGTTCACAGGGCAGAAGGAGGCTACAGGTGAGGTGGGTCTGGTCAAGACAAGTTTGGTGAAACCATCCGCTGATATTTGCGAGTGAGTATATCCACAAGAGCAGCATTAGTTATTTTAACAAAGCACACATCAAAATATTTTTAAATTTCCTGTACCTTGTTTAATCTCTGCCATCAATTTAGCTCCTCAGATATTTTTTTGGATGGAGAAGAATGGATGTTTTTCAGTCGACAAGAAGACAAAGTCATAGAGGAATCCATTGCAGTCTTGAAGACCAAATCTCAAAATGATATTGGTTGTACCTACAAACTGGGTAAGACAGACAGGCAGCAGGACTGTCAGGTCACACAGCTATACAGAGATTTTCTGTCTTCATTTATGTATTACAGGTTATAATGCAAATCCAATTTCACATTGTCCACATCCACAACTGAAACAGTCACACTAATTCTGCATTTAGAGGCTTTTGCAAGCACAAATTCTTGGTACATTACCCTGTAAGGCATAATTCTACACTATTTTTATGAATCTGTTCATAAATTTCAAGACTTCTTGGACCAGATTTCAACTTCTCTCCTGCCGCTGTTACTGTAACTGTAAACATACACATTCTCAAATTTTCATTTCTGACTTCAGATTAACTTTAGACATTAGATTAATTCAACAAGCTCTGAAATGTATTGTAGCATGTAATGTTTATGAGCTTTGATGATTACTTGCTGACATTTTATGATGTCTTCTCTCTGACTTTCTTGTACTTCATGTTTGATCAGATATCATCACTTACCAGGACTTAGAAAGAAAAACATCACGTAAGTAGTGCCAGTGAAATATGTCATACATTGTTTTATTAATGTGTCTTGTCTTCTCTATATGACGGCACGGTTTTTCTCCCATTACTTTTTTTACAGCCAACTCTTCAAGAACAGCTGACACACAGCAAAATGAGTTGAAGAGAAATGTTCAGAAACTTCTTGATCAAGGACAAGACTCACCACCAGATTCCATTGTGACCATAAGTAGTAATCCAGAGGACTCAGTCCCAGCTACAGAGGCAGAAAACCCAAGCCTTCCTTGTTTCACTGTTCACCCAGTTGTAGAAGGAAAAAACAACACAGAGAACTTCATTCCGCTCTTCTCCTTTTTGGAAGGACAAAACTACAAAGCAGAGTTTGGCATTCTGTACGGACTGACCCCTGAACTGCTCGCATCCTCCACCTTTACAGGTCACTCAGACGATGATGAGCTGATTACTTTTTTGGGTGTTGCCAGGGAAACAGCCAGGAAGAAACGACTCTTTTGGCCGCAGACTCGATTGTGTTTCCTGTTGGGTAAGCTCTGTACTGGAAGATTAAAGTTCAGCCAAGCCCGGGTTTATTTAGAGGAGTCTCTCAATGTTCCCCGAGAAGTCTTCACAGACCTCCGCCTGTTGGCTAGCATCTACTCCAACCTGGCTGCCATATATCTTTTGCAGAAAAACACAGAAAGTTTCTTTGCTCTGACAGAACGACTTGCTGCCTTGCTGTTGGGAGTCCCAGATTGCCTGAAAAGCCTGCAAGACAACTCTGTTCTTAAATACATCCTCAAGAAAGCTGTCCTCTCTCACAACAAAATGGCAGAGGCTCGAGCTTGTCTTCTGTTGGCGAAATACCACTGGGCCCATGCTGAGGGGGTTTGGGTTGTTCCTTATCTGGAAAGACTGCTTGTTCTTTGTGATGAAGCTCAGAAAACATGGAGCATCTCACCCACTGATGGATACCTGACCCTGGGAAGGCTTTATAGCAAACTCCAACTTCCCCACCTGAGTGTCAGTTCAGCCAGGAGAGCCTCTCTCCAGCCCTCTGCTATGCTGTCTGACTGCCTTGGAAGTCTGGCTTTAGTTTTGGACAATGTCAACAGACAGTGTGACAACACAAAACAAGAAAGCACCATTCTGCCTCAAGTCGCTCCATATTTGCATCAAGCTCTTTCTTTTACCATGGTCCATGATGTCAGAAGTCACAATTACTATGCTTTGAGTCATCAACTAACTGTTTGTCTCTGCCAGCTCTTTTACAAGCACAAAATGGTGGAACATGCTATCCGCCATATGCATATTCTCATCAACAACAGCCCATCTTCACAGCAAGCCCTCATTCCTGCTCTAGAAAGAAACAGTGCCCTCATCTGGTTGGCATGGCTTCACATTGACAACAGTCAGCCTAATATTGCTTTGGAAATTCTGGACTTAGTCCTAGCCTCAATGCCAGAACATTGCACAACCCCTCAGGAAGGTTAGTGGGCTTCTGTGGCTTCATGCATTAAAAAGATAACCAGTATACTAAAATGTCAGATTTGTGTCTCTTGTTTGCTGACGCTAGCTAGCTTGTACAAGAACCAGATTATGAACTAGCTAGTCCCAAGACTGATATTAGTGGTAACTTTCTGTGAACAAGTAAGCAGATATTTGAAAACTATCCCAGACCAATGTCTTCTTTGCACTCCAAGAACTATGGATAAATAACAACATTTTCACCATGGAAAATGTTCCTGTGGTGGAAACACACTAAGAGTACACAGGACAACTATGGGAGTTCTGATATAGGTGTTTGTCTCCTGTCTGTTGATTTCAAGTTCAAACATCATTGCACATGTATCTCTTTAATATTTGGGATTATTTTTAGTCCAATACTATGTGTCACAATGTGCAGCTCTCTGTACAAATTTAAAATGTGGATTAATTGAAAAACAATATAGGCTCCAGCACCCCCCACGACCCTAGTGAGGATAAAGCGGTGTATAGAGAATGGATGGATGGATGAAAAACAATATGCGATGTTGATTGGCACGTGTAGCATTAGTTCTTTCGCAACTGTTTGAGTAAATGTGTTCAATTTAACACAAAGGTGTCATTCTCAACATGCGTGGTGTGGCTCTTCGATGCATGGGTGACCTCCGGAGGGCAGCAGAGAGCTACCAGGCTGCTGTTGATGTCTGCCAAGAGTATGAGGACATGCCAAACTGGGCTGTAGCTCAGGCTAACTTGGGTAAGAAAGAATATCATTTGAAACATGTGGCTTATATTTTCAAAAATTTGTGATGTAACTCATCTTCATCTTCATGAAGGGCTGCTGTGTCTAAAGGCTGGAGCTAAAGGACTAGCACAAAGACACCTGACTGAGGCTGTACATCTGTTCTCTGAGCTCAGTGAAGAAGGCCATGAGGCAAACTTCATCACTGTGCTGCTGGAGCTGGGACAACACAGTGTGAAGCAGCGGCAGCTGGACTATGGGAGAGGTTGCTATGAGTGGGCTCTGTTGTTGGCTATCCATGCCAACCTGTCAGACTGTAAGGGTGCCAGTCACACAGTCACTTGCATTTGTTCTTTGTTATCATCTATGTTAAGACTGTCTTTCTGTTTTTGCTTTGTCACTCTGCCAGACCAGCTCACCGCAACCAAACATCTATGCAGTCTGTATGGGTGTGAGAATCCAAACCAGGCCCAGTGCATCATCTACAGCCAACACCAGGTCCAGCTGCTGAGCGCCACAGGAGACAGAAGGCAGGAGGGAGATGCACTGGAAGCCATCAGCAAGCTCTACCTGACTCTGGGCACAGAGAGGTATGTGACTATGGAGCTGGACTGTTTTGATTTGCACTGGGGTAATACAATGCTGTTTAAAGCAATGTGCACACATACATTGTGCAGCTCTCTGTAGGGGCGGCATGGCTCAGTGGGTAGAGTGGCCGTCTTGTAACTGGGAGGTTGCAGGTTCGATCCTCGGCCCGTTGAACTCATGTCGAGGTGTCCCTGATCAAAACACCTAACCCCTAATTACTCCTGGTGGGTCGTGGTTAGCGCCTTGCATGGCAGCTCCTGCCATCAGTGTGTGAATGTGTGTGTGAATGGGTGGCTGTGATGTATCATGCTTTGGATAAAAGCGCTATATAAATACAACCATTTACCAACATTTTAAAATCAATTTTAAACCTAACATGGAGCCAGTGTAGGGAGGAAAGCTCAATGGTGATGTGATTGTGCCTCTTTCACTTGGTAATGAGATAAGCAGCAGCATTGTGTACCAACTGGAGACAGTGGAGGGAGCCCCAGCTGGGAAATGGTATTGCAATAATCGAGCCGACAACAGATGGAACAGCCATAGTAAAACAGCAATAGATGGAAATTACCTTATATTAGAATAATCTTGAGCAGAAAGAAACAAGACTAAATTACATTTTTGACTTTATCATTAAAACAGGGATTCATATCAGATATTGCCAAGTTTCCTAGTAGCTTGTGTAATATTATTTGACACCGAGACAAGATTAGCACCAACAGAGCTGATGGAATTCAGGGGATCCAACAGAATAACCTCAGACTTATTATTACATTTAAGAAAAATGAGTGCATCCTGGATTTAATATCAGAGAGGCAAGCAATGAGATTTGCAAGGCTGCTACGATCTTTGGTTTTTAATGGCATGGCTGAGCATTGAATTGCTAAAGCACATCATGTTTTTTATCCCCTGGCTAAGGTTTTCTATGTACACTGTGTCCCAAAAGTTTGTTCTCCCCACCGGACAACATGTTTGATTGTTGGGTTCCACCTGGTCAGTCAGGTACTGCTTGGTTGTTTGGTCAAACTGTCAGGTTCCAGAATATAGATTTCTTGCTTGACTGAAATGTATTACACTCACAACCAAATTTTGTAAGTGTTGTGACCATTTCCAGGAGTTAGGGTGGAAAAGCTACCTTTTCAGAGTCTGAGATTCGTGCTCAGGCCATTGTTCTTTGAAATATAGGAAAAACTTGTCAGCAAGTAGCTCAAGCCCTTGGCAGAAGTATCCACTGGGTGCAGAAGTAGTGGAAAAGGTACAACAAAGGAGGATCCTTCAAAGACTTGCCTTGCTCAGGACGTCCATCTGGCTTAACTGCAAGAGCCAAGACTCTGATGAGAAAGGCCAAAGATAAAAGACACGAGTCATGCCAGTGACTCAGTCAGAGGCTGAAAAATCTTGGAGAGAATGTTTCTAAGAGCACTGTGCATCGCTATGTAACAGAAACATTGGGGCTGAAAGCTTACAAGAGGCAACGAACCCCGTGACTCAGCAAACTGCAAAAGGAGAAGAGACTGGCTTTCACAAAGAAGTACATAACTCTGACTCCAAAAGACTAGGAGAACTGAATTTTCTCTGATGAATGCCCTCTCTACTTATTTCCAACACCCAGCAGCCAAAACGACCTCATCTATGCAGATGATGGTGAAAAAGTACCATCTTCTGATGGTAAAATTGAGTGTCCATAGCATGGTTTGGTGGGCTATGTCCACTTCAGGTCTCTCAGTGCTGCACATTGTGTCTCAAGGTGCACAGTATTCTCCCAACAACAACTGCTAAATCTAATCAATTGGTCCTTGTCATGTCTGACCTTCCCTGAAAATTTCATCCAAATCCGTTTTTGAGTAATGTTTCTAACAGATAAACAGACAAACAGACAGACAAACCAACTCCGACTGTCATATAACTATGTCATATAACCCTGCCTCCTTTGTGGAGTAAAAAATAATACAACTGTAGTTCAGTATAATGTAGGTAGCCTTCAGGATGACTTCTTTAACAGGATAGACATACTTCATTATTTCTTTTAGAACATAAAAAACTAATAAATAACTTAGGAATAAATGAACAAATTTAATTATATAAGTCTGTCAAACACTGTGGTTGAATGAATAGATAGTCAGTGAAACTGATGTACTTATCAAAGCAAGATGGTGTGGTATTCTAATCCCATAATGCCCCTAAAGGCTTCATTTGGACAGAATCTCTGATTTTCATTTCGTATCTCGTTACCTTTTTTACAAGTTGGAAGTTTGGAAGTTTAACCTTCATAAGATAAATACAAACACTAAAATAAAACACATTGGCCATGTCCTGCTTTTGCTTTGAGCTCTTGTTTCCTTACGCAATAAGGGTTTATTTGTGACATTTCAGGGGCATTCACTTTCATTATTGCCAAATGTAAATGCCTATGAATGTTTTCAGGGCTTACCGGGCAGCTCTGGACCACACCAAAAGCAGTCTGGGCATTTTCATCGACCTCGGCTGTAGGGAGAAGGAAGCGTATGGCTGGTTGCAAGCAGGGAACATCTACCACCTTCTGGGCCAGACTGAGCTTGTGGACATTTATGTTCAGGTCAGGGATCTGTTTTTCCAGTTGCAGCATAATACTATATTTAAACTACTACCATCAATAAAACCCAACACTTCCCATACATCTGTTTCACATTTAAAGTCCTCCATCATCGATGTATAGGAATAGTTTTACTCCTAATTATTAACTGATTTACTAAATAAGAACTCACTAACTGTTTTTTTTTTTGGTTGACCAGAAAAAAATAAGTATGACACTGTTGAACCATTCTGAAAGTGGTGTGTGAGTCAATTTTATATGGTCATACTAAAAAGTAGAATAATTGGTTTTGTTAAGATGAATGGAGACATCACATTTGTAATTTGTAGGTTTAGTAAATGGTTTGACCTTCATTTGGTTCTACAAAGTGCTTTGAAATGTGTTTCCCATTCAAACACGTCAGCACACCAAACAGTGGCTTTTGTGTTGCCAGCTCAATCTCGGCATTAAAATGTTTTTAAAAGCCTGTTTTATTTTTTTCAGGCAGCTCAGGATGTTGCTCTGGGCACAGGAGACACCACCTTCATCCTGAAACTTCTGGAAGCTGCAGGAGACATTTTCTTCAACAGCTGCCAGGACCGGGACAAAGCTATTACATTCTACAGGGTACAGTCCAAAGAAAAGAAAAAAAACGCTGTCATCATTCCAAGGCCTCATTATGGGGCCACCTTTGACATAAAACTCAGTAATTCTGATGTAGGGTTATTATTTGTCTGTACTTTATGAAAAAACAAATCACATTATCAGTCTTGGGCCTGCATTTTTGTGCTATGATGATGTTATGAATTATAGTCACAACTAGGAAAAAAGACCACAGTGTGATACTTAAACATGCAACTGTCATCTGTCTTTACCATGTAGGACTATGCGCTGCCTATTGCAGTGAAAAGCAGCAGCATTCACACCAGACTGAGGCTGTGTAACAAGCTGACTGAAGTGATGCTCGGTCTCAAGCTGTATGGAGAAGCACTGGAATTTGCTCAGAGTGCCGTGGACATCAGTATCTCTCTGGGTAAGCAAAAGCAGCACACACAAAGGTCTTTTTACTTTGCTGTAGGGTGTGAAAAGCAGCATCACACTGCCGAAACAATAATTTCCTGGGGAGGACTGCAGCAGCATTTTCTTCTCGGCTCTATAATCGTTGTTGCTGCGAACCGAAGTTTAAAAGATTCAGATATCTTGACAGTTTGAAGTCACGTGCTCTTACTGAAAGGCTTTGTGTTTGGTTGTGCATACAGGCGAGTGTCTGAATGAGCGAGTGGCCTACCACCGTCTGGCCTCTCTGTACCACTTTCTGGAACAGTACGAGCTAGCTGAGCACTACTACCTGAAGACGTTGACCCTCTGCCCAACACCTCTCCAGTTTGATGAGGAAACGCTGTACTATGTCAGGTTGTACCAGACACTTGGAGACATCCTATTCTATGATCTGAAGGTGAGGGATAAGATCATAGGCATGGGATGTTTTTCTTTACTTCAAAACTCTGAAATCATGTAAACCTGGTGGTCCCCTACAGATACATTCATTGCGTTAAATGTGATTACCTGTACTGTGACTAAATTAAAATGCTTTATGCAGAATATAGATGACTCAATAAGAGCGATGAAATATAATATTCATGATCATGCGTCTTCTTGCTTATAATGAACTCCTTATATTGGCAGAAGGAGCGAGTCCTCTTCCATGAAGCCCACCATGTTCCACAGCCTTATTACTTTACACAGTAGGCCAGAATGGACAAAATAAACAACACTTTGTACATGGCAACCTTAGGTTCCACTGCAGGCTTCAGAGAGGGGTGATCAAGTGTGTTGTAATCTGCTACCTCACTGCCAGATTGCACTAAATCCCCACAGACTGGTTCTTTTTTTTTTGCTTCTGCCTCTCCAGGATCCTTTTGATGCTGCCGGATACTACCACCTAGCTCTGGCTGCAGCCATGGATCTCGGCAACAAGAGGTTTCAGCTGCAGCTGTGCACCCGCCTTGCCACCATCTACCACAACTTCCTAATAGATCGGGAGCTCTCACTCTTCTTTTACCAGAAGGCAAGAGGATATGCTTCAGAGCTGAACGTGAGGAGGATTAATATATCACCAGATCAGCAGCATAGCAGCACATCACAGTGCAAGTCTACAGGACAATAGGAAAGACCTTGTAGGAAGAAGACAATTTTCCACAGATGATGAAACAAATGCTGTTTTTTTGGTACAGAAAATAGCCATGCAATAAATTTATAGCGCTGATTCCTCTGTGAAGAAAAGAAATTCATTTTTTATAGACATTTCCTGCGGATAATGAAGATGACAAAGCCTGACTTGTATTTTGTAATTGTTCATTGCATTAAAGAACTCTGAGCCGAAGTATCAGAACTGAAGATGAGTTATTTGTGTCCAGTGATGGCCTGATTATTCCACTGTAAATGCATAAGCATCCTAAGGCAGTATCAGTAGAGTTCACATTCACATTTCAGCTTTTTCTAAAAACTAAATCCCCAGTGTTAACATGGATGATCATTTAAGTTTATGTTAAGGACAACAGTGTTAATTCTGGCCTCGTCTTCGAAAAACTAGCTTTTGTCCATCAGTTCCATAGATGGTTCTAAATACAAAGCTTCTGTCATGGTGAAAAAGTCAGTTAAAGATGTGAATGAGTGCTGCAATAGTAATCGCTCTACTTTTATATATGCTACAACCTTGGGGACGGTGATTTCTTGTCTGGAACTGTGTCCTTTTCTTTCATAAAGGAGACTCTGACTTAAAAGGGAAGTGTAATCCTGCTGGAATAAAGTCACCCAACGGCATTGGGAACAGATTGCAGAGTAAGCGTGCACAAACTAAAGGTTTTGTTCTCAATCTGATTCATGTGCAGTTAGCACTGACAGCCTTTTATAACAAGACCCAAGACAATTCAGTGGGATCACAGAGCGATGTGGTATCCAGGGGGAAATCCCACATACACAGCCTCTATAGACAGCATTCAAGAAAAAAAACAACTTTGCCCTTTAGCGCTGAATTGCAAGATGAAAGTAGTACTCAGAGATTTTAGAGCACTTCAAGCTTCCAACTGCTGACAAGTTTTAATGAGATGCTGATGTCCTTTAACCTAGCTTAGCTAGACTGTATTCCCATTATAAGGGATATACGAGAAATACACAATATAAAGGCTGTCTGGTCCCCAGGCAAGATGTCCTTTTTCTTTAAGACTTAGCCCCGGCCCATAGTGTCAGAACTAACCTAAATTGAACCCCACAGAAACCCATGTGGGGCCTTGTGAAGAGGAAGGTGAGAAATAATGCTTCACCCACAATAATGCTTGTGGGTGAATTTGACCCGGGGCATGTTTAACTGTCCAAAAGTGTCAGAAATCAAAACATCCAAATAAAAATAGTTTATGTCTCATTGTTGCACACATACACACAAGCTGTTGAGGATGACACCCAGACTCTTAACCTGGGAGGAGGGTGAAACCGAGGAGTTGTCAATGTTAATAGAAAAGCTGCTGGTTTTGGATAAAGTGGACCTCAGTTTCATTACTGTTTAATTTGGGAAGTTTTGGGTGAACCAGGTCACTTGAAACACCATCTCAGCTTTCATAGCCACTTCCTGTGTTTTACATTTCTCCCAAACAGTCTCCCTTAGGAGAAGTCTGTCTATTTGTGCCCGAGTGACATCATTTCCTCTTCCCCTTCCAATACTCTGTGTTTTGTATATTGTGGCAAGCGGTGTATAGAGAATGGATGGATGGATGGATATTGTAACTGCTGGTCTGCTGTGTCTTTCTTCTCTGCACCTGAGTCTCAGACCCTCATGACAATTCCAGTGCATAGTTATCAGCAACATTGGTGTTGGCTACACTTACATTTCTGATGCTACCACCAGGTGGAGCCAAGTGAAAGACGTTTGTAACTGTGCTCACAGGGGCTTTATTTATATGACCACCACAAGGTGACCAGTTGAAACTATATTTCCATGCATGAAGACATGAAAAACTTAAAATCTGTGTAAGTTATCACTTCCAAGGGCGCATGAAACTGCTTGCATTTAAACTTGATTAGTGTGTGATTATTGAGTCATAATGTGTCAAATGCTCACCAGAGACACAGGAAAATAAATATTACTGAACTCTCTCTGCATCCCTCCATTACTTTCAGAAGCACTCTGTTTTTCCTGCTGAACAAAGAGCCATGTGTCTCCTCAAGTGAAGGCCTACTTCAAATAAACACTCCCACAGCTGGGTGAGATACATATGTCTTGGTCGTCACCTCTCTTGTCTATCCAAACAAACCTCGACTGTCGATTGGTGGACATGAGCAGTCCACGGCCAGCTTCCCCTCTGTGGCCACAGCCTGTCAGACAAAAACAAGAATTAAAAGCAAACTCCCATCTGCAGAGTGCGTGTGTCTCTGTTGGGTGGGAGGGTTCAGTGTGCTCCTGTTCATGTGAGAACCAGCTTATGAGGAAAAAAAAAATTTTTGCAAAGTGAGGTAATTTGTAGAGAGGGTCATTTGGAGTGAGCTGCACAGCGTGGCAGTGGTTAGTACTGTCGCCTCACAGCTAGAAGATCCCCGGTTCTGGGTCAGGGATCTTAAGGGCACTGCCTAATCTGACCCTAAGGAGGATTAAGCGGTGCATAGATGATGGATGGATGGATGGATGGATGGATGGATTGATGGATTGATGGATGGATGGGTCATTTGGAGTCTTACCTTTGTAGCTCTGACCATCATTCCTAATGCCTGTAATAATAAACATAAGCTATACTTATAAATCACTTTACGAAGAAAACCACTATTTACAAAAGGATCCACTAAATTATACAACAAAAAAAATTGGAAAAAAGAAAATGATGTTTAGCATGTTTTATCCAGTGTATAATTTGTATTTTTAAAAGAACACACAGAAAATATTGTAGAATGTAGATGAACTGCAGTGAATAAAAGCCCCAAAGTACAACTCCAATGTGAGGAATAAAGAGTTGTAGTTTCAGGAAGACAACTTAAGGGATATTCCAGCTCAAATTATCAGAGGCCTTATTGTAGCACTCACTCTGCAATAGTCACTCTGTAATAGTTCATGTTGGCCATCAAGATTCCCAACATGAACAGACACCTGCCAGTCACAGTCAGTCACTTCCATATTACTGGACCTGCTCACTGTCAGTCACAACACCTGAACCAATCACCAGCAGTCTCTCTCCCACCTGGAATCCACTCCATTCCTTTGTTTGAAGCACATCAGCTTCATTCACTCACACACAGCAGTAAATTGAACAACAGGATCATCAAACACCACTCATCTCTGGAAACCATTCACTTTTCACAAGCCTGGAAATCTGGAAATCACACCACCAAAGAGGAAGTGAGTTCAAACTCTTGCTAAGCATGTTGAAAGCTGTTTAGCATCATGCTAATGCTAATGCTCATGCCAGTGCTAACAGGCCTTCACCACTGGAACCATGCTTCTGGATTTCTGGATGCCACCCACCTGAACCCATACTGTGCTGAACATTGTTGAGCAACTCATGGAAAATGTGATTATGATGATGATAATAATGAAGACTGTCTGCTGAACAGGTTAGGCTCCTGTGGATGAATTGATGGCGAGCTACCCTGGAACGAACTGGAAAACAGTTGGCTAGATTTGCCCCTTCACCACCCCACTCATTGGCAAGCCTCAAGCCTCACAGCTTCATCCCTTCCCCAATGATATGGTAGGACTTGCTTAGATAGATTGTTTCACCCTGTTTGGATTTGTTTTCATTTTGTTAGGATTTGTTCATGGACTTGTTTGATTAACACCATTGGCAACAGTGGACCCACGTTCACCTGAATTCAAAACTGTCAGTGAATTGTTGAACTGAACATTTCTGTTTTTGTGGTACAACTTGTTATACCTGCTCAATCAGTGATGATTTTTCACTTTTATGACCAAGTATGTCATATTTTAAAGTGCTTTTTACACTTTATTTTGTATTATTGTAACATGTAAGTGCATGTGGTTCAGAAAATGCCACCAGTTGACTTCTGCATCATCGCTTTTTTTGTTAATGTGTGCTCAAGGCTCGGGCTTTTCATATGCCAACTTTCCCATGATCAGAGATTGTTGGATCCACTTGTCCGGTATTGCAGATTCTGAATCAGTGCCATAATTAATATTAACAGTGAAAATGTGCTGTGGTTCAAACATAGCCTCAAATTTACCATTTCCGATATTCTTATTTTTCTTCACAAGCAATCACAAGATACACATGAGTAGAAAATTATGTACTAAATATTAGGTAGGTGGATGATCATCCGTCCATCCATTATGTATACTGCTTAATGCTCATTAGGGTCACAGGGGGCTGGAGTCTATCCCAGCTGGCTTAGGGTGAAGGCAGAGAACACCCTGAACAGGTCAGCAGTCCATCACAGGACTACATATAGAGACAAACAATCACACTCGCACTCACACCTATGGACCATTCAGAATCACCAATTAACCTCAGCATGTTTTCAGATTGTGGGAGGAAGCAAGAGAACCCGGAGAAAACCCACGCATGCACAGGGAGCATGCGCAAACTTCATGCAGGAAGGTTGGGACGGAAACATGGATCTTCTAGTTGCATGGTAAAAGTGCTAACCACCAATCCACTGTGCAGTCCAGGAGGATGATCAGTGTTTGTCAGATTGGCTGGTCATCACTATACAGAGATATCTAAAATCCTCAGCAGAGCCTAACACCAGATCTCATGAGACACTGTCTTGAACAGTTTCTCACACTGTCTCTGAACTGGGACATACTGGTTTCAGTATTATGAACAATGAGCTGCAACGCTGCCTGAAGTCAGACATGTTGTAGTCTCATGTGTTTGATGGCTGTTGACAATGAATGGTTTTCATTCTAGTGACGTTTATATGTCATTTGTTCGCACCTCTGTCTTGCCATAGAGATTCTGAGCTTGATGAAAAAGCTCAACTAATCTACTATAGATATACTCGTTGGTAAATACTTCACTGTTCAAAAGTTGGGGGTCACTTAGAAATGTCCTTATTGTTGAAAGAAAATCATTTTTTTTCAATGAAGACAACATGAAAATAATCAGGAATACAGTCCAGACATTTTTAATGTGGTCAATGACTATTCTGGCTGGAAACAACTGATTTTTAATGGAATATCTACATAGAGGTGCAGAGGAACATTTCCAGCAACCATCACTCTTGTGTTCTAATGCTACATTGTGTTAGCTAATGGTGTTGAAAGGCTCATTGATGATTAGAAAACCCTTGTACAGTTATGCTAGCACATGAATAAAAGTGAGTTTTCATGGAAAAAGTGAAATCGCCTGGGAGACCCCAAATTTTTGAACAGTAATGTCTGTGTATCCACAGTGAACTTCCCTATTTACCATCTCAGAAATGATACACTGAATTGTGAACCATAACAAAATGATCTGATATGTGAAGGTATCAAGAGAATCACAATGTTATGAGAAAACAATTTAGAACAGAAGAACAAAATGAGTTGATCTTGAGATACCAACATACTAAAAACACAAATCACAAGGGAACCTTTCGCAGCAACTTTCAGTTTTTTCATCATGCAGTTCACATCCAGGACTGTACAGCTAAGCTAGCAATCAGAGCCTAAAAGAAAAAACTTAACAGGGTAGTTTGTGTGTGTGATGTAGTGAGTGAAGGTCCTCACAGCTCTAGCAAGGTTTAGGTGTAAGAGTGTGAGTCGTAAATTGTCCTTACAAGGGGACATTAAAGGCATGTTCTCATATCCCACTGGCAGGAGAGAACGGATGAGTTCATGTTTTGGAAAGAAAGAAGAAACAGCGGTGAGTACATAAGCTGCCGTAGAGTAGCAACCTGAGGTATTTTTTAGGTGGAACCAGAATGGCTGTAGAATAAGTAAGAAATATCCAGTAATATAGGATACTATTGCACTTGTCATCAAACATCAGAGAACCTTAAAAATAGTGAAATAAAGACAGCTACATACAAAATGTGTCATGAATGTGTATATACTATTCTGGAAAAAATTGGGGGCGGGTCGTGGGGGGATACATATTAAAGAATATTGATATTTATGGACAGTAGGGGAAACACAACAGGAACATAAATGAATGTGGAGTAAAACAAAATAAAATTAAAATGTCACTGATATATATTTCATGAACTCAATCAACCAGTCATCCAGTGATCCATGGAATATTTATACAGTGCAGTGAAAAAGGATTTGGCCCCCCCCCCTTGCAAGTTCTTTTTCTTTTTGTATACTTTCCCTACTTTAATGTTTAAGATCAACAAACAAATGTAAGTATCAGACAGATAACCAAAGTAAACACAAAATGCAGTTTTTAAATGATGATTTTATTAATTACGGGGGAAAAACTATTCAAAGCTACTTGGCCCTGCGTGAAATAAGTAATTGCCCCCTAAATCTATTAACTAGTTGGGCCACCTTCAGCAGCAACAACTGAAATTGAGCATTTTCTAGGAGTCTTTCACATCTCTGTGGAGATATTTTGGCCCACTCTTTGCAGAATTGTTTTAATTCAGCAACACTGGAGTAGCCTAGCCACGCTAGACCCATGTTTCTGAAGGCACAAGGGTCTAGGGCCGTTCGACAGGGAGGGAGGCGGGCTAAAAGGTTGTCTTTCAAATCACTCTGCAGGAATTGAGTAGGTATACAACCAATCAGTGCAACGAATAGGCTGACGTAGTTCCTAGAGCGCCGGCGGATTGTGGCTAAGTCCCATTAGCTTCCCAACCAGCGGAGCCAACTGGTATATTAAGGATTTGCCATATCCCGTCGGCATAAGTCCAAATACGTCTTTCTTCTCAATGAAACACTTCAGTGCCATCCTTTGTTTATCTTTCAAGTTGAATTTTAGCTTCAAATCTTTAAGGGCTGTGGCCAAAGCCAAGTCGAAAGATAACTGTTTATTGTGCGCCGGTTGTTTCTGTCAGAATTGTCGCGCCTCTGCCGTCACTTAGTTACGCCCGCCTTCTGACTCTACACTTCATGGTGATTGGTCCGGCCAGTTTTAGGAGAATCCAGCCTCAAGCCTTATGGAGGGTAACTAGACCCACCCTGGCAGAGAATTAAATTCGTTGCCGTGGGTTGTCTAGTGTGGCTAGGCTAACACTGGAGGGTTTCCGAGCATGAACAGCCTTTTTAAGGTCATGCCACAGCATTTTAATCAGATTCAAGTCCGGACTTTGACTGGGGCACTCCTAAACCTTCATTTTGTTTTCTTTGTCAACTTCCTGGTGTGTTTTGGATCATTGTCCTGCTACAGAACCCAAGTGCGCTTCAAGCTTGAGGTCACAAACTGATGGCCAAACATTCTCCTTCAGGATTTTCCAGCAGAGAGCAGAATTCATGGTTCCATCAATCACAGCAAGTCATTCAGGTCCAAAAGCAGCAAAGCAGTCTTAGACCATCACAGTACCACCAGCATGTTTGACTGCTGGTATGATGTTCTTTTACTGAAATGCTGTGTTATTTGAGATACACACTTTCCAAAAAGTTCAACTTTCGTCTCATCAGTCCGTAGAATATTCTCCCAAAAGTCTTGGGGATCATTCAAATGTTTGTTCACAAAAGGAAGATGAGCCTTTATGTTCTTTATGGTCACCGTTTGTTTTTACCTCGGAGTTCTGCCTTTTATGCCTTTTTGCCCAGTGTCTTCCTTATTGAGTCACCAACACTGACCTTAACTGAAGACAGGGAGGCCTGCAGTTCTTTAGATGTTGTCCTGGGTTCCTTTGTGACTTTCTGGATGAGCTGTCGCTGTGCTCTCAGGGTAATTTTGGTAAGTCGGCCACTCCTGGGAAGGTTCGCCACTGTTGCATGTTTTCTCCATGTAACCCTTTCCAGACTGATATATGTCAATTACTATATTTCTCATCTGTTCTTGAATTTTTTTGCATGTTTTTGAGATCTTTTCGCCCACTTCATTTTGTCAGACCGGTTCAATTTAAGTGATTTCTTGATTGAACAGGTCTGGGGGTAATCAGGCTTGGGTGTGGTCAGTGAAGTTGAACCCGCCACAGTTAATTCATGATTTAACAAGGGGCCAATGACTTTTTCCCATAGGGTCAGTTAAGTTTGGATAGATTTTTTTCCCTTAAAACATTACATCAGCATTTAAAAACTGCATTTGTGTTTACTTTGGTTATCTTTGTCTAACTTTTACATTTGTTTGATCTTAAACATTTAAATGTGGGAAATATTTTAAAAAAGAAGGGGGCAAATATTTTTTCATGCTACTGTATATTCATGTGTTGATGGTGGAAAATGTATTGCTATTTTGCATAATACTATTAATGTATCTAGAATTAATAAGGGAGGTTTTGTAGTGACCTGTATGTGGAATGATGTCGTTGTGTTACACCCTCCTTTTTTAAATCCACGTTTGAAAATAATTTTGTAGCTTCTGACTGTGCAAACAAATTATTTGGAGACTTGCATATTGTAGTTGTGTGTGTCCTATTTTTCATCTCTTCCAATGATGTAACAAGACTGAAATCACTGTCTTCCTGCCTTGCTCTTTGTCATGCTTACACTGGCCTCATGAAAAGTCTCTTTTCAGTTCAATAGTTTTGGAAAGTGTAATTCAATGTGCAGACTCTTTGTTCTTCCATGGAATATCTTGCCCTACATACAGTTTGAGATACAAACACATTAGCCCGTAGTATTCTGTCTCATTACACACTGTGCTGTCCATCTTATGTGGCTTAATTAACTTTGAGTGTATGATAGACAAGGCAACGCATTGCTATTACTAATTAGTCTCTGTCAGTCACACTGCAAGCATTAGATGTTAATCTAGTGGAAATCTCTTGATCCCCCATCTGTAGACACTTCAGACTCTGTTTGACAGCTGTGTGCAACTCCAGTGGTTGCAGATGACCTCGTAGCTGACTCAGATGTGGCTGAGAGCTGTCTGCCTGCTGCTCAGTCTGGTGAAGCCAAGTTTCAGGCCCTCGCTCTCTTTTCTTCCTCCAGCAGTAAAAGCACCCTCCTACCAGGAAAAATAAACCAGTGTCTGTCACACATTTTAAGGACACAGTCTCAGCTTTAATTCCAAACATGTGGGAGGAGACAGTTAAATCACCATTGAGGTGTCTGTTAACAGTGTTTTTTTTTGTTTTGTTTTTTTTTTACAGTGCACACTTTACTTCTTCCCTTTTCTTATTTTCAGTGTTGTGATCAGGACAGCCTCAGATGTGTCTCTGAGTGCCAGCTGGGCAGCATGTCGTCATGTGAAGGGGATGTGTCTTCAAGTGAACTGTGAAAGCAAAGGTACGTTTTAAAATAAACGAAAAAGCGCAAATGCTTAGAGCCCTTAAGAATTGTACAAGCACATGGCGTTCGGTGGAGACCTGAAAGAATGTGGCTTTAAGTCTGACTCTGAGGTCATAAGGCAACAGGGATGTTGCCAACATCTGACTCTGAGCTCTGTTGTCACGCCTCCAGACAAGCAGCTGCTCCACACATCTCCTCCCTCTATCCGACCGGCATCACAGTGGATGTTTACTCAGTCCGGTCATCTGGATAGCTCAGGACACACAATTACGCACGACTGTACAGCGAAAGGTAGACCGTTCAGGCAAGACTGCTTTATTCGGATGCATTTCTCAATACCAAATGGACGTAGTCTTACTGTACTGCTGCTCATTGTGAATTAGGATTTCCATCTGTGAAGTTTGCAGAAAGTGATGAGTCGTACCGAACCGAGAGACGTGGTCGACGCGTAAACTTTCTTCACCTCTCTGTAGTTTACATCAACTCCAAATCCTCCAGCGAAATGCAGATCGTGTTGTTCAGTGCCGTGATCCTTTACCTCAGTGAATATGCCAGTGCAGAGCCAAAAGCCAAGTGTCCAACACGGTGCGATGTGAGCACTTGTCCGAGCCCCAGCTGCCCCAGTGGTTACGTGCCAGACCGCTGCAACTGCTGCCTGGTTTGCGCTCAGGGAGAAGGAGAGCCATGCGGCCGCAAGGACGACCTGCCCTGCGGTGACGGACTGGAATGCAAACACCCGGCGGGCAAACGGCTCTCCAAGGGTTTCTGTCAGTGCAAATTTAGCCACGAAGTGTGCGGCAGCGACGGGAAGACGTACGGTAACGTGTGCCAGCTGAAGGCGACCAGCAGAAAGGCTCTGCAGCAGGGACTGCCAGGCGTCACGCAGAGCCAAAAGGGACCGTGTGAGACAAGCGCAGGTACGATTCATTGTGATTAAATTTGGTTAGAAGGAACCAGTTGACAGGGGTGCGCCGAGAATTCTTGGGGCCCACCACAGCAGTCTTCTTCATGTCCTTTAACTTCAGTCTAGGTCATATAGGAAGACCACATTAGTAGCACCAAAGCAGAAATTTGGGGAAAAAATATCAAAACTAACAATCAAAGATAAGACTTAGGGTCACATTTCTGACCAGGTAAAGCCTGATCACTGTGAATAATAAAGTAGGACAGTTTTAATATTCTCATTTCACATTTTTAATAGATGTCAGAATTCCATAAAACACACAACCCTTATATAGAGCTCAACTGATATCACCAATTTCTCCAGACTTGCATATATTCGGTTAAATTAGCACTTTGACAGAAATACCAAAAATTGGACATGCTGAGGTTAATCATCAGTTAATAATCATGGTTAATCATCAATTAACCTCAGCATATTTCTACACTGCTGCACAATGGCTTGGTGGTTAGCACTGTCACTTTGCAGCTAGAAGATCCCTGGTTCACATTCCTGCCTTCCCAGGATCTTTTTGCATGTTCTCCCTGTACATGCATGGGTTTTACAGCTTCGTCCCACCGTTCAAAAATGCTGAGGTTAATTGGTAACTAAACTGGCAGTAGGTGTGAATGTGAGTGCGATTGCCTATCTCTGTGTGAAGCCCTGTGGTAGACTGGTGACCTGTCCATTGTGTCCCCTACCTTCACCCTAACTCAGCTGGGATGGACTCCAGCCCTCTGTAACCCTAATGGGAATTGAGAGGTGTACAGATAATGGATGGAAATACCAGAAATTAATTGGTTCAGAAAAAAATCCACTTACCAGAAAGCGCTTGTAAATGTATTTTCCTTATGTGAAACATCCTGCTCACATATCTAGGTCACAGTTCTTTAAGAATCAAATTTAAGGTGTCCTACTCAAAACAAGTGATAAGGATGAGGATCTGAAACAATTGTGTTGATGTATTACATTTCAATTTTAAACATTTATATCTATGTCCACCTTAAAATCTGCTTAGTCTTCAGTATGCAACAACCTTCCAGTTCAGTTGTGTCATAACAATGCACTCTGCTCACAAAAAAATCCAACTGGACAAAACAGTCTAGGTCGAAGTCCATTTGGTAATTTGATGATGAAAAAAGGTTCAGATGGCCTAGTAAATGAATTATGTGGCTAGACTGTTTTCTTAACTGTTGCTTCTAATAGAAATCATCTTTGTCCCTTAATCTGGTGTTGCAAGCAGTGTTTCCCACAGTGTCATGTTGACTCATCAGCAGTGTGCAGTGTGCCCCCTCCCCAGCCACACTGCCACACCCCCACACTGTGGTTTTTCTCCACATTAATTGGCGCCAGATTAACAAGACTAATGCTTCACAGGGGCAGTAAACATTGGTTAGATGGCAGATGCAGCTCTAACAGCCTGTTAAAGCTTGACCAGAAGTAATTATTTGGAACACTGGGAATTAATAACCACACTTCCAGGAAAACGACTGTTATTCTGAGCTGCAGACAGGCTCAGGAAAATCTCTCAACCCAAACACAGAGGTCATGTACTGTTTGGGACACTGCCAGCTTTATAAAATGAAGATCCCAGTATGAACTTGACACAGTTTAAAGTAAAAATCTCTCAACAATTGTCGGATTGATTGTCATTAATTTTCCTCTAGACATTCATCTTCTATTCAGGGTCAGTGCTCATTAACAAATTTTTAGCACATTAACACACCAAACTATCATGGTAAACACTACTATATCATCAGTTTAACATGCTGGACAAATTTCCATGGAAATGTCAGGCAGATTTTAACCAAATTTGCTCAAAATTAGAAAAAAAATATTTCAATCCATTACTGTTATGTACAGTATCTCACAAAAGTGAGTACACCCCTCACATTTTTGCAAATATTTAATTCTATCTTTTCATGGGACAACACTAAAGAAATGACACTTTGATACAATGTAAAGTAGTCAGTGTACAGCTTGTAAAACTGTGTAAATTTACTGTCCCTTCAAAATAACTCAGCACAAAGCCACTAATGTCTAAACCACTGGCAACAAAAATGAGTACACCCCAAGTGAAAATGTCCAAATTGGGCCCAATTAGCCATTTTCACTCCCTGGTGTCATGTGACTCGTTACTGTTACAAGATGTCAAGTGTGAATGGGGAGCAGATGTATTAAAATTGGTGTCATCGATCTCACACTCTCTGGACACTGGTGGTTCAACATGGCACCTCATGGCAAAGAACTCTCTGAGGATCTGAAAAAAAGAATTGTTGCTCTTCGTAAAGATAGCCTAGGCTATAAGAAGATTGCCAACATCCTGAAACTGAGCTGCAGCACGGTGGCCAAGACCATACAACGGTTTGACAGGACAGGTTCAACTCAGAACAGGCCTCACCATGGTCGACCAAAGAAGTTGAGTGCACGTGCTCAGCGTCATATCCAGAGGTTGTCTTTGGAAAATAGACGTACGAGTGCTGCCAGCATTGCTGCAGAGGTTGAAGGGGTAGAGGGTTAGCTTGTCAGTGCTCAGACCATATGCCGCATACTGCATCAAATTGGTTTGCATGGCTGTCATCCCAGAAGGAAGTATCTTCTAAAGATGATGCACAAGAAAGCCTGCAAACAGTTTGCTAAAGACAAGCAGACAAAGGACATGGATTACTGGAACCATGTCCTGTGGTCTGATGAGACCAAGATAAACTTATTTGGTTCAGATGGTGTCAAGCGCGTTTGGCGGCAACCAGGTGAGGAGTACAAAGACAAGTGTGTCTTGCCTACAGTCAAGCATGGTGGTGGGAGTGTTATGGTCTGGGGCTGCATGAGTGCTGCCAGCACTGGAGAGCTACAGTTCATTGAGGGAAAAATGAATGTCAGCATGTACTGTGACATACTGAAGCAGAGCATGATCCCTGGGCCGCAGGGCAGTATTCCAACATGACAACGACCCCAAACACACCTCCAAGATGACCACTGCCTTGCTAAAGAAGCTGAAGGTAAAGGTGATGGAGTGGCCAAGCATGTCTCCAGATCTAAACCTTATTGAGCATCTGTGGGGCATCCTCAAATGGAAGGTTGAGGTGCGTAAGGTCTCTAACATTAACCAGCTTCGTGATGTCGTCATGGAGGACTGGAAGAGGATTCCAGTGGCAACCTGTAAAACTCTGGTGAACTCCATGCCCAAGAGGGTTAAGGCAGTGCTTGAAAATAAGTATGGCCACACAAAATATTGATACTTTGGGCCCAATTTGGACATTTTCGCTTGGGGTGTACTCATTTTTGTTGCCAGTGGTTTAGACATTAATGGTTGTGTGTTGAGCTATTTTGAGGGGACAGTAAATTTATACTGTTACACAAGCTGTACACTGGCTACTTTACATTGTATCAAAGTGTCATTTCTTTAGTGTTGTCCAATGAAAAGATAGAATTAAATATCTGCAAAAATGTGAGGGGTGTACTCACTTTTGTGAGATACTGTAAATATTAGAATGGATTGATTTGATAGATTAATTTGAGCAATTTCTTTTACCATCTAATATTAAACTATTGCTAACTAAAAGGACAAGTCAGAGAATGACATTACCAAAGCTCCAGTCAGACATATCTTTTTATTATTGTGAGAAAGTTTGCAATGACTTAAAAGCATACCTTAGCACAAACTTGCCAAATTACTTGTTTTAAAATTGAAATTAATCCATTAATTCAAACATCATTTGGAAATGTGAAGAGTATTATTAGAACACAGAATGCTTAGACATGTGCATTTATAAACCTTAAGGAGGAAGCTTGGAAAATTTCTCAGACATGCCACCCATCAGCTTTTATTTGACTTAATAAGGCACCATCTGTCGCGGTTACTCAGGGAACTTGAGTGCAGACATTTAACATAAACACGTCCAAAAATAGGTTAAATAAAGATGATTACAAAGACAGGGATGCAAGTAACAATGTAAAAAAAAAAGGAGACGGGAGTGTGGTCTAACCAGAAATGGAAACTAGGAGAGGGAGAAAAGGAACCAGGCTAAACAAGTTCAAAGGGAAGGCTAGCAGGATGAGGGAAAACTGGCTGATGCCTAATGGCAAACAGAGCTCACAAGATAGACAGAACCAAGGAGCTTAGCAAGAGCTAAGAATTTTGGTTTGATTTCAAAAACAGGGCCTGTACTATTCAAAAGAATACAATTAAATGCTACAGAATGGGGAAATGAATCTAGCAGGATGTGTCCTATCTGTTAAGTTACAGAGGAAGCAAATGAAGGAGGGATACTCAGTTTGCAAAGTCGACCAGCAGCAACACAATCGCAGAGGAGCAGAGTTCCAGAGCTCCAGGTGCATGTGGAGAAGAGGAATCCAGCTGATCGTAGAAGTGAAGGCAGGCAGGCAGGCAATCCAAAGGACCGATAGGATTGTGGCTAAAGACACATGGTGTGGTCCAGAGGGATTCCAGTGTGGCGTGCAAGACAGAGCAGAAAACTAAAGCTGAATGACAGTCAGAGCCTGTTTCTGTAGTACTAGTTTGGATCTAGCCCTTGCCTGTTTTCGGGAGGGCAGACCTGATTGGAAGCAAGTGATCTAGCTCCCTGCACAGGTGTTACTCCTGTTGACTGAGTCGTCACTTAATCACACATGCATACACAAACACACACCCTATCAAGCCCACAGAGAGGAGAGAAGGACTGCGTGGTATGCAGAGGCGGTGGCAGGGGTCTGACACCATTTTCTTATCCAGCTTCTAGCTCTCTTTAACACACCTGAGCTTGCATCGGTTCCATCTAGAGCCAAGACCTTTCAAATAAGGAGTTAGGTGTTGCCTTTAAGCCACTCTACTACTTCAGACCAAGGTAAACAATAGTTTACTGGAAACACTGCTGTCAATCAAAGGTGCATGGCTGGCAAACAGGTACATACATTATCAATTTTCACGAATGTAGCAGAAACTTCCTAAAAGACCTCCAGCATCTGTTTTAGATGACCTAAATGCTGCAATTATGACCTGGCTTGTTGGAAAAAAGATTGGCTTACAGTGCCTATATAAATTATTCACACCCCTTGGATGTTTTCCCCTTTGTTCGAGTCTTCAACCAAACATAACAAACTTCTAAATAATGCCAATTAATAAAATATATAAAAAGTGATTGCAAAAATGTTCACCCCCTTCAAAATCACTCCCCTTATTCAACACAGGTGCAGCTAACAGGTGTTAGAAATCAACCAGTTAGTGAAGTCTAGGGCATCTGAAAGGAGGGAATGTGTCGGAAGTGGTTGCAGTATGTAGACATTTGTATCGAGAGGGTCCAGTCACTGGTGAAGTCGGGATAGATACAAAAAATGTTTATATGCCACTGAAAATGTATTGGAGTGTACTTATGCCAGTCAAAATGCAAAATAACACGTGTAAATCTACCTCGCACAAGCCGACCTGAAAAACTGAATGACCATACAAGTTCAAGAGTCATAAGGTAGGCCACCAAGACATCTATGTTACAAGTTACAGAGTTCAACAGCTGAGATAGGAGAGACTGTACATACAACAACTACTCACCAGGTTCTTTACATTTTAAAGTTTTATGGGAGAGTGGCAACGAGAAAGCCACTGTGGAAGAAAGCTCACACTAAATCTGAACTAGAGTTCCCAAGAAGGGATTTTGGGAACAGAGAACGGCTGTTCTTTGGGCTGATGAGATCAATATTGATCTTTTTGGCCGTCACCCTTGCCACTATGTTTGGCAAATACGAACCACTGCACGTTACAACTGGCTCTTGGGCCACAACAAAAGAGGAGATGTACAGAGAGGTTTAACTACAACGAAAGATTATTTATCAAGAAAAACATGGCATTTTTATGTTTGTGGTAGTAAGCATCAGTGGTGTATGGTTGGCAGTGTTCAATGTGTGGTGCATGTTGTCAGTGTAAAGGAAACCAAAGTAAAACAAAGGAGAGCATGGGTGGCTGGGTGTGAGAAGAAGCAGAGCAGAGAGAGCTCTGGCTCAGCAGGCCAACTTGCATAACCAGGTACACCAGGTTAGGTGATTATAGACTCCACCTAGCCAGAGACCTGCAAGAGAAGAGCAACAGAGAGAAAACCAAGGCTCTGGGGCCGTAACACACATCATCACAAACACCCAATCCTCACTGTAAAGCATGGTGGTAGTAGCATCACCAGGCTTAATGCTGGAATTGCAGCCAGAGATGCATCTATCAACCATCAGTCTTGCTTAGCCAGGCCATTCAGTAGAACACAGGGGTCTGGCTACACCACACTATCATTCTGCAATAGAGGAGTCCTGCTTTACTGCACGATCAAAATCCAACTCCAAAAATTTTAGTTTTTCATTTAGTGATAGGTTGCTGACTGGAGGTCGCTGTTGCAAAAAAAAAATCCACTTCAACTGACCAAGATTCAATGTTGAAAAGCTGTAAACTTCCAAAGGGGGTAAATACATTCTGTAGACACTGTAATGTTTCTACAGAGAAGTTGATACTTTTGAAATGGGAGCCAGTTGGAACTAGGAAGTTTTGGTGTCTAGCATCTTGGCATTTCTGCAACAATCCATCCATCCATTTTCTTTCGCTTATCCGGGGCCGGGTCACGGAGGCAGCAGGCAAAGCAGGTCGTTCCAGACGTCCCTCCCCCCAGCGACGCCCTCCAGCTCTTCCTGGGGGATCCCGAGGCGTTCCCAGGCCAGACGGGATAAATATATAATCCCTCCAGCGAGTTCTGGGTCTACCCCGGGGTCTCCTCCCAGGCGGACGTGCTCGGAAAACCTCCAAAGGAAGTCTCCCTGGAGGCATCCGAATTAGATGGCCAAACCACCTCAACTGGCTCCTTTCGATGCGAAGGAGCAGCGGCTCTACTCCGAGCTTCCTCCGGATGTCTGAGCTCCTCACCCTATCTCTAAGGCTGAGTCCAGCCACCCTACGGAGGAAGCTCATTTCGGCCGCTTGTATCCGCGATCTTGTTCTTTCGGTCACTACTCCAGCAACAACTGGAGAGGAAAAAAACAAACAAACTGGAGAGCAAAAAAGGATTTTGATAATCTCAGATGTTAGGACATTGACACCGATAGTCAGCCAACTCCTAGAGTAAAGGAAAGAAGGCACATACCCATCAACATTGTCATGCAAATATGCTGCTTAAAACTTTGATCTTTATGTTAGGCAGACAGCAGTAAAATGGAGCCTCCCATCTTACAGGAGGAAAAGTATGTGGTCACAGCTCAGATATATTTTTATTGCTTTTTTAGACAAATATTTCAAACCCACTGGCAAAGAACCTTTCTTTTCTGTTGTGCTTCAGTTTTTTTCAGTCATGTGAATGAACTACAAGAAGCACCCAGTATCAGGAGTTAATTGGCAGCAAAGCACTGAAATAAACTTTACACTGTCTGTGCTGCCAAGTCATTATAAATATCCAGTCAATATGAAAATATACACCATTACCAAAATAATGGTAACCATGAGGGTAACTGACACAACCTCTATCTTGTGGAACTTTGCTTCGGCAGCATCTGTTGTTTTACAGTCTTTCTCACACTTTCTCATTTTCTCTCTAACAGGTTATGTTTTGTCTGTAGCTGCTCACTTATTATTAGTCGTGTGTTTCTATTCAAAACCAAATAAGGAGAGAAGATACACTGCACATAAAGCAATTATCTTCTTTCAAAACATGCTGTTTTAGTTTCTCCATCTGTCCCACATTCTCTCCATCACACACTCCCATTTTACAGTCTGAAAGTTCCCGCTGTATGCTAAACCCTTAAAAGAAGAGCATGACTGCTGCTGGAGGAAGTGTTTCATACAGATTTCAGCCAACACATGACCGCAGTGTTCCAAAAAAAAAGGTAGACCATCCATTTTTAGGTTGATCTCAGATGACGCCTGAGTTCACTTTTTTTCCACTTGAACTCCACTTGCAGTTATTTGAATGTTTCCTGAGACACAGTTTGTCCCTTAAGTTTCTGGACAGTGTTCCGCTGTCTACCACAATGGGTTTAAAATGAATCAGTCCAGATCCAAGGAAAGAAAGTCATGTCCAGACTTCAGTCTAGAACCTCAAATGATTTGCATCCAAGTAGTAAGATTAATCCAAATATTTAAAATAATGTTAGCTGTACCACATATCTTGGAGCCTGTGAAAATAAACGGACTATTTTTTTTTTTTAAAAAGTTTGTATTTCCTAAATGCTAAATGCAATTTTTTGAAAACTGTGTCACTGTATAAATACCCATAGACCAGTCTGTATATGTGCAATCTGTCACAAATCCCCTTAAGTTCTGTAAGGAGGTACTCACGAAAACCTTTCTTTTTGAAGTATTTAGTTGTACATCAGTGGATTCATTTAAAGGAATGCTTGTGTCATTAGCAGCTATATTTTAGTATATATATATATATATATATATATATATATATATATATATAAAATAAAATCTCTGAAAACCTTACATAAACAATAATCAAAGTAAGCAAGTTTGCAGCAATTTTGGACGAATTTTTTTAAGAAAACTCTTTCCTCTAGTTTCAACAAGCACAATGTTGTAATTTCCTTGAGTGTCGCCATGGTTTACATGGAACAAAAGAGAAAGTTTACAGAAAAGACAATGCATTTATGTTTGTGTTGCAAACAGCTCAAAAATTAAGTATCAAAGTGCCAAAGACTGCTCCCTCACGTAGTAAGAGATGTTTAGCTTGTCCCTAAGCTTACTATACCTAACCAGCTGTCTCAACTTGTCCAAGCACAGTATAACCTACCAGAATCTTACAGTGACACATGTTAGTTTGAATGGATATATGCAGGAAAAAAGTGGTATATGATAGCAGATCCCCAATATCATACCAATACTGCCCTTAGAACAGCAGTAACAGACCAAAACCTTACACTGACCTCTCATAATCAACACATCGTGTGAGTCACATTTTATATTTTAATACGAGGTTGGCCGTGCATGTCGCTAAATATGGCAGGAGGTTTTTCCATTTGAAGGTAGTGGCGCATTTTAAAATATATAAAAAAGAGGAAACCCTGCTGTTGTTGCTGGTAGAAAGTTAACTTCTTCTGTGCATGAGGGTTTTCCCATGACAGTCGCACCAGCCAGATGAATGGTGAAACAGCACATGCATGGAGTCCGAATCATTTCAATAAGTGGAAGAGCTGAGAGCAAAGATGGAATTTGTTTGAATAGATTTTTTCCATGAATTAAAAAAAATTGCATGGGTCAGAATCATTGGATTTAACCAGAAAAAAAAAATTGCTGTCAATAAAAGTATTTATTACAGTATACCATGATTTAAGCCAGTCAGAAAATTGGACTGAGTGTTTTTTGTAGCAAACACATGAATACATATAGAAAATGTTAATATTAATCTTTCTGCTTAGCTATTCATAGTATACACACATTTAATACATTTTCAGCAATTATACCATCTCTTATGAGGACATTTATATTAGTACAGCTGTGTTTTTTCTCATTCATAGTCTGTTTACTTATTCTCTATTTGATGGTGTACACAGGAGTTGTAGTTGTTGACAAATGCATCATTAAATACTTGCATCTGGTTACAACTACATTGCAGAGGGGTATAAAACATTTATGAAACATTTACACATGACCTAAATGCTAAATGGAAACTCACCATATAACATAAAGTATTGATTTTGGACATCACTACCTCTAAGAAAGACAACGTCTTAGGTAATGTTGGTTTGCTTAGACAAGTTTTATTGGTCATTTCATTTCTTCAAATTCACATTAATTTGCATGGTCACAACACTGATTTACCACAACAGATTTGGGAGTTGTAGGTCAAACAGCCAAATATTTTTAGGTTGCCACACCCATAAAGATGTAATGCTCCAATGGCATTGTGTGTGTGTGTGTCAGTCACATACCCTTAACCCAGACAAAATAAAGGGTTTGTGATCAAAGGAAAACTTAGTGCCTCAACATTCGGCCACAGGGACTTCCTGTTTCCTCAGTTGATATCTCTAATTGAGGTGTGTGTGTGTGTGTGTGTGTGTGTGTGTGTGTGTGTGTGTGTGTGTGTGTGTGTGTGTGTGTGTGTGTGTGTGTGTGTGTGTTTCAGATGGTGATGATTGTAGCAGTCTGTAGAGTGATAGTGATCAATGCTGATTCTAGCATTTTCAGAGAGCCTGCCCATTGGTCTGTCCAGATATCTCAACAGCTACTGCCAGACTCGTACGTAACAATCAGAACGAATTTTTGCGTTCTGAAACTAATGCGAAAGAAAAGAAGAAGAACTTTACTATATAGACCAATCAGACATACCATTATGACCACCTGCCTAATATTGTGTTGGTCCCCCTTTTGCTGCCAAAACAGCCCTGACCTTTCGAAGCATGGACTTCACTAAACACCAGAAGGTGTGCTGTGGTATCTGGCACCAAGATGTTAGAAGTCAATCCTTTTAGTCTTGAAGTTGGAATCAACACCTCAAAGTCATTGTTGTGCTCCTCAAACCATTCCTGAACCATATTTGCTTTGTGACATGATGCATTATTCTGCTGAAACGGGCCATAGCCATCAGGGAATACCGTTTTCCTGCTTCTAACACATCAACTTTGAGGACAACATGTTCACTTGCTGTATAATATATCCAACCTGCTAACAGGTGCCATGATGAAGAGATAATCAGTGTTATTCAGTCCACCTGTCAGCGGTCAGAATGTTATGCCTGATCAGTGTTTATATTCACGTTCCCCACAGAACCATCAGCTACATTTGGATACTTTTACGCTCCAATGATTTTCGATTGCTTTCATATGTAGTGACCTTGAAAAAACTTTAAAATATTCACATTTGGGACTCATATTCGGTACCATTTTTGCTTTCTTTTTAAAATAAATTGATAAAATAACTTTCAAAGTGATTTTTAATTGCAGCACTAGAGTACGGGTTTGTTGGTTTGGTTCTTAGACCCAATGCACTGCCATGTGAGAGTATCGCAACTTACAAAAGTGTTGCAGCCAATAGCATTTGCCTTTTGTTGTTCTTATAGATAACTAGCCTTACAAGATATAAATAACATCCAGTTTCCGATAATCCAGACCCAGAATTCTTGTTTCTTTATTGATAACTCAGTTTGATTAAAAGGCATTGAACTAATTCATGTGACTCTGTAAAGTCTGCTACATAGTAATGTTAAGACTTAAACCCAATGGCTTCACCATTGAGTTGGATTCTGCCTGTTATTTTAGAATGCCTCTTCAGTCTAAAATAACAAACCACATTCTCCTTAAAGGCTGACTTGGCTCAACAGCATACAGTGCAGCTGTAGAGACAGCTTGTTGCTTTTTAATGTAAAGGTAGTGAAAGGAGGAAACTGATTTGCAAAATTCCAGACTCTGTTTTACTGACTACATTTGACTGTGTTTATTGTAAATTTCAGGAAGTAATGCTCAGAGGAAAACAGTTCAGATACCACACTTGTGATGAGAAGCTACTAACTTCAGAAGCCCAAAATTGGCAGAAATTGACAGCTGCATACCATTTACACATATTGTATACTGCTGTGGGTTGGATTTCTGAGTGCAAACGATGGCTGTAGAACACTGCTTCAATCACAGCTGCTTATTGTGCAGACTGATGTTTCAGCATTACTGTGTCTTCATTAGAGTCAAAGTTGATTGTACTGGTGTTGAAACGTTAGTCTGTGAAGGGATCTGAATCAAGCTGTGTGCTCTATTTGGATTTTGTATTCTGGAAATTTGCTGTCCTCAAGCTACAGGGCACCTGTTTCAGTCGCATTTTGATTTAAGATGTGTGGAGAACCCTGTTTCAGCTGCAGGTTACGATATCCACTTTCACCCATCTCTAATTCCAAACAACTTTAGCAAAATATCAGCTCTTCATGCCTCGAGTTAAACAAGAAAACCACTCAGAGAGCGCTGTGCTCCTCCAAGGCTGTTCATTGCTCAATTTGTGTATTCAGAAATTCAAGAATCTTGTCATTTCATATATATCTTCTTTTTAAAACACTTCAAAATTGGAGTCATGGGAAGCTGATTTGACAGAATTTATGATCCTATGTTGACGAATGATTTTGTTTAAACTTGCATCACAGACTATCATGTCATTGCTTCTTTTAAATGATGTCACAGAGAAAGTCATCCATGTTTTAATAAGTTCCCGTTTATTCACCTTTAAGCCCTAAAGTCATTTATTGATTCCAAATCAGAATGTTGACTCATTATTAAAATACACAATTCTTCTTGCCAGTATAGGTCCTTCACATGCTGCCAGTCCTCGTTACAAATTCAACTTCATCGCTGACGTGGTGGAGAAAATTGCTCCTGCTGTGGTTCACATTGAACTCTTCCTCAGGTACTGACTACATGTGCATGTGTTATTTTATTATTCATGTTGTGGGGGCCTGATTATAATTGAGTGATTTTATTGAGGCTCATAATGCTGTTATTGGTGGCTGTAATTACACCTTCTCTCACTATTTTACATGTGCAGTGCTGTGAAATATTTTTTGATGTCTTCCATTTCTCCATATTTCTCACACTTAATACTTCAGAACATCAAACTCATTTTTCTATTTAAATAATATTAGACTGAGATACCCCACACAACACAAAATGCAGTTTTTAAATGATGGTTTATTAAACATTTATTGAAAGCCTATATCACCCCTGTGAAAAACGAATTGCCCTCCTAAACCTAATAACTGGTTGGGCCACCCTTGGCAGTAACAACTGCAGTTAAACTTTCTGTTGTGATTAGTCTTTCACATCACCATGAAATACTTTTGGCCTGCTGGTTTATGAACATGAAGTGCCATTTAAGGCCTTTCCACAGCATCAGAATTGAATCCAAGTCCGTACTTTGACTTGGTCATTCCACAGCCTTCATTTTGCTCTTTTTGACCCAGTCAGAGGTGGACTTGTTGGTGTGTTTTGGGTCATTGTCATGCTGCGTCATTTGTGTTGAGCCTTAGGTCATGAACTGATGGATTGATATTCTCTAGATGGATTTTCTGATAGAGAGCAGAGTTCGTGGCTCCGTCAGTTATGACAAATCATCCAGATTCTGTGGAAGCAAAGCTGCCCCAAACCATGAAACTACCACCACCATGTTTCATTGTTGATTCTTCTTGTGGAATGCAGTATTAGCTTTACACCTGATTTAACAGACCCATATCCTCCTTAAAGTTCTATCTTTGACTCATCAGTCCACAGGATGTTATCCCAAAAGTCTTGGAGCTCATCTAGATGTTTTATTGCAAATGCCAGTTGAACCTTTATGTTCTTTTGGTCAGGAGTGGTTTGTGCCTTGCAATTTCCCCATGGTGCCATTTTCTCCCAGTGCCTTCCTTATTGTGGAATCATGCAGATGGACCTTAACTGAAGTCACTGCAGATCTTTTGCTGTTAGTCTGGTTTCTTTTGTGGCCTCCTGGATGAGATACCGAGGTGCTCTTGGAGAAACGTTGGTAGCTGGCCCACTCCTGGGAAGATTCACCACTGTTCCATGTTTCTCCATTTGTGGATAATGTCTCTCACTGTGGTTCTCAGGAGTCCCAGAGCCTTGGCAGTGACTTGTAACCCTTTACCACCTGATAAATGTCAGTGACTTTGTTTTGGTACTATGTGTTGCTTTATGAGACTCTTTAGCTACTTCACAATGTCAGACAGGTTCTGCTCAGTGATGTTTAGACTCAACAAACCTGGCAGTACTCGTATGTGGGTGTGGCTGGTAAAACTGAATCCAACTGCCAGATGAATCTGGTCATTTGGGAGATTGGTAGCAAAGGGGGCAATTGCTTTTTCACATAGGGCAAGATGGGCTGCACAGCCTTCAATCAGTGACTATCATTTAAAACCTGCATTTTGTGTTTTCTTTTTTCCTTGGGTTATCTTGTCTTGCATTAAAATTAGTTTGATGATCTGAAACATTTAAGTGTAACATATAGGCGAAAGAAGACATTTGTTAGGTGCCAATACTTTTTCATGACACTGTATACAATCATCTGACATTATAAGCTGATAAGTGACTGGCAGTGCTTGAATTGTGTGACCTGTTATGTGACATACAAGACTGCAGAACTTGAGGAGGCCACACGGCTTAGTTGACAGATACCCAGACACAGACTTCAAAGTATTAACAGCAGGAACCACAAGTAATTCTGCAATCTGACAGTGGGGGAATACTGTGGGGTCAAAATGATATGATGGAGCTTTATATTTAGTGAGTGAAATGTTTCTCAATAATAAATGTAGCAGAAAATCAGAAAAAACATGCAGGTCTACTCAGGAAAGAGACATCTTTCAGGGCAGCAGCTTGTCTCCATTCTCTATTTACCATTACACTGATGACCTCGCAGTAACATTTCGGCATTTTTGTTTATCCCCTAACAAGGAAGTTAAATTTTTGCTCTAAGCCACTGACCCTATGCTGCTGCCACTGCTACTCAACCAGGACCTCCCCATCACCTGGACCTTCTGGAGCAGCACTGTCACAACTTCCGGCTTCCAGAAGAAGTCCATATCTTGGGAAACCAAATATCAATTCAAATTATGAAACAAGCATGTATGTCAAACGTTATATCCTGACTACTGGGGGATTCAATTCGGTGCATCGGGTGTTTTTGGTCTGCTAGAGAGTTCACTGAAACAACAACTATGAAAAGCATTTTTGTGATTAAAAGAAAGAGACACACAATTTCACCTTCCTCAGTGCTTTGTTAGAATTGTTAACCTGATAGGCATGCTAAAAAGCATCATAAATTGTGAATTGTACATCTTTGTCAGTGAGAGCTGCTTTGCGTAATCCATACTATTTACCTTCACTTTCACCATATCCCTAGACATCCACTCTTTGGTCGCAACATCCCTCTGTCCAGTGGATCCGGCTTCGTCATGTCAGAGAATGGGCTGATTGTTACCAATGCCCATGTCGTCTCTACCACCTCACCAGTGTCAGGTCAACAGCATCTCAAGGTACACTAAAACAGGTTTTTATTTTTTGACTCCCATCACTAAAGCTCGAGATGTGTGAGGAACACCTTTCTCATATAAATTACGTAGGTCTGTATGAAGCTAGAAGATAAAAAAGAAATGTTTAAAAGAGCATTGCAGCATTTACTGAAATACTTTTGTGACTTTCTTTCCAAGAATGAGATGTTTACACGAATATCAATCTTATTTTGATCAGGATGTGGTTATCTTTGTCTAGCATGGAGACTAGAAGCAAGGGAAAGCAGTGCACCTACCAACATCTCTAAAGCATTATGCTAGGCTATGCAAACCACTTCAATTTTATATTTATGCACAGACATGAGGATGGTATTGATCTCATCTTCTCGCCCTGAGAATGAAAGCAAAAAATCATATTTTGATATGTTTTAAAAAAACAAAACTATTTGTCAAAGAATATGATCAGTTTCAGTCAATATGTATGGGGCAGGTTGACTGATATATGCATAATTATTGTATTTCTGTCCTTGAGATACTTTTAAATAGTTCTTTAGGGTTCAAAGGCGTCCTCAGTATTGTGCCATGAGATTTTGTGCCATAGGAGGATTTTTTTTTTCTTCAAAGAAGTGAACATACAGTTAGCTATATTACAATACCTGACAATGTGGAGAGTAAAATAGAGGAGAGCATCAGCACAAAATACTTGTGCTAAAAATATTTGTCCACATAAATGGTTCTTTGTGTTCTTGATATCCCTTTTGCAATACTAATGTTCAAGTGAGCAGAACATGCAGCTACTGTTTGAAATGTTAATTTACAGTGCTCTGGAATGTAATTCTTTCATTCTCTCCTAAAGGTCCAGATGCATAATGGTGACATATATGAAGCCAGCATCAAAGACATTGACAAAAAGTCTGACATCGCCACCATCAAAGTCAACCCCCAGGTGAGTCCACAGGGCTGTGATTACATCAACAATAAGGAAATAGTGTGATTCTCATCTCACTCCATGTGTTACTTTATACCATTTGATATGACAGTTTTGAAATGAAATCAACCAGTCCATTTAGGGTTTGAAGTGAGTTACCCCAACACTAATCCTAAAATATGAATGTTTACTTGCACTGTTGCCATGCTGATTCATGTTTTCCCAGTCAGCTGCTGCCTCATACTGAAACCCTTTAGTACTTGTACATATTCAAGTGTGGCTATGCAGCTCAACAGATTCTCCTGAGGGAAGGAGAGGATGCTTTTAAGGGGAAAAATACAACCCAAGATGGTATATTTTGATGGCCATAATCATTCTTTTATGGTTTTCAGCTGGTCTTGTGCATCATTTTGTGTGCATTCCCCGATAAATCTGCCTAACATGTTTGGCATCTTAGGACACTTCAAGGTCTGCATCTTCTGTGGGTCTGTTCAAAAGCACTAAATGTAATGCCTTTAATTTAAGCTGACTTTGGGTGGGGTGCTGCAGAGTCCAAAAATGTTGTCTGCATTTTTTTTGTACCACAACTTTAAAAGGAAATGTTATGTTACAGTAGCTGGCAGTGTTTGACAGTAAAACAGATAAATGTAAAGAAGCATAATTGCACATTTTTGTGAATTCAAAACATTGGCCTTTATATTTTACATAGTAATTCCACAATTGCCTGGATGATTCTAGTATTTCTGGGAAGGAACATACCTTGTGTCTACAGTAGCTATGAAAGTGTCTTGCTACAGCATTTATGCTACAGTATACGTATACAGAAAAAAGATCAGTGGTTATGAGCTATAAACTGACAGTGACACTGACAGTGCAAGGTCACCTTCAACAAGAACTAGCTCAAAGTTTATTTAAAAATAATAAAATTGATAGTTCATAATTTTGTTCACTAGTCCATGGGTATTTTAATTCATTTTATCGGAAGAGCTGATCCAAGCTGTTTTCCTCTACCCATCCTTCTACAGACCACTTTTTTTTTCTTTGTCATATAGCCGTATTTTTGGATTTTAAATAATCAGGCTTTTACGTAAAGCAGTCTCACTTCGAAGTCAACTAGGAATGCACTGTGGTTGTGACAGTTGTCTGGGTTGACTTGCAAGTTAGCTACATCCATTTCCTCCTCAGCAAGATGTAGAAAACAACAGAAAACATTTTTGTTGCATATTTATTGACATATTTTGCAGTGTGTAAACAGTGATGAGAAAACTAAAATAAAAGGAATGAAAAGATTTTAAACACAAAATACAGACGATAAGGAATATCACTATAGCTGCCAACCCTGGAGGGAAGGCTAGGAAACAGCTGCAGACTGCTTGAACGCATAAGTAGATGTGCTTATCAATGTCATTATCAAATTATTAGGGCACTAGTAGATCTGACCATATGCCAAGCTGTATATCTATCAAATAAAAATGTTGCATAAATGTATTCTTTTGGTGTAAAACCTAAGACAGATTAAGTCTTAGTCTTTCAGCTGTAACAATGGTGGTGTTAAAAAGGTCTAAAACATGAAAACATCATTTAAAGCACTAAGCAGGCTGACTCTCATATCTTATAGGAGGCTATATGTAAGTGTGTAAAACTTAATAGATTCCTCATAAGAAAAAGCTGTGATCCTAAACCAATATGAGGAGTTTTAATTATGATAAAGGATAAAACCAGCTGCAGAAAACATTAAGAAGAAAATCTGAAACAGCTGGACAGTAAAAATGTGAAATAAACTGACTTATTAATATTACAATCCCTTTGTGTAAACATTGCTTAGGCGGAGATTTCTTAATCAAGATTATATTATTATACATAATGAATGAATGAATGAATGAAAGTTTTTCTAACTAAATTGTGAACAAGAAAAGCAGTCAGAGAGCGCAGTACTCCACCAAGGCTGCTCAGTCGTTGCATGATTTCCTATGGATAAGTCCCGATAAGTCGACAGCAGTTGATTTATTGTAGGATCGCAATCATGTGATCATCAGCTGGCAGCTGACATAGTGTTGAATTGTTGTCATAGTTACAGTGACACCATGCCACTATCTCACTTTGAGTAAGACCAGCAGATTAACAGAAAGATAAATGTAGGCTGATCGTCACATAACTCCACCACGTTCCTTGACGGAATAAAGAGAAGTTTTGAAGATGTAATTTTCTTTTACACGTGCATATAGAACAATGAAGGAGCTTTGAAATCTCTTGTATCTCTGAAGAGTCCTATCTTGCACTGAGCTCCGCTGGATCGTCTAGTAATGCTGATGCCCTTTTCAAAGAGAACTGATTGATCAGTATATGGTGCTTTTATGTGTGCTGATCTGTCTTCTTGAGCAAAACCTGTTCCTGGACAGGTTAAGATTTAAGTCTAAGTTACCATGTTGATGCAATACCATCATAGTACCAAAAACCCAGAGTTAAACCTGAAGTTACTTCAAATACTGCTTTGTAGCACAGGCCTGTGGGGCCTGTTTCAGTGAGCAGATTTAACAAATTGTGACTATGACCCACAAGTCTGAGTTGAAAACCCAAAATGGAGTCTCCATGTTTTGTTTTGAGAGCATCTAACGAGAGTTAAATTAACTTTGCACCCTCAGAGTGAGCGTACACCTTTGATTAAACATCTTCAATCAATTGGTTTTGCTCATTCTAGGGTGCATTAAAATCCAGAAAAAGGTTTAGTATTATCCAAATACTCTTATTGTAGTATACCAGAAATGTTATGATGTCCTCTTCAGAATCAGAATCGGCTTTAACCCTGTAAAACCCAAACATAGAACAAAAAGAGCAAAAATGGCTATGTGCCTATGTTTAGATTACATTTGTCAAGCTTGCTCAATAGCTCTGTACTAAATGTAGTCATAGTAATAGAAATTATATTGAAACAAGGCTGTCTGAAGCCCATTTTCAAACTAAATTTAGTCCATTTGTGTCATAAGCTCTTGGAGACACTCATGTTTTGTTGAAGAAAAGCTGCCAGAGAATAAGTTAGATTCACAGAGTTACCATAGCAACTGACTGAGAGTCAAAGTAATCTCTGTTTCTTGAAGTGAAAACCCAAAGTTCCCTTCATTAAAATGGTAAACTCAGAGTTTTCATGAAGTGACTCTTGGGGATACAATCCTGTCTTCCCAAATGTCAAACAGTTTCATCTCTGCACGTGGCATGCAGCTACAACTTTCTAACCAGATGTGCATGATTCACACATCTGGTGCACAACTGAAGTGAGTAACTAGATGGGAAAACCATATTGTACAATAGAACACATTGCCAAGTCTGTTATTATAACTCTGCCCATATAATGACAACATATAGGCCAATGCACTCCAGTTTTTATGGTCATTCGAATGAGTCCTCATGACCATTTTTGCATGTCAAAACAGCAAAAAACTATTTAGTATTTAAATAACTTGCCATGTAAGACATTTTTGGAGTGTGTATATATACAAACATTCACAGGTCTTAAAACATATGAAATACAGCCAAGATATTTTACAGAACGTAGTTGTGGATCCCAAATAACAAAAAGTCAACTCTGGACTGAATCTAAGACAGTGGAGCAACACTGACCCACTTGTCTGTTTCACCTTAAGAATACATGTCATCAATTTTGGTGGGAAACTTTGGATGTAAACAAAACAATGTCTGTTGAGAATAAAGACTCCACGGGGTAGCTTTCATCCAACATTCTTGTTGGCTCCATTAGCACTCCTCATTCTAGCAAAACTCCAGCAGGGTAATGAGTATTTAGATGGGCGTTTTATCACTGTCCCAGACTCGCTGTGTGTTCACAGAGTGTGTCATGTGTCCAGATTCACAGTGGTACAAACAGGGCGGGAAGCTGGACCATAGTCAGACTCTAAACCGCCCCTGGGATGACACTAAATACATCCAGCTCATCTAGATCAGGGATTTGTGGAGGATTGTTTTGTTGTGTTGCTCTTACGCAAATTCCCAGCTGAAGCTGTTGCAGTGTGCTGATTTCCTTAACTGATGTCACCTTGTGTTTTCTGCATGTGTTATCTATTCAGAAAGCTTTTTTCATCATATTGTTAAAGATTACACCCCATGCACAGATCATTTTAGGCTACATAATATCATCATCAATGTTGATAGGAGCAAATTCTAAGAGTATAGTGTTAAATGTTTTAATGACACACCTAGCAGAAAGCACTCTGGATCCCATCATCACCATCAACTGCTTTCACACAGTGCAAGCTGACAGGAATCAATCTGAGTACCAAGGAAACAGGCAAAGGGCTCACTGATTTAATTGATAACAAATACTGACACCCTGGTCACATTACCGTGAGGAGATTCCAAACTGTTAGTTGTGTGGTTATTAGGTACGCAGGGAGTTTCAATTAAGTAGATCTTGACATGCCTCCCTCTGCAAACCTGGCAACCACATATGATGCCACTACTCCACATTATGAACCTAAGTGCATTCCTGTACTTCTTGTATTTTTTCTGTTCTTGTGAAATTTTTGGAACTTCCACTATGGTGTATAATTAGTCTCATGCATATAAAAACCAGACACATGCATGTAATTTGTACTCGGAACTATATCTGCAAGTAAGCAGGTGCTTCTGCTCTGTCTGAACAAATGTAGTATTAATGCATTCATCAGTTCATGTGCTAGCATAATTGGACAAGAGTTTTCTAATCATCAATTATCTTTTCAACACAATTAGCTAACACAATGTGCCATTAGAACACAGGAGTGATGGTTGCTGGAACTTGGCCTCTGTACCCCTATGTTAGCCTAGCCGCGCTAGACCCATGTTCTGAAGGCACAAGGGTCTAGGGCCGCTCGACAGGGAGGGAGGCGGGCTAAAAGGTTGTCTTTCAAATCACTCTGCAGCAACTGGGTAGGTATACAACCAATCAGTGCAACGAATAGGCTGACGTAGTTCCTAGAGCGCCGGCGGATTGTGGCTAAGTCCCATTAGCTTCCCAACCAGCGGAGCCAACTGGTATATTAAGGATTTGCCATATCCCGTCGGCATAAGTCCAAATACGTCTTTCTTCTCAATGAAACACTTAAGTGCCGTCCTTTGTTTATCTTTCAAGTTGAATTTTAGCTTCAAATCTTTAAGGGCTGTGGCCAAAGCCGAGTTGAAAGATAACTGTTTATTGTGCGCCGGTTGTTTCTGTCAGAATCGTCGCGCCTCTGACGTCACTTAGTTACGCCTTCTGACTCTACACTTCATGGTGATTCGTCCGGCCAGTTTTAAGAGAATCCAGCCTAGACCCACCCTGGCAGAGAATTAAATTTGTTGCCATGGGTTGTCTAGCGCGGCTAGGCTACCCCTATGTAGATATTCCATTAAAAATCAGACTTTTCCACATTAACAGAATAGTCATTTACCACAGCAACAATGTCGGGACTGGATTTCTGATTCATTTGCTTGCCTTTCAAAAATAAGGAAATTCCTAAGTAACCCCAAACCTTTGAACAGTAGTGTATATTATACAACTCTTATAATATTTTCTCATTTAAGCATCTCACTGGTTTGCTAGTGGAAAGGTTTTAGTGTGACGCTGCAACAACCATGAAGATTCAGTTCAGCAGTAACTTCCTACAGCTCTGAAAAGCAATTAAATAAGATAGCATTAAAAAAACAATCCTCCACCTCAATGTAAATATCCAACGTAAACAAGATTGTGAAGAATTTAGATTAGCCATCTTGTACGAGTCTGAACTCTGTTCCACACGTCCCTCTTTAGCTCATGCTAAAGCTGCAGAAGTTTGACGTGAAGTTAGAGGAAGATCTAGATGTGCGATCATTTGTCAGTCTGGATGGAATGAGGTGAAGGTAGTTAATGCAGCCTGTATGGTCCCACTCAAAGAACTGACAGTCTTCCTGTGGTGGATCACATTATTCAGCAAACAGACATCGGGAATCAAAGAGGAGCTCATACTGTCTTGAGCGAAATATATGCTAACTCAGACCACCTGTACATTTCACTCCCCTCCAGGCACCCAGTGTCAGGGAACCATTGTGACCTGTGGATGATACCACCCACAGTTTAGAGGATTCCAGACCACAGTGCCTTGACTTTCTGTGATCATATGAATGACTTAATGGGTCAACTTGTGTGTCAACCATTATACTGTAGTGATAGGGCAGTTCTCATTAGGATAAGCAGCTGTGTTGAACCTTGCAAAATTCTTTAATGAGCCAGCTCTACAGTGGTTTCTCCTTTGAGGACAACTAGCAGACTTTTTGATTGCCAGTTGAAGGAAACAGTTTATAGTCAAATGGTCGAGTCAGGCTCTGGCCATTCTTTGATCACTGAATATTCCTTTACCTGCCCCTCGGCCATCAACCTGTGAAGCAGCTCAACAAATGAAAAGAGTCTGAAACTAGACTGATTTTACAAATGGACACTAAAAGGCCCTGGCATCACATCTCCGCTCTCACTTTCTTGGATGTGACCAATGTGGTTTCCTGGTGTCAAGCTTCGCCATAAATAACAAAAAACAAAAGGAATGTTCTTGGAATGCAGACAAAGTACAGATGATCCTGTGTACAAAGCATAGGACTATATCCTATAGTTAATTCGGTTTACAACACATACATAGGTAAGAGTGCATTACATTTTTGTGACATTTGCTTAAATAAGAGACCTGTAATTGTAACTGTGATGATAATCTATGTGTTGCTCAGCATCTTGCTTCAACAATTAATTGAAATTGTTTCCTACACATAGTTTTATAACTGCTATAGTCTGTCAACTAGAAATATTCTAGATGCCTTGTGAATTGGTTCATGCATATTTCACCCACTTAGGAAACTTGGGGATTTTCATAATAATACATTTCTGTTCTTCGGTTTGAGCAATATTTGGCCACGCATTTCGTGCTTTTAGAGACTAGGGCGATGGTATGTGGTTAATTCATTGCAAAAATATTAACATCTGCTTTCAATCACTAAATTAAGGTAAACTCAGGCTCCAGCATGACCAATGCTTGACACTTCCACCTTAAAACTGTGAACTCTGGATCATGGCCAAGACAGGGAAGAGTGAGAGGAACATAATCCAAAACATTCCACCTGAAAGAAATCTTAAACAGAGCAGTTTCAGCTCATTCCTTCTCTCACACCATCTGTCTGCTCAGCATGTGTTTCCACTCAGCTCTATCCTTTGCCTCCCTTTTACTTTGCCTCCTCAACCTTTTTTTTTTTTTATTATATACCCTTTTTTCTTTGTGGATACTTGTGCATATTATTATGCATATAGTGGTATAGTGATATTTTAGGCTTCAAATGCTGCACACCACATTGGATTATGTGTTGTACAGCTACTTTGCCTTATATATGTGTAGTTTAGCATGGCTCTATCCTGCTCACCATTGCTGTGTCAGAGAGGTACTCCCCTGTAAAGAGTCCAACACAATCCCAGCTATCTACAGCATTTGTAGGTTTTTGTTTTATTACCCTAGGTCTAAAGCTGTTGATCGAAAATGTGCAAGTTGATAGCAGAACAAATCAATCAAATGCTAAATGTCCATATGTGTCAACAAGGACCTGTCTTGTCCTGCACCTTGTCTTCCTGAGCAAGCTGCATTCACCAGCTCCAACTGTACACGTGATACTGCTTCTCAGTCTAGATTTTTAATTACCATAACGAGTGCAACTTACACACAGTCCTCAAAGAACAAAACAGGTTCAATGGATTTGACATTGAAAATAAGTGAGTGTAAATGACTGTTTCTGTGTTTGTAATGGGCGCCCAATTATCCTTTAAGAAACATCGTTATTTGAAACTTAACCTGGCTCAATTTGTGTGTTTCTCACTTTCCCCCATGCACCACCCCTACCCAGACGACACTGCCTGTGCTGTTTCTGGGCCATAGTGCAGACCTGAGGCCCGGGGAGTTTGTGGTGGCGATTGGCAGTCCTTTTGCCCTCCAGAACACTGTCACTACTGGTATCGTCAGCACTGCTCAGAGAGATGGAAAGGAGCTGGGTCTCAGGGACTCAGACATGGATTATATCCAGACAGACGCTATTATCAATGTAAGAATATAGCAAAACACGTGTACTCTGGCAAAATTATTGCTAAGCAAACTTTTTTTTCTGCACAACTGGAGGTGGCTCTATTTTTCTACCTGTAAAAATGTCATATTGTAAGGTGTTTCTGCAATGTATACAATACAGTTATGGCTCTGATGTTTTTATTCACAGTATGGGAATTCAGGAGGACCTCTTGTCAATTTGGTAAGCTTTTAGTTTTATATCTAGAGACTCTCATGACTGCTGTAAAGTATGTTTCTCTCTTTTGGGTCTCGGTAAAATCAACAAAATGAATTGAAGGGGTTAGAAGCACAGTGGTTGAGCCCACAAAAGCATCGGAGTTCTATGTAATTTCTGTAATATTTTACGGTCTAGATTTGAGTGGTAAAGTGATCTAACCCTCAACCCAAATATAGCGTTAGAGTGGTGCTTTGAATGTTAGACTATTCTTGAAAACATGAAACTCAAAAACTACAGAAAGTCGGTTAAATCAGTCTGCTTCCAAACCCTTCAGCTGCACAATGACTGCATTTGTATTCCACAGTCCTTCAGCTCCTGTTCGTGATGTCAGCTGGCAAAAAAATAGTTCTGCTGTTGTCACTGTTTTTTTGCTCGAGGAAGAAAATCTCAATCATCAAAAATCTAAATGTCAACGGTAGTTTTTGATGTTGTTTTGTTGTGTGTCTGTGTCTGAGGATGGGGAGGTGATTGGCATCAACACACTGAAGGTTGCAGCAGGAATCTCATTTGCCATTCCCTCAGACAGGATCACTCGCTTCCTCAACGATTCGCTCGACAAGCACAACAAAGGTGAGGACGACAGTGATGTCACCAGGTTAGCAGTAAGCAAGGGACTGAGTGTGAATAAATGGTAACTACCTGGGGTTTCTTTCAGATGTGAGATCAATAAAGAAGCGTTTCATTGGAATCAGGATGTTGACCATCACACCAGCGTAAGTGCAAATGTTTTAACTGATGAAACACTGCTGATGGAAAACATGACAAATAGAAAAAAACGAAAACAGTATTATTTATATTTAATATTGTCACTTATAGCAAATACTATACAGCTAGGCTGTTTTTACAGAGATAACCCTCCAGTAAGAGATTCGCCTCTGCAAAAGGAGTCCCACAAGAGCATGTTTTGGGTGTTCTTTTATTTGTATTAACTCACATCATGTTAGTGCACAGTCATGTAGACTTTGTATGTCACTAAAATATTTTCTCACTCCAAGTACAAATTAGATGCTTGCTTTTCTAATCTATATACTGCAAGTCCTGTCCAGTGCAAAGCAACCTTTTTGTGAGTCACTGTGAGACAAACTGACTTCTGCGGACTTATCAGTCAGAAATGATGATTGATTCAATTGTGGGGTGTTTCTGAGTCCCATCAATTCATGCCACCCGCTACATATCTAGGTCACGTGATTTGGTATCCATGCATAATGTACACATGCATAACATATGTTTGTGCTCAGCACAAGGTCATATTTCATTAAAGATTTCATCTGTCAGAAATGATACGACTGAGCAGTCTTGGCGGAGTACTGTGCTCTCTGATTGCTTTTCTTGCTTTATTCATGTCTTTGTGTTGGAAAACGCAACTTTATCAAATGTATTAAATGAATTTAGTTAGATAAAGGATTTTTGAAACGTGTGTGTGTGTGTGTGTGTGTGTGTTTCAGGTTAATTGAAGAGCTAAAACAACAAAACCCAGACTTCCCCAATGTTACTACTGGGATTTATGTCCATGAGGTTGTTCCTCACTCTCCTGCACAGAAGTAGGTTTAATTTATTTATGTGTTTTATTTGTTTTATTTTGAATTCATTTTTCAAACAAAAACAGTACTCATATCTGAATAAGAGTGAATACTACACTGCTTGGCCAAAAAATAAGTCGCACAATCTCATATTTTGTTGGACTGTCTTTATCTTTCATGCTCCTGCTATCAGGGACAAAAACCTCCCGTGATGGAAAGACCTAGTCATTCAGTATATTCAGGTAGTCAGCTGACCTGCCCAACAACCTGACCAACCCTTGACCTCAAAGATGATGGTGCACCACTATCCTTCCAGTTTTTAATAATGTGTTGAAAGGTTCTTAACCTGATTTTAGTAGTTTCAGGCAACTCCTTAGTTGTTTTCTTTCTTTGATGCAGGCCAATAGTTTGACCCTTCTGACACAGATTAACATCTGTCGTTCAGTATAGCCTTCTTTAACCCTTGCCTCAGGTTAAATCAGGACCAGCTCTCCGTTTAAAGGGTCAGATTCTATCTGCCTATTAGTATTCCACCTAACAGGTTTCAGCAGAATAATTAAGCTGGTGTCGAGGAATACTCGCCTAGGTCCTAACTGTCTTCTTCCAAACGTCTTACCCCTCTTACTCCAATAAATACTCTCTTACTAAGCAGCCCTCCTAAGTAGTAGAATTGATTTATTGACCACGTTTGTTAACGACAGCTTTCCTCTTAAAACTGTGGCACTTGTTGATATTCCTAGGTTCGTTTTAGAGGTTTGGATAACTAACCCCAGGGGTAATGTTTAAATAACTAGTTGGATTAAAGTAACCTTTAAGAACCATTAGATTTAATGCACACAATCAACTTAACTTTTTACCACTATGCAGAATAGGTGAATCATAATCATTTCATTAGACTTCTCTTTAAATGCAATATAGCGTTTTATTAAGCAATTATTAGCAGGGGCACAGCATTAATTCATGATTAAACAATTTAATTATTTCTGATTATTTCTAACTTAACTAAATTAAACTAAGCTGAGCGTACCTAAGAATCTTCTCTAATTAGTAAATTTAGGAGAGAGAGCGGACAGCCAGGCCTTAGCTGCCACGCCCGGTCTTCACCTGCATCTAGTTGAACTCCTCCGTGGACCAGCAGACTCGGTATGAAGTCTTCTTTGTGGGCAGAGGGTGTTCTTCATAGGCAGGGGGAGTGGAGAGGTCCCGATAGCCAATCGTTGGTCTGGCAGTTATCTTTAGTAGCAGCTGGAACACAAGTGCGGGCGTCTCAGCTGTCTTCTCAGTCGGATGGTGGTGGTGGAAAGCCCCCGTCTCATCAGGCTGTGGTGGGTCACTGGGTCCTCCAGCCCCTGGAGTGGAGCAGCCCTCTGCTGCTGCCTCCTGTGCCTCTCTGGATGCCATGGGTGCTTGCCTCTCTTCATCTCTTTGGACAACTGTAGACCTCTCAGGACTCTCCTTTCAGCAGAGTGTGGTCTTCGCTTGTTGAACAAAGTCAGAAAAAGACTTTGCCTCCAACGATGTTCTCAGCGATCTCTGGAGCCTAAGTCCCGCGTTGTCTTCACGTCTCTTGGGCAAAAGGGTCCGGTGTCGACTCTTCAGAACTTTGGCGATGCTCTCCGGCAGCTCCGGCGAGCAGCATCTCTCCCCTCCGGGGGAGAACTCCGAATTCAGTGTCTGTGTCTCTGGGTTTTATACCCTAGCTCGGCTTCAGCTCAGCACATACACATTTTCACACACAATTCTAACTAATAGGTACGCCCAGGTAATTAATTCATAGGTTTAAGACACAACCTTCTTCCTATCACGCATACATCATTCTTTCCATCTTTTCTGTTAACATATCCACTTGTTACACACACTTCAGTTGTCATGACAATGTAGGCCTGAGCCCATCCTGTCATCCTGTGGAAACTCCAAGTTCCTCATTTCTGAGGAGACTTCTGCTTTTCCCATCCTGTCTGCACACAGCTCAGAACAGCACAGATTACTTCCATTCAAAACTCACTTAGTTACACTGAATCACTTCTTTAAATCATTTTTCTTAGCATGATCAAATAACTTATTTTAAATCATTCTCTTCTATAGCAATCATCATTTCCAGAATATATATCAGCCTATTAAAATCATTCTTGCATCAAGCATAAGCATAATCATGTGGTTAACTTATATAGTTTCTCATTTTAACTTTTCATTGGTTTGCTTAAAGCTTTTATTTAGGTGGTGGTTGCTCCTGGGATCTCAAATAACTAGGCCCCACTTGACACCCTCTCCTTGAGATCACAGGTAGCTAACACCAGGTCATTTTAAAAGATACTCATCATCCTCTGGAGCAGACAGGTCAACCACGTCACCCAGCTGTGTCCATGCATCGTCTTCAGTGGTGACGGTCACTTCCCCAGCGATCTGCAACAGTTCAGATGTGTCCTCACAGCCGCCGATGACTTGCATCTCTGCATCATCTGACAGGATTCTGTTTTCAGCATCATCCAGTTTCTTCAGGGCTCTGCCTGCCCAGAGCCTCGTTGTATTTCTCTGCATAGTAACCACCCCTTTAACGTTGGCTACTCCGACGAAGGGTGGTAAGCCTTGTGTGCTCGTAGCCATGGTTTCTGGTTCCTGGTTTTCTTTAATCTGGAACTGGCTCTAGCTGCTCCACTTCTTGGATTCCTCTTCTTTCAAGCAAAACTGTATTGCTATCTAAAACTTCCTTTATTATGTCAGGCTTCTCATATTTAGCTCTTCTTAGCATGCCAACCACACTGTAGCTGTTAGCTTTCTTCACTGGTTTAGTAACCATATGGAATGACATAGAGTCCACCAGCACTAAAAGGTATTTCTCACCTCTTCTCCCTGCAACCCCCATTGGACCTGCTACGTCCATGCAGATAGAACCCCAGGGAATAGTGCTTCCGGATGGTGAGCCCGTCTACTCTTCGCCCTCGGCATCCTGCGTTGTATCGACCACATACTTCACAGGCCCTCGGCACTTGTCATATACGGCGCTCTGGAATCCAGAGTTGCAGCTTCTCCAGCTCCCTACGGGTAGGTAGTGTGCTCACATGGCCAAGCGTTTCATGTACGACCCGCACCACTTCTTCCACGTACTTCTCTGGGACAATTTTTCTTTTAGGGGTTTGGTCCCATTCCTCGATCCCGACAGCAATTCTTCTCTTCTGGACGAAACGATCTACCTCGTCGTTTTCCTATCAGTGAGCCCCCCAATCTCGTCTGGACTCTCTGGTGCTTCAATTACTCATTTCCTTAGTGACAGCTGCCATCCTCTACAGCCGCTTCTCTGCCTCTGCAGCCGGGGTGCCTGCAGCTGATGTGGCCAACTCTATTTTTGGCCTTACTTCCTCATCTGCGTCTGAGCTCTCACCCTGCGATGCAGCATGTCCTGTAACTCTCATTTCCTCATCTGTGTCTCTTGCAGACAGTTGCTCCATCCCTCTCCTACCAGTACAATCTGGATCTGGTACACCGGAGTGGAACCTGGGTGAAGCTCTGCGAAGCGGACTCTTACCACTTCACTGATCGTTGTTTACCCGGGCACTGGGGTTTTGGAAGATGAATCTTCTTCCTCTGATTCATCGGAGCCTCCGACTTTCGCGTCTTCTTGAACTGGCTCTTTTTCTTTGGCAGGGACGAGTACATCTTTCTCTGGCTGGCTCTCAGCCATCGTCTTTGTCGTCTCGAGTTGTCTGCTTCCTCAAAACCTCTCGTAGGACCGTTGAGCAGGGATGAGTGCAGACTCTGTCTGGCTGCTCCGCGGTGCCTCTTTCCTGGGGTGCGCTGGCCCAAGGTCACTGCGGCTTCTTCTAGCCTGCGGTTCTCACTGTACCTCCCGTCAGGCGTGATGATCCCGAGTCTCTCTGTCAGCTGATCACCCGTGCTGTGGATCCTCGGTCAGAAGGGCTCGTCCTTTTCCTTCCCCAATCTCCGCAGCTGTGGACCCTCGGTCAGAAGAGATTCGCCCTCTCTTCCCCAGTTTCCACTGGAAGGCTCTGGCGGTTGATTCTAGGTGTCGGTCTGGACCCTCAGAATCTTCTTTTGGGCGCTTCTCTCTTAGTCGTAGTCAAGCCCTGCCCAGGGACGCCATGTCGGTCAGTATCATCTGACAGGAGTCCCTTTTTAGCGTCTGTCTTAGTCGAGCCCACCCAGGGACGCCATGTCGTTCAGTATAGCCTTCTTTAACCCTTGCCTCAGGTTAAATCAGGACCAGCTCTCCGTTTAAAGGGTCAGATTCTATCTGCCTATTAGTATTCCACCTAACAGGTTTCAGCAGAATAATTAAGCTGGTGTCGAGGAATACTCGCCTAGGTCCTAACTGTCTTCTTCCAAACGTCTTACCCCTCTTACTCCAATAAATACTCTCTTACTAAGCAGCCCTCCTAAGTAGTAGAATTGATTTATTGACCACGTTTGTTAACGACAGCTTTCCTCTTAAAACTGTGGCACTTGTTGATATTCCTAGGTTCGTTTTAGAGGTTTGGATAACTAACCCCAGGGGTAATGTTTAAATAACTAGTTGGATTAAAGTAACCTTTAAGAACCATTAGATTTAATGCACACAATCAACTTAACTTTTTACCACTATGCAGAATAGGTGAATCATAATCATTTCATTAGACTTCTCTTTAAATGCAATATAGCGTTTTATTAAGCAATTATTAGCAGGGGCACAGCATTAATTCATGATTAAACAATTTAATTATTTCTGATTATTTCTAACTTAACTAAATTAAACTAAGCTGAGCGTACCTAAGAATCTTCTCTAATTAGTAAATTTAGGAGAGAGAGCGGACAGCCAGGCCTTAGCTGCCACGCCCGGTCTTCACCTGCATCTAGTTGAACTCCTCCGTGGACCAGCAGACTCGGTATGAAGTCTTCTTTGTGGGCAGAGGGTGTTCTTCATAGGCAGGGGGAGTGGAGAGGTCCCGATAGCCAATCGTTGGTCTGGCAGTTATCTTTAGTAGCAGCTGGAACACAAGTGCGGGCGTCTCAGCTGTCTTCTCAGTCGGATGGTGGTGGTGGAAAGCCCCCGTCTCATCAGGCTGTGGTGGGTCACTGGGTCCTCCAGCCCCTGGAGTGGAGCAGCCCTCTGCTGCTGCCTCCTGTGCCTCTCTGGATGCCATGGGTGCTTGCCTCTCTTCATCTCTTTGGACAACTGTAGACCTCTCAGGACTCTCCTTTCAGCAGAGTGTGGTCTTCGCTTGTTGAACAAAGTCAGAAAAAGACTTTGCCTCCAACGATGTTCTCAGCGATCTCTGGAGCCTAAGTCCCGCGTTGTCTTCACGTCTCTTGGGCAAAAGGGTCCGGTGTCGACTCTTCAGAACTTTGGCGATGCTCTCCGGCAGCTCCGGCGAGCAGCATCTCTCCCCTCCGGGGGAGAACTCCGAATTCAGTGTCTGTGTCTCTGGGTTTTATACCCTAGCTCGGCTTCAGCTCAGCACATACACATTTTCACACACAATTCTAACTAATAGGTACGCCCAGGTAATTAATTCATAGGTTTAAGACACAACCTTCTTCCTATCACGCATACATCATTCTTTCCATCTTTTCTGTTAACACATCCACTTGTTACACACACTTCAGTTGTCATGACAATGTAGGCCTGAGCCCATCCTGTCATCCTGTGGAAACTCCAAGTTCCTCATTTCTGAGGAGACTTCTGCTTTTCCCATCCTGTCTGCACACAGCTCAGAACAGCACAGATTACTTCCATTCAAAACTCACTTAGTTACACTGAATCACTTCTTTAAATCATTTTTCTTAGCATGATCAAATAACTTATTTTAAATCATTCTCTTCTATAGCAATCATCATTTCCAGAATATATATCAGCCTATTAAAATCATTCTTGCATCAAGCATAAGCATAATCATGTGGTTAACTTATATAGTTTCTCATTTTAACTTTTCATTGGTTTGCTTAAAGCTTTTATTTAGGTGGTGGTTGCTCCTGGGATCTCAAATAACTAGGCCCCACTTGACACATCCTTTCCGTGACCACAGGATATATCTTCCAACATGGTTGTTTAAGAAATGAGAAGCTAGTCACTGCATCAGCTAGGGTTAAATAACTTGTTGCCAGCTGAAATGTATTCATCACTGCAGTAATTATTCGGTGGAAGACTTTTTCCTATTTGTTTCGTCAAATCCAGGTGGTGGCTGTTTTTTGGCCAGGCAGTGCATATGTACAACAACCCTGTTATTTCTCTCCCTCTCTCTCTCTCTCTCTAGAGGTGGTATCAAAGATGGAGACATTATTGTGAAACTGAATGGCAGACCGTTGATGACCACAGCTGACCTGCAAGGAGCACTGCAGGAGGAGACAGCCCTGCTGCTGGAAGTCAGGAGGGACAATGATGACCTGCTCTTTAATATCGAACCTGATGTTATTATGCAGTAGACACTGAAAGCACAGCTCTCATGCAGAGTTAGAACAACATCTCAGGCCATACTTTTTTTTTGAAAGAACCTGGCAGAAACTCTGCAACAGCGAAGCAGTCTTGACAGTTGGTGCATTCATCTTCTGATACTAACTTCTAATACCTGGCTGTTAACTTGATTGTGTCAAAGTGAAAGGAGACCACAACTGACATGGTGCAAGGAATTCAAGGATTTACAGCCGTGCCTCAACCCTGCTCAAACCAACTCAACATTGGAGCAGGTGCACAAACCTTACACCCTACTGAACTGCGTAAATCCAAACCCCTTCAATGTATATTAAATACTTGATTTTTTTCACTTTGATTATATATTTTTCAACAAGTAGACACATTTATTGTAGGTATTTCCTAATATTTTGAGCAGTAATGCCTGCTAGACAGCATCCAGTGGTGTACATCCTGAAAATTATGAGACAGAAGCAAAGTTGACAAGAGCACAATTCATGCTTTAACATTACATTAAAAAACAAAGCCGATGATGATGTACTGACAGTTGAATTTAATAATTTGCTGTTAAGCAAACATTCATAAAATACTTTCCTTGAATCAACAGCCTGCCAGGGCCCCAGCCTTCACCTCCTACACAACTGCAATGCACATGACTCTTAGATTAACCCTGCTGGCCTCACAAGGCAGCATCCACATGTCCACCCTTTGATCTGAGCCTTAGTCCAAATTATCATTCTCTATCATGCCACTAGCTGTCAATCCGTCCTTCAAGGCTTGGCATAAGCGCTTTTTGTTGAAAATGGTGTTCAAAATACAGTAGTCACATAGCACAGTCTACATTCAAAACCTCATTTTGGTCTTGTGCTTTGGGTAGTGAGTATAAGCAGCCAACATTAGCTTCCTTCATAAAACTACATTCAGCCTCACAGACAGGGTGAAGATTTCAGAGATCCAGAATCCTGCATCCTGAATGCATCACTAAATGCAACATCATACAAAAATGCTAATGTCAAATATTTTTTACAGGAAAGGAACATTTTCTTGGTTTAGTTGATGATTTGTCAAAGGTCTAATGCACAGACAGCATGTCACAATCTATTCTTATAAACTGAGTTCGCAGTTGGTGTTCACACTTTAGTGGCTATTCAGAAGGCTTCCAGCAAAGTGCTCGTGAGATCATCAAGCAGCATCTGAAACTGCTTTTCTAAACACCTTTTCAATGTTTGATTCTGGTTTTAACATTGCCCTACAATTTTTTGCAACTTTCTGAATCTGACAAGCATGTCCAGTTGATATAGGGATTGACAAGGTTTGGACTTAACTCTTTAATTTTCATTATTTAAAAAATTTTGCCTGGAAAATCCAGACTGACTTTATGTATGTATTAATATAAATATAAATAAAGGCAGTCTGGCATTGTGATGATAGGAGACGATTTCAAAAAGGAGGGGCTAACGGATGCAGCTTGAATGAGAAAGAACCAATCAGCGTAACACGGATGTGACGCACAAACAAATCGACCTTGAAGTCCATGTAGTCCAAACAACAATGGCATGCAGCCGAGAAAGCGTCGCGGTGAATGATTACTGCCATTTTTGTCACAAAAATCTGCAAATACATGGGGTACTCTCAAGTACACTTATTTTTGAAAAGGCTATGCAACAAAAGACTCCTTCCGAACGATTAGCGGTGTTAGGAATAACTTTGTTAATGTTTGTGTTTGGTTACGGGAGGTGCGCAGGTGTTTTATGGGTAATCCAGGCGCTGAAGATGGCGCAGCATTAACTCCCGCCCCCCGTGCTATGATTGGTCATACCAAACTTTCCCGGGAGGGAAACGCGATTCAATTCGCCCAAAGCCAAACTGATTCTCCTGTATCTCCTAACATGGAGATAGGAGATTACATGGAGATTCAGTTTGGATTTTCCAAGCTATAAACTACTTCTATACACAGGTACAGCTGACAGCAACATTGTAAGTGCCTTCAAGGAGGTTTTGTCTGGAATAATGGGCTGTTACCAAAATGTATATGATTTGTGAAATCCTGTCCTTGTCCATGTTCTCACTAGTTTCTCTGGCAGCACTATTTTTCACCATTGTTCATTTGACGCTGCTTACACTGGCAGTAAGCAACAGGTATTAACATTTTTTTATTGGACATGTTTAGACAACAACATTGTCACAGCACAGGCAGCACTAGAAAAAATGATGTGTTGTTATGTCTAATCCCATCTATCCCAGTGGCTAAGGCAGAAGAACACAGGATGCAAACCTAACTGAATCCCAGTGAGACTGAATTGTTCCATGCAGTCAGTTGATATGTCTCATGCATTACTGACTCACTCCCTGCTTGGAAGGAGTCGGGACTAGCTTTCTCTTCACATTGCCGATCAAACGCTGAGATCTGTATTGAGTTCGGTTAATTTACATGAACAAATACTTGCAGATTGAAACTAGACCAAAATACTTAAGGCATGATGACTATACATGAGTATTCAGCACAGTTTTGACTAAAAGGGGCCCTCAGTGTCTCCCATAAACTCAGCTCTTCATTTCTGCTTCTACATTTGGCGCAGAACATTATGCAGAAACATGAATTTGTGACTATTCGATGATGACTTTGCTGTGAAATGTCTCATCTGGACAGAAGGTGAAGGTTAACCGTTTAGCCTTTTTGTGGGTTGATTCTTTCTCGATGCATTAAATGGGACGTGGCCTCTGAACCAAATGCTGACCCTGACCTGAGTACATTTCACACTATGCAGTCAGAATGTTAGACCTCACAATATAAAAGCCTCAAATATTTTATTTGTGTTAAATGTACTGTGCAAAGGTGTATCTGGTTTTGATAGCTGATTTGTTGAAATCCATTCACAAGGTACACAGAGAGCATGATACAGTATAATGAACCTTTCTGAGTAAGCTCACCGGCAGCCATATTTAAGGTCCTTCCCATTGTTGCCAAAAATAGTTTTAAAACCCAACTGATTTCCAATATAAGCATTGCATCCATCTTGATTCCTCTAAGTCCTCTTCTTAAATTTCTGATATCTGGCCATTTTGCCATTAGTGTTTCAGCTTGGGGCTGCACAGTGGAGTAGTGGTTAGCACATTTGCCTTGCAGCAAGAAGATTCCTGGTTCAAGTCCCGGCCTGAGCCTGGGATCCTTCTGCATGGAGTTTGCATGTTCTCCCTGTGCATGCGTGGGTTTTCTCCGGGTACGCCGGCTTCCTCCCACAGTCCAAAAATATGCAGAGGTTAATTGGTTACTGTAAATTGCCCGTAGGTGTGAGTGTGATTGTTTATCTGTATTGTAGCCCTACGACAGACTGGCGACCTGTCCAGGGTGTCCCCTGCCTTCGCCCGAATCAGCTGAGATAGGTTCCAGCACCCCCCGCGACCCTAGTGAGGATAAAGCGGTGTATAGAGAATGGATGGATGGATGTTTCAGCTTGTTAATCTTAATATCCACTGACACAAAAGCAGAACTGATTGATTTTTAGCCACTTGGAGGCAGAAGAATAAACTGTAAACAACGTTCACATATTACCACCAAAATAAAAAAATTAATATGGCAAATGTGTTTATAAAAAGTTGTCTATTTACACATCTAGTAGTCATGACCCATGTACTGAAAACTGCAACTGGCTCATTTTCTAGCTGGCCTCCATGATTCCACCAGCTGAAAAACAGTGATTTAGCTTCACAGCCTCAACAATAGACACAGTGGGGAAACGACCACAGAATGATCAGCTTTTTATGTCATAAAGTGATGGTTTGCATCAAATTGTATTTAAAATTGAAAGTAAGGTGACAACTACCATTCAAAAGTTTGGGATCACCCAGACAATTTCATGGTTTCCATGAAAACTCACACTTTTATTCATGTGCTAGCATAATTGCACAAAGGTTTGCTAATCATCAGTTAGCCTTTCAACATCATTAGCTAACACAATGTAGCATTAGAACACAGGAGTGATGGTTGTTGGAAATGTTCCTCTGTACCCCTATGGAGATATTCCAATAAAAATCAGCCATTTCCAGCTAGAATAATCATTTACCGCATTAACAATTTCTAGAATGTATTTCTAATTCATTTAATGTAATCTTAATTAAAAAAAAACTGCTTTTCTTTTAAAAATAAGAACATTTCTAAGTGAGCCCAAACTTGAACAGTGGTGTATGTGTAAAAAAAAAGTTACACATTTGATGAGCCTGTTTTTATAAGCAGTACAATAAACTTCCAGTGTAAATGAATCTAGTGTTAATGTCAAAGTCTTTGTTCAGCATCGCTAGCTTATCTTTGGTTTATGGATGGCATACGTTTTTAATGCTGTAAGTTGCAATTCCATTAAAAATGTGAACAGAATATGTGTTGACAAACTCTGCTGGTATGAAGAACACTAAATGTGAGTGTTTTTTTCTGTAGTTTCATCACTGCTGCTGCTCTGGTTTGTCATTGTTTGTGCTTTTAGTATGAAGAGACTTCATCAGAACCAAATGTTTACATCTATGCTGACACCAAAGCAACATTCTGCATCAGTCTTTGGAGGTACCTTTTCCCACCAAATAAAAACATTAAAACTTTAACTTTGTTTTATTACTTGTGCAATGTCTTTACGCAGAATTACATTCTCGTATAGAAGTCTGTCCACACCTTCTCACCTTCAAATCTAGGTCAATGACTCACAGGAAATTTTGGGCAGAAGCATTTAGGAGTTATTTTACAGTGCAGTAGTACAATACCCAACTGTGTGGAAACAAGCCTGCTCTCGCCTCATAGCCAGTCATAAACATTCCTGAGGGGAAACAGGTCTTACATGCAGGAATGCAATGAAAAAACACAAAGGAAACTCTTTTTGGGGTTCAGTGATAAAACCACTGCAGACAGACATTAATCGTTTTCACCCATAATCACTCTTTCCTTCCCAGCTCTTGACAGGTCTTGAGTTTATTTTTAAACCAGTGGGTAGACTTTCATGGGGGTTTCAGAAATCTTTAGAAATACTGAGGTCAACTCCAGTCACTGTGTCCAAAGCCAAATACTTTGGTGTTCCCAAGTGCCCAGAGTCTTCAACTTTTTGACTCTTAATTTAGCCTTAAACTATTCACTGCGTGTACCCGGTCTTACTTCAATGAAAGAGCAATAAGATTTGACTAAAACTTCATATTCAGAGAAAATAGTTTGATGATCTCAGTGTTTTAAAGGAAATTATAGCTCTGCTCTTGTACAAGTCTTAGTGATGCTTTAAGGAACAGCTCGATGGACTGCTTAAAGATCTTTTTTTCAGATATCAGACAGATTGTATTTACTTGCACGGTAGGCTTCTCGTTTCCCCCCCAAAAAAAAATCCTTTTGCATTAACATAAATTTCTACTATAAATATATGAGTCCTAAGATGTGAGCATGTGTTTATAATACATGGGTACTGTTCGCAGCTCAGTTTTAGTTTCCTGAAATGTAATCTGCTGCAAGGTATGCAGTAGAGAAAACAGAAACTCACAATGAGATTTATTGTGGTGAAGGAACACTGACCTATATTCTCAAACAAACTGTGCTTGTGTTTGGTTACCCTGGTTAATCTATAGGAGTTTCTGAAGGCTCCAGTACACTGCTTTGCTACTACAGAGGAAATTAATTCATGATGAGTAAAAACCAGTTCATACAGTCTCTCCTAATGACATCTCTACTGCAGGAATGAAGCATGGAGATAATCTATCATTTTCCACCCAACAAAGATGGTGGTCTTAAGATGAGCTGGGCGTTATAGCTAAAAATAATTTTGCATGACAAAATGTTTTAATTTATAAATAATATGCACATTTTTAATGCATAAATTTAACATTAGTCAATATTGATAATTAATGATCATTTTCAATACATACTGATTAAAACAGGGCTGCACAGTGGGATCAGTGGTTAGTACCATGAGCTTACAGCTAGAAGATCCCCAGTTCATGTCCCGACCTGGACCTGGGTCATGAACTGGAACAAACTCCCTTCACCTTAGAAACGTCTACCACTGCATAATAGAAATAGAGTGTCCTCATCCATGGCTGTACGGTGTGGTACGCCAGCTGCACTGCATCTGAAAAGAAACAACCGCAGCGGGTCATCAAGATGGATCAGTGGATCATCGGTTCCCCACGCCTAGAGGAGATCTATTCCAGCCGTCTCCTCCGATGGGCCAAAAATATCTGGAATGACCCTCCCCACCCAGAGCACTCTCTATTCACCAGCCTTCCCTCTGGCAGATTCATGCCCTGTCCACACGTATCCGGATAAGTCTGAAAACGCATATATTTTTCTCCGATTCGGCGTGTCATCCACACGTAACCGGAGGTTTTTGGTTCTGAAAACGGAGGTTTTGAAAACTCCAGCCAAAGTGGAGATTTGGGAAAAACCCCGGGTATGCATTTACATGTGGACAGACATAACCGGAGTTTTAGGAGCGCAGACATCACTGCCTGCGACAAAACTGCTGTGACGTTAGACATGCGACCTTTGTAGACAATCGGAGCAGAATGGACGCGCTCAAAAGTGTACTGGTTTCAACAATACTACAGGCGCTTTATTTTTGCTTGTTTGACCTTACAAGCTCATTTACTGCTTCACCTCGAAGAGCATCGGAGTGACTTCCGCTATTTTGCACCTGACGACCATTCCACGTCCTCGGCATGTTCGACGCGAGAGACACCGCCGCTTCTGGTGAGACCAGCCAGCTGGTGGGATCCATTTATTCTGATTGGATAAGCTCGATATATACGTACATGTATCCGGATATGTGTAGACGGAGATTTTTGTAGAAAACGGAGACGTGTGGCCGCAGATTTTTTCCTAAATGGAGGGGGGGCGGATATTCAGTTTTAAAAATATCCGGATACGTGTGGACATGGCCTCAGAGTCATGAGAACCCACACCAACAGACTGAGACACAACTTGATGTGCTGGGAGGACCGAACGAATGATTTTTAAGTATAAGCAGCCAAAATTTGTTTGCTTCACAAGTTGTCTGTGTTCCATGTTAAGTTTGCTTGATAAATTAATAATGACATATTGCTACCTGCTACCTTTACTTTTTATGCCACAATGAAAAGATTGTACTAGGTTTGCCAGCAGCAGCCTGTGGTATGGTGGCCAAAGGCATTGAAGGTAGCCTGCAGCAAAACACATCGTATCAACACTGTTGTATGGAAACAGCTCACTGTCTGAAAGCACATTTATGCAGAAGATGTAGGGTCAATCTACCCTACTGGACAAAAAAACGGCAAACAAAGCATGGTACACTAAAAAAACAAAAAAAGAAAGAAAAGAAGCAACAGTATTGTCTGTGAAGAATATTTTAAGCTAGGACAAAGAGACATTGCACAGGGCTAAGACACCAACCCTCGTTTCAGGATAGAATGAGAGCTCGGTGACCCAAATCCCCTGGAATGCAAAACACAGAGCAAATCTCTGAAAAATGTGAAAACAGACACAGAATGTGAATAGAGATCATGAGATACTAGCGTTATCAGCTCTTGACCCTTCATCAGAATTACAAACTCTTAAAGGAAAAGTAGTTCATAATCTTTATGGCTACATCATGAGAAACTTTAAGGCCAGTGTCATGCTTTCGGTACCTTTAAGTACATGAGAGTAGGTGTGATGGAAACTTTATCATTTCTACTTGCAGCACAAAATTTGTCAACACAGCTTTAGTCTCATTTTTATCATCTCATTCTTGAAAGTTCTAATCTGTACATAATGCAATATAATACCATACTAAAAATTACTGGAAATAATTCTGAAAGTGTCAATCAGTGAAAACATCTGGCTCAGACCCTCCCTGGGGGAGAGGTGGAAGGATAGATCCCTCACTGGATGAGTCCAAGGAATAGCTTGAAATGGTGCAAAGGTATGTGTTGTACAGCCAGAAGCAAAAATAAAAAAGGTAAAGTTACTCAAAACTGAAAAATAATGGACATTTCAGAATTATACTGGGTATATTAAATGAGTTAACAATTTAATGCTGTTATGCAGCAATGAAGGATGATCAAACCTTGAAAATTGGTGCAACCAAATCCCACAAGTATCCTAACTTTTCTTGATTACTTACAACCACCTCTCTGCATAAAAGTAGTATTGGAAAACACCGTGGCACCAAACCCTCGAGGGGAATTATTTGAACAGTACTGTACTGCAGAAAGTAGTGTGTTGTTATTAAAATGGCGAGAAAAAGGCAATTAACAATAGAAGAGAGACAGACTATCATAACACTTGTGGTAGGTCTTTCCTACAGAGAAATTGCGAGAGAAAGTCAAGGTGTCAGTAAGTACGGTTTTCTTCACTATCAAAAGTCACTCGGAAACTGGAGGGAACTCGGACAGGAAGAGGTCTGGAAGACCCAAAGCCTCAACAGAATCAGAAGACAAGCTTCTGAGAGTCGACAGTTTGCATGATAGGTGGTTCACAGGAAACCAGCTTAAAGCACAGCTTAACAGTGGCCGTAGCAAGAAGTCTCAGTTTCCGTTGTAAAGAGAAAACTTTGAGTTGCAAGTTTGACAGGTGGAGTTGCAGCAAGAAAATCATTGCTAAGTGGTCAGAGTAAGAAAAAGAGACTTGCCTGGGTTATGAAACATGACCAATGGACCGCTGAAGACCGGTAGAAGGCATTATGGACTGTTGAATCAAAGTTTGAAATCTTTGGTTCATCACACAGGATTTTTGTATGCCATCGAGTAGGAGAAAGGATGGTTCCTCAGTGTGTGACATCAACTGTCAAACATGGAGGACAAAGCATGATGGTCTGAGGCTGTCTTGCTGGATTCAGGGTCAGTGACTTGCACAGAGTGAGAGGAACCCTGAACCAAAATGGCTACCACAGCATTCTGCAGTGCCATGCAGTACCCTCTGTATGTTCCTAGTTGGTCAGGGGTTCATCCTACAGCCGCGGTCAGCAACTGGCGGCCTGCGGGCCAAAACCGGCCCGTCAGGAATAATATCTGGCCCGCCAGATGATTTTGAAAATTTGATTTGGCACGGAGCCAAGCCAGTCCGTCACCGCAACACGAAATTCTCGTGGTCGGCTGCTGCCGGGCATTTCCTCGTTCGCGCTACTGGTCGGACACGTTTGTACCAGCCAGATTTCACTGAGCAACAGTGTGTGCAAAACGTGTGTGTCTCGGGAGTCATTTTTAATACATCTGTGATCAGAATTGAGACGTGTGTCCCAAGCAGTGTCAATAAGCTGCACCCCCCCGCAGGTTGGCCCACTGTTCGATTGTTTACAAACATTTTGGCCCGAAGCCACATCTACTTGCCAACCCCTGTCCTACAGCAAGATAATGACCCAAAACATACGTCCAAGCTATGCCAGATCTACGTTAGGAAAAAAGAACAAGATGGTAAGCTTGACAGCATGGGTTGGCAGCACAGTCTCCAGACTTAAACACCATGGAGCTGGTTTGCGATGAACTGGACAGAAGAGTAAAAGAAAAGCAACCCACAAGTGCCATAGATTTGTGGGAACTTCTGCAACAGAGTTGGGAAGAACTTTCTGAAGAATGTGTGAGTTCCATTGTGGAAAGAATGCCACAAGTGTGTTCAGCTGTTGCCAAAGGTGGCTACTTTGATGAGTCAAAAGTTTAGAATACATTTTAGTTTCCAAATTGATTTTTTAGTTTTCTTAATTTTTTAATTTGCTCTATGCTTGAGTACAATGAGATACTAACATGTACAATTTCCATTAAAAAGCTGGAAAAATTGTGGTGTTCTTAAACTTTTGATTGGCAGCGTATATGAAATTTTGAGAACCCAGAACCCAGATTGGTCAGGGACAAGGTACGTTTTATCCGTTTGATTCCTGGCTATAAAACACACAAGCAGAAACAAAAAAACAAGCCGTTTTTTCGTTTTTTCGTTTTGAGCAAAAAACAAAAAAACAGGAAACGGTTCGTTTTTTCGTTTTTTCGTTTTGAACAAAAAACAATAAAAGAGGAAACGGTTGGTTTTTTCGTTTTTTCGTTTTCACCCCCAAAATGAAAATACGACTCAATATTCCGTTTCATTGGTGGGCGGGGCTTCGGAGCCTGCCGGTGCACAATAAAGCTCCTGCCCATCACAATAAAGCTCCTGCGCTGGCATTCATAGACAGACTGACTTTCATTGTATTGCCTGCCCCCACTGCACTTCCCCTAACTCTAAATCAAAGCAAGTCGTGTACACAGTAATGACAGTCATAACCAGTGGTGTAGTCTAGTTTTTTCTAGTGGGTATACTCCAACCTCATAAACCAAAGCCAGGTCAGGTCAACGCTGCTCGGGGTACTGTGCAGCGAGAAATACGGCCGCCGTCTTGGTCCGGTCAGCCGCTCCACTCAGCGCTGTTTGACAGCACATTTAATCCATCTTAACTCTGAATATTAAAATGATTTTCACGCGTTTTTTATTTTTATTTTTTTTGCTACAAACGTCATACATGTAGCTATGATCAGTGATGTAGTCTACGTGATACGCAGGTATACACCCCACCACTAGAAAATTTTCCAAATTTCTGTATACCCACTTAAAAATGCGCAAAGATACGTATACCCAGGGGTGTAAACACGCAGGTATACGCCTTATACCCACTAGAAAAGGTCCCGAATTTCCATATAACCACTTAAAAATGCGCAAGCACATGTATTAGTATGTTTTTTTTTGACATAACGTTCATTTTTCTCTGTGTCAGGAAGCGGTGAAGCTGTATGGGACGGGGGAAGGTGTCTGGCTGAGAACAGGGCTTATGAAAGGCCGACCGCGGTCCGGATCCGGACCCAGACGCCGTCTATACGGGTGTAAATTTGACAGGTCGCTTCTATTTTACCGGTGCAGGGTACAGCTTTCCAGTGTTTATCATTGGTCTATCGGCTCAGAAACGCACAGACCAATTATGTACGAGTTCAGGCATCCCACGTGACGCTACTCAGCCAATGACGTCACTGAATCGCATCGCAGCTCTGCCTTCAAAAAGCAGCTGAGAGATGAGGGACAGAGAGGACAGTAGTGATGGAAGTTCAGCTCTTTTCAGAGAGCTTTTGGCACGGCTTCCAAAGAAAAGCCGGTTCTTTCGGCTCCCAAACGGCTCCTAATTTATTATTCTTTGTAGCCTCATGTTTTTGCCTAACCTGGCAAATATGAATCATTTGTGTTTTGACGAACTCATTTTCATTCAGTGTTTTTATGAGAAGCCTTATAATTGACTCATTTTGTACATTTGCTCTGTTACAAAAACAGGTATTCTTGCTTTTGTTTATTATTTCAACCAAACTTTTTTGCACAAAAAATAAATGAACAAAACTCTGCATATGAACCCACAGAACCAGAACAGAACCAGAACCAGACTCAGTATTCAAACAGTATAAATGTCCTCAGAGCAGGCTGACATTTAGAAAAAATCAGATGGCTGAGCTTGGATGGGCTGATACATTTCTTCTTTCAGTGAATATCTGCCGTGTTTTTGAGAAGATTCTCTCAGATGGAAGAAGTTGTCTCTCCTCCATCACCTTCACCAGGTGGGGCAGACTGAGGCCTTGTCCTGCTCCAGCTCAGTGGGTCGTCTGCTGGTTGGATGAGGGCTTCCTCTAGATATGATCCTCCATTACCACATCAGCTGTAGGATTTCTCTTGAATCATCTCCTGTAGCTCTTCCATCAAAGAGCCTCCACACAGCAGAAGTTTGAGGTTCCTCCTCCACTTGGTCCTCTAATGGTGGAGGTGTCAGACTGCTGCTGCTGCTCATATTCTCTGAAGTGTCTCATCAACAGCTCTGTTGTCACTGAAGGCAAGCTTCTTTAATCTAGGATCCAGTAACATGTTTTCTGCGAGGACAGTGTTAAACTCCATACTCCATTAAATACGTTAGGAGTCGGCTCTTCAGATTCACTACAAAGCATCGGCTCTGAGAGTCCTATCTTTTGTATCTTATTTATTAATAAATGTCAAAATGTTTTTGAACCGTACTGAATTTATTTGACGGTCAGTTTTTGATTACAGGCAGACTCTAATAAAACTACCAGGTTACATCAGCATATATCACAGTAACTCAAGTTAGACATTATGATGTTCTGGACCTTTGCTGACTGGACCTGTCTGAATTTTAGCTGAATACCACTGGCTTAGAAGAAGAGGGACATGAGTCTAGAACTTCTAATGATCCAACATCAGTCAGTGGAGAAAAAATAAGAAAAAGAAAGCAAAGCTAAATGAAACTATTTCAGTGTTTTAATAAGCCTGTTGCTTGTCCTGTGAATACTGCCGCTTTAGGGAACACTACAGCTGGAGCTAAGGTTAAAGTTTAGGAAAGGGAGCCTGATGAAGAGGAAACACCAGCTCTACCTGATGGCAGGAGGAGGAGCTGCTGACGCTATAATGTCTATAAGTATCTAATTGGTAGTTTGAAATAAAGGAGCTGCTGCTGCTGCTGCGTGTGTGTGTGTGTGTGTGTGTGTGTGTGTGTGTGTGTGTGTGTGTGTGTGTGTGTGTGTGTGTGTGTGTGTGTGTGTGTGTGTGTGCGCACGCGCACATATATGAGAACCTGACCTGGCTTTGGTTTATGAGGTTGGAGTATACCCACTAGAAAAACTAGACTACACCACTGGTTATGACTGTCATTACTGTGTACACGACTTGCTTTGATTTAGAGTTAGGGGAAGTGCAGTGGGGGCAGGCAATACAATGAAAGTCAGTCAGTCTATGAATGCCAGCGCAGGAGCTTTATTGTGATGGGCAGGAGCTTTATTGTGCACCGGCAGGCTCCGAAGCCCCGCCCACCAATGAAACGGAATATTGAGTCGTATTTTCATTTTGGGGGTGAAAACGAAAAAACGAAAAAACCAACCGTTTCCTCTTTTATTGTTTTTTGTTCAAAACGAAAAAACGAAAAAACGAACCGTTTCCTGTTTTTTTTGTTTTATGCTCAAAATGAAAAAACGAAAAAACGGCTTGTTTTTTTTGTTTCTGCTTGTGTCTTTTATAGCCGGGAATCAAACGGATAAAACGTACGGGGCCTGTTTTTCTGACCAAACCAACAAACGAAAAAGGGAAAAACAGCTCAATTTTCATTTTTTCGTTTTCAACAAAAAACGAAAAAACGTTTTTTTCCTTTCTCAATTCAAAACCAAAAACGAAACCAACACAACCAAATTACGGCCGAATTTCGTTTTTTGGATTTCAATTTTCCGTTTTTTCGTTTCAGGTCTCAAAACGAAAAAACGGAAGCACGTGACCCCTGACTGTCACGGGTCAAATGGACTCCCTACCAAAAGAAAAGCCTTACTGATAAATGGGTGATAAAAGATAAATTACGTTAAATAGCGTTTTTATTTTTGCACAGTATTTATTATATACACTACTAGGCTTGTGATAATGTTAGAAAATAATAATTATTATTATTAACAACAATATTACTACTATAATAATAATAATAATAATAATTACAGGTCTGCTGCCTGGCCTGGATACATCTAATGCGCGGACACGAGATCGTTAAGTGTTCACCTTTGCGATAAGTGTGACATCAACCGGCACTCCGGTTGATGCTATGTCTGTTGATCATAAAATACGTGGGTCATTTTAACTTTGTGACATGTCAGCTGCATGGCGTGTGCTGATGAGAAACTCGGTCGTCCAGAGGCCTGTTTCACGAAGCAGGTTCAAGAAACTCTGAGTTTCATCCTCAACTCTGAGTTGATCTACTCTGAGATAGAAAACTCTGAGTTTTCGGTTTCACAACGGCTGATTTGAGTTGAGTTAATCAACTCGGAGTAGTTTGACCCGGAGTTAAGGGCGTGCACCGCAACTCTGAAAAGACCGCATGGAACCCCGATTCGACGAGTCACCATGGAAACGGGGAAGCGAAAGGCTGCGTTTTTGAACTGGAAGTTTTTAACGCGCTCATATGGCGAGTTTGAACATGTTTTTAGAAAGAAGTGCAACACCGCTGCAGCTGCAAAAGAGAGAGAGACGGCGTGGAGAACACTGCTGCCCGGATCAATGCGTAAAGTTTAAATGTAGTCCTTTGTAATCGTAATAATATTACAGGGAAAAACTGTCTGAATGGTAGCCTAGCAAGTTAAGGGAAACGGTTCTTTTCGAGCTGCCTCATCCAGCTGTTCTCAACGCGTAAAGCGGCATGAAGGAGCAGCAGTTCTACTCCAAGCTCCTCCCGGACGACCGAGTTTCTCATCAGCACACGCCATGCAGCTGACATGTCACAAAGTTAAAATGACCCATGTATTTTATGATCAACAGACATAGCATCAACCGGAGTGCCGGTTGATGTCACACTTATCGCAAAGGTGAACATTTAACGATCTCGCGTCCGCGCATTAGATGTATCCAGGCCAGGCAGCAGACCTGTAATTATTATTATTATCATTATTATTATTGTTATAATAGTAGTAGTAGTATTGTTGTTAATAATAATAATAATTATTATTTTCTAACATTATCACAAGCCTAGTAGTGTATATAATAAATACTGTGCAAAAATAAAAACGCTATTTAACGTAATTTATCTTTTATTCCCCATTTATCAGTAAGGCTTTTCTTTTGGTAGGGAGTCCATTTGACCCGTGACGGTCAGGGGTCACGTGCTTCCGTTTTTTCGTTTTGAGACCTGAAATGAAAAAACGGAAAATTGAAATCCAAAAAACGAAATTCAGCCTTAATTTGCTTGTGTTGGTTTCATTTTTGGTTTTGAATTGAGAAAGGAAAAAAACGTTTTTTCGTTTTTTGTTGAAAACGAAAAAATGAAAATTGAGCTGTTTTTCCCTTTTTCGTTTGTTGGTTTGGTCAGAAAAACAGATTATACTTTTGGCCCCTGACCCAGATTATACCCCATCTGGCTCAGTATCACCTCAGGATACTCAGGGAGACTTCGAGGAGATGGTTTAATTTTTACTTTATTAACTTGAGGCTTGTGGAAAATGGGTGGATGAACAATCAGCATTTCTACATATCTATTTCTGTTGTCTAACTTGCAGTAAATAACCTCCCTGTTTCCAAAAGCAAATGTCCTTTAATTAGAGACAACGTCATTCATTTGGGTCTAAAAACACAGTTTCAAACACTGGCATGGACCTCAATATGGAGAAAGCAGACGTGGTTTTGCTGAGTTGTTCTGCGGTACATTCAAACAGGCATTATGTGGGGATACTGTGGCTATATATGTAACATGCCAGACAAATGAATGAGCGCTGGCTGATGATACCATGATAACAGGCTTTCACATTGGCTACCACTTAGTTTGGTTTCATGCGAGACCAGCAATAGGCCTCTGTTTTAAAAACAGCGGGGTTTGCATTTTGGATCACATAATATCCGTTACTAATATCAGTTGTTCAACACTTCCACTAACTTGTATATTGCTCATTAGATATGCCTTTGTGCTGATGCCCTGAGAGGATAATGCAATGCAATTTGAGAAAATCCTTGCAAAATACAAATAAATAAGCAAGTGTTCTTGTCATTGGTGTTAAATACCTCCAAAGTGTGAAACAAATCACCCATAAAAACGGAGAAACTTAAATATTAGTGTTTGGAGAATCTGACTTTGTAACACTGCTGAATTAAGTGGAGAAAACATACTGTCTCAGTGGGTGTAATCCTAGACATGCCATTGTTCTGTTGGTAGTTGAAAAAAATTGCCCTGGTATGCTTAGGTATTGAAGGAATCTGTAGAATACATTTTATGTTTAGGTGAATTGCTAAACAAAAAAATAGAAAAATTGCAAATATTATTTTATATATATATTTAAAGATATCAGGGTCTCTTACAGCCAGGGTAGAGTGATCATACAGCACTGGTAAAACAGTCCTTTGTAGCAAACCGCCATTTCCTAATTACTCTATCAAGGAGGCGGAGCCTCGGTGGAGTTATGTGATGATCAGCGTTGGTTTGCCTGTTAGTAACATTACTCAAAAATGGACTAACAGCTTTGAATGGAATTATCAGGTAAGCTCACAAATGACACAAGGACAAAGTGATTAGATTTTGGCAGTGATGCGGCTCATAGTCTGGATCCATGGAGTTTTTAAAGATTTATGTATCATTGCGAGATAGCGGCACGGCATTACTGTAACTATGACTACGAGTGAACACCATGTCAGCTCTCTGCTGACGATCACGGTTGCGATCCTGCTACAAATCAGCCACTGTAGACTTATCAGGACTTATTCATCCGAAATGATACTAGGAACAACTGATTAAATTGTGAAGGTGTTCCAAGTCCCATCAATACCGCACACCACATATTCAGGTCATGCGATTCGGTATCCGTACATAACCTACATATGCATAACACACACCTGTGCTCAGCGCAAGGTCATTTTGTCTGTGGGTACATCCATATTAAATGACTGTGATTTCTGACATTTTTTTTTTCCCCAAGATTTCAGCCGTTGGAAATGATAGCCTTGGTGGGGTATTGTGCTCTCTGAGTGCTTTTTTTGTTTTAAAAGTTTTGCTGGGCTTAGTGAACTTCTTCAGTACGGCCCTTTAAATGCAATTCACATTATTTCATTTACTTTTCTGGGTTGCACAGTGATCAGTGGTTGGCACCATCGCCTTGCAGCTAGAAGGTCCCAGGTTCATGCCCCGGCCTAGGCCTGGGATCTTTCTGTGTGGAGTTTGCATGTTCTCCCTGTACATGTGTTGGTTTTCTCTGGGTACTCTGGCCTCCTCCCAGAGTCCAATAACATGTTGAGGTTGACTGGTGATTCTAAATTGTCTGTAGGTGTGAATGTGAGTGTGACTGCTTGTCTCTATGTGTAGTCCTGTGATAGACTGATAGACTGGCTGTCCCCTACCTTCACCCTAAGTCAGCTGGGATAGACTTCAAACCTCCATGACCCTAGTGAGGATTGAGTGGTGTATAGATAATGGATGGATAGTTTGCTTTTCTGTGCTGGCCTTTGTTTATGAATGCCCTCCACACAAACATACACTCAGGTCCATAAATATTTCAGCTCTGCACACCACCACAATGGATTTGAAATGAAACCAAGTAGTAAAACTTGCTTTGCTTACTGACCAGGTAATCCTAGCAGCCACAATAATTGAGTAGGCTTTGGCACACCCTACTGATAAGTGGTTATATCAGCCAAAGTAAATCCATGATTTATTGGAATTCTCATACCATACCTAATGGTGCATTGCTCTGTAGCAGCATTAATGGCACCTATCCCTAGCTTTTTAAGGCTTTAAAAAGTGCACACTGCCGCAGCACGGACTCAGTACTGAGTGAGTCATAGGTGAAATTGTGTGTGCATGGAAATTTAGAAGAAAGAATAATGGCTGTGTAGACATTTTCAGACAAGACACTAAATAACCTGATTTGAATCACACTGCAAGCTGTAACTGACAACAAATCACCAAGTGTTTCACATTACTCATTAATTAATCTTCCTGTCATCTTTCTGTTGTTGTGGTTCATGATTTATTGGACAGTTGGCAGAAAGACAGACCTGGAATCAGAGTTTCCTCATCTTTGCCAAAAACTTTTTGTGAGTCAGCACTGTGTGGTAGAGTCACTGATACAAGCTGTCTTCAGTGATGACTTTCAGAATCTCCTTATATTTAATTTTATTTGTGCAGCACAAATTCACAACATATGTCATCTCACAACGCCAAAAATGTGCTTTTTATGTGGCATTATGCCTTCTATTTTTTCCTCCTCATTCGTCATCTGGTCTTTACCTTCTCTCCTCCCTTTTTCGGAGCAACTTCTTCATTTTGAGAACTGTCACGACCTGTAATTTGGTGATTTAGTTTTTGGGCTGATGGCTACTACTGTAAATAGTGAATTCTTTGGAACTCTTAACCTAATCTTTATTACATTCACGTTCAACTACTGCTTTTCAGATGAGTGTAAATTGCTGGCTGTTCTAAAACATTTCAGCACGTTACATTCTTTTTGAAACAGTGCCAACAAATGGTGGTGGCATATGCCAATCATCAGCCACAAAATGAAAAGCACTGACTGGTGAAATAAACATTGATCATCTCATTACAGTCTTCTGGAGTGATTTGATAGGCTATACATCAGGGGTGTCAAGATCCGTTCCTGGAGGGCCACTATCCTGCATGTTTTAGATGTTTCCCTCTTCCAACACACCAGATTCAAATGATCAGGCTCGTTATCAGGCTTCTGCTGAGCTTGATGATATGCTGATCATTTGAATCAGGTGTGTTGGAAGAGGGAAACATCTAAAACATAGAGGATAGTGGCCCTCCAGGAACTGAGTTTGACACCCCTGCTATACATCAATAAAACTCCTTTAACTTAACATCTGTAAACAAAACAAAAACCTATCAACAAAGTTTTCTGTTAGTTTGTGTTCTTCTAAGTTTAACTCCAAGATTTTAAATAATTTCATTTGCTGCAAATGAATATCTCCTCCAAATGTCTCACTAATAATCATTATCAGCCTTAAAAAACCCACAAAACACCCCTCTATACTCGACCACACTTAGTACAGTCCGGTTCCCCCTTCTATAAATCTGCTTGGAATCTTCTACTTCCTGTTTGTCAAAGTGGCCTTCTACCTGGAAAGGTTTTGTTGGAGGTCATGCAACAAACATTTTGGGTAACTGCACTTTAATATGGATGGATGACACTGAATTAGAGTCTGTTTTAATGAGACTGAGTTCAGATTTGTAGCTCTGTCATCAAAAAGGAAATTATTTCTCAGAATTCACAGAGAAAAGTCTGAAATGTTTGCTAGGTTAGCATCCCACATGTTCTTTGGCTCAGCTAAAGCTAACTCTCTCCACCTTCTGGATCTCTTGAGTTCCTTGTTGTTAAAATATCTTGCTAGAGGTGCTGAAGCTCAGAAAGTCTGAGATGTTTGTTCAAAATAAGCTCATTCTCAAGTCTTATCTGAACTGTCCTGTTTTGTTTGAACTTTCCCTAAACTTAGGAGAGCAGCACATCCAGACTCAGTCTCATTTACCAGCCCGGTCTCACGGGGATTCGTGAAACTGTCACGTCAGTTTTTGTTTCGGTTTTATGTGCACCAACACGATGTCATGTTTTTCGTGCCGCTCACCACGAGCGAAACCCGCTGTGGTAATCACATCTGAAAGTGGTTTATACCGGCGGATTCATGACGATCTAAGCTGTCCATCGGCATTTGCGGCCGCCGGACATTCTTTAAATTCCTATGCAAATTAGGCGGATTCATGACGATTTAAGCTGTCCATCGGCGTTTGCAGCCGCAGCTGCGGCCGCCAGACATCCGGCCGCAGTAGCGGCGGCGGCCGCAAACGCCGATGGACAGCTTAGATCGTCATGAATCCGCCTAATTTGCATAGGAATTTAAAGAATGTGCAGCGGCCGCAAACGCCGATGGACAGCTTAGATCGTCATGAATCCGCCGGTATAAACCACTTTCAGATGCGATTACCACAGCGGGTTTCGCTCATGGTGAGCGGCACGAAAAACATGACATCGTGTTGGTGCGCACGAAACCGAAACAAAAACTGACGTGACAGTTTCACGAATCCCCGTGAGACCGTGTTGCATTTACATAGAGATTAAACTTCAGTGTCATTCATTGATGTTAAAGTGCAGTTTTTCAGATGTTTGTTGCACATGCTCCTCAACAAACCAGTCCAGGTGGAAGACGATGTGACGAGCAAGCTCCAGAGGATGAATATCACATTTATGTTGGAAATAAATGTCCTTTAATTCAACATTGTCATGCAAAAGTTGGATTTCCCTTTAATGATGTTGAATGTTTTGTTGATGTTGGTTTTGTTGGGTTCAAACCTGAAGAATACACAAACAGCACAGGAAGAAGAGACAGCACTCACGAGCTCCGGTCTTTTACTTGCGCACAAGGAGAGAGATAGAGACTACAGCTCCGCAGTATGCATCACTACAGACTCACAAGCTCTGGAGAGCCTGCCTCTCGTCCTTTTATTTCCTTCTCACACAATCATACGATACAGAGTCATCATACATCAGTCATAAGATATCAGAGCAGTACAAAGACATAACGTGTTACTTGCATGATCTTATAAGAGCAAGTCAGCTCACTACAGGAACAAGTCAGCTTTGTTCTTAGCTTAGAATGCTGATGGTAGTCCTCATTTCTTCATAGTCACTCAATGATAACCTGAACTCAACATAAGTATAATCATTTTAATATAAGTGTAATTCTTCTAACAGTTTCTAAATGTTTTCTGACACTCGGCCCCAAAGATTAAAACCTTTTACGGCTCACAAGCTGCAACAACTCACACATTATCAATTATCTTTCTGACTAAACTAAGATAAAAAGTGAAAAAGTGCCCAATTCCTGCATGTGGACCTCACCCCACGGGTCAAGAAGGTTTCCTTCTCCTTATTTCTACTCTGAAGTTCACCTTCTCCTGCTCAAACTGCTGACAAATGTTTCTGCTGTTCTAAAGTCTGGTATCCAGAACTTTCTAAAAACTCTCAAAGCCTCTTCTGCTGCAGATTGCTTTGTAGAACTGTTACAGAAAACCTCACTAAACCACATGGAGGGGGTTCAAGATAGTCGTCCAAATAAAACCATACAAAACCCAAACTAGCACAACCCAAATGCTCAAGTCTGCTGCAGCCTACCAGAGAAGCTCTTTAAACAGAGAATCAGGACAGGAACTCTTACCTTCTGGACAACCAAAGTTGGTTCACAAACAAGAATACAGAATGTGTCTGACCAAAAACCTCTAAAGACTCACTACAGCCAAGATAAAGACACAACTCAGCTGCACCAAATCCACTAATCACTGCACACATTAGCACCATGTGCTAACTGTGGCTAAAGAACCACATTTACCAAGACAACTATCCAGTACAAAGCCCTAAAACACACCAAGAAACACATTAAAGATGATTTTACTGCAGGAAGCTGCAAGCCAACGCCTAAAGAACAAACTAAAGCATCGGCGCCAAACCAAGTTCAGTGAAGAGAAGCAGAGGAAATGTTTGACTGCAGCCAAAAAGCAGGAAGACACTGAGCTGCTCATGTGTTCCTGATAACACCAAGCAGCCACCTGGACAGCCAATAGGAACACAGCTTAGTGGAAGTCCAGAGGGCTGGCTTAGTGAAGTAAATTTAGTTTAAAGTTGAAGCAGAAAGTGAACAGAGAAAGATGAAAACCAACTTCTGATCCCTGAAATCTCTGAGTTTTTACACATAGAATGCCTGAACATGTCAAACTGGTTCCATAGTAGAACCTCCACTGTAAAAACGTCATAGTATGGTGTGTTGCTCAAAAACATTATGACGTGGCTCTCTGGAGTTGCTGAGGAGCAACACAAAAACAGGACAAACGCTTGTTTCCAGGGGGTTAGGAGGGTATTTATTTGAAAGAGTAAATTTACAACAACACAACACATGAGCAGAAAAATCACAAAGTCTGTCTTTAGTTCAGCTGAAAATATTAGTTTTTGTCTTTTTTATTGACCAGAATTTTCAGGAAGTCGATAAAGAATAATTAAAGCTCTCATGTAGAAGTCCTACTTCTTTTGGATCCTTGTGGAGAGTTTAATCTTAGAGTTTGTAAAGCTGTTGAGTTTTTAGAGTCACATGGATTGTTTTTGATATTTAATAACCGAGTCCTGAAATAAAATTACAGTTGTGGATTTCTGTCATTTCGTCTCGACGAAACAAATAACAGCAGCATAAATCTCAAACGTCATTATGAGGAGTCTGGATTGAGGTTTCTCACTTGATAATGATCAAAACGTGGCATTTACATTGGTTTAAAGGAATGTTCCACCTTAAATCTTTCAATGTTGACCTAAAAGGTTGGTTTCAGGAAGCATTCCAGCTACAAGGTCCTCACACATCCACCTTAAAGGAACATTCCACCAAAAATCCCTGGACATACACCTAAAATGTTGGTTTAACCGAGTATTCCATCCAATATCTTCAAAGAGACTTGAGGGGCTGGTTAAATTTACTGAGGGGACCAGTCCTTGCAATTTATTCGATTTTGCAAATCAGACTATGAGGCATACACAACCCGAGAGAGCTTAGAGAGTCTGAGTATCATCTATATATGTAGGTACTGTTTCAAAGAGGATCAGTTCAGTTATGTCAAAAAAGGCAACAAGTGAAAGGTAGATAAAGTCAGAGAGCCACTTGCAGGAAAATGGTCAGGGATGTAAGCTGCATGACACTTATAGGGCTGATAAAATCAAGTAAACCATTAAACAAATATATCGTTTTTAAGAAATGAGTGAAAAAAAAACTTTACACAAAATGAGCAGTCTTAGTAAATTTATTTTGGTTATATGTTATAATAACATCATGGAACAAAATTGTGATCATTCTTTACACAGTTACATGATACTGTACATCATCTACAGTATAGCACTTTTCATGTTTACTAAATATTACAAATATTACATCATTTCCCTGGAATATAAAATACATTTAAAATCAACCTTAGGCATTTATTCAGATCTGAAGCTTTATGTTTTTTGAAAAATTTATATTCGCTCCTATATGCATGTCAAATGGGTGTTAAATGTCAAAGATGCACAAGACAGGAAATGTGTCAGAAGGGCGTTCAGCTTTACAGAAACCAGAGAAAATCTTAACAAATGAGCGAGAACTGCTTTTGATTTGCAGTTGAGTTGATAAAACAAAATAACTGTTTACAGTATGAAATCAAGTGAAACATTACTTCTTGTTGACATCATCTAATTTTCATATCTTCATCTGACAGCCCCAAACCTAGGGGCTCGTCACCTACTCTATCGGGTGGGGTTTGGCACAAACTGTTCTTCATTTTGCATTGTTGGAATTCCCAGCAGTGCCGAGGTCCTAGAGTTTTGGACGCAGGGATCCGACCACAGGTTTGTCGGAACAGAACTCTTTCCACCAGGACGGACGTTCCAGCACCTGGTTGCCCTGCATCACTGTCGACCACAGGTTCTTGTACAGCTGCAGGAAGAGACACAAACAGGTGAGTCAGAGAAGCGTTTTGTCTGTGCACACAAACCCACTAAAGACAAAAGATGCTCTGTAAAGTTCTGCATTTGGTGATCAGTAAACCCTCTGAACCCCAAAACCAACTGGTAGGTTTGGAAGTGTTACATTTAGAAGGCATGTTATTTTTTTACAAATCGCCACAATTACACCACTTAACATTGCCAAAAACTGTAAAAGCAGAAAGAAGCATTTTTACGGACAACATTCTAATGGTCCTTGAACTACTCATCTGTGATGTACGTTTCCATCAGAAAAAAATAATTGAATCTGAGCTGAAAATTGAACAACTTCATCAAAATCACTCCATTCTACAAGTCTCAATGAAGTCTCAATTATGTTTTACCAAGTTTCACAAAATTCTGTATTCGCTAACTTTTTGGCATAATTGGTCCAAACTGCAAGCTATTTTTAAACAGAGAAGATAGCTGCCAACTATGGATGCAAATAAAAGATGTCAATTTAAAAAAATCTACTGTATGTGCCACATTTTTTCCTAGTACCTGTAACACATGTTGATGCTGAAAATGTTGATTCCAGAGGGGTATACTACGAATCTAATTTTCTTTGTGCAAGTCGGCTCAACAAAAAGCAAAATAAAGTATCTATCTATCTATCCATCTATCTATAAATGAGAAACATAAAAATGTATGATGGTAAAAAGCTGCGGGTGGAAATGATGGAAGACAGGAATGCTGGTAGAAAACTGTTAAATGTGCATTATATGTTTATTTTATCAATCAGTGCAGCTGATTATTGACAACTAACAGCAGCACATTAGACCTGTTCAACTTCCGACTTCAAATATTCAAACATGATATCGTATTTAAGTGTATTTCGGTCTGACACCATCCCATAATGCAGGGTATCACTGTAAATTGAGGCCAAAATCAAAGTGAAATTAATGTTACTGACTGAATCTTGTCTGTAATAAAAAATTAACAGAGTAATCAATGGTCTAGTCTGTGTTCTATCAGCTGCAGTACCAGCAGGGTGAACAGAATTGGCAGCAAATCAGGATCAAACTTGACCTATTTAGACAATTTCTGCATCACCAACTGAATACATACTGGGTTCCCATGGCAAGTTATATTTTTCAAAAAGCAGAAATCTAACCACTGTGCTGCTTGTGCAAGTAGCTCATCATGCATTTCTGTGGTGGTTTTGTACGAACCACATGAAGGGAAGCAGCCATCTTGAACATACAACTAAATGTTCGAATGTAACGTCTCAATAACTGCACAGTAACAACCCACACAGATCTGATGAATTATGGGTCCGGACCACACTGGGTATTTGCATGTGACCACAGTTCTGTATTTATTTGGTTACACTTGAGTTAATCCAGGATAATGGAGATTCTGGAGAGTGAGTCAAAGCAGAATGCCCTGCAGACAGCCTCTGACTTCACAATGTTTATCTTCTTCAATCTTTAGATGCATTTCTTCTTCTGTTGTTGATAAATGTTATTAGAAATTTACAGGAAGGAGGATGAGAGGGAGATGACAGCACCACAGATAGGAATAGGATTGAGTCACATGTCTATGTGTGTATAGTAGTAAGATTTCTTCACAAGCTGCCTGGAAGTGTTCCCCTTCCAGAAAATAACAAAATCAGTTTATGAATCATGAAGATGATTAATATGCAAAGGTATCTGAATAATCAGCAGGGAATGTGGGACACTGCCCTAGTTGCACAGATCCTTGGCTAGACAACACTGCAGACCCTTTATGACTTCATGACAAATTACTAAAGTCGCCATGGTTGGTATAAATGGGTATTTCAAGGTCTCCCTTGTAAGAACTGAAAATGAAAATAATGTAAAACTGAAGAATTCTAGAACTGCTATTGCTATCTGTTGCCTCTAATGGGGGTAGACCAACATTTGAAATGGTTAGCACTATTGCCTTACAGTACAGCAAAAGGATTCTAGGTTTGCATCCAGTGGTATTTATGTGTCACTCCTTGCTTCCTCCTCCTCCCACAGCCGAAAGACATGTACGGTGGATTAACAGCTGATACTAAGTTGGCAACCTGTGCAGATTGTATGCAACTCTCACCTAATGCTAGCTGAGATGGACTCCAGTTTCCTGCAACCCTCCTACAAGATGAAGTGGCTCTCGTGAATAGATGGCTAGAAGTTGTGGTAGTACTAGTAAAGTTCACTGACTGTTGTGTGGGTGTCTCTTTATTATGTTCGAGATTTTAACTCGTTTTGACTCCCTTTGTTGTCACAGCACTGGAACCACTTTTTGGAGCAGAAAACAGGACAAGGGTTTGTTTGCTGATGATAAATTATAGCTGATCAAGATTCCCATGTAATTAAATTCACCATCCATGGAGAGATATGCTTCACAGGATCTCAGGACATGGAATCAACTGGGACACTAGCATCACCTAACTTTGTTAGTCTTCCAAAGATTGATATCTTGAAAACACTAGAGAGACCTTGTCGATGTTTGGAAATGTCTTTTGTAACTGATTCTAAAAGTAGAAGGATGAAGGGAAAAGTAAAAAAAAGCAGCCTGTGATATCAAGATTCATGATTAAACTATAAACCTTTAATTTATTACAAACAAATTAGAGAGATCAACTGAAAAAATAAACTTCATGAACCCTGAAGTTGACACATAGTAACAGAATACATTGTGGCTGTTCATGACATCTGCATTGGGGGGGCAGGGAAAACAAAGATGGCTTATCCTTGTTATACAACGGAAAAGTTCTCAGACGCTGCACGCAGGGTCATCGTCAACAACTGTCAAACAGTATTAATGACTTTTGCTTTCTTCTTTTCTTACCAAACACAACTCTGTGTGTGTGTTTTCCTGGATCAGCCAAAGCCTTACAGTCTTGTTCCAGTAATGAGATTTAACCTGGCAGACTACACATGTCCCAGAGTGCACACAGATGGAATGTAGTTTATGTAATTATTTTGGTACCAGTGTTCTTAGCTTTAATACTGGGAGACGTGAAATAAAAATTTTAGAAAAAGCATCAACACATATGATTGTGTGTGACCTTGTGGAGATGCACACACTCCGTTCAGTCTATTTTACTATCAGTGTGTGTTGTAACAGAAGTGAATACTCTCCAGTGTAAAATAACTTGAATGTCAAATGATTTAAAATTGCTTCACCTCTTAATAAGTGGACTATTCCTAAGCCGGTCAGTGGAGTATGTCCTCATACAAACAATCAAAAACAAATACTTTAGAAAGACAATATTGAAAATACGGGCCCTAAAGTATAAACGGCCAACAAAACCAATAAACCTATAATCTCCGGCATACAAGTAAAAAAAACTGTAGTCGTTGATGCAGAACTGAATAGATCTGTGATGTATAGTTAATCTAATATCCAAGAACATGGTAATAAAGGGACATGCGAATGCTAGAACTTAACCTGTGTCTATCTCAATGTCTAAATCATGGTTGCATGTGGAAAAGAATGGCCAAAGGAAGGAAAAATTCCGATTGCGTTACTTTACAAAGATGGAAAACGAAAGAGGAAGATGAGTGACCAACTAAAAATTAGTTGAAATACAGTTCCAGCAGTAATCAGGAGGCACAGAACAAGTCATAGCATCACTTATGATAGTCACAGTGAAAATGACACCACAGATAGTGCACTACTTGCAAAATCTATCTATGAAAAACAGATGGCTAAGTGTTCCTGACTTGGGATTATTGATTGAAACTGGGAGTTTTGGTGACAGTTCAGACAGTCTGATGGACTTTGCAAGACGTCAACCTCGATGGACGACATCCAAGAAAAAAGACCTTGGTTGCTTTTTAACACTAAACTGCTAATTAAACATTGCTTAAGTACATGCAAAAATGCATGGTGAACACTGGGAGCACATTCTTTGATCAGGTGAGGTGAAGATAAATGTGTTTGGTGGCTCAGATGGACTCTAGCATTTTTGGCAAGAACCTAGGCAGGACTACCACTGTGAAAGTGACAGTGAATCACAGAGATGGGAGTGTGATAATTTGGGCTGGATAAGTGCAGAGGTGGTGGAGGTTGACATCTACAGATGGTGTTATGAATGTCTATGGTGAGATATTACAATGACGGCTGACAAGATGATTCTTATTCTCCAGAAGCCTGACAGAAGAGCAAATCCCTAAAACCTTCTAAAAAAAGAAAAAAAAAGAAAAAAGTGAAAACTACAACCTGAGTATGTATGCTGCCTGACTTGAATCCACGAGAAAGTAGAGCAACCTAAACCCTCCAGCAAAAAGCAGCTGAAAAAAATTGCATCTGAGAAAATGTAAAGTATCTCTAATGAAATTAGTGAACCTTGGTATCTTACATGCTGAGGAGTATTGAGTCTGTGATGAAAAAAGTGGGCATATGAAATATTGGAAATTTCTGGAAAACACCTGAATCTTAATAAGAAACGTTACACTGACTTTGTAAAATTCATTAACTACTATGGCATCTGTATTTTGAGACAGTAAAAAGGCTTTTATTTTTTAAAAAAGAGCAAATACTATACTTAAGTGAGAAAATTTTAAATCATTTCACGTTTAATTGATTTTGCATAGCAGTGAACTCACGTCTGTTGTATAGTATAGTTTTTGTTAAAAAAAAAAGAACAGAATAGAAAAGAACAGACTGGAAATCGGACAGTGGAAATTTGCAAAATAAACGATAAAACTAACAATCTCAAACAAACACTGTTTCCCCAATTTGTTGCAATGGATGTGAGAAATACAAAGTCAGCAAGAGCCACAATAGCGGCATGAACAAGAAATATAGCAGGTTGAAATGAATCGGAATTCTCCTTTAAGCAGCTTCTTTAGTGGAGAAGAAAGACATTTGCTAGTTCAAGAATGTTTTGGTAGCATTTCACTAATTTTCTTTTTTAATTATAGTTTACGGACCAATCAGCAGCCAACATGACAATGACATATAAATATAAATATATAGAAACTACAGAAATTTAATATAGAAAAAAATCTGAACTTTTATCAAATCTGTTTAGAGCTTTCACCATACATTGTATGACTGCTCTGGAGCATTCAAAACCTTGTCCTGACAGGGTTTGCCTTCTGCTTCAACAGAAAACACCACTTGCTCCTCACAATTATGTCGGAACCTGACAGGTCACATAATATCACATAATACTGGTATTGGACAGAGGGTGAGCAAACAAATGCAACACAAAGACATTTTTACTGTTTCATTAGGTTTTGTGATTTTGTAAGTCTTTACCTGTCCGTCAGCATTGCCAATGGGAGAGTTAAGGATGAAATCAGTAGGTGCAAAGACATCCACCAGCGCTACCGCATCATCTTTCAGCTGGGGAAAGATATGGAAAGAGTCAGGTGGGGAGAAGCATCGTCAGCCAAAGCCATGATTTCATCATTTAGATTCATAAAAACTGGCGAAAAGTATAGATGGACACAAGGATAGGAAAGACCTGACATCAATAAACAACAGTCATGTAAATTAAAAACACAGAGGATAAATGGTATTACCTGGAATGCAAATGCTTAACTACTACATTTTCAATTTTTTAAAATAGTAGGTCATCAGAAAATCTTAAGTTTAAGACAAACACGAAAAATGAAAAATAGGTACTGTAGATTAGTTATACAGAAATTGAAATGCAGACCATTTTTAGGCCAAGTTTGAAGTCTGAAGAGATCATAAATGTGACTAGCTTGACTAGGTCTAAAATGTGGCCCCAGCAAAGCTTTGGTGGCTGGGGTCAGTCGATGGTAAAGATTCATACAGCGTGTGACAAGAAAATCTGGCTTCAGTAATGTAGCAAACTAACTAAATGACATGTTGACAATGACTCCCAGTGTGTCTGCTAATGACCATAAATCATTTGCTGTGAGACCTGACAAAGAGTGAGGCAGACAGGAGGACAGATGTTTCTGTACCTGGGAGCAGAGAGCGAGAATTGCCATCTGGACCAGCTCTGCAGGCTTCCTTCCACTGAAGTAATTGCCTGTACAGGATGAATGCAGTGTTACACAATCAAGATTCAGATTTCTCTATAGATTTCTATGTAGAACAGGTAATAGTACATACCCTGGTAGAGTGTCGCCATGTGGTTGCTGAGGCTCCACAGCCCATACAGGGCACACAGCTTGCTTAGCACTGGTCTGAGACCAGCTGGCGTGTCCTGATCAGTAGTCAGATCATGGAATCTCTGGAGGCAGTTGCATTCAATGTAGGCAATGGCAAGGGACCTACAGTAGTAAACCTGAATGCACATAGGGAAGATTTATGCTTTTAATTATTGCTTAAACAAAGTAGTAAAGCAGTAGCCTAGCCACGCTAGACCCATGTTCTGAAGGCACAAGGGTCTAGGGCCGCTCGACAGGGAGGGAGGCGGGCTAAAAGGTTGTCTATCAAATCACTCTGCAGCAATTGGGTAGGTATACAACCAATCAGCGCAATGAATAGGCTGACGTAGTTCCTAGAGCGCCGGCGGATTGTGGCTAAGTCCCATTAGCTTCCCAACCAGCGGAGCCAACTGGTATATTAAGGATTTGCCATATCCCGTCGGTGTAAGTCCAAATACGTCTTTCTTCTCAATGAAACACTTCAGTGCCGTCCTTTGTTTATCTTTCAAGTTGAATTTTAGCTTCAAATCTTTAAGGGCTGTGGCCAAAGCCAAGGTTGAAAGATAACTGCTTATTGTGCGCCGGTTGTTTCTGTCAGAATCGTCGCGCCTCTGTCATCACTTAGTTATGCCCGCCTTCTGACTCTACACTTCATGGTGATTGGTCCGGCCAGTTTTAGGAGAATCCAGCCTCGAGCCTTATGAAGGGTAACTAGACCCACCCTGGCAGAGAATTAAATTTGTTGCCGTGGGTTGTCTAGCGCGGCTAGGCTAGTAAAGCAGTGCTACAAGAATCACATTTACACTCTAGCCACTGAGATGTCTGCGTTTCACTTCCTATTTCTATCAGTGACAGGTCCAGTCTATTGTAAATCACAGAGACAGGAAGTAGGGAAACACTGGAAGAGAAACATTTTATTGTTCATTGCATTTCTTTATGACCAGTTTATCATCTTCTTATGGCAATTTTCAGTGAGATAATGCATGTGTCACAGCAGTAGTCTGGTCAAACTGGTTTCATTAACTTGTCAGTGGCCTTCCCTGTCACAATGCAGTACAAAACTTTTGGCACGTGGTAGAACAGTCAATTTGCAAAATGAAGGTGCAGCTAGCAAGTCTGCACAAATAATGTGATGAGTTATGTAAACATGGAGCAGTAACTCAGAGGAAAGTTTCCAAAATGTTGTGGAATCCATGAAAAAGGACTGAAGCTGTCTGAAAGCAAAGGGAAGCGCAACTCAATTTAGTACAAAGATATAAAAACCTTGTTCCTACAGCTAAGGAACTTTGAAATGTAAACACCTGGTGTCATGTTATGACATTTAACACATGAAATCTAGCATGCTATTACAGAACAGAATGCTGTGGAGCTGTACTTTACTGAAATTAATGAATCAAGCATTGTTTTATAAACAAACATTGTACATGTACCCAAACACTGAGTAATACGACCATGTGAAAATGTTATACTCATAAAAACAAGTCAATTAAATTATGGAATCCAGTGACACACACATTTCCCAGAACTACAGCACACACCCGTCTGACCCTGTAACCTCCAGCTTGGATGTGTGACATAAATACAAACCCGACGGTGGCAGCCAAGACACTATGAAGACACAAAAATGTTGAAAAAGTTTGGTGCCCCAGCATGACAGCCCCTTACACCTGAGATTCAGCTAAGCACAAGTTATTTCTGTTTTTAATCAGCTAGCCAAGAGAAAAAAAAATGTAAACCATAATGTCTATCTTTTTGGGAAAAAAATAGGAAAGAAATCAGCAGTATTGGTCTTGTATTTTATTGTGATTTACAACTTAAATGGAAATAATGGTTTTAACAGAAGACTTTTCAGCCGTTACCCTCAGAACTTCTGCAGTTCAGTTTTTTTCTTGGATGAAAAGCAAATATCTTCTGTCAAAACCCTGGTAGCAGACACAGCAGTTGGTGAACCCTGAATGCCAACTAAGACCAAAAATGTTGGTTGTATCTTGAGCAAAGAGGCTATCCTGTGTGTGTCAGTCTTACTTGGCTGTTGTTGCGGGCCTCAAAGTCATCCTTTCCCAAGGATCTCTGCTGCTCCAGCCTCTTCTGACTCTCCCCAAGCAGGAAACACACCAGCCACTTGTAGGCTGCCACAGGCACTGATTTGATAGACAACAAGAAGGATATTAACTGGGTTAAACTGCGAGGCACCAGAAGGGTAAAGTGACCTGGTTTTATGGAAACCAGTAAGCCTTTTAGCAAGGGATGAGAACAAGGGAGATGTGCAAAGTTGTGACAACTACAGATGAATAAAGTTGATGAGCCATACAATGAAGTTATGGAAAAGAGTAGTGGAAGCTAGACTATGGACAGAAATGAGTATTAGTGAGCAACAACATGGTTTCATGCCAAGAAAGAGTACTAAAGATGCAGTATTTGATTTGAGAATCTCAATAGAGAAGTACAGAGAAGGTCAGAGGGAGCTGCATTGTGTATTTGTAGATTTGGAGAAAGCAGATGACAGGATGCTCAGAGAGGAACTGTGGTTTTGTATGAGGAAGTCTGGAGTGGCAGAGAAGTATGTTAGAGTGGTGCAGAACATGTATGAGGACTGTAAGACAGTGGTGAGGTGTGCTGTAGGTGTGACAGAGGAGCTCAAAGTGGAGGTGGGACTGCATCAGGGATCAGCTCTGAGCTCCTTCTTGTTCACTATGTTAATGGACAGGCTGACAGATGAGGTTAGACAGGAGTCTCCATGGACTATGACGTTTGCAGATGACATTGTGATCTGTAGTGAGAACAGGTGGAAGAGAGCAGATTGGAACGGGTGGAGAAAAGTGTCAGGTTTGATGTGTGATAAAAGAGTCTCAGCAAGACTTTTTATTTAATTTGCATCTGGCTAGCGGAGTTTTATGCATGTATAAAATAAAGGGATATTTTAACATTTGATTTGAGATTTGTAAAGATCAGCTTTGGCAATGACAATTGTCTGACACAGACCTACATATAGTCCAGATTGAATTAACACAAAAAGAAACATGGCTTCGTTTGAATTTTAAAGAACTCTGTTGACAGTGGACTCAGTGTGACAATACAACGGACATAACAGACAGTAGTGCTCGATCATATATCACCAAGACTAAGAAATATTAGAAAATAAAGCCATGACAACACATTTATGGAATGATGAAGAGAAAGAGATAGTCAGTGAAGATTACTTGTTTGGTAATCCCTAACAGTTGGATGGGTTGTTGAGGGTGGTGTTCATTTCCACAAAAATTTCATTACTGAAGGTTCCAACTGCACTGTTCTTCTAGTGAATCAAGATATTTACAGTGAGACATTTGATTTTTGAGATGATTAGATCTTTGATTGTCTTTGACATTATGAAAAAACAGGAACTGAAAAGTTGTATTATTGTTCTGTGAAAAGTTTTGAATTCAAGTCTTAGCAGAATATACTGTAAAGTGTGGAAACAACATGCAGTAAGGATGATCTAATTCTAAAAAAGCAAAAAATACTAAATACCTGCAGAGTCCATACACTGCTCCATTGTTGTTGGTGTAAACCTGCTCTCCAAGATCTTCTGGTAATCATCCAGAAAATCCACAGTGTGAAGAGGAGACTCAATCCGTGAACCATCTAAAATCAAACAACACACACTGAAGCTTGAGAGACCAACCATACTTCCACAATAATTCAATTCAATTATTTATATAGCACCAATTCACAACATATGCCATCTCATAGCACTTCACATAGTAAGGTGAAAGCCAAACATATCCAAAGCTTCCTTTGGATCCCTTTTAAACAAGCACTTTGTAACAGTGGAAAGGAACAAAAACCTCTGCTTTCCCAGGATGGACATAAAAAAACAAACTCAGAATGAGCTCAGGGAAAGCAGCCATTTCAAACAGTTGAGGGTGAGGATGGGATGAGGGGTTGAAAAAGTGGCTGGGTAAGAGATAGCATGATAGCAGATGGAGAACAGGCAAACAATACAAAAGAGAACAATAAGCACTTTGGAGATCCGTGACAAAAGTGACTGCAGATCACAGATGTACAGCTCCAGATCCAGAGACAGCTGGAGAGAGGAGTGATTCCACAACAGAGCCTGTTAACTGAAAGCTCTGCAAAAGTAAACCTGCAGTCTGAGAGTGAAGGGCTCTACTAATATGGTACAATAAGGTATTTAAGACCAGATGGATCTTGGTCTTTGGGTAAGCGCGCGTGTGTATGCGTGTGTGTTTTATTCTCTGTGCGTTTTATTCTATGTAAAGCACTTTGTGCTGCATGTCTAATGTATGAAAAGTGTTTTATAAATAAAGATTGATTGATTGATTGATTGGTTTTATTTGGCTTTCAGATAAATATAACTGGGTGCCATCTGCATAACAATGGAAATTTATGCAGTGCTTCTTAATAATATTGCCCAAGGGAAGCATGTACAAAGTCAATGATATTGGTGCCAACACAGAACCCTGTGGAACTCCATAACTAACTCTGGTGGGAACAGAAGAATCATCAGTAACATGAACAAACTGAAATATGTCAATATATATGATTTAAACCAGTTTAGTGTGATGCCTTTATTCCCAATGACATGCTCCAATTCCTGTAATAAAATGTTGCGATCAATCGTCAAATGTGACACTGAGATTCAGCAGGATCAGGATTGAGACAAGCCTACTCTCTGAAGCTACCAGAAGATCAATGGTGAAGTTCTGTCTCTGTAGTAAGATGCATTCTAAATCCTGAATAAAACTCTTCAAACAAATCATTTCTGTGCAGATGGTCACGTAATGGAAGAATTTTAGAAATAAATGAGAGGATGGATATAGGTCTATAACTCACAAAAGACTTAGATCCAGAATAAGTCTTTTGAGTAGTGGTTTAATTGAAAGAATCTTAAAAGTCTGCAGTCAGCCTGTTAATAAAGAGAGGTCATGTCCAATAATTTACAATATTTGTAAATTTGAAAGAAAAACATCCTTGGGTAGTCTGGTTGGGACCGGGGTCTAACAGATACAGTTGGTACGGAAAGTATTCAGATCCCTTGAAATCTTTCACTCTCTGTGTCATTGCAGCCATTTGCCAAAATCAAAAAAGTTCATTTTATTTCTCATTAATTTACACTCAGCACCCCATCTTGACAGAAAAAAACAGAAATGTAGAAATTTTTGCAAATTTATTAAAAAAGAAAAACTGAAATATCACATGGTCAGAAGTATTCAGACCCTTTGCAGTGACATTCATATTTAACTCACATGCTGTCCATTTCTTCTGATCCTCCTCGAGATGGTTCTGCTTCTTTATTGGAGTCCACTGTATTTAATTAAACTGATTGGACTTGATTAGGAAAGGCACACACCTGTCTATATAAGACCTTACAGCTCACAGTGCATGTCAGAGCAAATGAGAATCATGAGGTCGAAGGAACTGCCCAAGGAGCTTAGAGACAGAATTGTAGCAAGGCACAGATCTGGCCAAGGTTACAAAAGAATTTCTGCAGCACTCAAGGTTCCTAAGAGCACAGTGGCCTCCATAATCCTCAAATGGAAGAAGTTTGGGACGATCACAACTCTTCCTAGACCTGGCCGTCCAGCGAAACTGAGCAATCATGGGAGAAGAGCCTTGGTGAGAGAGGTAAAGAAGAACCCGGTGGTGGTGGGAGCATCATGTTGTGGGGGTGTTTTCAGCTGCAGGGACAGGACGACTGGTTGCAATTGAAGGAAGGATGAATGCGGCCAAGTACAGATATATCCTGGAGGAAAACCTCTTCCAGAGTGCTCAGGACCTCAGACTGGGAGCAAGGTTCACCTTTCAACAGCACAATGACCCTAAGCACACAGCTAAAATAACAAAGGAGTGGCTTCAGAACAACTCTGTGACCGTTCTTGACTGGCCCAGCCAGAGCCCTGACCTAAACCCAATTGAGCATCTCTGGAGAGACCTCAAAATGGCTGTCCACCAATGTTCACCATCCAGCCTGACAGAACTGGAGAGGATCTGCAAGGAAGAATGGCAGAGGATCCCCAAATCCAGGTGCGAAAAACTGGTTGCGTCATTCCCAAGAAGACTCATGGCTGTACTAGCTGAAAAGGGTGCTTCTACTCAATACTGAGCACAGGGTCTGAATACTTCTGACCATGTGATATTTCAGTTTTTCTTTTTTAATAAATTTGCAAAAAAAATTCTACATTTCTGTTTTTTTTCTGTCAAGATGGGGTGCTGAGTGTACATTAATGAGAAATAAAATGAACTTTTTTGATTTTGGCAAATGGCTGCAATGACACAGAGTGAAAAATTTCAAGGGGTCTGAATACTTTCCATACCCACTGTATGTCCAAATAGAAGTCAGGTTCGGTGGACATCTCTAAAGCTGCTGCACCTAAAGACATGTTTATGATTATTTTTCTGACAGTCAAAACTATACTTCTTAAAGCAGGTCATGAAGTCATCACTGCTAAGTTCCAAAGAAACACAAGCCTCCACAGAGCTGTGACTCTTTGTCAGTCTGGCTACACTACTGAAAATAAACCTTGGTTTGGTCTCGTTATCCTCCATTAGAAAAGAATTATGAGCAGTTCTTGTGCTATGGAGTGCTTTTTTTTTGTCCAGAATTAAACTATGTTTGCAGGCGAAGTGAAATTCTTCAGAATTTTTGGACGGCCACTGCCTGTGAAGGAAAAATTACTCTTTCCCTCTACTAAGGAATTTTCTTGCAGCTGTTAGCTGAAGACATCTCAGAATATCATACAGGCTGCATCTGTCAACTGCAGTCACCTGAAATCATCCTGTAGATCCTATAGGTCACCTCAAATGAACCCTGTTACAATTTATTTCTCTTGAACAAAGGCTGTGAGCACGTTCAGGCCTTCTCTCTCTTTAATATGGCCATGAGAAAGACAGATGCTAAGAAGAAGATACATTCAAAGACAACTGCTGATGCACAATTGTGAACTATACCCTGTGTCACTAGTGTTCCTGATCACTGCATACACTACTTTTTTAGGGTACAAAATAGAGTTGGACAATTGTCTTAATATTGTATCAGTAAAAATCCCTTTCTGCATGAATTACAACATCCCCAAAGTCAGGTCCATCTCTTTATTTGAACTTACCATCATTTCTCAACCATATTTCCTCTCAACTCTCCCTTTTCCACGGCAAATATCTAAAACAATGTGAATCCTAACGTGGGAAAGTACTTGGAAATCATAACAACAAAAAAGCTGGTAAAACTCCCTCAGTGGACAGAGGACTCACTGATGTGTTTGGCGTGGAGCCAGCTGAGCAGATAATTGCTGGTCTGTTGCAGCAGCACATTGTTGTCTCCCTCGTATGTGCAGTTTGGGTCATTGTCATCACGCAGATCAGCCAGCCGGTTCACTGAAACAGACAGAAAACTATGGCAGTTAGGGATCTGCATTTGTGTTTCTGTATGAATATCTATATGTCCAATACTGACTAGCCAGGTATCCATGTCCACCACAGGCCTCCCTGCACTCCTGGATCCCCCTTTGAGCAGTCCATGAGCCCAGTGGTTTACTGGAGCAACCTATGGCATGGATCTCCCTGCCCATCTCTGCCTGAGAAACACGCATCAAACATGTACCACTTCAGTTTATACAGAATAGTGTGTGAGTACCCACCGGTGTACACAGTGTGGACATACACTCCACAGACACAAACTTTATGCTTGCTTACTCACTTGTCTGTCACTCTTGTCTCCCATTATCTGTCCGATCTGGAACTCAACAAAGTTCATGAAGATGGATTTGGAAAAGTGGTCAAGAGCGTACATTGCTGCCAGGTACGGAATCAGACGCCATTGCTAGAACAATAAATCACAGAGAAAAGATGTGGCTTTAGATACCTTCCTTAACATTATCCATAAAAATGTATGACTTTGTTGGATATGTTAGACTTGGTTTCATATCTAACAGTGCAGTCTTGTTTTAGTCTGATTTAGTTCTCTCTTTGTGATAACATGCTTTAATAATCTTAATATCTTATGGTAATAAAAAGTGATTTTCACAGTAATGTGTTGCTACTTCCTTTTCCTCATTTATCCTTCTCAACCCGCCCGGCCAGCAGGCAGATGGGTCCCCCCTATATAGAGTCGGGTTCTGCTCGAGGTTTCTTCCCTGTTAAAAGGGTGTTTTTCCTTGCCACTGTCGCCTTTGGGCTTGCTCTGGGGGTCAGGCATATGGGTTCTGTAAAGCGTCTTGAGACGATTTGACTGTAATTGACTCTATATAAATAAAATTGAATTGAATTGAATTGAATTAACACTTTGAAATTCCGTAATCATGTTTCATACTGATTCAGATAAAATTCTCAAATAATGGCCACATTCTTTAATTACTTTGCAATTATAAAACACAGCTCTTTAATTCTGAATCCTGCTGCCTAATAAGCATACTTCATAATGCTTTAGGATGTTAAAGGCAACAAGATATACTTCATGTTTTGTGAATCTTTCAGCCACTCTGTTCATCTCTCCAGCTAATTCCTCCATTCTGACCTGCAGCTGGTACTCCAAAACAGGAATCTCCCCTTTGTCTGAGGGTCCAAACTGTCTCCTGGTGGCTGAGAAGCGGATGGCTACAGTCATAGCCAGCTTCAGGTTGACCACAGCCATCCTGGTGATGGACACCCTGCCACCTGACAGGGCACCTAGAGATGCCCCAAAGCGCTTGTTGGGGTCCTGGAAAGAGGAAAGGAACATCAAGGAAGCAAATTATGTTCAATTGTATCACCTTTGAAGGATTGCATTATATTTCAAGTTGAACAATAGAGTATTTTGTCTTAGAATAATTAAAAACAAATACTTTATGATGACTATGTTGAAAATACAGGCCTAAAGTAAAAACTGTAGGCAACAAAAGCAAATACACCTTTTGTCACTTGACAGAAGTCAGAAAGTCTGCGATCATTGAAACAAAGCCGAGAACACCTGTGATTTCAAATTAGTCTAATTGCATTAACATGGTAATAAAATGGCCCTTAACACCAGAATTTTCTCAGATCTGGATCTAAGGAATGTATCCATCTGCATGTCTGTATCATATTGCCACAAAGATACAGGAAGACATCTGAACAATTACATATCAGTGAAAACACAGTTGCAGTAGTAGCCAGGAAGTACAGTACAGCCATAGTACCACTAACCAGAGCTACAGTGGACTCCCCCAAAAATTACACAGACAGTGCACTATTTTCTCCATCTAGCTCTACAAAAACAGATGATAAATTGCTTCAGACTTAGCACAGGGATTCTGTGAGTTGCTGTACTTCAGAGGAGGAATATTCCAGCAGGATCACAACTCAAAGCACATTGCCAAAGTTACACAAGAGTTTCTGATAAATAAAAAGATGGAAACTTTTCCCTGGCCAACTATGTCACCTGATTTTATTCCAATGGAACATCTTCGGTAAATTTTAAAATTGGCAGAGCATCTCTGCGGAAGTTTGGTATCACTCATGCAGAGGAGGATTCAGTCTGTCATTACAAATACACTCCCCTCCAAAAGTGTTGGAACAGTGAGGCCAACTCCTTCATTTTTGCTGTAGACTGAAAACACTTGAGTTTGACATCAAACAATGAATATGAGACTAAAGATCAACATTGATACACTATTTAGAAGATATTTGTAATGGAACACCAAATTTTAAGATGAGCAAAAATACTGAAACTGATAAACTTAAAATAGGCTAAAGTGAATAACATTTAATATTTATTTACAAATCATTTGCTTGCAATAACTTCATCAAGCCTGTGACCCATTGCCATCACCAAACTTTTGCATTCTATTTTTGTGATGCTTTTCCAGGATTTCACTGCAACTCCTTTCAGTTGATGTTTGTTTTGAGGTGTAACGCCCTTCAGTGTCCTCTCAGCAGGTAAAACGAGACGAGCCCTCAGTAGAGGGCAAAACCACGCCCTCTACTGGTGAAAATTCTGTCCTCCCTATACAAATGATGCAATATGTATCAATTTTGATCATCGTACGTATCTCCCTTCCTACTTGATCTGCTGACCTGTAACTCCACAACTGAGTAGGGGACCTTAGACTGATCTTCAGTGCTAAGTTTGATTATCCTGACTTCAGCACTTGCAGAGATATCGGAATGGACATAGCCACATACATACATACAGTACTTACCCAGCCAGCCAGATACCGCACCGAATGCAGTAACCCCGCTGACGTTCGTCAGGCGTGGTTAAATAGCGCTCTATAGGGTTGAAGTCTGGAGATTGACTTGGCCACTCTAAAACCTTCCACTTCCAGACCCTGATGAACTCTTTTGTTGTTTTGGCAGTATGTTTTTCGGTCATTATCTTGCTGATCTCCCAATCAGTTTGGTTGCATCTTTCTTTTAATTTGCGGACAAAATGTTTCTGTAGACTTCTGAGTTCATTTGGCTGCTGCCATCATGTGGTACATCATCAATGAAGACTAATGAGTCCATCCTAGAAGAAGCTATGCAAGCCCAAGCCATGACATTACCTGCACTGTGTTTCACAAATGAGCTTGTATGTTTGGAATCATGAGCACATCCCTTCTTTCTCCAAACTTTAGCCTTTCCATCACTTTGGTAAAGGTTCATCTTGGTCTCATCAGTCCATAAAACTTTGTCCCAGTTTTGTCCCATTTTTGAGGCTTGTTTCTGTACCGTTTGTCAAGTTCCAGCCTGGTTTTCCTACTCTTCTTGCTAACAAGCAGTTTGCATCTTCTGGTGCAGCCTCGGTACTTTTGTTCATGAAGTCATCTGTGAACAAGTAGATTGAGATTCCTTCACTCTTGCCCTCTGGAGGTTGTTGCTGATGTCACTAACAGTTGTTTTAGTGTCTTTCTTTACAGCTCTCACAATGTTTCTGTCATCAATTGCTGCTGTTTTCCTTGGTCTACCCGTTCAACATCTGTTAGTACACCATTGGTTTCTTTCTTCTTCAGGACATTCCAAATGGTTGTACTGGCCATAGCTGATATTTGTGCAATGGCTCTGATTGATTTTCCATCTTCTCTCAGCTTCACAATTGCTTGTTTTTCCACTCATAGACAACTCTCTGGTTGTTTAGTTGGTTACACTTCTAAATATAGATGCAGTCTTTACACATCAGGGCAAGAAAACACACCTGTCAGTCACATTTTGCAATACTTTTTCTCACATAAAAAAAGGGTGGGATCAAAAAAAGGTGCCATCTTCTAAGTTGTGTAACAGATCCAGATATAAATCCCTGGAAATATAAGCTGAAATGTTGATCTCTTGTCTCACATTTATCATTTGATGTTAAACCCAAATGTTTTCAGTCTCCAGCAAAAACAAAGGAATTGGAATCCCTGTTCAAATATTTTTGATGGGGAGTGTAAATGTGGACATATTTTAGTGATGATGAAGTTTGATTTTCAAGTTCCTACTGTGTGGCCTTCATTTTAGGTATAGTAAGTCAAACTTAATCTACAAATTTTACATAGTAGCAAACACCCTATTTACTAACATAAAAGCAATGTAATCATGGAGAGATAATACAATTATGAATTACTTGACACGCTGTAGTAATGTCTGTTGTATACTGTATGTAAACAAAGTATTTACTAAAAAGGTAAAACTTTAAAATTTGGAGAATAAGACAAATAGTGCTGTCCAATGGAAAACCTTCCCTCTCCATCTTGCCTTTGTGTACTCAGCATCTCCAGATGTTTTACTCAAGATGAACACACTCCTGGTTATTTACACCTCTCATGGGGTGCGGGACTTTTTTTTTTTTTTTAACTTGTTGCAGGCCTGGTTTTCATTACAAACAATCTTCTCATCATGTCCATGCATCTCACAGCAGTCACAGGGGCATTCTGAGTTTTCAGTTCACTGTATTTAGGGGGAAGGCTCACATAAACAAACTGTAAAGTATCCTAACAACAGCAAATAGCCAGCAGAGATAATTAGAGATGCGCCTGTAAACACAGTGGAGCATTTAACAGCAACCAGGGCTAGTGTTTCCCTCAGGAATTGGTGGAAATCAAAAACAGAGCTTAAAGACATAACTCCCTAATGAGTAAAGTAATAGTATCTTGCTCAGGGTTAGGTTAGGCATTTCAGCGAAAAAGGTTAAAACATTAATGATGTGTTCCCAACCTGTTTTCAAGCAGCCAAAAAAAAAAAACCCAAAACTGAAAGCAAAGCAAATACAGGGGCCAAATTTATTCAGTATCAGCATCCAACACAATCATCTATCAATCGTCAAAAACGTTTTAGCGGGAATGCTGTACTTATTTAACTTAATACTAGGAATACCCTGCTTTGGCAATCAGTAGTAATGGACACTGACCTTGAACGGTGTTACGTAGCGTCCATCAGGAGTAACATCTCCTGTCCTATTCAATAGGTTCTCCCGTGGGATTCTCACATTGTGGAATAATGCAAATCTGTAGAGAAAGAGAAAGATCGGGGGAAAAAAAAAAAAAATCAAAAAAATCTTGGTTGCACAGAAATACATAAAAGTACAGCCTACAGTGTTGTGAAAAAGTATGTGGTTTACAAAGATGAACTGCTATTTTAAGGTCTTGCCACAGCATCTCAATTGGATTCAAGTCTGTACCTTCCCTCTGTCGCTCTAAAACCTTACTTTCGTTCTTTTTTAGCCACCCAGGGGTGGACTTGTTTGTGTGCTTTGGGTCATTGCCATGCTGTATGACACATTTGTGCAGAGGTTTAGGGCATGAACTGACTGGTGGGTATTCTGCAGAAGGATTTTCTGATAGAGAGCAGAATTCACGGCTTCATCAGCTATGACAAGTCGTCCAGGTCCTGTCGATGCAAAGCAGCCCCAAACCATCAAACTACCACCACCATGTTCCACTGTTGGGATCATGTTCTTCTTATGACATGCGGTATTACCTTTACACCAGATGTAATGATCCATGAGCTCCAAAAAGTTCCATCTTTAACTAATCAGTTCACAGGATGTTATCCCAAAAGTTTTTGGGCTCAGGGTTAGGGTTAGGGTTGTTCTTTTTGGTCAGGAGTCGTTTGCACCTTGCAACTCTTCCATGGATGCCATTTTCTCCCCATGTCTTCCTTATTGTGAAATCATGTACACTGATCTGAACTGAAGCAGGTGAGGCTTGCAGATCTTTTGATGTTCATCTGGGTTCTTTGTGACCTCCTGCATAAGCCAATGTGTTCTTGGAGAAATTTTGGTAGGCTGACCACTCCTGGGAAGGTTCACCACTATTCCGTTTTTTCCCCATTTGTGGATAATGGTTCTCACTGTGGTTCGCTGGAGTCCCAGAGCCTTCGCAATGGCTTTGTAACCCTTTCCAGACTGATGTAAATCACTTGACTTGACAACTATTAGAACATGGTATCATGTGCCACTTTTTGAGACCCTTTAGCATACTTAATTATGTAAAGCAGGACACAAAACAGGAAGCAAAACAACTGTTAGCAATAAAAGATTTTTAAATGAGAAATTGTAAAATACATCATAAAATGCAAGATCAAAGACTGAGAACAGTCTATCATACAGTCATATACTCTAAAACAATGGAGGTAAGAAAGCAGTAAATTGTATATTTAAAAGAGAGATTTAAAGTTATTTATATTCTTAACATAGAGATAGAACATTAGCCATGTGTTTAACTGTTATTGCTGTTGCAATTAGGCACTTTGGAAAAAGTCCTTACTGTGTCCCATTTGATTTGAACCCCCTATGACTTACAGTAAGGGTTCATGAGAAAGCAAAAAATCTTCTAATAACCAATATTAATCATAGTAATGACAAAAACAAGAAAAATCAGTATCAGTGTTCATATGCAGACGTGACTTGATAATGTTTGAACCACTCCTTTAATCCTTTGGTTGGTGGAATGGGTTTGAAATTCACATGGAATGGAATGTATGTTTTATTTCTTTGTCAAGAACTGGGATGTTGGCAGTGGGTTCTATGAGGGCTGAGGCCTCTGTAGATTGGGCGTGTTTCAGTGTATCCCATGGATCCTTGATCAGAGTGAAATTCGGGAAGTTCAGAGACTGAGGCACTGGCTTCGTCTCTTTGGTGTAATCCCTGAACCACTCCTGAGAAGTTTTTGTAGTTTCGTGAGGTGCATTCTGTTAGGAGTGGCCACTAACTGGGACTGCTGTTACCCCAAGAGGATGAACTTGGTCTGAAACATTGTTTCGTGGATGGTCAATAGTGAACTTACATACACAGAAATGCCAGAACCCAAAGTTTCCAAGCAAAACGTTGAATTGTAACATGATCAGTGTTCACAGTGGCTGTCTACGTGTGACGTTTATGAGCTTTAAACAGTGTACGGAGCTCCATCCAGTGGCTTTACACAAGTACTGAGGGGTACAGTGTACTGCATGCATGTACTGCTGGTCATGTTGTTTTACAGGACCAGCAGTGTCCATAAAAAATGTTGAATGCAACACAGTTTCCAACAGTACGAAGCCGACTCATGTTAAGTCTACTTAGCTATCACTCATTTTAAACTTGCATAATAGAACACGTGCATGGACGTGCCACTGTCAGGTTAAGAGCATGATCCTAGAATGTGACATTTAACAATTCTAAGCTAATTCAGTTATATCAGTGGCAAGCATCAAACTTCTGATTCCTTTTTCACAACTGTCTCATACAGTCTCCAGAAAAAGCCAGTCAATAGACTTTGAGACTTTCTTTCTTTTTTGTGATTTGGACAAATTCAAAGGTTACAGCTAAAACAATTTTCTGTCACATTCAGATCAACCGACTGCATACACTCTATTGCCCAGTAAAGCTTGTCCTCTGGGGTCTGTAGAGTTTTCCTAGTATTGCTTCTCTCCAACATAAAGAAAATATCACAGTTCAGGTCACACATATCACACCAGTACCACTAATATTAATAACTAAGTCTTTTAATCAGTTTGCCTCCCAGCAGCAAAGCAGTCGGAGCTTATTCTCACTCAAAACAAGCATAACAGCATCTTTGTAAAGGCTTGCATTTTTAAAAATATTTTATTTGAATTGGAAGTATTGAGGTGATTTAAAAGTGACAGAATAATCTGTAATCAAGCACTATTACTTTAATATTGGTATAATTTGATTTGGGTACCTACTATTTTTGTTTTTTTTATAAAGGTGAGCAATTATAAATATTTCTCAAAACCTCCAATACTGGCTGCCACCTACCCATTGTCCAGTCCATTCTGGCCCAGCTTCTTTCCTATGTCTCCAACCATCACTCCAGGCAGAGATAACAGGGTTTTGGGATCTCTCACCTACAGCACAGTGACAAAACGGCAGTAAGATCTTGTCTATTTTATCATTATGCACTTTTCCTTATATTTCTAAGTCCAGTCATTGGATTTAAAAGCATCCCTGTTAAAATATATATTCTTGGATGAGTAGTTGACTTTAACTGTTCTCAAAATGTTGTAACTTTTCAAGAGTCATGCTCTTTTCACACATTTTTATATTGCTGTGTTGCATAAAATTATTAAATGATGATTAGGGTGTGAATAATTACTTATTGTGAATAAGTCTTCTATGTAAAGTAGAATTACAGAAAAATATTCAATTTTTGCACATTTCTCACACTAAAATGCTCCAGATCATCAAGTTTATTTTCAGATTAATTAAATATTAGACAAAGATAACCCACAAATCATAAAATGGATGGACAGCACGGATAAATACCAAATGAGGAGTTCATTCTTAAATTGTGTCTAGTTAACCTTCTGGTATGTGCTCAATGTAAAACCATATGAACAATAAACCAAAGCAATTAAGCTTGACTTGTCCTGTTTACCCTCACACTGTAGCTGTGTCAGATGTTTCATGTGACATTCCAGCTACTACCGTCACTATGGCTACCTTGCACACATACTTCTTTCTACCCTGCACAGCTCCATTTAAGATCAGTGATCCACACTTCTAGTTGAGGCTCCTGCTCCTCTGCCACTGGAACCAGTCAGAGCTACTCCCCAGCTATCTCAATACCTTCCTTTACAATACACAACCAATTGGTCCCACATTGTTTTTGTCTGCTTTTATGTTCACTCATTCATGTAACACTTGAAGTGTATTCAAAAAAAGAATACATGCACATTACTCTCCTTTTCATTTCTTTTATTTTATGAGGATTTGCCTGCCATCCATTCAACCACAGAGGTCCTCCTCAGATAACATGAACCTGTAAATATGGTCAGTTTATCTCGAGATGTGCTCCATACACACTTAGACAATTCACATGTCTATATGCTGTGTGGTCACATTTAAACTGTCATGCGCATCTGAAATGTACATTACACTTCAGTAAGCAAACCAACATGTGAAGACTGTTTAAATTGGATACTTTGCTTGTTGTCTTATTTGTCATTATATATTATGTTTTAGAAAGTCAATCAATGACATTTATGATCCCACTTTATAATGTGAAAAGTAAAGATAATCGGTGTCACCACGTTCTAAAGTCCTCAAAATTTAAGAGACGTCTATTCCCCATCTCTCACACACCTGGTATGAACCTCCATGTCAAAATGCCATTTAAGCTCATTAGGCCATCATGAGCTGACATTACACTGTAAATTGCCTGTTAAATCTACGTGCGATCAGTGTTTTGTTTTAACCTGAGGGAGACAGTAGTTGCAGTGCCATTGGGAATGTGGCTGTACTCCACCAGACCAGACTCTTTATACAATCTGAAGGTACAGCATTAAAAAACAATCTAAGGCAATGTGAAGAATGTAATATAGCACAGTAAAAATAATTAGTATTTTCTACTCAAGCAACTGTGAAGAGAGGGATACTCATTGTCCGTTAAATATGGGTCACTTTTGACCAATGTTGTGCATCAAAAGGTAAGTTCATTTCACATCAGAACAACACAGATGGCTGAAAATGTGGATAATACTGTGTACTCTATGATGCAACTGTGTTATCTCACCACATCAGACAACAGTGCCTGATAATGCCACCAGCTGTTTCTTTATCAAGGGTCAATGGTCAGAGTCTTACCTGGACAACAAAGGAGTGCAGGCCATGGCAGACCTTGTCAGGTGTGTAGAGCTGAGCGTACACTACAGCATGGGTGGCGGTCTTTCCCAGGTTCCCCACCCAGAACTTGGCAGCTTCAAAGTCTGGAGAGTTAATCACAAACTCCTACAGAGAAGGAACATAATCAGAATTTAATAAGTGCTAACTGTGGCCATGTCCAAATTCATGCCCTACTTGTTTAAAATAAAATGAGGTTTGAAATGTTATTACATAAATACCGTAAACATTTTATGTCTCCATGAGCTACATATATTGTCATTTAACAATTACACAAATATATATTGTGTGTGTGTGTGTGTGATGACCTCAGTGGAAGGATCATATGTGGCTGTAGTCCTCATGGCTCTAGAGTTGCTGCCATGACTTAGCTCTGTTAGTGCAAAGCATCCAAAGGTCTACAAAGAAATACACGCACAGACACATTTATTGTGAATACAGTAAGTTCCTGCTCCTGAAAATTCACTGATAAACTTAGGAATTATGATGGTGAGCTACCACCCTTTCAAAGTCTGCTCTGTCCAGTTAAACGGCCTTGAATAAGCACCGACATGTTGTAAGGTAGGGTTGTTGGCAGTGCGAAGCTGTACTGAACTCTTACCGTCATGTCGTTAGTATCTTCAACAAATTTGTTGTGTCGACGAGATCCAGAGCTGGCGACAGTTCTTCCAAACATCTGAAACAGAAGATGTGTTCAGTATCACTTACTGGAAAGAAAGAGAGGTTAGACGGAACAAAGTTTAAAGAAATACCAGCAACAATCATGAGGCTTTTATGGCTATAACGCTAAATATACGACCAAATGTACCCAAATGTTACATAGATGAAGATTAGATGATAAATGTATGTACATTCATGCTAGCAACTAACCACCAATTGTATCACATTCAGCAATTCATTATTTGTGCAAGTATTAGGTCAGAATTCTGTGCAAATTTGACTCTTTAGCATATCGTTAATTTATTGATGCTGAAAATTCACCGAGAGGACAGCATGGTGTCTGTCTTTCACTTCACCGTGTTTTAAATATACCATATCTGAAGTAACAACATTATTAATAAATTAAAGTGTAAAGTTAAGTGGAGTAAAATGTTCTCAAATTTTTACCACAGCAACTCATATTACAGATATTTACCCCTAGGCTGAGAAAGTACTTGGCATGCATAGCCCAGTCATACATCCCCAAACAGTCAATGAGCGCCAGACTCTTCGAGGGGTTGGCCATTGTCTCTTCTTCTGTCAGGAAGTTGTAGCGAAAGAGCTGTTTCACCCTGCAAGTATCATCTCAAGTTTTATTTTCTTCATGTACGGTCTGTACATATGCAACAGTGTAACCACTAACGGGTGTTGAAATAACTGAATCGTACAGCATGAGTCTAAGTATGTTGATACCTGAGGAAGGTCAGCTCTCTCTTTTTCTCAATAGGGATGTCCTCACCAGGCTGACGGGCGAACAGAGGATCATTTTCCAAAGTTGTAAACACATGTTGCTGCAGCGTAGAGAAGAAAATACAGTGTACAGAATATGTAGAGAAAGACTGACATGGTACAGGCCACTAAAATGTTTTCTGACCACTACAAATGAATGAAGTTACTTCTGTTTTCTGACAGTTCAGTTTCAGTTGAATCAGAACAAGGAAATGAAGTGACATTTGAAGTCGAAGCACTGAAAAGAGTTGAGTTCAGACCCATTCCCAGAAAAGCCAGAAGAAAATGAAAGGATGGATGTAAAGACCTTACTGATGCATGTGGTCAGATTGTTTTCACAGTGTCCATTGTCAAGACTGAACTATGAACTTCATATAATCCAAAGGCAAAGAACAGCTACTAAATGGATGTTGTGGTTAGACTGTCTTCTCAGCCTCAGTCAATGAGAATTTCGTGACACTGTCCTTCATTACCATGAAGCTTTGACTTAACATAACATATACCGCCCACGTGTCACAAGTACTCACTACAGTATCAAATGTAGATCAATCTGACGCAGAATCAGCTGTTTCCTCTTGGTTAAGTCATTTTTTTTTTACTTCAAACGTAAGCGATTTACAGAAGCAAATGCATACACTACTTTGTAATTTGTCCTCTTTTTGCCAGAATATTTTATTCCCTTGTGAAGTATCTGTAACGTCTCATTAATGTCACAGTTAGACCGATGCAGTGTCTTCTTTATAATACCAACAGAAGTTGCTGTTGTTTGTAAAATCCTACACATAGGGGCATTAACTGACCACTTTCAAACATCAGCAGTAGCAGAAAATTTGATCTAACCTTAAACAGCAGTATTTCCTCTCCTTCTATGAAGTTAAGCATGTCCTTCAAGTGAAAAGATGCTTTCTTCCTGTAGACATCCAGCAGGTTGCTGGAAAGGTCAGTCAGGTCATGGTCCATACTCTTGGGTTGAGGATATAGGGGTTCCCAATGCAGAGGAATAAGGCACTTCTCTCTTTTTGAAAAGAAATATGAAAGAAAATCAGGATTTCTGCACAGACCATTTGATTAGTCAATTGGTCAATTAACATAGAAATAAAGGAAAGTACTTTACCGACAAACAAATGTTCATGCTTTGCGGCGTCACACATGATAGTAAACTAAACATTTTTGACTAAATGTTATTCAGAGAAAACAAAATATCTAGAGCTGCCAGCTTGGCCTGGAGAAAAACAGAACAACAATAAAGAACGTTCTATGAGGTGGAATTTTCCAGTAGTAGAAGATTGGTTGTTGACAGCTGTCACTGACTTAATGACTGAGCAGTAACTAAGTTGACCCACCTTCGAGAAATGGAACAATGACTCATGATGCCATCTTTCCATGTATCAATAATATCACAAATCAAACATATGAACAACGTTCAGAAAGCATCCAAACATGATATGTACTAAGTTTGATGAAGATCTAACAAAATATGTAGAATATGGAGTCAGTAGTTGAACAGCTGAAAATTTTTTATGACACAAATCGGGGTGGCTTATATTAATCCCTTCAGTATCACTCACTGATTTCACAGATTAACATTTTAGTGGGTCATATTCTTGGAGTCCGTGACTATCTTGTTCAAAGGTTGTTTATTGTCATTGATATACAAACAACAAAAGGCACAGCATTTCCAGCAATGCAATAAATAAGCTGTGATAGAATAAATAAACTTCCTAATCTTTTTTCTCGATGAACTTCTATTCTATTATAGAGAACACACCACTGGAAGTGATGGCTAACTCTGCAAGAGCCCAGTTTTCAAAATCGCTGTCAACATCTGGCCAGGTCACCAGTCTATCACAGGGCTGCTCATAGAGACAAACAATCACACTCATATTCATACCGACGAACAATTTATAATTACCAAGTAATGTCAGCCTCTTTTTGGACTGTGGGAGGAAGCCGGAGTCAGCTCGGCGAATTTGTCACCAATAACCTGTAACTTGCAACATTGTTTCCTATGACTGGGTTTAACTCAAAGTAACCTTTGTCTTTTGGCTGTTATCAAAACGGAGCAAGGTTGAAGGCTATTCCATAAAAGGCTGAATTGTCCATGCAGCTTGTGCGGGACTGTAGGTTCAGTAGCTCCAAACTGTTTAGCTGGAAAATGCCGACATGACATGACATGACTGTCTCCTCACACTGTCACTGTTGTTTACTGGCGGACACGATGGAGAAAAGGTGGAGTTTACACAGAGACAACCTTTACTTGAACAGCAACAGCTCCTCAGCAGTCTGCATGCTTTTCTGTCCGCTATCACACAAACTGACGGTGTGACTAAAGCCACAACACGTGGACAAAAGAAGTGACTTCTTTGAGGAAAAACGTTAATTAAACTGGTGTTACCTTGAAGCTCTGCGTGAACTCTCCCTTACTTACCTTCTTTGCCGCTCTCTCTTCTTCGTGTTTTCAAAATCAGCTGTATATCAGAGGTTCGCGTCACCAGTAAAGTGGGAGGACTTTTATCTTGATTTCCGCAAAGACAGACGTCACTTCCACTGCGTATTCTCCAGAATAAAAGCACATACTTCAAGGATGACAAACCTTACGTCACGCTTTAGTGCGACAGTAACAAATTGTACAATTGTATTGCACTTCTGTGACACCAAATAATCACCTGTACTACCACTATGTAAGAATGAAAATTAAATACAATTCACTATGCCATACTTCAAAGCCATTTAAAGCCATTTTTCCCTTTATTGTAAAGGTCTGATGTGTTGTTTGTTTCATTCAAAGCACCTGAAAGAGACATTCCGTTTTTATTCATTGAGGGTACAGGGACTAAAATACAATGTAAATATATTACTGGGTGTCTGATTATAGAGTGGAAGTGGTGAAATTAGGGCATCTGTTTTGTATCTAAACCTGCGAACAGCAAAATACAGTGAACTGAGACCTCTAAACTGTTCTGGAATGATCCTTATGTCTCCTGCTGTATTGTTCATTTCTAAAAGTTTTATTACTGACATGTTATCGTATTGATTATAAAAGCAGTAACTGTCAAGGCGCACATTTGAATCCAAAGTGCAAACACTCAGTATCAGGCGCAAACATATCAAGTTTTATAATTTTAAACAAAACCAAGTTGAACAGCAACTGGCTGAGGCAAAGTAACAGGAGAGAGTAAGCAAAGTCTAGTAAAAAAAAAACAAACCCTAAGAATTCTAGAATTTAAAAAAATGGTTAGTTTTAGCAGTGCTTAGCAGGAGAAAACAGAGACAAACTCAGTTTGTTGAAGAAAACCTGCCAGAAAGAAAGTTTGCAACTTTATAGAGTAATCAGAGTAACTGACCCAGTCAAAGTCAGTCCATACATTCCACAGTAGCTGCAGGAAATTCCACTTCATGCAAGTAACATAACTGCCCCCTTAAAGACAACTGTAGCTCTCCTGTTTGGCTGACCTATTTAGCTACATTTATGTGCAGAGCAGTAGACCTATGTCTACATTAGGGCTTTGTCATGAAAACACAGGGACCCAGTGTTAAAAATGATGGCTAACTGCACCACATCATATCAATTACAAAAAAACAAACACCGCAAAACAAGTATAACGTCAGCCATTTTTAAAAAATTAAGTTTATTTTAGTAACAGTTATTTGTCTGCTTTTCTGTTCTCTTTTAAAGCCGCAATAATACAATTTTTTGGAGTGTAGTTGATCATTTAATATATTCCCATGTTTTATGTTAATTGTAAAAATCAGTCTTGTTTTTAAAGGTTATGAAATAATTTGAATATTATTTTAATTTAGACTAATTCTTTTAATAGTAACAGTTTTAAAACACTATTTTGAAAGTAACACCGTATTCCTGAAAACCGACATCATGTTTTGTTTTTGTTGCCATAAAATGGCTTAAATACTAAAATACTGCTCTCCTAACAATAAATTAACTAAATCAAACAATCAAGCAAAAAAATCATAATCTTTTCATATTACTTTAGCAATTCCATCATTTTGTTATTCTCCCATCATTGTCATTAAAAATGTTTTTATTTTAGAATATTGTAATTTTTTCCCCAAAATGTACAATATGACTTTCTTGCCATATCTTTTTCTTTAAGTTAATACTTTATCTTGCATTATTAGTATAATAGTGTGACACTGTGACTTCATCTCAGCCTGACACTACTGTTTTCTTTAGCTGTAAATCAGACCTCAGCAATGTTTAGGAGTTTTGCAGTCTTCCTCAGAACAGCTGCAGCTCAGCATTTCATTAGATATGTGGTGTGAAATGCTCACTGAGTAATCCTGAGTGTTATGAAGTGTCACCGTGCACCAAAGAGCAAATACAGAGGATTTTTCGGGGGGAGCAGTAGCTTCCTTTCTAGTGTCCTATCATGAACACTATACTTGTTCAATAACTAGCTTCTCCTATGATTCCTCTAAATATTTTTTTCCAAACCAAACTGGGAATATGTATATATGAACCAAACATTACATTGATTTGCAGGTTATTGGCTAAAACTGAAGGTGTATATAACTTAGATGAAGATATGACCAGGTTTCAAGATAAATTTATTCATAAATGCAGATAATTCCAGTGCTTCAAGTGTCAACTTACATTTTCTTGCCATTGTAGTGACGTGATGGAGGAATTCTGACAACCCACTTTTCAATCATGATTCATTTTTTGCTGTCAGCTGTCACTTACCAGTGATGCATTCTTATACTTTCTCTTCCTGGGCCAGCTATTGCTTGGAAGGAATTCCAGTCGAGTTGATGGTAATATTTGTCATCAGACAGAAGTACCAGTATCCATCAAACAGAACAGTAGACAACCAAACAGCACAAGGAAACAAATATGTGGGGGAAAACAACAACAACAACAAAAAAAACTTTGCAATAAAGTATCAGAAAAAAATGCAACAATATGGACATTGGTAAAAACATTTCACCTTCGTATAGAAATTTTCAGGATAAAAAGTGAGAATAAAAGTATGGATAGCCAAGGAGGCTCCATCACTTACACTACCGTTCAAAAGTTTGAGGTCACTTAGAAATGTCATTATTTTTGAAAGAAAAGCAGTTTTTTCAATGAAGATCACATTAAATGAACCCAGTCGAGACATTCTTAATGGTGTAAATGACTATTCTAGCTGGAAACAGCTGATTTCTAATGGAATATCTCCATAGGGGTACAGAGGAACATTTCCAGCAACCATCACTCCTGTGTTCTAATGCTACATTGTGTTAGCTAATGGTGCTGAAAGGCTAATTGATGATTGGAAAACCCTTGTGCAGTTATGTTAGCACATGAGTAAAAGTGTGAGTTTTCATGGAAAACATGAGATTGCCTGGGTGACCCTAAACCTTTGAATGGTAGAGCACATGTAAGCCCAAGTTACATTAGCAGACATAGTTCACATCACATAAGTAAGCAATGACCACCAGTGTACTCACAACACAGGATAAAACTTTGAAAAAGTTTCAAGGAACATCAGTGTGCTGTCCTAAATGAAAAATGTTGAGTTACAAAATCTTACAACACAGTTCAATTATCCTTCTTCGCTTCACCAATTTCTTCCTGATAGATTTATTTGTTCTCTAAGTTTAAATTTCTTTGAACATTGGAGAAATACGTCCACACCAGTTGCTTTTTAGCCACAAAATCAAAGCTGTTTGCATGCATGTACCTCGTATGAACAGTTCTCAGGAGTAATGTGCCAATGTGAATCAAGGCTACAATAATGTTGGTTGGTATGAAAGGCTCTCATTCTTTCACGTGGCTGGAGAAGTTGGAGAACCTGTGGATAACTTGTTCTGCCATAGCAAGTATGACGCAGGTGTTAAACTAACAAGACAGCCAGACTAACTGCCTTCACTCATTAGTTTAAATCTACCTTTGGCTTCTCAGATGGTATTTTAAATTTGTATGCATGCAGATTTAAGTTACATTATTATCGGCCATTCATTCCATGGTTTTCATTTTTTTCTTTCATTGCTGTTGTCAGTAGTCTTTACATTTTTGTTGCACTGGGTATTCCTTCCTCCTACTGCCATGGATACAACGTACAGACTTTTTCTAACTTTGGTTTTTGTGACACTACAGCAGCCAATAATGACAATATATCCAACTTCTCACCAATATTTTTTTAGTTTGTACTCAAATCTGCTTGATTAGGCCAATGCAATATCTCAGCTGATACAATTTTAATATTGTTTTGGAAAGCTTGGTGAACAATGGCTGCATGTTGACGTAGCTGAACAAGGGCATGTTGAGATGATCAGTTACACATTGAAAAGACACATCTCAAGCAAATGTGACATTTGTACAGACAATTAATTATTTTGAATGTCAGTACCTCGTCTGTTTTTTAATGTTTCTGTCAAACTTACTAATTATTCTTCGGTTTACATGAAAATACGATAGATTTTTGATGTGGCCAATGCAATACATTACCTCATATACGCACGCGTTACACATGTATACAGTCAATATTCTGTATTGATGGCAGAAGGTATGCTGCTCTGATGAACTGAGTGAATATGTGTTCCATATTCATTCTGCAACAGCTGTAGCAAAAATAGAACCGTGTGAATTTGTGTCATGTAGTGGACATCTGAAGCAGGTTTCTCTGTGACATCAAATTTTTTGATACGTTAACAAGAATAATTTCTACAAATACTATTTCTACATCAGTCTCAGAGCAGTACTACAAAATATTTTCATATCAAACTATAATAAAGAAAACTATGATAAAACTATGGTAGGTAGTCACAGAATGAAAAAAGGTCTGAAATCCTTTATCACTATGTAAAGCTATCGGTACCACAATGTAAGAATACTGCACTTTAGAGTTTATGTAAGTAAAAGTATTTAAAGTCAAATGTAGTAAAATATAAGAAGTACAAGTACTCATGGTTTTTATAGACCTGTCACATAAGGTCTAATGTGTTACACTGTAAGTATTTCATTCTCATCTCAAATACTGCTGGTATTAAACTCTTAGAGGAATAGTTCCACATTTAGATTTTCATAGTTTATAAATATTTTCCGTCTTTCCATGAGGAAGAAGAACAGATGGATATCGACTTCTACGTTTTCAAAAGACAAACTTTGATTTCAGAAGGAGCTTTGCGCTGGAACTATTTCTTCAAACATCTGCATCCTGAGGTCTTTCCAGAAAGGCCGCCGGTACAGAGCCCACAACTACAGCCTGTGCTCACTGATCACATCTGGCAACCCATGCTGTAAAGGTGTAGCCTACTTGGAGGAACAATAAACTATTATTCCAAGAACAGGACATAGTCATGTGTATTTCAGCACATAACTCCTCCTAAAGCCATAAAGTGGCATTTTCACACATTTTTCTAGATCTCATGCTGTTGGTAGTCTTCATGCTAAGCTAGGCTAACCACACCTGGACTCAAGCTCCTTACCAAATATACAAACATTTGATTAATGTCACTTTTTTTCATTTCACTCTCAAAAACAAACCATATTAGCCTAGCCGCGCTAGACCCATGTTTCTGAAGGCACAAGGGTCTAGGGCCGCTTGACAGGGAGGGAAGCGGGCTAAAAGGTTGTCTTTCAAATCACTCTGCAGCAATTGGGTAGGTATACAACCAATCAGCGCAACGAATAGGCTGATTGTGGCTAAGTCCCATTAGCTTCCCAACCAGCGGAGCCAACTGGTATATTAAGGATTTGCCATATCCCGTCGGCATAAGTCCAAATACGTCTTTCTTCTCAATGAAACACTTCAGTGCCGTCCTTTGTTTATCTTTCAAGTTGAATTTTAGCTTCAAATCTTTAAGGGCTGTGGCCAAAGCCGAGTCGAAACATAACTGTTTATTGTGCGCCGGTTGTTTCTGTCAGAATCGTCGCGCCTCTGTCGTCACTTCGTTACGCCCGCCTTCTGACTCTACACTTCATGGTGATTCATCCGGCCAGTTTTAGGAGAATCCAGCCTCGAGCCTTATGGAGGGTAACTAGACCCACCCTGGCAGAGAATTAAATTCGTTGCCGTGGGTTGTCTAGCGTGGCTAGGCTAAAACCATATAAGAGTAGAACTGAAATGTTGAACTATTTCTTTAAGACACAGACAAGAACCTGATATCAACTGTCAGCTAACTCTCAGAGAGAAAGCAAATGAGAGTGTTCCATAAATCTTGAACAACGGCTTTCAAAAAATAAAAATAAAATGAAAGAAAGCACAGACTCAGTATTTGTCTTTACTTAAAACAGAACAAATGAGGAATGCTTGTTCATGTCTCACCTTCTGGAGCTCCACGGCATTATCAATCAAGCCATGATAAAGCAATCACTCCAAATGAAGCACAGAGAAAGATTTAATGTACAGAGATAAAGGTTTGCATCACTAAGTGCATATCAAAATAAAATTATCTTTGAAGCCTACACATTTGTCACACTGACTAGTTTAAACTCTAGCAGTGCATCTTATTTATATTTTGCTCATAACAACATTAGTCTTCAAGGTAACTAGTTACTACAGCTGTTAATGGAATGGAGTAAAAAGGACAACAGTTTTCTCTGAAGGTCTCACAAAATGAAATTACTCACATGAAGTACTACACTAAATGTACGGAAAACTTTTTATCTGTTGGTTTAACTAACTCAAACCTGCATTACTCTTTCAAGCACATCGCCATTTCACCAACCCATTCTGTTAAATTGTTCATCTGTTCTGAGAACAAAATTAGGATTCTTTTTTTTAACGCCACTGTGTACTGATGTACAAAATGCTCTACACGTCTTTTGTGAAATGATTCAGTTTCGAAGCAACATTGTCAAACTGACAGAACCGATCTTACATGAAACTTGATGACTCTTTCTGAACATCAAAATGTACAACGAGAACAGTTGTGTTTCTTTGAAGTTGATGCTACTTTACAAGAGATGGGAGCTTATCTATTATTGCCAGAGACAACTAAAGTGCATGCTGCTTTACCCACTAACTTAATGGCTTGTACAGTAATTCAATAAAACATACATTAATGTCATAGATAACCCTATAATACCTATAGGGTTTGCAGCACAATGTATTAGCAGTTTATTCACTTGTATACTATGTATACAATCATCATATTTTTCAAAGTGCTATAAGTAACCCAAAAACATATTTCAATAATTCAAATCATTGTCACATTAAACCACCAATGATATTAACTTTGACCTTTGTTTCTGTGCTGTAGGGTCACCGGGTAGAAGAAAGACACACATTTAACTTAGATTAATTTTCAACTAAGGCTCATATTGAAAATAAAGGCTTTAAAAATTGACTTGAAATTTGCTGGGTATTTTTTTTTCTATTAATTTAATTGAGAAACATAAAGGTTTAGCAGTTTAGCATGAAATTTGGCACTTCTTTGAGCTTCCTTGAGCACACACTGTCCATCCACATTCAGTGAAAAAATACTGTGCATATTGAACATATTGTATATTTGTACACAATTTACCGCAAACACACGTCTAAAGTAAGCAAGGGCCTCCAGCTCTCTGGGAATTCTGAAAACAGTGACTCCACGGCTGACGATACTCTCCCTGAATAATGCGATCTGAGGGCTCTACCTGATGTCAAAGCCAATCATATGTTTGATATCATTAGCAAAAATGCTTTGTTTTATTTTCGTCATCATCTAATAGATCCTCTGTGTCAGAGTATCCCAGAATGGTGCATTCTGATCTTTTGTGCTCTTGCCTCCTGTATATATAGTACCATAACACTTCATAAACAATATTTTATTAGATGGTAGTAGCACATTTTATCTTTTTTTATAAGTTGTGGCTAAAGGTATAATATTGTGTCATAGGGATGAAGCTCTGGTGGACGATGGGTCAACAAAGTGTGTAACACATGCCACCATTGATACACTGTTATTTCTCACCTCTCTAGCATTAGCAAAGTAGCTGTTTTCACCACAAACTTCAATCTTTCCCAAACACTAACCAGTGTCCAACCCTAACTAAACTATAACTAAAGCATTGACAGGTCAGAAAGCAGTCATATTCATAATTTTTTAACGATAACCCATAACCATTTCACACCTCTGCGGACCTAAGCAAAGAAAAGGAGCACCACAGCCTTGTTATTTATTGGCCTACAACTTGTTAACCCATTACTAAACATGACTTACAAAAATGTCAATGAAAAGGTTTAATTCTGTGTTTAGTTCAGTTGTTTTTTAACTGTTATGTGACACCAAACAATCTCCTTATTAAGCATATTATTGATCTATACTAAAGACACTACTTATTATTTGTAATCTTTTAAAAAGTATCTCTTAAGTGAACGTTGAATTGAACAGGGTTAATCACATATTCTGCTGGGCTGTGTGTTTGACAACCATTCAAACCACATTGCACTCCAATTCCACACTCCAAAATAGAGGTTCTTCAAAGTCTGGGGGCCAAGCAGAAGAGCATCAGGCAGAGAACAAATCATTTCATCCTTGAAATACTGCAGGAAAGCTGTTAAGTCTTTGTTTGAATGCTCTTTTCCCTTTAGGACAATATTTAGTATCTTTGATCACATTCAAAATGATGATCACTAAAACTTAAACCACATTTGTTGGATTGATCTCAATCTGCAGAACTCAGTGGCAGAAACATTTTTTTAAATGAGTGAAGCACTTCAATTCATAGACTTCAGAGGTATGTAGAAGCACCTTAACCTTTGACGGAGGTTTTTAGAAAAGTGAAACTCTGCAAGACTTGTATATGTCATGAGCTATATGGATGACGAGCAAGGCAAAGACGCGGAAATGCAACTTACTGACAGCTTCTGTTTAAAAAAATTTAAAATGTCAAAATGCCTGGTAGGCCATAATAAAAGCATTCCCAAGATGCTTCAGTTCATGTGATGATGACTGGGTCAACTTTATGGGAATGATGCAAAAATAGGAAGAGAAATGATGCTGATGTTATTCATACAACTCAGTGTCTGTTTACATATTATACATATAAGATTAAAGGGTGATTTATAAAAGGTTAGAAGGTAAAAATTTTGAGTTATTGATCCAGGGGGAAGACATATACAGTGCCTATCATAAGTATTCACCCCCTTTGATGTTTTACCCTTTTATTGCTTTCATAAATCAATCATGGTCAATAAAATTTAGCTTTTATAACAAAAAAAATTATTGGAAAAAACTCTTTAATGTCAAAGTGAAAACAGATTTCTATAAAGTAATGTTAATGAAAGAAATTATATAAATAAAAATATTTTTTTGCATAATTATTCACCTCCTTTTTAATTTAAATGTCTAATTCAATGGAATTCCATCAAATTGTTGCCAATAGCCTCACAATTAGTGAAATGAAGATCACCTGAGTGGTGTGGGTGTGTTTCAAGTGATTGAGTTGTAAAATACCTGTGTCTGAAGGGTCCAGAGAGTGGTTGATCAGTATTTCTGGCTACCATTACACCATGAAGACAGAAGAACACTCTAAGCAACTCAGGGAAAGGGTTATTGAGAAGCACAATTCAGGGGATGGTTACAAAAAAAAATTCCAAGGCACTGAACATCCCCCAGAGTTCAGTGAAATCAATTATCAAGAAATGGAAGGAATATGGCACTTGTGTGAATCTGCCTAGATCAGGCCCCCCTCGTAAACTGAGTGACCGTGCAAGTAGGAGACTAGTGAGAGAAGCCACCAAGACCCCTACAACTACTCTGAAGGAGTTACAAGCCTCAGCTGCTGAGATGGGAGAGACTGTGCATGTAGCAACTGCTGCCCGGGTTCTTCACCGGTCAAAGCTTTATGGGAGAGTGGCAATGAGAAAGCCACTGTTGAAGAAAAGTCATATTAGATCTGGACTAGAGTTTGCCAAAAAGCACGTGGAAGACTCCATGGTCAAGTGGAAGAAGATTCTTTGGTCTGATGAGACCAAAATTGAGCTTTTTGGCCATCAGACAAGACGTCATGTTTGGCGGAAACCAAACACTGCACATCACCAAAAACACACCATCCCCACTGTGAAGCATGGTGGTGGCAGCATCATGCTGTAGGGATGTTTCTCAGCAACTGGACCTGGAAGGCTTGTAAAGATAGAGGGCAGAATGAATGCTCTAAAATACACTGAAATCCTGGGGGACAATCTTTTTCAGTCTGCAAGAGAAATACATCTTGGGAGAAGATTTATTTTCCAGCAAGACAATGATCCATAACATACTGCAAAAGCTACACAGGAATGGTTCAAAAAGAACCAGGTAAATGTTCTGGAGTGGCCGAGTCAAAGCCCAGACCTCAATCCTATAGAAAATTTGTGGCTGGACTTGAAAAGGGCTGTTCATGCCCGATACCCGTGCAACCTGACAGAGCTTGAGGAGTTTTGCAAAGAAGAATGGAGCAAAATTGCAGTGGGCAGATGTGCAAGACTGATTGAGACCTATCCACACAGACTCACTGCTGTGATTGCAGCCAAAGGTGCATCTACTAAATACTGACTTGAAGGGGGTGAATAATTATGCAAACAATTATTTTCATTTATATAATTTTCTTTCATTAACATTACTTTATAGAAATCTGTTTTCACTTAAACATTGAAGAGTTTTTTCCAATAAATATTTTTTGTTAAAAAAGCTAAATTTTATTGACCATGATTGATTTATGGAAGCGATAAAAGGGTAAAACATCAAAGGGGGTGAATACTTATGATAGGCACTCTCAGTATGCTCAATAGAAAGCTGAATGATCAGTTTCGGGAAGGGCTTTCAATAGCAATTGAAATGGCACTGCATTTATCAGTGGGGGGTTGTTGGGTTTCTCTCTATAATAATGTAAGACTTTACTATGTAAAGTGCCCCCCCGTTACCACCTCCCAGGCCCTAGATGGCCTAAATAATCTTGAGACCAGATCCAGCAATGAAGCTGATGATGTCAGGACTGAAGCAGGCAACTCAAGCTGAAATGGTTTTTAAAAGTAACGTGGCAACAGAGCACATTGAATGAACATCGAAAATACACATTTTATTTCTTTTTTAAAAAAAGTGAGGTGATCAGTGATATGCGGACACGTTTTCTGAGGTAAATTCACAACTGACTACTTTTGTAGTTTCCTCAGAACGAAGCTACCCTAAGCTTCATGACCATTCAAATATCAGCATTAAGTCTTAATTTGGGCATGACACAAGCTCAGGTGACTTTTCCAGCCAAATGTACAGTGTTCACACATGTTTTAAATTATCAGGACAAAAGACAACAAAAATTTTTTCATGCATTTATTTGTCTGGGATACCTCTATTTGCTAAATTGGGATTAAGGTTTAAGATATTTTAAATTAAATACAGGGGCTATCTGATTGTAAGGAAAACATCCAGCTAATTATATTTCAGAGATTACTCAGCTGGCTCAGTGCTGCTTGGTAATGTGCGTGTGTTTGGGGGTGCAGACAAGCTGCATATGTACATTTCCTCATCATCAAATGAAGGCATTTCAAATTTTTTATCTTCCTCGATATCATCTTCATAAAGAAAGGAGTAGAACACATAGGTTAACATGATATTTGTTTGTTTTAAAGATCTTTTCTATGAATCACAAGAAAATTATCTGACTGTCTTGAAATTGTGATTTTTTTGTGACTATAAAATTACCATAATCTAACAAAATGACTGTGAATATTTGACAAAAATAGGCAACATATATGTTAGGATGTGTATGTCTGCAATTGACATCTCTAAGTTGAAAGTCATGATGTTCTGCTAGCAAAAGGTGGGTGGCTGACTCCAAATTATAGTAGTTGCCAACAAAAAATAAATAAATTCAGTTTTATTAGAGGGTGTCCCTAAAGTCTGGACACATAGGAAATCTCATTAGCTATATTTTTTTGCCTCCACAGATTAAATATCACTTTGTCAAAAGAAGAAAGAGTTGAACTGGTACTTCTCAGTGGACGTGAAGGGAAGTATTTTTTGTGGCTAGCATGAACTTTAGCCATGACCAATTCTAAAGTTTCGGCTGATACACAAGGTCGTCCAGAACAGGGTTTGTCCATGGCACAGCCCATTTCTTTAAACTTTTTAACCACCTTTGCACCGTGGAGAAGCCAAGTGGAATCCTCCTTGGCTGACATGCACTATCTTTATCTTCATCTGCTATCTTTATGTTCATCTATACGTCCGTCCTTCACGTTGACTGAGAAGTACCAGTTCAAGTCTTTCTTCTTTCGACAAAGCCATATATAAGACATGAGTCCAAAAAAAATGACATAGTTAATGAGATTTCCTGTGTGTCCAAACTTTAGGGACACCCTGTAGAGTCTTGTTTACAAGTGAAGGTGAGATGGAATGCCAAAATAAAACACATATTCAGTAGTGTTGTGCCAAACTGCTGTGGTGAAGACTGGCCTTAGCTTAAAAGCCAAGTACTAGATTTACAATAAATCCAAAACTTGACTCAAAGTCAGAACTAGCTCCTTCACATCTGGCAATATTGCAAATAACAGTGGAATTGAATATTATCGCTACATTGCACAGACATATACTGCATTAGACTTAGGCTGGATTACCAACAGTCAACATACAGTCAACTTCCATGCGACCCCAGACCTTTGACTGGCCCCAGAGTTTCCACATTCATTGTGTGGCAACTATTTTTGTTGATCAATTTAGTTTAGTTGCCTAATTAAATAATTTATTTACCACCATTTGGGGAATGCAAGAAAACAGAGCCACCAAAAGACAATATTAAATTACGTGAAAGGGTGGATCTTATCATGGTGTTGTCTTAAAATGCCCATAAAATCCAGTTTTATACCTCCATTATTACGGCTGATTTTGTGAACTAAATGTGTGTTTAATTATATGGCCATCCACCAAACCTGGAGTCAATTCAGGGTTATTAATTCTTCCACATCATTAGGTTCCACTCATCCCTTGAGTAAACCCTGATACCTCCCAATGTTAACAGCTAGTCTGAAATGTGTGCTGTGTGTTAGCCGATAAACATGGCTATCACCTCAAAATCACAATCATGAGAATACAGCTTGGGCTATGTTATTCTAAGATCACTAAATATGGGATATGTAATCACAAAAAAACAAACGTAATTGCAGCTGTGGCTTTTACAACCTTCCATTTCTACGTGTTCACTACTGGCAGCAAATAAAAGGCCATCAGTTTAGATTATTTTCTTTGGTTACAAACTCAAGGATATAAAGATAGTTGTTCATGATGTTTCTTATGATCCCTGGGATATATGAGAGTGTGGCTACTCTCAATATTCAGAATTTTTAAAAGGAGGACTGTTTAATGATCTAATTCTGTTATGTAAAAAGCTGTTGAAAAGATTTCACTCATCGTTTGTGTTTCTTTAAAAATAGGCCCAGTCATCCTCACACCTACAGAATTGCATACCAGAGGAAGAAGGAGGTCAGAGTCGAGATAAAAGCTTGTCAAGGCAAAAGGGACAAAAATAGTTCTATACAAAATAAAGTGTATCTCCAAAAACAAACTAACTGCAGACTCAGATAGCTGCGCAGTCTCACACTCTGTACATGGGCATTTAAATGTAGAATAAGAGAGTATAAAAAATGAAGATGCTCTTATGACATAATTTTAACGCCACTGGGGAACTAATCTCTAGAGAAATAAGAAAGAATATTTAGGCCTGCTATGATACCTCCAGCTGAAACTTAATATGCAGGTGGCAATGCAGGCATAAGGACATGGATAAGGACATAATGCACTACAGGTAGGCGGAAGGTAATGATTGTTGTTATTTTTTATATGAGAACGCAACAGTGTCTATTGTGTTTATATCATGGCCATTAATCAAAGGGACAATTTTACAGTGACGCGAGTAGCTTTATCAGGCTGTCCATTAGCAATATGCTAATGTCACCATGATAACATGCTCATGATGTTTAGCCGATGTAGCTTTTACCATTAGTTTAGTGTAGTAGGTTAGCACACTAACATTGATAATTAGCATTATACAAAAATAACAGATATTTGATCAGATTTTAATGGACAAGTGTCCGATGCAGCAAAATTTTGTGTCATCCTTGGCCATGTATATAATCCACAATATTTTGTTCATGTTTAGACAAAAAAAACCCAGAAATTAATTTGTCCTAACGTGGCAAGAAAACTTCTCTTAGCACTGTTCTTTCATAGGTGCAACGGGAATACTTTCTAATAGCTTTCGCCTGCTAATATTAGAGATGATTAAAACATGTAACATTATACTTCAGTTAATTAAAATAGTTACTTGCATTACATTCCCTTTCCCCTTGTTAGATGCAGCCAGTAAACTGCTCAGCCATCTTTTAAACATTTTGAAGCATTAGCATTATGTTTGGCATTATGCTAAGAATCTACAAAAGTAAGCCTAGATTTCACTTACAGCTTCGAAAGTTAATCATTTTATTGCAGCATTTAAGTGAAAATATTAAATATATAACACATATATATTTACAGTCAAAGATTTGAAATTAAAAAAAGAAAAAAAGCTAAGACACAAGCTTGACCATAACAGAAGATAAACTGTCAGACATTTTGTGTCTGGGCATGTATATTTAACTGTGTATGCAGACAGTTGTTGTTGATAGTCCGAAGGTAATGCTAGTTAAAATGCACCCATGAAGAGTAAAGGGATGGGATCTGCAAATTACTCCTATTTGATCCTGAACTGTTCCTTTTCATTCTAACCTGTCTGTGTAGTTTAAATAAAGTGCCTTTAGAGTTGTGCAGATTCAGTAACCCAACTCAGCCTTTGTACACATTTAGAAGTGCCATATTTACAGAACGAGCAGAATTGAAAGGTTTGATGCTCTAGGGGTACTTCCATTGGTTTTCTTCAAAGAAGAGCATTTGCATGTTTGCACTATTTTTAGATTACATCACTGATACCAGTGTGAGAAAGCTTCCCCAAGCTAATGACTCTTATCACACTTTTCTAGCTCATGGGATATACAGGGCACAGACCAAACATCAGTAGCACCTGTCATCACTATGGTAAAGTATCAATTCATCCATCCATTCTCTATACACCACTTTATCCTCACTAGGTTCTCAGGGGGTGCTGGAGCCTATCCCAGCTGACTCGGGCGAAGGCAGGGGACACCCTGGACAGGTAGTATCAATTGAAGCTAAGCTAATTAGATGATTAATAAATGACATGATAATTGTTTAGGCGATAGTTCATACTTTTGTTCAGAAATATGGGTTCTGTAAAGCGTCTTGAGACAATTTGACCTGTAACTGCCGCTATATAAATAAAATTGAATTGAACTGAAATTGTTCCATTGGATTGTAATCACCACTCACATTGGTGTTTTTTTTCACAATGACATTGGAGACAAACATTAATTTTCTTTCAATGTAACAGGATGACTCTGAATTCATATGTGGGGGCTTTGATGTACAGTTCAACTTTGAAGAACCCTTTTATTAAAAAACTCTCTGTTGACCAATTGAAAGCTCTCTTGTCAGTACTAACAAAATTATCCTTGGGGAGACTCAAATTGGGCCCCTCTCAGATTGGGTCTCTCCTCTTTTAAAAAAAAAAAAATATATAAACAGTGTGTTTGCATATGTTTTCTGCAGGTCCATTTTAGACCTCTACTAAGAGGTAGTTATGTTATTTCATGCCCACTCTATGTATTTTGGGGACACAACATATTAAAAATGCCTCTTAACTATAGCCTTAGATCAGTACCTTTCTAATGTCAATTGAATATTAGGATCTTTACAATGAAGTATTTGTCACATCCCAATTGTAGCTGATTGTGTGATGTGTTTATGATTTTATGTGCCTGCCGTGTATTTCTTTCTGTATTTGTTAAATGAAATTTACTGCATTCTTAGGAGTTTTGTTTTGAAAAACTAAATTTTGTTTGTATGATTTCTATCTCCTCAATACAGAGGGTTGTGTTTCTTTATGATGTGGAAATGGTTTATGTCCATTTTTGTTGTCAAGACCCTTGTCTCATTCCTTTCTTGCCCCCTCACCTTCTGCTCCTTTCCATGCACCCTCTGTAACTAGACGACATCTGACTCCACCACGCATTGCTCAGTGTACTCTTTCACCAGCTCCACGCTCAAGGTGTTGTTGCAGAATTCAGCCATCGACTTCCAAAGTGGTGGATCCAAGAACATCTGGCACATCACATGACCCTTCAGGGTTGCAGTGTGGCGCTGCAGGTGGCACAAGAACTGCTGCCGAGCCAAGTTCAGGTCTTTACCGAACATGTCAATGTTCAGGTAATACCTGGTTCAAAACAAGTGCATCAGTAAACATGTGGAAGAAAATGAAAATGAAGAACGTGTATGTTTAAGTATCAACAAATCTACAGATAAATCCACAATTCTTGCATGCCTTGTGGTACTATTAAAAGATACTATGGTAGCCAGAAGTGCTCGTCTTACATTTTGCATTTTTTATTCTGTTTTACATTTTCTTATTGAAAATGGTTGACTCTGCCTGAAGTAGCAACATCAGCTTTAGCTTATGAATGAATAAAAACAAGACATTTACCAGTCATCTCCAATGGGCACCCTGAAAGGGAAGGTGCAAAGACTGGCCACGGTAGGATTGGATACATCATCTACCATCCAGTCAATGTCCTTCTTGAGAAGGATGGCCATGTTGCTGGGCAATGGCTTGAATGGCTGCCAGTCTTGAATGATGGTAGCATTAGGAAGGACCCCCTGCATCAGGTCAGTGGTCAGATAAAGTCGGTGGATGGCTGTATGGTCAAGTCGCACCGGTGGAATAATGGAGGGGGAGGAGGACATCGAGGAGTGGATGTCTCCACCCAGACCAAGTTCAGAAAGACGCAGCTTGAGGTCTTCAGCTCTGAAGCGCACCAGCAGAATCCCCTGTAGAAAGGACAAGCCAATTTAGGGACAGGCCGAGAAATAGAACAGTAAACATACTGAGTAAAATAAAGATTAATGGTGTTCTGCTGTAGACTTTGTGGTCTTTACCAGCAGCCATTAACCATAAGCACAGATCAACACAAAGAAAGGTGTTTGAGTCTGGTTGTGTACCTGCTTAGTTATGATGCGATATTTCTGGAAGTCCTTAGGGCCAAGCTGATCATCACGGGTCAGGCGGCTCACTTTGACCTCTGGGTACTTGGATTTGACCAGTTCAGAGCAGAAACGCAGCAGAACTCCTGCCACGCCCTTTCCTCTTTCCTGAGGGGCAACTCGAAGACCTTCCACCAGCATAGTCTCCCCGTCATCAATCACACAAACTGACTCCAGAGCAATCTATGGAGCAAACAGAGGAAGATGGAAGACTAAAATTTGAAAACAATAACACTGACACTGTCCATTTAAGTTATCCAAGTTATCCAATACTTTGGGTTGATGTAATATCCATCCATTCTCTATACACCGCTTTATCCTCACTAGGGTCACGGAGGGTGCTGAAGCCTATCCCAGCTGACTCGGGCGAAGGCAGGGGACATCCTGGACAGGTCGCCAGTCTGTCACAGGGCTACACATACAGACGAACAATCACACTCACATTCATACCTACAGGCAATTTAGAGTAATCAATTAACCTCAGCATATTTTTGGACTGTGGGAGGAAGCCAGAGTGCCCGGAGAAAACCCACGCATGCACAGGGAGAACATGCAAACTCCATGCAGAAAGATCCCAGGCCCACCCCGGGATTTGAACCGGGGATCTTCTTGCTGCAAGGCGAAAGTACTAACCACTGTGCAGCCCTTGATGTAATATTTTCTTTTGAATTCTATTTTATTTGTATGTATTTCATTATGTCCCACAGTGTTGCAGTGTCCTGTTTGCTGGGCAGCATGGTAGTTGGCATTAATTCTTAAAGGACTCAACAGCTGATTGGACTAGCATGTCTCTTGGTGATGAGAATAACATCCATTCACAAGCACATAAGGAATATCGGAATCTGGTCTCTATGGAGAAGGAAGCCAAAGACCTTCAAAAGAGTTACATGAAGGTCCCTGGACTTTGACATCATATCTCATTTAAATTCACATTCTGGTGGAGTTTGCTCATCCAGTTATTTACTTGGTTTTTTGGACTTGTTTCAGAAGTATGCAGTTCAGCCAGTGAATACTGATTAATGGTATCCCTGCTCCTCTTTAAACTATGGTAAGTCTGAGCTGAAGTAACGTGACATGCACAAATAATGCTAGTTTTAAAATTACATTGAATTGATGTTTACGTTTATAAGTTTAAATGTTGATTCTAAATAGGTTTATTCTGTACTCCATGTCATTTTTGTCTTGCTTTTTCACATGAGTATGAGTGTAAATTTATAAACAAATACACTAAAAATGACATAAATATAAACTTATTGACTTCCTCATAGAAGTAATGCAATTCTTTGCCACTGCATGGAGACAAATCACCGACTATAGTTTGTTCTGACTTTGCTTCTGGAATATAAATTTTCTGCTTTTCTCTTAAACCCAAAATAACTAAATGCTATTGACTAAACTTACCACTTTTCCCTGTTTGCGGGCCAATATCACTATACGGTTGGTTTCTTGCAGCCAGCTGGTGTATCTGGTGGGAAGGTAGTCAAGGCCTCCATAGATGTCCTGGCTCATAGCCATGATTTCTTCAAAGTCCTCCTCAGTGGCTACAGCAAATTGAAGGCCTGTGTGGGACAGGGCCTCTGGGAGCTGGGGCATAGTCAGGCTGGTGTCAATCTTCATCTTGAAACAACTGATGAGATAGAAAGTGGGGGAGAGATTATTGTGGACTGTATTTATTAAGTGTCCCACAGCGGGAGGCCATTCTCAACTTGTCAAAAACAGTCAGTCACAAATGACAACCAACTAGTCCTCCCTTAAGGCAGTAGTAAAAGCATGGTCAAGAGCTGTATTAACATAGAAGAGCCTGATTGATGTCGTTCTACACAGAATGGTCGGGATGCATGCCGTCGCAGACAAAACATCACCCACTCAAGTATCAACTGCAGACTAAATGAAGAAAAACACATTCATGGTCTCAAAGTGCCGAACAGAGGGTAGTTAAACACAAATAACTGCCTGAAGAGAAAAGTGCCAGAAAGCTAAAGTAGATGTCAGGACGAGTATAAAAGAAGCAACATAGGAAAAGGGACCAGCAGTAAAGAAAAAAAAAAGAAAGCAAAGCAGAAGTGAACTAAGCAAGACAACAAATCATAGGCAAGATGCAGACCGAAATATGGGACAAAAGAGTTAACTGACAACAGACACACAAAAGTGGTAGGCTGACACCTATCTGGATCCTTATGTCTTGTCACAGAAATCCTATTTATCCACACCCTTGCCCTCTTAATCCGTAACTAACACTCTCTGATACACACTCCACATTACAAACACCGATATTTCTCAGTAGCGTGGCCGAAGAATTCACAGAATTAAATGGACAAAATGCAACAGCAATCAGACATTTAGGGCTTAGAAGTACATCATGTGGGACCCGATACAGTTATTTCATTGAAGTGATGTAAATTAGATACAACTTGTGTGTTAGGAACTCAGATAAGCTATGGAGGGGGCTCACAAAATTCCATTAAGTTCAAGCAGCAAAGTGCTCCAGGAGCTATGTCAGAATACTGAACAAAATCAACAATATCAATCCTCAGAGTGCACAGATATCAAGGCTCTGCACTAAAGAAAACAAAACAAGTTGCTGGCTCTTATGTGGATTTTTGCATTTAATTATGTCAGGATACAATGCTTTAACACATGATGCAATACAAAGCAATCAGAAATCATGAAATAAACTTCAAAAACAAAGCATCTATAACATAAGAAATCATACAAAAAAATGACACAGCATGATAATCTAAAATAAAATACCATAAGCATGTGATAACATACAATAAGAGGTAGGGCTGGGTACAACATCTTAGTAGGTTTTGAGCATGCACCAAATGATGTTGAGTTTCAAAAGATTTCAGGTATCTAAAACTACCTCTATTCAGATGACAGTTTAAAAATAATGTAATTTGTTACTGTGATTGTCTACTTTACATGGGTATTGAAAGTCCTTCCTGTTTTTGTGAAGTTTGGAATATTGGATCAGTTGTGCAGAATAACTGGTGTCACTGCCATGTCCTTTGTTTGCCTGAGGGTGCTCCCCGTGAATTACTTCCACAGCAAATGATGACTCCAGCTGTTTCATTTCACCAACAGTTTTGACCTTAAACATCCGGGTTCCCCCACCACTCAGGAGGAAAGGAGCAAAGCAGTGCTAGAGCAGTAATATGGACATCAATGAGCACTGATGTTGGATGAAAAGGCCAGACTCTCTGTCTCTGCTCCAATTCATCCCAAAGGTGCTCAGATTGAGATCAGATTGAGGTCAGGACTCTGTGCAGGTCAGTCAAGTTCATCCACACCAGACTCTGTCATCCATGTCTTTATGGACCTTGCTTTGTGCACTGGTGCACAGTCATGTTGGAAGAGGAAGGGGCCAGCTCCAAACTGTTCCCACAAAGTTGGGAGCATGGAATTGTCTAAAATGTCTTGGTATGCTGAAGCATTCAGAGTTCTTTTCACTGGAAATAAGGGGCCAAGCCCAGCTCCTGAAAAACAACCCCACGCCATAATCCCCCCTCCACCAAACTTTTCACTTGGCACAATGCAGTCCGACAAGTATCGTTTTCCTGGCAACCACCAAACCCAGACTCGTCCATCAGATTGCCAGATGGAGAAGCGTGTTTCGTCACTCCACAGAACACGTCTCCACCGCTCTAGAGTCCAGGGATGGCGTGTTTTACACCATTGCATCCGACGCTTTGCATTGCACTTGATGATGTATGGCTTGGATGCAGCTGCTCGGCCATGGAAACCCATTCCATGAAGCTCTCTGCTGAAGCACTGTTCTTGAGCTAATCTGAAGGCCACACGAAGTTTGAAGGTCTGTAGCGACTGACTCTGCAGAAAGTTGGCAACCTCTTGGCACTATGCGCCTCAGCATCCGCTGACCCCGCTCCGTTAGTTTACATGGCCCACCACTTGGTGGCTGATTTGCTGTCGGTCCCACACACTTCCACGTTCTTATAATACAGCTGACAGTTGAGTGTGAAATATTTAGGAGCGAGGAAATGTCACGACTGGATTTGTTGCACAGGTGGCATCCTATCACAGTTCCACGCTGGAATTCACTGAGCTCCTGACAGCGACCCATTCTTTGACAAATGTTTGTAAAAGCGGTCTGCATGCCTCGGTGCTTGATTTTATACACCTGTGGCCATGGAAGTGATTGTAACACCTGATTCTGATTATTTGGATGGGTGATCGAATATTTTTGTCAATACAGTGAATAAAGGGTTTTGACATTGGTTGCAAAACCCATGTTTTGTTATTCCAATTCATCACAAAAAAATTGAATGATACCCAGCCCTAGCTATTTGTAATATCAAGGAGATGTCAACACAAGTATAATGACAAAGAAACTGTAAATTGTCCAAAACAGAGCTAAGCAACTTACTCAAAGACAGATCGTAGATACTAAGGCGCTAAAACTGAATGTCCACAATTGTGGCTTCTGAGTGCTAAACAGGGGCTACTGTTCCTGCTAGCCACAGAAAATGACCCACCCTGGAAGCACAGGTCAAGATAACACAAGAGATGATGACAAGGAAAGACCATCAGCAAACTACTGATCTATAACCTCCCTCTCTATAGCATGGTATCATAGCCTCCAAGCTGCACTACAGTACTACTCTTGCATTACAGGAAGAAAATGGAACAGGAACAGGAAACAGTTCCTTGGACTCAAAGTGCTCAACAACAGTCATTGAAGACTTCAAGACTTTAGAGCTAAGCTGACTGAGTGCTTTCTGAAGTTACAACAAGCTTTCATCTCAGTGTAACATACGTCTTTCTTGTAAGCCTGCCACTCTAAATGATCAAAGGATACTCCAGAGAAGCGGTCTTCACGGGTCCACTTTGTTTTAAAGAACCAAGTAATGACCTGGTACTCAAGTCACAGTGACTCCAATTTCTACTCAGTCTAATTATGCCAGGAAGGGTCCTATTGTACTGTTGGCTAGCTTGGTTCATCTCGTGATCAAGAGGTAAGTCACAATCAGATCTGTTCTTTTTCAATTTGATGCACATTGTACACTGGATATGGAAAGGTCCTCAACATGTGTCCCTTTCATATCAGGTAAAAATGTAGGCAATCACATGCATTCACATTGCAAATTGGTAGAGGACACTAAAAACAGTACATTTTGGTACAAGTCTTGTCCTGTCTACATAGAAATTCTGAATCCAGGACTTTACTAGATTACACTTAGAAACACATTTCCAAGTTGGAGACAGTACAGGCTCTCTGTCTATGCAGCAACATGCCATACTTGATGGGACTACTGAGTAAGGCCAGAATACCAAAATGTATTAAATATTCAAGAATAAGACAATTGGCTTACTCTACTGTATGGACCTCATGTCCCCAGTTATGAATGGAGGGCTATTAGAAAGGAATACCGGAACTGAAGAGGTTAAACTAACAGGGCAGCCCTATACTTAAGGATTTCTCAATCACAGTGGGGCCCCAAGGCCAGGAAGACAGAATAAAAGTACTCTCCTGAAGTACCACAGACACACAGAAAACAAGTATATTAACAAGTAGATAGTCATCACACATCTGTATAGGAGGGAAGCCAAGGTCAATGACGAGGCAACTCAAGGACTCAGAACTCCAAATTCAGCAAGAAGGAAGAATTCTACCACAATTCCACTATCCAGAGAGGGTGTAACTACTGTAAGAGAAAACGACTAAAGCTAAGAAACAATCATGGACAGTTTCCTGAATCAAACATAACCTGCCCATAGGTACATCCATATAGAGCATTCCACAGAGCACACCAGTTAGGGGTTTAAGAGTCTTATACTTGCATATTATAGAGGTTGGTTTGAAGGCTGTCAGCTGGTTGACAATAACAGATGAAAGCACAACATTGTGTCACCAGCAGCAGGGTAAGACCCAAGGCAAATAAAATACCAAGAAGTGTACTTGGGTATTTCAGTCCTTTAAACTCCACAGTACAAATCACAAAGTCATACAAGATCTGCATCACTGTGTGGAAAATATTTCAGTAAATCTTAACTTTAAGACTTGTTTTCTTACAACATCACAAAATAAAGAGCTCCAAAACATAATAGGCAGTTTCGTAATTATTGCTTTGTTAGAGGCCAACACAGAAATGCTAGACATATTCCAATAATCTATCAATGGGCCATGTGAGCTGTGAGGGCATTTGCAGTGAAAACACTGTCTGGCCACTGCAGACACACAAGCATACACACTGTGGACACTGGTATTTTTCCATCATGCTCTGATCCTTTGAGAAGAGCTGTCAGGCTTTGCTGGGCAGTCTGGCTCTGCCAATGAGAGTGATGCTGTTTTGTTTTGGTGTTTCTGTCTCTCACTCTCTCTCACACACTCATTTATTCACTCGTCTCTTTTTCATTCTTTCACGCTGTTGCTTCCTCTCTTTGGCTGGCAGTGTACTCCAGACAAAATGGAATTTGGCAAGTTTGCAAAGACTGTTGAACTACCATCATATACGCATCTGTGGGCAAATTCCAGTAAGCTCACTTCAGATTGCATTACGGTCAGTTAATGATGCCAATGCCAGATAAAGGAACTTTAGAGACGTGGTACGAAATGAGATTGAGGAGACAAATGCGCACAATTAAGCACACAAAATTGCTCGATTGGGTGATAATATGGAACAGGCATGGCAGTCAACAAGGTCCTTTGTTATTTTGCTTACATGGCAGTTGTCTAGATTATTGGTAGTTGAATGTTATGGTTATAGTCTACCAGTACAAACTACTATACAGTTAACAATATAACCTAAAGCTCCCCTACAACCATATCTGGGAAACAATTTTACCAACAATGTCCATAAAGAATGGCTAAGAATCAACTAATGGCAATCTTCAGTCTTTGTTTGATGATTGAGCACTATCAAGGCCTGCATTTTCCACCAACTTGTGAGAAGAAGTAGCATTCATATGATAATTTCACATAAAAGCAACATAAAGCGAGACAAAGTGAGACTGGTATTATGGCCATTTCACACTCGTAATCAAAGTAAAATGCGGTGCACATTCATTATGAGCATGCCATTTTTTTTTCTGCTAAGAAACCAAATGTAATTTTATTTGGAGTATGCTGCCAGCTGTTCTCTGTCCTCCCACACGGAAACACAGAATTGATTGGACCATCATACTGAAAAGAACAGGTCTCTTGAGCACCTGAATATTACAAAACTCAAAGGAACACACCATGTCGTCAGTAGATTATCCTGTTGGTCAAGTGATGAGAACATGGACACCAAAATCATTCATGTCTTCTGGGTAGATCCTTGGCTCCAGTGCTTCATACCAGTAGGCTCCATGTTGACGCAAACACATTAGCATATCACTCTGTTGCACGATAGCAGGCTCCATTTTTCCCACGTAGGCCCGCCTATACATGAAACAAACCATTGACACACAGGCACCAGAAAATGATTAGTTGGTAAATTTGTCAATAATCACTCTGTGCTTGTCGTCATGAAAACAAGACTGTGCCATGTACTTCGACACTGCCATGTACACTTGTTGGTCTGGTGTAAGATTACCAATACTTCAAGAGAAATACACATGCAAATCATTGCAGCAGAGCGACACATTTCTCCGCACTACCTAAAGTTAAAGTAATATTCTGCGCTGACTGTGAGTAGATATTTGGCTTTTGTACATTCAACTAAATTTGAATGACTACATTAAAAAACGAAGCTACTCTTGAGATTTGATCTTTTCAAAATAAAACTTGAGGTAATGACACTCTAGTGGGAAAACACAAAACTTATTGTCCTTAAACATACAATATCAGTGCAGGGTTTCTGCAGACATCAGCCAGTCAAATTTAATGCTTTCTAATGCCATTTTAATGCTATACTGTAAAAATGTTAATGCCATGACCACAAACTCAACAAATCACAAGGGTTTGTTTTATTTTGTAAAAGATGATTTTTATATGAAAACTGTCTCTACATTTATCTATTTCTGAATCCAGAAACCACCCCTGACCGCCCACGTGCTGTAGTCATTCATTGAATTGCACGTTTTCTAGCCATTTTTGCGGGAATTCGCATTTTCCAGCTCTCCTCCATCTGGTTCAGCCTGCCGGCCACTTTCCAAACATGTAGTTTTTGGCAATTGTTCTCGACAGGCCAGAACAATTATCTCAACGCTTCAAATTGTGCAGATGCACATATCTGATGAATCATAGTCTATAATTATATATTATTATAATCAAATATTTTTCTTGAAAACTGCAGAAAGAATTTTTAATGCCAATAAGAATCAAATTTAATGATTTTCAAGCCATTTAAGGCCTTAATTTCCCCAAAATCTATTTATTGACTATTAATGCTTCTTAATGCCCTGCAGAAACCCTGCAGTGACTACCATCCTCAAGTGTACATTTGTGTGGTTCTGGGGTTTGTTTTCAGGTTCATTTCCCAACTACATGACTCTTTCAAAGAGAAATATTGAGTGAGTGATTATCACACTGAGCTAAATAATGTGTGTTGTCCAAGCAGTCTCAAATGATTTAAAACAACAGGGTCCAGTAAGGTAAACTTGTAGAAAGTGATTTACTCACCATGAGAAACTTTCTATTTTATGCAATATATTTCTAAAATACACCTGGTGGCTAAATTTATCATTAATGATGTTTTGAAATAAAAAAAAAGACACTTATTTAGGTCCTAGGTGTGACAAAAAGAAACAGGATGTAGCTAATTGTCGTACAGTAGTACACACTGTTCTGACTTAGCATATTTTTGTAAATCAAAAACCAGAATGCAGAATGAATGACCCCATTTCCACACATTATAGAGCAGAGGTCATGGTTACTGTCAGTCCTTGGATTTACTGATAATGAAGGATACTCTGTAATAGTCCCACTATTTTTCAAAAATGACTGCTATATTCATGTATAAACAAAAAGGAGGTTATATTACAAACCGTAAGCAGGTTTAGACTATTAAATAGTAATAATTCTAGACACAGTATTGTATATTTGAAAATGCCAAAACAAGGGACCATAAATAGACACCGAAAAGATAAACCTGGCCCTTCATCAATGTTTTATGGAAACCTAGAGTAACCACAGTAAATGTAAATCTCATTTAGGTCTCACTACAAACGATCCCGATGCACCACATACAAATCAATACATTCCATGCTGAGAAAGGCCTGCCAACCACAATCAGATCTCACTGTGCACCTGGTTGTTTACTCTGTCATACTGTAGAGGCCCTGGCACTGAAACAAAGCCAAATAAATATGCCTAATGATCTAAAGTAGACAAACAAAATCTCATCATCTTAATTAGGGATATACTATGTCTATAAAAACTCCTGTTTCTCTGATCTTTCATTGTTTTGTTTTGTTTTTTGCTTTTTCTATTCAGAAAGTCATATCTTGAATTGTTTAAAATAATCATGTCTAATTCCTGCAGACATATCAAAGCTTCAAAATTAAAAAAAAAAAATGCTGACATTCCCTGTAAATAACAAAGGAATAAATGTACATAATTCATAAATGCCTTCTTTGTGTAGAGCAAATTTAGTGTTGTGAAAAGAATGCTCTAATTTAAGACAATCTTGCTACATGTAAGGGCGCAAATCAGTCCCGAAATTCTACGTTTCTATTGACATTCTACACTTTGCCCACAAAAAATATATTAAGTTTTTTCTTCCAGAATATAATTCCTCTGTTTTGGTAGAATCGAGATTACTTACTACCATGTACATGTCTATGTCCAGGAACCCAGGGTTTTAATTACAAAACTACACAAAGACAATTCTGGACCAGACTGAAAAAATTCATTCATCCTACCCAAATTTGAGAAAAAAAGTCATCATATTTTCTTAGGTTTAGAAACGTACCTAACTTGAACTCACAATATGCAGAAGTTATTCTTGTCTTACTTTGATGTCATTGTTTTTTACTGTTAAGGTCCTACCCAACAGCAACCCCAGCTCTCAACCCAAACTCAGAAGTGATTTTTTTTTAGTTATTCCTTTTGATCTAGTTACATTTGGAGACTATAGAATAGCAGTGTGATGATTTTATTCAAGCCTGTGTACGAGGAATCAACAGGAAGTCAGCCAGGATGGCCAGCAGCAATCTTAACTGTGAAGGACACTAATGGAGTCTTTCTATTTAACCAACAGTTGTGTCCAGAACACCCAAGTACCAATACAAGGATTTTCCAAATAGCACCACATATTGTAGAAAAGAATTTTAAACTGGATTCACAGCAGAGGAAGAAGAGCTGCATTTGTACATTCTCTGATGTAACTAAGTTTGAAATGGCATAGGAGTATATTACAACATCAAGCAAAGACAAGAAAGAAACAAAGATATGAAAAAAGTGATGCTGGTGGATCTTCAGTGAAAGAAACTCTGACACTAAAACTTGCCCCTGGACACAGGACATTTACCCCCGTACAGTGATTTGGTTCTGGTGATTGTTCATTGAGTAATTTATTAAATTGTTACTGAAGGGGGAGAAAAAAATATTCCAAGGTACAAACCTTTTAACTGTTTGCTGTCATTAACTCAGTTGCTGACAGGACAATAGGTTCACATGTTTTATTTAAAAGCTGTATCGATACCATTGGTCTTAATATTCAAACCATATGTTTACATTCCAACAGAAGAAAGTTCAATTTAAACATACAAACTTACATATAGTTATGTAAAGATGGATTTTCAATGGTCAACGGTACCAATATATGGGTCAAAGTTCACTAAAGTCAAACCAGAGGTGAAATGAAACTGGTTTACAAGTGTTGCCACTGCTTCTCTGTTTAAATTTGAGTGACCAGGCCAAAAGAAGAACCCTCACCCTCAAGCACATGAGCTCCTAGACAATGGTGTCAGTGACAATGGTGTCAAACACCATTTTCAGGACTGCAGTTGGTTAGTGGTCTAACCCTAACCCTTCATAGAGAATACATTACAAAACACTGAGTTGTATTTTATTGCACTTTGTACTTTCTGATCACACAAAGTGATTCAGAGGGTCTTTACAGCACGTGTTCCATGTTCTCCAAAATCAATAAAATTTTCTTTCTCAACACCCATTATCATGCAACACGAATAACTGTTTAACCAAATAGAATATACAAGATCAAAAACACATTTTGTGTCAAATGCTTTATTTTTTTAGAGATTTGTTTTTTGAGAATAGTAAATAGAACATAGAATATATACAAAGTTTACATAGACAAGTAATGAGACGTTGGAAACTCAAGACTACCATGATATACTTGATCTTTACAAATTTCTGTAGACTTTTGTGTCTGTGCATACACACACACACACACACACACACACACATATATATATATATATATATATATATATACATGGGGTAGCTTTTGTTCTTCATCCATATTAATGCCTCTGTGTTAATATCACCTGGGTCCAGTCGTGAAGGAAAAGCACCAGGTCTTTGCCCTTGACTGGTAATGGGGAATAACAGACCACACCAAGACAACGGTGACACAGCTTTTACCCTGAAAATAAAGAAACATACATTAAGCAATGAATTTTGACATTTGTGTATAATCAATTCATGCATGAGAAAAAAACAAAAAAACATGTTTATTTGTGTTTCCCTTACCTTGTCAAATATGTTATAATCCCTGGATGGACACAATAGAAGCATCATTCCTCTAATTGAACTGTTACTTTCTCCAAGCACTCACTCAGCCACTTCTGCAAATGTGCTTAATGGTTCAAGACTGCCACCTGTGCAATGCAACATCGGTCATGAATAATGCGTTATCCGAGCCAGTATGCATTATTCAGAATAAGGTAGTATAGGCTTACCAGTCGCTGCTGTGGCTGTCTGGTATGCTGCAATCTCCCGAATAGCTTTTGACATGTTAAAGAATTTTTAGTGTTCTTCGGATTCATAAAACACAACAGTAAACTTGCCAAAAAATTAGTTTTTTGACATTTTTTTAGAGACACACCTACAAAGAAATCAATGCCCTAAGCACACACCCATGATCATACACAGCTGATGACAGTTCCAGCTGTCATATAGATACCAAATGAAGTTCTGTCAGGTTGGCATTATTAAGGAGGCAGACCCTCGGTAGAGTTATGAGTTGATGGTTGTTGGTTTGTCTGTCTGTCTGTTTGTTTGGTAGCAGCATTACTCAAGAACGGACTAACAGATTTGGATGAAACTTTCAGGGAATTTCAGAAGTGACACAAGGACCAAGTGATTAGATTTTGTCAGTCTGGATCCACAGAGTTTTTAAAGATTTCTGCACCACTGGGGGATAGCAACATGGCGTCACTGTAACTATGACAACAAGTGAACACTCTGTCAACTGCCTGCTGACAATCACATGATTGCGATCCTGCTACAAATCGACAGCTGCAGATTTATCAGGACATATCTGCCGGAAATGACGCAAAGAACAATTGATTAAATTGTGAGGGTGTTTCCGAGTCCCATAAATTCCCGCCACCCGCTACATATTCAGGTCACGCAATTCGATATCCGTACAAAACATACTCATGCATAACACACAACTGTGCACAAGGTCAATTTGTTTACAGATATATCTATTTTAAATGGCCACATTCTATAATGCTGGCATTTCTGCCACAAATTTTTTCAAGATTTCAGCCGTTGGAAATGATACAACGACTGAGCAGCCTTGGCTGAGTACTGCACTCTCTGAGTGCTTTTCTTGTTGATATTGTTATTGTCCTATTCCTTTGTGGGCAGCTGACCCAACTCGGAAAAAAAACAGGAACAGGAAAGTAAAATGAAATGCACTGTCCCTTAGCTTTCCCTCAGTGTTATGTGCAGATGGTGCACATAACTGTAATAAAAACTGAAAGTAGCGCAAAAGTTGTCTAATTATGCACATTTGTAGCTTATGAGTGTTTTTGAGAGTATTTGAAGCAGAGTGATGATCCATGTTAAACTGAATCAAAATGAACTGTAGTGTGTGTGTGTGTGTGTGTGTGTGTGTGTGTGTGTGTGTGTGTGTGTGTGTGTGTGTGTGTGTGTGTGTGTGTGTGTGTGTGTGTGTTCATTATGTGATAATGAAAAAGCATGTCAGGCAATACAGTTGTGTATTTTAAAGGTATATTTTTAGGACAACAATGGCGCAGAGGAATAGGGAGAATCAAATTACATACCAACAACTTGTCAGTAACACAAATCCGTTGTTGGTTTGGCTTTGCAAATAATTTCCACTCATCGTTCCTGTATTTAAAATCAGAGTTTCAGTTGAAGTCAGACTTTAGACTGAATTACTTTGACTACAGCAATGCAGAGCTTGGTTTTTCAAACTGCTACACTGTTGTTGTCCTGAGTCATGTCCATACACAAGTACACAGTCAAAATCCCCTCAAAAAACCAATTGAGCATATAAATGTCAAAGCAAGTAATATTGCAGAAATCCTCATCAACACACTAAAATGTTCCTGCTGTAAAGTGAATGAGGGTCATGAGGTGGCAAAGATGGGTTTGGGGGAAGGGTGGGGATTATGTCATTACACCCATGGACAGCTGTCGGTGTAATAAAGATGATGAAACAGTGGAAGGGAGAGGTGAGAGGACAGAAAGAAAGCTTTGTGTTCTGTATATTTGTATTTCCTCTAGGGCTGCAACAACGAATCGATAAAATCGATAATAATCGATTGTTAAAAGCGTTGGCAACGAATTTCATTATCGATTCGTTGTGTCGCGTGATTCACATGTCATTCGCCATGTCGCGAAGCTGTCTACTTCACCTGCAGAGCAAGTTGAACAGAGAGGTGGAGGCAGAGCGGAGGCGGTGTTTTCAAAGGAAGAGTAAATAAATTCAATAAATGATCATGACTGACACGGAGAAAACTGTTTCTCAAAACAAAAAAAACATGCCGCTTGTTCACTACATGCGATTTTCCCCGCACGGCAATGCACGCATCTGAAAATGGCACGGATGGCGGACGGTCACGAGCGGACCGATATGTGGTCACGTGACCGTGCTTTCAGTTTGACCGTCCCACAGATGAGTCTGATAAACACAGCGGCTCGGTGGTAAACTTTCTGTATTATTGCGAAAACACTTAAGCGAAAAATATTTTTGAAATAATTTGAAGATGAATAAGCTGCAGGAGCTGATGCTGTCCTTGTTTTAGTTCACCAAAGGCTAGTTTAGATGTTTGAGGACAGTAGAATTCAAGTCTACTTTATGCAAATTAGCTGCAGGTAAACACACAAACGCACCAACCGGACCAGCATGCCACATGCGATGTGTCGCATCTGGTGGACACACACCTTAAGTCACTACAAAGTCCTGCATTTGTTCCACTTTAAAGTGAGGAAATATAACGTCAGTAGCCTATTTCTGTTAGCTCGCCTGATGCTAGCTTTAGCTTCTTAGCTGATTAATGACAGTGATAGGGCGTGTGTGACTGTGAGAGATGCTTTTTATTTCACTTTAATCAGCTTAAGCATGGTTTTGGATATGTATTATAAATAAACCTAACTTGCACTCAGGTGGTGGTAATAATTTAAAGATTGAGCCTCAAGTTTTAAATTTTCAGACAAAGTTTGAGTGAATACACTGGTCTGTGTTGGAGTGAGGCAGGATGAATTGCATTGACAGGCTTTATGATGAGAAAGACATCATGTCCACCACAGCAAGCAGCTGTCTGACTGAGAGCATCCTCAACATGACCGTCACTGACATGAGGCCTCTGTTGATGGTTGAAGACAAAGGCTTGACTACAATGATCTTATTTGCTCTGTCATTCCAAATCTTCGATTTCTGAATAAAGAAGCAGAAATTAAAAATGTATTTTTTTATCCGATTCATCGATTAATTGAAAAAATAATCGACCGATTAATCGATTATAAAAAATAATCGTTAGCTGCAGCCCTAATTTCCTCTGTTCAATTTCAATAACTAGACCCTCCAGAAAAACGCGGGCTAAAATCCTTGATTATGCGAATAAATATGCGGGGTTTTTATGCCATTTTATGCAGGGAAATTGCGGAAAGTTACAAAGTATGCGAATAGTTGTGAAATATGCACAAATATGCACGATTCACCTGCAGTCTGGCCGCGGAGTGATGTGTCCTCTAATCAGACACTGGGTCTGCTGCGGGGTTACTGGACTGACAGCCTGTGCTTTGGGAGGGGGAGAAGCTCACAGCAGCACCTGCTGCTTGTTGAGGACAGTAACTGCAGAATGATCCGAGTTTTCCTGTCAGTCTCCAAAACGGCAGAAAAAGTCGCTAGATTTGTAGCTAGTCGCTTTTGACAAAAAAAAGTCGCTAGGACGCTTTGGAAAGTCGCTAGATTTAGCAAAAAAGTCGCTAAGTTGGCAACACTGGCGCCGCGCTCCGCATCAGCTCGTGCTTCTAGTGTGTGTGTGAATGCGCGAACTGATGACGTCAGGCCGGGCGTCACATAAAAACTCACTCACAACTCCATTTATATTGGTTATAGTTTTCTCATTTTTTGCGGAAATTGAGAAATCAAGCGGGACCCGCATATTTCTCTTTTTTTTTCGTGGAAATGTGAGATTCTTGCGGGAATTATGCGCTGTTTTGCGAGGATTATGCGGCCTTTTGGGAAATAATTGACCCCCGCATAATCAGCGGCATTTTGGTGATTAATGCGGGAATTCATGCGATCACATAATCGCGTTTTTCTGGAGGGTCTAAATAACGGAGTGTGAGCAATGCAATGCATCACTTAACACACACAGACACACGCATTCACTAAGCATATTTGACTGTGCAGTAGTTCATCATGAGTGAGGCCTATCTGCAAACAATAAGACATTCTCCTTCACCACCTCCTGGTCTCCTTCTAGATTTCTCTTTGCCTCTTTTTGACCTCTGACCTCCTCTTTGCCTCCTACTATTTCAGTCCCAAAACCTTCTCTTCATCTCCTTCCTCTTATGTTCCACCTCCCCTGAATGTCTTCTTCGGCTCCTTTTGAACATCCCCTCCTCCTCTCTTCTTTCTTGCCTCCCTACCATCCCCCTTCTCCAGCTTCTTTACACCTCTCCTAAATCTGTCCCTGCCCTCTTTCGCCTCTCTTGTCCTCCTCGTTTGGCCTCCCCCCCTGCATTGCAGCACCTATACAGTCATTAATCTCTAGTGTCCCTTTCGTGCGACACACAATGTGTATGTGCATGCGCATGTGTGTGTCTGTGCGTGTGTGTGTGTGCAGCTCTACATCACACAGCCCTGGAAAGTCACATGGACGATGAAAGGCAGATCTCTACTGCATCCACGTTCCCACAAAGGTCTGCATTTGTCCACAAAGATCTGTGTAATGTTGTAACTGTACAATATAGACGTTTTTGCTGTTTTCAAGTAGCTATCCAGAGACCCTTTTCACCAAATTTAAACCAAAGCTGCAATACAAGACAATGTGCGTTCATATTAATTTGGACATTTCACAAATCCAACACTATACTTGCAACCCATATGTGAGCAGCTGAAATTCCTGCAGAACTTGTACACTTACCCATGATGTGTAGGATGTGATGATGCCACCATTTTAACTCTCAGTCCTCACAGAGAATCTTCATGCTTAGAGTCTTTTCTCTTCCTATGTGAAACTGCTCACATACCTCCTGTCAGGTCCTTAGAATGGTGATATTCTCCAGCTGTTATTATTTGTCAGATTGTCTTATTGGGCTTCTCAAAATTACATTTAGTGGCTATAGCAACAGTTCTGTCTATGGTTTTGTGTAGTAACACTACTAGGAATTTCATTATTAATAAATTTAACAAAGGAGACCCATATAATAGATGTATAATAGGATTGACATATAGCCTCTAACTCTAACTGCATAATGTTATTATATATTATATGAATAGGTTTATCAACCTGCAGTGGTCAGACAGGTCTGGCATAGGCCATTTACAGCACAATGTCACAGCAAAACCACACACTTTGGTTTGTGTTCATGGTCAAAGATGGTGGGTGAAGTCGGAAGCATCAGTCAGATTATTATGATCACACAGCACAATTTCATATATGAATACTTCAAACACTGAAAAGACTTAACTTATTAAGATCTTGCATGATAACAAACTACACTCAGTGTATTCCAACGTGCGCAAGTCCATCCTCTGCATACACATCCACTGCCAGTGTCAGAGACAGACGGCACTGTGTGAGTAAATGTGTTGACAGAGTTGGAAAGAATAGGATGTCCATGTTGTGCTTTCCTATTTTTTCTCTCCCTTCCATGATTAATACAATAATGCCTCTGCTCTTTCAATACCAAATACCAAACTGTCAAAAGACATCAGATCACATCAGAACCTCTCTCTCTCTCTCTCTCTCTCTCTCTCTCCCTCTCTCCATCCCTCCAGCTGCCCTAAAGGGCTTCTATAACAACACACAGTATTTCACTCATTAGCCGTCATGCACAGGAAAGACACACACATGTGATATTAGTAGGAGTATGATGATGAAAGGAAGGTATGGCTGCCACTTACAACACACTTTCATTACTAAATAACTGCACTCATCAATACTTTTATATTACTAGTGTGTCAAATGTCAGCAACTTGAGGGTAGTGATTAACCTACAAGATATTCTCATAAAATCTGCAAACTTTTTATGCTCTTCTAATCTATTCTTTTGGATTCATAACAGACAAATTTTGGTCTCATCAACATTTGTAACAGGCAGAGGCTTTAAGCAAAAATATTAGCAACTAGCAGGAGAACATAGTGTTTTTAAATTTGAGTTTCAGAAAATTACATCCCTATGTTTTAACTCGGTAGCAAAAGTTAATTTACATCCTTAGGTTTCTTCCGACTCAAACACTTGAAGTCAAACTGTTCATTTGATTCCTCAGAACTGCCACCCAGTGCCCAAGCTGGATTGAGTTCAACTTCTACACAGTCTAATTGAGTTGGGTATTGTCTTGTTTTGGTGTCTCCAAATGCCCCAAAATGCACATGGAATGATATTCTTTCAACAACAAGAATTTTTAGTCTTGGTACAACTTGTGGAAAGAAAAAATTAATTCGTTTTTTGAAGCATATAATCAAATAGTTTTCATTTTGTGTGTGCTGTTTTGATACAGTTGTATATATGTCAATAGAAATCTCTTTGCTGATGCATTTGTCAGATGTGTCACATCTGACAAACAATTGATTAACAACAGTTTCTCATTAGAGTAATAAGCTTGAACAACCAAGATCCCACAGACAGATGATTTCACACTGCAGACAGAGGGATATGTGAGTGAGACGGCCAAACTTAATGCACAAAATTATGACAAATTGTATTATGTCCGAATTGTATGCATATTGCATGCAATGGTACACACTTTGTAAGCTGCAATATGTAGTGCAAGGAAAATGACAAAGTATGAGGTTTGATATGCAGGAAATACTGTATGTCAACGGCTGTGTTTAGCTTTTTACTGCCCGTGAGTTGCCAAAAAAATATTTATTTTGCATTTTCTGCACAGTTTCCGCTCTTCCATCAACAGACATGACACCTCCCAACAAGCTTACCCACAAACTGAACTCAAACACTCATTGAACAAAAGGATGTCTGCGTTAATGTCATATTAAAGTAATCTTGGACACTTAGACCCATCCCTCCATTTGGCGCACACACACACACACACACACACACACACACACACACACACACACACACACACACACACACACACACACACACACACACGCTATAGTGTGTCCCACTTGTGTTTAGGTGGAAAGGGTAGCGGTTAAATAGAGGCCAGATGGTCTGCCAAATGTACCGTTATTACACGCCAAGTCCAATCATAGGAGAGAAGACTTTTTTTCAGAATACAGTACAATGCAACGATGAATGGTTAAAAATTGAACAAATGTGAGGTAAATATTGTCATATTATTTAACAAAATGTTTTTTAAAAAATAGAATATCTCATACACATGCAGTGGATTGCAGTATGTTACTGATTTTGTATTATGATTACATGATCATTCCTGTAAAATATTAATACAAAATACAACAGATGCACTGGTGTGAACTACTACAGTCTACTTAAAACCTTGCTATCTACAGTAGTTTCTGTTGTCCGCTAGTACATTTTGTATCTCAATAAATGGTTGCACATTAACCCTTTAGTCCTTGTGACCCCATTCGAGAGGGCCATTAGCCAATCAAGAGAACCTTTAAGTGACTGGGTTACAGGAAAAGTAATGGGACACAGCTCATATCTGTTAATTTTACATGAGTCTCATACATCTATTTATGTATTTAGTATAAGACAAAACAAACTAGACAGATGTCTAGTTCTCATTTTCTCATCTGAAATAAACAGTCTAATTCAATCACTTTGGAACCTTCATCGTTTTGAATTTTGTTGACTCTGGTTGCCATCTGAGCTCATCTTGTACCACCAATGAAACACGTCCAGCACTGCATGACAAGATATGACTATAACTAACAAATTCCTGCCAGCTTTAGCTTATATAGCACAGAAATGTGCTTCAAGTCTCTTGCTCTTTGTGGACAGATATGTTTCATGTCTGACAACAATGTAAAGTTTTTCTTTCTTTCTTCTTCTTTTTGGACAAATTGAGGTTTTTGTCCCTATCTATGTTTTAATGTTATTTAAACAATTGACTTAATGGGTTTGGTAACAATGTAAGACTGTAAATTTACTTACCTTTTATAAAGAGGCTTTTAAATATTAAGATTATCATTATATTGAAGCATTTTGTATGTTGTTAAAGCTGCTATTTTCACTGGTGATGCAGAGGCTTTGAGTCAGTGCCAGATAATCATCAGCCAAACTAATCTCGTTAGTTTTGTGATTGGATGATTGAGGCAGTTGTTTGGTACATATAACATGGAAGCTTCACAATATTACCCAAAGACCTGATGAAGGTCAGACAAACCGAAACGTTGTAATGAAATAAATATTTCAGAAATAAGTGAGACAGTCTGCAGGAGTTCATATTGTTACTCTACCAAAGAACACGGCGAAGTTATATGAGTTATGTTTGTCTGTCTATTAGGAATGTTATTCAAAAAACCGGCAAACAGATAGGAATGGTCAAAAATTGCACGAGGACGAAGTGATTCAATTTGGCAGTGATGCGACTTATATTCTGGATCCACGGATTTGTTAACAATTTCGGTATCATTGTGAGATAGCGGCACGGCATCAGCTACACACATGTAGCTATGACAACAAGTGAACACTACGTCAACTGCCTGATAATGATCACATGATATTTAGATATCTATATAGATATATTTTATATTATATTATTTACTTATCTCTTTTATTTTTCTGTATTTATTTTTGTTATTTATTTCCATGTTTATACCTTTTTTTATTTATCTTTACGTATATATGGGTATATGTGTGTATGTGTATATATATGTTTTTTTTTAAATGATCACGTGATTGTGATCCTACTACAAATTAACCGCTGCGCACGTATCGGGACTTATCTGTTGGAAATAATAAAAGGAACAATGGATTAAATTGTGGGGGTGTTTCCAAGTCCCATCAATTCCCGCCGCCCGCTAAATATTCAGGTCACGCAATTCGGTATCCGTACATAACGTACACATGCATAACACATGCCTGGGCTCAGCACAAGGTTATTTTGTTTGTGGGTACATCTATATTAAATGGCCACATTCTATGTTGCTGTGATTTCTGCCACATTTTTTCTCAACATTTCAGCCATCAGAAACTATACAATCACTGAGCAGCCTTGGAGGAGTACTGCAATGTGACTTTACAGTAAGCCACATTAATAAGAACATCACGGAATAGAAACTTAAATTAGTTCGTTTATTGCACAGGAGTATATCATGTTGTTTAACCATCAGACTGTAATGAGTCAGTTTAATGAGCAAATTTTGGATTTCATGTGCCACTAAATCCACTGTTGTCAGGTGAGATGAAAGGTGGTGAATAGAAATACACTAGCCAAAACTCAAGGGGATTGTTGCGAATATTGCTATTAAAATGTGAAATGAATAACAATAAATCATTTGTCATGAGCTGTGCTATTTTAGGATGTAAGGCAGAGGTAGTCATGAAGGAGAAAAAACTACTGAGGAGTCACCAAATCATAAAAAAAATAAAGTTTATTGTGAAGGATTAACATTGTTTTAGTTGAGCTATCTGTGTTTACTTGTTTTTTAAACTCTCTGGATTATTTTGTGCCTTTATCAGTTTTTAGAAAGCCTCAGTAGCGTCCCTCATTGCAGCACACTAAATATAGGTTAATCCTGCCATGATCGGATGATAAAATGTTGAAATCTGGAACTCTGAAGTGACATCAATCCCAGTCTGATAGATTTTGTAATCATGTTTCAGCAGGATCTAGTACCAATCATTGGTGGTGGTTGATGACTGGTTTAAATAACAGAAAACTCTGAACTCTGAATATGGAAACATACCAGACAGCTGCAAACTGCATCCTATTTTTCCCTTGCTGTAAGATTTTTGTTGTTTGAGTTAAGTATAAATTAGGTTGACAATACACACCAAAGAGATGTGGAGATGCCAAACACAGTTTTAGATAGCCTGGACGTGGACAGAAGTCAGACCTGATTGCTTCTGCTCGCACTTGGTTTCTGGTACTGCTTTGGCACAGATCTATGAACAGACACGGCCATTTTTCAGTATGGTTTATAGTGAGTAATGAGTGTGACAGCCTCACTGCGTCATAGATTTTTGTGTCTTGTTGTATCTAGGATGGCACTGGGTGCTATCAATAGAGGTGCACTACACAGAGATGACCTTGTTTTCCACCCAGTGTGCCCGTTATGGGTCGTTGGTGTCCATGCTGATAAAATTGTGGTTACAAAAGCATTGGCAGTAATGTCAATGGGAAATACATGACTGGCGTAATGGAAAATGTAGTCTTTACAGACACCAGTGAAAGTACAGAATCCAACTAAATAGGATCCCAGTCTGGGAAGCTCTGCATTATGTCCTTTCAGGGTGGGGGTACAACTTAAACCGTTATGTATCTGTATGAAAAAAAGAGCCAATGAGACAATGCACCATGTCAAATAGCTGCAGATCTTATCGTTACCTGCCATTAAAAGGTGGATGTTTGTTATTTTTCCTACACAAAACATCATCAAATACATTATAGATTCAATTCACATCAAAACAACATTTTAACTTCAAGGGTCAGTCAAAGCATGAATCCTACTGAATGGTTACTGAATGGCACTGAAAAACAAGTCTAATGTTGTCGAGAACTTGAAATACTTGACAGTTTAATGAATCAATTCGTCATCAATCAACAGAAAATAGACCAGTGCCAGAGTGTCTCACTGACTAGTTTTTGAAACGAACCCCTACATTATTCCCCATAGCTATAGATAGCATTTTTACGGTTACCTCCCTTTATTTCAGACGTTTATGCCATTTTGTCCAAATTATCTAAAATGCATAAATTATCGAACACATTACGTTGCACTGACACGGCCACAAAAATGAAATTATTTAGCAAATATGTGCACATTTCCAGCTTTCTAGTGTGATGATTTGTCAGTGTTTTATTACAGACTAAATATATTCAGGTGGACATTTACTTGCTTTTTTGATGTTGGGGATGTTGTTGATATTTTATAGGCTAGATGACACATTAACAAATAAAAAAAATCAACAGATAAGCGAACACAGTAGGTAACACCTTAAATAAACAAGCCCTACTTTGACATAATTGTACAGTACAATCCTGATTAAATATTATCCCTTAAAAGGTGCAGACTACTGTACATCCTTTTTGTCTTTTACCATTAATAATTTGGTGATGCTGGTACAAACTGTGGTCTCAGTAGAGTCATCCATAGAAAAAATCAGCAAATGTCTTCAAATAGAAAAACCAACCTCTCAGACCATATTCAATAGTTATTTCATTGTACTTCCATGAAGTCATGAGCTGACCTGATAATCAATTTGCTGTTTTTTTTTTTAGCAGAAAGCTAATCACACATTCAAAGCTCACACCAAATATGAAGCAAAATGCCAAATGATCTCTAGTTTTTGCTTCTCCAATGTGAGAAATTACAGCTTTTCTCCGTTTCACTCCAGAAATGCAGGAAGTGTAAGGCAGGGTATTTTAGACTGAAAAGAAATGAGTTGGGTGGCTTATTAGTAATTGTCAATGGAGGAATCAGCTAATTGTCTAACTCTAGATTAATAAGCAGGTAATGAAAATAGCCATCTAGGTTACTTGCAGCTCTAATTTGACAAAAGATAAAGAAAAAAAACGAGGTCTATGTGTTTGATAGATAGTGGAATGGAAAATGCCCAGCTGAGGAGAACAGAAATACCCCACATATCTGTAGTCAGCATACTCGTGCCTGTCTGTCACTGATGAAGATGTTTCTGTTTTGCTTTTTGTTTTGTTTTGGGGTTTTTTTTTGTCCAAAGGTACAGAAATTATCTACATTCCATTTTATCCACTACACTCTACAAACCCAATAGGCAGCCTAGTGGCACATGCAAAATAAATAATAAAAAAAATGCAATCATAAACTGAATATCATACCCTCGCAAAAATCACATCTTTTTTCACTCTCTTGCAAGTGTTTAAATGTATAAATTTGTCTTTTTATGCATCATCAGTTTGAGTATCTTCCGTTATACTGCGATGGAAGAATAGCTGAGCAGACTGAATGAATGAGACTTCACCAAATAGAATCATGATGACCCTAATGCCATGTTATGGAGCGTTATGGTGCACATAGGGTTCAAATGGCGGCTAAAAACGGAGGTTTATAGGAATATGCTGTTAAAAAAAAGAAAAAAATGTCAAGGTTAGACATCCACATTCATCTGTGGTGTGTGTCGTCATCAGTGATGGGCTTCCAAAGATCAGAAGGAGTCTAAATAATCCGACAATGTCACTATCGTATCATTATTGAGCAGGATGCCACACGTTTAATAATATTTCGTAATATCTAGCGCTGGTGATTAAAATCAAACAATACCGTCAAATCCGATACGTCACAATGAACCCAGCGGGCCTACCGAGCACCGATGAGCATCGCACGCGCTCCTTAGCCCATATAGGGATGTTATAGGCTGGTAATTTTCCCTCAGACAGCCTATAGGATAGCGCACTGCTGTCTGTTATCTAAACGGCAGCCGCTTGCCAGCCTTCTGTTCTGCGGGTCTTACCGCGGATGATGACCGGCGGCGGTGTCCTTGGTCGGAGGAGACAGGATGGTTGACTGTACCAGGGCTGATGCTAGAGCTGCACAGTTCCGGTGATGAATGAAAGACGGACAGTGCGGCTCTGCCGGTGATACACTGGAGACTCAGCACCGACTACAAGCCCCGCCTCTCCCAGTTCCCTACGTCAGCCTCCACACTGGAGTCACTGGAGGGGCTCAGCATCACTGCAGCCCTCCCCCCAGCATTCTGAGTGTGTGTGTGCGTGTGCGTGTGTGTGTGTGTCGAAGAAACGTGCAAAGACTTTTAACAAGCTCGAGGAGTTTGGTCATTCTGCACTAGGGTGGCAGGAATGTGTTTGTGTAAAAATGTCATCACATTATATGGAAAAACTAAAGAACAGCCATAAATAAGATCTTCTTTAAAGATCGGGTTTGAAAAATAAAAATAAAAATGGCCCCTATGCGACAAAGTATCTTTTTTCTAACAGAACACAAACGTTCACACCACTCATGAGCATGCCGATGTCTGAACTTTAAAGGTGTGTGATTCAGGATGTTATTACCAAATGGCATGGCATAGAGAGGTATGTATCTAATAAGGCTTACATGTCATAGATTTCGACTTAGACTGACTTATTTAATCTCTGTAAACAATAAGAATATGAGTGTATAAAGTGGTGGTAAATAAAATAAGATAAAAATATAGAAAATATAGTACAGAAAAAAATCAACAGAATATGCAAGAGTGATACAGAAATGCAAATATAACATAAGTAGTGCACATGAATATACAGATATAATGAATGACTTTTAGAATGTAAAGTGGTTTCATCAGGTAAAGTGATAAGAGTCCTTTTGTGATGTGCCAGATGCAGATATATTGAAAAGCCTCATTGCAGTGGGGATAAATGACCTCTTCTGTTCCTTGGAGCTGCAGGGTTCTATCAGTTTGTCGCTGAAGCTGCTCCTCAGATTGTCCACAGTTTCATGGAGGGGGTGGGAGGTGTTCTCCATGATGGCCAGCACTTTGGTCCGCATCCTCCGCTCCACCACCTCCTCCAGGGTGACCAACTGGGCTTTTCTGATCAGTTTATTTAGTCTGTAGGCATCCTTTGCCTTGATGTCTGCACCCCAGCAAACAAGAGCAAAGAAGATGGCACTCCCCACCACAGACTGATAAAACATCAGGAGTATGTGGATGCATAAACTGACAGACCTGAACCTCCTGAGGAAGTACAGCCGACTCAGACCCTTCTTTAAAAAGTATCCGAGGGTCTTCTGGGTAGTATTCTTGCTCCATTGCTTTTTTAAAACAAAACAACCCATAATTATCCGCCGTAACGATTTTGAAGACCATTTTACACAGTTCTTTGCTGATGATACAAATCTTACAATACAAATCACTGCTACAACATGTTATAGAAACAGAGCAAAATTTTAAATGGTTTAACTCAAGTAAAAAAACAAAAAAAAAAACCCCACTCAACATATAAAGACAAGCTTTGTATTTTCCAGTGAAATAGACGTTCTATGAAGACTTGACCCTAGGAATGGATTTTCCATGCAACTAAAGGAAAGGTGGTTTTGAAGGAAATGCAACTGTGACTGGATTGCAATTTCCGTTAACATAATGGTAAGATGTTATTAAGGTGTTTCGCAACAGCAGTATCGTAATAATGAATATTTCAGTCATGTGACCACTACTGTGCAACATCACCAGGAAATCAGCAATATTAGTTCATTGTTTGGGAGAGTAAAAATCATAAATGTTTACATTTGCATAAACATTTGTCATTATGTGTACAAATATGTGTTCGTGACGTTTCAGAGGTGATGGTTGTCACTTCTTTTAAACTGGAGGGCACTCATCACATTGGTAACCAAGAAAATGAAGTGAAATGCTTGTTACAAAAGTACTGACTTCATCCCAAATCATGATTTTTCCATAAACCTGACAAAGTAGTTCAGTTGCATTAAATTAGTGACTGACAATGAAAGAATTGTAATGAATAACAAAAACTTTTAGGTGGAAGTCTATGATTGATGTATGCCTCTGCCACAACTACATCCTCTAAATTTGGGCTTTCCCACCTTCATGCTACGTCATGTTACAAACATTCATATATGTCACATATACAATACCATTCAAAAGTTTGGACACACCTCCTCATTCAATGGTTTTTATCTATTTTAATTATTTTCTACATTGTATATTAATACTGATGACATTAAAACTATCAAACATTATATATGCATAGAACAAGAAAACCACTGAGAGATTGCAGTTGTCAGTCGCAGTATCATTTCCGAAATCTTGAAAAAATTTGTGGTGGAAATCACCACACCATAGTATGTGGTCATTTAATATAGATGTACCCACAAACAAAATGACCTTGTGCTGAGCACAGGTGTGTCTTTTGTATGTGTACATTGGTAAATGGACTTGCTCTTATATAGTGCTTTTCTACTCATCAGAGTACTCAAAGCACTTTTACAATTGCTCACACACACACACACACACACACACACACACACACACACACACACACACACACACACACACACACACACACACACACACACACACACACACACACACACACACACACACTAATGTGCAGGTTGCTAATCAACCTGCAGCATCAGTCAGTATACATTCATACACCAGTGGAACAGTCACTGGTAGGCAATTCAAGGTTCAGAATCTTGCCCAAGGAAACTTCGGCATGCAGCACATGACTAGGTGAGAGCGGGAATCAAACCACCAATCCTTCGATCATTGGGCGACCTGCTCTTCCACCTGAGCCACAGCCACCCCGTTTGGACCTATAATAAAGTAGACAACTGGCTGATTTAAAAGCAGCCAATTATTTTTGAATTAGGGTTCATAACCGTATTTTCCATTAAGTTTTATTGCACACAGAACTGCTGAAGGCTGACTAATATAGTTGTTCTATAATATGAAAAATAATTTGACTTTATAATGTAGACAAGCCAAAAGTTTGATTTACTCAAAACATGGATGTGTTGAACTCAGTTTAAGTTGGATATGTTGATTCCAGCATCTTGAATCTGCCTTTTGCTGGTTTTCTGGAATATCTTGAGTTGTCAACAGAACAAGACTTTTGGAAACACTGGTCAACATTTTTCACCATAACCTGACATTTTACAGACCACCCAACAAATAGATTGTGTGAGACAATAATGGGTAATTATTTAAGAATGAAAGAACTGCTGGTTTGCTGCATCTAAGTGAGTGTGAGGCTTTTTAAAAGCCAAACCTATTCATAGATGTTTGCTAGGAACTGATAAAGTTTTCTCAGGATTGACCCATAAGTTTTGAAACAAAGTTTAACTGCAGTGTCTATTTGAGTTGGGGGTGCATGAATTCACTCTTATTTTACCCATTTTTGTTACACCATAATAAAATAACTTAAAAGCATAGTATTTGCCAAGTGCAATAACTCGGAAGAAAATTAATAGAACCATAAGGTCCAGGTATGCTGTAGCATAACTTCAAAATGGAGGCCATCAGTGTCAGATTTCAACACTCTTGATGGTAAAGTATCTGACAGTTTTAATTTTTTTAAACATCAAAAAGTACTATGAGGCAACATTTACTGGCCAGTTTGAGGAACCTTCCTAAGCATAAATGAAGGTACATTCCAGAAGATACCAGTGTAACCAGGTGGTGGAAACGTTCACGTCTTTGTATAAGAAACATGAACATGTCGAAATATGTTTGTTTTAAACTAATCTGATACTCTTCTGAATATATCTGTGGTACTGATTTATTGAAATAACATGATATTATTTGGATTATAGACTTTTCATTTGTTTCCAAACTTTTGGGTCACCCTGTATATACGGATACCGAATTGCGTGACCTAAATATGTAGGAATTGATAGGACTTGGAAATACTCCCACAATTTAATCCACTGTTCCTTGTATCATTTCTGATGGATAAGCATCAACATGTCCACAGTGGTCAGTCTGTAGTAGGATCGCAATCATGTAATCGTTAGCAGGCAGCTGACGTAGTGTTCACTTGTAGTGAACAGTGACGCTGTGGCACTATCTTGCAATGATAGAGAAATCTTTTAACAAATCTGTGGATCCATACTATAAACTTTGTCACTGCCAAAGTCTAATCTTGGTCCTTGTGTCATTTCTGACCTTCCCTGAAATTGTCATCCAAATCTGTTTGTCCATTTTTGAGTAATGTTACTAACAGACAAACAGACGGACGGACAAACGTATACCGATCGTCACATAACTTTGCCACATTCCTTGGCAGAGTAATTACTTTGTAAACCAAAAAAATCTTAACCAAATCAGAATATGTTTTATATTTTAGCTTCTGGGATGCACAGTGGCGTAATGGTTAGCATTTTTGCCTTGCAGCTATAAGATTCCTGGTTTGTGTCCCAGCCTTCCTTGGTTCTTTCTGCATGGAGTTTGCATGTTCTCCCTGTGCATGCATACATTTTTGCCCGGTACTCAGACTTCCAAAATATTTTTATGATGCTAAATCTCTGGGTATGAATTCCATTCCGATTCTGTTCTCTTCACCGACCACTGTCAAAGGTGAACAAACGTGGCCGATCAGATGATCTTTACCGTGTCATCAAGGAAATCTTCTAATCTGGCGATGCAAAAAGACCAATCAAAACTTGCACTGTGAGTTAACACAAGACATACCTTTAATAGTCTTGTCCTGTCCAAGCTTAACAATCAACCTTGCAATCACCAGCTAAACACCCAAGCAGATACAACACTTATCCAACTATCTGAACAGCTAAGAAAACATTAAACTAACTACACAGAATATCCTAGCATAATCTTCATTACACTGAAGCTTTAAACCAACAACCCCTCTTAAATCAGAGTTTCTCATCTTTCATCCGGTCACTCAGGTTTGATTTACTCAAATCCAATCTGTATCTTTACTCACTGCTTTAACAGCAAGATGACAGTTTTCCTGCCCTGTGAAGATACAGCAGAGGAGACACGAAAGTGCTGGGCAGGTTAAATAAACCAGCACCATTCAACACCACACAGCGAACACTTGTGTCCAGTCCAGGTAACATGTTCAAAGTCTGGCAAACAATGTTCCCAAAAGCCCACAACCACAGAGTGATTGATATAACTGTGATGGTATAGAAAGCTCTCTGCTTTGATTGGTCAACATGCTGCTTTTCCCTGCCTCCTCCCCCTGGGCCTGGACGAATCAGAACACAGAGAACTGACAAGCTGCAAAATGATATGGCTGTTGCGGAAAAAACCAAAACGCACAAAGATGGGAGGAACATGGATTCAGGAAAGGATATAACAATGCCTGAGATTCCAAAGCTCAGCAGCCAAACACAGCCTAAACAGATGTTTCTGATTCTGACCCCACGAGCATTTCTCAACCCCATGTAGGCGATGGGATGAACCACAGCCAGGTAGCGCTCTACACAGGTCAATACATGAAAATATAGCTCTCCGGAGTAAGGAATAGAAGAAAGATAATATCCGACTAGTACCATTGCTGAGAGGTTAGTGAATAGGCCACCAAAGAAGCAGAAACTCGCCAAGATCCAGATCAGCTCCATGACAGCCATGTGGTAGGTGAAGATGTCAGAGTGAGTCGCTGTTTTAGAGGAACGCTGCTGTCGCCATCTTTGGTGACCCAGGTAGAGGACGAAGATGGAGAGAGGGAGGACGAGGAGGATTCTCAATGCAACAGTGATATAGTACATGTACATGCTAACCTCAATGCTGATACAGGCGTTGAGAAAGTTGGAGGTTGATGACGAATTAATAGACATGTCTGCTGCATATAATGTCGGTCTGGGGAGAAAAAGAAATTAAAGGGACAAATAAAGAGACAGTAAGTTAAACGGGGAAAGAGAGAAAGACTGACAGTTAATTTTGAAGATGGAAGGTTACAGGGAGTTTCGACTGGTAGCTTGAATGTTTTATCCACCGACATTGATGACCTGCAGCATTTGAGGAATCATACTTTTGATTTGTGTTCCCTGTTGCCCAAAATATGTTCAGAAAGGGATTATGCGTTTTAAATAAAATGAACCTGACATGCAATGTTTTCTTACACTAGTGATCCCTGGAAGGAACCGGAGTTTTGAATTAAATTCATTTGCAAATCTGAATTAGACAAATAAGCCAGCTGAGACAAACTACAGACCTGCAGACAGCTCAACATTCATAACAGCTACTGTAAACCAGATGGTATGGATGTGACCACATCAGTTTTTTATGTTGTTATGAAGCAATTCAGTAAAAATAACGGAGCTGAAATGTGTGGAAAAACTGGCAAGAGTCTGCTGAAGTTAATTTGCAGTGGAGCACTATGTTAACTGAAAACGAGTAAGTTATTAAAGAACACCAACCTTGTGTGCAGTGTTTCTGATTGTCCTTTTTCTCCCGTCAAACTGGCTGATTGCTGTTCACTCCAAATGTGCAGTGATGCTTCTGACTCTGTTGAAGATGTTCATGTGCCACAGCACAACCACTGTCTGAGCTTTTTGCATGATGCAAAGCAAATTAAAGATTCTGCGTGACTCTCTTACTGTAAACTAAACCATGCAAATCCACCCATCAATCCATCCATCATCTGTCCCCACTTCACCCTTCAGAGGGCCACATGGTGGCTAAAGTCGATCCCAGGTGACACTGGACAGAAGGCAGGTTGACCCCAGTAGTTTCTCACCGCTACTGACATTTTAAGCAAAGAAAACTTCACTCTTTATCCAAATAGGCATCAAAATAGAACCAGGCATAAGTCTGTGCCATTAGTTTTAAGGTATTCATATTCAGTTTCTAACATCTGAGCGACAACAAGCTGCAGATTAGGACAATAAAAGGGGGGGGGGGGGGGGGGGAGTTTTGAAGTGTTTCTTCTTCCTGAGCAATGAGTAGGACTGACATCTTTACACATCAGAGACTGTGATTCATGTTATCCATCAATTACATTTGACAGGATTCAAATTACCTGCATACAAAGGCAGACATCTATTCAAATGGAGCAGTATCACGCAGACTGTTTACATATGTGTTCATTCATAGTTTTGATGTCTTCGGTGAGACTCTACAATGTAAATAGTCATGATAGTGAAAGGTTGGACCGCCTTTTGCCTTCAGAACTGCCGTAATCTTTTGTGGCATACTTTCAAGAAGGTGCTGGAAACATTCCTTAGAGATTTTCGTTCATATTGACATAATAGCATGAAGCAGTTGCTGCAGATTTGTCACCTGCACATCTATGATGCAAATCTCCTTTTCCACCACGCCCCAAAGGTGCTCCATTGGATGTGATCTGGTGACTGTGGAGGCCATTGGAGTACAGTGAACTCATTGTCATTTTCAAGAAAGCAGCTTGAGATGATTTGAGCTTTGTGACCTGGTGCGTTATCCTGGAAGTGGTCATCAGAAGATGGGTCATAAACAGATGGACAGCAGCATCAAGGCACGTTTTTAAAGTGCAGAGTGAGGATTTGAAACTGTGTTCGTGCAAATGTTTATTGTGGGGAGGAGCAGTTCAGCAGCCTGACTACATTCAGGTCGAAGCTGTTTCTCAGTCTGGATGTTTTTTCCCCCCTAACTGTAGTCTCTTTTCAGATGGCAGAGGGGTAAACAGTTCATTTACAGGGTGGGTGGGGTCAAGCAAGATGCAGGCAGCCGTTTTCCCTGCATCTCATTGTGTAGATGTCCCTGATGGGTGGTAAGCAGCACCCGATGGTCCTCTGTGCTGAGTTTTCCACCTTCTGCAGCGCCTCTCTCTCCTCCATGTGCAGCTCCATACCACAATGTAAGGCAGGAAGTCAGGGTACTCTCCACCACACAGAAAGACCTGAGGTCATCAGCCTCCAGTCCTGCCTTCTTCAGCTTCCTCAGGAAATAGAGATGCTGTTGGCCCTTCATTATTGATGTGCCAAGTGATGGTGTTGGTCAGGTGTACTCTGAGGTACTTAATGAAGGGGGACCGTCTCGACAGCTGCACCGTTGATGTGAAGAGGTGATGGGGCAGGTCCAGATCATTTTATTGGTCTTCTGGACGTTGATGATGAAGTCATTGTCCCCACACCACCGTGTCAGGTCCACCACCTCCAGCCTGTACACCGATTCATCTTCATGGGTGATGAGTCCACCCACTACTGTATCACCTGCAGACTTCACCCTGAGATTGTCTATATCTACAGTATATTAACATAAATTGGACTTATTTCGTCTCACCAGCATCATCTCCAACCATGATAAAATTTGCACAGCAGTTTTTGCGCTGATGCATCTTGCACTTTTACACTTATTTCACAGGCAACTTTATATTGCTGTTTTTTTTTTTTACAGTTTGTTAATAGTGTATTTATTCATTCTTGTACTTATTATTATTATTATTATTATTATTATTATTATTATCATCATCATGTATGTTTCTTCTGTAAAAATGTTGCTCCTGTAACAATGTGAATTTCCACTGGCGTGGGGAGCAATAAAGGATTATCTTATCTTATTTTATCTTATTTAAAAATACTGTCAAGTGTAAACTGATAACCAAGCATAGTAAGGCTTATCACCTGGACGAAGTGAGAAACTGCCCCTGGCTCCTGATCTCCACAGGGTCCAAAAACTCCAAGCTTTTTTCTCCTATCTTGTTTCCTTTCTACTTTTGCACTGCATCTTTAGATTGCTGGGTTTTCTGTTCTCTGTGTGTAATTTGTGAGGCCTGTACCTTTCTATGCTAAGTGCTTTGAGATGACATATATTGTGAATCTGTGCTATATAAATAAAATTGAATTGAATCGAAATTGACTAGATGGATGTTTTATTGCTGATTTGCTTTGGGGGGTTTTCTGAGACAAAACAAGTCTTGCTTTGTAAATATGATGTGATGAAGGAAAATTGCAACTTTTTCAAATTATGATTTACATTATCACTGGAGTCTACATTCAAAAAAGAGCATATTTTCTTTTAGAGGGAACAGACCTTGTGAGTCTCTCAGATTAAACAGAAAATGTGATTCTAAAATTTACTTGAATGAGTGCAGACATATTATCAGAAGAGGAACATGAACAAGAAACGTCAGCTCTACAATTATAAATGAATTTATTGCAGGGATTGTGCATATCAGATATGAATTTCTTTAACTTTATTGGTGACAAAAAAAATCATTTCAGCATCTTTCAATTTGCTCATAGATTTCTGTGAAAGGTTTGGAAACATCACTTTCTCAATTGAGGAGAGCAACAAGATAGTATCAAATAAAGAATTGCAGTATAGTGAATGATAAGTATGATGACAACTGCTTGTGGATTCACACTATGCTAACACATTTGACAGAACTGATTGATATACATCTGCATGACCTCTTTTGGCAACTCGGAGTCATTTAAAAAACCGGAAGAAGACTGCACAACTATTTATACACCATTTGAGCTCTACTGCCCTCTATTGTTGTAAGTGGAGACTGCATTTGGTAGTGTAAAAGTCTCCTTTGCACTTGTAACAGTACTGCACACTTAGGGTCAAGTGGGGAATTTGTATATTCTTATTTCACATAGGACAATTTTCCTTAGAGTATATATTATTTATCGTGCATTTTGCATTTTATATTTTTCTTATTGTTTATTTTCACTTTCTGCATATTTTTGCTTATTCATCTGTATTTATGGTGGTGTTAACTTTACTCTTTCTGCTGTAACAACTGAATTCCCCCCTCAGGGACTAATAAAGTATTTCTATTGTAGTATATTTTATTCTACTTTTACATTGCCTCACAATAAGCCTTGCAATTGTCTTTTGCAAGTTGTGGTGAAGATATGTTGCATTGGGACCACAAAACTTTTTTAATGTGTTGGAAGTGCAAATTTCCGGTTTTCCAGGGGGGGAAAAATCCCAATGAACTTTCTGGACAGTTTCAAGTTAGTTATCCAGCTATTTGTTGAGTGTCCCACTATTCACCAGAAATTAGCCTATTCAGATTAAAAGAAAAACACTATACAGAATTTTTCAGAATCAGTTTGAACATGGACTCTGAATCTGTGAACGGCTTGGTTCAAGCTTTGTTAAAACATTTAAGCTTTTTACTGTTTTTTTTTAAGAAATTGGTTGTGATTTTGTTTTACTTTCTTCTGATAGTGACAGAATGAGCTGGGGAAGCACTTTGAACTCTTAAAGGAGTGCCCAGCTAAGACTGCGACTCTAGTACTGGCTTAGTTTTATTACTTGGTTTAAGCAGTTTCAGGTCTTATATGTTTGGGAGTGAAGGCCCAGCAATTGGAATCTCTAAGGCTGTAGCTGTACAAGTTGTACAAAACTGTAAGAGATGGGGCCAGATTGTAATGAAGCTGAAAAAAGCAAAGCCAGTTTGTAATTATTCACTCTGATAATGTTGTTCCAGTATGAATTCATTTGACGTTTTTATATTTGCTACAAGAAGTGTAAAAGATGAAAAGTCAACCTCATTTTGAGATATTTTTGTAATCTAAAAAATAATCCCTATACTGTGACACACATATACTCTATACACTATGCACATTAGAATTATGTGTTCTAATATATTCTACAAATACAAATAAAATAAAGACAGGAACACCAACCTGTTCAGTGTTTACTGGTAACATTGACACATAATGGAAGTCAGTAGAGGCAATTGGACCCTTTAGAAACATGAACTGTCAGAGATACAGTAGCCTACGTGTCAACATATCACTGAAGTACGTTTGTCCTCTTCATTACACAATGAAGAAGCCCAACCCATCAAATCCAGTTCTTTAGTCGGTTTAATTACATAATGATGGCACTGATCAAACAGCACTTTATTCCTAACATGAACAGGAGATGAGAACATAAAAAAATATGTTTATTTTAAAGAGTATACACAAAACAATGCATCATCTTGCCTGATACGTATTCATATAAAATCCAGGCATATCTGTCACTTAAAACAATTATTGCTCCACAAAAATGTGGCAACAGATTAGAAAACTACCCTTCCCTGTATACTTTGCGAACGACAGTTGAACCACGAGCCAATCTGCGCCATGTTAGCCTGTCACGTGACGTAGAGTGAGTTCCTGCTGTGGCTTGAAGGAAACAGATCGACATTCAGCCACGGGAGAATCGCACTTTGCGGGTAAGTTAAGACATTTGGCCGCTAAGAGGCCGCCTGAGTTCATATTAAGTGTTCTTTGGAGGGCTTTGCCCTTGGTTTCGGTGCACTGTAGGTCAGAAATGACCTGAATTTCTTGTGGAACAAGCTGTCGTTCCGTTTAGGCCTACGCTATTTCCTGGTGTAACTCCACAGATGTGCCTATTGGAATGGCCAAGTTGGAAAAGTTCACTTTTGAGGCTTTACGTGAGCTTTGTTCTTCTCCACACCGACTTTAGCTATTGTATGGGCTCAGATTTAGTACTGAGTATTTCCCTATTGTGAAGTGGAGTTCATTCTCGATGGTGATGAAGAGTGAAAGGAACACTTTGGCTCTGTGTGCATACCTTTGAACTGTGTATTGACACCGCAAACCATTCCTTAGACCACTCAGGTTATTTTGTCCGTGGTAATTGCTAGCTAACCGTACCACCCCGTATTACATTGTGCCACAGACCCATTTACTGATTTTATTCAAAACAAGAATCGTAAGTTATTTTTTAAGGAGCAGCCATTTTTAGTCCTGAACGAGTTTGTTTTTCACAGCATTTTGTCATTCTATTTACCGGAGCTGATTTTAAGTCGTGAAATATATAATATCGTACATTTGTAAATGTCAGAATGTATACGTGTGTAAAAGTGTGTGTCTGAGGATGTATGTCCAAGGTAAGACTAGAGGCTTCTCTGTGCTCCACCACCTAGCTAGCCTCTACTGTAGCCATGTGAGGTGTTCAGGTAACATCGGTAAATTGTCTATTGATATGCAGGTGTTCAACAACTGAGACATTTTAGACAACTTGCACGTCAATATATATTTTCTCCTTTTAGTATATGCGCTGCAATCAGGTGAAGAAGAGCATTATTTTGTTGATTTTATTCATTTGTTTTATGTTTTAAGTGAAAGCAGCATTGTGTTTATTGAAATGTGAAAATGCATAAAAAATTGTGTCTGTAAAAGCTTGGTAGTGGTCAAAGTAATTGTTTTTAATCATTGTGGGAATTATCATGCAGGCTTTGTCAGCTGTACAGAAACATTTAAGTTCAGAAAGAATAATGATGAACAAAGACACCATTACCATTTGACTATTTAGACCAGCATCGCAAAGACCTGTAGCATGAGTGCAGAGCCAGATCTGAATGCCATCCAGTGTAACAACTATGCCAAATGTCTTTGGCAGTGTTTCAACTTTTAAAAAGAATTTTTAATTATTTAATTATCTTTGCAGAGTGACTTCCTTAAAAAAAACAATCACCGTAATCATTCCGGAACAATAACATGAGTACGCAACACTACTCAAAAACAGACTGAAGGATTTGGATGATTTTTTTGGGAAGGTCAGAAATGACACAAGGAACAAGTGGTTACAGTTTGGCAGTGATGCTGCTTATAGTCTGGATCAACAGATTTGTTCAAGATTTCTGTATCATTGCGAGATAGCGGCACAGTGTCACTGTAACTATCACTACAAGTGAACGCGACGTCAACTGCCTGCTGACGATCACATGATTGCGATCCTACTACAAATCGACCACTGCGGACTTATCGAGACTTATCTGTCGGAAATTATACAACGACTGAGCAGCCTTGGTGGAGTACTGCGCTCTTTGAGTGCCTTTCTTGTTCCAAATAGATTTATTCAAGTCATGTGGTGGAAATTCCTGCGTTTCTTAACATTGCAGAGAAAATAAATATCACTATCAGTTTTATCCAGTATTGTGAAGAACTAATACTAATAGCTTTTCCGAGTATATCCAGTTGTGGGTCGTAAACTGTGGCTGTTTGAACAGACTTACTCACCCTGTGGTTCTGGTTAAGTCAGTCATTGTGGCTGCCAGTCATCTTCACTGCAGAACAGTTATTGGTTTAAAAATTGTTCTCTAAAATACTGTTCGCTATCCAGGTTTATTGTGAGATTAAAAGCTCTGCACTGATCATCAAAGTAAAACTATCATTCGCTGATGGTGATGTTAATGTGTTGCTATCCCAGTTGCATAATTATCAAGCTTTAGCCAACATAGTTCTGTGGTTTGTCACAGTTACGTTGCCTCGTATGTTGTAATTTTCAGCAAGCTTTTATATTGGATTTGTAAATATGTTGCGTCCAATATTGTACAACTTTTTCCTTCCAATTGTTTGTTAATTTAGAAAGAAAAAACTAAATAAATTTGTTAAAGTTTTCATTATAAACTGAATGTTTATTACTCCATCGGTTGATTTTTGTTTCATAGAAAGCAAAAGTTAATCATAGATTTGGCTATGTTCAAATCTCAAAAATGTTTGTCACCTTAAGGGGACATTTACCCTAAATTACCTCCATGCAAAAGCAATCATGCCAGATTTGTCGCTACATATTTTGGCTGCAGTGTTTTAATAACCAAATTCAGAAGATTATGTTAATGTTAACAGATCAGAATTTGTCAAGTATATATTTTTGAATATTTTAACTGTAAAATATGGCTTTTGGTGTCAATTTTGGTTTTAAAAATACATACATCCAGATTCATGATTTCTATCAGCAGCTGTTTATAGAAAAGAATAAATGAACAAGAATTTAAAAAAAAAAATCTGTCTGACATTTAAAGGCAACATAGTGTACTTATGGTTTCAGCACATGCCACACAGACATGTTTTAGCTGATGCTATAAAGGTACGGTGCAGTCATTTGATCAGACATTGGGAGCTTACTTTCCACAGGCTATAATTATTCACATAGGCTTTTAATTCTTCAAACTCCACCCTTCTCCCACAGCCTTTCGCGGAATGAGGAAGTATTTACTGCTCGTAGTTTCATGTGCAGTCACTTTAGAAAACATTCAGACCCATTACTTGTTGCACATATTTGATTATCGTACAGTTCATGTTAAATGCCTACATTTGCCCATCAAACTATACTCCACAACAAAACAAAAGTGTTTTTTAGAAATGTTGCAGAATATTATATTTTAAAAAAATCTCAGTTCTAAAAATATTTACACCCTTTCCTGTGGAAATCTAAATTGTGTACTGCTGTCTCTTGTTTGCCTTAGTTTTGCTGGAGATGTGGCTAGAACTTGATTGTCCATCTGTGGAAAGCTGAAAGGCTTTTGGTTGTTCTCTTAGATGGACTCCTTACTGATGCTGTAACAGCAACCTCTGTCAGCATCCTTATGATGTACAGTTCAGCTGAGTGTCCACTTTTTGCAGCAATTAAAATTTACCTCCCTTGTAGACCCACGCACTGTAATAAGTGTGTTAGACCCCACCAAAAAAATAAGAAAAAAACCTCTGACAAACATTTGGGAGAGACTCATGCCACAACAAACCCACTTGTCTATGTCGCTGCCTTTCTTTAGGGGATGTGCAGTTTTGGTAATGTTATGTTAATTAAGTGTGAGATTCTGTGTTGCGTTAAAGTCCTGATGCCACACTATAAGGGCCCTGCATCATAAATATAATTTTAAAAAATGGGTGTGACAAAAACTATATGGAATAATCCTATATGCACAGAAGAGCAAAATTATGTTTGCTCCCAGCAGTCCCACTAATTATTGTATATGTTAAATTTATGTTAAAAATGTATCTTGGATGGTATACTGTACTGTTTCCAGATTTGAAGCTTTCAATTATTGCTATTGATGCTGACCTACAAAGTCCAGTTTGTGTCTGTAAGGTTGTTTTTAGTCAGTTGTTTGGTCAGTAGAAAGGCTGTTATTGCTTTATATTTTTTTAAAGTGACCATGCAAGTTGGCAGCATGGCTTGTCATCCACACTAATTTGGGTAAAAGTAAGCCAGCTTCATGACGCAGAAAATCTTGACTCAATCCCAGTTTAGCTTGCTGACCTTCTGATGTCACTCATTAACGTAGGTCTCTGATTGAGACAATTTTTCAAGCAGATTGTAGGGTACTGCTCTGTTATGTAGTTTTAGGATGGTTCATTTTTTCAGTAGATAAGGTGAATTAAAGAAAATGGTTGTAAAACACAGGTTTCTGAGAGGTGTTGCCATGACTACTGAGATCCAGTATTAGAGATAACCATTCCTAGTGCGGAACACCTCTCACTTCCCTTACTTTTACCTAATTACTGTGTGTTTTATTGGAAGTGTTAGAAGTGGACTTGTTAGTTAATGATACAAGCTAATGGTACAAGTGGGCTTATTTATGTTCAAAGGTCTCTCAACCGGAGTCAACTGGTGGTCAACTCTAATCTAAATTTGCTGCTTTCGTTTTGATTTTTCCCTCAGATAGATAGCTATAAAACCTACCTCTTAAACAACATAGTCATTTAAGTGGGATTTGATTTATTTATTGGCTTGCACATATTTTTCCTCCATCCCATAAATTCGCTTGGGCCTCACCTGATACTGTATAATCCTATGTAATTTTCATGCCATTTGGTCACAGTGTGCCTTCCAAACAGGTGAACGTTTTATGGTGAGAAAATTGGGTGATGTTGATTCACAAACTGATTCTGCTGAGTATCGTTGGCATTTTGAAATGTGGACTCATAGTGACTGAAAAATAAAAGCTGATGATCATTGGATGATAACATTAACGGTGGCTGTATCTGTCATTCTCAGCCTGTGGAAGCCCCCTCCCTGAGCGATGGCCTCACCTGTCTCGGTCTACAACTCTAATGCCTTGGACGCACACATTTCCAATGTACGTGGATTTATGAGTGTGTTTTGTCTCTCTTTATAGTGGATCTGCAATGCTGTGTACTAGTGTACCAGTGTCCACTAATTAGAAATACAGCAGTGAACAAATGTTTACATACATTTGTAAAGACCCTGTATGTTACAGCAGTCTTGAGTTTCCAGTGACTCCTTCAACTCTTTAATTTTCTATGATAGAGTCATTGAAACATGTCCATCTTTCTCACACAAAAAAAACCAAACAATCACGCATTTCAGTTCTTTCATGGATTTTCCTCTGCAATTATGATAACATCTGCTGGGTCAAAAATATACATACAGCAATTCTAATATTTGGTTAAATATCCTTTGGCCGTTTTCACCTCAGTTAGGCACCTTTCGTAGCTGTTCACAAGCTTCTGGGGGGCTTCTATTTGTATCTTTTACCACTCCTCTTAACAGAATTAATGCTGTTCACTGAAATTTGTAGAATTTTTGACACGGACCTGTTTGTTCAGCACGGTCCCCAATCCTCGACAGGGTTTAAGTCAGGACTTTGGTAAGGCAAGTCTACACCCGTAGTCTGATTTAGTCTTCTTTTTTTTTTTTTTGCCACTTTTGTTGTGTGTTTGGTCTTATGTCTTGCTATAGCACCCAGCTACATCCAAGACCCAACCTTCTGGTTAATGATTTTAGGTTTTTCTGAAAAATGTGGAAGTAATTCTCCATCTTCATTATTCCTTTTACTTTGTTCAACTGGCAGCAAAACAGCCCCGGAGCATAATGCTACCACCACCATGCTTCACAGTAGGTTTGGTCTTCTTGGGGTTAAGGGCTTCACCCTCTCCCCTCCAAACATATTGCTAATCATTGTGGCCAAAAGCAAAACATTTTATTAATCTGACCACAAAACTTTTCTTCCAAATTCTTTTCTTTGTCTATGTGATCAGCAGCAAACTTCAGTCGAGCTTTAAGGTGGAGAAAAGGCTTCCTTCTTGCACAGCAGTCTTTTAGACCATGTTGATGTAAAACACACTTGACTTTGGATGCTGCCTCCTGTATTTCAGCAGCTTCTAATTCATTGCAGGCATTCTGTGAATCACCTTTTTGGAGATTTTTATTTTTCTGGTTCTTGACCAGCTGTCTTTCAGCAGCAGGTGATCACTTGTTTTTCTTTCCTGGTTGTGGCAGTGATACAACCGTGGAAAGCACTTCACAAACAGTTGTTTGCACAGTTGATTTTGGGATTTGAAGCGTCAACTTTCTCGGCTTGTTCAAGTCAGGGATTTGCTTCTCAGATCTGCACTCAGCTCCTTAGACTTTTGGCTGGTAGTGTTTGTAGCAGTAGTGTCAGATGTGGTAGTTAAACTCATGAAGTCCTCTCTGTCATAGTCTATCAGTTCAGGTGCTTAAAAGGAAACTTTCCATGTTTAAGATGTCCCATCTCACTGGTCTCTGAAGTGGTCCAGCTTGATACTGATTTGCTCTTTCTTTCCTGAGTTTAGTACCTTTTACTAAAAGATACTCGAACTTTCTGAGGTTTGACTTGAACTGTTGACTGTTTCATTTTTATAGTTTTCACATGACTACCTTCCATCTTTGGGAAACCTCTTACTTTTCTAAGAACTTCTGATTTTGGCATCCTTTATGATTCCTCTGACCTGCTTGGGATCAGGTGTGCTTAGAGAATGCCTTCATGTTGCTGTTTACCCTCTGAGGTGCTCTTTCTTCATCTTTCGAGAAGGGCTGGTCGAGGTTAACGGATGACACGGCCACTGTGACTAATGTAAACTAATTTCAGAACATCTTGCTCACAGTTTTCTTCCTGAATGAATGTCTCATGAGAGACATACTCATTTTAGGTGTTGGAGGGCTTTTTGGAGAATTTTTTTTGTTTGTCTGCTGCAGATTTGTGCCTGTTGGAATGGGAAAGGCTTTTATTTTGCTAGTGTAGTAGTAGCCAGAAGGGAACTTAGGCCTGGATCTGGAGGGAGTCACCAGACCAGCAGCAGTCCTCCTCACTCCAGTATTTTTTGTGAAACCTAAACATTTTTTGATGATGCCATGACAAAAATTACGTATTTTAAATCACTGTAAAGAAAGAGTTTCTTGTCTTTAGTTTAATATGAACATTCTCTTTAGGCATAATTATTGTGTCCCTGCTGTAAATAATTTATCAGGTTAATAGAATTGTGAAGCACTAAAAACACAGAATTAGTGATTCCCTCTGTGGAGCCAGATATCTGCCTTCAGTACTATACAATACCTTTATTAATCCCCAAAGGGAAATCCAATATAATAATGTAATGGTATAATTGTAAACTTTTGTTATATTACACATTTTTGACAGTTAATGGGTTGGTTACTGTTGTTATATTTGCATAGTTATTAATGTTGATGGTTTAAATCTTACAACATTTGTTTTACCTTTTATTTTTTTGTTTCTTTGCCCTTGTATATAACTTATCTCTAAAATACAAAATGAATAAAGGACACACATATTGATTGGTTCTACAACTTTTGGTGTGTGTTGTTTATAGACTCCCAGAGAGTCTCTGAAGATGGAGTTGTTAGCTGATGTCTCTCTACTGCCAGGAGAGGAAAGAATTATAGGTAAGTACAATTTGCTATAGCTGTTCATTCTGTTCAGAAGAATTAATTCTCATTGTCAGTTAAACTCATACAAATATATCTTCTTGTCTTTCTTTGTCACCAGTTTTATACAAACTCAGCCAGCAGTGGTATACCTGTCATCAGTTCACAAATGACTGGGTAGCTTACTGTATGGGTGTGCTATTACACTCAGAGTAGAAGGTTCTGTTATGGCCCACCTTTTTGATGCACGCTTCTCTTATTCCGCTTCCTTTTATGTACATATATGGAGATTATTTTTTTCGCTCACACTGCTGACTGTGTACATAAAGGAATAATGGCATCTGAACCAGAGTAGATATGAAAAAGGGAACCTACTCTGGGTGCAAAATCAGATAAAAGGGAAGATTAGTAGGAGTGAAATCAATCTGTTTGTGTGTTTTCCGTTTTCAGATAAAGATATCATCTACATGTGTCACTTCAATGGAGCTGTGAAAGGCAAAGTGTTGATCACGAACTACAGACTCTACTTCAAGAGCTCAGATGCTGTAAGTCCTATTAAACTCATATGGGGTCATTCACTGGCTCTGGTACGTGTGTGTCATGGAAGCATTCTGCTAATCTACAAGCGATTGGTTTAAATCTAACACTGTATCTGTTTCTGCTGTATTTAACATGGTGCACCACTCCTTTGATCTGTTATTACAGGCTGAATCTTCTACATTTTTCTTGAGGGGCTGCCCAATTTTCACCTGAATAAGCACCGTGCATGCCTCATAATCATTCACAATATTTAATCACCACCATAATATTTGCCTTTTTCTGCAATAACGAAAATGTATTTTGACCACTTCAGGCTAACAGAAACAATCTAACACAAGATTCATAGATTATCTTCTCATAAAAAGAGCTTACATTGTTGTCTTTATATAGCACTAGTATAGTATAGTGTGTACAACTATACAAATAATGAAGCTGCTCTTATTACTAGGCATTGCTTTGTCACACACTCATTTTGAGCTACACATGCTGCATGTGGAACTAGACTTAGCATACATTTTTCAGCCACATGTACTCGTGTGGATTTCTACCAGGTAAAGGAAGTGCAGGACTTTCTTATTAAATTTTCTGTGGAACCAAAAGGGGTAATTTACATTTGTCAGGGAGGGATATGAGTTGTTTTTTGGTTGTTTTTTTTTTACACAGACTCTCAGTTTCCTAACAGTACTTGGCGTCATTTGAAGCAACAGCTAATATACACTGGTGTTCAAAGAACGTGCCTCATCTAGGAATTTGCATTTCTAAGTTTGCCAGTTGCTCTCCAGGGTGTGTTTACATAGCTGAAAATACTAAATAATAGGGGTGTAACGAAATGGTCAACTCACGAAATGATACGAAATACGAAACAGGGCTCACGATACGAAATACTCACGATATGAAATAAAGATTAAAGAAAATCCCCAACAGTAGGAAGTTATGCAAAAATCTAATTTTCTTTATTTTCTTCCTTATGCAGACATACAAAAAATAATGCTGCATCAGTACAAAATAAACGCTCTTTGAAAAAAAATATTTTGCACACGGTTTTTGTTTTATCCGCCATCTTCTCACCGTTCTCTCATCGTTTACATAGGAAGCCAAAATAGATCCACACAACCGATTTATTTGACGATGGAGCATCCGCTAATTCCTCAGCCTCGTCTTCCTCCGTTTTGAAGCGAGTGTTTTGCTACGGTAGGCGAGGAGGGTCAAAAATCATCAGTCTTAGTGGTGCACGGCGCCCCTTTGCGTTTTTTATTTCGTGCGTCTTTGAATTTTATTTTGTCGTTTTTTATTTCGCGAAATTTCGTGCCACGAAATTTCTTTACACCCCTACTAAATAATGCAGTATCACACCTTGTGTCACATCAAATTATTTGATGCAGTCTTTATCAGGTATTGCCATGGTTATTCAGGAAAAAAAAATGCAATTTAAAGGCATGCGCTTTCTTTGAATGCAACTGTATTTATATGAGTGGGTCGTTTTCTGCTTACATATATAGATTACAATTTTTAACACTCAGAATAGAATCCAGTGTATTCAAAGTTCTGCCTTGTGGCACTTTGTATTGATTGGTCATAATGACACTATTCAGGATAGTGTGTTGTCTTGGTGTATGATCTTCCAGCTTGTAACATGGAATATTATGTCTCCAAAGTACATATTCCAGAAGGGGTTATTACTTTTATTTTGCTTGTTGGAGACTATTTAATTGGTATACTTGTGTGCTTGTTGTGTGTGACATATTTTGTGTGTTGCTGAGTGGGATGACGTGCTTGCTTTTGTGTGTTGTAGGATGTTACAGTGATGCTGGACGTTCCTCTGGGTGCTATCAGTCGAGTGGAGAAGATGGGTGGGGCATCAAGCAGAGGAGAAAATTCCTACGGCCTGGATATTACCTGCAAGGTGTTTGTGCACTTTGTTTATTTATTGGCCATTTGTTTATTTATAGGCATGGTGATCTGATGGTCATCTTTTAATGCTACCAAAATGATTAATAGGTCAATTTCTGTGTAATTAGTCCTAAATAGCTGCTATGATTTGTGTAATGATAACTGTTAAAGGGAGAATTCAGACACAGTGTGGCAGTGGCACTGATGTGCTGTGAAAACCATTATTTCACTGTAACATGGTGCCTTGGATAGTGGTTTGTCATTATGCGGAGCAAAGCACCAAAGATTAAGTTCAGGTTAGTTGAACTTTGACCTGCTGTGACAAATATCTGCATGACCAGTGGACACATGGCATCCAGCTAGGAATGGAAGGCAAAATGGAGGAAAAGTTGATGTGGGGGTGTGCATGAATTCGCCAATTTATACAACACGAGTTTGAGTATCAAGACCTTAGGAGGAAGCCACTTTCCCTTGTGACTCCCTGGGGGTTGTGCCGAATAAAGCAGCAGCCGCAGAACATATCACTTTGTGTCTAAAAGCACCATAACTTATAGCAATGATGTGTATAGTGTTAAAAGTTACATAATGCATGAAAGTCTACTGAGGACGATTTCCTGTCATTGTATTTGTATCTGAGCCATTGTATACATTCACTACAGCCTAACAAGTCCATGACTGAAAACCAGACATTGAGTTTTAATATAGTATAAATTCTGCCAGTGATCATTAGGGCTGGACCCGAATATCCGAATATTCGTTCGCTACGGCAGTATCCGGATATTAATTTTAGTATCCGAATATTCAATATTCATATTGGGTCTAAATACTCAGGCGGATCTCTTCTGGTCCGTGAGACCAGACGAATAAATCCGAATATTTGGGCCATCTCCGCCACCCCCCACCCCCCCTCCCGTCAGACGTTATGGGGCGGAACGAATATTCGGATATTCGTCTTTAATAGGGCCCGAATATCCGGAGACCAGAAACCACTATTCGGGCCAGCCCTAGTGATCATCCATGGACACGGAAAACTTCTTGAAAATACTTCTCGAGTTTGGAATACTGTTTTGCATGCCTTATCTGTTTTGTGTGGGATTCTGTGTTTTGACTGTAAATTTGTTGATCTTCTTTGTCCCCAAGGACATGAGGAACTTAAAGTTTGCCTTAAAGCAGGAAGGTCACAGCAGAAGAGACATCTTTGATCTCCTCTTCAGACATGCCTTCCCCCTCTCACATGGTTTGGTAAGCTGGTAATACCTGCTGCCATCTAATGGCTAATGAATGTTCTTGAATGTGGAAAAGGGAGACACACAGTACCAGTCGAAAATTTGGACACACCATAGCAGTTATTTTATACATTGTAGATTATTACTGAAGACATCAAAACTTTGAAAGAACACATATGGAATTATGTTGTAAGCAAAAAAAAGTTTGTTTTATATTTTAGATTAGAAAAACCAGCTCATTCTAGAGCACAGTGAACATTTTGCACAAAGAGAGCATATTTTAAATCGAATGCTTCACGGTCTTCTATTGTCAAATTAGTCCAGATTTAAACATTGACTGTATTTATAAGAGCAAAAAACATTTAAATCTACCCAGTGCTGGCTGAGAGAGAACATTTTTCTGCGTGTAGTCATCCTCCATTTGTTTCAAAGCCAAGCATTCATGCAAATGTTGAGATGCAGAGAAGCAGCCCCCTCATATGCCATGACACACAGCTACCCACCCACATCACAGCTACATCTGCTTGGCTAATGTTCGTACATGCTAGAATTTGTGTCAAGCTTTACACAGGACACATTTATGCCTGTGGTTAGAGCCAGTAGACACGATGAAATACCTGTGCTTTAATTCTCTGCTTGGAAGCTGAATTAAACAACAACAAAGCAAATGGTAATAAACTATTTATCCTGTGGACAAAACCATAAAGCGACCAGTGCTGCTGCTGTAATATGAATGTAGTCTATAAATGAAATCTCTGTCTCTTGCCTCCATGCAGCCTCTATTTGCATATGTGACACAGGAGAAGTATGCTGAGAATGGGTGGAACATTTACAAACCTGTAGAGGAGTTCAGACGGCAGGTAAGAAGGAAGACGAGTGCAGCATAACGATTACTTTTACATTACTATTAGTCTGCGATACCAATTCTTGTATATAGTTTTGTAATGTTGGCATGTTATGTGGAGATAAGGTAGAGTTGGGAGATTCCAAGTAAATCATAAACATCTAAAATGTGTATTAGGCAGTCTAAGCAATACGTACTTTGTAGAACTGAGTTTGGGTTCAAAGTAAAATTTGAATCACTCTGCATTAGCAATACAGTGTCATAGTCACAAATTGATGATGATCACTTTCTCCTCCAGGGCTTACCTAATAACAAGTGGCGTATTACATTCATCAATAAGAGCTATGATCTGTGTGACACCTACCCCACTGTGCTGGCTGTTCCCTTTAAAAGTAAAGAGGAGGACCTGAGACGAGTGGCTGCCTTCCGGTCAAGAGCACGCATACCGGTGAGGGCAAAACTGATCTACATAGAACGAAACTCTTGTTACGCAAAGTCAAGAACTTAAAATGTGCAATTTTGAGAAAATTAATCTTAACCCAAGATCCATTTACTCACAATCACATTAACCTCTATGTCAAGGAAATATATTGGATTAATAGTAGAATTGGAAAACACAAACAGCACTTGTAGAAGAATCAAGATTTTTTTTAATCTCTTCATGGAAATTGTTGAAAATTTACAACTAAACAATGGCATTAACAGGCAAAAGGTGAGTGCATCAGTGGATAAAAAGAAGTATAACGGGTGCTCTTCAGGATCTAGTGGAAAAAATCCATTCAAACAGCAAAAAGAAGAGCGGTCTGAGGCACTCCGAGTACCTAAAAGTCCTTTAATAACTCACTGACAGCAGTTATCGTTTGTGATATCCGCTCACAAAAGCCGATATATCGAAAAATTAAGCAGTTTGGTCTGCTTGCTTAAGAAAACTGTTAAAATAACAATAGTTTAATAATTTTTTTGGTTGTCTTTGCCCTTATAGCTAATGTCCTATCATGCATTGAGTGATTTTGAATTTGAAATTCAAAAATGTACCCCCTAATACTTGCTTTATCATACAGTCATTATGAACCGAGTTGTAATTGAAGTTGTCTCTTCCAAATTTTGTTGTGCTTTGATTTGTATGGGAATCAATGGAGTCCAAACATAGTTTTGAAGTTGTGAATTTTACAGACATCCTGTGCTTTGTCTCACGTCAGAAATAGTCACATCAACATTGTGCTGCAGCGTAATCTGTAAGCAGCTGCATAGTGTTTTTCTGTGTCTGATATGAGGGCCAATGTGACCATCCGTATAGCAGACCATCGCATACCTACTGTATGCTGTCTACGTTTAAGCAGGTGTGACAGGCCAGATAAACCCCCCGGCCAAAGTATCCAAGGGTATAAACTGGCCTAGGCCAAAGTTTACTCCGGGATATACTCTGGCCTTGACCAGTTTAAAATACTTGATTTACTTTCATTGATTTGTGTGATAAAATTAATTTGATTGATGTAATCTCATGTTACACGTGATGTATTTTAGCCAGGAAGGGTATTTTCTGGGCGAGGCTATTTCAGCCCTGGGGTATAAATTGGGCTAAGCTAAAGCATGCTTTAGCCAGGGGTTTAATCTGGCATGTTACACACAGATCAAGTCAATCTTAGTTTAAGCACGAGTCAAAAACAATATAAAGACATCTGGAAATCCGTTAGACAGAAACAATTGAAAGCAACACCAGCCAATGTGGCTGTTCTTTCATAATGCTTTGCTTACATTTTTCTTGCTTTCAAATTCAGTTGTTCCTTTGATTTGAACTCTTTATATTGTAATTGGTTTCAGACCATGCTAGTTATATTCTTTCATAATGATTTGCTTGCTGGGCATAACTCTTTGTAAAAACAAAAACTGAGTAGCTTAACAATTAAGACTATAACATGCTTTATCTTTATGTGTCAACAGGTATAAACTGGGCTAGACCAGAGTATACCCCGGTGTATACTTTGGCCTGGAGGGGTATGAAGTGGCTTAGGACAAAATATACCCCAGGGCATTCTTTGGCCTAGTCCACTTTATAGCCGGATGTACTTTGGCCGAGGACCTGTTAAACCAACATTAGTCTGGGCACAAGGATGTGGAAAACATCAATTGACCCTTTGGCTATAAACTAATTCCATGCACTGTAGAAAACAAACCCTACAGTGCCTAAAAAAGTATTCTCCCTCCTTGGAGGTGTTTCCCTTTAGTTACTTCTCAACATTGAATCATGGTCAGGATAATTTTGCTCTTCCAGCGAGAATTTCCAGACTCATGTTAAAGTAGAACAGATTTCAACAGAATAATCTCAATTAATCAAAAATGTATAATGTAACATAAGTTTTCACATTCACCCTCTCCAAATCAATAATTTGGCAGCAATTAGAGCAGCGTGGATAAGTCTCAATCACCTTGCACATCTTGACACTGCAGTTTTACTTCATTTTTCATTGCAAAGCTGCTTAAGCCCAGTCAAGTTGCATAAGGATCGTGAGTGAATATCCTGTTTCAAGTCTGTATGTCACATAAAATTTTAATTAGGTGTGCCATTTGTTGTCATTTAAAGTACCTGGCCATCATTCCTTGTCCTACAATATTGACAGGCATCTATAAATGCACGTCTTTGTGCCTTAGGTTCTATCATGGATCCACAGGGAGAACCAAGCAGTGATTGCCCGCTGCAGTCAGCCTCTTGTTGGCATGTCTGGTAAAAGAAACCGGGACGATGAACGCTACCTGGACCTGATCAGGGAGGCAAACGACACCACCAAGCTCACTATATACGATGCTCGGCCCAGCGTCAATGCAGTGGCTAACAAGGTGAGGAGTGACAGACACATGAGGGTGGAACAGGTTGCAATACTCTGCACCTGTCTTAAATAGGAAAATAGTGACAACAATGCATTGTGTAACATGATTGTGAATTGTTAGCCTAAAAATGTTCAGTTTAGAATGATGGAAAACAGAGAAAAGAAGCAACTCCTGACACAAGCTGTTTGTTCTCTATTGTTTTACGTTTAAAGCACACAACTAAAAAGATGAATGCAATGACTTTTCTTGTCGCTGACAAAATATACACAAATCTTCTGATATCTAGCCAAAACATTATTAGATGATGACAGAATCAGAGTGAAATAATTTCTTCAGTATTGTTACAACACAGACATCAGCTATGGAATCAAAAATTATTTAAGAAAAATGACTAGATGCTGCCAGTTTTGGTAGATTGAGTATGGAAGAAAGTTGTTTGAGTGTTTAGATAATGAATCGTAGAGCTTCCTGATGTTCAAATGTCCTCTAATGCCTGCATACACACGTGGACAAAATTGTTGGTACCCCTCAGTTAAAGAAGGAAAAACCCACAATTCTCACTGAAATCACTTGAAACTCACAAAAGTAACAATAAATAAAAATTTATTGAAAATTAAATAATCAAAAACAGCCATTACTTTTGAATTGTTGTTTAACATAATTATTTAAAAAAACAAACTAATGAAACAGGCCTGGACAAAAATGATGGTACCTCTATAAAAGATTGAAAACTATTTGACCAGAGTGACATGATTAACTCAGGTGTGTCATTTAATTGACATCACAGGTGTTTCCAAACTCATAATCAGGCAGTCTGCCTATTTAAAGGGAGACAAGTAGTCACCCTGCTGTTTGGTGAAAAGGTGTGTACCACACTGAACATGGACAACAGAAAGCGAAGGAGAGAATTGTCCCAGGACATCTGAAAAAAAATTATAGACAAACATCTTAAAGGTAAAGGCTATAAGACCATCTCTAAACAGCTTGAAGTTCCTGTGACAACAGTGGCTCATATTATTCAGAAGTTCAAGACCCACGGGACAGTAGCCAACCTCCCTGGACGTGGCCGCAAGAGGAAAATTGATGACAAATTGAAGAGACGGATCGTTGGAATTGTATCCAAAGAGCCCAGAGCAACCTCCAAAGAAATTAAAGGTGAACTCCAAGGCCAAGGTACATCAGTGTCAGATCGCACCATTCGTCGTTGTTTGAGCCAAAGTGGACTTCATGGGAGACGACCAAGGAGGACACCACTGCTGAAAAAAACTCCTAAAAAAGCGAGACTGGAATTTGCAAAAATGCATGTTGACAAGCCACAAAGCTTCTGGAAGAATGTCCTTTGGACAGATGAGACCAAACTGGAGCTTTTTGGTAAGGCACATCAACTCTATGTTCATAGACTCAAAAACCAAGCATACGAAGAAAAGAACACTGTCCCTACGGTGAAACATGGAGGAGGCTCAGTAATGTTTTGGGGCTGCTTTGCTGCATCTGGCACAGGGTGTCTTGAAAGTGTGCAAGGTACGATGAAATCTGAAGACTATCAAGGCATTCTGGAGAGAAATGTGCTGCCTAGTGTCAGAAAGCTTGGTCTCAGTCGCAGGTCATGGGTCTTCCAACAGGACAACCATCCAAAACAGCCAAAAACACCCAAGAATGGCTGCGAGAAAAGCGTTGGACTATTCTAAAGTGGCCTTCTGTGAGCCCAGATCTGAATCCCATTGAACATATGTGGAAGGAGCTGAAACATGCCATTTGGAGAAGACACCCATCAAACCTGAGACAACTGGAGCTGTTTGCTCATGAGGAGTGGGCCAAAATACCTGTTGACAGCTGCAGAACGCTCATTGACAAATACAGAAATCGTTTAATTGCAGTGATTGCCTCAAAAGGTTGTGCAACAAAATATTAAGTTATGGGTACCATCATTTTTGTCCAGCCCTATTTCATTAGTTTGTTTTTAAAAATAATTATGTTAATCAACAATTCAAAAGTGATGGCTGATTTTGATTATTTAATTTTCAATAAATTTTTATTTATTGTTACTTTTGTGAGTTTCAAGTGATTTCAGTGAGAATTGTGGGTTTTTCCTTCTTTATCTGAGGTTTACCAACAATTTTGTCCTCGTGTGTATGTACAATTGAGTGCTCAAACTTTGCAATCTTCAGGCCACTGGAGGAGGCTACGAGGGTGATGAATACCAAAACGCAGAGCTTGTCTTCCTGGACATCCAGAATATCCACGTCATGAGGGAATCCCTGAAGAAGCTTAAAGATATTGTCTACCCCAATGTGGAGGAATCCCACTGGCTGTCCAGTCTAGAGTCTACACACTGGCTAGAACATGTAAAGGTCAGAAAAAAACCATCTATTTCCACAATAAAATTCTGAAATCACCAAGGCGTAGTTTATCATTTTTAGTTAATGTATTGTTCCTTCTGCTCAATCCTTTTCTTGTGCAAGTAGCTTGTGTTGTCGGGAGCCATCCAAGTAGCAGACAAGGTTTCCAGTGGAAACTCAGTGGTGGTCCACTGTAGTGACGGCTGGGACCGAACTGCTCAGCTTACGTCTCTGGCCATGCTGATGTTGGACAGCCACTATCGCACCCTGAGAGGATTCCAGGTCAGTTACTGCACAGACATGAAGGGGAAACTGCTGAAATATGGGCAAAAAAAGTTGTCGAATTGGAAAGTTCACCCCAGTTGTGAGCAGCACAATGTTTTTTTGTATTGTTTTTGTGCCATACCATCCAGTAGTTGCACTGTAGCTATAAATAATGGAATGTAACTTTTATTACCAGTCTGGCTTTTACAATCAAGGTTTAGGGAAATGAACTGACAGAAATGAAGTTAATTATTGTTTGTGTGTTTGTAGGTGCTGATTGAAAAAGAATGGATCAGCTTTGGGCATAAATTTGCCTCAGTGAGTAACAGTTTAACAACACTTGTATTTAGGATGAACTACGCTAACTGTGTTGTGAATCCATACTCAATATTGTGTGATAGTTTAAAGGAATATTCAAAAAATATGAGTCAGACATTTTTACAAGTAATGACTCCGATAACTAAATGTGTGTGTTTGTGTGTGTGCTTATAGAGGATAGGTCACGGTGACAAAAATCATGCCGATCAGGACAGATCGCCCATCTTTGTTCAGTTCATCGACTGCGTATGGCAAATGACTAAACAGGTATGTTCAACACATGTGAATTATCCAGCACTACCCAAGTGTTAATGCAACTACAGAGTTCTTAACATTACTTGTTGCTTGTAACTGAAATGACATTGGGTTTTTGATAACTAGCAGGGCAAGTTTATTTGTCAAGTTCAGGTCCTGTGTCACCAACAGGCAGCCTTGTTTTACTTATGTAAGCACATCAGTCAGTGCAGGGAATGAGGTCTTAAGTGCATGGACTTTGCGGGTGTCTTCATCTGCTATTTTGGTTCATCTGTGTGCAGAGGTGCTAAATTTGCAGAAAGTGTTTGAGTGAAGTGCAGTATAGACCAGGGGTTGTGGGAAGTAATTAATTCAGTGTCAGCCAACACTGATCAGTGCTAACATCATTGGACTCGTAGCACTGAATGGCCTCAGCACAGTGACAACAGCTTAAATATAGACACAGATATCATGTTGTTTTCTAGTGTATATCCAGGCGTGAAGACGCAGCATGAGAAATCTGCTGCCAAGTGCAGACAGAGTAAGTTTTTCATTTAATTTGAAACCCATAAAGATTTAGAGAACACAATACTCCGCCAAGGCTGCTCATTCCACCATATGGCATTGTTAGAAATGCAGTATTTGTTTATTAGTTATTGATGATCCGACATCACGGCAACATAAAATGTGGCCTTTTGATGTAGATGTACCCACAAACATAATGATGCTGCACTTAGCACAGGCATGTGTTATGCATGTGTTATGCATGTGTACGTTATGTACGGATAACGACTCACATGACCTAAATATGTAGCGGGCGGAGGGAATTGATAGGACTCGGAAACATTCCCACAATTTAATCAGTTGTTCCTTGTATCATTTCCGACGGATAAGTCCCGATAAGTCCGCAGTGGGATCGCAATCATGTGATCGTCAACAGGCAGCTGACATTGTTTACTTGTTGTCGTAGTTACAGTGACGCTGCGTTGCTATCACGCAATGATACAGAAATCTTAAGTAAATCCATGGATCCAGACTATAAGCCGCATCACTGCCAAAGCCTAATCAGTTGGTCCTCATGTCAGTTCTGACCTTCTCTAAAAATGTTCTCAAAATCCATTAGTCTGTTTTTGAGTAATGTTGCTAACAGACAGACAAACCAACACTGATCGTCATATAACTCTGCAACATTCCTTAGCAGAGTAACAATGATTTGTTGAAGCTGTTTATGTGGTCACATGATTTGTCTAAGTTTTACTGTTTGTCATGTTGTAATATTCTAGGTGATGTGACAGTATTTGCACCACAGTATATTTTAAAAATACAGCATGAAACACCACTTTAATGATGTCATTAAAAAACTGATTAAAAACTGTTGTAACAGAAGCAATGACCCACATAATCAGTGAGTGCCAGTTATCATGGCATGGCATCATTTTTGGATACAAAGAACTCCTACTCCTACCTGAAAATATTAAGTGAGAAGATGGAAGATTCTTGAGAAATCCCTTAGGATCTGTTACTGTTTCTACAAATTTTGTTATTTATAACTGAAATGATTGTATATAATTCTCCAGCTTTTGTGTTAATTAATCCCCTTTTTTTGTCAATTTTCAAATTACAAAAATACCAAATATATATATGCATATATATGTGTGTGTATATATATATTTATACACACATACGTATATATAGCAGTTTATAGGGAAGATATAGGGGAAAACCATGTTGGGGACAAAAAAAGAAATCATTCCACTTTTAATATACTAAAACATATTGTCTGCGGTTTGTGTGATGGTTGATGCTAGAGGTAGGGACCCGTACCTGTAGCATCTGTACTAGAGGTACGGACCGTTAAGGTCACTGAAGAGCTGGCGCCGGTTAACTACTATTTGCTGCACATTACAGGCAGTTTATATGAATGACTCTGACGGCGAACATTGTATAATTTAACCAAAAATACACCGTCTCCTCTCACACTTTAGACAATGTAGTTTTTACGCTTTTAGACGCCGTGTCTAAATTGTTTGAAGTCCAGTTCCTATTAATTAGTTTACCGCGTTCAGTGGTGGAAGCGGCTGACGAACTCCATTGCAAATGTTCCCATTTAATTTCGGACGCTAATTTACAAGATAAAGTTAAGGATGTCGAATATGAAACAAACACTCGTGAATGGTGAGGAGCAGCTCTTTAATTCGGCATGAATTAAAAAAAAACCACAAACTCGATTTACTGTGACATTGTGAGATTTGTTTGTGGTTATGTAACTTAGCCATTCAACAGAGTCCGCTAACATTAAATTGACTGACGTGCAGTGTCTGTGTTGACAGACGTAGAAAATACGTCAGGGTTTTGTTTAGGTTGTTAATATGTAATAGTCTGTCGCTACTTTTGAAGGTAAAAAAAAATACTTGTAGTTTGCTGGCTGTTAGTTCCACCATTTGTTTTGTTTGCTGTTTGTGCTTTATTAGAACAGGGTCACGTGAATAAAAAGTTTTCCTATTTTTAATAGTAGTGCTGATTTCAAACCCCAAATCGCTGTCCGTGAAAAAGTCAGATAATGATATTTATAAGACATTATGCATGATAGAAAAGAGAACAGCAGATGACTGACATGACAGGCTCGGCACGCAGATTCACCTCGAATCACGGAAGCGCCTTCATCACTCGGATTACCAAACCGGCTCATTAATATTTATGTACGTCGGATTACCAGCCAATCACAAAGCGCGTTCATCAGCCGGCTCATTAATATTCATGTACGTCTCATTAATATTTATGATAAGGGAAAGTGCCGTATCCGTAGGCCACAGGCTACGGGTACGGGTCCGTATCTGTAGACACTACCTTGTGGGATTTCAATATGTTGCGCTGACTGATAAACATCTACCACACATGTAGAATATACCTTCAAGAATAAATAAACACTGTGAAATCTGAGATGACTGATGTCCTCTTTGAATCGTGACTGGTTACCTGTCCTCTCCTGTCAGTTTCCTACAGCCTTTGAGTTTAATGAGCACCTCCTGCTGACTATCCTGGATCATCTCTACAGCTGCCGCTTCGGGACTTTCCTCTACAACTGTGAAAGTGCACGAGATCAGCATGTAAGCTAGCATGGATAGAAAGACATTGTTTTCCCTTAGCTGTCCTACAACATGCATGCAAGCATTGCTTTGACTTTTAGCTTGTTCTGTACTCGTTTTGCAAATGTGACACCCCCTGTATTACAGGAGGTGCGGTTGAAGACAGTGTCTCTGTGGTCCCTGGTCAACAGTAAGATGGATATTTATTTAAACCCCTTCTACACCCCGGAGTCTGGCAGGGTCCTCTACCCTGTTGCCAGCATGCGCCACTTGGAGCTTTGGGTGACCTACTACATCCGCTGGAACCCACGTATACGGCAACAGGTAGGCTCATCTCATTTGGCTAATTTCAGCCTCTTCCTCTACTCTGTGTGTGTGCATGTGCCTGTGTGACTCAAAAAAAACACCCCAAGCATAAAAAAACTGAGATTCATTGTAAAAGAAGGACTCTTGATTTGAAATAAAGAAAAGGAGAAAGTTTGCTGAAACATGAGGTTGGTTCAGCTGTAATCATTGCCATACAGGGGCTGAAAAACCACTCAACTCACATAGTTTCCAGGCTGAATTAAAATCTTTGACTGGGAATCGTATATGAGGCAAGTTAATCCCATCTCCCCCTAGAGAAATAATTCTAATGGGGCTTAACTCTCCTGGTCAGAGAATGAACTCACCAAACGTGCATTCAAAACTAATAAAACATTTGAATTGTCGTCGTCTTCTTCCGTATGACATTTTGTTACTAGTGGTGTTGTCTTTCAATGTGTATTTGTACTGCCTGTGACTTTAAATGCTGTGTGTGTGTTCCAGCAGCAGAGTCCAGTGGAACAGCGCTACAAGGAGCTGTTGGCCCTCAGAGACGAGTACTTGAAGAAGCTGGAGCAGCTGCAGCTGTCGGATTCCTCCACTTCCTCCCGTCTGGCTAACAGCCCCACAGCCAACACCTCCTCCACCACCTCAACACCAACACAGCAATACACACACCTACAGACTCCCTTTTGAGGGCTGGTAACACACACTTGCTCACTCACAGATATCAGATCTACTTGTTGACTTGCACTTACGTCCTCTTTGCTCCAATTTGTGTTTCACACACACACACACACGCAGGGAATTCATTAGTATTGTGCAGTCCTAAGTGTGGATAACAAAGAATGCTAATAAGATTTAGATTTGATGGCTATATTTAATACCATAGTGGTGATAATGGTGATTTATGCAATATGTCACAGTACAGCCTTGTCTCAAGACTTTTGTATACACACACTCATCATACAATGAAGCCTTAAAGACATTCACTGGCTTTAAGTCCAAGGGCTTGAACACACAAGACACAGCGGTTGTGTTCACACAAGGAACAGAGCAAAGCTGAAGTGTTTATTTGTCTGTATGTCCTGCTGTGATTACAGATTAATGAGAATAGTTGAGCATTAAAATTCTTTCGTCACCTTAGGAAAAATAGTCTGGCAAGAAATGTTTAATTCAAGTCTTCTGAATCGCTTTTTCAGGCGCTTTTAATTTGAAAGTTACACAAAGTGTTTGACACCCTAAGATGCTGCTGAGATTAGTTTATCAAATGACATGAGAACTGATGTTGTGATTTAAAAAGTTAGAAGCAGGAAAGCCTCAGGCAGCCATGAGTGGAGATGCTGGTGAAGAAAAATTGACAGCAGAGACGAAACATTTTTTTCATTTTGATATAATGTATAGCTGAGTTTGATAGTGTTTCAGAGATTTCAAAATGTTTGTAAGTTAAACACATTTCACAGTTAGATGTCAGGAAACTGCACACACTTAGCCCAGCTTGACCCTGTGCTGCTTCACACCGTTGATGTCCTGTGTGAGCAAAGCGTAATGCTAACCACGATGTTGTACAACTCACTTCTCACACTGTTCCTCCGTGCTGCATGGCTGCGAAGTGTTGCCCAATCCTACAGGGGATCGATCAAAAGTGCTGCAGAGCTAATGCAGCAGCGTTGGAGGCCCCTACAGGAGATGTCACTGTAGTTTCCAAACAAGTGTTATATGCTGAGTGTGGTCAGATTTGGACGGAGTAGTGTGGAATTTTTCCATTGTCACCTGAGGATGGAAGCTGTCAGTAAAGCTCACATCCTGAGTTATGACATTGAGAACAAATATAGTTCTGACCAACAGTAGACTTTGGTTGGAATTAATCAGCAAATTACCTGTATGAATGCAGCTTTGATAAAGTTTAAAATATCTATATATATACCGGTATTTCAGGTGCTCAAGATAGTAAAAGGAAATGAAATGATGCTGGCTTCTAACTCTGAATCACCTCTTGTACTTTATGGAGAAAGTAGCCAAAGCCCATGAATACAATTTGTAGATATTTTTGTTTCAACCTTACTGAACATTCACATTGAATCTTGAAGTACATGTGCCTTTTGGACAAGTGTTGGCTTGTGCTTATATATGGGAGCTTCATGTAAGAATTATTGGGCAGTATACATTGGATCCAAGTAATTTATTCAGTCTCAAAATGATGAGGTAGTACTACAGTATCATCATTTTGGCATTTTGAGGTAGTCACATTTTTGAATTCTAATAATTGCGAAAGTCTAGCCTAGTAGTCATCCAGGTCATGGTAACTGTAGGAACTTCAGTTAGTAAAAATAATATGACCTAGTATGGCAAAAAAAAAAAAAAGCTTTTTAAAGCAACATATTTTTGATTTTTATATAAAAATATATATTTTGTTTAAGTTAACTGTCAAAATATTTCCTAAACAATATCAAATAAATTAAAATATACTCGAGTTTCATTAGGATCACATAGTATGATCTTTTTTTTTCTTGACTCAAATGAGCTTCCTTAAAATTCCCCAATACAAATCCATGAAACCCAATTTGTTCAAAAAGCACATGCTTTGAGAGTTGAAGTGCTTTAATGGAGCTGGCGTCTACAGAGCGGTGTACAAAGTCAAACTCCAGACATCACAGACAACAGTGTGTGTATTAATAACAGGAATGCTGAGAACAGAATCATTTTTTTTTCTACCACGACAATTAAATTAGACTATTTCCAGAAAGTACCTGACACAAGGATTTTGCTGCTAACAGCTCTTATTTGGGTTGGTTTTAACATTTGATACAAATTCAGAAAATAATCGGAAAATAACATATTTTTGCTACATCGTTCAGTCTGTCTGTTTATTACAATCACGCCTGTCACTATATATGTTCACTTAGTTTATAAGGACGCTTGATTTCAATCTTGGTTACTTAGGAGATTAGGGCTTCATTTGAGGAGGACAAAATGAAAATGTTTTAAGTGTGATAGTTTTTGCCACCACAGCGCATAATCAGTCAGAGATCATTTCAATAACGTGTTAAATTCTGGTTGTTGTGTCATTTGGACATGATTCAAAACAAGCAAAAGGCCAGTGGATAACTATTAAAAGCAGCTCCGGAACCATGCTGGTAGTGCTGCATTGTGGAAGGGGAAACAGTCAAATGTTTTTTTTGAAACTGATGCAGGTTAGAGATATCTTAAAGTCTACATGGAGCACCACTGTTGATGCAGTCCTCGGCCTAAATCTGTAACATTTTCTAAATCGCCTTTTCCACACACGGATGTTAGTGTAACCCTGAACTTTTAATAACAGTGGTTTTATTCAAATAAGCTCTTTACTGTTCTTTAGTCTTGACATTGACTCTTCAAAAACTGGATAGAATCTCTTTGACTTGTTAATAGTAGCCAGTAGAGTTGCACAGTGTGAGCAGTTGTGTTTCCAGAAAGATTTTCCCCACGAGTTAGCAGACGTATGGATAAATTAATATTAACTTTCAATAATTCAGCAGTGTTTCCTGCTGAGGACCGTGTTGACACAGCCGTTCTGTTAGCTTGGATACATGAAAAAGCAATCATATGTCACGAAACAGACATATCTGTAGTCTGTCATTTGCCCTAATTTAAATATGTCAATAACAGAATTTAAGCTTGGTGATTAAGAGGTTTCTCTCCTGTGGTTAACTTCTATAATGTACACAGGAAACAGAATGGGACTTCTGAAACCCTAAACACCCAAAACATGTCTCCCTGCTGTGTTTTTTTTTTTTTTTTACATCAGCCTTGAATTCCCAGAAATACAGCCTTCCTGTTGAAAAGCCTGCTCAGACAATACATTTTCCTCCTCACATCGTGTTCAACTCAATGGGTTTTCAGCAAATTGAGAAAAATGTATGTACAGTGTAAGACTTTCATTTGTCAGTGAGGTGTACGTCATTTTGTGAAGCGCTTCAGGTTATGTCCAGATTTGTGCCTTGACTCTTGTGAGAATCACCTTCATCTCTACAAAGAGACACACTCGAGCTGTCTTGGGCCATGTTTGAGATTGACGTCTTTGTAGTTCAGGGTTCCAAAGAAAAAAAAAAAAACCTCACATCCTTGAATTGAGGAGGAAGCAGAGCTATGTCTGTTTAAAGTGGGAGGAAGAGGGTGATCACTGCAGGGATTCCTCGGGTAACTACAGAGGGTAGAAGAAAAGACAGTTGACTAAGGTAAATTCTCTGTGTGAAAGGAAGCCTCTGTTTATCTCCTTAATTCCCACACTGTATGATGCAGTACCTGTTCAAACAGAGCAATAAAAAACGCATTTTAGTAGGTCTGTGGCATGTTTCGCCTTAATTAGTGCGAAGTAAGACGGTCAACAGTGCAGTGGGTTTGATACAGATCTTCATCTATGTGCAAATCCTGCAAGCCCACGGAAGGGGCCGAGAGTCGCTATATTTGTGCTTTTTTTGTTTTATTCCTGGGGCTTGGCACAGCACCTCTACTTGTTCTGCAGTGGTTTTGTTCTGTCCTCCCTTTACCCGGTGTGTCACTTGGTCAGTAATAACGTCTTGGTAAAGATGGCATAACTGGGGAGAGATCTTTCTAATGTATTACAGTTGAAAATAAACAAACCCAACTTCGTCAGGACCTGTTGGCTTCTGATTGGGTGGCAGCTCTACTCATACCACCTGTTCACTGATTTATTTTATAGTGGTTGAACGACATTCATATGAACTGCTGTTTAAGCATACTTGGTCCCTTTATCTTTCTAGTTTCCAAACAAATGTCAATTTACAGACTGACTAGAAGTTCTCATCAAGGCACCAGACGTAACTATGACAAAATAAGGGAGCAGAGATCTCAAACATGACCCGTTTTTATGACTGGAAGGATGAAAGAGAGGGTGATCAGAGTGCAATCTGAGTCCCGTGTTCACAGAGAGGTGGATAAAAGATTCTACCAAATGGATACTTTGGACAAAAATTTGGTGTACTTGATCAAAGGTTTGAAATTGACTGAGAAGGTTAAGCAACATGAAACATATGTGTTGGTTCCAGGGTTGTGTTGTTAGGGAAAAACAGATAAAAATCTATTTTTTTTATTTTTTACTTTGTACAAGCACCATGATGTAATTACCTCAATCAAAACCTATTTTACTGTCTAAAGTTCTATTGTTGTAAGATACAATTATTTTATGTAGTGTAAAATCTTCCAGTTTTATAATAAAGGAAAGTAATGTTGGTTCAGAAATTGTTGGTATAAATTGTGGATTTCTGCTCCATTGGGTCAAATTGTTCTGTTTTATATTTAAGGGCATTTTTATTAGGGGTTGTACTCATTTACCCAGGAGCAAAAGGCAGAAGTTTCTAGATACTGTTAAACCTTAACATCTTCCTGTCTGTTCTCTGCGGGTCTTTACCTTTGAGATTCTCTCTGGCTTTGTGGTGATGACTCTGAGACGTACTTGTTCATTTCAGTTTCACTCTTTCATTAATGTAGGGATTGTAGTTTGAGGGTATTGTGTCATATTATAGCCTGCTTTGTCATAAATACACATGAAATGTGTTTGAGGATCTTCTTTGTATCAACAAAAAGGTGAAATCTGAAAACATTTCAAATGTACTTCTTTTAATCATGTTATCTCCTCTCCACAGTTTGTTGGATGGCTCTTTTTATGTAAATATTACTGATTAAATTAATTTAAGAATTTCTGACAGACTCCCTGCATGTGTTGTTTATTCAGTTGTTTTCTTTTTTTGTTTCATTGCCCTTTATAAAGGCAGCCTTTTCTCTCTGCATTAACACTATTTGCTGACTAAACTGAGAAGCCACATAATACATTAAGGTGAGAAATTTGTGTGCAGTTAACAAAATGCCATTTACGAAACTGAAGACATAGACATGCATTTTGACTCTCCGGTATCTCCATTTTGAAACAAAATGCTACATTAATATTCCAAATCAATTATAAGTGTCTGTTCTGCTGCCTTTAAATTGTTGCAGACTTATTAGATAGAAGGTAGCAGCCTACAGTAGCTGTGGAAAACAGATACTGAAAGAATATTTTTTATGAACCCTCATGCGACCATAAAGACAGTTTCGTCTTTTTCGTGTTTGATTTCTGTAATAATTTTGGGTGTATAAATGTATATGGCATAACATTTTGCAAACCACACCTTTTGCAAATTCAGCTCCCATAATGCATCAACAATACATATAGACACAAAAATAAGTTACACTCAGGACCCTTGGGACAAAAATATCTCTATTGGCATGCATTAAAACTGCTGTTACACCTTTGTACTTACATGCAGGTATTTGTGGCCAAGTCCAATTCTAGAGTCACTGAGCTTAGAGTCAAAAAGTCATAAAATTGTGACTTGAGTCTGAATCTCGAGTCCCAAGTTCCCATCTCTGGTAGGCGAACTTGAGCTTCACATTGATGGGGATTGTTGATTATGGGCATGTTAAAACCCATAGTTGAAGCAGATAAACTTGTATTCACTTACCACATGTCCACAGACACATTCACAACTGTTCAGAATATAACTCTACTTTTCATTTGTCGCTGTTGACTTGATATAGCCCTTTGTAAGTTTTTCGTCCTTACATATTACAGGATACAAATAGAAAAAACTCATAATACTTATGTATTAAATTATTCTTTATTATTTTGTTGAACACTAGTCATTCTTTATGTTATTGCTGACAAGACAAAGATTTTGCCAGAAGATTTGCCCTGTTTTTTTTAATTTGTTGTAAGAAATCCTCCAATTTTATGTCATTCAAATATTTTCAGATGTTTCCGAATATTTGTCATTACTGGAATTGGATGTCAAAAAAGGTGGGATTCTCTCTCAGTCCCCATCTCGTTTGTTTGGTTTTTTATGATAAATTCCTTATTGTAAGAAAGACATGCATTTTAAAATATATTATTTTGACTCAAGTGTCAGTATGAAGTGTAAGTTATCATTCTGGGTTCTTGTTTTTTCAATATATACTTGCACGTTGGAAAACCTTGAAAATTTAAAGTGCCAGTATGTGTGAAAAAGGTTGTTCCTCTTTCATGTAAGCATTTGGATTAGACTGGGAACCTGAGGTTTCCACAGATCACAGTTGAAGAGATACAGTATGACATCACCTGCACACCAACATCATTTCATTTTAACTGCAAAGAAGAAAACAGTGACAGTGCAAATTGAAGAACTGCATTGTACGTTTTGTTATTATCTTGTAGTCATCAAGTAGATTGCAGTACTTTAGTTTCCTCCCAAGAAGTGAATTATTCTGGCAGTGTTAACACTAAACTGCTAAATATTTCAAATGTAAAATAAACAGAACATTAGTCAAATAGCAGCAGCAAAACAATGAGAAAAAGAAAGCGCAGGTAATGAGAGAAGTTCCATCCCAGATGTGCAGCACTGCATAGGTCACTTCATTGCTCAGTTTCACATTTGTCCTCCATATGGATCAAAATGAATCTAAAGACGGACTACATGGGTTAAATTACACCGGACAGCAAACCCAGCTCAGACGACAAACTAAACCGGATTACATACTCCAGCTGCTACATCACTGTCACTGTCTCGCTTCCTCTCATCTTTCATTTTCATCGCATGTCTAGTAGGTTGTAACTGGGCGGCGCTACAGAGCGAGGAAGAGATGTGAGTAAAGCAGTGAGGAGGAAGCGCAAATAACCAAAAGAGACGAAGCAACAAGACCCGCTAGAAAACCTCTGAGCAGATTTTACTGACGACCGCCGCTCCTCGCAAAACAAAGGGCGGCGTCTGCAGAAGGAGGATACCGGGGTTCACCCGAGCTTTAACTTCATCCGCATCCTTACACTGTGTCAGAGCGGAAAGCATCCACCCCCGCCCCGCTGACCCAGAAAGTAAACAGTTGTCTGGCAGATGGAGAAGCAGGCCGGAGCGGCGGACGGAGCAGGGCCGAACAGAAACCCCTGGGGCTCTCCAACCAACGGATCAGGCGCCGGTGATGCCGGGGACAGGTGAGTGGGCTCGCTATTACAAGAGTATGTCAAACGTCTATCTGACAATTTAGAGATGTCTTGACTTTCCACTGTCCAAAGTCACACAAAATATACCTCAAACTATTTCCCGAATCATAACTTTCTATTCGGCGTAAAGCAAAACCGCAGAATAGCGCTTGTTTTATAAACATTCAAACTTTTACAAGTGGCCTCGGAGTCTTTCCGGTTAACCGTGGTTACAGCAAATTGCCGAATTTATGACTGGAGTGTTGAGTGGCGGTACACCCTACCAGTTATTAGCTAACGGTGAACAGGCTACGAGTATATCACAATACTATATAAGAACCAGCACAAGAACGCCTACAGTGCTGTTCGAGGGGAAAAAATATGGTCTAACATCCTCCGTAGCAGACTACTAGCAGCTACAAATAGCTTCGAATTAAATAGCTACTGCTAATGTCGGCCACAGCAGGACACTGTAGGCGATGCTAGCACTAATGTTTACTGTAACCCTGTTTACTAACTCACACACCGACTATCCGCTCAGGAAAATTGCTCTGTCATTAAAAACGTAGAGTGAAGCAAAATGTCTCCCTGAATGTAGAGGCCGTTAATGGTGAATAATATCTGGAAATGTAGAGTCTTGCACATGAAAGCAGCATTTGACAGTATTATGTTGCAACATTTTGACCGTAGGAGCCGCTGTTGCACAGATGATACTTTGATTCAAAGAGATTGCTGCCATTCTATTCAGGCCAAAACAGGTTAAAAAAGGAAGAAGTACCTGTCAGTGGCAAGTGCTGCACATTTGTATTCACGTTGCAAGCTCATATTCTATTCCTAAATTATTCTGTCTGGTACAGTTTTTTTTTATTTCAGAGAAAAAGAGACACCTACTAACTACTTGATAAGTGACATCACATGTGCAGTCTGTGATGTCAGCAAACATACTGTGTTATTGATGACACCATGGCAAACGAAGCTGCTCATCCAATTATCTGCCAGGCAAATTACTCGATGTTTTTCTGATTTTCAGTATCATTTTTTCTTAATCAATTCTCCAAACCATACACACGTGGACAAAATTGTTGGTACCCCTCAGTTAAAGAAGGAAAAACCCACAATTCTCACTGAAATCACTTGAAACTCACAAAAGTAACAATAAATAAAAATTTATTGAAAATTAAATAATCAAAAACAGCCATCACTTTTGAATTGTTGATTAACATAATTATTTAAAAAAAACAAACTAATGAAACAGGCCTGGACAAAAATGATGGTGCCTCTATAAAAGATTGAAAACTATTTGACCAGAGTGACATGATTAACTCAGGTGTGTCATTTAATTGACATCACAGGTGTTTCCAAACTCATAATCAGTCAGTCTGCCTATTTAAAGGGAGACAAGTAGTCACCGTGCTGTTTGGTGAAAAGGTGTGTACCACACTGAACATGGACAACAGAAAGCGAAGGAGAGAATTGTCCCAGGACATCCGAAAAAAAATTATAGACAAACATCTTAAAGGTAAAGGCTATAAGACCATCTCTAAACAGCTTGAAGTTCCTGTGACAACAGTGGCTCATATTATTCAGAAGTTCAAGACCCACGGGACAGTAGCCAACCTCCCTGGACGTGGCCGCAAGAGGAAAATTGATGACAAATTGAAGAGACGGATCATTCGAATTGTATCCAAAGAGCCCAGAGCAACCTCCAAAGAAATTAAAGGTGAACTCCAAGGCCAAGGTACATCAGTGTCAGATCGCAACATTCGTCGTTGTTTGAGCCAAAGTGGACTTCATGGGAGACGACCAAGGAGGACACCACTGCTGAAAAAAACTCATAAAAAAGCCAGACTGGAATTTGCAAAAATGCATGTTGACAAGCCACAAAGCTTCTGGGAGAATGTCCTTTGGACAGATGAGACCAAACTGGAGCTTTTTGGTAAGGCACATCAACTCTATGTTCATAGACTCAAAAACCAAGCATACGAAGAAAAGAACACTGTCCCTACGGTGAAACATGGAGGAGGCTCAGTAATGTTTTGGGGCTGCTTTGCTGCATCTGGCACAGGGTGTCTTGAAAGTGTGCAAGGTACGATGAAATCTGAAGACTATCAAGGCATTCTGGAGAGAAATGTGCTGCCTAGTGTCAGAAAGCTTGGTCTCAGTCGCAGGTCATGAGTCTTCCAACAGGACAACGATCCAAAACACACAGCCAAAAACACCCAAGAATGGCTGAGAGAAAAGCGTTGGACTATTCTAAAGTGGCCTTCTATGAGCCCAGATCTGAATCCCATTGAACATATGTGGAAGGAGCTGAAACATGCCATTTGGAGAAGACACCCATCAAACCTGAGACAACTGGAGCTGTTTGCTCATGAGGAGTGGGCCAAAATACCTGTTGACAGCTGCAGAACGCTCATTGACAAATACAGAAATCGTTTAATTGCAGTGATTGCCTCAAAAGGTTGTGCAACAAAATATTAAGTTATGGGTACCATCATTTTTGTCCAGCCCTATTTCATTAGTTTGTTTTTTAAAATAATTATGTTAATCAACAATTCAAAAGTGATGGCTGATTTTGATTATTTAATTTTCCAATAAATTTTTATTTATTGTTACTTTTGTGAGTTTCAAGTGATTTCAGTGAGAATTGTGGGTTTTTCCTTCTTTAACTGAGGGGTACCAACAATTTTGTCCACGTGTGTAATTAATGAAGGGCTGCACAGTGATCAGTGGTTAGCACTGTTGCCTTGCAGCTAGAAGATCCCGTGTTTGCATCCCTTCCTGGACCTGGGATCTTTCTTCGTGGAGTTTGTGTGTCCTTCCTGTGCATGCATGGGTTTTCTCCGGGTACTTCGAATCATTGTTTTGTCTCTACTGCACCCATCTCTCTGTGTCTGTAGTCACCTTTCTGCACTGTCCCACCCACTGCACTATCTGATTGACTGTCTGACTATCAGGAGTAATTGTCGATCCACACTGTGGGGTAAATGTCCAAAAGATAATCAGTATCAGCCATGAAAAAAAGACAATCATTTGTTATAACAACAAATGTGTGCTGTTGAATTTTCATTCTAATTCCATTTTTGCAATATTATTTCAGTCAGTCACTCTATTACAAGATAAAGTTGCATGTTTCATGTTTCAAAAAAGAATTTTTCATATAGATTGGTTTTTTTTATTTATTTTAGAGCTCTAGAAACATTTACTACAGACAGGGCCTTGGAGTCTTTTGCTGTTTTTGATATCATATACACTCTGTAAACTCGACAGTGGACTTGAAAGATGGCTGTTGCATTTTACAAAATCAAGTGAACAGAGGGAAAGCAGAAGCAAGGGTCTGTTGGGATTATGATAAATCTAAAATTCATTTTTTGGTTTAGATAATTAATTGTAATTCCCACTGAAAAATATAGCAAAACATTCACAGAAACCAATTATGTGATCTGTATGTAGTATTTCTTAAAACCAAACAGGTACATGAAAGGTTGTTTCAGATGTTAGCTGTGGTCTATATGAAAAAACAAAAAGGCTAAGACTACTTTTGTATTTCACAGCTTCTATAATATTACACTGAGTGCAAACAACAATGAAACAACAGAATGACCTCTGTGCTTTATTGACTTGAAAAATGTGTTAATATGAAAGATTGCAAATGTTAAGTTTCTGGGGAGAACAACTCTTCAAGCAAATGGGAAAAGTGTGTTATATTTTTGATGAACATGTGTCAGCTTCTTATTCCTCTTCTTTTCCTCAGTCCAACAGGTTCTCACGTAGAGTGGTGTAAACAGCTGATAGCAGCCACCATCTCCAGTCAGATCTCAGGATCGGTCCAACCAGACTTTGTGAACAGAGACAACAAGGTAGCTAACAGCTCAACACCCATACATTCACACTGCTGGCAGTATTTCTCATCAGCTTGTGTTTTGTAACTAATAGGCTGGGAGAAGACCAGATTTCATGGTAAGGCTATCAGAAATGTCTGTGTGGATCTACGAGCACATGTGCTGTATGTGCAGTGTGGTGCAGGGCATTGTGTCTTAATTGTATGTGAATGTGCTGTATGACTCCTGTTGCTGTTGTTTAAATCAGCTACTGTACATTTTTACTTGTGCTTTTGTCTGTCAGCAGCCTGCGTTCGACAATTACACCTCTCAAAAAGAGCACATATTTACTCATTTACTGTAATACTGGAATTGGTGCTTTCATTGGTTTGAGAGAAGAAAACTTATCTGGATACATACTGTATGTGGTTGGTAGGGATGTATAGTTATGTGACATGTGGTCAGTGGAGCAATTGTTCTCTGTTGACTAAACCATGCTAGCCAAGTTAGCCTCTAGCCATGTAGCTCATCTGGAAAACACAAACAGCCCAGAGTTGAAAGACCCTCTTAATTGCATTGTGCACACGGGAAATGGTTTCCCTGTACCTGTTGAAGGCAAGTTGGGTAATATTACATGTGTAGAAACACTAACAATCAAACACAGTTAGCTATTTACCGTAGCCTCACTCATACTTCTGCTTGTGTGCAGTGTTAATGCTCCTTATGCAACAACATGACATGACCCTTAGCTAAAACTAAAACCAGATTCTGTGAGTGGGTTCAGTTTTATAACTACTCCTGTTGACTGCAGTGTCTTTTTTTGTTGTTGTTGTTTGTTTTTTATTCCCTTTTCTAGTTATTGATTAACCCCCCGCAAAAAACAATTTCTGCGTATTTAAGTGTTTCTGATGAAAATAATCCTTAAATGCCTTAAAACTGCTTAGATTGCAGATCATTGACATCCTTGCCTCTCGTTTCTCCTACCCTTCCCCGCTCACTACAGCTCGAGCATATCAGCTCACCTTCAGCTCATCTCAAACACTTTAAAATGACTTTACATCATCAAATTTCTAGAGCTGGACCCACGTCAAAGTCCGCCCTAACGTGCCTTTGCCCCACACTGACCGGCTCAGATAGTCTCAATGAGTGTCCCACAACATACTAGAGATGAGAAGCTAACAAACCGGTGTTTTGGCGTGAGCTCTCGCACGATTTCGGAACGAGATTTGCTTTCTTTCAGCGTCCTGAGATTTGGATACAGACCACAACAAAGAGCGATCGCCAAGTAATGTGGAGGTTTTCGTTCACTTCTCATCTCTAGTATGTTGTGGGACACTCATTGAGACTATCTGAGCCGGTCAGTGTGGGGCAAAAGCACGTTAGGGCGGACTTTGACACGGGAGGGCTAGTTGCCCCATACTTTCGCTAGCCGAGCTGCTAGCTGAGCTGCTAAGCTGCCTGCCTGGCTAAATACTGGAGCTATGTCAAAAATTCATTGCTCCATCACTCACATGTATGAAATTACATATGGAAACAGACCCCAGGTTGAAAAAAAACGAAGTTCCCCTTTAATCATTACACTTACATAGGATAATCCTCTGACATTATGTGGCTTATCCGATGCTTTCCTGTGGCTTGCATTTGAATTTACAAATGCTATGTATTTGCTTGGCTGTTTTGCACGTCCCCTGTATTTTAGCAGCTTATAGGTGTTGTGTTTGTTTAAATTTTGAGCTTGATTTATTTTTTTAAGTTTGCAGTGCGTTTTTGCTTTTGTAATTGCTTTGGGCTCGTGCCTGCTTTCACCCATTTGTCACAGTTGTTGAATTCCCCAGAAGAAAAGTGACATTGAGTATAGATGTCATATTGTGAATGTAGTGGTTTCCATTTCATGTGAACTACATGTGTTCTGTTTACATTTCCATGTGTGTGTGTGTGTGTGTGTGTGTGTGTGTGGGTGCGTGGGTGCGTGCGTACGTACACGCATGTGTGTGTCATGTGACGTGTTTAACCTCTAGGTGTCCAAGAGGCTGAATCCCAGGGTAAGAGCTGTTCTCTTATCAGGTTGTTTCCCGATAGATACACTACATTTAAAGCACACACTACCCCCTAATTATGATTGGCCTTTCAGCAGGGTTGTGATGCAATGAATATTTTCTAAATCTTTCAGAGAAACTGTTTATAGATAGAGTAATCAGATAGGAATGTCAGGTTTTTGGAAATTTGTCACCCAACAAATGAATAAAAGGTCATATTAAATCTGTTGCTGGCATAGAACATGCAAAGAGGAGTTGAAAGCTCACACCTGTCACAGCTTGTTACACGGTCTTTGATTCTGACTGTGTAGATGTGGTTCCTGTTTTCAATTGAAATTAACAGGAAGTGATTTTGTGGCCAAGTTGTGTGAGCGTAACTGCAGACATATTAGGGCTGTCAGTGATGTCTGAGAGCAGAGGTTAATTGTGTTTCTTGTCTCTGTCAGAAATAGACCCCAGCTCCATCCCTTTCTGCTCAGTGTGCTCTCTCTCCCTCTTTTCTCCACTTACTGTGTCTTTTGTCATGCTTTTGTTTTGTTCTGTTATGTTAATTTGGTAAAATCCACTCTTTTCCTGTAGAAATAACAATAACATCATACGTCACAAATATTTGTGTCACTTGTTTTACAGCAGGTGGATCACCTTTGTCTGATAAATCTGACACTGACCATTGTTCACGGCATGACATGAACTTTTTGAGCATTTTGTACAAGTAAATTTACATCTCAGTTGCTCAGGCACGAACGTCAGCTGTCTAGCTAAAACTGTCAGTCAGAGCTACACTTACAAGCTGTTGTCATAAGAAGTTGGCTTTCATTATAGTGTGTTGCGGCAAAGTTAATGTGATGGCTCCAGGTGTGAATGCGCACCCTGGTCACTCATCTGTCAAAGTCATGCCAGGAATCTTACTAGGTCAGACCTGGTAACATTTCTGTTTAACTTCCCACACGACACAAGCGTGAACTGAGCCTTCACATGAACTGATGGACACGCACAAGCAGTGGTACTTTGTGAAGTTCTTTAGGGATAGATTTTTCCACATTTCAGCATCAATGTTCACCCAAGAACATCACAGAGATGCTTAAAACACAGTTCTTGTGCCAAAATCACAACACACCTTTTTCATGAACTTTGCTCTATTGTTTCAAAGTTATTTGGCAATAAAATGAAATGTCCATAATAATAAAATCTGTGATGATAACAAACACTTACAGCTTGAAGAGTATTGATACTCACCAATCATGAATGTAATCTGAGAGTGAAGAGAAACTTTAGTGGAGCTATTGGCTCTCAGTTTGATGCGTCTCCAAAATGAGAGAGTTGCGCACATTTGCACACTGAACATCAGGTAATTAAATTCTTACAATTATAAACTTAGTCCAGACCTACATCTGATGGCATGTCACACTGTGTAGGTCTACATTTGTTCTTCCAGCTGTATAGAACTATTTCTACGTAGTTTATTACAAACTTGCAACATCAGACAACGGTAGGATCCACAAGTGTCTCCAAAGAGAGAGAGCTGCACACATTTACGCACAGATCAATAGTAATAACTTCATCAATTAGGTTTAACTGCAAATAATGCCAACTTGAAGAAAGAGCCGATCAGGATCCAGCAGCAGCTGTGAACATTTCTTCACCTCAGATGGATGAACTCTCACACAGAATCAGGTTGAGACCTGAGCTTTAAGTTTTGCTGTTTAGGACAACAGGAATAAATTGGACAGTTAGTTATTTGGACACTTTGATCAGCTGCTATTAGTTTAGTTTATTCTGTTATTGCACTGTTATGTACCTTACATCATTTGGTGTATTGACTAGTCTCGTGATTGACAAATATGGCATGATTACCTTTCTCTGGCAATTGTGAGGACCATTAAAGGAAAAAGGACCTTGGTGTGAAAGGGCTTGAATGACAGAATGATGTCACTTTAACAGATAGTTGAACCCAGCAATGCCTCATGTCCCGTACCTGAAAGCGGCTTAATATTTAACTGCATAGCTGCTAACACTGTCTCTCTAATATCACTTACTCGTCAGCTGCTTTGGGCTGTTAACAGTAGAATTGTAATGCACCCAGTCATATTGTTTCAGTTGTTCAGTGAAGTTGTTGTACCATTAGTTCTTCTAATTGGTCCTGTATGTGGCACAGGGTCTGGCTGCAGAACCTAGAGAAACGTCACTGCCAACGTTCCTCGGAGGAAAAACGTTTGAATTGCAAATGGTTTCCATTTAGATGAATACTCGGGTTGCCTCCTGATTGGTCAATCAAGGCGTTCTATGTTGGACTTATCACGAGGGAAAATGCATTTGTTTCAAAATAGTATTGTGAACATAGTGTCATACCTCACTGTGACCCAAATATTACCAGCAGGGGAACGTGAGCAACTGCATAGAGACTCGAGATGCACAGGAGTCCCAAAGGCCAAATTTAATCAATAGCAATAAGATCTGCGTCATTTATTATTATTGCATATTTGTTCAAAATTTGCAACAGTGAAGAACATTATTAACTGCACGGGGTTCTCCATTATCTGTCTTGTAGCCCTTTTGTGAAAATCTGGGTTTACACCTAGAATTGTTTTAGCTAATATTGAGCTATTTTGTTGCAAAGTTGTATTTAATTAAATTGCTTAGGTTGCTTAACCAAATTTTGCCACTGTAAGAGGACTGTAAGTCTGCCACCAATTATTTTCATTATCAGTTAATTTCCCAAAATAGTGCAAAATTACTAAAATTAATTAACCTCTTGCCTAATTGATTATCAATCAGTTGACTAATTATTTACGCAACTGATTATTTCAGCTATGGATATCAGTGTAACAGTCGTCTACAGAGAGTGTTGCATTATGGGCTGTTTGTAGTCTAAATGTCATCAGGGTAGTACATGTTTTCAGCTTGGTTATAGTGAATCTTTCGGTGTCAATCAGCACTAAATGTGTTGGGGTTCACCTGCAGGAGTTTCTGAAGGTTCCTGTAACATATTTTTCTGCTATATCAAAGAACTAGTATGAATCACCTCGTCATTCCACACAAGAAGGCACCGCTCTCACCACTGCAGGGAGTGGGAAATGACTACAGACACACATCTGTTTACTGTATAATCTATCTTTCTCTCTTGTTTCCCTCACTTTCTCCATGCTGGCTCTCCCCTGCAGCAGGATTCACAGGATGAAGGGATTTGTCACTATGGAGAAAGTGATTCTGAGCATCCTTCCAATGCTTTGGCAAGTCTCTCTCTCTGTCTTTCCCCTGTTTACTTCTTCCTTGCTCCTTCCTGTTCTGGTCTGCTGGCCTCAATCTGCTGTCTCCCTATTTTCTTCCAGCAATAAACGCATATGTTTTCCAGACAGGAAGAATCTTATGAAAGGTGCATTCTGGGAATTGTAGTCACCTTTTTACAACCACGTCTGAGTTGTCCATCAACATTATGGAAGTGGAATACTAAATTACATGTGGAAATTATACAGGAAGCATGTACACAATATTAAAGAAGCATTTCTGAAAAAAACTGGTATAGGTTAATGTGACAAGTATTTAGTGTGGAACCATTTGCACACCACTTTTTGGACAGCCATTTACTGCACTAATCTTATGGTGTATTATGTCAGGCTTCTTTCAGGACAAGTCAAAAGTTGCTTGTTGAGTGTTGGGAGTTGGAGAGAGGTACAAGAAAGAATGCTATAGCCTTTAGTAAATATGGTGAAGGGCCTGTTATGGTTCGGGGCTGAGTTTGTACCCCGGTATTGTTAGGGCTACTTTCTGAAATGATGGCATCATAAATGCTGAAAAGGACAAGAAAGCATCTGAGTTTATTTTTAAGTCTGACAGTGACCCTACGCACACTGCTAATGTAGTAAAATCAGATGTGAAGAATCACAGACAGTGATAGGCTGACCTGAGAAAAAAATAAGGGACAGTACGAGTCTAAAGAAGACCTTTGGGAAGTGTTAAATGAAGACTTGTAGCACTCAACACATGTATACACTCTGCTGTAATTAGAATGTTATTTTCTCATGTTGCTACTATACTGCCGCCTGCCAGAGATGCTTATTTAAGTTACATTTACGAAAGAATTCAAAAGTTGTTGACAACAGTGATCATTTTCTCCTCCATTGTGTTCAAAGCTGTGTGGAGTACAAAGAACTCTGACCTTTTCCCCCCCCAAGATAATTAAAGCAGATTTTTCTCCAGGTTGTTGGTCCCCTTATCAGACATTTGAATAAAGTTGAAACTTTTACTTCTTGTTGTCGTAAGGCAGTGAGTGGGTGGTGCTGGCATACGTTTCAAGCTTTACTTTGTCGCATCAACAGAACTGAGATGGCATTCATTTTTGTTCTTGTTTTTAACTGGTTCAGATTTAATCACTTTTCATTTCATTGGTCCATTCCGAGCAGAAATATCTACGTGAGCCTTATTTAAGTATTCCTTTGGACAAAAGCTAGTTTCTAAAATAGAATCCTATTGTACTGTGTCATAGAGTCAAATAGTAACTGTAGACTGCATAGCTTTAAACAGCAGGTGTTTGATTTATTTATTTTTATTTATTTTTGCTACAAGTCTTGCCTAAAACAGACATTTCTAAAGTGGCCAGCTCCTTTTCAAAATCACTAGAAAATGCAGGGAAACCCCTATTTTTGACCTTTATTTACATATTTGACAGCATCTGATCATGATAAGACAAGATAAGATAAGATAAGATAAGATAAGATAAGATAAGATAGACTTTATTGATCTCACACAGGAGAAATTTACCGTTACAGGGCTCTTAGAAACAAAAAACAGAGGAGTGCAAAAGTCCCGAAAGTGCAAGAACAAGATAATAAATACTATACTGTACTGGTGCAGGTCTAGTTGCATGTTGATGGTTATTTTGGTCCCACTGACTGGTCTGTGTTCTGTACAGAACCTTTCGGCTCTGAGATACGGAGCACAGGTCAAAATGTTCCAGAACCAAGTTCCTCTGCTGCCGGGGGAGACCATCAACACCACAGGTACCTTTCTCTCTCTCTGTTGCTCAGCCCTGAGTCCACCACCGTCCTCGTGTGTATTATCCTGCCACACAGTTACTATTCCTCAGGCCTCGGATTTTCTAAATGTTTGCCGCACACCTGCCAGTGAATTAATATATTTCCAATTTTACCTCTTTGTGTGTGTGTGTCTGTCTGTGTGCACGCACAGTGAAAGATGTGATGTATATCTGTCCATTCAGTGGTCTGCTTAATGGGACCCTGACCATCACAGACTACAAGCTGTATTTCACCAGCGTGGAAAAGGTACTGTAGATCTGCTTTTATTATTTACTCAGAAGTTGGCCTGAAAAAGAATTACAAATTGACATTGTGATTTTAAAAAACTGCAATTGATAAGTGGCAGTGACTGCATTGTAGGATATATGTGATGGAAGTGTGCAGTCATGACATCCTATTTGTGTGTGAGTCAGGTTTTTGACAACTTTTGATGATGTCATTTGGTAATGCTCCGTCATTTTAAGTGTACTACACAGGATTATTTTTTTTAGGATTAAAACTTCACCTGGAAATTTTTGTCCCAAATTAAACTACAGTTACATTATCTGTCAGAAAAAAAAATGCAATTAAATACACTAGTGTTCAAAAGTTTGGGGTCACCCAGACAATTTCATGTTTTCCATTAACACTCCCAAATTTATTCATGTGCTAGCATAATTGCACAAAGATTTTCTAGTCATCAGTTAGCCTTTCAACACCATTAGCTAACACAATGTAGCATTAGAACACAGGAGTGATGGTTGATGTAGATGTAGATATTCCATTAAAAATCAGCCATTTCCAGCTAGAATGGTCATTTACCACATTAACAGTGTCTAGACTGGATTTCATGACATTTAATGGTATCGTCATTAAAAAAAATGCTTTTCTTTTAAAAATACGGACATTTTTAAGTGACCCCAAACTTTTGAATGGTAGTGTGTATTCCCCAAATTGTTCAGCCCTATTCAGAAGTGTTTTAACATAGAGGCTGTCCACCGAGTTACAGTGTCAGTGTTGTTGTTACCTCCCAGTGTGTGTGGTTGCAGCTGTGTGTTGATGTCAGTCTGTGCACGTTTAGGAGTCTCACTTCGTCCTTGATGTGAACCTGGGAGTCATCAGCAGACTGGAGACCATCAGTGTTCCCAACCAGGGAGAGAACACCAAAGGACTGGAGCTGGTCTGCAAGGTATCACTTCCACACATATACACAATTATTGAGCATTTCGGTTTACAATAACAGTTATAGCTACCACCTTATATTAAATCATGCAGTTTATTCCAGAGCAGCAGCTTATGCAGCAATATAAAGCAGAAAAGCAGCAAATCCACATCACTGCGAATGCCTCCTCATTGATGCATTGTCTTATCTTCTGCTTGCAGGACATGAGGAGTCCCAGGTTTGCCTATAAAACAGATGAAAGCCAGCCAGATATAGTGGAGGTGCTGAATAAACATGCTTTCCCTCTTTCGCACAGCCTGGTCAGTCACATCCAGATCTATTCTTTCCTGTTGTTTGAATAGATGTCTATGTTGTGTTTCAAAGTAGTCACTGAGTATAATGGTGTGACCAGATTGAATACAGTACAATATAAGAATATACACGTATACTGTATTCAATTTATTATTTTGGCAGTGTGTGGAAAGTTTTACATACATTTTTTTATAAACCTTTGGTCCAAAAAAAATTTGATTATTGGTTCTGGGAGATTGTGATTCGATTATATGGTAAGCAATTAATCAGTTACTTAATAAATGATCATGTAGTTTTTGATAATAAAGCAGATTGTTTGATTGTAAGGTAATAAGGTGTCTATTCACACTTACCTATTCATTATAAACAGTTCTTCACAGTTGCAAACTTTTCTCAAGCAAGCGCCACACATTCATGTTCCAACCAAACAGACAAAAACTCTGAAAAAACTATAAAACTATTCTAAGAATCATCCAGCTAAAAAACAATTAAGAAAAAAGGCAAAAGATTCATTCTCTATTCCAGAAAATGGATCATTCTCACTGGTTTTTAGACTCGCTATCTGAGGATTCCACACAAAATATAATCGAAGAATGAAACCTGTCATTTTTAATACCTTCCTAATACCATAATACAACTATAGGACTACAGACATTCAGAATGGAATAACGTATTACAGTGAATTCTCCCCACTGTTTTTTATTTCAGGCCTGTCTATAAAGTGAACCCTATGTGGCAGTGTCACCAAACTACTGTTGTGTTTAGAAAAAAAATGTCCATAAAGTTAACTGTAGCTGCATGTAAATGCTGAAGCAGCCATCATTCTGCAGAGACTGAATGCTAACATGTGTCCTATGACATCCACTGCCAGCCGCTGTTTGCCTTCCTGTACAAGGAGCAGTTTCCTGTGGATGGCTGGAAGGTGTTTGATGCAGCAGCCGAGTACAGACGTCAGGTAACTATGCAACAGTTAACTAGATGTGTAAACCTCACAACACACATGAAGTGCGACAAAGCTGGGAGGGTATTCTGATCTAGTGTGGCAGTGTGTTGTTGGTATAAACGTTATGGCATTTTGCCATCATGCGTTTTGTTTTGCCATTATGATATTTGCATTGTTGTACACATTTTTACTGCATACCTTTAAAAATGAGCTTCCATTACGTTTTAAAATTGCTGTCAAGACACAGTGAGTTCAACTCCTACTTCTGGCAAATGTTTCGCATTTAAAGCTTAGGGCCCTGTCACACTCTAGCGTATCGAATATTTCGAAAAATTGTTTATACGCACAACTTTTCAGTGTATGAGGTCGATTTTCGGTTAATGACCGTTAGAGTAACGTGAGCCTAGCGTACCGTCAGCATATGAGTAGCGTATGTGTAGCGTATGTCAGCGTATGTGAGCGTATGTGATGTAATGTGTATTTGAGTTGGACGTATACCGACGTATGAGAAACGTATGCAGAACATCAGCCTAACGTATGAGGAGCGTACACAGCTGGTGATGTTAGGACCAACCCTGTCCAGCAGTTCATCATAAATTTCTGGAGGCATGCGTAGGAAGTTCCTGAAGGCTCTCTGATCTTCATTTCTCAATTCAACCATAAGCTGGTCATAAAGGCCAAATTGACGCCGCCTTCCAATCCAAGGTTTCACCCAGATTGCACGTCTCATTCTATGCCTTCTTCTTCTGTGTCTAGCATACTCAACTGCCAACTGTAACAAATCTTGGTGATGTTGCAGCACAGCAACCTCCATCTCTGAACTGCTGGTACAAACTGATACAGATTTGGAAATGTCAGACTTTATATACCCCCATACGCTGGAAATACGCATGTAATACGCATGGGATAAGTTGGCTGTACGCTCAGAACACGTTAGGCATAAGTTGAGTACGTTAGACTGTCGTTAGAACTACCATCATAACGTTAGCCATTCGTTAGACACACATCAGACACACATTCATGATACGCTCCTCGAACGCTAGGTTTCCTGACCCACTCAATTTCAACGTATGAGAAGCGTACTCGACGTATGAGTAACGTACCTTCAGCGTACCTCTAGCGTACCTCCAGCGTGTTCAGCGTATGAGGAGCGTAAAATTCATACGTCGGCATACGCTGAAAATTTTTGTGTGCTACCAAACCAATGCACATAAACACGCGGAATCTGTAGCATATATTTCTTTATTTATTATACATAGAAAAGGGGCTGGTCAAACTTTTCTATAACTACTTGTACCAGAGATAACTTTAAGGGACCCGAAGACACAGCAAACGTGTATAATCAGGCGGAACAAATCCGCAAAAGAAAACCACTGCAAACCACTCAAAATGTGACGATTTACAAAAAGCACAGCAATTCACTGCAATGTACACTCAACACCTCACACGATCGGGTCTTACAGGGTTAACTTGGCCGCGCAGGGTTAGGGGAAGTGACCAAGACAAACAAAAAACATTTAAAATTAACAAAGTCAGTCCGTCCGTACACACAAACACAGAGGCTGAATATACAATTTAACCTCCCTAGGGGACGGACTAACAAAAGCAAAAAACACTAACAAGGAGCAAAAAAACACTAACAAGGACAGCAGGTGACAATGGACAGTGCTGTAAAACAACAACAATAAAATTACCAGAATGTACAACTAACTTTTTAAAAAACTTTATTTTGTTGATAAAAATTCTAAAAAACCCACTGTACCTGCATGTCATGAACGCCTCACACACAGCTTCAATCACCACCACGGGTCCTCACCATCACTTGGCTTAAAACCGCATTTGGTCCTATCACAAAACACAATTAAGACCTGCACACCACTATCACTCTTTCACACTTCCAAAATGGCGTAATATTCTCCTACCACTCACCCAACGCTTCAAACGCGACCAACACAGCGTGGGTCCAGCAAACAGCCTGGCTCCCCACAGAAACTAGCACCACACGAGGGGCTGGGCTACCCACTTCCTATTTATCAGGGTTCTACCTGTGGGGCCACAGCGACACCCCCTGGTGTCACCCCTTACATCCCTCCCCAACAAGGAGAATCGTCGACCCGACGACTTTAAAACAAAAGTCATAAAAATTATACTGCCGCTTTATTAACACATGCGGACTGTGGCAGTCTATGTAAATTCGAATGTTGTCCTGCTGTTTTTCTAACTGACCTCCGAGGCTCAGAAACTAAGGTGGTGCCAGTTTCCTTAGTGGGATCTCGGCCAGGGAGATGCTGAATGTCAGACAACCCTTGATCCTCATTCACAGTAGAAACCATAGCGTCACTGTCCAACCCTAATTCATCCTCTGGTTTGGACAGATCTGCCTCTAATAGCTCAGTCGGTATCCCTTGAACGTTATTATCCTCTGCCCTACGTTCTGGGACACTCCTCAACTCTGTCCTATGCACTTGGCGGAGGGGGCCCTCTTGCCCTACAGGAACTACAGAGTAAACAACGCCTCTTGGGGGTGGGGGACAGACTACCTGATAGGGGGTTGAATCCCAAAAGTCTTGAATTTTATTCCTTCCCCTGACTGAGTGATTTCTTGTGTAAACCAAATCACCCTCTTCAAAATCGTCAGCCATCTGTCGATCCTGCTCTTTCAATTGTCTCTGTGCTCGACTACTCTCCAACTTCCTCTGTACAGTCTCATAAGCTACATTGAGGGACTTCTGGTGTTCCTCCACCCACTCCTCCAAAGGAAGATCCTGCTCAGCCTCTTCATTCCCAATCAACATGTCTACAGGCAACCTTGGCTCCCTTCCAAACATTAAAAAATAAGGGGTTTTGCCTGTTGATTGATGCACAGTGGTGTTGTAAGCATATGTTACCTGTGATAAATGCTTAGGCCATCTACGCTTCTGTTCGGGTGGAAGGACTCTCAACAGATCATGCAGTGTCCGGTTAAAACGCTCACACTGACCGTTTCCGGACGGATGATAGGGCGTAGTACGACTTTTACTGATGTTATAAATTTTACACAACTGTTGCACGAGACTACTTTCAAAATTTCTGCCCTGATCAGAATGGATACGACTCGGCGGGCCCAACAATTGAAACCAATGTTTGACCAGAACATCTGCCACTGTGCTTGCCTTCTGATCCTTAGTGGCCACCGTCTGTGTGTACTTGGAAAAAACATCAGTCATCACTAACACGTTTTCCTTCCCATCTGTAGAAGGTTCTAACATGGTAAAGTCTATGGCCAATATCTCGTGAGGCCGGGACGCTCTAATTGTACCCATATAAGTTTTTGTTTTAGGTACTAATGCTTTAGAGAGCACACATCTCTCACAGACTCTACACCACTTCTCCACATCACTGTGCATGTTAGGCCAATAACACCTAGCGCGAACCAGTTGTAAAGTTCGCTCTACCCCCTGATGCCCATGTTCATCGTGTAGTAAGCGAAGGACGCGCTCCTGTAAACACTGGGGCAGCACCAGTTGCTGAAACTCCCCCCCCCATCGGGACTATAAACACAACGATAGAGGACGGAATCTTTCATTCTGAGGCGGCCCCACTGACGGACTAGTTCTCTCGAGCCCTTACTTAGTTCCTGTCTTTCTGTACTATTAGGCATCCGCCTCTGTTCCCAGTATTTCAAAATACTGCCAATTACTGGATCTTGCCGTTGCATGGTACACAAATCACCTGGCTCCAACCCCGGGAGCGCACTTATTTCTGCCAGAACCCCTGACACTCCCTCGCCCTCCTCTAAAGACCCATTCTCAATAATTGGGTGAAGTCGGGACAAGGCATCTGCATTGGAGTTCTGGGAACCCGGGCGATATTTTAGAGTTAAGTCAAAAGATGCCAATTCTGAGGCCCACCTCTGCTCAGTGGCACCTAATTTTGCAGTTGCTAAATGACTTAGAGGATTGTTATCTGTATACACTGTACATTTATTTCCAAGTAAATATTCTCTAAACTTCTCAGTTACTGCCCACTTAAGGGCAACCAACTCGAGCTTCATAGAACTGTAATTATTCATATTACGTTCTGTAGGTTTCAGACTTCGACTGGCAAACGCGATGGGTCTCAACTTACCCCCCTGCTCCTGGGATAATACTGCGCCCAGCCCTTCATGACTTGCGTCCACCTCCAGGACAAAAGGATAGCAAAAATCTGCATAGGCCAGAACAGGGGTGGTTATCAAGGCAGTTTTGAGTGCAAAAAAACTTTGTTCACATGCAAGATCCCAGACTTCTGCTAATGGCTTCCTTGGAGTTTTACCTTTCCTACCCGCAGGGAGAAGTTTTGCAACCAGTTTATTCAAAGGGCCAGCCATACTTGAAAACCCAGCAATAAACCGTCTATAATATGAGGCAAAACCTAAAAATGATCTCAACTCTGCCAAGTTTTCAGGCTGTTTCCAATCTCTCACCACTGCCACCTTATCAGGATCTGTGGATACACCCTCTGCAGACACAACGTGGCCCAAGTACTTAACAGACTTTTGAAAGAAATTACATTTAGCCAGTTTAACTTTTAACCCTTGAGTTTCTAAACGAGAAAAAACTTGCTCCAATCGGTCAAGATGTTGCTGGACCGTAGAAGAAAAAACAATTACATCATCCAAATATAGGAGAACCGATTGATAACGGCAGTCCCCAAATAGGCGCTCCATGAGTCGCTGAAAGGTGCCAGGCGCATTACATAACCCGAAAGGCATACGGTTGAATTCAAATAAACCGAAGGGTGTACAAAATGCTGTTTTTGCCTTATCCTTTTCAGCCATTTCCACCTGACTATAACCACTGGCCAAATCTAGTGTTGAGAACCACTGCGCACCAGCCAATGCATCAAGAGACTCCTCTATTCTGGGCAGAGGGAACGCATCTTTTCTCGTTTTTGCATTAAGCATCCGATAATCAACACACATACGAAGAGAACCATCTTTCTTTAACACCAAAACTATTGGTGAAGAATATGGGCTACTGCTTTCTCTGATTATGTTACTTTTTAACAGCTGTTGTATATGGTTACGTGCAAGTTCATATTGGGAGGGTGGAATTCTTCGATACGGCTGTCGCACTGGAGCCTCATCTAACAATGGGATTTCATGCTTAATCAAGTTTGTGCAACCTACATCTAGATCATTTTTGGCAAACACTGCACTATATTTATTTAACAGCGCCCTCGCTCGATGTCTCTCCTCCTCCCCTAAGTTTTCAAACTCTGGTAGGTTAAATTCTGCTTCACCTACAGTTGCCTCATGACTCTTAATAAAAGCTGTACAACTCTCTGAGTCTACAGAAATCTCTATCTGCGCCTGCTCCCCAAAAACCACATCTGCTGTTTGAACAGTAGCAATTATTCTACGTGGAGACAACCAAACATCTGTAGTACCTACATTAGTAACGGGCACAAATGCTTTCCCCCGTTCTGCCTTTACCAATGAAGGCGAAACCAACAGCCCCTCTGGTAGTTCATTGTATTCAGGCCCTAATGGTTCCACCACTAGATCTATAGGTTGGTTAAGCGGAACATGTGGACAAGTTACTGGGACATACTTCAAGGTGCCTGCTGGGATAATAAAGGCTTCTTACCCTGCACTCTTACTGGATGAGGATCTGGGGAGCTGGTCATGGCCTCCATCACCTGACAGCAGCGCAGAACCTTCCTCAAGCCGGTTGGGGCAGATCTGAACACTGCTGCCTCCCAAAGGTCAGGGCCATGAATCCTCAGCAGTTCATAGTACAAGGGATTAAACACATTCATACCAAGCACACCCGGTACAGCTAACTTCTTTTGCCTCATATGACTGTCAGTGGGATCTTTAACAATCAAAACACCACGACACGGGAGACACACCCCCAAAATGTGTAAGTCCAGTTCTATATAGCCCAGATATGGTATGTTCAAACCATTAGCAGCTTTTAAACCCAACCAGTTACAATCTTTCAATTGCATATCAGACCAGTGGGAGAAATGATCATTAAAGTAGCTCTCAGTTATTGTGGTCACCATGGAACCACTGTCCAATAAACAGGGAACCATGACCCCCGCAAAATCAATCTCAGCATCTAAACATTCTCCAATCAAATGATTTACATTGAATTCAGAATCCGTATTACTAGAGCCCAATGCCCCCCCCACCAGCGTTTGGCTCTGAACGCTGGCAGGCTCTAGTTTTCCGTAAGCTGACTCTGCGTGCCCTCTTTAGGTCCATCTTTCACAGGACAGTTCCGTGCAATATGACCCGCTTGATCACACCTAAAACAGATAGGTTTCCCATCAGTTGTTTGTCTGGGTCTCGTAAATCGGGTTCTCGCTGGAGGTGCGCTTTGGGAGGCAAGTGCTTTAACAACTAAATCAAGTTGGGTCTGTTGCGCTTTTAAAAGTGACATTAACTCATTATATTGTAAGGAGCCCGAAACACTTTCACATGAAGCAACAGTTTCGTTAGAGGCTAAGTTGCATTCACTGTTTTTAGACTTAAACTGCCCACCACACTGTGCCATCCATCGAGTGGCTTCAGCACGAACCTCCCGAATGGTCCAAGTTGGATTGGCACAAACTAAATCCCGGAGCCTGATTTTTAAAGCCTGATCCCGTACCCCATCACAGAATTGGTCCCTCAAATCTTTTGAGGCGGCAAAAGAGGCAGCCTGGGCATCCGACTTAACAATCATGTCCATTAAATCCATCAGTGAATGCGAAAAATCAATCAACGATTCACCGTCCAATTGTCTGCGATTAAAAAATGTACGTTGTAATGCCACATGTGAATATTTACAACCATACACTTCTTTCAAAACTTTAAATATTGAGTCCATACACTCCCTCTGTTCCATAGGCAAGAATTTCACCTCTGTACGAGCAGCTCCCTCTAGATGATCATAAACTAACTGCGCTCGCTCCTTTTCAGTTGCCCCCCGGGCTTGTGCAAAATATTTTATTTTTTCTATCCACTCATCCAAAGTCCATGAGTCATTGTCCACCGTCCCAGAGAATGATGGCAGCTTCCTGTCCTGCTGGACATATATAACAGGGGCTGGTGTTTGAATAACCCCCCTCCTACCGCCCCCGTTGAGGAAGACGGCCCTCCAGTGTCCATGTTAACAGTTTGATTAGCAGTCTTCAGTGCTGCTAACTCAGTCTCAAGTTCTTTGATACGCTGCGACATAGCTTGCCTGTCTTCAGGTCAGCGCAGTCTCCTGGGAGCGTGCCTCCTCCCACTGCCCCTGCTGTCCTTGTACTAAACAAAACTTAACTGGTCACTTCCCAAGTTATCCTGTTCGTGACGCCAAATGCTACCAAACCAATGCACATAAACACGCGGAATCTGTAGCATATATTTCTTTATTTATTATACATAGAAAAGGGGCTGGTCAAACTTTTTCTATAACTACTTGTACCAGAGATAACTTTAAGGGACCCGAAGACACAGCAAACGTGTATAATCAGGCGGAACAAATCCGCAAAAGAAAACCACTGCAAACCACTCAAAATGTGACGATTTACAAAAAGCACAGCAATTCACTGCAATGTACACTCAACACCTCACACGATCGGGTCTTACAGGGTTAACTTGGCCGCGCAGGGTTAGGGGAAGTGACCAAGACAAACAAAAAACATTTAAAATTAACAAAGTCAGTCCGTCCGTACACACAAACACAGAGGCTGAATATACAATTTAACCTCCCTAGGGGACGGACTAACAAAAGCAAAAAAACACTAACAAGGAGCAAAAAAACACTAACAAGGACAGCAGGTGACAATGGACAGTGCTGTAAAACAACAACAATAAAATTACCAGAATGTACAACTAACTTTTTAAAAAACTTTATTTTGTTGATAAAAATTCTAAAAAACCCACTGTACCTGCATGTCATGAACGCCTCACACACAGCTTCAATCACCACCACGGGTCCTCACCATCACTTGGCTTAAAACCGCATTTGGTCCTATCACAAAACACAATTAAGACCTGCACACCACTATCACTCTTTCACACTTCCAAAATGGCGTAATATTCTCCTACCACTCACCCAACGCTTCAAACGCGACCAACACAGCGTGGGTCCAGCAAACAGCCTGGCTCCCCACAGAAACTAGCACCACACGAGGGGCTGGGCTACCCACTTCCTATTTATCAGGGTTCTACCTGTGGGGCCACAGCGACACCCCCTGGTGTCACCCCTTACATGTGGATGTTCAAAAATTTTTTGGGCCGTCAGCATACACCGGCGTACACCGGCGTACTAGAAACGTATTCCAGCGTACCCCTAGTGTGTTTCAGCGTATGTCAGCGTATTCCCAAAAAGTCCATACGTTCCTCATACGCTGGCTCTATACGCTATAGTGTGGCAGGGCCTTTACCGAGAAAAGCAGGGATTGTGACCTGAAAAACAAAAGGTGTTTTATGAGATATGTATGTTTAAGAAGTGACAGTAGCATAGCAGAAATCTAAACAGAACCAATGATATGACTGTTGTTGTTGAGTTATTTTTCTATATTGCAAATTGTTATCATTTTATCAAGATAGCAGGCAAACACTTAAAAGCCTGTTGCTACTGCGATAAAGATAAATAAAAGCCGTTAACACAGTAGCTTGAACATTGGAAATCTCCATGGTTTTCATAAGTAGCAAATACTAATATTATATTTTTTGGGCTCATAGTTTTTCTATGGTCTACTAATGGTTTCTTCCATGTGGTTGGATGTTTTTTCAGGGTCTACCTAATGAAAGCTGGACCATCAGTAAGATCAACAGCACCTACGAACTATGTGACACCTATCCCTCCATCCTGGTCATCCCCACTAACATCACAGATGACGACATCAAGCGAGTGGCGTTGTTTAGAGCCAAGCACCGCATACCGGTCAGTACACTCTGAGGAGAGACACCTGAGGTTTTAATATTGAATTTCGTTATTCGCTCTTGACCTTTAAAACAGCAACTGACAAAATAATCTCTTTGACTCTGGTAGATTCTTTTGTCAACAGTTTTGATGCTGTCAGATAGGATTGTACCAGAAGCGACACAGAGCTCTATTGTTTATCCCCTCGTGTTGTCCTTACCAAAAAATGTTGTTGCCTTGTCTGAAAAAAGTCCAAAAATTCAGAAAAAAATACCCAAATGTATAAAAATTTGCAAAATCTTCAGGAAGAAAATTCCTGAAAAGTTTCCCTCAAAAGTTTTATTTTTTAAAAAATAAAAAGTCCCCAAATTTGACAGCGGAATTCACTGGATTTTGGTTGATTTTTTCTGAATGTTCTTAAACATTTGTTTATTTGTTTTTTCCACCAAAAAATGTTCAAAAATTTCCTAAAAACTTTTTGAAAATGTGGAAGTTTTCACTGTGAAAATATATTTGTTTCCCCAGATTTTTAAAACTTTGAAACAGGTCAATTTGACCCGAAGGATGACAGGAGGGTTAAAGTGTTGAGGTCCTCATGCTCCTCATCGTTGTTCCTGGCAAATAAACTGAATGGTTTAAACCTGTTGTAAATCTTGGGTAAAATCAATGCTATTTGATTTTTAAATCACTGTTACAGGTGAATAGTAATCCAAAAAAAGAAACTACAGCAGTATCTAATGCTATAGTTAGTCATGTTTGTAAAATAATGTGCCTTCTTTTCTGTGAAATGAACCATGCTACTCACCTCTATTTTTGGCCTGGTGTTGTTTCGATAGAGGAACTGTGTCTCAGTCCAAACATTTGAATTCAGATTTGTGAATTTTAAAACAGGAACACAAAAAACTAAAAACAGAATGGTCCAACTTGGCCTCGCGTTTGCTTCGTACGAGACAGCATGCTACTAGAAATGATAAATATTCCACTAACTAGTTAAACTTGCAAACTTCAGTCAAAATTACTGGATATTATTACAAAACATTACAAGAAGAAAGGATGAATTTAAGCCTGTGTAGCTTCTTAAATGCAAAAAATTGTCAAAAATTAAAGATGCACAAAACTTTATTGAAGTGTCAGACTTATTTCATGTCAACTAGTACAGAAAAATAGATTATTTTGATGACAGACAATTCAAGACAAGTTGCCTTATAACAATCTGAAATAAGAGGCTTTGATTTGCTTGAAATGACGTTTTTAGTGACAAACACAGTCTATTTACCAGCTGTTTTACTTTTTCCCACCAAAATACATCATATATATCCTCACAGGATCACTCATCCGACAGTTTTTATTTTTCTTATTATCAACACGTTTTCCTAAAAAGATTAAAATGTCTGTAGCTCTCTGTCTTAGACACACTGGTTCTTCGCTGAACACATGAATCAATCACAACAGCTCACAAATATACAGTTGCATGTTTGTTTCTTTTTAACATGCAGTTATTTCCCCAACAAATGCACTGTTTGTAAAGTAGCAGCAGACTGATCCGCATTTGCTGATCTACTGAGTACTTTAATCCGCAGTTAAGATTCAAATTCATGGCATTTTGCTCACTGGTTTAAGCAGTGGTTCTGAGCTGCTCCTGCTTTTCCTGCAAGGTCTTGTCCTGGATCCATCCAGAGTCTCAGGCCACCATTGTGCGCTGCAGCCAGCCATTGGTTGGACCTTCAGACCGGCGCTGTAAAGAAGACGAACATTTCCTCCAAATCATCATGGATGCCAATGCTCAGTCCCACAAGCTCACCATATTTGATGCCCGGCAGAGCAGCGTGGCCATTACCAACAAGGTGCAAGACAGAGATTTTTCTCCTCACTGATAATTTGCTCTTGTTCAGTCCCTCTGTCATCACCCTTACCTGAAATGTACTCTCTTTATCTTTTCAATCCATCCACTCTGGCCTTGTCCACCTCTGCTGCACCCATGACATCCAGGCAAAGGATGGAGGGTATGAAAGTGAAAGCTTCTACTCCAACGTAGAACTGAACTTCCTGGAAATCCCAAACATCCATGTGATGAGGGAGTCTCTAAGGAAGATGAAGGATGTAGTTTATCCAACCATAGATGAAGCCCATTGGCACTCTGCGATTGACCAGACACACTGGTTGGAGTATATACGGGTAAATACATAAAGACATGTCATAAAGAATCATTAAATATACCAAAATACTCTGTGTAGCCTGCTAGAAACTAGTTGTTTGTGACCCTAAAGCAAGATTCTTCAGTTTTTTAATAAATCTTTACCTGCAAAGGATGTACTTAAAGTATCTTGTAACACACTCTCATGTATTCCTGTTTTGTTCAGCTGTTATTAGCAGGAGCAGCAAAGATAGCAGATAAGCTGGAGTCTGGGAAGACGTCGGTGGTGGTTCACTGCAGTGATGGCTGGGACAGAACTGCTCAGCTCACTTCTCTGGCCATGCTGATGCTGGACAGCTACTACCGCACCCTCAGAGGCTTCCAGGTCACACACTACATCACAACACCAGCTACACCCTGTAGTCTTTGCATGTGCACCATGAGAATGTCATTTAATGTCTGTGTTTTTGGGTTTGCAGGTTCTGGTCGAGAAGGAGTGGATCAGCTTCGGACACAAGTTTTCTGCTGTGAGATATTTCGACCACTTTGCTGCGTTGAAATGTCTATGTATTGTAGCATCCTCAATTATCACAGTATATTCTGGTAATGTTATCTTCATCATAGCTTTATTTAACCCTCGTGTTGTCCTTACCAAAAAATGGTGTTGCCTTGTCTGAAAAAAGTCCAAAAATTCAGAAAAAAATTTCCCCGAATTTATAAAAATTTGCAAAATCTTCAGGAAGAAAATTCCTGAAAAGTTACCCTCAAAAGTTTTATTTTTTGTAAATAAAAAATCCCCAAATTTGACTGGATATGGTTGGTTTTTTTCTGAATGTTCTTAAACATTTATTTGTTTTTTTCCACCAAAAAATTTTCAAAATTTTCCTAAAAAATTTTTGAAAATGTGAAAGTTTTCACTGTGAATATATATATTTTTTCCACATTTTTAAAAGTTTAAAACGGGTAAATTTGACCCGCAGGACGACAGGAGGGTTAAACATTAGCCTTGGCTGGCTGTCTAACAAAAGTATCATAGAAATACATTTTCACACATGAATCATTTGCAGCAAATTCACACAAAAAAGATGGCCTCTACACCCCATTCACACCTGTTATTAACATGGAATCTGTATTGTATCCACACATACATATTACCTATACTGACATCCATTTACAGCTGATATTAACAGGTGTTACATAGAGCAGTGTCTGTTAAGGTTTTCTTTAACCAGAACCCCTGTGATGAGCACTCATCACTTTAGGTCCCGCTTAGGGAAATTATTGCCATTGTGTTGCACATTTCTAACTTTACATGTAAAAGTATAGGTGTATTGGTACACAAGGCTGTACAAAGCCACATATCAAATAATTTAGCCTGTTGAATCCAATTGCAATGTATACTAAGCACATGTCAGTTCTACAGGGTGTCCCTAAAGTCTGGACACATAGGAAGTCTCATGAACTATAATTCTTTTGCCTCTACAAATTAAATATGACTTTGAAAGATAGCAGATGAATTTAACGCACGTCATCCAAGGAGGATTCCACTTGGCTTTTCCACGGTGGTGAAGGCGGTTAAAAAGTTTAAAGAAGCAGGCGTTGTCATGGACAAACCCTGTTCTGGATGACCAAATGTATCAGGCAAAACTAAAGAATTGGTCATGGCTAAAATTCATGCTAGTCCCAAAAATCACTTCCCTAACCACAACTCTGTCTTCACATCTACTGAGAAGACAAAGCCGTATTTCATCTGTGGAGGCAAACAAAAATGATAGTGAATGAGATTTCCTTTGCTCAAAGCTGTCTTTGTTGAGTAATTATTGGAGAAATGCACTGAAGCCAAACCATTCCGACCTCTCAGAGATGAAGCAATTAATGCTGATTTTCTCAAAACAACATTATATGTCAAGCTGTGGAGTAAATAGATGTGAACAGTTGGTTCTCTTAGCAACCACATTATATGCAGAAGAAAAACTAAGGTGTAAGGACCTGAGCCACACTCCTAAAATCCCTACACATCTATGAAATGTTCAGATTGTGTGTTGCTGGCAGCGATCCAAGGAGGTACGAGGTGCAGTGTGCTGGGTTTACATGTGGTACACACGTGGACAAAATTGTTGGTACCCCTCAGTTAAAGAAGGAAAAACCCACAATTCTCATTGAAATCACTTGAAACTCACAAAAGTAACAATAAATAAAAATTTATTGAAAATTAAATAATCAAAAACAGCCATTACTTTTGAATTGTTGATTAACATAATTATTTAAAAAAACAAACTAATGAAACAGGCCTGGACAAAAATGATGGTACCTCTATAAAAGATTGAAAACTATTTGACCAGAGTGACATGATTAACTCAGGTGTGTCATTTAATTGACATCACAGGTGTTTCCAAACTCATAATCAGTCAGTCTGCCTATTTAAAGGGAGACAAGTAGTCACCCTGCTGTTTGGTGAAAAGGTGTGTACCACACTGAACATGGACAACAGAAAGCGAAGGAGAGAATTGTCCCAGGACATCCGAAAAAAAATTATAGACAAACATCTTAAAGGTAAAGGCTATAAGACCATCTCTAAACAGCTTGAAGTTCCTGTGACAACAGTGGCTCATATTATTCAGAAGTTCAAGACCCACGGGACAGTAGCCAACCTCCCTGGACGTGGCCGTAAGAGGAAAATTGATGACAAATTGAAGAGACGGATCGTTGGAATTGCATCCAAAGAGCCCAGAGCAACCTCCAAAGAAATTAAAGGTGAACTCCAAGGCCAAGGTACATCAGTGTCAGATCGCACCATTCGTCGTTGTTTGAGCCAAAGTGGACTTCATGGGAGACGACCAAGGAGGACACCACTGCTGAAAAAAACTCATAAAAAAGCCAGACTGGAATTTGCAAAAATGCATGTTGACAAGCCACAAAGCTTCTGGGAGAATGTCCTTTGGACAGATGAGACCAAACTGGAGCTTTTTGGTAAGGCACATCAACTCTATGTTCATAGACTGAAAAACCAAGCATACGAAGAAAAGAACACTGTCCCTACGGTGAAACATGGAGGAGGCTCAGTAATGTTTTGGGGCTGCTTTGCTGCATCTGGCACAGGGTGTCTTGAAAGTGTGCAAGGTACGATGAAATCTGAAGACTATCAAGGCATTCTGGAGAGAAATGTGCTGCCTAGTGTCAGAAAGCTTGGTCTCAGTCGCAGGTCATGGGTCTTCCAACAGGACAACGATCCAAAACACACAGCCAAAAACACCCAAGAATGGCTGAGAGAAAAGCGTTGGACTATTCTAAAGTGGCCTTCTATGAGCCCAGATCTGAATCCCATTGAACATATGTGGAAGGAGCTGAAACATGCCATTTGGAGAAGACACCCATCAAACCTGAGACAACTGGAGCTGTTTGCTCATGAGGAGTGGGCCAAAATACCTGTTGACAGCTGCAGAACGCTCATTGACAAATACAGAAATCGTTTAATTGCAGTGATTGCCTCAAAAGGTTGTGCAACAAAATATTAAGTTATGGGTACCATCATTTTTGTCCAGCCCTATTTCATTAGTTTGTTTTTTTAAATAATTATGTTAATCAACAATTCAAAAGTGATGGCTGATTTTGATTATTTAATTTTCAATAAATTTTTATTTATTGTTACTTTTGTGAGTTTCAAGTGATTTCAGTGAGAATTGTGGGTTTTTCCTTCTTTAACTGAGGGGTACCAACAATTTTGTCCACGTGTGTAGCTTCACCTCACAACTTGCAGGACCTAAAGAACAGGCTGGCCACCTTCAGAGGTCCATCTCTTTGCACTTTGATATCAGGTCAAAAGTTTGAATCCATGACTGTTTATTTTGGTTTTGCAGCGGGTGGGTCACGGTGATGAGAATCATGCGAACTCGGAGCGCTCACCTCTCTTCATCCAGTTCATTGACTGCGTTTGGCAGATGAGTCGACAGGTCAGAGCCCTTAATCCAGACTTCAAACACTCATGTCAAATGCCCTTATCAGGCCAGAGTATACCTTTAATTACTTGTTTCCATGAAGTGACATGCTAAAGACATGTATGTGTATGCTCTGTATATTTCTGTATGTCTGCTGTATGTACACTTTTCATAGGACTTTCAGAAGCTGCTTCTCAAAATATTTTCTGACTTCTTCTGACTCCAGTTCCCAGCAGCCTTTGAGTTCAATGAGCTGTTCCTGATCACAGTGCTGGACCACCTCTACAGCTGTCTATTTGGTACATTCCTCTACAACAGTGAGCAGGAGAGGATGGCCAAGGTATGTTCCTGTTAATAAGAGTCATGGATCTGTAAGAACAATGTCAAATGAAGGTTTTCCTCTGTCCTGTGCAGGAGGTTCAGGCTAAGACTGTGTCCCTGTGGTCCTACATTAACAGGTAAAATGCTGACCTCGTTAAAATGAGTGGGTGGAGTGAATGACTATCTAATTGTCTGATGCTCTTCCGTACCAGCCAACCAGAGGACTTCACCAACCCTTTCTATGTGGACTATGAGAACCATGTTTTGTATCCACTGGTTTCCTCCAGACACCTGGAGCTGTGGACCAGCTACTACGCCCGCTGGAACCCACGCATGAGACCACAGGTACGCTGTCTCTTTACTAGGTGATTCAGGAGTATTTAAGGCAGTAATCTAGAGTCAGAGAAATGTTGTCCTTGGTAGATTAGTTCCAACAAAATCAGCAAACAAAGACAGAAAATGCATGAGCAGAATGACCACAATTCCTTGATTTTTTTTTTTTTTTTTTTTTTTTTTTTCTACACACATCAGTAGTTAGACTTGTGATGCTGCCACATAAGGTTCACTTTATGGACAGGCCTGAATGTGCTTCAATCAAGAATATCAACTGAGGCGCATTAAGACTAGCCTAGCTTAGCTAGACTGTATTCCCTTTATAAGGGATATACGGGAATACGGTCTAGCCCTCCTCCATTGACACATTTTGACAGGTTTTCAAGCTCCGAGCAGATCAGACTGAACCAATCAGAGCACCAGAGGCGGGAGTTAACGATGCGTCATCTTCAGGGCCGAGTTGGCGACCGCAACAGAGCGAGGTTTCTCTCGTGCGCTTTCCTCTGTTTTGCACGGGCTGAATTTGTCCTTAAAACCTCAACAAGAAGCAGCTCTTAAAGCTTTTCTTTTTGAAAAGGATGTATTTTTAATTCCGGCAGGCTGTACGATAGAATGCGTAATGCTGCCCTCCACTGTTGAAAGGGAGAGCTTAGATTTTCCTCAGGACCCCTGTACGGCGAAGGAAGCTGTTAAAACTACAAAACATCATGGCGGAAAGGCAATTGTTAGGTCGCTTAGTGATTGCGTCACACATGTGTTACGCTGATTGGCTCTCTCCAATTCAAGTTGTGATCGGTAGTCCCGCCTCTGGGCTAGATTTGGTTCAATGGAGCAGTTCCAGACTGACTTTATGTGTATTTGTAATACACAATATAAAGGCTGTCTGGTCCCCAGGCAACATTAAGACAGCGTGGTAACCGTCAGTCATTCCCAGTAAGCTGCTCTATGCTGCTAAAATCTTGAATCCATGACTGCGACTTTGACAAACTCACCAAACATGAGTTAAATGTGACGGCTTTGCTGTGAATTAGGCTATATTTTCATAGAATATCACAATATGTGCAATGTCACACTGACCATGCACTTTTTATTAACTGTTTTAACTTATCCTTTTTTGTGATTTTTATTACATGTATCTTGCACTGATGGAGATGCTCTAAATCTCATTGTACTTGTGTATAGTGACAATAAAAGGCATTCTATTCTATTCTATTCTAGAATTGAAAGCTACCTCCAAAGTCAGAAGATATTTACACAATAAAGAGAAAATTTGTTCCTTTAGCTGGTCTGTGTTTGTAAAATATCCACCATGTCCATGATGCACTTTGTTTAATACACAGACTAAACTTTTCACTTTATTAAGGGTTTAATAGAAACTAAAATCTATTTTAGAGTTGCTCTACTCTTTATGCTAGTATTATGTCTTGTGGATGTACAAGTTTACTCACAATTTCATTTTTTCTTGAAATTATAGCTGTATTCTAATAAGATTAAACTTTATAGAAAAAAATATTACAGTATTCTTGAAATCTTTGATTTCAGTACAGTGGCCCTAATAATTTGTCGCTGAGCTAGTCTTTTAGGCTTCACTATTCAAAAAACCACCTCAGTCCTACCTGGCTGGAGCTACATTCTACTTGTGGAGCAAAGCCTTTGTTCAAACACTGTGATTCTGTGTTTCAGGTGCCGGTGCATCAGACACTGAAGGAAATGCTGATCTTAAGAGCAGAGCTCCAGAGGAGGGTGGAGGAGCTGCAGAGAGAAGCTTCTTCCCACTCCCTGTCCTCATCCTCTGAACACTCCCCCTCCCCCACACACACCACTGGAACCCCACTGCACACTGCCGTCTGACACATCTGCAGCACCACCACACTTCCTGTCTGCCACACAAACACACACTTATATGCATGTTCTAACCCAGTTACAGCAAATGCGGAAGAGAACAATGTTTACAACCTGAGGGATTCATTCATTATAACAGTTCTAGATTTATACAGAAACATTTAGCAAAGTAAAGTGATCTCAGAGTGTGAGGTTAAAAAAATATATTTAAGAAAGATTTAAAAGCTAAAGGTGCAATCAGAGAGTGCAGAGTTCTACCCAGGCCAGCCTTCCACTCTTAAATGAAATGTGATTTCTGCAGCAAATTAGGCCGTGCTCCTCCTCTTTAAGTTTCAGGAAAATCAGCTTGGTAATGAAAACATTTCCTCCTTTGTGGAGTTTACAAGACCTAACTGAATTATTTCCACTGACTTCCTCAGTTCAGAACAACCTGCTCCATCTGTACTTAGAGGAAATCAGTTTGTGTTCATAATTACATTTGGACTCGATCCTCGCTTCAGTGATTTTATTTTTGTATGAGGAACTGTTCCATGTTTCAGGGATCTGACTGTAGACAGCTGACAGTCATGTGATGCAAATAACTTCACTTTTTAAATAAAATAACTGCATGCCCCTGACACTTTCGCTCTGCTTTGTCAGTGTTACAGAAATGTTGATTAAAGTAGAATTATTATTGTTCTGTCCAAAGTTTGAACTGAGCTGTTTTCTGAACTGTTTTTTTTTTTTCCCATTAAGGGCAGCTGTAATATTTTTCAAGTGGAAAAATCATTTTTAGAAAAAAGTAATCACAATGGCTGCATGAATCCCAGTCAAACATTTACTTCATGACACCTCCAGATCCCATCCCTTATATAAAAACATTGTGATCCTTCACCTGCCTCCCATGTGCAGACACTGCCACAGCAGAGACCAAAACAGATCAACAATTGACAATTACTGCCCCTTGTTTATTAGAATACATTCCAGTTGGGAGCTAATCATTTTTCTGTTAATTCATTGGATGAATACGTGCTTTGAAAATGGGATGAAAGCCGCTTGTGTTTTCAGTCCATGTTGTTTTGCTTCTCTGCAACAGTGAAAAACAAGTTGTCTTATCTGTCATTCAGTCTTTGTGGATTCAGGAAAGAAAGCGCCACATGAATACATTTTTACAAGAGTTAAAGTTTGGATTTTTTATCAAATCTTGAAGGTTAAACCTGCAAAAGTGCTCCTTATTATTCACTGGATTATGGCCAGGAAAATGTTCAGTGTTATCTTTTGGTGAGTATTTGTTAAATAGGGATGACAAATAGAACAACAGTCAGTCCACATTGAGAACCCTGTTACTGTTACCCAGCTAATGTGTCAAACTGAACTCAGTTTTCTAAATGTTTGTCATACAGTCAATATAATGGTAAGTTGAATGTGTTCTGAGAGGTTTCATTGCAGGCTTGGATTATGTTTCAGGAAGTTCATTAACTTTTAAATCCTGTAAAACTGCAGTTGAAAAACACTGTGTGCCACAATGGTGTTATTCTAATTGAATTAGTGTTTAAATGAGCACACACCAGATTTAACCCTCTCAACGCTCTGCCCTCTGTTATTACTATTTTTTGTGCTGATGATGTATTTGTACAGTGTAATAGCAGTCCTTTTAGTCAAATGCAGTGTCCCCTACAAAGTCCAGTACCTACATGTGGAAGCTTACGTGTAAATGTGTTCTTTTTTTTTATGTGAACATCACATTTATCGACTTATGTGAAGCTAAACACAAAACCTCGTAATGAGCCATATTCACTTCTGACATTCCATTTAAAAAATAAACCAGAAACAATTCAGAAGTCCAGTGTCTTCCTTGTCTTTTGAAACTGTTTATTGTATTGGTTCATATAATGATACCTGTAACATATTGTCAAAGTTAGCATAGTGGAATAAGAGAGAAAGCAGAGTTCACTATTACACTTCAAAGGAGTGTCCAACATCCAGTTGTCTGAAAGACACAGTTCAACACGTGCAAGCTACAAGGAATTATAATACAGTATGTAGACAAAAGCATGCATCAAAGTGCGTATGTGTATCAGAGCAGTATACTGTAGCAGTGGGAGTACTTGTGGTGGATGACCTTACAAAGGCAGCCCTCATTTCTGTGAAGTTTTAGTTTTGCTGGGCTCTGTACTGGGAACAAGATGTGGCTGTTCTTGTTTACCAGAACCTGTTTCTGAATCATAAAGTGAGGCTGCAGGATTTTGTCTGACTTTGGATGACACGGTGACCAGCATTGCAGGGACAGGACCGGCAGCGCAGCAGCATGACGGGGTGAGAGTCATGCCCCCGTGTCCACACTGTGTCTTCACTGTGGACTAATTGCCACATAGGTGCAGATCCCATGCAGGATACCATGGTGGTATTATGTACATAGCCGGCTGGTTTAGTGCAATCATTCCTCGAGAAAAATTTTTTAGATCCAGGCTTCTGTGCTTTGAACAATAGGGCGGTCAACAAATATCTTAAATTTGATTAAATGATCCAATGGTAAAATTATTTGATCAACATTCAGCAATTAATTGTGAAAACTGATGTTTTATTATGAAAAAGAGGCAGACACATTTTGAAAGACCAAATGAAACATGAGCAAAAACAGCAACAACTGTTTCTTTTCTTCAGCAGAAATAACACGTTTGACGGCACTTTTGTTCAGTCGCATTTTACTGTTAAGAAGCAAGGATTTTCAGTGCCTCAAAACTGCCTGACAATTTCTGTGGAGCTTCTGTCAAGGCAACAAGTAACTGAGCCCAAACCTGCACAACTGAAGCTTATTCGGGACAGAAGGAACGTTTTCGTACAACACGTGGCTTTAGAATGTCTTCCCTCTGTGACAGGGAAGGGTAGGATCATAAATGTAAAAAACTTCCAGAGCTTTTAATATGGTCAGCACCTCATTTGATCTCTGGTCATGGTTTCAACTTTTTATGCATCCTGCAGAGAAGCACTTGTGAAACAGTGAATCCAGTGTTTTAAATGCAGCTAGCTTTAATGAAACCATCTGGGTTTGATGATATCTTGCTGTTGTGTTTATATCAGAAATCCTATTATCCAATCATTTCCTTGAATGTGCTCCATTTAAAAGGTTCAAGATATACAGCTAGGAACTTTTAAAAGCATCCTTAGTAAAATACTGGCCATCCTTAGTCCATTGTTCCCTAAATGGCACAAAACAAAGCAACACCCCTGCAGCCTAATATCCACCTCTGCAGTAATGGTTGATGTGCTCCAAGCTCCTAATGTAAACACCACCCCAGGGTGTCAAGCCAATCATCACCAAACCATTCACAAGGGGGTAAACCACAGCAGGGTTTAACTGCTACGTGATGTAGCATGAAATTAGCTACACTCTGCTGGTAGGTAACTCAGCTGTGTTGGTACACAAGGCTGCAGCAACTTTAGATTGTACAGATGGTCATAATATGGTATCCACTGTCTGTATGTTCAGCACAGTCTGGTGATTCCCACACACTGTTCCAGATAGGACCTTAAAACAGCATCAACGTCCACAGTACCAACAGTCGCGCAGTCATTCACACATTGTGTACTGAGGTGAGCATACAGCTACACACGTATCATATCAGGTGCGTCTTTACTTTCTTGACTTGTTATAAAACGGACCCTTTACGTCCACATACACTCTACAACTCACTCTCATCCTAGTGATCAAACGAATCCAAATGTTGCACTTGAGGTCATCTGCGTTACATTCAGATTCAAGCACAGACCCAATCCTTTTTATTTTCTTCCGTTTCCAGTAAAACAAAGGCGAAGTCAATCACAATCAGCACTACGTCTTTGGTGGATTAGAGTTTTTGCTACAAGCCAAATGTTTTTGCTATAAAACATGGAAGATATTGAATACATTCAGTCAACAGAAGGTTTTGTTGTTTTGTGTTTGATTTTGAGTGATGTTCAGCTCTCGGCAGCCTGAGCCTGATCAAACAGCCGCTACTGCCCAGCACTCATAGAAGATGAAGGCAGTGGCTGTTGCTCCTGCTCAGCTGCGGCTACGGTGAGTTAGATGAATACTGTGGCGCGTCCCTGTGGAACTGTGCAGGGTACAATAAGGCAAAGAGAAAAGCACCATTTGAATTACAGCTGATAGGGCAGAGAGATTATCCATGCGTGAGTCTTACAAGGTGAACTCATCAGTTTAACAGCAACTCTCACCACCCAGAGTCCCTGAACACAACACACTGGTCTAGTTCGAAATGCAGCTCACAAGAGATGCTGGATCGCTTTTAGAAAATGGTATAAGACCCCTAAGAAACTGAGAGGAAACACTCTGGTTTATCATTCTCTCATCTGAATGGGGTGTTACAGCATTGACAACTGGTTGCACAAAGATCTGTCAGCCCATATACAGGGTGACACAAAAAATGGGAACTTTTTAACAATCCAATAAAACCAAGAGTGATGGAAGAAAAATATTTTATTCATAGTAATTGAAACCTTAAAACATGCCATTTAAGAAACAATGATGGAATTTTCGTTTTTTAAAAATGACTTCCTGTAGATGGCGTCCTCCTGCACGAATGCATTCTTGAAATCTACCTGGGGCTGTCTCAAGAGTAAAGTGTACATGACTTGACCAAGAACTCTGGACGAGTTAAAACAGAGAATTCAGGATGAAATTCACAGTATCCCAGCTGAGATGTTGCAGCGGTCAATGAGGAATCTCAACAGCAGATTTCAAGAATGCATTCGTGCAGGAGGACGCCATCTACAGGAAGTAATTTAAAAAAAATAAAAATTCCATCATTGTTTCTTAAATGGCATGTTTAAGGTTTCAATTACTATGAATAAAATATATTTCTTCCATCACTCTTGGTTTTATTGGATTGTTAAAAAGTTCCCGTTTTTTTGTTTTTTTCACCCTGTACATGTGAACCTCATAGCCATGGACAAAAATCCAGATTTTCTAAAGGCTGAAAAAGGAGCTCTGTTCATACTGCTTGAATTACTAGATGTAGGTTAGTATAGAACATTTGTCCAGTGAATCCAAAAAATACTGACTATCCCAGCTTTCATACTTATAATAACAGAGGTCTACCTTCTGAGGTCTTCCAACATGACAGTTTTTTTCCCCAAGACAATAGATACCCAGGGTCTGCACAGTGGAGTAGTGGTTAGCACTTTCGCCTTGCAGCAAGAAGATCCTCGGTTCAAATCCGGGGTGGGCCTGGGATCTTTGCAGTGTGGGTTTTCTCCGGGCAGTCCGGCTTCCGGAGAAAACTAGTCAAAAAATATGCTGAGGTTAATTGATTACTCTAAATTGCCTGTAGGTGTGAATGTGAGTGTGATTGTTTGTCTGTATATGTAGCCCTGTGACAGACTGGCGACCTGTCCAGGGTGTCCCCTGCCTTCGCCCGAATCAGCTGGGATAGGCTCCAGCACCCCCCACAACCCTAGTGAGGATAAAGTGGTGTATAGAGAATGGATGGATGAATATATACCCAGTATTTGTTTCATGGTAAGAGCAAAAACTGGGGTGCCATCTATCTTTGTGCAACCAGTTGCAGTGGCATGTTGTGCTGCAGCAGCTGGAGTGTTCAAGGACTGTGAGTAAAAGAGTGGACAAAGGAATTGTGGATAGAAGAGATTGCTTCTCCAAGGCAAAGTGTAGAATTTGTGTAGAACTACGCTGCAACCTGTCAGATATGTAACCCAAACTTCTTATAGACCACAAGCACAGCTGGATGACTGTACTGTCCAACACTATTACAGTTCTCACACAACACATACTCATTCAGTATTTGACATATTTAAGGACAAAATATAAAAACAGAGATTTATACACATTAAAGTCAAGAGCTAACATCCAAAGTCCTTCACACATTTTCTCCTGTGTAGATACAGACTATTCTGTCAGTCACTACTAAGTCCAGTCTAATCCATAATGGCAGTTGTTAACCAGTTATGGTTGCATGTTTCACCTTTATGTCATGTATTTCTTTCTTCTTTATGTTTTAAAAATGCATAGGTGGTTGTTGGTCTGTTTTTTCGAAGAACAGTTTAAAAGAAGGACCAGAACCCAAGCTCTCACGTTAAAAAAGGGTTTTGCTGACATGCATGCAGTGGGTGCATATTCTAATTGGAGAAATTCTGCAGAAAGCTCAGAAATATTCAACTACAGGCTGAATGAAAAAGTAATGTAGTGAGTACATTCTGTTAACTTCCACACAGCCACCTTTACAAATGAAACGGTTATCTTTTGTTGACTTTGCCAGTGCCACCCTCGACCACATAAAACATGACAACTTTATTCACTATTTTTCATGCTGCATTGTGGGATAATTTAAATCTCCTCCCACTTCAGATTTGGAGCAGTGCTATAAAACAATCTAAATATCAGACAGTGTAGAAAACAGTGAACGGTTTTCCGATGCAGCCCAGGTCTCCCAGTTAAAGCTTTCTCATGTAAGAACACACGAGACGAAAGAAGTGTGAAGAAAAACAACAAATCGTTGGCAGCGCACAACAAGCTCACTCACGAGGAAGCAGTAACTATCTACAAAAGTTCAGCTATGTTATTAGGAAAATTCATTTCAGGTACAAAGTGTAAAAAGAGCAGGCGAAGAGTGTAAACACACACACTAAAGACTTAAGTCTAATATGGAGCATAAATATGCTCTTAGAGACTTCTACTAGTATAAACACAGAACTGCTCACAGTACAACCATCACAACTTTCCAAAAGTATTTGTTAGGACACTATTTAAAACCTACAGCTACCTATGGCTGCTAAAATTATCTACACAGCTAAAGCACTTCTACCTTTTTAAAATGCAGATTATCTGAACTACAATGTTCTGTGTGGCAGTTAGTCACTCCTCTGTGCCTTTAAACGGCCATTGTTTATCTCATCAATGCATCTTCTTTCTGCTTTTGTAAATCATATTCCCATGGCATCCATTTTGAAGAATATCTAGTGTACTTTAGTAGCTGTGAGTCTGATCATTTAACAGCATCTGAAACTCCCTTTCTGATACAGTGACTAGGGGGACGCAGCCAAAAAGAACACAGCTTTCATCAGGTATGAATATTTTTGTGTGTAGACATACATTATAAGTTTGGGGTCACCCAGACAATTTCATGTTTTCCATGTAAACTCACACTTTCATTCATGCGCTAGCACAAGAGTTTTCTATTCATCAATTAGCCTTTCAACACCGTTAGCTAACACAATGTAGCATTAGAACACAGGAGTGAAGGTTGCTGGAAATGTTCCTCTGTACCCCTATGGAGATATTCCATTAAAAATCAGCCATTTCCAGCTAGAATAGTCATTTACCACATTAACTATTTCTAGACTGTATTTCTGATTTATTTAATGTTATCTACATTGAAAAAAATGGTTTCTTTCCCAAACTTTTTAACAGTAGTGAATATAGACAAGAAAACATATCATCTAGTTTGTTTGGGACAGAGTGAAGCCGGAAAACAGCTTCTTCCCTGATCTTGTGCCAGACAGTAAAATCCATTGTAGCAGGCTGCGACAACACAATATCAACCCTGAAAAAAAACACAGGGTCTCTGGACTGAACATTGGCATCACCCATGATAACTGATATGGATGCCTTCTGTTGCTGTAATCATATTTAGTGCAACAAGTAGGGTCACACAGTATTTAATAAGGGCTTACATACAACCTTACGCTCAGCTGTTTTGTGCATTAGAGAAATTTTAGCATGGTTTTACACATCATGTAATCTTATCCTCTTTTGGTACAGTGGAATACCTGTTCTCAGGACAGTAATGTGGTTAAAGGCACTCTGTAGAGCAACAGCTTCAAAGGTGTTAGGCATAAAGGTCACATGCTACACATTCCCAGGAATGCTTTCAGATTGCTCCAATGACAGACGGCTGATGACAGTAAAGCACCAAGAACATACAACTACAACTAGTCTTGTGTATGTTTTGAGGGAGAGAATGCATTTATTCTGTTTGTTAGGCCTCATGGATACACAGAAAGCACTAAAGCCAGATGTAACAGTGTAACTCACAGGATACTGACAAGATTTTAAACCGATCTTTATCAGTTTATGCTTTGGGTTCCTACAAGGTTTCATCTAATAGCCACCTGCTTCACAGTATGATCAGTCTGCTTATTTTATGCTCTTGTCATACTGTTCCCAAAACAAGTCATCACAATGATGTCAAGTCAAAATGGCTGCCATGGGAAAAAGGCCACTTCAGAGTTGTTTTTCTGCACACACACTACTGCTAACACAAGAAAACAGAGCGCAAACAATATTTGCTATTATGTAGCAACTTCAACATTTTCTGCCTGTCCACGAATCTCATCACAGTTCACTTTTTTCCCGGAACAAAGTGCTGACCTTTCCTCTTTTTCCACTGAAGAAAATCCCTTTCAGATCAACGGAGAAAGCACGCGCTGTGCATTTTTAAGCTTAAACTGCAGTGGAACTGATGTAGCTAGCTTCAGTTTTTTACATCAAGTGCAGCGAGTGCTTATCTGATGTTCCATATTTGGCACTATGTTCAAACGTCTGAACTTTTCTTTTGAGCCTAAATTGCTATTGTGTCAACCACTCAGTCCTTTACAAAGAACACGATGGGTGGTGCACTGCGAGTGTCACCATCCCCATTTTGAAAAACCAATCTCCTCCAGGCTCCAGTCACTAGGCATTGTAATTAATTAAAGGCTAGTTGAAACAAAACAATTTCAAATATTAGGCTATTTACACTATAAAAAGTCGTACGCAGTTTATAGACAGAAATGTTCAGATGCCTTATTTTCCTCACGGCAAAAAAGATCCAAATCTGAATAAGGCAACTTTGTACGTGAGGAGGAAGTAGATGGACCGACACGCAGCAACTAATGATGTAACCATCAAATGATGTAAACAGTAGTTACATGCAGTAACTCCAATTCCATTCCAGTGAAGCCCATAAATGTACCAAGTGGGTCAAACTGTAATTAAGCCTGTTTAGATACTTCATTGACCCTGAATTATTATTGTATGTAACATTACTGTAGTAATCAGTGATTATGATGTGCTCAGCAAACTGAAAATGCAATAAATGAAATAAAAATGTCACATTTTGTAGGTTTAGTTAGTCTCTATCACTATTAGCTGTCCAGTTCTAGGAGCTGACTGCTGGTGTGAATCATTTCCATGTTATCACATCATTTAACAAAGCAATCCGTTGCTACAGGGCTATGACAAGAATCTTGTTAAATGCCCCTCATTCAAATTCAACACCACAGTGGAGGGAAAATACAGATCTCCATTCCTTAATTTTATGAAGGGTTGTTCCAGTTCAGATCTGATTTACTTCAGTGGTCATCAATGCTTTGATTTATGACAGAAGATCAATTATTTGTCAAAAAAGTTAAACTGAAAGCCACTGTGTTCCATAGCAAGTAAAGGTATGAGATAGTCCTGATTAAAATTCACATCTTTCATTCACAGAAAAAAAAATACTACTACAAGAAAATAAAAACATAAAGGTATGCATCACAGCATACTCTGGTTCCCTGAAAGTTTAGCTGCACAAAATACAAACTTTTCTGGCTCTTTTTAAAATCAGGCTGCAGGTTACTCATTTATCAGTATCCCAAATGTTAACCAGTCGGTAAGTAAACCACCTAGTTCAACGTACAGTGACTAAATCTCTGTGAACTCAGAGCAGCTTGGCACATCCCCACAGATGCCCAGATGAGTTTCTCTCACCAACACAACATAATAAGATCAACTAGCTCCTTGCTTGTGTTGTATCTACTCTCAGATGTACGTCGCTTTGGATAAAAGCGTCTGCTAAGCGTAATTGTAGAACTTCTTTCTGTATTCTTCCCCCACTGTTCTCGCTGTGTCTGGATACGATACCACAGCAGCTTCAGCCCACAGATAACTGAAACTCACATTGTTAGTGGTGCCAAAAACAATAAATTGCTATGTACACGTACATTTGTCAAAATTCCCATAACTGGCAAGAGAACAAAAACCACATTCAGTGTAGGACTAGAAATCTCAGCTTCTGCAGCACAAACTACAGGATCAACATGACATGCTACACAACAGTCTGCCCTGTAGCGTGGCTGTGAGAGTGTGTGTGTGTGTGGGTGTATGCGTGTTTTGTGTGTGTGTATAGGTAGGGATGAGTTGTGTAGGGGGTGTCTTCGTGTGTGTGTTACACAGCATTCTCTTCAGTCGGAGGCTCAGCATTGGGCGGCTCCAGAAGAGTCTGTTGGACTGCAGAGACAAAAGTACACGTCACCTCCATCAGATATTACAAAAGCAGTCATTTACTGCACAAAGTCGGTAGATTTCTAACTGTGGGTGAAAATATGTTCTAAAAACAATCTCTTCAAGTGTGTGGACTATATTTTCCTCAAGATATGTCCTACCGATCTCCATCATCTGATAACTGCATTCAGAAACTGTGATCAGTTTTTTCCTCACATTCTATCAGTTTCATAAGTTGAAAAAAAGTTTCTTTTAACAACAAAAAAAAAATAGATGAGAATGGAAATGCACATGAAGCAGATGTGAGTAGAGTGCAGCGGCATACCTTGTGGTTCTGTCGCCACCACTGTGTCAGGGTTGTCAGCTTTCACCATGTCAGTGTTCAGGCTCTCTGTCACAACACAGCAGAACAGCCACTGAGTGTCAAAAAGTCAGAAGCACAAGCAGAACCTTAACCTGGAAGATATTTGATAGATCTAATCATCCAAAGTTCACAGATATCTCTAGTTTATGATTAAAAAGTTTAAACAAATCAGACATGGTCAAGAAGAAGGCTGCTGATTATCTGAGATTGAATAACCCAATTATGAACTGCAGCCCTGTTCTTACTATGTCTGTTGTAAATACTTCTAATACGGTGTACTACTGGTTTTACAATGTTGAGTTTTTGTACAATTAATATAATTAACACTGAATGATGTAGAATGCTGTTTTGAAGCAAATACTCATGTAATTCACAACTAAGTATCAGCTTTATTATACCGCCAAATAATGCGGCGGAGTTATGTGACGATTGATGTACGTTTGTCTGTCTGTCTGTCTGTCAGCAAGATTACTCAAAAACAGACCGGAATTTGGATGAAATTTTCAGGGAAGGTCAGAAATGACACAACCACCAAGTGGTTAGATTTTGGCAGTGATGCAGCGTATAGTCTGGATCTACGGATTTGTAAATGATTTCTGTATCATTGCAATGGAGTCAGTGTAACTATGACAACCAGCAAACATGACATCAGCTGCCTGCTGATGATCACATGATTACAATCCTACTACAAATCGACCGCTGTGGACTTATCAGGACTTACCTGTTGGAAATGACACAAGGAACATCTGACTAAATTGTGGGGGTGTTTCCAAATCCCATCAATTCACTGCCTGATTGGTAACGTGATTCAGTATCCGTACATAACGTACACATGCATAACACACGCCTGTGCTCAGTGCAAGGTCATTCTGTTGGTGGGTACATCTATATTAAATGGCCACATTCTATATTGCTGTGGTTTCTGATTATCAATAACTAATAAATAAATGCTGCATTTCTAAAGAAAAAAGCTGCATTTCTGGCAATCCCATACAGGGGAATGAACATGACAACTCCTTGGCAGAGTACTGAGCTCTCTGAGTGCTTTTCTATATGAGGAAAGTTTTCAGCAAACTAGGTAATAGGACAGGACGTGTAAGACAAAGCCTTGCCAGATGTATCGACAGCTAATGCTACTCAATACAGCTATTTTGAGCTATAGCACACACTGATCAGGCATAACATTATGACCACCTGCCTAATATTGTGTTGGTCTCCTTTATGCTGTTAAAACTCCTCTGACCCAGTGGCGCACGGACACAGGACCTGTTGATCTGCAATGTTCAGGTGGGTGGTGCTGGTCAAACATCCACATGAACGTCAGGACTCATGGTTTCCCAGCAGAACATTGCTGTTGGAGCCATTTCAGTTGGTAACCAGCAAGTGGTGCTGTGACTAGTTACCCGTGTATTTAAAGGTCACACTAATTGCCACAGGTGTGGTGCAAAGAAGAGGTGTTACAAACTGTTTGTTGGAAAGACTTTGCTTTTTGTTAAGTTTGATGAAGTCCAGAAGGTAAATAAATTGATGAATCCATTCATAATTGAGAGTTTGGACAGTGACCTTTATTGGAATATAGACTCTATTTTTGTTAATTTTTGGACCACGACGGAGTATAAGAGCACGACGAGTAGCCAAAAGCCACGGAATCAAGTTTCCCTCATCAGTTGTGTTATAACAAGACAATCAGTGTTTTTCACTTCACCTGTCAGTGGTCACAATGTTGAGGCTGATTGGTGTATATGTTAGCAGCAGTAGTCACGCGTTGCTGAGGACTACATGCTTGAGGGAATGGCCCCTCTAAAATACATGACTGCATTGTAAAAGCCTTACGCTGTATACTGAAGCAGAACTTCTTCTTCTGGTAGGAGATGTAGCTGCTGATTGCGCCCACTAGTGCCATGGCAACCGCACTAGCAATCCCTGCAATGGTGCCCACCTCTGCTGTGGTCTCTGAAAATACGCACACATACACAAATCCATACACATATTATGCTGAGGCTGCCACACAAACAGACATGCCTGCATATGGAAGAAAACAGCAAAGACAGAAAACCCACCACCGCTGTCATCATACTGGTTAATCTGATCTTTGTCACCACTTGGCCTCCCTGTGGAAAGAGAGTGTTCACATCTGATCCTTTCCGCAGTGATGGAGTGAAACGCTTTACATGTATTATCTTTGAAGGTTCATGTTACCTTTGGCTTTGTCAGGTTTGTAGGTGTTGTCGTTACTCACATCAATGAGATCGCTGTCAGAAAATCCACCTAGGAGAAGACGCAAATAATCATCACACCTAAGATTTGGACTGATATCCACCAACATACTGTCCTGGCCCACAGACTTAAGATCACTTGATATATCAACATAGGTGGGACTATAGCATTAAAGATATATAAAAATTAAAAAATACTAATTCAGTAGAAAATGAAAAACATGCAGTGATTGAAGCAAATTCATAAAAACTATAAAGCAATTTTTTGTCTTTCGCTAATAGACTCAAAAAATCCTACCACAAATATGTGAAGCAGAAGACAGTGTTTCTCTGTCAGCAGAGTGGGGGGTGGTGGGTTGTGTGGTGATGAGAGACAGAGGACAACAATGAGCTCCCTCTCTTTAGGAGAACTGACTTGGGAGTGTCATTTACTGCAATTCTTCTGTAGCACTTTTTTTAACAGACTGCGTGTTGGAGATGATAAAACGGTCTTTCTGTCTTCTGACTGACGCTGTATTTCCATTCTGCACTGCAGTCTGGTCTAGTATCACACAACTATGCTGGAGATGGATCTACTGTGACCCTGTACCGTTCTTTTTGGTCCACATAAGCTGTTGTGCTGTGGAAGTTTGCAGTGATGTCAGAAACAAGAATCTCACAATTACTGGATGAGTCTCTTTTCAGGTTTTTGAATGCTTTCTTAAAACATACTTTACATCTCACTTATTGCATCCTCTGTTCTTCTATTTAAAAAACAAATTCAGCGTCTTGTTAACATCTCTATTTAGTGTTCTTATGTTTTTATGAGGAATATCATGAGCAAAATAAGCAAACATGGCTGAGTATTTCTACCCTGAAACTGCAGGGTATTGAGGTTTTATAACAAACCTAAGGAATCAAGCCTGTCATTTGCAAAGGGGGGCTTTCCATATCATTCTGCTTCTTCAGAAGCCGCTTCTGTGCCTAAATGACTAAATAGTAGAAAAGTTACTGTTTTGCTGATCACATGACTGCAGCTGGGGCAGTTCAGTGGCTCGGTGGTTAGTACCATCGCCTCACAGCTAGAAGATCCCCGGTTCGCATCCCCGCCTTCCCGGGATCTTTCTGCATGGACTTTGCATGTTCTCCCTGTGCATGTGTGGGTTTTCTCTGGGTTCGCCGGCTTCCTCCCACACTCCAAAAACATGCTGAAGTTAACTGATAATTCTAAATTGTTCATAGGTGTTAATGTGAGTGTGATTGTTTCACTCTGTGTAGCCCTGTGATAGACTGGTGACCTGTCCAGGGGGTCTCCTGCCTTCACCCTAAGTCAGCAGGGATAGACTCCCCCCGCGACCTTAATGAGGATTAAGTGGTATATAGATAACAGATGGAAGGATGGATGGATGTTTACGGTCGAGACATGGGTTTCTTGTAAGAATCCTAAACAGTCCCTCCAGGTTTTCGCGGGAGTTTTTCGTGATTATTGTGGCCGAAAATGCCTGATTTCGTGGCAACTCTTCTAAAAAATTGCGATAAAAGTTGCGATGTTTTAAGCTTATTTGTTGTGATGAAATTGCGGAAGACAGTGACAATTGCTAAAAAGCTGCATTTTTTCCAGCTTTTAGAACATGTTTCAACACTGTAATTGACAATATTTATTCCGAAATTAATTATTTAACGTTCCAACCTATTTCCACAAAAGCTGGCACACCACAGTGGTATATTAGCAGCAGCCAGATACTGGTTTAACATGAAGTGACCTAACTATGCAGGGGGCGACGGGAATTGATGGGACTCAGAAAAACCCACAATTTAATCAGTTGTTCCTTGTGTCATTTCCGATACGTTCACAGAGGTCGATTTGTTGTTGTACGATCACAATCATGTGATCGTCAGCAGGCCGCTGAGGTAGCGTTCACTTGTTGCCATGGTTACCGTGCCGCTATCAGACGCCGTGCCGCTATGACTCCTTAACAAATCCGTGGATCCAAACTTTAAGCCGTATCACTGCCAAAGTCTAATCACTTGGTCCTTGTGTCATTTCTGACCGACCCTGAGAATTTCAGTCACTTCTCTGAGTCCGTTTTTGAGTGAGGTTGGTAACAGAGGAAGGATTCACAAAAGCTGATCGTCACATAACTCCGCCGTGTTCTTTGGTGGAATAATTAATCTAATTTACCTTCATTCTTTCAGTGCTCTAATGGATCTGGATGTAACAGTTTCCATCATGGGGATTTGTCTGGTCTGTTGTCCGCTCATTTCAGCCATTCTAATATACTTCGTGTTTTGTTTTGTTTTTTAAAAAGTGTGTATCAATCAATGATTTTTTTTTTTCTATTTTTGTATTCCACCACAGTATTGCACGGGTGTAAAACAGTTTAGCTCCGCTTTGGTGAAGAACATCAGTGAATTAATTGTTTATCACGGTCTTCAGCAGTTATTTTTGTTGGTAAATGAGAGACATTAGTATCTCACATGTCTGCATCTTCAAACCATAAACAAGGAAGTGAATTCAGTGACGTATGTGCATTACGTTGGCCAAAATTGCGGGAAAGTTGCGGCGATTGGAGAAAATTGCAAGCCCGCGCAAAATTCGCGGAGATTGGTTGATTTCGCGGGAATTCGCGGGAATTCCTGGAGGGACTGCCTAAACTAGGAGATGGCAGAAAAAGGACATATCCATTGTAGATGTGTGGGTAGACTTAGGGTAAAGTATGGAGGTACAATTTACAATGATGAGGGTTTCTTGAGAACTGGTACCAAAACTCAGACATTAACCCACAGGCAAACTGTGCATCAACAATAAATAAGAAATAATGATTTATCACTCATTAATGCCCTATGTGCAGAATATTAAGGAGATTAGAGTAACTAATCATTAAATGATGTCTTTGCTGGGCTGCACTACTGTCTACCAGTGTTTTTCACTTTTATTTTTTCAAATTCTACACATAGGGCTTTAATTGCACAGAAAATTCTTATTAAGTCATCAGACTTAATTAAGAGTGATGATTTACTAATTTTGTGGACCCTATGGGATACTCTCCCACCCACCTCCCTGCCCCTTGTTCTTATCCTTGCCACCAATGTCATTGTTGGGGTCCAAGGCATCAGCCAGGTCAAAGTCATCAGAAGCTGTAAGGGTCAAAAGGTCTATGATCAATGTTTTTGCAACATGAAGGCAAAATGAGGAGTTCAAAAAACAAACATTAGTGCATACAGAGAGGGTATTAACAGCTGAGAAAAACTAAACCAGAAACAAAGGAAGCAGATTTGTCTAAAGTCCAGAGTCCTGCACTAACCTCCCCTCATGTCTATGATATCATAAAATCAAAAAGTTGCAGTAGTAAGTCAGCTGTTCGTGATTACCTAACTCACTCTACGTTGTATGTTGAAAACTATTTATGTTAACTTTTAACACAACTATGTGTTCAAAATACGGTATGTCTGAACTTAACCTCAGAAATCGAACACAATGATGAGTTCGATTTCTGAGGAGCACAGTGAATGTTTCTCCATAGATCTCCCTGTAATGTTAATCAGAATGGTTCCTAAGACTGTTGTACTGATGAAATCAGAGCTGGTAAATGGTATATTATCCTGACTGTAATAAGGTAAAAGTTAAGAAAGTAAATTAGAAGAGAAGCTGGTCAGAAAACAAATCTCAACAACATAAATGAGGTCAAATCAGAGATGAAGACCTCATTTTAAAGAAATGCTGCTTCAAACCTGGTTCTCTGTGCAGCTGAGGTGCAGGCCTCAGGAGGAGAGCAGATAGCAAACCTTTAGGGGAATCAGGGTTCTCGCCAGCGCATTTCAGCATAACGGCCCGTTACGCTGAAACGCGCTGTCTAACGGTCGCTGTCTAACGGGCCGTTACGCTGTCGTAACAGCCCGTTACGCTGTCAGTTTAAAAGATTATGCTGTGATTAGGGCCGCTACGCTGTTATTTTGACAGATCAGGGTTCTCGCCAGCGCATTTCAAAGATTATGCTGTTGTTATGAGAGTGTGTGGCTCCGTCATGAGAGAGGGAGAGAGAGCAGCGTGTGTGTGTGTGTGAGAGAGGGGGAGAGTGAGATATCCGAGCGACCCTGAATGCAGCGCGAGTTCAGTAGAGGAGGAGAGAAGGTGTGTAGTTGCTGGGTTGGCGGTACTGTGCGGTTCAGCCACTGTTGATGGACAATAAAGGCTGCAGTGTTCTTCGATACGGCTGGGCTCCTGTGTCTTTGCCTCTACGGCTGCTGAGGAAGTGAAGGGGGTTAACCCCGGGCTTCCTGACCACGGTCGGGGCCGAACAGGAAGGGTTAACACTGTGATTAGGGCCGCTAACGCTGATATTTTGACAGATAACGCCATGTACATTTGTTTTTATCGACTGGGTGCCTATCTAGGTTAATTTATGTCTCCCCACCTCAGCCGTACTTTCCTGTCGATTGACCCGTTCCCATGTATTGCGCGTGTGCGGGAAGACCTGCCGTTACGCTGAAAAAAAATCCTGGTGAGAACCCTGGGGATGCAGTCTCTCACCTGGTTTGGGTTTGGGCTTGACTGGGGCCTTGGTGCTTGTGGGGACCTTAGGAACCACCTTGGGTGGGGCTTTGGTGGGAATTTTGGGGTCATCAAAGTCAAGCAAATCCGGAATAGGATCTGCAGAGAACAGAGACACAGTTACTGCTACATCAAGGTTTTATTTTAATCTTTACACATCTAATATTTAAACACCCTGATTCTGACAAAGTTTGCTGAGCTGGAAATGTATGAGGAAATATTTCTCTAAAACCTAATCTAACATTTCCAGGAACAGGTAAACCCCATACTGCAATGGAAGAAAAATACAAATTTAATTAACTTTCTGGACCTATGGCATTGAAAAGATGATTAAGGATACTTGAACAACGAACCAAAAAAATGTTGCTGCATGCAGACAGTTTTCATCCCCTGCGTCTCATTAAAATATCACCTTTGGACAAATCCAGAAATTGAGACGCATATGATTCGGATTCCTGATCGGAATTTTAAAAACTCCTCTATTGACATGCAAACATAATTTCATACAGACAAGATGTCAATCCCACATTCTCAGTCAATTGATTGCAACTACTACAGTGGGGAAAATAAGTATTGAACGCGTCACCTTTCTTCTCAAGACTCCATTCCTCAACAAAAGACATGTTGAAGCTCGTTTAAAGTTTGCTAAACAGCATCTTGACAAGCCTGTAGAATACTGGGAGAATGTGTGTGGTCAGATGAGACCAAAATTGAACTTTTCGGCTGTCATACTACATACCATGTTTGGAGGAGAAATGGCACTGCACATCACCCAAAAAACACTGTACCAACAGTGAAGTTTGGAGGTGGAAGCATCATGGCATGGGGTTGTTTCTCATCTCATGGTATCGGCAAACTTCATATAATTGACGGAGCAATGAATGGAGCCATGTATCGGGAAATTCTTGATATGAATCTGCTGCCATCCACCAGGATGATGAAGATGAGACGTGGCTGGACCTTCCAGCAGGACAACGATCCAAAGCACACGGCAAAGTTGACTTTCAAATGGTTTCATAAAAGAAAATCAATCTGTTAGAATGGCCTAGTCAATCACCTGACTTAAATCCAATTGAACATTTGTGGAAAGAACTCAAGAAAAGGGTTCACCAGAGGGCACCAAAGAATATTCAAGATTTAAAGACAATCTGTGCAGAGGAATGGGCCAAAATCACACCTGAGCAGTGTGGGCGATTAGTTAAAACATACAAGAAGCGTCTGGAAGCTGTCATTGCAAACAAAGGCTTCTCCACCAAGTATTAGATGAGTCTCAGTTAGCGTGTTCAATACTTTTTTCCTGTGTTATCTTACTTAATTCCACATAATCATTATTTATGGACCTGAATGTTGTGATTTCTTTTCATGTGTGGATTATTTGAGTTAATATCAATGTCTGGTAGAAATTTTGTTTGAATTGCATCTTTGGAAATAAATGTGATGAGAAAAAAGTTGACGCGTTCAATACTTATTTTCCCCACTGTATAAGATTATGGTCAAATCTGACATTAACTACAGGATACAGTGCCTACAAAAAGTACATACCCACTTGGATGTTTCACCCTTTTGTTGTTTTTATATATGAAATCACGGTTAACATAATTGGGCTTTTTGACAAGAAATTGCAATAATAACTTGTATAATATCACAGTGAAAAGGTAAAGTAAATCATTGCATAAACAGTCAGCCCCTTTAAAGTGACTGGCCTAATTCAAAAGAGGTCTGGCTAGCTCATGCAAGCAGTGTCACAACTAGTGATGGGTGTTAATTGATTGTAGTATAAAAGACAACTACATCTGGAAGATCCTGTTGTGGAAAATTCTTCATCAGTTGTTCAGGTTAAAGAAATAAGTCTACTGAGAATCACAAGTTGTCCTTGTATTTTATTTGAAGCTTCAAAGGTATAAAATCACAGAGTGCAGAGCAGTCTGTGGGAGACTATGAGGAGACTGAGAGTGGTAGCTAATTATACATTCATTCTTTAGCATTATTGTTTATGTGCATAGTAACATGTGTAGGGGAAAACCCAGAGAAGTGAAAACATCTTCAGCACAGACAAAAATAATAGATGCAGACACAGGTGCAAAATGTCATATTGTATTGTTTCTTAAAAATGCTATATTGGTTTTAACCTTCAGACTGAATTATTTCAGATATACAGTGGGTACGGAAAGTATTCAGACCCTTTGAAATTTTTCACTCTCTGTGTCATTGCAGCCATTTGCCAAAATCAAAAAAGTTCATTTTATTTCTCATTCATGTACACTCAGCACCCCATCTTGACAGAAAAAACAGAAATGTAGAAATTTTTGCAAATTTATTAAAAAAGAAAAACTGAAATATCACATGGTCAGAAGTATTCAGACCCTGTGCTCAGTATTTAGTAGAAGCACCCTTTTCAGCTAGTACAGCCATGAGTCTTCTTGGGAATGACGCAACAAGTTTTTCACACCTGGATTTGGGGATCCTCTGCCATTCTTCCTTGCAGATCCTCTCCAGTTCTGTCAGGCTGGATGGTGAACATTGGTGGACAGCCATTTTGAGGTCTCTCCAGAGATGCTCAATTGGGTTTAGGTCAGGGCTCTGGCTGGGCCAGTCAAGAACGGTCACAGACTTGTTCTGAAGCCACTCCTTTGTTATTTTAGCTGTGTGCTTTGGGTCATTGTCCTGTTGAAAGGTGAACCTTCGGCCCAGTCTGAGGTCCTGAGCACTCTGGAAGAGGTTTTCCTCCAGGATATCTCTGTACTTGGCCGCATTCATCCTTCCTTCAATTGCAACCAGTCGTAGGGATTGTATTGGGCAGGTGATGAGCAGTGCCTGGTTTTCTCCACACATACCGCTTAGAATTAACACCAAAAAGTTCAATCTAGGTCTCATCAGACCAGAGAATCTTATTTCTCATAGTCTGGGAGTCCTTCATGAGTTTTTTGGCAAACTCTATGCGTGCTTTCATGTGTCTTGCACTGAGGAGAGGTTTCCGTTGGGCCATAAAGCCCCGACTGGTGGAGGGCTGCAGTGATAGTTGACTTTGTGGAACTTTCTCCTATCTCCCAACTGCATCTCTGGAGCTCAGCCACAGTGATCTTTGGGTTCTTCTTTCCCTCTCTCACCAAGGCTCTTCTCCCACCATTGCTCAGTTTCGCTGGACGGCCAGGTCTAGGAAGAGTTGTGGTCGTCCCAAACTTCTTCCATTTGAGGATTATGGAGGCCACAGTGCTCTGAGGAACCTTGAGTGCTGCAGAAATTCTTTTGTAACCTTGGCCAGATCTGTGCCTTGCTACAATTCTGTCTCTGAGCTCCTTGGGCAGTTCCTTCGACCTCATGATTCTCATTTGCTCTGACATGCACTGTGAGCTGTAAGGTCTTATATAGACAGGTGTGTGCCTTTCCTAATCAAGTCCAATCAGTTTAATTAAACACAGCTGGACTCCAATAAAGAAGCAGAACCATCTCGAGGAGGATCAGAAGAAATGGACAGCATGTGAGTTAAATATGAATGTCGCTGCAAAGGGTCTGAATACTTCTGACCATGTGATATTTCAGTTTTTCTTTTTTAATAAATTTGCAAAAATTTCTACATTTCTGTTTTTTTTCTGTCAAGATGGGGTGCTGAGTGTACATTAATGAGAAATAAAATGAACTTTTTTGATTTTGGCAAATGGCTGCAATGACACAGAGAGTGAAAAATTTCAAGGGGTCTGAATACTTTCTGTACCCACTGTACAGTGTAGATAGGTTCAACCAAAGGTAACATGTCTATTCTGCAAAAATGGTACTTTCCATTCGTACATTCTCTATCTTATGGGATGTCTGGAGAGGTCATCAGACAAACGCAGCTTAACAAGGTTATCAAAGGCCACAAGTACCAAAGGTTAGAAATATCAAAAGGTTTTGACTGCATGTACTAAGTAGCATATATTGTAATGCTGCACATAATATGTAATGCTTTCAGTTAATTAGTAAGCATTAATGTTTGTAGATACTAAATTTTCTATTACGCTCCCCCCTTTTGATCATTCTTGATCACATAACAAAAAAGATAATATGATAATAAACACCTGTCTTGGTTTATCAATGAATACAGCCCTGCAAACCAATTTGTACTTCTCACTGAACAACTGTTAGGTTTTGAGTTCGTTGGATAGACGTGAAGTCGATCGGCTGTCCTCCAGTTGTCGGACCTCTCGTCTCGTAAAGTTTATCAGAGGTAGAGGAGGATTTTCTTTATCCCAGAGATCAGCCACCAACAATCCTGGGTCAGGGTTTTTTTTTCTTGGTTTGAATTTTTATGCTCTCCTAAGACAGCGATAACTTCCACAAGCCCCTGAGGTCTGAAAGACACCTGCAGCGCACCTGTAACTTCTCTATACTATAGGTTAGAGAACACAGTTTAAGGTTGTTGTAGCAGTAGCTGCTACGTGGCTCTTACCTCCTTCTGGTGCTGCTGGCTTTGGTGTAGCAGGTGCTGCTATAAAATGAGAGAAAATTTACACATATTAATTATTTTTATTGGTCTCATTGTCATAAGCAATCAGTGGAGAATAAGATGCAAGTTACAATAAGTGCTTTGACACTACATCAAAGCCACAGTTGTATGTCAGTAAAATTGGGAGTGCATCCCTTTGAAACAAATGACTGAAATCATAGAGCACAAGTAGTGAAAGTTGAATAAAAGTGTTAGTAAGATCTGCTGACTCTTCTGTCCTGACTTCAGTGGACGGGTCATTCCACTACTGTGGATCCAAAAGGGAGAAGTCTGACCAAGAAAAGTGACAACAGTGGATGTACCATTTCACCATTGCTGAGGGAGAAAGGTCCAGCTTCCTTGCTGGAGGTGCCACTGAGGTGAACAGAGAGGGCAAGCAGTGTGGATACCAGCAGGGCAGCAGCATTCTGGATCAGCCTAATGCAGTTCCACTGATTGTGTCAAATTCAAAGAGCTGACCTCAACAGAATTCTCTAATATGACTTAAGTGATCCATGCTTATTCAGACTTGAGACCCGCATTTTAAATTACCATCAAATTAACATAAAAAGACGCATATCTCAAACAGGGTCCCAAGTTCACCTTGTGTTTGGACTGTGGGTGGAAAAAGATGAGTGGTGTTTCACTGTACTTACGTGGCGTTTTGTCATCCAGAGCATCGCTCAGGTCGAATTCCCCCTGGGAAAGGACTGTGGCGCAGAGAAGGACATACTGTATCAGTGCTTTAAAGCTCAATCTCATGTCTGATCAAAGCATCTAGAAATATGACCATTTTCGTGCTCAGCTGTCCAGGACCAGCTGGTGACACACAGACACAAAAGCCTGGCCCCGGGGTCCAACTGTGCCCACAGTGCTCTAATCCTCCCTTCTATTTGTTTGTCTGGACTGCAGTGTACAGATTATTAAGCAGGAAAGATACAGCCACAGAGGCAAACAAAAATGAGCTAACCTCAGTGACTGTCATTTGCAGCTTGTTTTATGGTAATCCGCATTGCAAACAAGTAGAGAGGCAATTGCGGACTTGCTATAAAATATCTTCATTTCATACAGACAGTGGATAAATAGCTGTAAACCATACTCAGTTTTATTCTATTTCATTGCCATTCCTCCAATATCCACATAAAATATTTAGAAAAATAAAGATTAAACTTTCATTTAAACTGATGCAGTGCTAAAGAAGACAAGGCAGAAAAAGCACAGCTAGTTCGAACCACCTCTATTTGTCCAGGGGTCCTTTGTTGCTTTTGAGCTTTTCTCTTTGTGAATTATTGAATCATTTGACCTCTAACTGTTATTGAATGAACTCAGCTGAGAAGCTTAGGGAGGAAATGTCTCTTCGATTTACAGACACCTGATACATGGCAAGGGGCCTCAAACAAGCAGACATGGTGTTACTGGAATTGGACACATGGAAAAGGACAGGAAACTCCTGATTTATCTCTAACAATGCATAGTGTGATTGATATGTATTTCAAACAAAAAGCATACAGTAACTACAGCTGTTAAATAAACGAGTGGAGTATAAATACATTATTTCTTTTTGAAATGTACAGCGCTTAACAAATTTAGTCGACCGCCACCCACTGAAAGGTGTTTTCCACTGCTGCCCTAAATAAATTTTTTATGTTTCTGTAATGTTTAATCTGCCAGTATGTGCAAGCTTTTTAATAAAATAATCCCGATTTGCTTGCATGTGTGCCTTTCTTGATTAAGAAGACAATTCCAGTGAGCTGGCTCAAATTTGGTTACACTACCGGTCAAACGTTTGGGGTCACCCAGGCAATTTCATGTTTTCCATGAAAACTCACACTTTTATCCATGTGCTAACATAACTGCACAACAGTTTTCCGATCATCAATGAGCCTTTCAACACCATTAACTAACACAATGTGGCATTAGTACATAGGAGTGATGGTTGCTGGAAATGTTCCTCTGTACCCCTATGGAGCTATTACCACATTAACAATATCTAGACTGTACTGGATTTCTGATTCATTCAATGCTATCTTCATTGAAAAAAATGCTTTTCTTTCAAAAATAAGGGCATTTCTAAGTGACCCAAACTTCTGAATGGTAGTGTATACACCATACATCTCCCAGGAAGGCAGGATGCAGCTTTAAGTCGCATCTTATTCATCTTTCAACACCCCCCCTCCACTCTTCTGCTCAGTGCCAAGGATAAATAGACAGATTCTTTCATTAATTAACACCCAACTGTGTTTAAAGAGACATGTAAAAATATTTCTTTTTCATCTTTTAATGTTTAAGGGGGTCCTGTGGGCAAATACCATACATTATGATATGTGAACACACAGTATAGGGTGTCCTTAAAGTCTGGACACATAGAAAATCTTATGAAATGATTTTTTTTGCCTCCACATATTAAATATGGACAGTATGTTTGATATATATTTGATTCCTTATCAAATTTTACATTAATTCTATATTGAATAAAATGTTGTTAAAAATTGTATTTCTTGCAAATATGTATTTCTGGCTATGTTCAGGGACTTTAGGGACTCCCTGTATACTGGCACTAAGCTGCAGTACAGCAGCTTCGCTTCGGTTTCCTGCCCCCATGTGCTGTGTGGTACAGAGGCTGTCGCTGACCTTGTAAGGTCTGATGTGATTGATCCATGCTAGAAACAGCTTCTCCAGCTTTGCATGCATTTCTGTAAGATCCACTGATACTGATATTAAATTTGGATTTTGGGCATGCATACTCAGTGTTGTAAAAATCAGACAGGTGCATCCACCCTATCGCCACAGCAGTTATGCAAAGAACAGTACTGTCCACATTATTATTCAACCTAATACCAGCTAACTCTAACATCTTCATATTTTTTGGAAAACATGATTTCTGTCCTCCTTCTAAACTTGCTGCGCCAAATTTCTGATGATTTGCATAATATTTGCATAATCTGCATCGCTGTGCTGCACTGACTATAAAATGTTGCTAATGTTAGGTGCAAATGTAAATCAAATCATGTGCTTTTCACCTGTATTTGTTTAGATTTTGCAGGTAAATTACAAACCTTTCACCCATCAAGACTGAGTGACATCATTTCCAGCATGGCACGTGCAGCTGTAATCCAGACAGCAATGACTGGGTGTTTCCTCTCTGACCTGTCCCAACTATCAGCCTAGATCAATAACCCAACCTTGGGAAATACAGATTATCTGCAATGGCCCAGTCTATGACAGCTGCTTATTTCTCTTGTTAAATTGGCGCAACAAGAGTCAATGTGGCTCCAATAATTGAATTTAACTGTAATGTGAAAAATCTACAACATGCGGATCTGTGCGCTAAAAGGATGATTATTCAGAAAGAATGGGAATAGACGGGCCTCTGCTCCCAGACATATACCGGTGTCTGGGGCCGGTGAACCGTTCCTCGGCCTTCACCAAAGTGCGGCACAAAAGGCAGAATATGTGGTTTGCTGAGGTGCGCCGGACAAAAAGCCTTACCTTGCAGCGGCAGCAGCTGGAGCAGCAGCAGCAGATAGAGAGCGCACAGAGAGCGCAGAGCCATGATTCCACAGACACGCAGCCGGGACAAAGTGGATAGAAAGGCAGAAATAACGGGCCTGTGGCCGCTCAGCGTGTCTACAAGCTGGTCCTCTGAAAGCCGCAATCAAGGCGTTCACTATGGCACTGCGAGGCACTCCCATTCTGTGCCACTTCCTGCTGCCTTTCAAAACAAAATCTTCTGCTCTCCCCGTCATTCCCGCCGCATTTTCGGCTAATTTCTGGTTATTGATTTAACCCTCATTTCTGTATATTAAAATTATATATTTACCTTTTTTTCTCCCAGAAAATGATCATTATTTACCTTAAAATGGCTTGAATCTAAGTCTCCACCACTGATCTATTAAGTCTTAAGCACACCAGTTCACTTAAACCCTGTAAAACTGCTCTAGACTACTTAGCACATGAATAAAAGTGTGAGTTTTCATGGAGAATATAAAGCTGCCTGCCTGGGTGACCTCAAACTTTTGAACGGTAATGTATATACACATTTATATACCAGCATTGCAAGTCACTAACTACAAATCTTCTCTCTCCTGTAGCTGTGCTTCTTGGAGGTATCTTTGACTGCAGAGCTTCACGTCTCTGATCATTTCTGGCCTTACCTAATTCTGTGTTTGTTTGTTTTCTGTCTACTATCCTGCTCTCTATCCCCTTACCCTAAGGCAAATGTCTGCCCTCACTGGACCTGGTTTCTTCCTGATAAAGGGAAATATTTTCTTATCACAGTTCTCACGTGCTTGCTCAAAGGGAATCCAAAGGAAACTTTGGATTTGTTGGGTTTCTCTGTGTAATTTTTGAAAGAGCTAAAATTACTGTGTGAAATATACGCAATATATTTTGTGTACAAGCAGGTGTGACACTATTGTGACAGACCTTGAATGTATGTTTTTTTTCCTTCAACATTTTAATTACCCACTGCTGAAAAGGTATCAATTTTTATTTATTTTTAAAATTAATAATGTCTATTGTATTTCTTTATCTTATTTTTCTACTGGATAAGCACTTTGGCTCAACGGTTATTGCTTTAAAATGAAATACAATATTTATAACAAATTTTTGTGAATAGCTGAAGTTCTAAGGCCATAGGTGGGTTAATGTGGCACTAACTGCCCTGTAAATAAATGATATAAAGCAATACTGAATACTTTGAATACTGCGGCTTTAAGCTACGATCATAACTTGGTTCTAACAAGATGATATAATGCAGAAATATGTGTGGCAAGCACTTTTATTCCCAGGAGTAACTGTTGCATAACCAAGAAAATCACCAAAAAAAATCTAAATTTCCTATGCAGAATTTCGGTGGACTGTACAAAAGCATATTTTATATCAACAGGTCTCATATATAATTGAACTGCCCAGAACCTTTTAGAACAATACATGTCGACATCTGTTCCATAAGTGAAATGGCAGGTAATTGATAAATAAATCCCTCATGACTTTCATATCTTTTACCATCATATTGATTCATTTTCAGCGATAAAAAATGAACAAAATAATGTGTGGAAGATTTAAAAACCTTGCTGAATTGGCATTGCATAGATCAGATTGGCTCTGTTAGTGTGCAAGCAGTAGTGGACAATAATGAAAATAAAGTTATTTAAGAAAAGTACAATTTTGAGGTATTTCACTGGACTGTTTGTTATTCCTATTTTATGCTGTTTACAGTTTATAATAGTCTACATTTCAGAGGGAAATATTGTACTTTTTATTCCACTACACATTTACTTTGTAAGTACAGATTAGAGTTTGAGGATTACAACAACACACGGTGAGCTAATACAGTTCTCTTTTTTTAACAATTATCTAGTGATTCTCAGCTTTTTTTTTGGCTAATGATCCATCCATCCATCCATCCATCCATCCTCTATACACCGCTTTATCCTCATTAGGGTCGCGGGGGGTGCTGGAGCCTATCCCAGCTGACTTGAGCGAAGGCAGGGGACTCCCTGGACAGGTCGCCAGTCTGTCACAGGGCTACATATACAGACAAACAATCACACCTATGGGCAATTTAGAGTTATCAATTAACCTCAGCATATTTTTGGACTGTGGGAGGAAGCCGGAGTACCCGGAGAAAACCCACGCATGCACAGGGAGAACATGCAAACTCCATGCAGAAGGATCCCAGGCCCACCCCGGGATTCGAACCGGGATCTTCTCGCTGCAAGACAAAAGTGCTAACCACTACGTCACTGTGCAGCCCTTGGCTAATGATGTGCTATTTAAAAAAAAAAGAAAAACTGTGTCTATATCTGTTTCCTTTTCATGTTTGAGATGTCTATCAGTTCCACCCGCAAAACATTTCCCATCTAATCTGAATATTCTGACGTAAATAGCTGCTCCATCTGATTCCATATTTAGTTTTGATGTAAAGAAAACTAATCTGATGACTATTGTTTCCTCTTCCCTCTCTGACAATGTCTTAGATGACCTGGTGCCTTCGTGGAGTAGGAACTGACCCCAAAGTGAACATTTTGCAAATCTTTGAAGAATACATCAGATTAAGATTTGTAGACAGCATTTGCTGTACATTTGTAGATAATACTATGAATGCCTGTGGAGCTTATTGCACGGTTCCCACTGTGGGGCCTGTATTTTTAAATATAAGGGCAAATACCTGATCAGTCGACCAAGAAGTGACACAGTTACTGTAAGGGGATGTAATTTAGAATTACTGTGTTTGTATTAACATGTGATTCACTGTTTTCTTCTTCTTCTACCAGCTAAAAAGGTCATGCTAACAGGGTTGTTGTGGGAAACACGTTCCATGATGGTATAACTTCTGGTGCTGTTGCGGACAGCTGCCTGCCAGAGTTGCTCTTCGTTGTCTCACACGTCACACAAACACTTTCAGAAGCTTACATTTTGTAATTTTTTATTCTTTGTTATTTCTATTTTACTACTAATCTCTGTGTAATTCTGTATATTCCTCTAACCTTTGTTTATTGTTTATTGTACTCTGGCAAAAATAATTTCCTCTGGAATGAATACAGTAGATCTTTTCTTATCTTGTCTTATCTCATCTTACCAGAATCAGCTTTAATGGCCAAGAAGGTACACAACATACAAGGAATTTGGTTTCAGCTGTTGGTGTCACCCTAGGAATATGGAAGAGAACAACAAAAAATAAAGAAACTACAGAAAAAAGAACCGGGAGGGGGAAAAAGTAGTAGTAATAAAATGAAATATAACACAATATATACAGAAATTTCCAGCTAGAAAGGAATATATAAACACAGTAGTGCTAAAATGATAATTGCTATAAATGCAGCAGTGCAAACAGCAGAGAATGCTGTTCATGATGATAAAAAATACTGTACATGTCCATTGGAGTACTGACTTTTGCAGATGTGTGTAGGAATGGCTCAGCTGCTTATCAGGGTGATGGCAGTGGGGAAGAAGCTGATTTTGTGTCTGGTGGATTTAGTATACAGCCTGCCAGAGGGGAGGGGGGAACAGTTTATGTCCGGGGTGAGTGGGGTCTCTGATCATGTTTCCTGCCCCCTTCCTGGTTCTAGCGGGGGACAGTTCCTTGATGGAGGGCAGGGGGGCTCCAATGTGGTCTGTTTCTGTCCTGCTGTGTGGCTGCTCCAAACCACACAGTGATGACTGCAGTGTAGAACTGGATCAACATATTTTATCATAATTATTATTTTAAATATTATGTTGATTAAAAATATATTCCCACAATTACAAGAGACATCAATGAAAAAATGATTTTTAAAAAAGGAGATTTAACTTTTATTTTAACTTTTTTATTTGAGATTCAATTTGGTCATCAGCCGGGTGGGATGATACACATATGGAATTTTAGGGAGAACTCTAGACTTATTTGGTATTTTAACCCTCGTGTTTTCCTTACCAAAAAATGTTGCCTTGTCTGAAAAAAGTCCAAAAGTTCAGAAAAAAAATTTCCCCAAAGTTATAAAAAATTGCAAAATCTTCAGGAAGAAAACTCCTGAAAAGTTTCCCTCAAAAGTTTTATTTTTTTAATTAAAAAATCCCAAAATTTGACAGCGAAATTCGCTGGATTTTGGTAGATTTTTTCTGAATGTTCTTAAATATTTTTTATATATTTTTTGTTCAAAACTGTTCAAAAAAAATGTCCTAAAATTATTTTGAAAATGTGGAAGTTTTCACTGTGAAAATATTTTTTTCCCCCACATTTTTAAAACTTTAACACGGATCAATTGAACCCACAGGACGACAGGAGGATTAAAGATATTTTCAAACCTTATTTTCTCCTCTTTTTTTTTCGATTTGGTCTCAGGACAAGTACATCCACACAAAAACTGCATGTTTTAGTATTTTGTACATTGATCATTTGAAATTTGATGGGTGGGATGTAAAATGTCCTTCAATTTTGGAACGACCCTATAGTAATAGTAGTAGTTGTAGTGCACTGTAGTGTTGTGTTTTGCAGTAGTACTGAAGGTGTTTGGGTGACTGTGGTGTCCATCATGTAGGGTGGGAGTGGTTTTTGCCCCTAAGCTGCGGAAGCAGGCTGGATGATTCTAAACAGCAACAGCGGACGACCCTGAAGCAGGCGACGCTTCAGAGCTGCGGTCTAATCCAGTCTACCGGGGGCCAGGAGAGATGGGGGACGGAACCGGGACCAGGTAAGACACACATCCAGATAGGAACATACATGCTGCCAAAAAACGGACGTGCATGTCCGTTAACTCGTGAGGGGGGAAAAGGGAACCATCCAGGCTCATTTAAAACCGGATATAGAAAGGAAAACAAGGACCAGACACATAAATGGAGTGACAGTCTAAATGTTTAGTGACGCAGAGCAGCGATGAAGTGAAGCCACCTGATCATCAGCTGTTATGCTCAGTGGACTGTAGATCACTGAAATCTGACATTGTTTCTGCAATATCGAACTGAAGAGTGAGTCTAAAAAATACTTGAAAGTCTCATGAATCCGTGTCTAATAACTGCCATCGATGTTTTCACCTCCAAACAAGTCTGGCCAACTTCCTCATGAGTAAAAACGGGACGTGCTGTGGGTGTTGGCCACGGTCAGGATGAAGCCACAGTTTTTCCTCTCAGCAACTAATCAGTTATATTTACGACCAGGAATTGTTCGAGCCACCTATCTGGCAGGATGAAGCCAAACTGTGCAGGTGTTTGACAGGGGAAAAGATTCTGCCAGATCCAGCTCCACTTGGACCACTTTTACAACTCGACTCCGTCCTGAAGGATTCTTTGCGCATGATTCAGGAGCGGCTGATAGAAAACTGTAGCTACACAGCTTTCTGTTACCTTTCCAGTGGAATACAGAGGCTGGACTCTGTCTTCCACACAATTATGTCCGAGAGAACCGCAGGAGAGAGTTGATGATACGAGAGATTTTAGTTTATTTTTTAACCACTAGGAGTCGCCAAAGACATCAGTCTATCCATTCTCTGTACAGGACAACACGAGGGTTAACCTTACCAAAAAATGGTGTTGCCTTGTCTGAAAAAAGTCCAAAAATTCAGAAAAAATGTCCCCAAATTTATAAAAAATTACTAAATCTTCAGGAAGAAAATTTCTGAAAAGTTTCCCTCAAAAAGTTTATATTTTTAAATAATAAATCCCCAAATTTGACAGCAAAATTCACTGGATTTTGGTTGATTTTTTTTCCTGAATGTTCTTAAACATTTTTTTAATTTGTTTTTTCCCACCAAAAAATGTTTAAAAAAATTCCTAAAACAATTTTGAAAATGTGAAAATTTTCACTTTGAAAATATGTATATTTTTTCCACATTCTTAAAACTTTAAAAAGAGTCAATTTGACCCGCAGGACAACAGGAGGGTTAATCCTCATTGGGATCGTGGGGTGCTGGAGTCTATCCCAGCTGACTTATGGTGAAGGCAGGGGACACCCTCCATGTCATCAGTCTACCGCAGGGCTACATATAGAGACCAGCGAGCACTCTCACATTCACACCTACGGACAATTTAGAATGACCAAATAACCTGTGGGAGGAAGCCGGTGCACAGGGAGAAAGCAAACTCCATGTAGAAAGATCCCAAGCCCAGGGATGCAAACCGGGAATCTTCTAGCTGCAAAGTGCTGATCACCAAGCCACTGTGCAGACCTCGCCAAAGACAAATATTCTATTCTATTCTGCATTGAAGGAGAGAATCACAGTGAGTTCAAATCTCTCCTGAATCACATTTTTATTCATTTGGTCATGGCTCACTGGCAGACATGAAATGCAATTATTTTTATATGTGCACATCCACTGAGCAAAATAGGACAACTACTGTAAAGCATGTCAGTATTAACTTAATGTAACATTACCTGCCTGTCACTGTTGGGCTGATGCTGACATTTTATTTCAAAAACTGTTGTCAGCTCATGCTAGTGATGGGATCGACATCATCTTGCATCTGTTGTGTAGAGTTACAAACCCTTGAAGTCTACATGTTGGTCACAGATCAATCAGAGCTTACTGTCTTTGTCATTGTTAGTTTAAATAAATCTGAGCTAACAGTGTATGTGTGTGATGTATGGACCTGAGCATGGGTGTATTAAAGTCCCTCTACAGTAATCAGTTGAACCCCAAATATTCATGTCTGTGTATTAAAGGTGTACATTAGGATTTTGTAACCCTCCTGTCGTCCTGCGGGTTAAATTGACCCGTTTTAAAGTTTTGAAAATGTGGGGAAAAAAATATATATTTTCACAGTGAAAACTTCCACATTTTAAATTTTTTTTAGGAAATTTTTGAACATTTTTTAGTGGAAAAAAAAATGTTTAAAAAATGTTTAAGAACATTCAGAAAAAAACAACCAAAATCTGGTGAATTTCGCTGTCAAATTTGGAGATTTTTTATTTAAAAAAATAAAACTTTTGAGGGAAACTTTTCAGGAATTTTCTTCCTGAAGATTTTGCAATTTTTTTTATGAATTTGGGGAAATTTTTTTCTGAATTTTTGGACTTTTTTCAGACAAGGCAACAACATTTTTTGGTAAGGGCAACACGAGAGATAAATTACAAAATGGCAGCTTTCTACCACTTACCATGTTTAAAACATAAAACAAACTTGATTTCTTTGGTTTTTACTTTATTCCAACTGTTTCGAGGACAAGTTTACAGCAATCAGTTCTGTGAAACTATATATTGGGTGTGTGAGGGTGAACAGCATTTATACCATATTATAGGTGAGTACGGGAAGCCTCAGCAATACCCATACACTGCTTAGTTTATGAAACAGCTTTCACTGGAAGATTTTATTCTGATTTATTGTCATATTAAGGGTTTTTGCCTTTAGGATAAGGAGTTGACAGAAAGGGCTTCGTATGCCATGTGCTGAGGAAGTAAAGGACATTCTGGTGACAGTCAGGATGAGCACTTTGTTTTTTTTGTCCTTGTTTTCTTTCCTCAGAATGTAAAAGGCAGCACATTCTTGCACAGCCACATGCTATATTCCTAAAACTGCAGCAGTGTGCATAAAACGGGTAAAAGCTGACTGGGCCTGGATGGCCTTGATAGCAGCTCGGCTTGTTGGCCTGCAAATTTACAACAAACATGTTCTACAGTAATGTAAATCGTGAAGACCCACTTTCCATTTTGTGCTGCTGTTTACATGAAGGGTATCTGATTCATGGCAATAATATGTTGTAGAATATTTGCTGGCATACACATTACTGGCATAGACTGGCCACATTTCCTGTTATACTTATCATTCACTTCCTGTTTAGCTTCAGCAAAGACATTTTTTTTTCTCTCTCTCTGCTCTGCCCTTCACACTGCCTGGATTCCAAGCAGTGGGACTGTCGAAGGACTAAATCATATAGATTGTACAAGGAAAACAAACAAAAACGTGTGTTGGAGAAGATTTGTGAGTCACACCAACTGCCTGCTGTAGTGAATCAGCTGTATGGAGCAAAACTTAATAAAGTTTCCCAAACTAGGCAGCGCAAATCATGTGACATTACTAGTATTATTTTTTTTACTATGGTGCATTGCCTTTTTAAATGTTTAAAATTGCTCTCTGCACATATACTTGCTTAGCCTAGCCATGCTAGACCCATGTTTCTGAAGGCACAAGGGTCTAGGCACGCTCGACAGGGAGGGAGGCGGGCTAAAAGGTTGTCTATCAAATCCCTCTGCAGCAATTGGGTAGGTATACAACCAATCAACGCAAGGAATAGGCTGACGGAGTTCCTAGAGCGCCAGCGGATTGTGGCTAAGTCCTATTAGCTTCCCAACCAGCGTAGCCAACTGGTATATTAAGGATTTGCCATATCCCGTCGGCAGAAGTCCAAATACGTCTTTCTTCTCAATGAAACACTTCAGTGCCGTCCTTTGTTTATCTTTCAAGTTGAATTTTAGCTTCAAATCTTTAAGGGCTGTGGCCAAAGCCGAGTCGAAAGATAACTGTTTATTGTGCGCCGGTTGTCTCTGTCAGAATTGTCGCACCTCTGTCGTCACTTAGTTATGCCCACCTTCTGACTCTACACTTCATGGTGATTGGTCCGGCCAGTTTTAGGAGAATCCAACCTTGAGCCTTATGGAGGGTAACTAGACCCACCCTGGCAGAGAATTAAATTCGTTGCCATGGGTTGTCTATTGCGGCTCGGCTAATACTTGCTTTGATTTAGAGCAGACTGATAATCTGCAGCACTGTAAGAGGATCAGAGGGTTCATATTTCCTTAACAGTGGTTTGGCATGGGTAATCATATGTGTGACTTAACATTTGTGTTTCTCTTCGGCTACACATTTTTTCTTGGATAGATTTGCTGCTATTGCTCTTTGCTATGCGTTGTTGCTTTATTACATTTCAATTACTGTTGTTTCTCTCAGGAGCATCGGTACTGTTCCACGCTGTGAACCGTGACCTAATCACACATGGTCATTGACCGACCACACACACCACACAGCCGTTAATTTGTTTGTAGTTTATGCTGACCTTCCTGTCCAGCAGTTCATGGTGCTTGTCAGCCAGTACTGCTGCTTTCCAACTGCTCACTTTTTGTTAACACCAAACTCAAGCACTGCAATGTCTCTCTGCTCCCACAGGGTGAGTATGAGTTTAAAAAGCTGGACATATGGCATGATTGCACAGTGCCAATGATGTGTGTGTGTGTGTGTGTGTGTGTGTGTGTGTGTGTGTGTGTGTGTGTGTGTGTGTGTGTGTGTGTGTGTGTGTGTGTGTGTGTGTGTGTGTGTGTGTGTGTGTGTGTGTGTGTGTGTGTGTGTGTGTGTGTGTGTGTGTGTGTGTGTGTGTGTGTGTGTGTGTGTGTGTGTTTAGGACTGCTAATGAGATAGTCAGTTCTCACACTCACAGCTGGTCAGTGCTGATGATAGACGCTCACATACAAGGCCCTAAAGAGCCCATATTAGGCTTTTTGGTTTTAACTTTAAAATGGTCAAATTATTAATACATTCCAATGTGGATGAACTAAAATGTAGCTCTTGCATGTGCTCACATTTTAGTTCTAACTTGCTCATTCTGTCAAGATAATTTCTTGAAAAAGTCATGGCCAAAATCTACTTTTTGCATTTGAAATCAGTCTGAATTACTGTGATTGTCTGTCATTCACCTAACAAATGCATCTGACATTGTAAAATCAGGCTGGCAGTGTGAACACAAACTTAATGCCGTGACACTGTGTAGCTCAAAGTGCACACACATTTCAGGTTTCATGACATTTCAAGACACCAGTACACATATCACACTTGCTGAAGCCCAGGTTACTGATATCATAGAAACAGACAATATATTCAAAATCTGCTCTCTCACTTCATTCACAGAGTCTTTAAGAAGTCCAGTCCTAATAGCAAGGTAGGATATGTGTGCCAAGAGTTGTTTCTTTTGACCATTTTATCATTTTTATTATTAGCACTTTTGTGGATTTTTCATCAGTCTGTGATTAATCTTTCATTCTCTCCACAGCTCACAGTTTATCTAGGCAAGAGAGATTTTGTTGATCACTTAGACCACGTCGATCCAGTGGGTGAGTCAAACATGCACACATCACATTGATTTACATTAACAACCTGGTGCCTTACTCTAACCTTAACCTAAACCAAACCATAGACTGACAATACAGCTTGTCTTAACCATAAAATTTCCTGATTTCCAACATAGGCGCAAACATGCACACATCACTTCAGAGGACATCACAGTCAAACACCCAGGCTTTACCATTAACCATGTAATCATTTACATTATGGGGTGGTGCTTTTTGTCCCCAAAAGTAACTTTTTTTTGTCCCTACAGTGTGACTGTGTAAACAAATGTGTGTCTCCACAGCATGTACTATGAGGCAGTACATCATCACAGGGACATGAATGATGCTTTCATTTGTAATTTGGAAAATTTTAAATTGTCAAGTTCACCACCATCAGGCCAGCCTCAAATATCGTTTTTGTATGCATTATGTAGTGTCCATTTTCATATGAAACTGCAGTGTACTGACAAAACTCAAAAACACAGAGCAACTTAGAGGGTGGAGCTTCCTGTGTCTTAATTCTTCTTTAGAACAACTTTTCAGTTCACAATGTATAACTAAATTATTCTAATCTTTCAACCTGCCGTTGTGCAATGCAGAGCGGTTTGACAGTGTTTAAACAGACTTATGTGCTGGTGAGTCACATCTGAGCCATTTTAGGGCTCTGAGGGGTTATTTTTGTGAAAAAATAATGTAAAATCTTAATTTGTCACATGGATATTTTAATGTCATATAGTATCTTTTACTTTGTGATACATTTCAAGAAACAAAAATTATTTTTATATGCATATAGTCAGAATTACTCATTGACAATAATGTAATGATTTAGCAAAATTTCTGCTTTAACTAAAATACATGTATTTTTTGATGCTGATTTAAAGCATACGCAGTGTTTAATTAAATTCCTTCATAGCTTTTGTGTTATTTCTCTACATTTATTGCAAGTTCTTAATTTGATTTTGTTGTTAAACCTATAGACTGTTAACTGACTAACATGGCACTACGTACAGACCTTGTTCTAAATTTTTCACTCAAATGCTAACAGCTCACTCTGTGTTGTCTGATTTGAATGAACGTCTTGTGTACTTTCTTTTCTACCTGCACCTGTGCACTAAGCACCGGCCAAAATGACCAAAATTTCAGTCTGCTGACAGACTGCTTGCGGGTTGTGGCACCACCATGAAAATAGGTGGCTGCATTTGTTCAAAGTCAGTCCTGAGATGCCTTTTTTTTTAACTACGTGTGTGTACCTGTGTGTGTTCCCTAGATGGAGTGATCATTATAGATCCAGAGTATCTGAAAGATCGAAAAGGTAAGAAGACCTGAAGACAGACATAAAGTAACAGACAGACTTACAACCTTTTCAGACATGGGTCATACACACGAGATTGGACTTAAAACTCAGTTGACATATAAGAATATTTACACTGCTCTGTAACAAATGATTTAATTGTATCTGTTTAAGGTGGAGAACAGTGTGACTTGCCATTTGATGCTGATCAATTCTGATTACATGTTAAGGATAACTTATGAATTTAAGTAATGTATGAAATGCTGCTGTTGTCAAAACATAGATTAAATTCTCTATTGTTGAGTCTTAATCTGACCTGTTGCAGACTCTGCCTTGAGTGCAGTAAAATTTTGTTTTTATAGACATCCCGGTTTGTAGTAGATGTGAAATTGTAGGATGTGCAAGAGAATCATTAAGATGTATTGTAATTTGGACAGTAAATGTGCCTTTTGTTCTCTACTGTAAGATTGCAGTCGCAACGTTTGCAGAACAATGACCAGGCTTACATGAAGCTGGCACTTTCAGATGCCATCAGATGAATGGGAAGGAGGGCGTGTCTGAACAGGACTTGATTCACTGACTGATTCCGATCTCTGTCTTTACCCCTTCTCAGTGTTTGTGACTCTGACTTGCGCATTTCGTTATGGTCGGGAGGACCTTGATGTCCTCGGCCTTTCCTTTCGGAAGGATCTACATGTCAGTACCATTCAGGCCTTCCCTCCCCTGCAAGAGGAAAAGAAGCCTCTGAGCCGCTTGCAAGAGAGACTGTTGAAGAAGCTGGGTCAGCATGCCTACCCCTTCAACTTCACTGTAAGATACCCAGATAAAAACATAACCTCAGCCTCTCCCTGAGAGTACTAGAAATCAAAATAACAGCTCTACATCTCACATTACCATAAATTGATTCTACTGCTAAGACTTACTCAGGGTTTTTGAGAAGACACAATATTTGCATAGTTGAATCAAAAAGAAAAGCGAAAAGAGGAAGAGGCACAGTGTTATGCACATACAGTTACACAATTTTCTGCATTTCAGCTCTGTACACCACCACAACGGATTTAAAATGAAACAATCAAGATGTGCTTGAAAGGGGACGTATTATGCAAACCTCACTTTGTGAAAGTGTTCTTATAGTAGTGTGTGTTGCAGTAGCCTCATTATGAGGTTCGAATTTGAAAACTGTCTGTTTCCTCCCTGCCTTGCTACACCACATTTTGTGAAAATGCCTGCTCAAACGTCTGATTTTGATTTGGGTCTGCTTATGACAAAATAAGCGCCCCCCCCCCCCCCCCCCCCCCCCGTCCTACCAGTGTGCATTGTCGTGGGTGAGGGACGGGGTTCTGGAGTGGCGGTTCCCTCACAGCACCACTCTTCTCTCGTTTCCCGGAGCTCGGCTTCTCGGTGCGGGCGCCGGGCAGTCTCGTGCGAAGTGACCAGGCTCATGGCACCGGTAGCAGCTGTCTGGAGAGCGGCGGCAATGTAGGCGGCTGGGTCTCTCGCCCCTCTTCTTCCCCGGGCCCGCACTCAGCCATCCTGACGTGCGGGCTTGAACGCGGAAGTCGTGGAGGGCCGGGACGTGAGCGCGCGTTCCGCTCTCTCGGCTTCTCGAAGTGCCTCGCTGAGTGTTTGCTTTCCGCACAGCAGTGGCGGCAGCAGCGCCGGGCGGCTCCCCACTCTCGGCTGGTGGTGGCCGGTGGCTGGCCGGCGGCGGCTGGGGAGACGCTCCAGCAGCTGGGGAGATGCTCCAGCAGCCAGCCGCCGGCAGCTGGCCACCGAGACACTACAAGAAGCCGAGAAAGCGGAACGCGCGCTCACGTCCCGGCCCCCCACGACTTCCGCGTTCAAGCCGCAAGTCAGGATGGCTGAGTGCGGGCCCGGGGAAGAAGAGGAGCGAGAGACTGAGCCGCCTACGTCGCCGCCGCTCTCCAGACGGCTGCTACTGGTGCCATGAGCCTAGTCACTTCGCACGAGACTGCCCCGCGCCCGCACGGAGAAGCCGAGCTCCGGGAAACGAGAGAAGAGTGGTGCTGTGAGGGAACCGCCACTCCAGAACCCCCTGGCTGGCTGCCGGCGGCTGGGGAGATGCTCCGGTGGCCGGCTCCCGGCCGCCGGAGCATCTCTCCTGCTTGCGGCTGCTGCCTGTGGCGGCCCACCGTTTTGTCAAGGGGCGGCGGGTTCTTGGTGTGGTGGAGCTGTCAGGGATTACGGGAGCTAATTCTCCGCTGGCCGGCTCTTTTCCTCTTGGGTTTGCTCCCAAGAGGCGGCTCAGATTTCCGTGTTCTCCGGAGCAGTCGTTACGTTGATATTACAGTTCCTGCTGATATACCGGAGAAGCCCTGAGCCCGTTAGCAGGACAGTGCAGTATGTCAAAGTAGTGCCTGATAACGCATTGAAGGATTACTTTAATACCCAACATGCCGAACCAGGCCAGCAGCAACAGGACAGCACATCATCTGCTGCATCCAAACAGCAAGAGGCCGTGTCCGGCGGGAAGCAGGAAGCAGCTGTTGGCGGCGGCAGCCCCAAACAACAGCCGCCACCGCCTTCTCAAAGCAAGCCCATTGATGCGGCCAAAGCCGAGACGTGCAATTTCCTAAACGCTATCTTTCTGTTCTTGTTCAGGGAACTCCGAGACATCCCAGTCGTCAGACACTGGCTCACCCATTAAATTAAAGTGGAATGTGGAGGAGCTCCTGCACCGGGTCTGCGCACGCATACCTTGTGTTAGTAAACACTGCAAGGGGTCTATATGACGTGACTGAAAAATAGCATAATATGGGACCTTTAAGAGCAGACTTTCAGCTTTAATTTGAGGGTATTTACATCCAAATCAAGTAAACAGTGGAGGAATTCCAACACATTTTATATGTGACCTCCACCTTTTAAAGGGACTAAAAGTAATGGGACAACTGGATGCTCAGCTGTTCCATGACCAGGTTTGTGTTATTTCCTCATTATTTCATTTACAAGGAGCAGATACAAGGTCTAGAGTTCATTTCAAGTGTGGTATGTATGTTTGGAGACTGTTGACGTCAACTCTCAATATGAATTCCAAAGAGATGTCACTATCATGAGGCAAGCCATCATTAGGCTGAAAAATCCAAACAAACCCATCAGAGAGATAGCAAAAACATGAGGTGTGGCCAAATCAACATTTTTAAGAAGAATGAATGCACTGGTGACCTCAACAATGCCAAAAGGTCTGGAAGACCATGGAAAACAAGTCTGGTGGAAAACAGAAGAATCCTTTCCCGGGTCAAGAAAAACCCCTCCTCAACAGTTAACCAGATCTGTGTCCAAGTCAACAATTAGGAGAAGACTTCACCAGAGTGAATACAGAGGGTTCACCACAAGGTGTAAACCATTGGTGAGCGTGAAAAACAGGAAGACCAGATCAAAGTTTACCAGAAAACATCTAGAAGAGCCTGTGCAGTCCTGGAACAACATAATATAGACAGATGAGACAAAGATCAACTTATACACAGGTGGACAAAATTGTTGGTACCCCTCAGTTAAAGAAGGAAAAACCCACAATTCTCACTGAAATCACTTGAAACTCACAAAAGTAACAATAAATAAAAATTTATTGAAAATTAAATAATCAAAATCAGCCATCACTTTTGAATTGTTGATTAACATAATTATTTAAAAAAACAAACTAATGAAATAGGGCTGGACAAAAATGATGGTACCCATAACTTAATATTTTGTTGCACAACCTTTTGAGGCAATCACTGCAATTAAACGATTTCTGTATTTGTCAATGAGCGTTCTGCAGCTGTCAACAGGTATTTTGGCCCACTCCTCATGAGCAAACAGCTCCAGTTGTCTCAGGTTTGATAGGTGTCTTCTCCAAATGGCATGTTTCAGCTCCTTCCACATATGTTCAATGGGATTCAGATCTGGGCTCATAGAAGGCCACTTTAGAATAGTCCAACGCTTTTCTCTCAGCCATTCTTGGGTGTTTTTGGCTGTGTGTTTTGGATGGTTGTCCTGTTGGAAGACCCATGACCTGCGACTGAGACCAAGCTTTCTGACACTAGGCAGCACATTTCTCTCCAGAATGCCTTGATAGTCTTCAGATTTCATCGTACCTTGCACACTTTCAAGACACCCTGTGCCAGATGCAGCAAAGCAGCCCCAAAACATTACTGAGCCTCCTCCATGTTTCACCGTAGGGACAGTGTTCTTTTCTTCGTATGCTTGGTTTTTGAGTCTATGAACATAGAGTTGATGTGCCTTACCAAAAAGCTCCAGTTTGGTCTCATCTGTCCAAAGGACATTCTCCCAGAAGCTTTGTGGCTTGTCAACATGCATTTTTGCAAATTCCAGTCTGGCTTTTTTATGAGTTTTTTTCAGCAGTGGTGTCCTCCTTGGTCGTCTCCCATGAAGTCCACTTTGGCTCAAACAACGACGAATGGTGCGATCTGACACTGATGTACCTTGGCCTTGGAGTTCACCTTTAATTTCTTTGGAGGTTGCTCTGGGCTCTTTGGATACAATTCCAACGATCCGTCTCTTCAATTTGTCATCAATTTTCCTCTTGCGGCCACGTCCAGGGAGGTTGGCTACTGTCCCGTGGGTCTTGAACTTCTGAATAATATGAGCCACTGTTGTCACAGGAACTTCAAGCTGTTTAGAGATGGTCTTATAGCCTTTACCTTTAAGATGTTTGTCTATCATTTTTTTCGGATGTCCTGGGACAATTCTCTCCTTCGCTTTCTGTTGTCCATGTTCAGTGTGGTACACACCTTTTCACCAAACAGCAGGGTGACTACTTGTCTCCCTTTAAATAGGCAGACTGACTGATTATGAGTTTGGAAACACCTGTGATGTCAATTAAATGACACACCTGAGTTAATCATGTCACTCTGGTCAAATAGTTTTCAATCTTTTATAGAGGTACCATCATTTTTGTCCAGGCCTGTTTCATTAGTTTGTTTTTTTAAATAATTATGTTAATCAACAATTCAAAAGTAATGGCTGTTTTTGATGATTTAATTTTCAATAAATTTTTATTTATTGTTACTTTTGTGAGTTTCAAGTGATTTCAGTGAGAATTGTGGGTTTTTCCTTCTTTAACTGAGGGGTACCAACAATTTTGTCCACGTGTGTACCAGAATGATGAGAAGAGACGAGTCTGGAGAAGGGAAGGAACTGCTCAAGATCCAAAGGATACCAGCTTATCATGGAGCCTGGTGGTTGTAGTATCATGGTGTGGACGTGTATGTGTTAGAGCTCCCTTCTCACCCCCTGTCCTCCCCATCTGGCATCCCAAATACCCTATCCTATCTGTCTCCCTCCTTTTCTCTCCCTCCTTCTTTCTTCCTCCTGCTCTCTCTCTCTCTCTCTCTCTCTCTCTCTTGTTTTTTCCCTAGCCAATCTCTGTGTGGAGCACAGCCTCACAGCTGTCTCCACTCAGACAATCAGCCGCTGCACTGGAGCCCGGACAGCTGAGAAGCGTTCCACTAATCACCGCTGCTGCAATAAGAGACCGGTTCACTCATCCATTCTCCGCCAGATCGTTGTACTCGACAGACCCGACCAGCTGTCCGGGTTCCTCCCCGCCTGCCAAGATCTATCCATTTCCCCCCTGGACCCCTCCGTCATTGAGACTCCTGGATCATCAGTTGCCAGGGATCCCCGTACCATCTGCCGCCACACTCTGCTCCCCTCCGGAGCCCTCCACGGCCGCCGATCAACGGTCTCCCTCCACCTCAGCAGCCGGAACCCTTCCTCCGCCGCCGCTGCACTCCTGGACCTTCACCCCTGACCATTCTCACCCCTCCCTCATACAATAAACCACTTTTTCCTCTATTCAGCCTCGGTGGCGTGGTTCTCCACTGGAGTCCAAACCCACACCTTGTGACAGAACGATCTGGCCACCGACATGGACTCGGAGAACCCGCTGCCGGGGCTGGATCAACCAGCCAGACCCGATCTTGTCCATGCCGTCTCCTTCCATGGGCAGCTGCTGGGCCAATTCGGTAAAACACTCCGCGATCTGACAAATGCAGGTACACAGCTTAAGGTACAACTCGGCACTTTTTCCAGTCAACTGACACAGGTAGCTTCTGCCCCGACCATCCTCACTCAGCACAGGAAAACACTGCAAGAATTAGCTTCCTCCGCCAGACACAATAAGGCCCAGGCAGCTAATTTCTACACACAGCTCAGTCAGTTCTCCGCCACCCTAGCTCAGTTATCCATCCAACAGCCAGCCCCTGATTCCCCGCAGTCTAGTTCCCCTCAGCCCCCAGAACCCGCAGCTCCCCCTCCACCTGTGCCACCTGCTCTGGAGCCAGCAGGCGCCCTGACCCGGACACTGAACTCCCCCGCTGAGATTTTCTTTTGCCGCAGAGACTACTGTGTGTTTTACCTCGCCATGTGTGACCTATGGGAGAAATGGAAGGAGGATCCAAATGGCTCCACCGTAACCCTGGGTTGCAAGTTGGCAGGCCAGCGACTCCTATTAGCAGTCCACTTACCTGACTTCATTCAGGACTTCCTGAACGCTTCCCTGTCCAACCTGACCAGCTCTCCAGGCAGTCAACCGAACCTTGACTCCCCACAAACCGAGGAACCAAGAGACCTGGCCACCGTAGGCGCGACGCTAGGAGGTGCCGTGGCTCCCCGGTTCCAGCTCCAGAGGGGTCAGGCACCCCTTCACAACCTTATCTGGTTAAGATCACCTCGGACCCCCCGCCTTCGGTCCGTGTGGGGGCCTTCTTCCTGTCCCCAGCCCCAGTGGGGGTCGATGCCCCGCCTTCGGCCCCAGTGGGGGTCGACGCCCCGCCTCCAGTTCCTGAGGGGGTCGACGCCCCGCCTCCAGTCCCTGAGCTCTCGGCAGCGTCAGAAGAGCTGAAGACCTCCCCAACGCATTCAGAGAGGCGAAACGCCTTCCCCGAGTCTCTGAAGATGCTCTGCACCTTCCCTCCAGCGCCGCCCCCGGATCCGGCGCCACCCCCAGAGTGGCCTCCGGATCCGGCGCCACCACCAGAGGGGCTCCCGGATCCAGTTCTGCCCCCAGAGGGGCTCCCGGTCGTGTGTTCAGTTCTGTCCCCGGAGGACCCACTGGACCCGGCTCTGCCCCTGGAGGACCCACTGGACCTGGCTCTGCCCCTGGAGGACCCACTGGACCCAGCTCCGCCCCCGGAGGACCCACCAGACCCGGCTCCGCCCCCGGATCTAGCTCCGCCTCAGGAAGGGGCCCCAGCCCCGAATCTCGTGAGACCCCCGGAGGGGTCCTGCCTCCGCTGGCTCCCGGCTCGGCCCCCGGAGGGGTCCCGCCTCCGCTGGCTCCCGGCCCGGCCCCCGGAGGGGTCCCGCCTCCGCTGGCTCCCGGCTCGGCCCCCGGAGGGGTCCAGCCTCCGTCGGCTCCCGGCTCGGCCCCCGGAGGGGTCCAGCCTCCGTCGGCTCCCGGCTCGGCCCCCGGAGGGGTCCAGCCTCCGTCGGCTCCCGGCTCGGCCCCCGGAGGGGTCCTGCCTCCGCCGGCCTAGCCATCAATATTGTGTCCAGCCTCGGGGCCGTCCCCTATAGCGGGGCCTCCAGCCTGTCCAGTCCTGGCCTGCCTGGGCTCGGTCTGTCCAGCCCCTGGGCCGTCCTCCGGAACGGCCCCTCTTATCTGTCCAGCCCCAGTCTGTCCAATTCCCGAGCCGTCCTCCTGAGCGGTCCGTCCTGTCTGTCCAGTCCCCGGGGCGTCCTCCGGAGCGGTCCAGCCTGTCAGTCCAGCCCCCCCCGGGCCGTCCTCTGGAGCGGCTCCTCCCGCCTGTCCCGCCCCAGTCTGTCAAGCCCCGGTCTGTCCGGCTCAGGCCCATCCATCCTCGACTAGTCGGTGGCGTGGTTCTCCGCCGGAGTCCAAACCCACATCTTGTGACAGTATGGCTGCCAATGGAACTGGCTCTCTTATATTTATTGATAATGTGACTGCTGATGAAAGCAGCAGGATGAATTCTGAAGAGTTTTCAAGTAAAACTATATGCTTATATTCAGTCAAATGCTTCTGAACTCAATGGACGGTGCTTCACGGTGCAGATGGACAGTGACATGAAGCATACGGTGAAAGCAACCAAAGAGTTTTTTAAGGCAATGTTCTGCGATGGCCAAGTCAATCACCTGACCTGAATCCATGTTAGCATGCATTTCGCTTGTTGAAGACAAAACTGAAGTGAAAATGCTCCAAGAACAAGCAGGAAATGAAGACAGCAGCAGTAGCAGCCTGACAGAGCATCACCAGAAACCATACCCAGCGTCTGGTGATGTCTATGGGTTCCAGACTTCAGGCGATCATTGACTGCAAAGGATGTGCAACCAAATATTAAAAGTGACAATTTGATTTATGATTATATTAGTTTGTGCAATTGCTTTTGGTCCCTTTAAAAGGTGGAGGACACATAAAATGTGTTGTAATTCCTCCTCTGTTCATCTGACTTGGATGTAAATACCCTCAAATTCAAGCTGAAAGTCTGCATTTAAAGCACATCTCAATTGTTTCATTTCAAATCCATTGTGGTGGTGTACAGAGCTGAAATTCTGAAAATTGTGTCAATGTCCAAATATTCATGGACCTTACTGCATGTAAGAATATAAAATGTACATGTTTACACATAATTACGTACATACACACACACACACACACACACACACACACACACACACACACACACACACACACACACACACACACACACACACATATATATATATACCGTATGTATTTTCATCAGCACAAATGTACACATACATGCATAGTGAGAATATATGAGTATGAGGACATATGAGTGTAAACATGTGTATGTGCATTTTATAATATATGTATTCAAATGTGAGAATGCATTTATGTTTCTGCCTGAGTATTCTTGCACCAATTAGCTACAACATTAAATGTCACCAGCTGATATTTTGTCCGTCCCTCACATTCCACCAAAACAGCTCTGACCCATTGAGGCATAGACTCCACAGACCTCTAGAAGTGTCCTGTGGTATCAAGCGCCAAGACATTAGCAGCAGATCCTTTAAGTCCTGTAAGATACAAGGATCCAATTTTTCCCAGCAGAACATTGACCAGAACATCACATTTCCTCCACAAGCTTACATTCTTTCCACAGAGCATCCTGCTGCCATCTCATCTCCAGATAAATGACACACACCCGGCCATCCACATGAAAGTGTGACTCATCAGACCAGACAACCTTCTTATATTTCTCCATGGACCTGTTCTGACTCCGAGTTGTCTGCAGCTTTGAAGGCTGACAAGACCTCCTGTTTTACTGATGCTCCTACTCAGTGGTCTAAGAATCATAGTTTAATCTCCGTCAAAGTCGCTCTGATCTTCACTCAGCCCATTTTTTCCACGCATCGATTTTTGAACTGACTGTTAACATTCTGTATAATAAAACCCCACCAGCTGACAGGTGCCACTGGAACAGCATAATCAGTATTATTTACTTCACCCGTCAGTAGTTTTAATGTGGATGATCAGTTTGTGTGTTACTAAGTATGCATCTGGAAAGCATGAAACTGTAACCATGGCACTCTTCCCAGTGTGAGGTTTGTTGCCATATGATATAAACTGTTGCATATTTTTAGTGATGGCTGCAAGAATTACCAGATAAATGTCAACAATGTGGACCGAATTGTTGATATACTTTCACCTGCACCTACCAGCAAACAGGATAAAGGTTTCAAGTTGAACATAGAGCCTTGAGCAAAGTTTAGTCAACTGGGTCAAAATGTACTTACAGCAGCTTGAATTATTAGTTTTGGTGAAATAGACAGCTGTGTTTATTAAATATTTTAGTGGCATGACCTCTTTGCTTCTCGTGAGTCATTATAGCTGACTACGGCGAACAGTGAAAAACATGTTCTGAATGTATGTGAAGTAAGAGACCTTTTTTAATGTGTAACTTATTCACTGTTCCTAAACCAATTAATTATATATATTTTTAAATATAAGTTCCATATGAATGAGTAATTTTGTCAAACACTATAATTATTTACATGATTTTTAAAATCATATGGCAAGTCTAAATGCAGCTAGAGCTAAAGTGGAGATCTGATTTTATTTTCGTGTGCGAATGTCTCAGATCCCTCAGAACTTGCCCTGCTCGGTGACCCTGCAGCCCGGCCCAGAGGACACTGGGAAAGCGTGTGGTGTGGACTACGAGCTTCAAGCCTTCTGTGCAAAGAATGTGGAGGAGAAGATACACCAAAGGTCCCTCACTTTCTGATGCCAGAGGCTAACTAAGCTAACACATTTAGTTTGTAGAAACATACATTGTCCAGGTTCTCCTTTTGTTTCATTTTTTTTTTCATACCAGTAGCTCATACCTAATATTTTAAGCCTTGTTGCTGGCAACATTTAGTGTACCTTACAAATGTATTTAAATGTAAATGTGACTGACCCTGCTGTGTTTGTAGGAACTCAGTGCATCTGGTGATTAGGAAGGTTCAGTTTGCCCCAGAGAAGCCAGGTCCACAGCCAATGGTGGAGACCAGTCGCAGCTTTCTGATGTCTGATAGAGCTCTACACCTAGAGGCCTCATTGGATAAGGAGGTAAGATAATCACACACTTTGATGCGCTATTTAATGAGTAAAATACTAACACTGCTCGACCTCTGTCCCCTTACAGCTGTATTATCATGGTGAGCCCATCAGCGTCAATGTCCGTGTTACCAACAACTCCACCAAGACTGTCAAGCGAGCAAAGATATCTGGTAACTCTATCTGACCTCATACACTCACTTCATTCTTTCAGTTATAATGCAGCTTAGTATTTGAAGTAATATTTTTTTACCACTTGAGTAAGCAGTTTATTCTAATTTATTGTTGTTGGGTGCTGAAAGTAAAATGCAAGTATCTATTCAGCAGTGTTTAAGACTTTTACGGTTGCTTTTATGCTGCCTAATTATGTCATTAATTTATCCATAATTATAACATTTATGGCTACTCAAAACTAACTTTTAATGGCAAGTAAAGGGGCTACTATGATTCTTTTTTCTTTCTCTTAGTCCGTCAGTATGCTGATATCTGTCTGTTCTCCATGGCTCAGTATAAGTGCTCCGTTGCCCAGGTCGAAACAGAGTAAGTTCTTGTTCTATACTGCTGTCTGTCTGTCAGTCATAATGTCATGTGTGTGCTTAGTGCATTCTTTGTGATTTTTCTTCCCTTTCTGCTCATTTCTTCCTAACATCTGCCCCCAACCTCAGTCATCAGGTTTCTCCAAGCTCTACTTCCTGCCAGGTCTACGTGCTGACCCCCATGCTGGGTACCAACAGGGAAAAGAGAGGCCTGGCGCTGGATGGAAAGCTAAAGCATGAAGACACCAACTTGGCCTCCAGCACCATGTACACACACATACTGTATACACACATATCTGGCAGTAAAGGATTTACTTTTTGTGCAAACAGGCAGCTAACTCTTTCTTATGCGTATGCATTCTGAATATGTAACAGAGTAAAAGAAGGATGCAACAAGGAGATGATGGGGATCTTGGTTTCCTATAGAGTTAAAGTGAAACTGGTGGTGTCTCGTGGAGGGTAGGTAAACACACTCAAGCTTGATACAGCAATGGTTCTACAAATGACTTGATGATTTGCTGCATATCTGGAAACATACAAATGTCTACTGCAGTCAAAGACAGAAAAAACCTATGTCTCTCATTCTCTCTCTCTCCGTCTGTGTGTGTGTAGGGATGTGTCAGTGGAGCTTCCGTTTGTCTTGATGCATCCCAAACCTGCAGAACACCCCAGGTCCCAGCCCCAGTCAGGTAACACGCACAGTTGGATTTCAGAGGATATTACATTGACCTACTTTCATTCCTGGGGGCTTACCTTAATCCCTGCTCTAACCTTAATGTAAATCTATTGTTATCTCAGCCTTAAAGTCATTCAAATCACCATTTTTTAAATGGCACACGTAAAACAGCAGGTGCTGTGCCAAAGTGCATTTCAGTGAAAAAAGATGTAATTGGCATAAAGAAGTTCAAATATTGGGGTTAAGACCCGATAGAGGTATGTCTGGTGAGATTTTACACAAGTAATGTACAAATACATATGAACGGGCGGCATGGCTCAGTGGGCAGAGTGGCCGTCTTGTAACTGGAAGGTTGCGGTTCGATCCTCGGACCGTTGTGCTCATGTCGAGGTGTCCCTGAGCAAAACATCGAACTCCTAATTGCTCCTGGTGGGTTGTGGTTAGCGCCTTGTATGGCAGCTTCTGCCATCAGTGTGTGAATGGGTGAATGTGACGTATCATGTAAAGTGCTTTGGATAAAAGCACTATATAAATACAACCATTTATTAAGGAATAGAACCCTAAAATATACATATTACTACTTTAACTGACTGCAATACATACTAAAGTTAAGACCCTTTAGAGGTATTAATTATGGAGATTAAGGTAACTGATAATGCAGCTAAGACCCTTCTGTAAAGATAATCATGGAGCTGAACCTAACTAATTGAGATATTAAAGCAAAAGTTGCAGCATTCATTACTATTATCATAGAATTAGTAATTAAGTAGATTAACCCAGTAATTTTGAACTGAAGTTGTAAAAAAAATTACATAAAAACTCAGCAAATTTATGGATTCAGTGGCTCCCCTATGAGAATTTGTTTTATTTATTTTATGTGGCTAAATTTCAGTTTTTTGTTTGTTTTTATTTTATTATTATATTATTTTGAATTTTTTTTTATATTTTTATTTTTGTTTATTTGATGCTATTATGTTCCATTTGCAAGTGTGAAGAGGAATGAGTTGGAGAGGATAGCAGGGGCACACGGATAACACATAGAGAATTTAAAAAAACACTGTAGGACAAGAAGACTACAGATCAGACCTGTACAACTCCAGATCCAGAAATATCTGAGAGATGTTCAAGGAGAAAGGGGACCTAGAGGACAAAGCACAGACTATGGGAGAGAGAAGACATCAAGTTAAGGAGCTTTAGTAACATCCAATGAAACTGGATGGATAGCATGACAAGGACTAACCTGCTAAGGTACAAAAATCAACAGGATGGCGATGGTAAAGCCGTGGTTGGATTAAAAACAAAGAGAGATTGAACTACAATAGCAAAAGAGTAAACTAAAGCTGCTTCAGGCAGGCACCTTTTTTTACCTGCCGCATCAGACAGGAGAAAAATACATACGTGCATCTCCAAAGAGAGAGAGAGAGCTGGGATAATTCAATTCTTGTATTTATGTAAATTAATGCCAAGAGAGCACAGAGAGCGAATCAGTCCAGACCAGTTTCTGAAAGCAAGTCACACTGTGAGCCTACACACGTGGACAAAATTGTTGGTACCCCTCAGTTAAAGAAGGAAAAACCCACAATTCTCACTGAAATCACTTGAAACTCACACAAGTAACAATAAATAAAAATTTATTGAAAATTAAATAATCAAAATCAGCCATCACTTTTGAATTGTTGATTAACATAATTATTTAAAAAAACAAACTAATGAAATAGGGCTGGACAAAAATGATGGTACCCATAACTTAATATTTTGCTGCACAACCTTTTGAGGCAATCACTGCAATTAAACGATTTCTGTATTTGTCAATGAGCGTTCTGCAGCTGTCAACAGGTATTTTGGTCCACTCCTCATGAGCAAACAGCTCCAGTTGTCTCAGGTTTGATGGGTGTCTTCTCCAAATGGCATGTTTCAGCTCCTTCCACATATGTTCAATGGGATTCAGATCTGGGCTCATAGAAGGCCACTTTAGAATAGTCCAACGCTTTTCTCTCAGCCATTCTTGGGTGTTTTTGGCTGTGTGTTTTGGATCTTTGTCCTGTTGGAAGACCCATGACCTGCGACCGAGACCAAGCTTTCTGACACTAGGCAGCACATTTCTCTCCAGAATGCCTTGATAGTCTTCAGATTTCATCGTACCTTGCACACTTTCAAGACACCCTGTGCCAGATGCAGCAAAGCAGCCCCAAAACATTACTGAGCCTCCTCCATGTTTCACCGTAGGGACAGTGTTCTTTTCTTCGTATGCTTGGTTTTTGAGTCTATGAACATAGAGTTGATGTGCCTTACCAAAAAGCTCCAGTTTGGTCTCATCTGTCCAAAGGACATTCTCCCAGAAGCTTTGTGGCTTGTCAACATGCATTTTTGCAAATTCCAGTCTGGCTTTTTTATGAGTTTTTTTCAGCAGTGGTGTCCTCCTTGGTCGTCTCCCATGAAGTCCACTTTGGCTCAAACAACGACGAATGGTGCGATCTGACACTGATGTACCTTGGCCTTGGAGTTCACCTTTAATTTCTTTGGAGGTTGCTCTGGGCTCTTTGGATACAATTCCAACGATCCGTCTCTTCAATTTGTCATCAGTTTTCCTCTTGCGGCCACGTCCAGGGAGGTTGGCTACTGTCCCGTGGGTCTTGAACTTCTGAATAATATGAGCCACTGTTGTCACAGGAAGTTCAAGCTGTTTAGAGATGGTCTTATAGCCTTTACCTTTAAGATGTTTGTCTATAATTTTTTTCGGATGTCCTGGGACAATTCTCTCCTTCGCTTTCTGTTGTCCATGTTCAGTGTGGTACACACCTTTTCACCAAACAGCAGGGTGACTACTTGTCTCCCTTTAAATAAGCAGACTGACTGATTATGAGTTTGGAAACACCTGTGATGTCAATTAAATGACACACCTGAGTTAATCATGTCACTCTGGTCAAATAGTTTTCAATCTTTTATAGAGGTACCATCATTTTTGTCCAGGCCTGTTTCATTAGTTTGTTTTTTTAAATAATTATGTTAATCAACAATTCAAAAGTAACGGCTGTTTTTGATTATTTAATTTTCAATAAATTTTTATTTATTGTTACTTTTGTGAGTTTCAAGTGATTTCAGTGAGAATTGTGGGTTTTTCCTTCTTTAACTGAGGGGTACCAACAATTTTGTCCACGTGTGTACATGTCTTCACCTCAGATAAGTAAGCTGTCACACTCAGAATGACAGTTTACAGCTGTGTTGGACTATATTTCATAATTTATTACAAACCTGCAACATTAGACAGCTGCAGGATCCATGAATGCTGTGAAGAACATTAATGGAAAAGGGAGCTATGTCTGAGTGACTGGAATGTCATCACTGTAACGGATTGATAAAGCCCGCAATATTTCATGTCCTGTGTCTGAAAGAGGGGCTTTAGGGGCTTAAAAGTGAAATCAGGCAATGAACATTACTAAAGCAGCTTCAGAAAAACTAAAGATGAGCTCTTAATTGGGATTTGAAATTTTCCATTAGTGGGAAAGCAGTTAATGTGGAACAGCAGACTGTTCCAAAACCTGGGTGTAATAACCCAAAAAGCCTGGTCACCTCTTGTTCTGAGGTGTGAATGGGAGACTAGGGAACTGTAAGGATGAAGCCAATATGCAGAAAGATGGTGTACACAACATTCAGAACCAATGGACGTTGCACTAGACCACCAGAATCTCAGACCAGACATACAGGCGTGTTAGCTACACCTCCCCCATCCTGTCACATTTCATTTACAACCAGAAAAGTTGTGTACATAAGATTCAACAAGAAATAATCCATCTGAAATCATTCCCCCAGACTTGCATTGTAAATTGGTTGTCAGCTCGAGTTACATTATCATCGCTATCTTCTCCTTTGTTTTGCTGTCTCTTCTGCTATGCATGTATCAGTTTTATTGTGGCACAAAGCAGAGACGGTGAATCAGAGAGCAGACGCCAGTAGAGGAGAGCCAAAAAAAGCAGCATGAATGCTCATACTAATGCTCACACTGAACTGAAATGAAATGGCTACACTTTATATTCTTCGTTTTTTGGGGCTTTGGCTGAACCCTCCAGACTGCACTTTCATTTTTACAATGCAATGTAGAAGGCCACCCTCAATATCTTCATAAAATGGAAGAGCAGTAGAGGCCTGGCAGAGCATCACCAGAAACCATACCCAGCGTCTGGTGATGTCTGGGGGTTCCAGAATTCAGGCGGTCATTGACTGCAAAGGATGTTCCACCAAATATTAAATGTGACAATTTGATTTGGGATTATGTTAGTTTGTCCAATTGCTTAAGGTCTCTTCAAAAGGTAGGGCACACATATAAAATTTATTGTAATTCTTCCACCGTTCACCTGATTTGGATGCAAATATCCTCAAATTAAAGCTGAACGTCTGCACTTAAAGCTCATCTTGATCCTTGATCCTTGATCTTGATTGTTTCATTTAAATCAATTGTGGTGATGTACAGAGCCCAAATGCTGAAAATTGTGCCAATGTCCAAATATTTAGAGACCTGACTATATATCTTTTCACCACAACTAGATGTTTGCTGCTATGTTAATGCTATACAGTAGATGGTGTAAAAAACTCTATATTAAAGTCAATATAGTTTTGTTAGTTGGAAATGGTTTTTGACACCAACTAGGAGACAGATTTCCATAGTGTGACAGATTAATGTCCCTAAAAGATGAATAGTACAAGTACACACATACAAACACACCTTGTAGCCATAGATCTATGTGTGTTGGGTGGATTAGTGACATTTAATTACTTCATGTCCTTTTGTTTCCCCAGTTGCTCCAGAGAGTCAGCCTCTCGTGGATACAAACCTCATCGAGTTTGACACGAAGTAAGTGTTTGTGTGGGTGCATGTGTGTGTCTGGTACTGGGGTTTACGTCTTCTGACCACACAGTAGCAAAATTCACTGACACAACAATGTGTTTGGGATAGGAAAATGACAGGTCACTGAGTTAGAGAACAGCAAATAAAATCAGATGGTAACATGTCTGAATTCTTGCTTGTGTTGTACGTCGCTTTGGACAAAAGCGTCTGCGAAATGAAATTGTTGTAGAACACCAATTTTACTATGAGATACCATCTTGGTATCTTCTATCACAGTAACCAGACCATCTGGTACAAGTTTTTTTTTTATTCTGTTTTATTTGCTTTTTTAAAACCAAGGCATTTCTTGAGACAGCATTCATTTTTCAAACAAGACTCTAGGCTTGGTGCTTAGCACTTTGCCTTGCAGCTAGAAGATCCCTGGTTCGCATCCCCACCTTCCTGTGATCTTTCTGCATGGAGTTTGCATGTTCTCCCTGTACATGCGTTGGTTTCTCCAGGTACTCGGCTTCCTCCCAAAGTCCAAAAACATGATGAAGTTAATTGGAGATTCTAAATTGTTCGTAGGTGTGAGTGTGATTGTTTGTCTCTATGTGTAGCCCTGTGATAAACTGGTGACCTATCCAGGGTGTCCTCTGCTTTCACCTTAAATCAGCTGGATAGGCTCCAACCCCTCATAACCCTAATGAGAATTAAGCGGTGTATCGATAATGGATGGATGGATGTTGTCAATATAAACACTCAAACTCAGACTCGTCTGTATTTACTGAAATGCATTTGTGCTTATTTTAGTGTAACATGTTTCATAATAGTATGTGATGAGAATCTTTCTCTTGTCAGTACTTCCTCTCAGGTTGATGACTTTGTGTTTGAAGATTTTGCGCGCCTGCGGTTAACAGGGTTGAACGATGACAAGGATGAAGACAGTCCCTTCTTTTAGCAGAGTTAAAGGATGCTTTTATCCCAGAACCCAAGAAGAAAAAGTAAAAAATAGGGAAGATGTGGAGCAGACTGCCAGAACTCTGAGGACAGTCTGTATTCTTGCTTTAATTGTACCATTTATGCTGTCTGGACAACTCCATGTGTCTTTTGTTAAAGGAACAGTTCAACAAAATTAAGAAATCTGATGTTTGCTGTTGGAATCATACTGTTTATATGTTAGTATATAAACAGGTATTATCAGTGTTATACATGCTGCTGTGATTCAGGATAAGTAATTGAATCAGGGAAGTCTTTAGAATAAAAACAAAAGTGATGTTTTTATACTGATGGTAGGTGAGCTGTTGTCTTCAGGTATCACTAAAGCTGTAAAGAGCAATAACAGGAACGTTGGACTGTTACCACTTACTATTAATTTGTACTTAACCTCATTATGATGAACTCAAATACGTTTTATATCAGAACAAAAACAGGAATGATTTTATTTTTGTAGTTCTTTTTTCATACCAGCAAATGCCATTCCACAGACAAACATGCCTCCAGTTTTGAAGCGTGGTGTCGGTGGACATTGCTCCACAAATATCAAACCAGCAGTTTAGAGGTACCAGTATTTAAGAGGTTGAATGAATCTGATAAAGGGGATGTGATGTTTTCACAAGAATCCCTAAATTTTGGTTGGATTGAAGAATTGTGATCGAGGTATGTAGTGAACAGGACATTTTACACATTCAAAATAAACTTGTCAGTGCTCTCTAGTAAATAAACGGTGTAAAGGAGATACTGTTTCTAAATGATCTCCATCATGTAGTTGACATTTAATTTCTTATAACTAACAGTCATAATATTAACCTGCCAATTTATCATTGGAGCTACAATATTCTAATCCTTTTGCTCCATGATTATTAGGTCTATACTGCATCATCAACACAAACCTTAGATCCACTAGATTTCATAACACTATTTTTGTCTTGTTCCCCACATGCTATTTTCACAATGAAAGAGATAAAAACTTATATCTTACTGTGTCTCAGCTTAACACCCATATTTACTGTCCTTGTTTGTTCATGTCTCACCACACTTATATTTTTGTAACCATGCAGAATGTTTTTGTTTCTACTTTGCTATAAGGAAATACTTCCTATGTGTAGGTGTTAGCTATGGCACCTAGTTACTGTAATCAAGATTTAAAGTACAATGTACAAATAAGCAACAACATAATTAAAAATTGCCTTAATTTTGCTGTATACCACACTTTCTTTTGTATCTGCAAATAAAGTTTTCCATTTGTCAAATGGAAGGTGATGTATCTGCTGTGAAATCTTTCAGTTAGACTCCATCCTAACACCAGGATGCTTTACACTGAGCCCATAAAATTCAATATTGAATTCAATTGTTCAATTTTGAAAGACATGCAACAGATGTAGCTGCATCTTTTAGCCACCTGTTAATTAAAAAATGTGGGAAACTTCTCACATTCTCAAATCTGAACTCCGGCAAAGCTGAGTTTAGAGTAAATACAACCCAAACAAGGATATCTGTGGTTAAGGACAGAGTTTACTTCCATGACTGTATGTTGATACTATTCTATACAATTGAAACTTCTGTTGGCAGTACCATTCTTCTCTTGAATTTCCCTCCGTATGATGCGTGCAGCATTACAACTCAGAGAAAGTATTTTTCATTCTGCAGTACTAAAAGAAAAAGTGTTGATTATTCATAATGAAACCATTTCCAACACATTTCTTGGTTGTTTTATTAAAAATATCTTAACAGTTTTTACATATGGCCTGCTATTTGCACCAATTATCATGAACCACCCAACAACAAAATATTACCAGAAATGCAACATACATCATTTAGAATAACAGATTTCTTGCATTAAAAAACAACAACAAAAAATACTTTTTTTTTTTTTCTCTTTCTTTTAGTCATCCTATAAGTTTGTTGGGATAGTTGTGGATGTAAATAACAGCAAAAAGCATCTGTGAAAAGATTTGAACACTGGTAGTAGAAGTGGAGAATAAAGTCCCGTCAGGTATCAAAATGAAGTGCTGCTACAGTCCCAGCAGTCAGGCAGCTGCCCTCTTTGCTCTCATGTCTGCTGCTGCTGTTGCTGCTGCTGCTGCTCTAACATGACTTCACAGGTTCGTCCCAGTTCTCCAAGTTTGACCTTGGCATACTCAGCTCTGTTTAGTGCCATCTGACAGTCCTTCCTGGCTGAATAAGTGGAACCTTCATGAGGCTGACCAGTAGCTACCTGGAGAAAAGACAAGAAAATGAGCTTGAATCCGCTACTCACAATACAATACATTCTGTCTAAATGTGTTTTGACTTGACAAAGCTGCAATGACTGTATTTGTGAAGCTCATCTATAAAGTTAAAATTGTTTCATACTTACTGCTCTACCACTTACTGATGAATAATCAAAAAATTTATGCAAATATGCTCCAAAAGGCATAGTATTTTATTATAATGTCTAATTTTCAATACAGAGTGAGAGTATTAATTAGCTGTCATAGTATTGGTATACTGATATGTATATACTCAGCATCTACGAATACTACGAAAACTAAAAAGGTTGCTAATTATACTCCAGTCAAGGTGACACACTTTCTGAAACGGTACAAGGTTCATTAGGCACTACAGCTGTGTTGCTGAAACAGTACTGCAGTTGTGCGTTCAACCTGTGTGAGGTAGCGGATTTGGGAAGTCAGTTCATTCTCCACTCGGTTCACTGAGGTCTGGAACTGGACCAGCTGTCTGTCGAGGAAGCTGCCATTGGGTTTGTCTTTTGAGAGCTCCAGGACAATGTTACCTGCCAGGAATACCACACATCAGTTTATGACTATACTAAAATGAAGGCAACTGGACTTGCTGAAAGGCCTCTTCAAGTGTAAGTGGTGGGGTGTCCCAGGTATTGAGATTTATGTGGGACTGTCACATATGAGCCACTGAGCCCCCCAGCCATCATCTGAGTGCACACCATGGAAGTACAATATAAAAGTACTAGATGACTTGTCTGCAGATTCTCAGTCATTCATTGCAAACCTAGTAGCTCCAGTAAAAGGCAACTTCGCAAACAAAACAAAAAAAGTCTTCAAACACGGCTCAAAGATTGACACACATTCTGACCCCATGCAGATTCTGTATTTGTTGGTATTGTACTTCAAATGTACACAAAACAATTTACATTAGGGCGGAATGTTTGCGATTTGAAATGATCACAAATCAATTCGATATATCAAATATAATTTGATAAAATCACTCATTCAGCCCCAATTTACATGTAGTGATTCTGCCAGTTCAGCGGCCCTTGTCTGTTTTGCCCAATTGCTTGTTCCAGATATACTTTACAATGTGAAAGTACCACTGACACGACAGGCACAACACAGACAAATGTTACCGCCTATTGGAACCTAAAATTCTTCCCTGCTTGAAGATTTTTTTGCAGCTCGGAGATTATCACAGCAGTTCGAAAACAATTTCGAACTGCTGTATTTCAGTGGCTTTGCTGGGAGAAATATGTCCTCACCGGCACATTGCAGGACCGACGCTATCTCTTTTTCTGTGTCCTCCAAAGCCTTGAGTCGTTCATTAGCCATCAGTAGGCAGGAAACCGCTACAACTAGCAGCTCTCCGAGCAGAATTTCCCCTGTTCGGCGACACACTGTGGACCACGGCTGCTTCCAACAAAGAATACACTCCAACAACGTCACTGTGTCGCACAGTGGTGACGTAGCTAGGCGGAGAGGCAAGATGGCTACATCGACTTGGCTGCATGGCCCATCTGCTATGCGACTTACAGAAGGTTTGGTGTCGGTTCTGAAAGAACAGCGTCCAGAATATTTACCTGCTCTACTAGCCAACTACAGAGAACATGGCGTGTTCTCGACGCAGGTAGACCCCAGCCTGGGGAGGCACGAAGGCTTTCAGAGCTAGTTATGTGTTAGCCTACTGTCGCTGTGCTACAGCGACTGCAGGCTTTGTTGTCCAGTGAGATGACACCTGGAGATACTATGTGGAAACAGTGTGAGCTGTTGCTGTGTTGATTAAATGTGTTCCCCCTCCACTGTTAGTTACCTGTAGTGTTTCTCTGTGCAGGGCGCCGGCGCAGTCGGGGGTCTCGTGGGATTCAGCAATGCCAAACTGGGCTCGAGCAAGACCAGGTGAGACATGACCACTTTTAGTCAGCCTCCAACAGGTATCAGCACCACCAGCGATTGTATTCTAACGTTATTGCTCATTTTGTGTGCATTTCGGTGTGATATCGATATCAGTGTTGACTATCAGGCAGCGTATATAGTGATTTTTTCCCCACTATGTTGATATGTCTTTGTGGATTTTCCGAATAAATATTGATTCATGAAAGGCATAAGGGACACAATGAAAATGGATTGGCTAATGTTTTTCCGTAATAGATAAAAGGAGCAATTTACCAGTAAAATGTTTTTATTTAATACAAAACATATGAGAGATTTTGAATTATTTCTACTTTAAACTTACAGGAAATTTGGTTAAAATTATTCATCACATTATGATGAAAATCGTGTCGCCAAAAGTACAGAAAACAAAAAAAGTCACATCATTTTATGATAGGCTGTCCTGTAATGTGTGATTAGATTTTTTTTTTATTCGTCACATACAGTATGGCAGTGACTGTCCACCAGGCTTTATAAATACAAAATGTTAAAATAGATAAAAAATATAAAGTACAAAATAAAAATGTAAATAATACATTAAATGCAAATACGTAAATCGATCGCATACAAGAAATACCGAGTTGTAAAGTGGTAAGATTTATGGAATGTACACAGTGCAAGAAGTGGTGGATGTGCATTCATGGGTGTCATGGGTCAGGACGTCAAGATGTTGACAGGAATCATGGCTGGTGTGATCCCATTGATATTAATGTCCTGGTGATGTGTGGCCCAGGTTCTTGTTAATCAAAAATAACATTAGCAAGTTTTCTTTTAAAAAGAGATCGAAGAAGAAAAATGTGACAGCAAATACAGTGGCAAATCAAAGCCGGGAGGAAAATGTTATGGATAATTTCAGTGGTAGTTAAAACTCATTAATCGTAGTCGTCTTGGAAACTAAGTGATATAAATGTGTGTGTGTGTGTGTGTGTGTGTGTGTGTGTGTGTGTGTGTGTGTGTGTGTGTGTGTGTGTGTGTGTGTGCGTGCAGGTTTGAGGGGCTCTGCCTTCTTGCTCTGCTGGTTAAAGACAGCTCCAGTGATCTCTTCCAGCAGCACTGCCTCTCCTGGTTGCGCTCCCTGCAACAGGTCATACAGGTATGACACATTCACGTACATATTGAACCCACTGCAAAAGGGTCTACAGGTAAACGTGATTTACTTGAACCACACCGCAAAGAAAATTAGCTTTTTCATTCATTTCAACATGTGTGTCAAAATATTTGGTATTCATCTGTGGAAAAATGATGTGCACCCTCGCCCTCAGAGGTTAATATTGCCTCCTTTATCAGAAATAAGTTCTTGTAGGTGTTTTGCATAATTGATCACCAGTTCCTGACATTGGCTGGCTGAATTTTCTCACTAGATTTCCTGGCAAAATTTCTTCAGAATTTTTTCTAGCTCATCTCTGTACTTTCAGATTTCAAAGGGCTTCATGAGCTCTAAGAATTAAAAATACTTCTAGGAGGAAGTGGCAGGGCATATCTAGCAGCCTACTGTGTGTCACACACCACAACATGAGGGACAGTCAATCTCCTAAACATGCACACACGCGCAAATGATACACTGTAGATATATTATTAATTTCTGTAAATCTTAGCTGTGTATTACTGTTCATATTTCTGTAAATATGGACTCTCCATCTGGTAAAAATGTGTTTTGATGAGTGTGAGAGTATTCTTTATTGAACATTTGCATGCCAGTAATGCCCTGTTTGAATTGAACTGAACTGAATTTGAATAATGTGATACATTTCTTGTACAACAAAGTCATACAGACAAATAGCAAACAGCATATAGCAAGTGGCCACAGTCACACGAAAGATCACAAAAATCTGAAGTTATTATTTAACATCTGTGTGTTTCCTATTTATTCAAGCATATAGGCCAGGCCTTGATCACATAGTTACATTATAATATTCTGTTGTATTTTTTTCAACTTAAAGTATCTCTTTTTTCACCATACATGGGTTTGAATGCCTGTCTTTAGATCTTGGCATGATTACGTCATACTTACACAGCAACATAAACGGCAACAAGAACACCAGATTGTAGTTGTCAGAGGAGATTAAACAGGACTGGTTTTTATGTGTAACTCCCAAAGGAGGCTCTTCTAGTTTATGTCATTTGTTTGAGTAAACCCTTGGGCAAGATTTCAAAAAGGATTGAATATTTGCTTGTCTAAATGTGTCAAGAGGAAAATTTTCAATAAAATGTACTTATTTTCTCATGTAACAATATCAAAATACTTTAAGATTAATGAATGTGTTAACTCTAGAACTCATCAGGCCTTCTCTGTCATCCAGAAGAGACATACAATCTTTAATATGTATCTGAATAGTTCCTCTCACTGTGCAGCCGGCAAATCTCACAGCTGTAGTTAGAGCGAATTCATTGCTCCACTAGAGTGCAGGACTGTCTCTTAAAGTTCCCAAACTTAGACCCAAGCTGATAAGAGGGTCTTTAATTATTGAAATAATGAAAGACATTATAGCATTATCTAGAAATGATGATACACGTGTCTGACTGATTGTAAAGGTCCTATATGGTGACTTTCTATTTTATATTGTGCTTTGTGGTTGTCGTAATCACAGATGTCAATCATGAGGTTTCCTCTGAAGGGGCTGTGAACAGCAGCTTAGCTGTTTTCTCACAGCTACCTATGCAGTAATTATTAAGTTAGCCATCTCTGTTGTATTTTGAGCTGAAAAATAGAACAACACATTCTGGGGACATGTGAGACTTTAATTCATTTGCTGACAAAGGGTAAAATATGGGAACTTTAAAGTTTTGATTGATTCTTCTATTGACTGCATCTGCAAACACGACACCTGGACACATCTGAGTAAAGTTTAATTCTTAAAGTTAGCTTGGGTTTATCCCGTTTGCTGTTCAAATGTATGTATTACTGATCAACCTTAGTGCTTATCACTGTACTTCTTGCTGCAGCATTACTATTTTGTCTGTATTTGGTTTTTAATTCAAAGGTCGTCTTGATCTGATTCCATTTAGCAGTTTAAAATGTATCTTTTTCATGTAAGCTTTTTCTACAGTTTGAGTGTTTGTGTATGATTTATGTTGTCAGTTTAATAAAGGATAAACCATTAAATTAAAACAGACTATAGACACACTTTTATAAATGCCGAATTTTGACTAGCTGAAAGCTTGGACATTTTTCACAGCTTTTTCTCCCCTTGTGTCTGTTGGTGTTCTCTAGTCTCAGGCTCCAGTTCAGACCATCCAACTAGCAGTGAACATTTTGAAGGACCTGCTGCACTACTCGTCCCAGCTACCAGAGCTGACCAGGGAGGTTGGCCTCAACTCAGTCCTTGGGATCCTGACAACTTTGCTCAGCCTGAAGACGGAGGTGAGGTTGCAGAGCAGTGAAATGTAGTGTAAAATATAAGGAGGCTGCAGTCTCATAGTCATGATGTGATACCACAATTTATATAGAGAATGTGCTTTTTTTCTTCATGCTTTTGTCACAAGATGCCACACTGTGCTTTTTTCTCCACATGTAACTTTTGATAACTAAATGAGGAAGTCTGTCATTAAAAAAAATTGACAGTTGGGAAAAAAAAGGTATTGGTTTCAGCTGTAATACTGACCTGTTGAACAATCCACGATAACTGATAGATTTTGTTTGTTCTTTAGTGTGAGCTGGCAGCCATGGAGGGGATGACAGCCTGTATGACCTACTATCCCCGAGCCTGTGGATCCCTCAGGGTGAGACACACTCATGGGCAGATGAGATAGAGGAGACTGACTGAAATATTCACTTAAGTTAAACCTGTATTTCTTTTAATTTTGGTATATATATTTTTTTTAGTATTTTTGACAAAAGCTTATGGTCAATCGTGTGTAATTTTTTTTTCTTTCAAGGATAAACTAGGAGCATATTTTCTCTCCAAAATGGACAGCTCAAACAGGAAAACACAGGAGGTTTGTCATTCTTTCCAAACAAGTACTAAGCCAGTATAGAACTCCACAATTTGATTTTCTCCTCTGAATGCTTATGAAGTTATTTATCTTGGGGTCACTGTTTTCCTGTCAGGTGGCCTGTCAGTGTTATGGTCGTCTCCCCTGTCTGGGAGGACTCTTGGATAGAGGAGTGGGTGCAGGCAGAGCTGAGGGCTGGACCAATCACATTCACTGCCTACTGGCCTCAGCCAATGCTCTGCTGGCTCAGATCTACCAAGGTGCAGAAACAGGTATGCTTTTCTATCAGTGGTGATATATAGGCCATTTAGTGAACGTTGTTAAGTTTGTTTACTAGTTTAAAATAAGTAGTGTCCTAACAGTTTAACACTTTGAAGTGAGTTTCATCTTTTTACATGTGTGCTGTCTGCTGACAGTTTACAAGGCTCAGACTTCATTGCTGTTTGCTGTCACAGATGGAGCTGTACAATATCAGGGTCCTGGGGTGGAGCTGAGCTTTCCACATGTTGACCAAACAGATCCCCTGCTGCTGTTGCAGCTCCAACACAGATACACTGCTGTCTCTCTGGCACTCAAACACACTCTCAGGTACAAAACAGACACACGTACAACTGTACCCAAACTACAAAAATGATCCTGTTTGCACATTGTGGTCTCTATCACTGTAAATTGTTCTGGTTTTGAACTACTTAAAGTCTTGTCCCCTTTTATTTCATTGAAGTTTGATTTCTAAAATGTGTAGCTTTAACAAACAGTGTCCTGTTAACTTTAAATTGCAAAAACTATCTATGTTACAATAATCCAAAAACGAAACACCCAGAATTTTTTGTGAGAATAAAGGCATAGATAAAGGATAAACACACTTTTATAACTAAGTACTGAATACAGCAGATGTAATGCATTTTTCACTTAAGATAAAAAACAAAAATCAAAACCAGCGGTAATGTAAATAAGTCAGTTCCAGTATTTGTGGTATTCATTATGTTCCTCTTGTCCAACAGAGTGGATCCTGCATCAGCTGTCCGCGTGCCTGTCAGACCAATCCTCAACCTGGTGTGTCGAGCCCTTGCTGTCAGCTCCAAGAGCATAGTGAGTGCAGACATGCACATATGAACAGGCAAAATAATGAATAGATTCAATAATTTACACCGTTGTATGTGCATGGATACCAAGCAAACATTAATGATACTGATCAGTTCATTTTGGTTCTTTGTGTCCTTTGTTTTTGTCAGAATTTAACAGGTGATGGAAGTGTGAGGTTGTTGGTCCTCCCTATTATTCACACAGACACACTGGAGGTCCTGTCCAGTCTTATCACAGTGTGAGTACTGATGCGCACACACACACACAAATACACGATGTCTGCACATTCTTCAGTCTTCAAACTACAAACTTTGCTGTTTCAATACGACATTGATGGTTGTGTGTTGCCACCTTTGCGTCTGCACTGTGTGTATTACAGAGTACGTAGAGGCATGGTTCAGTATGCTGCAGTACTACAGAGACTGTTTTCTCAAACCCTGTCTGCCTGGACGCCTCTACCTGAAGCCAGTGTGGGACAACAGAGAGCCTACAGGTAACCGACAGGCTATTACACTTGTTCCATTTAACTACTTAGGATAATGAGTGCACAGTGTGCAAACAAGGGTAAAAAAATGTTTTAAAGAGCCTTGCAAAAAGCGATTAATTAGTGAAGGTAAATGATGTAGACTTATCACTTTTGCTTGTTGTCATTTTCACAGTGTGCACATGATTGCACAAATTTCTGGATACAGAATCATATTTATTCATTTTGTTATCTTTTTGAGAAAGTAATAATTGTTGCCATTCATCACAATGCATAAAAACACAGTCCTAGTATTTACAGGTGTTAACACAGTGTAGCCAATACTGAAATGTGTGATTAGAGTTTAGTGTCAAAACCACACAACAAATCTAAACTTGAATTAGAAACTACAGCTAATGATACTCTTGATTTTCAAGTCTGAGCTCCAAATAATTATTCAATGGAATAAAAGTTGCATTATTACTTTTCTGGATTCAACATTGCCCAAACAGCCGATAATTTTTTTTTTTTCTTTTGCAAAGTTTCTACTTGACTCATGCTTTTCCTAGGCATCTGAGGTCATTGTCTGACCAACAGGTTTTGAAGTAATTAATGTAAGTTAAAAGGAAGCCAGTCTTTTTTTATTTTAAGAATAATTTACTGACCAACATCACTGGTTAAATGTTTCATGTAAAAAGAGAAGGTGGTATGTTTGTTCTGCAGCTGAAGGGGTAGACTGAAAAGGCAGAGCACTGTGCTGTGTTGGAAAACTGTTGTTATTGTGGTTGATTATTCTTTTGACGATCACATTAACTGAATTATTTGAAATTATTCTGACACACATGGAAAAATAAAAATGACCAGAGTCAGTAGGTTGACAGTACACTACTCAGAGAGTTCAAACTGATCTCATGGGCAACTAACTAACACCACATGGGGCATTCACTTAAATACAATACAATTTATCCAGCCCAACAAGTGCTTTAGACCCACTCCTATTTGCCACATTCTTCCTGCATGTTTACGTCAAAACCTCGTACGATCTCTGTTCCGTCTATCTTGTGTTCTGAATGTCTTCTGAGCAAATTCAATGGCAGATATGGGGCAGATATGGCTTACAAAACAAATCTTGTCAAAACTGTGAAGAACAGTTCACACATGGTCCTTCCTCATATATTATGCTTATCTTCCTTCTGTTTATTTACCATCCATACAATTTGCATGCATGACACGTTTTTCCCCCCTTCATCTTCATCGTGTAGACGGATTTAAGGACAGTTTTATGAAGTGTTATTCAGTGTCTATGTTATTCAGCTTGTAATTACTCTTCATTTTGCAAAGCTCACTATTAGATTAAATCCAAACTCCACCCAGTACTCTTGTCCATTTTGTCAAAGAACTACAAGATTAGTCTAGTATTTGCAGCCTGTACACTGTGTGTTGTCACGTTAAGTTCCACTTTTGTTGTTCAATCAAAGTGCCATTACAGAATAATGCAGAACTATACAGTTAAATTGCGTTTGTGATTTTCGGTAGCCATATTTATCCAACCAGGAACTACATGCAAATTAGAATCTCCTGCCAGAACTCAACTTTACTCAAATTACAGGCACCAATGCTTCAGTGTGGTGCTACTTTAACATGTAGAACTGTGATGCTGTGCGCTAGCCTAACCTATTGCCTATGTCAAGCTTGCTGTTGCGTCACATTTGATGTCATCCCACAGCTCGGTACGGGTATCAGTGTATAAAACCTTAGAACTGTGGGTCCAGGTGGCTGGAGCCTCGGCCAACATCCTTCAGGGAAGCCCCAGCCACTCAGAACTCCTCTTTGGCCACCTGCTTGGTGACATCACACCAGGAGCAGAGTCTATTAAGGTAGATTGAACTTGCTCTTGTCTGTTATTCTAAATGTGTTAAAGCTTCCTTTTAAGTTAAGATGGTTTTGGTTTGGTCCTATTCATCAGCTCCGGGCAGGTCTATCAGCCGATGTAGTTCCTGGAGGAAAGCCAGGCCCTCGAAGGACAAAGCAATTGGTCATGGCAGACGCAGTTGGACCTTCACTGCACAGGAAGGGAGACCTTATGGCCAATCAAGAAACTTGCCTTTCAGCCCTCAGAGGTGACATGCTCTCTCAGTTTGATTTACGTCATATCCTCTGCCTGGCTTCTGATTTTGCTGGCTTCCTGTTATTCTGTATAACCACTTTTTTTTTCTCCACAGGGCTGAGACAAATCATACAGACCAGTGGAACACTACTAAAGGATGATATACACAAGGTAAATGTCTGGTTATAATGTGCAAAAATACACACGTGGACAAAATTGTTGGTACCCCTCAGTTAAAGAAGGAAAAACCCACAATTCTCACTGAAATCACTTGAAACTCACAAAAGTAACAATAAATAAAAATTTATTGAAAATTAAATAATCAAAAACAGCCATTACTTTTGAATTGTTGATTAACATAATTATTTAAAAAAACAAACTAATGAAACAGGCCTGGACAAAAATGATGGTACCTCTATAAAAGATTGAAAACTATTTGACCAGAGTGACATGATTAACTCAGGTGTGTCATTTAATTGACATCACAGGTGTTTCCAAACTCATAATCAGTCAGTCTGCCTATTTAAAGGGAGACAAGTAGTCACCCTGCTGTTTGGTGAAAAGGTGTGTACCACACTGAACATGGACAACAGAAAGCGAAGGAGAGAATTGTCCCAGGACATCCGAAAAAAAATTATAGGCAAACATCTTAAAGGTAAAGGCTATAAGACCATCTCTAAACAGCTTGAAGTTCCTGTGACAACAGTGGCTCATATTATTCAGAAGTTCAAGACCCACGGGACAGTAGCCAACCTCCCTGGACGTGGCCGCAAGAGGAAAATTGATGACAAATTGAAGAGACGGATCGTTGGAATTGTATCCAAAGAGCCCAGAGCAACCTCCAAAGAAATTAAAGGTGAACTCCAAGGCCAAGGTACATCAGTGTCAGATCGCACCATTCGTCGTTGTTTGAGCCAAAGTGGACTTCATGGGAGACGACCAAGGAGGACACCACTGCTGAAAAAAACTCATCAAAAAAGCCAGACTGGAATTTGCAAAAATGCATGTTGACAAGCCACAAAGCTTCTGGGAGAATGTCCTTTGGACAGATGAGACCAAACTGGAGCTTTTTGGTAAGGCACATCAACTCTATGTTCATAGACTCAAAAACCAAGCATACGAAGAAAAGAACACTGTCCCTACGGTGAAACATGGAGGAGGCTCAGTAATGTTTTGGGGCTGCTTTGCTGCATCTGGCACAGGGTGTCTTGAAAGTGTGCAAGGTACGATGAAATCTGAAGACTATCAAGGCATTCTGGAGAGAAATGTGCTGCCTAGTGTCAGAAAGCTTGGTCTCAGTCGCAGGTCATGGGTCTTCCAACAGGACAACCATCCAAAACACACGGCCAAAAACACCCAAGAATGGCTGAGAGAAAAGCGTTGGACTATTCTAAAGTGGCCTTCTATGAGCCCAGATCTGAATCCCATTGAACATATGTGGAAGGAGCTGAAACATGCCATTTGGAGAAGACACCCATCAAACCTGAGACAACTGGAGCTGTTTGCTCATGAGGAGTGGGCCAAAATACCTGTTGACAGCTGCAGAACGCTCATTGACAAATACAGAAATCGTTTAATTGCAGTGATTGCCTCAAAAGGTTGTGCAACAAAATATTAAGTTATGGGTACCATCATTTTTGTCCAGCCCTATTTCATTAGTTTGTTTTTTTAAATAATTATGTTAATCAACAATTCAAAAGTGATGGCTGATTTTGATTATTTAATTTTCAATAAATTTTTACTTATTGTTACTTTTGTGAGTTTCAAGTGATTTCAGTGAGAATTGTGGGTTTTTCCTTCTTTAACTGAGGGGTACCAACAATTTTGTCCACGTGTGTATTCATCAAAAAAGACAGATTTTCACTCTTAACTACTAAACTAAGTGTTTAATATTTAGGCAACTGATTTCACACACATTCCAGCAGAGAGCAATTAACTCGCTTATTAATCTGATGTTGTATGTGATTGGGAGGAAAAAAAACCCTCATAAAATACATAAGACTGGGATCACGATTTGCTGTGTGTTTGTGTAGTTGTAGTGTAAGGTAAGATGATTATGTAGTTGATTTTTCCCTCCATCTTCATCATGTAGCTACTTATTCCAGGGTGAATGCTGTTCAATAGGAAACAGTCATCCTGATTTCTTTTTTTTGCTGTGTTTTGTTTTCTTGCAGCGACTCCATGATGTGATATTACCACTGTGTGTGCGTCTACATCAGCAGCAGTGCAGCACCAGCACAGCATGTGAATCTGCGTGGGGCATAAGTGGGCAGTATAGTAGTGCTGCCACTCGAAAAGAACTATACAGGTACCACCTTTATTCAAACCGATAACATATGGTCATTGACACATTTGTGTGTTGACTGTAGTCCATCACACTGAATTTGTGTTTAAGTATTCTAATCACTGAAATTGTTCCCTTGCTTCCAATGGTTTCCATTGGGAGGATCTGTATGGGTTGACTTCTGTATTAATGAATGCTTCTTGGTGATGAATTTAAACATTCTTTAAAAAAAAAAAAAAGAACACTATTGCAGTTTTTGCAGCATGGCCTGATCATTTCTTTTTGTTTCTGGGTGTTTTGATCCTAATCTGGTCTTTAGCAGCAACACATTGTCGGGATAGCCAGCCCATTTTGTAGAACATTTTGGTCTTGTTGCACTATCCATAGGGGTAAAAATTGCTCTATTTTTTGTATATCTTTTACCAACTACTTGAAAGACTAAGAGCAATTCAAAGAATGTAAATGAATTCCGTAAAAAGGATTGTCAGCATTGGTGCGCCCTTTTGAAGCCAGGTCCAGGAGGGAAGCTGACTGTGGGAGTACAAGCCACCCGGTCACTATGCAGCCAGTGTGAGAGTTGTGTTTGCGTTTCAAAAATCGTGAAAGGTATCATTTTTTGGTGGAACATTTCCAACGGGAAGACAAGCACTGTCATTACAATTAATGATAATTATATGGAACAGAATTATGTGTAATGTAGATGCTGGAGTTATTGAACTGTTTTGTATCTGTACATTTCCAGGTTGTTGTTGGCTCTGGTCCTAGTCCCGTCCCCCTGTTGGCCTCCACCTCTAACCTGTGCTGTGTCCATTCTCAGCAATGGACGGACTGACCGCAACCTTAAGGTGACTTCTTAGAGGACTCACAAATGTGTCAACCACTGTGAATGACACAGCCACGAGTGAATTTTTTTATTGATAGTACCTTGGCAACAGGTGACACTGATCTAAATGCATTTGTTACTTTAACTTAATGGATGAGGCATGGTCAAACAGTAAGTGTTATTTACTGTCTTTGTATTTGTGGACGGTGTTTTTCTGTCTGTCAATTAACAATTTTTAACGATTTTCTACTGTTTTCAGGTCTCGTCATTCTGCGCTGAGGCTCTGACTATCTGTAACTCAATCCTTCACCCCCGCACTCCATCTGTTGCCCTCCCTTTACCACCCCTCACTCTGAAGCCCACTCATACCGCTCCAGTCCTCCCTTCCTCCCAGGGACCTGCTCCCGGACTCACTTTGCCAACCCTCCTAGGAGGCCCAACCCCTGGTCCTCCCTTCCCAGCCCGCCACTCTCTTGGGCTGGGCCCCTCTTCCCTGCTGGGCTCTTTGGAGAACCACCTGTCCCTGGTTCCTGGACTGCCGGGTCAGGCCCCTGCTGCTGGAGACATGATCCTGTCTCCACACACACACCACCAGGCAGATTCCGCTGGACTGGGTCCTCCAGAGGGTCAGAGACCTGTGTTTGTCCGATATGACAAAGAGGAAACAGAGGATGTAGAGATCTCTTTGGAAAGTGACTCAGATGACAGTGTGGTGATCGTTCCTCCAGGGATGCTCAATATGGAGAACCAGCAAGATGACACGGCAGCAAACTCGCAGAACATACTCTCTGCTGTACCAGGCAGCGCTAGTGTAGCACTACCAGGAGGAGAATCTGTCACCATGGTCTCCACCACGGCAGCAACAACCACAGTAGAGGGGACCTCTCTCCCTAATGACCTGGCCACCTCTTCTCCCCTCCTCACCACTTCCACCACCCCCATCAACTCCTTCCCGCCCTCCAGTTCCTCAGTCGTCTCCCTGGTTCCACCTTTGACCTCTAGCACACTCACAGGCCCACCAGGCGGACTAGGAGACTCGATGCCTGGCAGACCCCAGCTCCAGCAGATGCTCATGCAGCCCTCCACACCAGGCCAGCCCAGCCCGATGGGTCTGCCACTCCAGATGCACCAGCTGCAGAATCAGCTGAGTCAGCAGGGACGGCACCTCCATCAGCACCCACCAGCACCCACCAGCAACGAAGACTCAGCTGTCATCAACATCAACAGCACGGACGACGAGGAAGAAGACGAGGAGGACATGGAGGACGACGAAGAGCTGGAGGAGGAGGAGGAAGGGCTGGATGAGGAAGATGAAGAGGAGGATGTGAGCGATTTAGCTGAGGATGAATTTTATGATGGGGAGGAATATGAGGACTATGATGAAGAAGAAGGGGAAGACCTGGAGGAAGAGGAGGAGGAGGAGGAAGATGGGGACATTCCTCCACTAGAGGGAGCAGAGGACAAGGGAGGAGAGGCAGGGATAGCGGAGGGGAAGGTGCTCCGAGCAGCAGTGGATGAAGGAGGGATGTCTGGCTTTAATGTGGAGGGAGATGCTGAAGGAGGGATAGAGGAGATTCAGACCAGCAGAACACTGTTTGGAGATGACAGGATGAAGGTGCAGGAGGTGGAGAGCATTGGGGTCCTGGAAGAGGCCCGGGAGGCAGGAGAGGAGGATGACAGTGAGAAAATGAATGACCCCACCATGCCACAAATCTTGTGTGTCACCGGAGGAGCACTGGATGAGAGGGAGGAGACTGAGGAGGAGGGTGGAGGAACAGGTGCAGGGTTGCAGGAGGGGCCAAGCTCATGGGAGCAAGGAGCGAAGGAGAATGAGCAGGCAGCTGCTTCAGAAGAACAGCCAGCCAGTCAGAGTCCACAGGTAGTTACCACAACTTCAAAATGTCACATTTGAACCACACTAATGGGTAAATGTGTTACGGAACTCTCAAGCACAAGGGAAAAGGAAAAACTGGAGGTGTTTATTGAAAGAAGTTGAAATGGAAGCTGATATATACTCACCAACATTTTCTCACAGTTTTAAGTGTAAGTTACATTCTAGTCATTGAAACAGGTAATTCAGAACAAAGACAGGAAACAGGAAGACGGACTCGGTCCAACAGTAACAAAATCGACCTACCAGGACTTCTGAGGCTCACTGATTATTGTATTTTTCTGCAAAATCCAAAGGACAAGATCTCCCCCAACCTCCCTCTGACAGAATATTTACATTTTAACACACACAGTTAGGATTAAACAGGGTGTTGCACTTCGATAACTAGTTGACTGAGCTGTGGGGTTGTTAACACTGGAGCAGCGGGATACCTAGCTCAGTGAGTAGCAGCCCTGACTTTGGCACAGGAGATTGGTGGTTCTTTAGTGCTGCTCCACCTACTAACCTTGTGTTGTTTCTGCTCTCAGATGTACGTCACTTTAGATAAAAATCATCTGCTAAATGAAATTGTAAATTGGAGACATGTACAGCGCACACCATTGTTTTGTTTAATTATTAATCAGAATTAAAATTGATCTCTTCTCCTGACTCGTGAGTTCTAGATTATCTCCGGAGGTCAGGAATGTCTATACATATTAAGACACTGAGCATTATTAGACCCTCCTTAATTATGTGTTTTTGTTCCCCAACTATTGGACTAATGAAGGTGATATTGTTATAAATGTTGTCAGAAGAAAACAAATTTCTCCACCTAAAGCTGAATCTATTGAACTCAACAGGAGTCAGCAGCTGAACCTGCACAGGAAGCCAGTGTGAGTGATAACCAGCCATCATCCAGTCCCCAGGAGGAGCAGGTAGTAGCTGTTGAAGAAGGAGACCCACCAGCAGATCCTGAAACCTCTGCAGTCCTCAGTCCTAAAGAGCAAGAGGAGACAGTTGATCTGATAAAAGACAAAACGGATACAGAAGAGCAGGAGGCAGGAGGAAGAGAAGAGGGCAGTGATGGAGAGGAGGGCAAAGGTGTAAAGAGGAAGAGAGAGGAGGAGCAGCAAGAGGCAGAAGCAGAGCAAAGCACTGAGAAGAAAAAGGTAAACATTTCGACTAACTTGTTCTCTTGTACATATGCCAGTTATTAAGTCTGTATTAAATCATTAAGTAACTTGAATTTTCAAATGTCATTGATATTATTCTAGTCATGTAGTCACATTCAGTGACTTTAGAGTATCATTGTAGCATTTCCCATAAACCACCTTCGAGTAGATGTCAACTTTCTGTTTGTCCTCCAGCTGGATGATGAAGCCATGGCCTCCATGTTGGCTGATTTTGTTGCCTGCCCACCTGATGATGAAGACGGTGCCACTGGATCAAACTGCTCATGAATATTTGCCATCCTGAACTGATGTGATTGAAGCTGTTATGTATGCAGCAGATACTGCTAGAATACTGTATCATTAGTCACAAGGTTTAGTTACCTCATACAGTGACTCTGTGTTATTCATTCCATATTCAGTCCTGTTTCACATTGCTCAGATCATACCGTTAGATTGTGGCCTCTGGTTTCTGTGTTGTACTTTTTCACAATCTTGGCAAGTTTTGGCTGCACTCTGGGTGATAAGGAAAGGAGAGTCTGACTTTTTACTGTCACACCACGCAGCTACCTGTACATGAAATAAAGTGAAGTCGCCTGACATGGAGGCAAAGCTCTCTGAATTGAATTAAGCAGGACGATAGCCTTTGCTCTTGTATACAGTACACATTATCTTACAGTGAGTGTATGTTCTTTTTTAAGTTGGATGACTTTCATGGTCTTTTTGTTTTGTCAACTGTCATATGCTTTCTTATATTAAAAAAAAAAGTAAAAATTCAGTCACATACACTACATTGTTTCTCTGAGATTTACTTTCAGTTATCAGAACAGTTTTTGGTTTTATCCAACCCCACTGCTTCAATGTGTCAAATTAATTTAAGGATGTTTGTACTTACATGGGTAAATTTCATTCATCTCCATGGTTTTTAGGTCAAATCAGACAGAAATCTGAAAGATTGAACAAATAAAATCTAAACCGTGACTGGACACATACTGTACTACAAGACGGGAATGAGAAAATGCATCTTTTATCATTTGGGTGAACTGATTTGACTATTGAATGTGTTCTACTTCCATACATACTAGCTGCATGTGGGCAAAGCACATAGAACTGGAATTTGTAAGACACGATTTAAGCTGATCTTTTATGCACCGTCTAGTTTTGTATAAAATGGATTTGGAGAACAGTAAGTTCCTATCACTTTTTTCATGAGTAGTTTCTGTTTTGTGTGTTGCAAAGATGTTCTGGTGAATGAGAGGATTGCATAATTTGTACTCGATCAGAAAGCTTGTTGCCGTCAGCCAACAAGTACAGCTTAGTGCCGTACAGGACAAGTTCCTTTGTTTAGTGTAGAACACGAGCAGGTATGTGTTTCTGAAGCAAAGAAATAAGAAAAATGACTAATAGCTGTATGTATTTTCACCAGGTTCTTGGATGGTTCACAGTTACACATTGCCATATAGAAAATACTTCCAATGGGTAAATCGTACCAGATCAGCTGTACATGTTCTACAGCGTTTTGTACCTGCAGAATGCTCTTGTCCTCATGAAGGCATACGTAGCTAAACAACTGCATTCTGCCCACATTACACAGAAAGCAAATGAATATTTGTTACACTATTATGTTCATCACTGTATGTAGTACCAACAGTGAACCATGGTTCACTGTTGGTACTACATACATACATGCAGCTGTACGGTATGTGCACATACCGTGCAGTTGGTACTTTTGACCCTAACCCCTAACCTAAAAGAACAAGATGCTGAGCTTGAAAACATGGAGTGGCCAGCACAGTCTCCAGATGTAAACCCCATGGAGCTGGTTTGGGATGAACTGGACAGAAGAGTGAAAGCATAGCAACCAACAAGTGCCACACATTTATGGGAAGTTCTGCAACAGAGCTGGGAAGAACTTCCATCCATCATCTATATATGATGTAATCCTCACTAGAGTGATGGGGGGGGGGGGGGGGGCTGGAGTCTTTCCCAGCTGACTTAGGGTGAAAGCAGGGGACACATAGAGACAAACAATCTCGTTCACATTCACAGGTATGGACAATTTTGAATCCACTTAACTTTAGCATGTCTTTGGACTGTAGGAGGAAGCTGGAGTACCCAGAGAAACCCCATGTATGCACAGGAAAAAATGCAAACTCCATGCAGAAAAATCCCAGGCCTTTTAGCTGATCTTTTAGCTGCAAGGCTAACCACCGCCCTATTGTGCAGGCCCCTGACACATCCCACAGATGCTCAGTAAGATTTGGATCTGAGGAGTGTAGAACCACATGAATGTCAGGACTCATGGTTTCCCAACAGAATGTTGCATTATATCAAGATGATTGATGTTATTAACTTCACCTGTCAGTGGTCAGAATGTTGTGGCTGATCGGTGTATATATCTGCTCTGAAGATAAGGATGTGGATAAAGTTGATCTTCAGGTGGCAGGTAGTGCAGTGAAGAGGTCTTTGATGGTGAGGAAGCTAATGATGAGAGTTTTGTTGAGAATGGTTAAGTTGTGGGTATCCTCCTGTCTTCCCTCCTTCTATTCAAACCATGAGGAACAAAGTTCGGAAGTCAAGGGTATCCTGAATGTAAAACCCACAGGATATATTCTAAAAAATATGACACTGACCTTGGGGACCCTAGCTACTTGTTCATAAGATAGGGATGCCACCTTTCAGAAATGAAAATAAAGGACGCCCACCACTGCTCCTCGGGGCCACAATTCAAAAAAGTTGTAAAGATATTCACAAATTCAGACTTGGCATCAACAACTCATTAGATATACTTTGCCAAAGCATAATCGATGCCTCTTTCCCATTGTTGTAAGGTAGACAATATGCTACAAGCCCAGTTTTATCAAAAGTAGCTGTCTTTCAAGTTGCAGGGATAACATTGGTGTCAGTAGGAGCCAGTTGAAGGCTGCAATAAATTTGGTGACACTATAGAGTACAAGATTGAACTTATTATTAGTGTCTCTCTTCGCTGTTGCAGCAGTTTTGCAATTTGCAGACGGTCCCTGTTCACTCGTAGCACAACCAGGTGCTCATAGACACCAATGTTATTTGGTGTTCAAGGATGTTGGGTGGAATATACCATCAGACCAACCTCCAAGGTCTACAATAGTCAATTTTAGGTGGAATATACCATGAAACTCACCTTTTAGGACTACATTGGAGGATTTTAAGTGGAATTTTCTTCTAAACCATCTTTTAGTCTACATGGATGTTTAGGATGGTATATTCTTCCAAACCAACTTCTCAGGTCTACATTTCAGGTGGAACATTCCTCCATACTAACTTTTTGGTCTACATTGCAGGATTTTTTTCTAAACCATCCTTTCGGGTCTATATTTGAGGTTTTAGGTGAAATATTCCTTTTAACCAGTCCCTCAGGTCTCTTGGAGGATTTTGAGGATTTTGGATGGAATACTCAGTCAAAACAACATTTTAGGTTTAGGTGCATGTCCAGGGATTTTTGGTGGAATGTTCCTTTAAGGTGGATGTGTGAGGACCTTGTAGGTGGAATACTTCCTGAAACCAACCTTTTAGGTCAATATTCAAAGATTTAACGTGGAATATTTCTTTAAACCAACCTAAATTTCATCTTTTGATCATTATCAAGTGCGAAACCTCAATCCAGTCTCCTCATAATGGCATTTGAGATTTATGCTGCTGTTATTTGTTTAGTCCAGACAAAATGACAGAAATCCACAAGTGTAATTTTATTTCAAGACTTGGTCATTAAATGTCAAAACAATTCTTTACAAACTTTACAAACTCGAAGACTAAACTCTCCATAAGGATCCAAAAGAAGTTGGACTTCTATATGAAGTCTATATTATTCTTCATCTACTTCCTGAAAAGTTTGGTCAATAAAAAAGACAAAAACTAATATTTTCAGCTGAACAAAAGACAGACTTTGTGATTTTTTTCTGCTCACACTTACTCTTTCAAATAAATACCCTCCTAACCCCCTGGAAACCAGTGTTTGTCCTGTTTTTGTGTTGCTCCTCGGTGACCCTAGATTCAGGCATTCTATGTGTGAAAACTCAGAGATTTCAGGTATCAGAAGTTGATTTTCAACTTTCTTTGTTAACTTTCTGCTTCAACTTCAAACTAAATTTACTTCACTAAGCCAGCCCTCTGGTCTTCCAGTAAGCTGTGTTCCTATTGGCTGTCCAGGTGGCTGCTTGGTGTTATCAGGAACACCTGAGCAGCTCACTGTCTTCCTGCTTTGTGGCTGCAGTCAAACATTTCCTCTGCTTCTCTTCACTGAACTGGGTTTGATTCCGTTACTTTAGTTTGTGTTTTAGGCGTTGGCTTGCAGCTTTCGGCAGTAAAATCATCTTTAATGTGTTTCTTGGTGTGTTTTAGGGCTTTGTACTGGATAATTGTCTTGGTAAATGTGGTTCTTTAGCCACAGTTAGCACATGGTGCTAATGTGTGCAGTGATTAGTGAATTGGGTGCAGCGGAGTTGTGTCTTTATCTTGGCTGTAGTGAGTCTTTAGAGGTTTTTGGTCAGACACATTCTTGTTTGTGAACTAACGATGGTTGTCCAGAAGGTAAGAGTTCCTGTCTTGACTCTCTGTTTAAAGAGCTTCTCTGGTAGGCTGCAAGAGACTTTAGTGTTTGGGTTGTGCGAGTTTGGTTTTTGTACGGTGTCATTTGGACAACTATCTTGAGGCCCCTCCATGTGGTTTGAGGTTTTCTGTAACAGTTCTACAAAGCAACCTGCAGCAGAAGAGAGAGAGAGAGAGAGAGAGAGAGAGAGAGAGAGAGTTTTTCGGAAGTTCTGGAGACCAGACTTTACAGCAGCAGAAACATTTGTCAGCAGTTTGAGCAGGAGAAGGTGAACTTCAGAGTAGAAATGATGAGAAGGAAACCTTGACCCGCGTGGCGAGGTCCTGTACCAAGAGTTTGAGCAGGTTGTGAAGAGTCTGTAGTTCTTTGGTCTGAAAGCACAAGAAGAGTCGACTCATTAAAGGAGAAAACGGAAGATATTGTTTGTTCTTCTGTCGCTCTGCAGTTTCCTTAGACTGAATATCAAGTTTATATTTTTAATGATTTACCGTGTGAGCCCAAGAAGACTTCAATAAACTCCCTCCAACACATTTTATTGCGTAGGACTCGTGAAGTTGTCTTTTACGGCTGGGTCCCCCTGGATCTTTATCTGCCGTTATGTAAAAAAAGATGAGCAAAACAAGTCGCCAGCTAACTATGAAGCTATACCAAAGCAACACATACAGAAAACACTTAAGTCCAAGGCGTACGTAATCTATGTAACTAGGCCTGAGCCGGAAGATTTTTGATTGACAGGAAAGGGAGCAAACCAAACGCCTCGGTCCGAGCGCGTTGATTGGTTGATGTTTTTCAGGTCCTGCCATGTCCACAGTTATTTCTTTTAATTTTTTATTCTTTTAGAGACCATACATACAAGTCCACTAAAGGTCAGTATATTCATTTTATGTGAATCAGACAAATTAAACAAAAAAAAAAAACATCCTCCATAATGCCTTTAAACTTTAGTTTTATCCACAAACCTATACAGCGCTAAGGTGGTCAACTTTTCAACAACGTGTACATAGCATATATTAATTCTTGCAGAGTTTTCTGTGGTTTGTGCACTGTGTACACAAGCGAGCACATGTTTTCATTTGTACAGGTTTCACCAGCAGGGCTATTGTACATGAACTGTAACAGTGGTGTACTGTCACACTGTCTTGTACTGGTATGCAACTGTGTCAATACAAAGTGCAAGGTACTTCTTCCCAGTGTGCCACAGGGAATTGTGAATGCATCAGGTAACTTTGGACATAAATAATAAATGATGACTTAAATATCTTGTTTTTTCACTATAAAAGATACTCCTGGAAGACAAGTGAGCAAATTAGGACCAAATGTGACTTTGTGCCAGAACGATCTATCTGTGGTGGTGTTAGAACATATGAGCTCTATAAATTGGGATGTGTATTCCCAACTTTGAGAAACATACAGCTGGCTGTGTGAACTGATCAGGAGATAACAGCAAAATGAAAAAAATCCCTGAGCTGCATAAGGAGAAGTTTCCTCACTCTCACTCAAAAGTTACTTTATCGGATATTTCCCCCCAACTTTAGTGTATTTCTTAACTTGTGACACTGCGTAATTCATGAAATTCTGTTTCTGAATAAGGTTTCAAAGTTGCTGCTCGTATGCTGCTATGTAATGTTGATCTTATCTGACACTGTGCACCACAGATAATGACCCAATTTCACTTTTGTAATGTGTCTCTATGTCTCTCTTTCTTTCTCTCTCACATTCACGCTCCCTCTCTCCGTGTGTGTGTGTGTGTGTGTGTGTGTGTGTGTGTGTGTGTTCTTGTACTTGCTACATGGTGAGTACCATTTTCTGCATTTAACTATCAATGTGAGGACATTTTTACAAAGTGAGGACATTTTGGCCGGTCCTCACTTTGAAACAGCCATGTTTGAGGGTGAAGACTTGTTTTTAGAGAACAGGTATGAATTGAGGTTTGGTTAGGGTTAGGGTAAGGGTTAGGGTTAGGCAATCAGTTGTGATGGTTAAGGTTAGGGTAAGGCTCTAGGAAATGCATTACGCCTATGGATGTCCTCACTAAGATAGAAGTACAAACATGTGTGTGTGTGTGTGTGTGTGTGTGTGTGTGTGTGTGTGTGTGTGTGTGTGTGTGTGTGTGTGTGTGTGTGTGTGTGTGTGTGTGTGTGTGTGTGTGTGTGTGTGTGTGTGTGTGTGTGTAAGGTGAGCTACACAAAGGACTGAGTGAAGGGAAGAGGAGGAGCTGTGAGGCAGTGAGTGGACTGCAGAAACGCCTGCTGAAGAGATTCAAACTGGCTACAGAGGTAGAAGATTTTTGCATGCAGAAATGCCACATTGGCTAGAAAACTGTAGAAAGCAGAGTCCTGTGAGTTATTTCAGCAGTGAGAAAAAGAGAAGAAACAAAATCTAGAATTGAGATAACAAGAGAATTAACTGTTAGAATACAAACAGAACCAAAGGAAATACAGGAAAAGAGAAACAGCGAAGTGATACTAAGCTGTGAACAAAACACTGTGCCAAGGTAGGATATCTGTGTGTGTGTGTGTGTGTGTGTGTGTGTATCTGTGTATTACAGCTGAGTGCAATCTTGTATAGTAAATTGTCATTACTTACTCCGAACAAGCTGAAATGCTCATGCTCTTCATCCACAAAGTACTTTTTCACTTAAATAGCTTAATATTAGCGGTGACGCCATAAATCACTTTAGATTAGATTTTATTAGTTTGAAATTATGTTCCAATCTCCTTCATCAAATATAAGCATTTTCTTTCTTTCAAGTTTTCCAACAAGTCAGATTGGCTACATCGAAAATACGTACAACTTAAATGCAACACAAGTGAGTCGACACTTTGTGAAATTGCTTTTTTAAAATTCTCATTATTTTTATATTAGCATGTTCACTTTTATTTTTGATGACAGACTGGATGCTTCTGGGCGTGAATGTTACAAGTCTTTCACAGGTGTGTGAGGAGATGTTCTGCCTTTCTTCATAAGTGTTTTGTTGCTCTACTTTGCACTTTGAAATATTCCACAGGTTCTACTGGATTCCATACAAGGGACACAGCTGCTCAGGTTTTCACTTACACTTTTCTTCTCCAAAAACTCTTGTGCAGTGGTTACAGTGTATTTGGAGTTTCTTTTGATATTATACGACCTCTTTCCGATGTAGCCTTTAAAGACTCTATTCATTCAGCCCCATATCAACATACTCCTATCCTTTTTTAATTTACTTATTTTTATTACAGATCAATACATTATATTTTTGTATGTATCTTTATTTAAACTAACTAATGTGCACCACCCCACTTCTTTTCACTTCCTTTTAACACTGTTCGGGTAGAAGTCACATGTTGGTTCAAAGTACACAACAAGAACAAAACACAGTAATTTATGGAAATGTCTTGTACACATGTTTTGAATTTACCTTTCTACTACAGCAGTACACTCAACTCCCCACTCTGGAGTCCAAGCACCGGGAAAATCCACAGTCAAAGCTTTCTAAATTAATCGAACAGATATCAAAACTGTGCACACCAATGCATCAACTCTGTGTAAAAATGAAAAAAGGCACAATATAATAGAATTAATCCTGCAAACAGATTGCTTCGGTTCGGGACACTAGGTTGGATTACCAGCAGATCAAAACAGTCAACTGTTGCACCATCCCGGACCTTCAAGTCTCCCAGATGCTCCAGAGTCATTATGGGTCAATTTATTTTGATTGCATATCATGTTAAACATTTGTCCAGTCTATCAACTTGTGTCATGATGCAAGGTATGATATGGGCTACAGTAATGCCAAAATGGACATGATATTCAAGTACATTATATCTCATGATGTTCACAGGAGCTGGTTTCAGTCACATGCTGCCACGGTCTAAGGACTGTCAAATTTGCTTTATGCCACATATTTGCTTGTTTTATCAGCTCATTTGCATCAGGTTTCACATTTGCACATTACCAGGGAACTGTTACATCAGCATGGCAGTCACAAAGTACGTGACAAATACAGTTTACTCCTTTTTTTGAAGAATACCTGGATAATGGGGGCGACAGAGTGGACTGGTTGTTGGCACTGTTGTCCTGCAGCTACAAGGTCCTGGCCTTGTTTCTCAGCCAGTGTGGAGTTTCCATGTTCTCCCTCTGCATACATGGGTTTTCCCTAGGTGCTCCAGCTTCCTCCCAAAGTCCAACCACATGTTGAGGTTCACTGGTGATTTTATATTGTCTGTAGGAATGTGAGTACGCTCAATTGTCTGTCTCTCTCTTTGGCCCTGCAAATGATTGGTGACCTGTCCAGGATGACCCTGTCTTTGCCCTCAGTCAGCTGGGATAGACTTCAACTGCCCAAATGACCCTACAGAGAATTAAGCGGTGTCTAGATACACACTATATTGACAAAAGTAATGGGACACCCCTTCAAATAATTGAATCCAAGTCTTCCAATCACTTCCATGGCCACAGGTGTATAAAATCGAGCACCTAGGCATGGGTTTGGTCGGGAGCGTGGTACTTTCTTGAATGCACTGTGCCAAGAGTAAAATTTGGTGGAGGGGGTATTATGGTGTGGAGTTACTTTTTAGGGAAGGAACTCTTAATGTTTCAGCATGCCAAGACAGGTTGGACAATTTCATGCTCCCAACTTTGTAGGAACAGTTTGACAATGGCCCCTTCTGTTCAACAAGACTGACATCAGTGCACAAAGCAAGGTCAATAAAGACATGGATGAGCGAGTTTGTTGTGGAAGAACTTGACTGGTCTGCACAGAGTCCTGACTTCAGCCCAAACAGAACACCTTTGGGATGAATTAGAGCGGAGACTGAGAGCCACACCTTCTCGTCCAACATCAGTGTGTGACCTCACAAACACGCTTCTGGAAGAATGGTCAAAAATCTCCATAAACAAACTCCTTAACCTTGTGAAAACCCTGATGTTATTAAAGTTTATGTGCATGTAAAGGCAGATGTCCCAATGCTTTTATCAATATAGTGTATCTATCTATATAGGCCTGGATAATGGAATAGCTTACATACGACAATCTTAACTGTTTTTCAGTCATGCGATTATAAGCACAAAGCTGAAATGGTAAACAAGAAAGTTGAAAGAGTCAGCTGATAACTGGCTTTGGAGAGTTTTATTGAGGCTACCTACCTGGAATGATAGACAAGGAGGTTAAATTACTCATTATTACCACCGACTAATGTGGAGTGTGTCCGTGGTGTCTTCTAGTTCACATCATGTTGCTGTGGTCATAGCTAACAATTTTAGACAAATTAAAATTTAGCAGTAGACGTTAAACTAAAGTAATAGAAATGCGTTACTTTTAAACCGATGACTAAATAAGGAAAGTATGGTTTTACTTTGCTGAGGTGGAGGTGGGACTACATCAGGGATCAGCTCTGAGGCCCTTCTTGTTTGCTATGGTGATGGACAGGATGACAGATGAGGTTAGACAGGAGTCTCCATGGACTATGATGTTTGCAGATGACATTGTGATCTGTAGTGAGAGCAGGGAACAGGTGGAGGAGAAGCTAGAGGCGTGGAGGTTTGCCCTGGAAAGGAGAGGAATGAAGGTTAGCCGCAGCAAGACGGAGTATCTGTGTGTGAATGAGAGGGACCCAAGTGGAAGAGTGAGGTTACAGGGAGAAGAGATCAAGAAGGTGGAGGATTTTAAGTACTTAGGGTCAACAGTCCAGAGCAATGGAGAGTGTGGAAAAGAGGTGAAGAAGCGTGTACAGGCAGGCTGGAACGGCTGGAGAAAAGTGTCAGGTGTGATGTGTGATAGAAGAGTTTCAGCTAAAATGAAAGGAAAGGTTTACAAAACTGTGGTGAGACCAGCCATGTTGTTTGGTCTGGAGACAGTGTCCCTGAGGAAAAGACAGGAGGCAGAGCTGGAGGGAGCAGAACTGAAGATGCTGAGGTTCTCTTTGGGAGTGACCAGGATGGATAGGATCAGGAATGAGTACATCAGAGGGACAGCACATGTTAGAGACTTTGGAGATAAAGTCAGAGAGGCCAGACTGAGATGGTTCGGACATGTCCAGAGGAGAGAGAGTGAAGATATTGGTAGAAGGATGCTGAGTTTCCCACTGCCAGGCAGGAGGCCTAGAGGAAGACCAAAGAGGAGGTTTATGGATGTGGTTAAAGAGGGCATGAAGGTGGTTTGTGTGAGAGAAGAAGATGCAGCAGACAGGGTTAGATGGAGGCAATTGATTCGCTGTGGCGACCCTTGAAGGGAAAAGCCGAAAGGAAAAGAAGAAGATGGCTTTACTTTGCTGACGTTTCCTTTTCATATTCTGTCTGGTGTTCTTTTATTGTTATGTTGAATGATCTACCTGTTTTTCCTATGTATGTTTTCTCGCATGATTTTCACGGAATTTTGTATATGATGTTGCATTTATTGTCAGGTTCTGTTTTGTCTTTTGGATGAATTACAAGCTGCCGGTTTTACTGCTGTGTTGATGTTGTGTTTTTTCATTATGCTTTATATGGGTTCTGTTATCCCTCGGATATATGGAATGGGGATTTTGTCTTTATTTTTATTGTCCAGTTTTTGTGTGTGTTTTGTTTTTGTTTCTTTTAGTTTTTCTTTGTTTTTGGCTTGTTGTTTCCCTTTGTTTATGGCCCATATTGGATATTGACAGTGTGTGAGTGCATTCTTGATGTGTTTTTCCTCCTCATGTCTGTCTTTATCGTCAGTTATGATGCTGATCCATTCGTACAGTGTCCTGACTAATGAAAGTCTGTGTGCAGTTGGGTGTTTTGATGTCCAGAGGAGGTACTGGCCTGTGTGTGTAGGTTTCCTGTAAACTGTTATTTTAATGCTGCAGTCTTGGCCGATCTGTTTTTGTTGGGGGCTGTGTAGCACATTTGCTCACGTTAACTGTTAAGTAGCAGACCACGGACCAGCTGATAGCAGCTGCAGGTAAAACATGTCAGCAAGGTAAAACCATACTTTCCTTATTTAGCTGTCAGTTTAAAAGTAACGCAGTTCTATAATAAGAAATGACAAAATGAACATAATCCAACTGAAACTAAACTTGGCCTGTTACATTATTTTAGCTGTGTGGGAATCTAATGTTGTTTCTTATGAGTACTAATATACTTTCTGTACTTTTAAAACATAATTTTGCTTTAAAATCATATGTACTATCTAGTCGCCCACCAATCCAAACTCCATGTCCCTCATTTTCAGTCAGCTGCATAAACACCCCACCACTTCCTGTAACAAGACTGCACATATTTTAATATTGATGTAATTCCTGGTGAGGCTGAGCTGAGCAGTTTCATGTTGGGAACCGCTGAACTCTTCAGTACACCTCATTTTACGTCAGATGTTTATCCATGGAGATTAAATAGCAGGAGGCTTAATTTTATGAATCAGTTAAAATAGAGAAGTCAGTTGAATAGAGTAATTAGAATGTTAATCATCTGAAACTAATGTGTCACAAAATGCCTCCTATCAACATGAGCAACAGGCCTTACCTTCAAAAGCATGGGTGTTGTCAGTTTAACACTTATTCATCAACATACTCTGTGTGTGTGTGTGTGTGTGTGTGTGTGTGTGTGTGTGTGTGTGTGTGTGTGTGTGTGTGTGTGTGTGTGTGTGTGTGTGTGTGTGTGTGTGTGTGTGTGTTCTCAGATGGAAGTGTACACTGTGACAATAGCAACTGGTACATCAGAGTATTCAGGCACCAACAACTATATCTTTGTGACCCTGGTGGGGGAGAAAGGGGAGAGTGAGCGCACCCTGCTGGACAACCCTGGACTGGATTTCTGTCGAGGAGCAGTAAGTGTGTTGAAGCAGGAGCAGTAAAACGACAGTAACCAACGTGACTTTGGCTTTTCTTGCCTATATGCAGGTTTGACATGTGACAGCTGACAATGGTCCTTTCTGCACATTACATATTGGATTAAAGCTTGATGAGGATGCAGTTTATGACCGACAGATTTAGGACTTATGAACAGTGCTAATAAAGCCTTAGTTTCCTATTGCACCTAATGTAACAGTTTGACATAGCAATAGACTGAATTTACTTAAATGGTCCCAGACTGAACCGAAGACACTCTGCTTAAATGCTTAATGCAAAAAAAAAAGAAACAAACGACACTACAAAACCTGACAATAAACCTTGAACCTGAATCACTGACAACTGCCATAGTTATTCAAAATTATGTCAAATGCTTCCCAGTGGTCCATTCACTATTTTTTTTAAAAGAGGACCTACATCGCCTGCAATGGACTTGTCCTTTATGTATACACTCAAAGTGAAGTGGCCAAAGTCAAACAGTAAATTGTAAATGTTGCTTTTAACAATTAACATTGAAACATCTGACAATTACACTAATATTCTGAACCGAACCAAAAATTCCTGCAGTATTGACGTCTCTCATCAGGTACCACTGGATCTGCTGGTGCCGCAAATAACTAATTGTGTTATTTTAAAAACCGTATTACACCAGTGACCTTGTTTTTCCATTCCCTGTTAGAGCCCATTTCAGTGGCAGCTGACATTACTGACTCAATCACCTTCTGTACAATGAATCTTTATTGTGAATTGGCCATATCGCACCTCTGGTGCTGGCAGCTTCCAACTGCTGCAAATCAGATATGTAGAATGTGAAAGTACATCTGTTTTACTGAGCAGCTGGAAGTAAGAGGTCATTAGTTACTCATATTACAGAATGCACTGAAACTCATGATCCGAGAGCAACATGTCTCATAATTACTCACTTAATATGCATTGGAAAGTCTTTTTTCTGGTCCATAACTGAATCTTTTTTGAGCAGGTGGTCTGTGCTAAGTCATTATGCACAAAAAATAAATGATTGATTGTGGCATAAATATGTACATCGATCAAATGGACAGTAATTTTGCACATGATTAGAATATTTCAGTGAATGAAGCTAGTTGTTGGAATTCAGTAGGTTGTGATGAAGCCTGTAATACTGTATTTTCTTCATTCATTTCTTCCTTTTCCTGCAGGTGGATCAGTACAAGGTGACCAGCCCTTCACCTTTAGGTTCAGTGTTATTGGTCAAACTGGAAAAACAGAAGTACTGGGTGGAAGATAACTGGTTCTGTCAGTATGTCAAAGTGGAGCCCCCAAGTGGAGGCAAAGTGCTGACTTTCCCATGTTACCGATGGCTCATAGGAGACATCACGGTGGTCTTAAGAGAGGGAACAGGTAGGAAACAATCAAGGCCTACAGAATTAACTCCTACTGCTGAACCATAAAGGTGTGTATAAAGGTGTGTTTGAAGTGCTTTTGAGTAAGGCAGCCAACCTCAAACTGATCCAACAGTGGCGTTGACATTGCATTGCACTGTAAGGTGAGAATCTAGAGATCTTTTTGTTCTGGCTCAACATGATGGTTGGCTCGTGCAATTTTCAGCTTCCAAGGGTGTTCATTTAGCCTAGCCGCGCTAGACAACTCACGGCAACGAATTTAATTCTCTGCCAGGGTGGGTCTAGTTACCCTCCATAAGGCTCGAGGCTGGATTCTCCTAAAACTGGCCGGACCAATCACCATGAAGTGTAGAGTCAGAAGGCGGGCGTAACGAAGTGACGACAGAGGCGTGACAATTCTGACAGAAACAACCAGCGCACAATAAACAGTTATCTTTTGACTCGGCTTTGGCCACAGCCCTTAAAGATTTGAAGCTAAAATTCAACTTGAAAGATAAACAAAGGACGGCACTGAAGTGTTTCATTGAGAAGAAAGACGTATTTGGACTTCTGCCGACGGGATATGGCAAATCCTTAATATACCAGTTGGCTCCGCTGGTTGGGAAGCTAATGGGACTTAGCCACAATCAGCCTATTCGTTGCGCAGATTGGTTGTATACCTACCCAATTGCTGCAGAGGGATTTGATAGACAACCTTTTAGCCCGCCTCCCTCCCTGTCGAGCTTCCCTAGACCCTTGTGCCGTCAGAAACATGGGTATAGCGTGGCTAGGCTAGTGTTCATTTGCACTGTTAGGGAAAATGGGTTCAGGTTTAGAATGCCAGACCCAGAGAGCCTATGCAATTCCTGTCAGTCTTCAGGTTTGGACAACTCTTAAATTCCTTTCAGGGATATTTCAGAGAGATCCTGGATAGAACCGGAAGATCTCAGTCAACATTAAAATGTGTCATGCTCACTGTGTAGTATGGCATGACTAATCTAAGTTGAAATCACATCAGATTCCCACTAAACACTTTCATTCTGTCAGTATCCGCTTCATTTGAAATAAACAAATTATGTTGACAAATGGCTAAATAGCTAGCCACAATTCATGACTTGTCTCAGAGCATTGTAGGAAAAAAAACTACAATGATGAATGAAAAACTTCAGTTCCCAGAAGTCATCAGTACAGACTGCATTCACATAATGTGTACTTTCCCAACTCCCTCCTCTTCCTGTTTCTGTAGCAAAGACACAGATGGATGACGCCTTACCTCAGCTGCTGGCCCACAGGAAGACAGAGCTGCAGGAGAGACAGAAGATTTACAGGTCCAACACATGAAAGAACAAATAGGGCAGTTTCACACATTTCATATTGTTTATACCTAATCTATTTTGTATTATTCTGTGTGTTTTGTGTGTCAGATGGGTAACATGGGCTCCAGGGATCCCCAGATGTATTGAAGCCAAAACAGAAGCAGATTTGCCCCAAGATGCCCGCTTTGACAATGAGAAGAGGAGCGACTTTGAACATTCTTTGCAATATGCGTAGGTGGAAAACACACACACACACACATGCATACCCACACACACAAATTGGTAGGTAAATGTGTACCATTGAAAAAAAAAGAAAGCAGAAATGCCCTCTTCCTTCTCATCAGCTTGCTGGAGTTGTCTCTGAAGAAGCTAGCCATCAGGTTTGGGAAGTCTTGGAATGACCTGGATGATTTCAAACGGATCTTTTGGAAGCTGCGAAGCCCCATAGCTGGTGCGTAAATACACCCTAAACACCCTTGACAAAACCTGGTGGAGAAAATGCTAACTAGCAAAAAAATAGCTTGACAATTTTCCATTTACATATTGAAATTTCTAATGCAAAAGTAAAAACAATAAATTGACAAGCCTTACCATTACGACCATCTCTAAAACTGTGTTCCATGAGAAATCTGTCCGTTACAGTCTGCTGAGCATACAAATACTGAAACCTCCAGTGTTTATTACTTACCTGGTATGTGTGTGTAACTCAGAGTATTGTATGGAGCACTGGAAGGAGGACTGGTTCTTTGGTTACCAGTGTCTGAATGGCTCCAACCCAAGGATGATCCGGAGGTGCATGAAGCTCCCAGAGAACTTACCTGTCACACCAGACATGGTGCAGAGCTCCATGGCTGCAGGAACCAACCTGGACAAGGAACTTAAGGTGGAGAAAAGCAGCTGTCTTTACAGTCTATACAGATTTCAATGTAATAGTATACATTTAATAACTGTAGAACTGTGTCCTTCACTGTGCTTACTTCTGATTTTTCTGCTTCACTCCTGTCCAGGCAGGGAATATATACTTGCTAGACTATGCCATTATGGATGGGATTCCTTCCAACACAATCAAGGGTAAACCTCAGTACATCGCTGCTCCACTCTGTCTGCTGTACCAACATCCAAATGAAGGACTCATACCAATTGCTATACAGGTATATACTGTAATACACATCCATTATGCCTCTCAACCTGTACAGAAATTTATTAATGAATGAGCTGGATGTCACTAATCTGGATGCATGCAATGACTCAAATTATATTCTGTGAAATTTGACCAGTGGCTGTAAACAAATGATTTTCTCACAAACTAAATCTCTTAATTAGGACAATTGATGAATGATGTCTGAACTTCATATGATCTGTCACCTGAGAGGTTCTTTGTATGTAAATATCATGTTTCTTTTAATGTAGAGGAGCCAGATTGTCTCTATTTTTTCTTCTCCTCCTCAGCTTGAGCAGAATCCAGGTCTGGACACCCCTATATTTTTGCCCAGAGACCCACCTCTGGCTTGGCTGTTGGCTAAGATGTGGGTACGTCACGCTGAATTCCAGGTGTTCCAGCTGCTGTCTCACCTACTTAGGACCCACCTCGTGGTAGAGGTGTTTTGTGTGGCTACTCTGCGACAGCTGCCTGCTGTACACCCTATATATAAAGTAAGCATCTACCTCAATTTTATATGATTTGGAATCATCATTTTCATCCATGTCTGTAATAGTTACTTAAAATGCAGAGAGAATCAAAGCTTTATTTGAAACAAGATTATATTTGAGACTGGCCTTTATTTCTGATTTTCACTTTTCTGTTGTTAAAATAAACTAATTTAAATTTTATTCACAGCATATGTCATCTCAAAGCACACCACACAGTAAGGTACAGGCCTTATCAATTCAAAACAGAGAACAGAAAACTCAGTAATCCAGTGGTGCCTTTGGGCTTGCTATGAGTAAGCACACACAGACTGGTTCCTTCCCACCAGTCTGCGACATTGGGAAGGAATCATCCATCCATCTATTCATCCATCCATCCATCATCTATATACCGCGTAATCCTCATTAGGGCTGGGTCCCTGTTTAAAAAAAACAAAACAAAACAAAAAAAAATTTATCAGGTCATCTTATTGAGATTGAGATCTTGTTTTCATGAGACTTGAGGTTGAAAAACTTTAAATTTGAGAGCAGTATGCACTTCACTCCATTTAAAAAAAACAAAAAGTACCTAAAGCCAGTTCTGAGGAGGTTTTTGGGCCCGTAAGAACATCAAAGGCATATTTCTAACCCTGCTCTATGTTTTTTATTTGTACACCCTTTACTTCAAGCTGTATCATCATTCGATCATTTGATTTCTGTTTGAGAGCTGATGCTATTTTATCTCGAGTGTAGTTTGGTAAGTTTTATTTGTCTTCCTGCTCCAGCTCCTGGCTCCCCATCTGCGCTACACTCTGGAGATCAACTGTAGAGGGCGCACTCAGCTCATCTCTGCTAATGGCATCTTCAAACGGGTATTCCACTCTGAGACAGTTCATTTGAAATAGATGTTCTGCTGTTTGAGCTTATTTAATAAACCATTAATATATTTTGACAGAGGCTGTAAATGCAAGGAGACCCTCCATTTATTCAACTGATGAATGAAAGAAATGATAATCTCACTCACTCACTGTATTAAAAGGTGCTCATCATCCCAGTGATGTTTGTCATGTTTGTGTGTAGGTTGTGTCCACAGGGGGTGATGGCCTGTTGATTCTGGCCCAGAGGGAGTACAAGGTGCTCACCTATCACTCCCTTCAGCCCCAGTCTGATTTTACTGACAGAGGAGTGTCCCAGCTGCCAAACTATTTCTACAGAGAACACAGTCTGATGCTGTGGGAGGCCATACACAGGTAGACAACATGCTCATACTTGCATCTGACGGCACACTGATTCTAAACGTGATTTATTCTGGGGAAAAAAAATGTTTGGGAGAGTTAATACAGCAATGAAGAAATGTGATCAAGGTCTGGAAATCAAATGGAATGTATGAGCAGGGCAGCTATACAATACCTCATATTTAATTAGTTTCATTGATTTTAGTAAATGTTTTATAGTATACTGAGCGTTAAATGTCAAACACTGGGTGAAAAGTAACTCAGTACAGCCATTAACATGCTATGCTTAGGTCGAACGTTCAGATATTTTACTTGAGGCTTTTCTATTACATTTCCACTTTATTACATTTCAGAGAAAAATGTTGGATGTGGCTCTGTTTGGTGGCACATTTTGCATTTTGCAAACACTGCAAATTCTTTTTTTTCAAAGTTTTGTTGTAGTTCCAAAGCTAAAATGTTAAGCATGTTCAGGAGATGTATGACTTCATGTCTGTAGTGACAGTTTTTAGATGGTTTTTTTTTTATTTTGGATAATTTTGAATGGCAGTTTACGGGAATTTGGTAAACATGCTAAAAATGGATGAGTGTCAAAAACATACGTGCTATAAGTCTGAAACCTGGTGGACAGCTTCCTCTTACTCCAGTGCATTTCATACTATCAAAGCAATAGTTCCAAGATTTGATGAGAAACGAGCTAACAAATATTCCACAATGTTTTGGCTAATATCTTGGAAGCCGTTAAAAGAAAACTTCTGAGGCATGTGGAAGCAACCACATCCTTCACGTGGTTTTGTAGACTTTGTTTAATGCAATGGATTTTAATGAAGGCATTCTGAACGAATGACAACTAACTGTCCCTCTTCTTTCAGTTTTTTAGTCCCTGAGCCCTGTTTTTGAGGCACCTGCTTGAAAATGAAAAAAATAAATAAAAAGGCTATATCTCTGGAAATACAACCTCTATGTGAATAATCTTGATATTAAAATAAAGGTAAGACCAGTGAGATTTCATCAGAGGTGTAACCATCACTGTAGGTGCCACTGTGTCAGAGTAAATGCAGAAGGAACACAGGAAAAAATGAAAGTTTTTTTTCCTTGCCTAAAAAAACCTCTCTTTATAGTATCAATTCCATTTGAAAATGTGCTGTGCACTCCCTAAATACTCCAGAAACATATGTAGTAACTTCTTGACATTTCCTGTACAAAGCTGCAAGTGGCTACAGTAAAGCAGGGCAAAATTACAGAGGTTTTAGTAAAGGAATGTCTGGGCGTTCTCCAGTTTGGCACAATTTGGCACCACCTGTTCCATTTGAGTTTTCTTTGGCACCAAATGGTAAAACTAATTTATTTTCAATTCCATGTCATTATGGCTGTAAAATAAACTTGTTTTATTATATATATATATATATATATATATATATATATGTATATATATATATATATATACACCCCAACACATTATATAAAAATAAAGCCATACAAAAGGATTACGTTTGCATCCAACAGGAGCAGATTTATTCTACACAATAGCAATAACAGTAATAACAATAACAGAATGCAATCCAGAAATAAAAAAATAAAAAATAAATAAAACCAACTCCAACCAATCAACAAAAAAATATTTACAATATTTACAGAATCATCATGCAAGATGAATCACTGGCCATCATGCCACTGTGCAAAGCAGTTTTGTTTTTTTTTGCTGTGAGGCACAGGGGTACATTGCATTTTCGACAATATACTGGGGTGTTCACCCTAGGAGTGCCTCTGTCCTGGCATCTCCGACAGTATCTCCTTGATTGCGTGGCATCCGTGCCATAGTACGCTGGCTTGCACATCAACATGGGTGCTGGCTGGGGTGCTGAGCCTACTGCAAAAGACAACATTTCAGCAGCAAGCTGCTCCCTGAACATTTTATGGCTCTTTTCAGTCAAATCAGCCCTTGCCTTGCACATCTCCTTGAACAGGAGAAAACTGTTTACAATAGCAATGTCCAAGAAGTGGTAGAAAAACGTCTTGTACCACTTCATGCTTTTGTGGTGTACACTGTAGTATCCAATGAGAGCATCAGAAAGATCTACGCCACCCATGTTATTAGAATTGTTGGAAACTGTATTTGGAAAACCAACACGGTTTTTTCGAATAGTCCCACAGCAGGCAATGTTCTTACTGTAAAGGTCCTTAAAAAGAGCAGGGCTGGTGTAAAAATTGTCCACGAACAGGGTGTAGCCCGAACCAAGAACAGAAAATGGCAAAAGATCCACTACTGAACTGTAGCTGAGACCATGAGCACCTGTGCTGCCTTCGGGTTTGTCAGTTTTCCCTGAATACACTGAAAAGTTCCATGTATATCCAGTAGCAGAGTCTGCAAGGACAAAGAGTTTATACCTCCACTTTGTGGGCTTGTCTTTCATGTACTGTTTCATACTTGTTCTGGCTTTAGATGTTACCATCCGCTCATCTATACAGATGTTTCTATATGGCTGAAAATGAGCCATACAGGCAGCCACTATGTCTGTGTATAATGGTTTGATTTTGCAGAGACGATTGTAATTGGCAGGTCTTTTCCGGACATTCTCATCATCATCCTCACGACTACTGAGGTGCAGGAGATGGTGCAGGAGAGAGTTTGCAGTCGTTTCAGAAAAAAATATAGCGACACACTTTCAGTAATTATATACTATATATATAAAAGTACTGAGCATTAAAAAAGAGCTTACATACCTTTTTAACTGATAGTCACAGTCACTATCACTAATGTCCGGCTGTGGCTCAATGTCGTCTTCAGAAGACGAATCTTCTAAGATGACGTTTGTCCCACTACCACTGAGAATTATCTCAAATGCTTTTTCAGTAGTGTACCGCTTGTTTCTCTTCATTTTGACTGTAAAAAACACGATAAACGGTCCAAGTCCTCCAAACTATCTGTGCGCTCTGCGCTCTCGTGCGTAATGCCCTCTCTATGCTTTCTTTCTTTCTTTCGTTCTTTTTATTGGCGGTTGGCAACCAACTTTTAGGTCCATTTACCGCCACCTACTGGACTAGAGTGTGAGTCAAGAGATGGTCAGAGAAAGAAACGGCGGGGGCTGTAGGGACTAAGAGGTTGAATTTTAATGAAGGCATTCTGAATGAATGACAACTAACTGTCCCTCTTCTTTAAGTTTTGTCTCTGGTATGGTGAGCCTCTACTACCAGTCAGATCAAGACGTGCAGGGGGACCTGGAGCTCCAAGCTTGGATCAGAGACATATCACAGGAAGGCTTCACAGAGTGTCCCAACTTTGGTCAGTCATAAATATATTGCATTTTTCCACTAGCAAGTAACACATAGACCGATGATCCAGAACATTTTGACCAGTTACAGATGAAGCTCTTAATGTCAGGTATCTCACAACAATGACACATGTCATGGTCAGGGATGTATTATATGGTAAATGAGAGATGGCCTGGTTGTATCATCCCAGAAACTTCCTAAGAAAACAATAGATGGTCTAATAATTCTAAAGCTTTACAGCATGAAACTGGCTTAAGGTTTTCTGGCTTAAAAGCTTGACATAAAAACTCTAGCAAAAGGCAGAGACTTGTCAGGTATAAATAAGGCAGATTAATTTAGCCAGCCTATAAATTGCTAATTATGCTTTGACATAGCTGCACAGTGGGTTGGCGATTAGCACTGTCGCTTTGCAGCTAGAAGATCCACAGTTCACATCCCAGCCTTTCGACATGGAGTTGCATAGGCTTCCTCCCACAGCCCAAAAACATGCTGAGGTAATTGGTGAGTCTAAACTGTCCGTAGGTGTGAATGTGACTCTATGTGTAGCCCTGTGATAGACTGCTGACATGCCCAGGGTGTCCACTGCCTTCACCCTAAGTCATCTGGGATAGACTCCAGCCCCCTGTGACCCTAATGAGGATTAAGTGATCTACAGAGAATGGGTGAATTGATGCTTTGCCATTACCCTTTAAAAGGACTTCTTTTTATCTTTGATATTAACTCAATATGTGTTTCAGGTCTGTCCAGTAAGCTAAGCAGCAGAGAGGAACTCTCCACCCTGCTGACAGTGGCCATCTTCACCAGCACAGTCCAGCATGCTGCAACGAATAACGGACAGGTGCTAAACACTGACATTGTGACTGATGTTTATTGTTGTTTCCAAAAATGCTATATGATGCAGGAAGCTCTGGTGGTTTGAAGGTCCACTGTCTATTATATGAACTTTCTACACATCATTTTTCTTAGTTTGACTGGTGTGCCTGGGTTCCCAACACTCCCTGCACCATGAGACTCCCCCACCAACAGACAAAGATTCTGTGAGCATGGAGATGATCATAGCCAGCCTTCCTGATGTCAGTCAGTCCTGTGTGCAAATGGCTATCACATGGCATCTGGGACGAGCCCAACCAGACGCAGTGAGTCCATCTGTCTGGTTCCATGGTAACAGATTCCACAGAGACTTTACGTGAGGGCTTCAAACTTGAATTTTAGCAAGCTGACTTCACTGATTAGTTAAAGGGTTCATTCACCAAAATTAGAAGACAAGCATTTTCTTGTCCCTTCATGCCTTTTTTTTGCATGTAGTTTTTGGTTTAATCTCAGCCAGGCTCTATCTATTACTGATTTAATGACTATAAAAATCTGATAGGTCTCAAGATGTCTGAGATTTTTGCCTTTACAAAATACAGTGGAACTGAATTCACTTTCATTTGTGGTGTCAAGGAGGCCTTTTTTCCAAACACACTTTCTTTTGTCAGAGAGATCTATATATTATCAATTAAAAAGATGCAAAAAGGTATTAAGTTGTTAAATCATAGAAGACACAGTAAAGCCTGTCTTAGATTTAAATTCTTGGGGCAAATTGGCAGCACTACATAAAACATAACAGTGAATCAGATAGGTGATCCGATTCATTGTCATTACTGCACTCACTCACTAAATGCTCATTTGACCTCTGTAGCCTGTTGCCCTTTTTTAAATGCACGTGTTTCTATTCTGAGAGTTGGGTCAACACCAGGGTAAAATTCTTTGAATGTGTTGTCCAACTTGGCCAATGAAGATGTTGACATTTTTTGCAATCAGTGTATGTTCAAAGTCACTGTAAGAATAGAATGTAAATATTATACTGGGCTGATCATTCGCCCATTAATGTTTTAGTACGTTTTAAACTTGAAGTCTTGCCAAACCACAGAAATTATCTTCTGCTGCCTATAATGTGCTCATTGTTCATGTTTGAACTGTGATCAGGTTCATAATGCCAGCAGCTGACATAGTAGATGGACCACACCCAACTTCTTATGTTGTAACAAGAAATGTTGGTTTAAAATATAACTGCTTAGGCTTCGTGAAAAAACAATTAAAAATAATAATAAATCATGTGTCTTCTGCAATTTCCCATCTTCTGTTGCCTAGATTCCCATGGGCCAGTACAGTGAGGAGCACTTCACTGAGGAGCAAGCCCTGGAGCTGATTGAGAGGTTCAGAATGGAACTGAAGGAGATCGAGGGCCACATCCTGAGTCAGAATGAAGGATTGCAGCTGCAGTACCTTGTCCTCCTGCCCAGCCGTATAGAAAACAGCATCACTATATAGAAATACAGACTGTTTCTTGCAGAACCACTCTCTCTGGTGCAGACCTGACACTTCTGAGATTTGTTGTTACTTTCACATCAAATGATTTTTTACGCTGGTCTTAGGAGAGGGCTGCTGAGGGCTCAGGGGTTTGGTGGTTAGCACTGTCGCCTTGCAGCTCGAAGATCCCCGGTTCACGTCCCCGTCTTCTCACAATCTTTCTACATGGAGTTTGCATGTTCTCCCTGTGCATGTGTGGGTTTTCTCTGGGTTCTCTGGCTTCCTCCCATAGCAAGCAGTTGGTAACAGTAGGAAGGAAACAAACAAAAAAAAATCTTTAACAGGGAGGAAAATAATCCCCTCATCAGTACAAAAAACAGAGAAAATGAGCAAGTGAACCAGTACAGGGTCTCACAGTTGTCATGATGATGTCCATCAAATGCTTAGAATCAGCAGCTGAAGTGCAGTCAGTTGAGATTAGAATAAAGACAAATTTCAGTTGGAAACACTGTACAGGCAGACTGAACCAAGCTGAAAGAAATGAATAATTTAATTGAAGGACTAGCCTTAAAACACAATTGGATACTGGCAAAAATCAGAGCTACATCCACTTGCAAAGCACAGCAGTATGCAAGAATAAATCAACACACTAATCCACAACTTTTAAATGCTTAAACAAGACTACTTTTTCACTGAGTTCCAGTGGGTAGTTAGTACTACCACAATCAAATAATTCAAGCACTTGTGATTAGAGGTAGAATTAACTTAGTCCTAAAAACATCAAACACTGATCTGTTTCCACACAGTGTCCCTTTAGTTCCTGATGATGACATTTAAACCCTAAAGCAGAAGTCAGTGACCAGAGAACGGGTGAATCAAAACCCATCATCTTTCTGTTTGAACACTGCTGGGAGCTCTTCAGTCCATCAGATGGCACTAGTGCACCAGATACTCCTGTAAAAACACACATGAGTACAGATGAAAGCTTGGTATCCATTGATTAAACAATAAATATTACACTGATTAAGGGTTTTAAATCATTATCGCCTCATAAATGTAACTTTTGCACATGATCTATTCCAAACTGCAGTATGTGACTTCATTCTCAAATGAACAACATTTCATTTGGAGATTGACATTTTCAGGTCCATCATTACAAATTTCCCAGGCAAAGTATCACATATTGCTGGTTTTGTCCAACATATTTGTGTGGTGGAACAAACAGTTGAGGTGTTCATCAGTTTCAGGTGGTGTAAAGTCAATCTCAACCCTGTCATTGAATTTGGCATTGCTGCATTGATGCAAGAGTGTGAAGTGTGATGGGGTTCTGACATTAAATAATACAGTGTCATACAGCAACAGCACTAATCCTGTCTCTCAAATGTTACCATCACAACTTTTGTGATCAGAGACAATGACTACATACTGTAGCATTGCATGATCTGTTACTCAAAGTAACTTTGCCAGATCACATTTTAGTCTCTTAGAGGAACTAAAACTCACTCCAACACAACGGAAATTGTTGCAAACAGGCCTGTTTTCACGTTTCAAATTGATCCTTTTTCTCCCATCCGTCATTCACATTTTCGCTGACTCGTTCAGTAAGTCAATAACCTTAAAATGAAAACATAAATAAAAAATAAAAATCCAGAAGCTGAATGGAAGAACTCACCTTCTGTTTGTTGAGCTTCATTTGGCAGCAGGAGAATGCTCCGAACAGGATGTAGATAGCTGCTGCTATGAAGCAGTTGTAGCCCACCTTGTTGTACAATTCATAGATCCTCTGAGGGGGGTTCGGACTAAGGGGACAGACAACAAAAACTCCAGTCTGAAAAAAGGTACATATCTCACAAAAACAATTTAATTTTACCAAAGGCAGCTGATGCTTCCTTTGTTGCTGACATTTCAAGCAAGAGTTCAGAAATTGTGGAAATTGCTTGGGTTCTCTCTCGATTAAGATATCGGCACGATTAGCCTAACTTAGCATAAAGATCGGAAGAAGGATGAATGGCAAGCCTACCCTGGAACCCAACAGGGGTCATGAGTTTGATTCTACTGGTTGGCTGGGGTCCATTTTTACACGGAGATTGCATGCTCTCCCGTTGCCTTTGTGTTTGTTTTTTGGGTTTTTTGGATGCTCCAGCTTCCTCTAACAGTATAAAAACACGCATGTTTGGTTAAGTGGTGATACTAAATTGGCCGTAGATGTGTGTGAGTGTGTTTGGTTGTCTGTCTGTCTTGGCCCTGCAATGAATTAGTGAACTGTCCAGGTTACAGTTCCTACCTTTCACTCGATGTTAGATCTAGTACTACTTCATAATTCTATCACCACCAGGACTATTAGACTCCCAAAGTAATTAGAGGCAAATGTCATTTAAAATCCTCACATGAGTAGTGTCAGTGTTATGATATAGGTACAAACCTAATTGAACACTGTCAGCGATGCTATTTGTTTGCAAGGAGTTATTGATTTGCTCAATAATCTTACTTATGAAGGGAAGATTTCCAACAGGCGTGTTATTTACTTATTCAAGCATTCAGATTCCTTTTTTTCTGCAGCAGCTTCGTAACTGTAGGTTTAAGGGATGCTGGGGAGATGCCTAAGAGAGGTGAGTGATTTACAATATGCAACAAATCCACTGCCGAACAGATAATAAGCTTGTTGGCAGAATATCTAATGAGTATGTCGACAGTTTAAGATGCTGCACTATTTCTTTGAAAATATTGCTATTACCTGCAGAGAATTCAGACATAAAAAAATGTTGTTTTTGCAAAGAGAACTAGGACCATAATCTCTGTTTTGGGTCTAACACTTGATCTGATGTTTTCAATTCTTTGCTGAAAAAATGTGCAAATTCACGTATTTCAGCTGACAGGAAAGCAGGAGTGACTGCAACAGGGATCTGTTAACCTATCAACAACGGCAAATAAGTGCTAATAAGATTTCTATTATTGATACCAGAGAGATGGGACTGCCAAGTTCTGCAGAGCTCAGACCTGTAAAGACGGAGTAGATGTCACAGTCAATCTGACGTTCAGTCGTTCTCTGTCTTCATGGCGCCTTCCTGCATTCTCTCTACTCAGCTACTGTTGGGGCATCTCTCCATGGGGGGTCAGAGATTATTTTAACCTTAGCAGGTGCTATTGCATGATGAAGTGTGATGAGTGTTTTGGGAATTAAAATGACTAAAAAGCTGGTCCTCAGATTTTACTTTTGTGATTGACCAATTCCATACACCTTCCATAAACTTGTGCACACAATAATGCGTCTTTATTTCCACAGATTTGGACAGAAATGCATACAGATCTAGTCTTGTCAAACTGAGAAACGTAATGCAGCAAAGAAAATTCAGATGCATGTGCAGTAGGAGGACTAAGCCCTTTACTGATAACCAATCAGTGGCCAGTTTCATGCTGTGATCACTCAAAAGTATCCAATAAGGCAAGAATTTCTTCTACAGTGTTGTCACCAATGAAAATAAGATAATTAAAGTCAGTACATAATATTAACAGCTTTTCAGAAAAGTCATCAATCTACTATGCACAGTGTATATAGGTAGTAAAGAATAAAAATGCTTGACAAGTCTTATATCACTCTATTGTGCTTTCCAAAGGATGTAGGTGAATTTGTTGGCAAAGAAAGATATCTTTAAAACAGTAGCTACACCACCACCCTTTTTGTCACCTTGAGAAACATTAAAAGAGCTGCAATTTGAGGGGGCTGTTTGAAAAGCAACTCTTTCACTGCTCTAGATGCTATGAAGTAGCGATGTAACGGTACACAAAAACCATGGCTCAGTAGGTAAGGTCATGTTAACTGTGCTTTAACTGTACTGTGCATTATCGGCTTTCAGCTTCACACCAGTACTGTGCACAAATTTTCTCTCAAATAAAAAAATACATAATATCCATTAAAGTGCAGCATTTAGAAAATTGAACTACTTGAGTCTTAGATGTCAACCTAACTTGTGTTTGACTATAAACAACTTTTACCATCACTACAAAGGGGAGAGTCTGCACACACACACACAGAAAAATTGGCATGTGTATTGGCTGTATTTGTTTGCTACGCATAACCTAAAGACACATACCAAAAACATTTTCAGAACAAATACGTGTATTACTACACCCCTAGTATGAGGGGAAAAGCCTTTAATTAAAAATGATTTGTTAGTCAAAGAACAAACATTCAGTGCTGCCAATTTTAAAAAGAAGCCAAAGCAAAGAGTCAGCAGCTCTTTGCTTTAGGTGATGTGGAGCAGATGTTTAGGCAAGGAGGTCTACATATCAGCTATCTGAATGTGTACAGTGCCCTTCACGCTTCTGGTGTAGATTTGCATGGAGTAGTCTGGATCCACTGTTTGGATGAGCCCCAACAGGTTTAAAGCAGTCTTGGTAGTTAGAAAAAAAGAGAAACGTGTACAGCTAATGGCTCAAGAACAGTTATTAATTTGCTTTGGGTTTGCCTTGAATACATATTTTACAGGTACTATGCTATAGGGCTATAGAACTTCGCTTGGATTTGTCAAGCATGAAACCCACTTTCTGCTGCTTTCATTTTGGTTGACTGCGCTGCTTCCTTCTGCTCAGTGCAAAAAGGTTTAAACCAGCAGATTTCTACTTGCGGTGATATCCGTTACTCTCCGTTACTGCAGTGAGTTGGAATGACATAGAAACATGAAATTTGACCTAATTACTGGAAGAGACAGGCAGAGACTTGGAGTGACATGTGACAGCAGAGGCCTTACTCTGGGGTGAGGTCTTCGTCTTTCAGAGGCACATCTTCAATCAGCACTGCTGAATGCGTTGTGAAGAAAATCCCCAGCATGCCCTGAGAGACAGGAGGGACACTTAATGGATCCGGCAGTCAACATGGAAGAGTTAATGAATTTTAAAGTGTACTAGCTAATGAAATTGAAAACAGACCGTTTCTATTACTTTTATTATTATTCCTATACTATTATTATTCAAAAATGTAAGATTTCACTACATTAATTTAAACAGACTACTTTCTTTAATTGCACTCTATTTGCACAACAAATAGCATTACAGAGAAAAGCACCAAATACTGCTTGCAGGAGCAACCTTGCAGTCTGAAGAAATGTACATTGAAAACATCCAACCAAATAAAAAATGACAATAAAATACATTTCCTTTTCTAAACCTATTTTTTTACACTTTAAGGAACTCTTAAACCCTTCGTGCATGTGGAATTTATGAAACAAAGCATCTCAACTTCCTGGTTCGTCACAACACAAAAAATCCTATGCTGACAGAATTCAGGAATTACACTTATCACTCACACACGTTATTATTTCCATCACTGATTCATCTGCTGGTTGTTTTGATTCATCAAAAAGTCGTTCAGATGCAACTTTGAAGATTGTAACACCTTCAAAGACATAGCTGTGTCCAGTCACTTCAAACTATTTGGCATCCAACGATATTTAGCGAAGAGTGGCAAAGTCAGAGACGAGAGTCACTGTTTTCCTAATCAAAACAAACAAAAAAACTATTGCGACTTACTGTAATTACATTTCTGATCATAAAAAGAGCTTGTCCAACGGATCTCGTGACTGTTGATTCAACCTGATGATCATGTTGGAGGCTGAGCTCTGCTGCTGCTGACTTCTACTTTATCTCATTTACTCAAAATTAAACTCTTTCTAAGGAAAACTGTTGTCTGTTTACCTGCGTCATCCTTCCTTTTCGAAAATCAAGGTGTTATTAACGAGATTTACCGACACACAGAAAAGAGCTGAAGAATTCCCACTCACCAACATGATCACACCCCACATGCTCAGCACGATCCCACACGCAGCCAGTTTAGGTCCACAAATCAATCCACGCATGATTAAAACTCTGCTTGTTCTCTGAGACAAGAGGCAGAAAACTACAGCTACTGTAGCAACTTCTGGTCACTGGCTCAGTCGGGTGACTCTGATTGAGCCGGGACGTTTCCAGGAAGTTGAAAGCCTTCCTTAATTCACTTTCTGACTTCAGAAACAATGAGCCAAGTCGTTTATTTCAACATGGACAGATACGATTTGTTATTTGTTGATTCGGTGTATTACCAGATGTGGAGGGAAAACCTTTCGACTGTATTGTCGTAATGTTGACTTTAAGAAATAAAAAAAGAAAAATCATGTGACCTACATGCCACGTGACTTTCCTCTCCGCGTACCAGAGGCCATGGAGGCCATGCTGACGTCTAACCACGCTGCGTTTAAGCACCGTCGGAAAATGGAAACATTTGCTGTCAGCACATAATATAAGCTTTTCTTTCTTTGCTCCTACTTAGTGGTGTCTAGATCGTTTAGATATGCACGAGACCTTAAAACACAGTGTTGATGCTCTACACATTTAAATAAATGAATAAATAAATACATAGATACATTTAAGGACCTCATATGTGTGTTTAGGCTGCACAGTAGAGTAGTGGTTAGCACTGTGGTCTCACAGCTAGAAGATCCCCGTTCGCATCCCGACCTGAGCCTGGGATCTTTCTGCATGGAGTTTGCATGTTCTCCCTGTGCATGCGTGTGTTTTCTCTGGGCTCTACAGCTTCCTCTCACAGTCCAAAAACATGCCTAGGTTAAGTGGTGTTTCTAAATTGTTCGTAGGTTTGAATGTGATTGTTTATCTCTGTGTAGTGTGATAGACTGGTGACCTGTCCAGGGTGCCCCCTGTCTTCACCCTGAGTCAGCTGGGATAGACTTCAGTCCTTCCGAAAACTTAATGAGGACTAAGTGGTGTATAGATAATGGACGGACCCATATATTTACCACAAAATTACCCTCCAAATGCTGAAAAAGTGGTAAATACTTACATCTACAAGCTCAAGCGACATTCTTCACTGTTTTGTGCACATTTTGGACAGCTGGACAAAAAAGTATTTTATAAATATACCTGTGTAACAGTTATTTATCTTTGTGTGCCTGTATAGTGGTTTATATTATGTCCAGGAGTTCATTTCCATTGGCCTCCACAGTTTATTGTGTTTGACTGATATATTACTTAACCGTACACCACCAATGCTTCCTAAACTCCATCTACCAGTCAATGGTCTATGTGGTTGATGCCACTATTTCATTTTAAAATCTTTTTCAGTGGATACAGCCAGATTTCCAGGTTTCAAGAATTTTCTGGAATTCAAAATTTTCTGTTGTATAAAAATACTGAGAGTGCTTGTCTTCAAACTTGAAATCTTGTCACAGTGTAAGAAGGCCTAAAATTGGTTCCTGATTGACACTTTACAATCTCAAGCAGTTGAATAAAGTGATTTAAATTTTTCACATCAATGGTAACAAGGCGACCTGTCCAGGGTGTCCCCTGCCTTCACCGAGTCAGCTGGGATAGGCTCCAGCCCCCCGCGACCCTAGTGAGGATAAATCGGTGTATAGAGAATGGATGGATGGATGGATGGTAACAAGGTTTTCAGTTGCATTTAAGTGATGGTTTGTACAAGTTAGCAAATACTTAATACATCTCAAAAATGATAAACAATGTCAAGAGTTTTAGTTTCTCCAGTCAGCAGTTGTGTGACATCTTGGAATTTGGCTATAAAGAGCCACAGGAAAGTGGGAATGAGGTTTTAACCACAGATAACATGAATATCCTTAGCATTGTGCTGCATCTTTGGAATGTCATTTTATAAATGTAACATTTAAATTCAAGAAAAGCACCCAGAGAGTGCAGTACTCCACTAAGACTGCTCAATCCTCGTATGATTTCCAATAGATAAGTCCCGATAAGTCTGCAGCGGTTGATTTGTAGTATGATTGCAATCATATGATCCTCAGCAGGCAGCTGAAGTAGTGTTCACTTGTAGTCATAGTTAGTGGTGTCGTGCCACTATCTCGCAATGATACAAAAATCCTGAACAAATCCGTAGATCCAGACTATAAGCTGCATCACTGCTAAAATTTAATTTCTGACCTTCCCTGAAAATTTCAATCAAATCCATTTTTCTGTTTTTGAGTAGTGTTGCACACAGACAGACAATCAGAGAAACAAACAAACATACACCTATTCTCATATAACTCCACCGTGTTCCTTGGCGGAGTAACAATAAAAACAGAAATTTGGTTGAAAAGGATGATTTGACCTTAGATAATGACCTAAACATGCTGTAACTGTACATGTATTTTTTTCCTTTGCACTTTCCCACTTATATCAAAGCATATAGTAAAGTTTGTTGTTGGTGTAAACCTCCCTATTTTTATTGTATCAGGACCTGCAAGTGGGCCTACTTCATAATATTTCTACAGTGAATGTGTAGACATGGATGAACCCTCACTTGGTGAATGATAAAGTATTTTTTCTGGCACAGAATATTGTCTAGAATGTAAAACTGTGAACACACTGCCTTCTTAAATATTTTGGCTGCAGTGACCTCGACCGCCAGATGTCAGTGTTCAGGCTGCTGAGTTTACAGAAGCAACCTTCAAATCCTTTCTTAAATCAGTAGGGCTATTGATTGACTGATGCTACTTAAGTGTTTGAATCCCCCCTCCTAATATTAATTTTTAAATCAGGTACAGGTAAACATTATTCTACTGTTTAGTGTTTTTATGTTATTTAAATGTAATTCACAAATACAAGGTACTCTCTATTTTATTTCGCATGTTAATGTTAATGTCTGTATCTTGAGTTAACGATTGTTTGCGATCAAGATTTAAAAAAAAAACATCAGCCAAAGGTGTATGAAGTTTCCACTATTTTTTTCAGTCATGGAAGGGACGTAAACCTTACAAACACTGCGCACACGAGTTTAGCAAAGTGGAGATTACAAGGAGACATTGAAGGCAGCACCAGTCTTTTCATTGTATTCACTGGGAGAAATGACTTGTGTGTTTTCTGTGCTGATGTAGTTCGCCGTAGATTCAACTTTAATACTGCTGTGCGGTGCTGTGCTAAAATGGCGGCATTCTGCAGGCAGTAGCACTAAAAGCTGCGGAAGAGCAGATTTCTAGCTGCTCAACAACATCCAGAAGACACCAAATGCTACCGAGCTACACAGTTAGCATCTTAGCTGTTCGTCTACTTGAAGACATCACTGAGTGCTGCTAACGGGGTGTTCAGTTTGTGCCACAGTGACTGACGAAATGACCTCAGCTTCAACTAAAGTAAGTCATTTAAAAAAAACGGACCAGCTTTGTCTGTCTGTCTCCAGAACACTTCTCAGTAGTATCCTGTTGCTGCTCACACAAGCTCCTGGACGTTTCTCTCTCAGAGGTCACAGATTTCCATCACTTCTTTGGGGAAAATGTTCTGTATTACATGTATAGTACCTATGGTATTACAATAGCTTATGCCTGAACCTGTAACGTATTCTTGATTACTTTTAAAGTTTTTGCAGCTCGAGATACATCTTCATACACTTAATACATAAAAGCATGTGAACAATCATACACACGTTTCTCCTGGTTTGGTTTTAGACCCTCTTTTCCACTAATGGAGAAATGTTGTTTCAGCTTCCAGCTTTGCCTCAGCTCTTTCTTTAGCCCTTTTTAGTTAGAAAGTTACAGTCCCAGACATCGGTTTGACCTCAGCCCTTATCAGCACATTTGGGATAAACTAAAGTGCATTATTACTCGACATTATTGTTGGAAGGGGCTGCACAGACTCCAAGCCCCCACAGCTCTAGTGAGGACTGAGCGATGTATAGATGATGGATGGATGGATTATTGTTGGACCCCAGTGGCTCTGTGTGTACAAATCAGTGCAGCAGATTCAACATGTGCATTGAGGTCTAAACACATGAGACTGGAAGCTCCAAGTTATTGTCCATATTGTCAGAATCAGATGTTCAGGACAGTGCCTCATGTGGCTGGTTTGTGTCTACATAGCTCTGGGCGTGCACTGGCAGTCTCACAGTGTATATAATGACATTGCTGCTTTCCATGAAACTACATGCCATTTGTACTTATCCTTGTGTGTACTGTGCAGGTTGGGGAGATCTTCTCTGCTGCTGGAGCTGCCTTCACCAAACTAGGAGAACTCACCATGCAGCTTCACCCAGTAGCAGATTCCATTCCTGCAGGGTAAAAAAAACAACACACGCACATACACATGTTCATTGTAATAGTAGTTATCATTTAGTAATTTCATCAGAAATGTTTATGGAATGATGTGACCTTCCATAAAGACACAGATACACCATCCATCTGTCCATTATTAGGGTCATGGGGGGCTGGAGTCTATCCCAGCTGACTTAGGGTGAAGGCAGGGGGCATCTATGGGCAATTCAGAATCATCAATTAACCTCAGCATGTCTTTGGACTGTGAGAGGAAGCTGGAGTACCTGGAGAAAACCCACGCATGCACAGAGAGAACATGCAAACTCCATTCAGGAAGATCCCAGGCCATGCAAATCAGGGATGTGTTAGCTGCAAAGCAACGGTGCACATTCATCTGAAATACAAATATTCCAATCAGACTCTGTGAGCGTTCACATTAAAGAGGGTGTATAGTGTGACCTGTGACCCTTCTGCATAAAAGGTACCGACCATGTTCCACCTACTTCAGTCAGAGATACAGGTTGTTGTAGTGGAGTGTTATGGAGGACAGTAAAAGGTGCTGCTACTGCAAATGAAAATAGGAATGTTGGTAGGAAATTGTTACTCATGTAAGGTGACTTCCCTTTTTTAAACATGGTATTGAGGAAGTGCATTAGGTCTGTCACTGTCCCATGATACTGAAAGATGTTATTGTAGTTTTTGGATAAGTCAATAATGTTATTATCCTCCTACTCGATAAAGTCTCAAAAAATGCCATTTCCAGGTTTTATCTAAAAACTGTGCCCTTGAATCCAAATCCTGACTTGCTGCACACACATACAGTATGACCCATGTGAGCTGGTCTAAATATTAAAGTCAGTTTAGCTCCCATCTTCCCTCCAGCTGTCAGACAAAGAGCACAGTAAAGAGGAAACTCTATGAAGATGGACCACTTCCAGCCTCCTCTGACGGCCCCAAGAAGGTCGTCAAAAAAGCCACCGCGGCTGTTGCCAGGACAACACAGGGGACTCCAGGTGGCGTCACTGCTCAGGCTGTGGCGTCAGGACTGCAGGGGCCCCAGTCGGGCCAACTCCCCATAAAGAAACAGAAAACTGCAGGTGAGTCCAGCAGCACTTAACAAATGAATCTCGAAGCCAAAGAGCAATTCTGCTCTAAATGTTGGATTTTAATCAAACTGGAAAATTCACTCTCTGTTAGAATAAAAGAAGCATCATTTTGTTCACATTTCTTCAAATGATACTTCTTCTTTTTTGCAATATTGAAATCAAATCCGTTTGTGGCAGTCTGCTCAGTGGCTGTGTTTACGATGACAGTAGAGGCTACTGAATCCCATTATGTAGCACTACCTTGTTTATTTTTAATTCAGATTCAGAAAACTTGATTTGTCCACAGGGGGCAATTGAAAGTAGCCTTTGGTGATAAATGTATCACATCAATGTATTACATAGACAACAACTAATCACTTGTTACTTGTTAAGTCTATGTATTGTCCTCTAAATTGAGTGAAATGCAACTGTGTGTGTGTGTGTGTGTGTGTGTGTGTGTGTGTGTGTGTGTGTGTGTGTGTGTGTGTGTGCGCAGATGTGACCCTCAGTGCTCTGAATGACTCAGATGTCAACAGTGATCTAGTGGACATCGAGGGACTGGATGAAGGATCCAACTCCAAAAAGCTCAACAACTTTGATCAAGGTAAAGTTCATGAACAACTCCTGAAATACGCTGTGAGGTTGTTCTAGGAGGGACATGACACACATCGGCTTTGTTACTAGACAAAGTACACTAAATATAGAAAACTGAAATGTTAAAAGTTTGCATTAAACCATTATCATACAGACTTACTCTGGGATTAGCATTTAGTATTAGTCAGGTGTGGCTTCTTTTGTTCACTGGGGGAAAATTGTTCAGTAAATAAACATATTCAGATACTAAATGAGAAAAAAATGTTTTCAGTTATTCCTATTTCTAAGCCCTGTGCTGTTTTCAGGGTACCTTTGCTTTTACGCTCCTATCTTGGGCACTATAAATTCTAGCTATACGGAACAGTCAACGCTGTCCATATCATTTTTCAGTGTGATAATACTTGCAAATTTTTGTTATTACCCTTTATATTAAGGGGGGAAAGGGTGTATTAGGTAATTGTGAAGGTTTCATATGCATCTCATTATAAAAGGTGAAAAGGGTCCACAGTTTCATTTCATATACACTACCAGTCAAAAGTTTTAGAACACCCCAGTTTTTCCAGGTGTTTTTATTGGAAATTATCCGTGTTAGTATCTCATTGTACTCTGAGATGAAAGCAAAGAACAAATAAACAAATAAAGTTACATAAAATTAATTTGGAAACCAAATATGTTCTACACTTTCAACTCATCAAATTAGCCACGTACGGCCGATATAACAGTTGAACACACTTGTGATATTCTTTCCACAGTGGAAATCAAATATTGTTCAGAAAGTTCTTCCCAACTTTGTTGCAAAAGTTCTCATAAATGTGTGGCACTTGTAGGTTGCTTTGCTTTTACTCTTCTGTCCAGTTCATCCCAAACCAGCTCCATGAGGTTTAAGTCTGGAGACTGTGCTGCCACTCCATGTTTTCAAGCTTACCATCTTGTTCTTTTTTCCTAAGGTAGTTCTGGCATAGCTTGGACTTATGTTTTGAGTCATTATCTTGCTGTAGGATGAACCCCTGACCAACTAGGAACATACAGAGGGTACTGCATGGCACTGCAGAATGCTGTGGTAGCCATTTTGGTTCAGGGTTCCTCTCACTCTGTACAAGTCACTGACCCTGGATCCAGCAAAACAGCCTCAGACCATCACACTTCCGCCTCCATGTTTGACAGTTGATGCCACACACTGAGGAACCATCCTTTCTCCTACTCGGCGGTCTTCAAAAATCCTGCGGGATGAACCAAAGATTTCAAATTTTGATTCACCAGACCATAATACCTTCTTCCAGTCTTCAGTAGTCCATTGGCGGTGTTTCATGGCAACTCCACCTGTCAAACCTGCGACTCAAAGTCTTCTTGTCACAGTTGAAACTGAGACTTCTTGTTACGACCACTGTTAAGCTGTGCTTGAAGCTGTTGTCCTGTGAGCCACCTATCACTAAGCTGTTGATTCTCAGAAACTTGTCTTCTGATTTTCTTGTGGCTGTGGGTCTTCCAGACCTCTTCCTGTCAGAGAATGACCTACATTCTTAAGTGTTATGATGGTCTGTCTCTCTTCTATTGTTAATTGCCTTTTCTTCGGCATTTTTATCCCACACACTACTTTCTGCAGTACAATACTGTTCAAATAATGCTCTCGAGGGTATGTACCATGGTACCCTTATGAGTAACCTTAACTTTTTTTTAACCTCTGGAAGTTCACCACTTACCTTTGTGTCATTTCAAGCTATTCATTGGACTTTGACTACTTGAATTTCAATAAAAAACTGGACAAAAATTGGGGGGTTCTAAAACTTTTGACCGTTAGTGTACACCTGAGTACAAAGAATAATCCATTCAGTTCAACCAAGAGGACAGGATGTGAATTTGAACATAAATGTAATCTTTCAAGCTCTAAAGACACAATAGTGTGCTACACGTTTGCACTAGGTTACTTTATCCTTCATTACCATCCATCCATTCTCTATACACCGCTTTATCCTCACTTGGGTCGTGGGGGTGCTGGAGCCTATCTCAGCTGACTCGGGCGAAGGCAGGGGACACCCTGGACAGGTCGCCAGTCTGTTGCAGGGCTACATATCCAGACAAACAAGCACACTCACATTCACACCTATGGGCAATTTAGAGTAATCAATTAACCTCAGCATATTTTTGGACTGTGGGAGGAAGCCGGAGTACCCGGAGAAAACCCACGCATGCACAGGGAGAACATGCAAACTCCATGCAGAAAGATCCCAGGCCCACCCTGGGATTTGAACCAGGTATCTTCTTGCTGCAAGGTGAAAGTGCTAACCACTACACCACTGTGCAGCCCCCTTCATTACCATGAAGACACAAAATGTAGTTTGTTGAGACTCTGCTTCACATACACTGTCCTTCTACCTCACCCACTAAAGCACTAATTGTTTATCAATCTGCCACAGAAAACAGTCTCCAATAAATGCAAGATTTCTTTCCATTTGAGCAACATTTGCTGACACTTATAGTCACCATCTGTTTTGGATATTGTTGACTTTTTTTTTTAAAGATGCAAGAGGATATTTCTACGATGTATGTACTGAAAGATGTACAACTTTAGTAAGAGTCAGTGGATTTGGGAATGAGAGTCATAAATGGCATCATTTTGTTTTTTTATTAATATCTGATAATTAAAAAAAATGTTGAGGAACTCCAGACTTCTCCTTCCAATTGAGTTTTTTGTCTTCATAGATACATTGAACCTGGACTCCAGCCTCATCATGAACCCTAGTGACCTTCCTCTGCTCTCTCGCTGACCTTTCACTTTCTGCGGATTTCATAGAAATGATGGACAAACTATGAAAAAAGATGTGAAAAACTGGAAATATCTTGTGAGTCAGATGACGCTGGACACCCATGCAAGAGGCACTGAAGATGATGTGGGGTCATGCAGAACTCCACTAACGCTTGTTAGCCCTAATGTGTTTGTTATTTTTTTAATACAAGACATTTTTTAGGATGTTTTGTCTCCTCATTGACTTTTGCTTCGTCGGGGCCTCCAGAAATATTTACAAGACAGACTTTATGCAGAGACAAAGTTGTACTCAGATTTATACTTGGAGTGTATCTTTCAAGAGAAGCCATCGACAAGATGACACACTGTTTTGCAAAGGGACTTGAAAGCAAATTGACAGAAGATATCTGTCTCAGTAATGTAAACAAGACTATTTTATTCAATTCTGGTTCAGTTTAGATTTAGCAGATTTCAACATAAGTTTGAACAGTTGTTAGTGTGTTGAGTACAGTAGACATTTTGAAGAAATGCATGATTGCTTCCTGTTCGTTTTCAGTATGAAGTGTCTACATTCATCCTTCCAGCAACAGGGTTACAAGAAGAGATGACAGATTAAATTGTACACTTTCCTCAAAAGGTAAACGTAATGAGCCATTGCTTGTTGTTTTTAAGGCCCGTGTCACGAGAAAACAACATAATTGTCTCACTTTATTGAGATAAACCATGCTTGGATAAAGTCGCAGAAACATTTGAGTCAACAGAAAGGCAGTAAAGAAAAAAACTACTTAATGATCACTTACTAAGAGGGTGCTTTACAAGGTTCTCAGCCTCAGACTTTCAGTGTTGGGGCATAACTTTAAATTACTGTATCACTTTCCACAAAAAAAACAAAGGAAAGGGAGAGGAAAGCTTGAAGCTGGTGTGCTGTGGCTGCAGGACAGTGTGCATCCAAACAGCATGGTGGCAGAAGCAGCTAAATATGGCTTTGAAGTCTTACCCCATGCACCACACTTAACCAAATTGAAACCACATTTACGAGTGGTGATGAAGTCATCCGTGCTGTTTACGAGCACATGGAGCCTTAAGATGTAACTTTCTTCTGCAATGGGATGGCAACGCTTGAACACTGGTGGACTGAAGGCACAGAAGTTAAAGGAGACTATGCTGAAGCTACTAACTGAATGGGTTTGAAAATTTAAGGTTTCATTTTTTATTATTAATTTAGTGTAATGACAGGAATTAGAGGAAAGCGCTCTGTCTAAACAACTTTTAACTTTGTTCATTTGTTCCTTTTTGGACATTAACATAAAAGGTTGTGTGGTTTCAATAGGAAGTGTGTGTTGGAACTACCTGTTGCAGAAATGCATTGTTATATTGTCTTGAAAGTTGTTTTATGTGACAGTGAGTCATTAAAAATACTCACTTGTCAGCACCTGTTCTGTGTGTCTGTCACATCACTGCAACACTGTAACCTTGCAAGCGGCAAAAACTCTTCTTCACCTTTAACAGCCTTTGGAGCGGTGAGATTTCTGAGGTAAAGACCATCATTTTTCCTGTTGGGCAGCTTTTTAATGGTTTTAATGTTCATGTCCTGCAAGCAAATATAACTGATCTGTCTTACATCAGCTTATTCAATTGTAAACTAAATAAATGGAACTCATTCATCAAGCTGGCTGTATGGTAAGAACATTTGTAGAGGCATAATGTTAACTTCATGCAGTGTTTACATTACTCCGTCTGCTGAAGCTATTTACCCAATGACAGACATTCACAAAATATACAGCCAAACTGAATGACATCAGTCTGTTTTGGAATACCCAGGAAAATTCATCCATATAGCTTCAATATTTCATAAAGAGGCAGTGAACCGGGAAACCCTTTTTCCACAAATAATTGGGCAGGAACTACTTTAAAACAGGATTACAGGTGGTCGTAGCTCAAGGTAGATGCTGCAGAAGTTTGTAAAGCACGTGTTCCCACTAACTTTTTCAAAAAAAGGGTTCAAAGGAAAGTCTAAACTGTAAGCATACTGTGCAGTGAGTTTTGTACAAAATGATAGGAGCTTAATCAGGGCAAACAGTAACTTAATGATGACAGAGTTAACTTGTGACAGTATTTGATTAGGACTCAAACAGTCTGAAGTTTGTTGTTGAGAGATGACGTCGTTTCACATTACTGAACTGCAAGTACATGCAGATATTAACTTTCCCAAATTCGGCTGTTATCATCGATAATTTAAAAAAAACAATTAACTACCTGATATTTTTCTCTCTGTTAATGATCTGAGTATGTAGTAACAAATTAGGTCATAAATTGTGAGCAACATAATTAAATTTGTATGTATGTGTGTACTTGCACAGACCTTTGTTACATGGTTATATTGTGCTAGTATATTTTGTATTCTGACTTTGGGTGGCTCTTTTTTCACCAGTGTTTTACTGGTTTTAAGCAATCCAGATGTAACTGACTAACTTCTTCATACTCTGCTCATTATTGTGTGGTTGTGTATTGGTTTCATCTCTCCAAAGAATGTTGTTCCTGACCTGGGCAGGATTTTTTTTAGATGTTAGTTTATTTATTGTTCTAGCACAGTTTAATGTTGTCTCCCTTAGTCTTGAGTTTGCCATTGCTTTGCATCTTGACGTGCATTCCTTCCTTTTAAGAATGAATTAAATTGTTTATTTGACCTCTCCTTAAGTTTCTGGTGTATCTCAAATTGGTCTGTCTTTTCAGATCTAATGATGGCCTTCTCCACATGTCTTTAAAACGCATTTTGAAAGATGCCATGAACAGCTACCAAATATTGGAAATAGAAATGATGTAACAAATGGAGTCTTTTTCTTTGTCAGTATGTATAAGGAAATTGGCTGTTTTCTTCTTCAATAAATGGTTTGCACACTTCTGTCACTTAGTGGTACTCAAAGCACTTTGCAATGTGTTTCTCATTCACCCATTCACACAGCAATGACAACAGAGCTGCAGTATTTTATATTTTCTAATGTGATTTTGTTCACCTTTGAGGCCATCTGTCTGTTAATTGCTAAATTCAGTACAATATTAATAACACACACACTCAGCAGCAAAAGCTTACATACACTTGCAACGATCATATATATAAAGTCACTCCTCCAACTCTCAATATTCTGTAATGACATGACTGAACTACATGCATCACTGTCACAAAAAATAATCATGCATTTTAGTTCTTTCATGGATTTATTGTAGGTCTTTTAGAAGTACAAGTTTAGGTGAGGAAGACTAACCTAATTTGGCTAGTGACATGATTTCTTACCTTGAGTATATATATTTATGTATACACACACACACACACACACACACAGTTTGTATTTCAAATAGTAATTTATTAATAGCCTGTGTACCAGTACAAGAGATAAGAAAACAGTGTTTTCCTTACTGTGGGATGATCATGATAATGCAGAATGTTATATGTCTGGAAGAAGCAGCACATATCATGCTGGCAATGCAGACAGGAGAAATACCAGTAATGATGTGCTGCTACAGCCGGACACAGATTGTGAGTTTCAACAGATGCATTTTCACAAAACAATAATTGCTGCGTTGTTGAATGAATTCTTAAAAAAATATCAGACTCTCCATTGACTCAGTAAAATATCAATACAGCAAGGTTTCTAATAAGTGTATGTCTTTTGGACGTATAAACTCAAGCTGGTTGGTGACTGCTCAATGTTCTGAAATTTTATGCTGTGAAAACCGATGAGATTCTTCCTTGTAACAACAAATTGAATTTCTTCTCAAGCAACACAGCCACAGAGCTGACTAGTTTTGTTCATCTTTGACTGCATTTTTAAAAGTCATAATTATAACTACTTTAACTATACAAACTGTTATAATTAGAAAAAATACGTATCTTCATTTAGTTAATATATTATACAATAGAAATATTTATATACATGCAGTGAAGAAATTAGTAAATTATTGCCAACATTTCTTATGACTAATTTATTTAAAGTAAATTCTCTCCAAAAGAGTTTCCTAAATGTGCTGCTGTTCACACAACGGTATCACTATACATTTGATGCTTAACTGTATCATAAAAGTCTTCATCATGTTTGTGCAGATTAAAGGCGATGCAGCTATATTTGTATTATATATTTATTTATTAAATGGCTCAAATCCTACGATAAAAAAAAAATACATACACAAACAACACTTTCATTATCATCGTTTAGTTTCAGTTAACCTGAGTGGGTGTTTTCATTTATTTGATATTGAAATGTTATTAGATGTGTGAAACTATCCATAAAACCTGAGATCTGTTTTGTTCTTTGCGTTCGCTTGAACCCCTCTCGGGCAGACACTGTGATGGCCAACGACTTAAAGAGAGCTGCTGAAAAAATACATCTCAAACAAAATAAAAGCAACAACAGCAAACCATAGCGGATGTTGTTCACATACTCCTTAAATAAGGACAGACACTTGGGGTCAGTGTGGTGTCAGTCCTAACCAGGACAGTTAGTTATACATTTGGTGCAACACAACAGTCACTGTATTACAAAGTCCACTGACTGAAACCACACATTAAAATTTATTTAAATCACTTGTTGTGGAATTACTGTAACAACGGAAGCAGATGTTGTGTTCCTGTTGTTGCACTAAGAGGTTGTTGGGTTGCTCCATCAAGCTGAAGCACGTACTGTTAGTCGCAGGTGTACTCCGGCACTGAGATGCCTAGAAATATTAAATGTGATATTTCCCATTTATATAATCACAAATTAGTACTTCTGTCCTTAGAGCCCAATAACTTTGTGACAGTACATGTGTAGTTTCAAGAATACTGGTCAGCTTTGGCTGCCATCAGTTAACAAATACATTTGCGACAATCACATAATTAGATTATGTGGAAAAACGACATAATCAAATTACGTTCTGCTGTCTTCTTCAGGTAGACGAAGTGGGACCAAACACTGTGGCTAGACTTTGTGTTGATGCTCTCAATTCCAGAGATGATATTTGATTATGTGGATATAATTTGTTCTATTAGTTTAATAATCCAAGTCAAAGATAATGATTTCAGTTATAACAGACATTCTTTTACATGTCAACAGCACATGTGTTGGTTTTGGCCAAATGATTCAAGACAACAGACAAGTAAGAAGAGTGCACAGTGTCATATGGTTAGAATGTATTTTTGTGAATAGTGACACTGCAACGTATAGTATAATGAAATAGAAACCTAAATGTAAAAATGTTGTAGTCGCCCTGGTAATGAAGGAACTAATTTAATTCATCACTATTAGAAAAACATAATAACATATGCTGTATACAACATGTGACAAATGACCATCGGCCAGTCAGAACTGAGTATAAATTTGACTATTCAGGTCTTATTTGATAGTTAATTGCTATGGAAGGATCAAGTTCAAACCAAAGTATTTTGAGATGAAGACTTTTGTAGCAGTGATTCTCTTGTTTTGATTCTATGAAAGAAAATAATTTATCTGACGACAGTTATTATGTTGCCCCTCAATTTCGATGGCACACAAGTAAATACTCCATTGCAATATTTTCATTTATTTTTTTCTACATCATACAATTTACCACTTTTTATTTTAAATGCCAAATACATGCTCTCCTGAAATGTGTTCTCAGTTATCAGTGTATGCTCTGTGTTTGTGAATACATTCAAGATTTACATCCCAACTCTTATTTTCTACTGTAACATTAGACACCTAGATACATACAGCTCACCTTCAACAAATGATGATAGCGTAATTATTCTCAGCTACTGGTTAGTTGAAATAAAGACATTTAAAATTGGAGTCTGTCATTATGGAGAAATATTGTTGATATTCAGCTAGTTAATATATTTAATAGTTAGCTATTAAATATCAAGCTAGTGCAGGATTCACTGTCCACCACATCACCTTCTTCCACTAGTAGATTTTTTTTGCACACAAACAGAACAAAAAAGTGTTTCGGGTGTTTGGATGAAAATAGTGGCTTAAATCAGTCAGCTGATTTTACTCCAGTTGTTAATTACACCACAACAGACAAAGCCATAAATGTGACCGATTCTTTTGGTTTTATACTTTACAGGTTGTTAGTGATGCAAAAATGCTTTCTTTTGCTTGTAATTTATTGCACAATACAAGGCAACAAATTGCCCATCCTAACTAGTTATTCTGTAATTCAATCATAGTCAATTTCTTGTCACATCATGTTTTGTTTTATGATCCTCATACTCTGATAGAAAATCTCTATAATTAGGAAGTGGTAGAGTCCGAGCCCACTGGCACAAACAATGTGTTTACTGTCAGAAAATAAGAGACTAAAAATGTTGTTGCAACAAGGTTCATTCTAGAGGCAGAAACACTGTGGTGGATATAGGACTGCAGGTGGGTCTACTTTGCTCACTGACTGACACAAAGCTGAGACATTAAAACAAGCCATCTGAATTTATGCTCACTGCTGGTAAAAACAAAACAAAACAAAACAAAAACTAAACCTTTGGAAGGAAACAAATGAAACCTGTCACTGATATATGTCAGTGGACACAGTGCCTAAGGTAAAGCTGCTCACACAGAGCAGAAAACCTACACATACATGCACACAGTAACATTGAAAAAGCATGTGTTTCACTTCCGACCTCTAACAGGACAAGAAGCAGTGAGAGGAGCTGCTGCAGTCACAAGTGTAAGCCGGACGTGAAGCTGGATTGAGGGCAGTTCCCAGTGTGCTGTTGAGAATCCCAAGGCTCACAGTGGCAGCACATAATGATTTGGAGTGATTCAGCGCATATCTGCAAAACATGATGTGCTGCTAGAGCGCGCCCTGGACACTAAAACTGGTCATCAATCACTTTTATTGGTTCAGGCTGCACACATCAGAGAAAAACAAAACAAGTTCTAATTAAATGCAATAATAACATGAGATACAACAGGGAAATCCATGTGCTACACTTCTAACTTTCCCGTGGTCAGGTAGTTTCCTATCAATAATCTGCTCAATTTATCTTTATTTCTGTCAGTATCATTATCTATAAAATGTAATTATAAACTAAATATGAAACCTCTTCAGGAATGGCTGCACTTTGCTTGTGGGTTTCTTTTTTAGCAGTTCACTGCAGGCAAATGTGTAAGAATATGTAGTAAATGCCAGAATAGAATACTGACATAAGCAGTCATTTGTAAATGTTTTCTATCATTTGTTTGTGAAGAAATTTCAACAGTAATTGTCGAAAAATCAAATCTTCGAAAAATACCTAAATATATATGTGGATCTGGAGTACAATATTTTCCTTCTTTGTCTTTTCCCCCCACCTCGTAAATGTGCTTAGTGAACATAAATACACGTTCACAAAACACATTTACACACTTTAGGAGCATTTGATGGAACAAAAGACCTGTCATGTTACTTCTGTGATGATGCCACTATTTACTCTGAAATATGCTGAAAACAAAACAACTAAAGTACTACAGAAAAATGTACATGTACATTGTACAATTTTAATACAATACAATGTGCATGAACCATTTATTTTGTGAAATATGACTATATTGTGCCTGCGATACACCTGAGAGCCAGCTGCACGGTGGAATAAAGTGTGAGAATCCTCATGATGACGACTGAAACACAAACACATCATAAAGGAAACAAGTGCCAAGAAATTGGGCACTTTACATCTTTGTTACTAATTCTAAAATGTCTATACACAAAGATATAAAATATCTCCACATTACAAAAACACATCATATTTGTCTCATCAAAAAAGTCAGTCAAATCAATCAATCAATCAAAACTTTTAAACACAACTGAGAAAAAAATAGCTGCCAATAATCTGTTATGATTTCAAGATGCTGCTGGTGACCTCTAAAATAGTATGTCACTTGGAAATAACTCCATTAACAAAGCAATCCCTCTTTATCAATAGTTTATTTTGTTTGTTTGTTTAAAAAAACACTTTAGGTTAAAAAATATATATCAAACTGATGTTCTGTGTGACAGACTGATGCCCAATGTGTATCAAACTGGAAGTGTAAAACAGTGTCTTTCATTTCTTCTTCTAGAGTCAGTCACTGAGATTGAATTATTAAATTCTGCTTTCAAATATTAAGTTCTACAGCTGCAACAAAATGTAGAGAGCAGGATTCAAATTTCTGCTGTAACTCAAATCATATTAGCATCATCATATGCTGATATAAAGTAACTCAAAATAACCCATGAGAAAAGTCAGACTAAAAGTGACAGCAGCTGGAGTTTGTAGCACGAGGAAAAAAGGTGAAGGGTACGGTGTGATTAGCTGAACAGCATCTTACCTGCAGGCCTGCAGAGGAGTCACACTTTAAACACTAGGAAAGGAAAAGATGAGTTAGTGGCAGGGCTGGGCAATCCGGCAGGACTCGTGATGATGACGTGGCGGCACAATAATATTAAAAACTACCATTTGTTGTTCCAGCTTGGACATTCTCCATGAACACACTATGCTCCCTTTTATTCCTAAATGTAGGCTGAAGTGAGATGAAGCTCAGTCTCTCATGTGTCAGAGAAGAATACAGGAAAAAACAAACTGTTGCTGTAAAAGGATGCAAGACATCCGATTTACGGAATTTCCCAAACCTGTTATAGTTCGTTTAAGACCGAATAAAAATGTATTTAAAAATGCATAAATTCTTTCCACACTGTTGAACACACACTCACAGAAAGAAAGAGTTGTATGCAAAGTATACTCTATTATATGGGTACTTATAATATGGAAATATATAGTAATATAGGTAGTTTTTACAAAATCATTAAAGTAAGTATAGCCCTGTCAGGACTGAATCAGTTTATGACTAATTTTGAAAAATAAAAAAAAGGCCAAATAGTACTGTCATTTAAAAAAAATCATTATTCCACACTGATTTTCAGTATTGAACAAAATTATTTAATTTGGCCAGAGTGTTTAAAGATAAAGACACTTTAGTGTAAACAATATGATGTTTGAACTTTTCTCGTTTGCATATCTACATTTTTGACAAATGTATTTCTCAAATGTTGCTATTACAAATTACAGACACAACTATGACAAAGATAATAACTACAGAGGGGCAACAACTAAAAACACATTTAACATCACTTTAAAATTCATTGTTTAGTCTAGAAAATGGCAGAAAATAGTGAAGAATGACATATTTTAGTGCAAACACCTACACATGAAACTACCAGTTTATAACTCAAAGATATGCCGAACAATTTTTCAGCACATCCTCAATTTGGAGAATCAGAAATGAGAGAATTCATCATTTTTGTTGAAAACTGAAGCACTGCATTTGATTCCAATTACATTTTTATAAAATAATGAATCAGTCAAAAATAATATGTGTTTGCGCACTAACAGTTTATGCACAATATATAACATCCTGTGTAACTGCTAAGTAAGAGGTGTGGTGTCTAGGATAGGAAGACACCATGTAGTCTGTAGTTTAGTTTCTTACTTTCAGAAAACTTCAATGCAGTAAAAATGCTCATGGAAAGGAAATTGTCTGCAACAAACTGAATATTAGATAAACCATTTTCTTAAAACGGAGAAAAATCGTATTAGAGATTTAGGTCTACAGCTGCATGAAGCCTTAGAGAGCCATACGACCACAGTCAGTCAGAAAGAGCTCTGCTGATGGAAGGTGACTGCATTCGAAACAAGGGGTCATGTCAGCAGAGAAAGCAGCTACAGACAAGCGTTAGATTCAGACCCAAACTTCCAGCCTCATTCAAAGAAAAAAGCATGAAACAGAGAGAGGTAGACAGAGGAGGGGTGAGAGAGAAAACGAAAAGGAGTACAGCTAAAATTGTGGTGGAGGGAGAGGAAGAACGAGAGAAAGAAGCAACACTGAGCTGAGAAAGCTCCTGTCTGTGGCCTGCTGTTCTCCTATTCACAAGCAACAGGGGCCATCTTAAACACTTAAGAGGGGAAAAAAAAGAGATTCACTTACCTTCTGCTGCTGAGATCTAAACCACATAATGAAAGAACCATCTAGGCCTAAATACTAACTAAGAACACCAGTAATAGTTGCCTCTCACCCTCAGTCCTTTCAGTTAGTCAGATTGCTCTTATCAAACGGGACAGTGCCAGGAACCACAGGAACTAACAAGTTAACAGTTAAGACTAGTCCTCGAAAAATAAAAATAAAGAAAGAAACAACATCCGCGCACACACAGCCACTGCATTTGGGCTACAGGATGACAAGGATATTCAAATACAAATAAAAACAGCAAGCCTGAAAACATCACAACATCACACACACATGCTCCATACAAACACTTATCAGTGGGAATATACCCAGTCTACTATAATGGCATGGAGAGAGCAAAAAAAAAAAAAAAAAAAAAAAAAAAGGCCTGTTAGGGGTTTCTGGTTGCTCCTGTTTCTGTTCCTAGTAAGAGGGGGGCTGTCAGGGGGGTGAGGGGTAGGGGATGGGGGTGGGGGGGTTCTGGTCCCAGTCCTAAAAATTGCCCCCCCAAAACCTGAGTGCCCCCCACCCACCACCCCACCCCACCCCACCCCACCCCCGGTATTCCTTCCTGGCCCTTCACATCCTCACCTAGCAGCTATGTAAGTTTGTGTGTCCCAGTCCTCCTCAGTGCTGCCTTCTGCCTCGCTGGAGCCCTAACTACGCACACTGAGACAGTGAGGAGGCTCGGTAGGCATAAAAACCTACAGGGCTGCAGCCTTTTTCCCCAGTAATCACTTTCTACAATACAAATCAACATTTTTAGAGGTGCCGAAAAATCTGAAAAAAAATCAGGTGGTCCCCCTGTGTGTGTGTGAGACAGGTGTGAAAGGAGGGCTCTGTCGGGGCAGCCGTTTGTAAGTAAAAAATTATTTTGTGGAGGGCGAGGGGGTTGCTGCGCTGTGCCGAGCGCTGAGGCTGTAAGCCTGCCAAGCTTTCAGTCAGACTGAAAGAAAAAGACTGAGGAAACAGGGAGGGAGAAGAGGGAGGGAAATAAAATGAAGAAAGTGTGGCTCTGAGAGGAAGCTCTCTACATTTTCACACACACAGTTTCAGAAGTCTGCTTTTAGGGCTAAAGTTGCCACATAAAAAACATATACCATGGCAAACATACGAGGGAAGTAAGTGCAGCAGTCCAACTTCTGTTACGTCAAGACACAGAGGAGGAGGAAAGAGCTGCACAGCGACGCAGGTGGACGAGTGTTAATACCGAATTATGTTACTAATTGCAGTAATAGCTGTGCTCAGTGCGCCTGACTTCCCTGTATTTTGTCATGTAATTTGGACATGAAATGGGAGTCGGCAGGAAGGAGGCTGGCCCTCTCACTGCAGAAAGTGCTGCTCTCAAACTACACTGCTTTACCAGGAGGACACTGAGGCCCTGCCCACTCCTTTTCTGTTACGTGTACATGCGTGCACACACACATAGAAAAAGGAAACACAGTGCACATAAAAAAGCCCAACACTCTGCAATCACTGCGTTGGTTCAATACTTATTCAATCCGACCAAACTGGACCGAGTCCTGAAGCATCACTTCGTATAACACTCGTAACCCACAATCAAGCTTCAAGGAAGACATCCAAATATGTAGTATTCCGGTTTTATTCTAATTGAATTCACCACAGAGTTACAGTTTGTAATGACCACCAGGCTCCAGAGTAACACCATACCATCATTCTAGGGTGAGGATGATGTAATGCATGTCATTAAACCAACTACAGGCACACATGATTTGTTAAGCTGTCCATTTCACATATCCTCAAAACCTTTCGAGCACTGACTGGATTTTGACCATTAATTTCTCCTGTTCACAAATTGCAACCTCAAAGTTTGAATAAGTACAGCAGTCACATCCTATATCTCCAAATTAGAGTCAAAATTATGTTATTTCTATTCTACAGGTATGTAATGTTCCTGTATGGCTGTTAACACGCGAATCAAGCCTGCTGCAGATGAGAAGTTGGGCCTATTTTGTGAAGTTAAAAAGGTGATTACTGAACAATGTAAGGCATCAAAATAGGCCCAATTCTAGTTTTGTAACCATTATTAATATATTTTAATCTCAACATTCAGCTTTAATTTTGTGCAGCTTTTACATTTGAACTGCTCTAATCCTGAAAGTTAAAAATGAACAAATACAAATTTTTACAACCGTTAATTGTTATATTGTCATATATATTTTATCAGAGAAGTCTAAGAATTTGCTGTACTGTTTTCATGTCTATGATTACTACCACGATAACAGTCAAATTAATATTAAAAAAATACCTGGCATAAACTTAAGCAGATTTCTGTCTGAAATGAATAAAAAGACAGATATATTTGTACTACAATGACTGAAATTCAGACAACATGTGGCTCAACTGACAGCATCATAAAAACACATTTCAGGTGCTAAATAAAATTAAAGCCATCTATAAAAGAAATAGATTTTGGATTTGGAATGTTTCACAAAGATTCTACGATAGTAACCCTTTTCACTCTCTGATTTTTACTACCAGAAAGTTCCTTCTTTTTTAAAACAACAAATTAAGAATCAGTATTTTAGCCCACTATAATTTTAGAGCCCACTATTTATGACGTATTTGATAATGGTGCATGTAGCACTGAAATAAATTACTGATTAATCAGCTAACAGGAATATTTTGACAATGCTCAGTAAAACTCCATTAAATTTTGGATCCTCACTTTCTCAAATAAAATTATTTATGCTTTTTTCTTATTGTTTTTCTGCAAATTGCAGTTTGGAGATTTTGGACTGTAGCTGAGACCCTGTATGATATTTTAGGACACTACTTTTAGCTCCTGTAACTTCTGATGGGCTTTTGTAATACTTAATGACTTTTATTTATTTATGAGTTGAATCTATTGCCAGATATTAATCACTAGCATTGACACTGATAATAAGATGACTATGAAAGAGATTCACTATCTGTGAGCACCTGTCTTAGTAACATCCAGAATTTATCTCAGAATATGTGCACGTTTTCAGAAATATAGTATTTGATCATGGCACAGAATTAAAGATTGAGCTGATTACATTACTGACATGATCCACTTTGTTAAATAAATCATCAAACGAGATTTTAACTTTAGATCCAAACTCTAAAACTAGCGATCTGCGCATTTTTCCCCCCACCAAACAGGATTTTACTTAGACTTACTGAAACACAGGACTGTGCAGTGGGAGGGACAGGGATGAAGATGTGAAAAACTTGAAGCACTCACATCTCAGAGTCACAGAATACTCCAGACACACATTCATTTTCAATCCGCATGGGATTTTAGAAGTGTGTGCTGTACAATGCCCATCAAGTCATTCCATTAACTGTACTAAATGATGTTTCGGTGAAACAAAGCCGTTGCCGTTTTTCATTTTGCTGGAAAATTTTACTGACTTATAAAATCCGTCTGGCTATTTGCTTACTACAAGTTATCGAATTATTGCAATGACCAGCCCTGGACTTACATTTTAAACAAATTGAATTTAAAAACTTCTTCGCTTTCTCAAACACTGACTGCCTAATAAAGGTTGTTAACGAGTTATTAGCTGTTTTATCAGAGGATATAAGTCGTTTATACTTTGACTACTGAACCTGTAGTAACATCGTCTCCAGGTGAAATTAGTGTCTTGTCGATATTCTTCTAACACTGTAATGACAGGCAGGCGAGTCTTCGATAAACTGCTGCGTCAGTTTTCGTTGCTTGTTTGCAAATCTAAAGCTAGTTGCGGCTCTAAGTGCAGTCTCATCGACATGCATTTGGTTCTTTTTACTCGTTATTCAGGAGGTGTACAGCCGGAGGGGGCTGGGGTCTTTGGGGAGGGGGCTATGACTAGGGGAGTGTCCGCTTCTCAACGTACTCACTTATCTCTTAAACTCAGATATCTCTTAAACTTAGTACACAAATACGAACAAGTCATCCAATGTTAACTTAGGACTACACAGAGAAACTGTTGCGTTGCTTTTAAACCGGCACGTCTCATAAAGCAGCAGCTGCCAGACAACAGAGTCGCGCGGTGCTACTTTGTTTCCAGCTGCAGCTCGTGCAACCTTTACACACAGCTGTACGAAACAGCGCCCAAACTTACAATGACTACGTCTTCTTTCCCCAATAAAACCGACCAGATGCTCAGTTACTTAACTGCAAATAGTAATGCCACATCAGTAACTAAGTATCACACCTATACAAAAAGTGAAAAATATGAAATGCTTACCTTCCGATGAAAAAATGTGTCCAGAATAGAAATAGAGTTAAGATATTCCTCGTCTTTCGGGAATTATTAAAACGAGAATTTCAGTGGTGTGTAAATGTATTTGAAGCCGGACTCTCATTCTGTGTCAGTGGAGGATTTGAAAGTGGCGCCAACCGCCGTGCTCCTCTGCTCCCCACCACCGTCACACACACAAAAATAAATAGAAATCCAAACGAGCACGCAGCGACATGCAAACAAGACCAAAATGTGCCTGTCGACCAGCACAATCAATCCACGCCGTTCATTTTGAATAATTTCGCACCTGTGATTTTTATTTATTTTTTATGTTAAATTAAAATAACCGTCAGAGGCTTTTCAAGGCCGCAAAGCAGGACGGGAGATTATGCAAGGCGGTTGTGTTTTGAATTTCTAACCGGTCAGAGCACAGAGGGGAGGGGGCGAGCGTCTCCGTCTAGAGAGAGCGTGTCCGTGTCTGTGCGCGCTCACCGTAGTCATTACGTGTAATGCAAAGCTTCATACACACAAACAGGAAATGTAAAGTACACATGAAACAAAATATAATAATTTCCCTATGTAGTATCTGGGCTTCTACAAGATGTTAGAGCCACTGAGGTATCTATTTTTTTCTCCGTTGTCTTATTGGATACTTGTACAGTAGCTACATTTTATGCACATGATGCCAAAAAAGACTCAGATAGAACACTGTAGATGTAAAGATGCTAATATATGAAGCGCATAAGCTTTTAAAGGCTGCATATTCACTATTCATGTTCTTCTTACTGAGTAAATATTTCACAAATCTCTAAACATGACTACATAATGCCTACATTTGAAAATAGAAGTTAATGTAGTCAGTGATCGTTACTGTGTATATTTTTAGACTCACTAACACTGAAATTCACACATAGTAGTAGATTTTTTAATTTTCAGCAGTATCCACAATATTAACTCAATCTTGCTCTGTTTATTAACTATTATTAGTTATACTAAAAAAGACAACTGTTTCATACATATACATGCAGATTGATTATCTTAAGGTTTCATTTATATCAAAATCCTGCAAAGCAAACATGCCTAAAATATGAAATTCAAATCTCTCCGTCTCTTCTTACACCTGAATCATGATACCTCGATTCACCAAATTTTAAAAGAAGCTCATGCCTGTCAATCTCTTTATAGAAATAAATGTGTTGTCACAGAATCCTGCCAAAGGTGATAATATTCAAGCAGTCCACAACAGTGATTGTTTTACTATCTTACTATTTTCAGCAACTGACTAAAACAAGTTTTTAAAAAAACTGCAAGTGACAATGGTTGATGTCTAAGCAGCAACTGTTACCATATCATGATGGTAGTGGCCTCTTTAAGGAAGACAAAGATCACATCTACATGACATCAAGGGTCACAGTTTGATTTCATGAGTATTAAAATGATCTGACTCATGTGCTGTGGACTTTCGCAGCTGTTTGAACATCTATATGACATTTAGAATGGATGTGTGCTCTCCACTGTCATCATCAAAACACCACATGGAGGGATTATATTGATGAAGAATAGTGTTTCATCCCTTCAGTAGATCAGAGTTCAAAACACTCTGTTTAGTACAACTCTAAAATCAGGGGTTATGCAGTCATGGCAAAAAAGAACCATTTTTGCAGCATTCTGACATGTAAGACTTTGACACCTTTAAGAGGTAACCAGATGCCAATGTATGCAATGAAAATATATGTATAGTCATGAGAAATATATCTACATCTCATGAAAATATCCTAAAAAAATACAATTAATGCCAATGAATCTGGCAGGGGATTTAAAATATCTCAACTAGTGGATTAGATTGCACGAGGCATTTTGTCCAATGTTGTCTGAGCTTGCAAATTCAGCCCAAGAGCAGATGTTTGAGGAAAAAAGAAATCTCCCCCAAAAAATAAATATAAGAATTTAGCAGGTAACTCTGCAGCCCTTTTTTTTTTTTTTTTTTTTTTTTAGCAGGGTAGTCAACAAAGCATCAAAGCATCACTCTTAGAAGGATGATTTTGAGATGCAGATTCTAAAGTCAAAGTCTTGCTTTCTGTCTCTACACTTCATTGTACTTAAAATAATTGAATCATACTGACTTTTTTAGTCCAGTCAACGTTTATTGTAATACATTACCACATTGACATTTGTATTCACAAAAACCCATGTTAGCATAAGCAATTTCACATTTTACCTGCATTAGTGGATCATTAAAATACAATTAAAACATGTAGAATGTGACAGCGAAATAACAACAAAAATGACCACATTAAAACAATAAAATAAAGAAACCAGTTAGGACTAAAAATGATAATTGCACAGTCAAGACATGTTGTGAACCTGCTGAATAGGTTGCAGTTGGTTATACATTTTATTTAAGGATAACTTTTGGGGTTTGGGATACTTTCCAAATGTCACTGGGAAGACTTTTTCCAATCTAAACACCAAAGAAGGAAAAGTTTCTGGAATGAGAGTACTTTCAATTCTTTTGGAATAGATCAGAAGGTTAAAGGAGTGTTTGTGCTCTCGTGATGTCAGGGGCTTCAAGTGGACTAGGTAGTTAGTGCCACCAAAATGAGAAAAATGTGACTTCTGATAATTCCAGGAAATTTCAAATTTGTTTTACATTTTAGTTTAAGTCCAGTCAACATTTATTTGCATGTGCCACGTATCTTACTTATAAACACCCAGAGTTGTAGAAGTTAGATAATGATGATTAGAAAATAGAATAAAATTTTAACATTTTAAATAGGCAGGTTTTGATATTTATTTTGGGCAACCTAATTGTTATATTAATCAAGTAATAAAAGAATATCATTACAATAAATGATCAATAAATTAGACATTAGAAATTTAGAAAAAAATACTTGTCTGCAATGATGAAAAAATGCTGCAGCCCTACTACAGTATACCATGAAGAGAGAAGGTTAGAGTTTACTCTGTCTCCTAACACTGGAATCATATCTGACACGGCATCAATTAATTACAGTTTTAATGATATTGTTTTGAAAATCCAGTGCAATCAGTGTCAAATGTAAAGTAGATTGGATGAGCAGTTGGTAATTTACAGTGCCTAGTAAGAGTAGCCACCCCCCTTGGGAGGTGTTTGGTGTCAAGACCAAAGAACCCTCCTCCAGATGCTTATAGAATCTGTCACATGACTTCTGATCAACTCTACTCAAGATTTAATATAGGCTTTTTTCAACAGTAGTTTTCTCTCCCATTAATCCTTGACTGGTAAAGAAGTGGCTACTAGCCTCCCTCCCTCTCTTTCTTGCATGGTCACTCAGTTGTTGACAACCATCTGCTCTAGGTAGATTTACACATATGCCCAGCTCCTTAAATTTCTTAATGATTGCTTTAAGTGTACTCCATGGGGTATTCAGTGACTTCAAAATTATTTGGATTTAATTCCAGACTCATACTTTTCTGTAACCTTTTCAGTGAGTTGCTTTAAGTGTTCTTTTGTCACCATGTGGTAGGTATAATCAGGAGTGCTGATTCACCAGTGACTGGACCTTCCAGATACAGGTGTTTTTATACTACAATCACTTGAAACACATTCAGTGCAGTTAAATGATCTCCATCTATGGGATATACTCACACAAATTAAATTCACCATTATACACTTTTTCAAAGCAGCAAAAAGGGAAAACTTCCGAGGGGCCTAAATACTTGTAATAGGCACTGCATATTGCATGCAGGAATACTGGAGGCTAAGTAGTCAACTTCTTCAGAACAGGCACATTTAAAAGTGCACAGCAGTAAAATAAGAGCAGAATAAGAAAGTGACACAGCAGTAGCAAAAAAATAAATAAATCAAAACACAGTAAAATAATGAAACCAGTGTTGTTTAGTGTTGGAGCACTTTTGAACCGCACTTTTCAGGTCAGGGCTTCTTTTAAAGGCGTGGTCTTTAGCTGAGTGGTCAGTAGATCCCAACAATTTGAAGGGATTTACTGCTTGTTCAAATCAAATGTCTAATTTTCCATTTCTACATATTGAAGATGGGTGTGTTTAAAATAGTTGTTGAGTAAAAGGTTCAATTATTAGGTAATTACAGTGTTCAAATGATTTGTCCAATAGCCTGAACACCTTTCTGATTGCTTTTTGATGATAAGATGACCTATACACCCACTTTATAAAAATCAAAACAGTTTGACAAAGTGTGGAAGTATGCAGGGTTTAAACATCTCCATTTTTGAATCCTTCACACATCTAGCTCAGTTACTTATTTTGTGTACAATGAAAGTGCAAAATTATGAATGCTCTCATGGAGAGAGACTCAAAGTATACAGCGATATTACAGTTTGAATTGGTCATTAAGTTTCACTTCACTCTTTAACAACTGGCATTTTAGGTGTAACCAGTTCTACCTTTCATTTATTTCAAGAATACCCCAGATTTAAAGGGAAATCGGAGAATACAGCAAAGCACTTCAAATCTGTAAAATATTTTAAATGCACCCTATAAATAGATTTAAAACAATGACATGACAGATTGCAACATTGCATTCATGTTGAAGAGTTGAGCCAGTGTGCTGTTGCTCGAGGACAATTTTCAGAGTGGTGGTGAAGTCATCCATGCTGCTTGAAGAATAGCTGGAGGATTAAGGATGTGACCTATGTTGAAAAAAGGTGCAAGACCAATCTTTGTCCTGCGATGTTTCATTCATCTATACATCTAACTGTTGCTCTGTTTATGTATGATGGACTGTGGAATGGTTTAATTTCTGTTTTGTCAATCCCATCTCGCATCACTCCCTCCCCTGTACCCTCCCCTTTTCCCATCATTCTCAGTGGCAATAGAGGCCCATCATTTTGTTGGACAGTGGTGTTCACTGCTTGGCAGCAGTGACCACCCCCTTTGTCCTTAGTGAGGAAGTAAAGGAGGGCGTTGAGCCATGCGTTGAATGAAGCTAAAGGTCGAGTGATCTTATAACACATGGAGACTGTGGTCATGGTGTGACAAGGGACTCTCTTGGTCACTTTCAGTAGGAGAAAGATGGTTCTGGTAACATGGAAGGGAAAGAAACACAGAGCAAAGAGCAGAGTGATAGTGATGATGGTCTTGATAGATTTACGCCTGCGACTGGCATATGGGGAGTGAGCACCAAGAAAAATGGAAATCCCTTCATCTTTTCTCACTGCCCTCAACAATCCATTGCTTCCTCTTCTTCCTCTTTTATCTGCTGCAGCACTGCTACTGTATCTTCCCTCTACTTCCTGTCCCATTCTCAGCCCTCTGCCAGGTGAGGGGTGGGAATGCAGAGTCCTAAATATGGTCAGAACTACATGTGAGTAACACCAAGCAATTATGGAAAATGGCACAAAAAAGCCCAGCAAATGGAGTGTGATGCCATAGGGTACATAATCAGGAAACTCCTTGTCTATGGCATCGTCCCAGCAGTTTTGGTACTTCTCAGCAACTTCTTCCAAGTTAACATCACTGACATTATTATTTATTGATGATATGTTGTCGCTTGGGTTGGTAATATTTTCGCTTGCATTGCTCCCAACCCTTGCCAGTCTTGTAACATGACCAGTCTGAGCAAATCGGAAGATAGGGCAGGTCAAAGCAAATACTACAATCCAAACTAGCACACAAGTGCATTTGACAGCCTTCTTGGTCTCCAGTGTGATCACTTTCATAGGGTGGCAGATGCCAAGGTATCTGTGGACAGAGATGCAAGTGAGGAAGAAGATTGAGCAGTAGAGATTAAAGTAAAAAAGGAAGCGGACAAGGCGGCACATAAAGTCCCCAAACACCCAGCGGTCCTGCATAATGTAACTAGCCACAAGAAATGGCAGAGACAGGCCGTACATGAAGTCAGTAGAAGCCAAGTTCACCATATATATCAAAGAGGCATTCCAGCGCTTGGTCCAGCGGAAGGAACGGTAGAGGACCACAGAGTTAAGGGAAATGCTAAAAATAAATGTGAAAGAGTAACAAATGGGGAGGAAAATGTACTTGTAGGACTCATCTATGCTGCAAGGTGGAGTTGGAGTGGGGTAGGAAGGAGAGAAAGAAGGTGAGAAGGAGCTGGGGATGACATTGAGTGTTTCCACACTGATGTCTGTAGGAACTCCACCTCTAGATGACATTGTGATGGATTATGTGAATTTCATGTGAGAGAGAAGCTCAAGGATGCTGGAGTTTTTGTGGTTTTAGTAGAGGCCTTCTTCTCTGTCATCCTTGTATCTTTCTGGGATCTTGACTTTAGATGGTTGAATCCATGAATGGATGTTTACCTAGAAAATAAAGAATCATATTAGTGTCACACAATACTTGCTCTTGTGCAAAATATTCATTCCAAAAACTCTACGTGTGTCAATGCTCAGTCATCCCGTTAACCGTAAGAGCTTCATTATAAATCAACTGGACTTCTCTTGTAGGCTCTTGAAGATGTTTCACCTTTCATCCAAGAGGCTTCTTCAGTTCTAACTGACTAATGTAGAGTTACAGAGTTTATAGTCATTCCAGCTCACATGGCTAATGGCCCATTAATGCCTCCAGGCATGTGACCAGGACTCACATGCCTCCAGGTGTGAATTGTTGTGAAATCAGGTCGTCTACCAACAACCACAGCAATCATGGTGATGGGGCTTGTCAGTTTACAAAACAAAGGGAGTGAATTTGCCATGTCAGGAGTCAGTTAAGATGCTAACGATGGTAAAATCTTCGGGGGAGAGACCTTATCACTGGTCCCAAAGCCCCTCAGTTTAGAGATGGCTGTTCCAATTTGACATAGATGGCTTCCATCACTCCTCTTTCAAACCAAAACCAAACTGTCCTCAAAGGAATGTCTTTCATCCTTCAGATGCAGGTGAACTGCTGGGCGTTATCCTGAAGAGCTGCTCTCCTGTATTGAGTCATGTGCTTGTGAATCTGTTGTTTAGTCTCTCCTATGTACAAGTCTGTGCATTCTTCACTGCAGATGAAACATCTTCAGGAACCTACTAGACAAGTCCAGTTGATTTCTACTGAAGCTCCTACGAATACTAATTACTGCTTTCCATTGTTTTTACTGATTCTTTTAACAGCTGCTTCAAATAAAGTATTTTTGGTAGGGTTTACTTGTTGCCAGTTGTCTTTTGAAATCAACTTTAGATATGACTGTAGAAGGTGTCGCTCAAAGATCAACAACATCTCTCTTACTATGTCCTCCATACACACTCAACATTTATTTTCTGTTTGAGAACTCCAGTGTCAATTTCTGTGGTGCTGACACTATCTAATGAGCTCAACCACAAACAAATCAGGCATCATCCAGGTTACATTCTACTTTTGACCTCTAGATCTCCTCTATTAAAGCTTATTGTAAACAAAACATTAGATTTTACAGGAGCATGGAACTTTGAGGTTCCATTTCAGCCTTCAGTGGAAACTTGATTGGTACTGTTGTATCAGTTACAAGCCAAAACTGAAGTATTAAGTATACATGTTATATATGTATACTTGGAAATTTGGTCTGATGGTACAAGATCCAAACTGACACTCATTTAAAGATTACAATTTCACATTGTAATCCCCGATAGGAAAACAACTTTGTTTTTAATGTTTAACATGAAATAAAAATAGACCATGGGCTAAAAACTTGATTTTAACAAGAGTATGCTGCTTATCTCAAATTATTTCAACAAATCCATTTGTTTACCAATTCAGAACATATACCGCCTCATAGCACTATATATAGCAAGGTGAAGAAGTGAGGATAGAAGCAATTCAAATAGTATATCATATACTTTTATTAATTTTTACCAACTCAAATATACATTCTCATGACTAATGTAATAGTCAAGTCATTGCACTGAACAGTCAAATTGCTCTGACTGATACAATTCTGAATTGGGCACAAATATCAACATATTACAGGTCAAAAACCCACTGCCATGGAAACTCTCTTTTGGAAACTGTAGTCTTTCATATTACTACATTTCTAGATTAGTGCAAACTTATTTTTTATTCTGGTCTGAGTCTGAACACAAAAAAACTCCAGCCAGTTCAAAATGTATTCGTGCTATTTATACTAATGCATTTAATTTTATATCTACATAGATGTTTGTTTTCAAGTTAGGATGTGCACCTAATAGAAACAACCACCTATTAGCCTTACAAGAAGTGTAGTGTTGCAAACTGCAATATAAATATTCAAACCTAGAAGTTACTTCAAACTTCTATCTGCTGATACATTTGATGATGTGCTGTAATTTATTGTCTTGAAAAACACATTTAGATCTTAGTACAACTGATTAAATGAAGCCTTATTTTCTAACTGGACATCTGTAAGTACTGATGATTACTATCAGATAGTCTTCAGTCACCTGAATGACCGCTACTTCATCTAAAAGTGTAATGATCTAGAAGTTACACAGCATCATCATTTTTAAATAATAAGATATTTTATGACTGTCAGCTTTGGCCATAGTTTGTGCTTTTAGTAGATCAAAATACTAGTACATGGAACAATTGGTATTCAAATGATAGCAATTAGTTAACATGACCAAACCAAATATAGCCTATATTTGTTTACTTCTATCATATCGGGGGGAAGGGACCAAAAAGGCTTGTGCTTTCCAACACCCTCCCTCCTCCTTCTTCTTTGACTGTTTACAGGGGCCTTTGCACAGTCTGTTTTACCTCCTGTTGTATGCTGCTGATTCGTAGTGTGTGTTTGCCTTCCTGTGTACAAGGGTATGCTGCTGATTCAGTCCCTTCTCACCCCATTAACTCAGCAATAAGTAACCACACTTCCCGTAAGTCTCTCCATGCATCAAATGGTCTTTCTGTTACTCTACTGACTATATACCAAAACGAATTGCTATCCTCCCAATCCCAAAGTACAGTCTTATTTTTTGTCACATGATGGGTAATAGTCAACATTTTTCAAATAAATATGATTCACTCAGATGATACTACAGCTCTAAGCTGAAAGACTCACGACAGTACAAATGTATGCTTGTGCAAGTAATGAGCATGTCATCCATGGGTTATAACACCTCTCCTTAACAGAGTACAAGTAAATAAGGGTAATGTGTCAACCAGTAACATGACATATTAACAGTAAAACAACACAAATAATATGTTAAAGGGTACCACCTATGACCTAAACAGGACCTAACAGCATGTGACATTCTCATTCTTGTGCTAAGGTTGACCAATTCTGTCTCCGGACCTGCTTTCTGCTTTGCAGCCAATTCAACGGCTGATGGTTTCACAAAATAATGTCCTGTTACTGTAGTAAACTATTCAGTTGCATCAGGCTATGTAATAGCACAGTCACTGACATTGAAAATGTTATTTCCATAAGTGCAAATGCTGACTGCCTGTGAATGCATGCTACACATGCAAATTGGAGGACATTTTGCAACTTTTCGGGCATCCAGTAACCACTGGTTACTGTTCCACAGTATGAAAGTCAACATGACAATTATTTGACTTGTGTAACCCATTACATTAATCATTAAGCCTGCATTCATTTCTGTCAGGGTACTATTATCATATGCTACCATAGTTAACATGATGTAACTGCAACATTACTTCATATTTCGGGAAAACAGACAACCAAAGACCTTTTGAGTGTTTCAGTTAATTTACTGCTAATTATGTATACCTTTGACATTACCAACCATGTTGTGTTTTAGGTTATGCTAGGACAGCAAAACAGGAAGACAGGTTCTATAGTGAGAGCACAGTTGTGTCTTACAAGGTCAGTGTGTCTGAATTTCAAGTGAATAATCCTGTATTTTACACGAGCTTTAGATTTACAGAGACTACAAAAAGTTTTAGTCAAGAATTAATGCATTTAAATCCAAACTTGCATTACTGTGTGCAGCTGTCTTGTTTTGATATGACTGAGGAGATGGTGATCATTGTAGTGGTGGGGTTCTATAATAATATATTTCAAAAACTGACAGAGAAACTGTTCACAGGTTTCAGATCCTTTAAAGAAATGCAATATACAAAGTTAACTTTGACAAAGACACTTCAGTGCATGTAACTGTGGGAACTGGGAAAAATGAATGACTCAGTATTTACTGTGATGGATTATACAAGCTGTTCCAAGACTCTGCTAATAGATTTCCGTATTCGTACGAATATATAGAAACCATATTTTCTGCAAATCACATAACCTTTAATTCAGAAATATTCATTTTGTAAAATATGCGGCAGTGATTTAGAAGATGTTGGTATTTCAGCATTAATTAATTTTTCTAAATGTATTCTCTGTAGTTTGTCTATCTATTAGCTTCCATTTATTTTTATAAGAGAATAAGTATTTGCGGACTTGTTAGTCTCAATGTTCAGACTGAATGTATATTGTAATATGATAGAAGTTTACTTATACATTTTCACACTGCATATGCATTATTGGAAACCAGTGGATAGTTGAAAAGGAAGGGAAAAAACAAATCGATAGAAATGTACAGAATTCCAAAATGGCCATCATGTAAATTATACTCAATTTGTAGCTGAAATTTGTAAAATCCCTTTTTAAGCACTGGTGTGTACAAGTATATCTAAGACTTAATGTTTGCAGACGTCATACACATTTGTTTTTGGCCATTTAGCTCAATCATAGTTACATCAGAGAGCTAATTTATTAGAAATAAATAAGTAATAATTAAATACATGTTGGCCTTTTAGGAGAAAGTTTAATGAACAGATGATGTTTTCAGGCCTTAATATTTATACAACTTAATTACTTACTTTTCTAAGGACAAACAGACAGATGTTTTATGAAATTAATTTCATGTTCACTGTGTTGTTAAAGATTGTAAAACTGTGAGTAAACAAGTCAAGAGACTGTTCTCCTGGAGCAGACAATATCTTCTGAGACACCACAGGATATACAAACTGCAGCCTGGTGTGTATTCTGCCTTTGAATTTATACGCTGTCTCATTAACAAATGTTCCACAGCAAAATTATAATGTACTTTGACTTTGTATAAAAAAATAAGCTTTTCAACTCATGGTTAAAAAGACTACCCATTTTACTGCTTTGGCAAAGGTTTGGACCAAAAATAACCAGTGAAATCTTCAGAGATGCATTAGTAGTTCAGTGCTTGACAAAGAGGACTGCATCAAACTAATAAATACCAACATCACTGCAATCTGCTGCTGGACAAAAAGCTTACCTGCCAGGGATGACTTTTACTCCATATTGGTCCAGTCTCCCATCAGAATACTCACAAGAACACACAAAAACATCCAAAAGCCTTCTCAGTGCAGCTACAGCATATGTGAACGGCTTCAAACGACACCTTCCCCTGGTTATTTAAGCAAACAGCAGTTGTAATCAGTGCAGCAGTTTAGGCTATCAGAGAGTTTGACAGTTGAACCACTTCGGCGTTCTCCTTTTTCTGCTGCTTCTCTGAACGTCAGGGCAGTTTCTATGGTAATCCAATCCCTCCCTCTGTCCCTCATTGCATGTCATCCAATTCTTCTTCCCCACTTCACCATTGTGTGTGTGTCCCTCATCTGTGTAGCTGAGCTGTCTGTTTTGCAATAGAGACTGATTACTGTGAAAACACCATGTGATTTCAGATGGCAGTTTGCTGCAAAGTGGCAGATTTTGTTGAGAGCTTACACAGTTGTTATTTGGGACCCTGCACTGAGTTTTGCAAAAAGTATTTTTAGTAAAATATTGACAATTTCAAGTGTTTTCATACCTTTTTTTTTTAATAGTTTCACTGCCCCCCCCCCCCCCCCCCCCAAAAAAAAATAAAAAATCTATGTATGTAGAAACATACACACGTGGACAAAATTGTTGGTACCCCTCAGTTAAAGAAGGAAAAACCCACAATTCTCACTGAAATCACTTGAAACTCACAAAAGTAACAATAAATAAAAATTTATTGAAAATTAAATCATCAAAAACAGCCATTACTTTTGAATTGTTGATTAACATAATTATTTTAAAAAAAAAAACTAATGAAACAGGCCTGGACAAAAATGATGGTACCTCTATAAAAGATTGAAAACTATTTGACCAGAGTGACATGATTAACTCAGGTGTGTCATTTAATTGACATCACAGGTGTTTCCAAACTTATAATCAGTCAGTCTGCCTATTTAAAGGGAGACAAGTAGTCACCCTGCTGTTTGGTGAAAAGGTGTGTACCACACTGAACATGGACAACAGAAAGCGAAGGAGAGAATTGTCCCAGGACATCCGAAAAAAAATTATAGACAAACATCTTAAAGGTAAAGGCTATAAGACCATCTCTAAACAGCTTGAAGTTCCTGTGACAACAGTGGCTCATATTATTCAGAAGTTCAAGACCCACGGGACAGTAGCCAACCTCCCTGGACGTGGCCGCAAGAGGAAAATTGATGACAAATTGAAGAGACGGATCGTTGGAATTGTATCCAAAGAGCCCAGAGCAACCTCCAAAGAAATTAAAGGTGAACTCCAAGGCCAAGGTACATCAGTGTCAGATCGCACCATTCGTCGTTGTTTGAGCCAAAGTGGACTTCATGGGAGACGACCAAGGAGGACACCACTGCTGAAAAAAACTCATAAAAAAGCGAGACTGGAATTTGCAAAAATGCATGTTGACAAGCCACAAAGCTTCTGGGAGAATGTCCTTTGGACAGATGAGACCAAACTGGAGCTTTTTGGTAAGGCACATCAACTCTATGTTCATAGACTCAAAAACCAAGCATACGAAGAAAAGAACACTGTCCCTACGGTGAAACATGGAGGAGGCTCAGTAATGTTTTGGGGCTGCTTTGCTGCATCTGGCACAGGGTGTCTTGAAAGTGTGCAAGGTACGATGAAATCTGAAGACTATCAAGGCATTCTGGAGAGAAATGTGCTGCCGAGTGTCAGAAAGCTTGGTCTCAGTCGCAGGTCATGGGTCTTCCAACAGGACAACCATCCAAAACACACAGCCAAAAACACCCAAGAATGGCTGAGAGAAAAGCGTTGGACTATTCTAAAGTGGCCTTCTATGAGCCCAGATCTGAATCCCATTGAACATATGTGGAAGGAGCTGAAACATGCCATTTGGAGAAGACACCCATCAAACCTGAGACAACTGGAGCTGTTTGCTCATGAGGAGTGGGCCAAAATACCTGTTGACAGCTGCAGAACGCTCATTGACAAATACAGAAATCGTTTAATTGCAGTGATTGCCTAAAAAGGTTGTGCAACAAAATATTAAGTTATGGGTACCATCATTTTTGTCCAGCCCTATTTCATTAGTTTTTTTTTTTTTAATAATTATGTTAATCAACAATTCAAAAGTGATGGCTGATTTTGATTATTTAATTTTCAATAAATTTTTATTTATTGTTACTTTTGTGAGTTTCAAGTGATTTCAGTGAGAATTGTGGGTTTTTCCTTCTTTAACTGAGGGGTACCAACAATTTTGTCCACGTGTGTATGGCATAACATTATGACCACCAGCCTAATGTCGTGTTGGCCTCCCTTTTGCTGCCAAAACAGCCCTGACCTGTCGAGGCAAACAAAAAAAGTGTGAAAAAAGTCAAGACATGTTTTATATTTTAGATTCTTCAAAATAGCCACTCTTTGCTTTGATTACACTCTTGGCATTCTTCATGAGGTAGTCTCCTGAAACGGTTTTCCAACATTCTTGAAGGAGTTCCCAGAAGTGCTGAGCACTTGTTGGCCCTTTTGCCTTCACTGCGGTCCATTTAATCCCAATGTGCTCATTCATAGTTTTGATGCTTTCATTGAGAATCTACAATGTATACAGTCACGAAGATAAAGAAAAACAACTAAAAGGAGAAGGAGTGTTCACATTTTTGACCGGTAGTATATATATACCATATATCCATCCATCCATCTATTCTCTATACACCGCTTTATCCTCACTAGGGTCGCGGGGCTTGCTGGAGCCAATCTCAGCTGACTCGAGCGAAGGCAGGGGACACCCTAGACAGGTCGCCAGTCTGTCGCAGGGCTACATACAGTGGGTACGGAAAGTATTCAGACCCCTTGAAATTTTTCACTCTCTGTGTCATTGCAGCCATTTGCCAAAATCAAAAAACTTCATTTTATTTCTCATTAATGTACACTCAGCACCCCATCTTGACAGAAAAAAAACAGAAATGTAGAAATTTTTGCAAATTTATTAAAAAAGAAAAACTGAAATATCACATGGTCAGAAGTATTCACACCCTGTGCTCAGTATTGAGTAGAAACACCCTTTTCAGCGAATACAGCCATGAGTCTTCTTGGGAATGACGCAACAAGTTTTTCACACCTGGATTTGGGGATCCTCTCCAGTTCTGTCAGGTTGGATGGTGAACGTTGGTGGACAGCCATTTTGAGGTCTCTCCAGAGATGCTCAATTGACCCTTCGCTAAGCCCCTCCCACAAATGGCTACTGTCCAATCCTACCTTAGCAACTGTAACTAGGCACGTGAGGTCTGTCAAGCTTTCAGCAGAAGACAATATGCCGAAGCACTGTGCGTACGGTACTTGCAAGTCCAACACTCGCTATCCGCAAAGCTTGGAGGGTGGTGTTGATTTTTTGCATTCCCCAAGCCAAAGACACAAGAAGAAAGGTGCCGCGTGTGGATTAAGCAGTGTGGGAGACCGCATGATCAGCTGAATCCCTCCAAAATCAATAAGAACACCTATGTCTGTTCTAAGGTAAGTTGCTAGCTAACATTAGCTAACCGTAGCTCTGTGTGTTAGGTCAGATAACATTAGCAAAGGAAGACGTCTCAATGGAAGGTTACTTCTCTTAAAGATTGAGGCTAGAGGTACGGACCCGTACCCGTAGCATCTGTACTAGAGGTACGGACCCGGTTGTGTAGCGGTATTCTATGCAAAACCCACATACATAATTATATCACAATAATGATTTTACTGTTACAGACTATAGTGTTCAATAAATAACACTGGAGTGGATATCCTCAAACAGCATTGAACCAATACATGTATATATGAATACTTTTCTTAATGAAATACATCTTATACTCTATTATAAACCTTTCTACACTGCAGTGATCTCATTCTTCTTTATTAATTTTTAAATAACTGGCCAAAGACAGCGGGTGTAACTATAGTGAATGCAGTAGAGACACATGAAAATAGAGCACAAGCCAGTTCATATTGACATGGAAGTCCTGTTTGCTGTGAAAATGGCCACTTGATAGGGGGCGCTGGGGTATTTCAGGCAGCAAGAATGGAAAGTGCCATATCCGTAGGCCACAGGCTACACGTACGGGTCCGTATCTGTAGACACTACGTCTCTTAAAACTTGAGCTACTGTGTATTATTTGAGCAAAATAAATACTGGTGATATATAGAGACAACTTCTGACATACTGGTATAGCATATATATACTAGCAATCTACGGGTCTCCGCCTACGCTCATGTCTGGGTTTGGCAACAACAACAGATGAGATCGGTACTGCATTAATGTTGTAACCCCTTGGTTTGTGCCACTGTTGTGGCAAACTTGTGCAAGATATTGCTGGGCTTTGCTGTGCTTTAATGAGATCAAGTGTATAGATCAGCCCCACTATATGTGAGCAATATCCTGGCGCGCTGTAAACAAACACAAATTTAGCTTAGCAAGAAATGGGCAGAAACATAATGACAGTTGACATAACATTAATTTAAATGTATATAACACATATCGGCTTACCCTGCTGTACAAGCGAATTGTTGTTCTTGTATATGATTATTTTTGATGTGAAGTGACAGTACATGGGGTGTTTGGCGCTTACACTGAGATCTGTGCACTTTTCCCTCTATTTTAACGTCCTCTTCATTTGTACTCCGCCAACATTTAATTTGGTGAATGTAGTTCTCAAAAGCATATTGGAGACCCTTTTGTCTGCTTCTCTCTGATATCGCTGTAGAATATGTCCAGAAATTTGCACATATCTCCTGAGAAATATCACTCACCGGTACCGCTAAAAACTCCATATTTCATGCTAGGAGGGAAAGCTTGACAGGCGTAGCAACAGCAACCAAGGGGGGCGGGGCTTAGCGAAGGGTCAATTGAGTTTAGGTCAGGGCTCTGGCTGGGCCTGTCAAGAACGGTCACAGAGTTGTTCTGAAGCCACTCCTTTGTTATTTTAGCTGTGTGCTTAGGGTCATTGTCCTGTTGAAAGGTGAACCTTCGGCCCAGTCTGAGGTCCTGAGCACTCTGGAAGAGGTTTTCCTCCAGAATATCTCTGTACTTGGCCCCATTCATCCTTCCTTCAATTGCAACCAGTCGTCCTGTCCCTGCAGCTGAAAAACACCCCCACAACATGATGCTCCCACCACCGTGTTTCACTGTAGGGATTGTATTGGGCAGGTGATGAGCCGTGCCTGATTTTCTCCACACATACCGCTTAGAATTAACGCCAAAAAGTTCAATCTTGGTCTCATCAGACCAGAAAATCTTATTTCTCATAGTCTGGGAGTCCTTCATGTGTTTTTTGGCAAACTCTATGCAGGCTTTCATGTGTCTTGCACTGAGGAGAGGCTTCCGTCGGGCCACTCTGCCATAAAGTGCCGACTGGTGGAGGGCTGCAGTGATAGTTGACTTTGTGGAACTTTCTCCTATCTCCCGACTGCATCTCTGGAGCTCAGCCACAGTGATATTTGGGTTCTTCTTTACCTCTCTCACCAAGGCTCTTCTCCCACCATTGCTCAGTTTGGCTGGACGGCCAGGTCTAGGAAGAGTTGTGGTCGTCCCAAACTTCTTCCATTTGAGGATTATGGAGGCCACTGTGCTCTGAGGAACCTTGAGTGCTGCAGAAATTCTTTTGTAACCTTGGCCAGATCTGTTCTTTGCCACAATTCTGTCTCTGAGCTCCTTGGGCAGTTCCTTTGACCTCATAATTCTCATTTGCTCTGACATGCACTGTGAGCTGTGAGGTCTAATATAGACAGGTGTGTGCCTTTCCTAATCAAGTCCAATCAGTTTAATTAAACACAGCTGGACTCCAATAAAGAAGCAGAACCATCTCGAGGAGGATCAGAAGAAATGGACAGCATGTGAGTTAAATATGAATGTCGCTGCAAAGGGTCTGAATACTTCTGACCATGTGATATTTCAGTTTTTCCTTTTTAATAAATTTGCAAAAATTTCTACATTTCTGTTTTTTTCTGTCAAGATGGGGTGCTGAGTGTACATGAATGAGAAATAAAATGAACTTTTTTGATTTTGGCAAATGGCTGCAATGACACAGAGAGTGAAAAATTTCAAGGGGTCTGAATACTTTCCCTACCCACTGTATATAGACATTCAATCACTCTCCCATTCACACCTACGGGCAATTTAGAGTAACCAATTAACCTCAGCATATTTTTGGACTGTGGGAGGAAGCCGGAGTGCCTGGAGAAAGCCCACACATGCGCAGGGAGAATATGCAAACTCCATGCAGAAAGATCCCAGGCCCACCCCGGGATTTGTACCGGGGATCTTCTTGCTGCAAGGCGAAAGCGCTAACCAATCCACCAACTGTGCAGCAACCTATTGAATGTATGTGGTATTTAAATATTTTTTTTATGATAGCCATGTCCTGCAAAAAAACAAGCATAGAAAATACCAGGTAATGTTCTTATTTTTATATTGCTCTAAATCTAATATTTTTATCAGTTGGGGGGGCGGCATGGCTCAGTGGGTAGAGTGGCTGTCTTGCAACTGGAGGGTTACCGGTTCAATCCTCGGCCCGTCATGCTCATGTCGAGGTGTCCCTGAGCAAGACACCTAACCCCTAATTGCTCCTGATGGGTCGTGGTTAGCGCCTTGCACGGCAGCTTCTGCCATCAGTGTGTGAATGGGTGAATGTGACGTATCTTGTAAAGTGCTTTGGGTACCTTGCAGGTGTAGTAAAGCGCTATATAAATATTTACCATTTACCATTCAAAAGCTAGATCTTCCACTTGAGACTGAGCTGCACTTGACAGATGAATCAGGGACAGAAGTTGATGAAGATGTGTTTGAGGAGCTCTTGCAGGCAGGGAACCTCACTGTTAGGGTGACATTGGAAGTATATAGTGTTTATATATATATAAGTGTATACACAGACACTAGTGTTCAAAAGTTTGGGGTCACTCAGGCAATTTCATGTTTTCCATGAAAACTCACACTTTCATTTATGTGCTCACATAATTGCACAAGGGTTTTCTAATCATCAATTAGCCTTTCAACACCATTAGCTAACACAATGTAGCATTAGAACACAGGAGTGATGGTTGCTGGAAATGTTCCTCTGTGCCCCTATGTACATATTCCATTAAAAATCAGCTGTTTCCAGCAGGACTAGTCATTTACCACATTAACAATGTCTAACAATGTCAATTTTTATTGTGCCGAGTGAAGTAGTGATTATCCACAGCCATTAGAAGCTGAGCTCCACTGTAGTGCCAATGTGCATCTGCAACTCTGTGTAAAAACAGCACCAATATCTTGTGTTTCTACTTGTTACTCACCTTCATAACTGGGACAAAACCTAGCTGATATGTACAACTGAAACCTTTTTCCTGCTTCTTGGTGGCTACAACAATGTTAATATTGGCAGCTGATTGTGATTTAGTTTCAGTCTTAATCGTTTGACTAAAATGTGCATTACTTTTAATTACATTTTTTGTCATTGAATTGTTTGAATTATTGTTTGTTTAAGTACAATTTGAAATGACAAAAACTAAAAACATTTTAGTCTAGTTTTTACAATTTCTACAATATTTCATCATTCTCAGATATTATTTATTACTGTTTCCAAACTATTAGTTTCACACACAGTCTTGTTACATGTATGAAAGGGCAGCATTCCAAAATAATGAAAGGAATTGGGCCATTTTTTCTTTCATTTATTTAGCATTTATTTGACCTTAAAATGCCAACAATTTCACTGAGATGACATTGTATGTCCTCACTATACTGTTAGAAAGAGGGCATACAATGTGGACAAAAAAAAAACTCAGAAAGTACCAGGCTCAGGGAAGGCGGCCATCTGCCTCGACTGGTTGGAGAGGGAATGGGGATGAGGGGCATGGGAGATAGAAAAAGGAATCACAGCACACATGCTAAGGCCTGTGGTGGCCGTGTGTGTTTGGAAATGGACTTTGCACAGCTTCTGTGCTTGCATGGCTTGTGGGGAGGTGATTGATTACACCTGGAACTCATGACGAGTGATTAGCTTGGAGCTCCAGACCTCCCAGCCCTGGTCCTCCCCACCTCCCAACACATGGGATTGGTCCATCACTACGACTCTTCCTCTTACAAGACCCCAGCAATCACCACACACAGCAGCCAAGCTCTCAGTCAAGGTGGCTGGTATTTGTGACCAGTTTGCACTTGTGCCTGTGTGTATGGTTTGTATTTGTGTATGTGGTCTGTCGGGTGTAGAAACTCTAAATTGTCCCTAATCACTAAGACTACGGACAATTTAGAGTGTCTTGATTTAGAATGGCTTGATCAAGCCTTGAAAGTTGGTGCTACCAAATCCTGTGTCCCAACTTTTCTTGATTACTTACAACCCCCTCTGTCTGCATAAAAGTAGTGTCGGAACACACCGTGGCACCATACCCTGCAAATATTATTTGAACTACTGTAGAAAGTAGTGTGTTGCTGTAAAAATGGTGAGGAAATGGCAATTAACCATGAAAAGCCACTTAGAAACTGGAGAAAACTGACAGGAAGAGGTCTGGAAGGCCCAAAGCCACAGCAGAATTAGAAGACAAATTTCTGAGTCATCAGATTGCGTGATAGTTGGCTCCCAGGACACAGCTTCCAGCACAGCTTAATAGTTTCAACTGTGAAGAGAAAATTTTGAGTTGCAGGTTTGACAGGTGGAGTTGCAGCAAGAAAGTCATTGCTAAGACGTCAGAATAAGAAAAAGAGGCTTGACTGGGCTATGAAACACCACTAATGGACTACTGAAGACCAGAAGAACGTATTATGGACTGATGAATCAGAAATTGGTTCATCCCCCAGGATTTTTGAAGACCGCCAAGTAGGAGAAAGGATGGTTCCTCAGTGTGTGACAGCAATTGTCAAACATGGAGGAGGAAGCATGATGGTCTGAGGCTGTTTTGCTGGATCAAGGGTTGGTGACTTGTACAGAGTGAGAGGTACCCTGAACCAAAACAGCTACCACAGCATTCTGCAGCGCCATACAGTACTCTCTGGTATGTTTCTAGTTGGTCAGGGGTTCATCCTACAGCAAGATAATGACCCAAAACATAAGTCCAAGCTGGAATGCCTGAAAACGTGGAGTCTCCAGACTTACAATTCAACTTTCCAATAAAAAAAATGGAAAAATCGGGGTGTTCTAAAACGTTTGACCGGTACTGTATATGTGTGCGTGTGAGAAAATATGCATGTAAAATGGTTGTATTTATATCGCACTTTACATGATACACCACATTCACACACTGATGGTAGAAGCTGCCATGCAAGGTGCTAACCACAACCCACCAGGAGCAATTAGGGGTTCGGTGTCTTGCTCAGGGACACCTCAACACGAGCTTGATGGGCCGAGGATCAAACCGGCTACCTTCCAGTTACAAGACGGCCACTCTACCCACTGAGCCATGCTGCCACACTCACGCATGTATTTGCAAGGGAAGCTTTGGGGCTAAAAGGCTTCTCATACAAAGACATCTACATGCCAGTTTTTTGTTATGCAGTGCAATGTACTAGCAAAAGGAAATAACATGTTTTGTACTGTGACATCCTCCTCCTCGTGAGTTGCTTATATTCACCTCAAACATGGAAGAAAATCCTGAAGACCTTGACGATGCTTTATTGTGAAAATTAGAGTTATAATTTAAAAGTATAGCCCTTCAGGCATGGCGAATTGTAACATGTCTAATTTGCAACAAATTTCTCTTGCTTGATTTGAGTCTTGGCCTGAATGCACCAACATGTTTGTCATAGTCAGAGCACCACCTACTGGCAAAAGCAGCAAGTCAGCATCATGCCCCTGTTGTAAACTACGTCATCCAAAATATTACATGAAATGAATATGTTACTCCTTTGTGCAATATCTAAACACAATCCACACCCGATGACATCTACATGCCCGTGATGCATCCCCTAAACTGAGACTTGCTCAGATGTGCAGGAAGGTGCCTTAGTTTTACGTACGGTTTGCACTTGGTCTTATCTTTTACAACGCCTTTCTACCTTATTGAGTGCTTACAATGTGCTTCTCATTCACCCATTCACACACATTCACACACCAGTGGCGACAGAGCTTCCATGCAAGGTGCCTCCCTACCATCAGGAGCAACTTGGGGTCTTGCCCAGGGACACATCAGAGGGGCCGCTCTACCACCTGAACCACAGTGGCCCCTAAACATAAATATACCTACATTATGTTTCACCACTCCTATCAGATTTTGTATGATATTTGGTGGGATGCACAAAGATAAACAGTGTGACTTTTTTATAGCCAGGCGACAATTTATTCATCTCAGCCTTGTCACTCTTAATACCCTGCTCACTAGTTCTTTTCTGATTAGACAAATACTTGATTTACTTAATGGCCCAACCCACAATCAAAAGTAAACAAAGTAGTCGATCCACCACCAAAATTAAAACCAGACCAATTTTAACCTGCAATCACTCTGAAATGATCAGTTGTTGAAATAAACATAACACAACCACAAAGTCTAAATAATCAGTGTTTTTCTGTTGTTCATTTCTAAATTCCTGAAAACAAGTAGCCTTGCATAAACTTTTTTTTAATATTAATATATAAACCACATCTAATGATTCTGCTCATTCTGACCTTGATCTTTGAGTAGAGGTTTGTTTAATCTGGGTGGAGTTCTCTTGGATAACAGCTGAACTACCTTTCAAATAGAGGCAATATCCATTGGACTATCCATAGAAACTATGATCACACTAGAATGACTGGCTGAGAGATGAACATATGATGAAAATGTCAAGATGCGAAGTCAGTATGGTCATAGTTAAATTACAAAAATGCACCATCAACTACAAAAATGGAGAAAGGATAAGGATATTCGACCTCTAAACATGATTGTTCTGCAACAACCACTTGCTGTTATGAGGTCCTGACAAACAGGCTGAGGTCAAGGCCTTTCAAAAGAAGAAAAAGCTACCACTTGGTCCACAATAATGGTTCTGTGTTTGTAGATTCATCTATATGAGGTGTGATCTGAAAGTTTCCAGTCTGTTCCTTTTGTACCCAAACAGAGTGCGGCACAGTGACGCACAGGTGACAATTAAAACCAGAACCTGAGTTAGATGTGTTTTTCTGACTACTGGCTTGTGTGCATTTGCAGTTTCACCATGGACATGCAGAAGGGGTACTGTGTCAAAATTTAAAAAGATCTCTGTTACCAAGTCCAGATTAATGCGACTCAGGATCATCCCTGGTGATAAGAGCTGGATCTATAGAAACCAAAGACCAAACAGGAGCTTTTGTGGAAGAGCTTGCAGTCTTCAAGACCAAAGAGGGTATGTTGGCTTAGAAGCACATTAAGAGCATGTTCATCGTTTTCAACACCATGAATTCATTCCCCGGGGTCAGATTGCCACCACAGAATATTACCATAGCATCCTGACGCGTGTGAGGCAGAACATTCATTGCTAACACCCACAATGCCTTAACAATCTGAGCTTCACACCTGCTCAACATCGTGAGATGTGGCCCCCTGCAGGTGGACCCTCTGAACGTTTTGATCACATCTCGTAAAAGCTGGTATTCAAGTAATTTCCAGTCTAGTTTTTAGTAATTGCCACATAAATTTTAATTGAAATAGTTAGTGCACGCAGTTAATTCAGCATGATTCCATTTTTCAAACAGTCTCTACTTAGCTATTTTTCAACTTAATGTTAATTAGGTTATCCTAAATATTAAATTAGGATATTAAATTAATCCTAAATCAGGTTATCCTGCAAATAAAACTCAATTCTTGGAGATGCTTCAAACCAACAAGGAATCACGAATGAAATGTTCGGAGGCTTCTACTGTGACACAAGCAGAAAGTTTTTTAGCTTAACTGCAGATACCAAATTTCACACCTCAGGTACATACACACGTGGACAAAATTGTTGGTACCCCTCAGTTAAAGAAGGAAAAACCCACAATTCTCACTGAAATCACTTGAAACTCACAAAAGTAACAATAAATAAAAATTTATTGAAAATTAAATAATCAAAATCAGCCATCACTTTTGAATTGTTGATTAACATAATTATTTAAAAAAACAAACTAATGAAATAGGGCTGGACAAAAATGATGGTACCCATAACTTAATATTTTGTTGCACAACCTTTTGAGGCAATCGCTGCAATTAAACGATTTCTGTATTTGTCAATGAGCGTTCTGCAGCTGTCAACAGGTATTTTGGCCCACTCCTCATGAGCAAACAGCTCCAGTTGTCTCAGGTTTGATGGGTGTCTTCTCCAAATGGCATGTTTCAGCTCCTTCCACATATGTTCAATGGGATTCAGATCTGGGCTCATAGAAGGCCACTTTAGAATAGTCCAACGCTTTTCTCTCAGCCATTCTTGGGTGTTTTTGGCGGTGTGTTTTGGATCGTTGTCCTGTTGGAAGACCCATGACCTGCGACTGAGACCAAGCTTTCTGACACCAGGCAGCACATTTCTCTCCAGAATGCCTTGATAGTCTTCAGATTTCATCGTACCGTGCACACTTTCAAGACACCCTGTGCCAGATGCAGCAAAGCAGCCCCAAAACATTACTGAGCCTCCTCCATGTTTCACCGTAGGGACAGTGTTCTTTTCTTCGTATGCTTGGTTTTTGAGTCTATGAACATAGAGTTGATGTGCCTTACCAAAAAGCTCCAGTTTGGTCTCATCTGTCCAAAGGACATTCTCCCAGAAGCTTTGTGGCTTGTCAACATGCATTTTTGCAAATTCCAGTCTGGCTTTTTTATGAGTTTTTTTCAGCAGTGGTGTCCTCCTTGGTCGTCTCCCATGAAGTCCACTTTGGCTCAAACAACGACGAATGGTGCGATCTGACACTGATGTACCTTGGCCTTGGAGTTCACCTTTAATTTCTTTGGAGGTTGCTCTGGGCTCTTTGGATACAATTCCAACGATCCGTCTCTTCAATTTGTCATCAATTTTCCTCTTGCGGCCACGTCCAGGGAGGTTGGCTACTGTCCCGTGGGTCTTGAACTTCTGAATAATATGAGCCACTGTTGTCACAGGAACTTCAAGCTGTTTAGAGATGGTCTTATAGCCTTTACCTTTAAGATGTTTGTCTGTAATTTTTTTTCGGATGTCCTGGGACAATTCTCTCCTTCGCTTTCTGTTGTCCATGTTCAGTGTGGTACACACCTTTTCACCAAACAGCAGGGTGACTACTTGTCTCCCTTTAAATAGGCAGACTGACTGATTATGAGTTTGGAAACACCTGTGATGTCAATTAAATGACACACCTGAGTTAATCATGTCACTCTGGTCAAATAGTTTTCAATCTTTTATAGAGGTACCATCATTTTTGTCCAGGCCTGTTTCATTAGTTTGTTTTTTAAAATAATTATGTTAATCAACAATTCAAAAGTGATGGCTGATTTTGATTATTTAATTTTCAATAAATTTTTATTTATTGTTACCTTTGTGAGTTTCAAGTGATTTCAGTGAGAATTGTGGGTTTTTCCTTCTTTAACTGAGGGGTACCAACAATTTTGTCCACGTGTGTATGTCTTCACAAGCGAACATACACTTGCAAAGACCATATACAGCATATTTATGTATAACACAACATTCTTTGTGAATTTGTGAAACAAAAGCTTGTGTCACCAGTGTCACCAAAAGAAAAATAAAACAATAAAAAGACAAAAACATCTTATTTTGCATACCAAAAGTCACATACTTGGATTGAAATGTAAAAACATGTTTTATTTGGGGCAGTTTTACTTTTTGACATTTGAACACATTTAATTCTTTACGAACCCCACCACAAAGTAGAAAAGCAAGAACAAAGACTTCCAGCAAAACCAAAAAACAGAATTACATTTACTACAAAAACAGATTGTTCAGTTGGCAGATTTGCAGCGTCTGAAAGTGAGCCTGTTTTACATCACTGTTTAAAAAAAATACACAAGATTCCACACCTAAAATATGTTAAAAAGTACACAAAAGAGAACCCTCCCTTTACACATCAGTTGAGTTCTTAGATTCTTGGTTCACTTGTTTTTACAAAACTAACAATTGTCTTGCTATTTATGTTTGAACTGGAAAGTAGGTCCACCTAATTTGTATGATAAATTGTGCAACTACAACGTTTAAAGATTTGAACAGGATACATGGAGGAAAAAAAATTGCTGGTAAATACTGTTAATAAAAATATTTTTAATATAGATCTATCATGTCCAGATGTGCTTCATGCATTCATTTTGAGGCAAACACGCCATCTGCTAATCTGTGTGAAAGAAAGCAAGATAGGGACCTGCACTTACCCACAATGTAAACAGTGGTCAGGGCCCTCACCAGCACTGGATTGACCATTTCAGAAACACTTTATGAAAATGAAAATGTTGATTTGCTATGAAACGCACAGTAACAGGTCTGAATTTGCATGACGTTTGTGTGAAAACAAGCGGGTTGTGAAAACCACTTGTGTCCTGCCGAATGTCTGTTTGAGGACGACTGTCTTCCACATTTCTTGTCCACATCGTTTTCTGAATGATGCAGCTCCAGAGCACAACCTGAGGTTAATGTAACTACAAAACCTGCAACTAAAGGTGAGAGACAGAAAGTCTTCTTTTTACCCATATACATCAAGAACGGGTGGCTGTGTAAACAAACGTAAAACATCCCTTTGAACTCAACCAACCTCTCATCACCAGTGCAAGACTGAAATCGAAACAATCTTGCATGAAAAGCGTTATCCTGTGGAAGCTTAAAAAACTCCACCTCTGACCTAAAAAAGAAAAACAGAACATCACCATGTACAAGTACACAATTTCAACTCTTTGTGTGTTGCTCCCATGCAAACTTACTAACACAATCGACAGCATTTCAAAATAAGTTTTTCCCTTTGCTTCTAATCTTGGCATCAACTTGGTTTTAACATGACCCCAACCTGTAGGTGCTGTGGACAAAGCAGATTATAAGCAGGTATTAATCGTCTAATCTGATTGGGTAGGATAGCAAGAGGAGATTTTTACACACAAAAAAAGTCAATTAAGGCCACATCCACTGGATATGTTCACTGTACTATGTGGCTCCCATTTCATGTTTTCTGCGTCTGCAAGGGTACGCATGATGTCAATGCTAGCATCCACCCAAGTCCATGAGGGTCTGCAAAGACTGTCCCCATGCGGCCCAATTTTTTGTGTGTGTTCATGTGGCAGGAAAACAAATGGTGCTTCAAACAAATGTTTGGCATCAGGAGAGATTGTACAAGGAGACACTCGGTCATCCACACATTTATAATTCATCATTAAAAGACTTACATTTAAAGTAGTCGCAGCTGGACTTCGGAGGAGAGAGTTTGGAGCAAAAGCACAGTGTCAAGTCTTAATTTCTCCAGAAATGCTATGCCATGTTCACACACGCCTCAGGACTAATTACGGGCACGACGCTCCAATCCAGTCTGGAAGAAGCTGCTGTTTCCCTGTGTGTTTGTCTGTGTTCCACATGAGGGGTGATGAAACCGGCCATGTATCAAACTCTACAGGCACACAGAGATGGGAACCACGAGCTGGCCATTAGGGGAGCAAAATTTCCCTTACAACCTAAAACATCAACAACGTCAAAACATAGTATGCAATTAAATGTCCAAATCCTCTCAGGAAGTGACACTTCTCACAGTGAGCGGCTGCAGCAGGAGGGACTGACTGAGATGCTTGAGGAAGCCGCTGTGGTACCGTCTGATTACTGACAATCCTTCGAGACTGTTGAGTTGACTTCTTGAGTGGCTTAATCTCTCCAAACGGCTTGACAGCTGATCTTTAGCAGGGAGTGACTGGCCGGTTTACAGCGACGTCAGATCCTGCACCTCCAGCAGCATGGCATCCTGCTCTGTCCTCAGCTGGTCTCGGATCTGGAGGCGGCTCACCAGTTCTGAGCTCAGGTCTGACGTGGACACATGAAATAATGAAAGTTCCAATGCAGTAGTAGTATGCAAAGTGACCTGTCTTACATAATGGTTAGGGTTACAGAGAAGTAGCAGAGTACCTTGTATGGTCTTGCTGAGAGACGTACACAGAGCATTGAGGTCCTTGATACTGAAACTCTGTAAATCACCGAGCTCCAAGTGTCTCTGCTGGACTACAGGATCGATATGTGCTGCAGGCTGAGGAGAGGAGAGCAGAGGGGAGAAAGAGAGAGGAGGAGGGCTGTGATAGGGCAGATTTGGTCATAAATGACAATACGCTCCAACCAGTAACATCTGTCTCACCGGTGTTTTGTGGTCTGTTCTCAGTCGGTCTCGTAGGTTTCTTAGAGTGTTCCTGAAGCCCCTCGATTTTGGTTTCTCCGGCTTGGCAAGAGGCTGAGGGTTCTTATGAACCTGAACAGTCCTTTTCTTTATCAATAGAGAAAGACAAGGTGGTGGTAAAATGTGAGCATACACAGAAATGACCAATATTCATACTATCGCTCAAAAGTTTGGGGTCACTTAAAAATATCTTTATTTTTGAAAGAAAAGCAGCTTTTTTCAATGAAGATATCATTGAATGAATCAGAAATCCAGTTTAGACATTGTTAATGTGGAAAATGACTATTCTAATTGGAAAGAGCTAGGGGGTACAGAGGAACTAGGGCTGGATCCGAATATCCGAATATTCGTTCGCTACGGCACTATCCGGATATTAATTTTGGTGTCCGAATATTAGCCTGCCCGCCGCCCGCCACACCCCCCCCTTCCCGCCGTCGGACGTCACCGGGTGGAAAGAATATGCAGCGTTACTGTCTTTCCTCCGCCTTCGGCCCACATCGGCTCTTCTCGTCCTGTGATCACATAAACATATACACATATGTCTATAACATATACACATATGTCTATGTGATCACCCCCTCCTCCCCCAGATGAAAATATTCGGAGCTCGTCTCTTCCCTGCGCCTTCGGCTCATTTCGGCTCCTCCATTCGTGTTTGTAAACACCACCCGAATGGCCGGGTTGCTGGCGACTCTGAAGTCACGCTTCACTTCGTTGCATAAACACAAGACAAGATGCTGAAGACCGGTGTTTGGGAATTCTTCAGTTTAACTAAAGACTAAATGAGGGCAAAATGTAGACCCAGGAGACCAGACAAACGGATCCGACTATTCGGGCCGTCTCCGCCCCCCCCCGCCGGTCGGATGTTACGGGGCGGAACGAATATCCGGATATTCATCTTTAATAGGGCCAGAATATTTGGAGGCCAGAAACCACTATTCGGGCCAGCCCTAAGAGGAACATTTCCAGCAACCATCACTCCTGTGTTCTAATGCTACATTGTGTTAGATAATGGTGTTGAAAGGCTAATTGATGATTAGGAAACCTTTGTGCAATTATGTTAGCACTTGAATGAAAGTTATTTTTTGGCCTTTTTTACTAGATAGGGACAGTGCAGATGCAGACAGGAAAGTAAGGAGAAGACATGCAGTAAAGGGCCGTGAGTGGGAATCAAACCCAGGCTGCTGCGTCACAAACTCATCCCTGTTCATAGGTCGCCCTCTCAACCAGTTGAGCTCTGCGGGCGCCCCAGAAAGTGTGAGTTTTCATGGAAAACATGAAATTACCTGGGTGACCCCAAACTTTTGAATGGTAGTGTATATACTCTTCTTTACTTACTTGTTACCTCTGAGATAAGTCAGCTTCAACTTGGATCCAACTGTTGTATTTCTGCTTTGTTTTGGAGGAGTTACTCACCTCACTGATCTGTCCATTGTTCTCCTCCTCCTCCTCACTCTCACTGTTGTTGATGAAGCAGAGTTGGAGATTCGTCTGCGTCTGCAGGCTGAGGGACACACAGAAGTCATAAGTATGTGACTGACGGTATGTGGTGGCTAAAATATCCCTACTCCGGGTTCACAGTAGGAAAAAAAGTGGAAAATTAATAGTCCATATGTAAGAGGCGCAACTAACCACACATAGTTGTTTAGGTGAACAACAAACATCCTGCTATCGTCACATTCTTTCATTAAAAAATATTATGTGCCCAACATATCAATATGGTTATTAGGAAGTAACCATAATGATTTAATTGTAATTGAGAATAAATTAAGATAAACTGCATACCCCCCCCCCCACTTTATCTAAGATCTTGCATGGGTTGCAAGTAGTCTGAAAGAACCAGACCATAAACAAACTGCCTGTACTGTTTTACATATGGCTTTCATCTCATTTTAGATTAAGTTATTCTTCCTCTACTACACAAACAAAATCTCTACCATCAAACTGGGCATGTTTAAAGGTTAAAATATGATGCGCACCCACCAAATGTAAATGGCTTCACACACAGAAGTAGTGCATGCTTATGTGTAATAGCTGTCCTGTGACAAATAAGAGGGGAGTCTGCGTACCGAGAGGTGAGTGCAAGCACAGCACTGTTGCAGGTGTCATCTCCATTCTCCCAGCTGTCGGCTCTCCTGCCTCTCCCCTCTGTCCAGCTCACTGGGGCTCGGCCTCGCTCAAGAGAAACTCCACTCTGAAAAGCACAGCAGCCATGTGTTAGACGGGTGATTGTGGTTAACAAAGGGTTCATGTAACTGAACATACGAAAAGAAATTAGAGTCAGGTGTTTTCAGTCATCTGACAAAAAGCTGTTGATGCTTATCGACAACATAAAAGTCTGGACTCCACCAAACCACTGCCAGAGAGATCGTGTACAAATGGAGGAAATTCAAGACTACTGTTAGCCTCACTGGGAGTGGTTGATCAACAAAGATCAAGGTGTATGATAGTTGGTGATGTCACACAGGCAACCAGCGTTACTCCAAAGCATCCAAAGGTGTCTGGGAACCGAGGTGCAGAGTATTCAAAAAGATTTATTTTACAGAAACAAACTCAAAACTAAAACAGAATGGAAAAACTAAGCTCTGGGGAAAAACTGAACGAAACCTCATTTAAAAATAGGTGAAACTGCAAAAACTCTAAACAACAGAAAGGAAATCTAAGAAAACCACTGATGAATTAACTAAACTAAACAAACAAAACGGGGCACTCAAGGAAGGGGGGAAATCAAAGTAAGGGGGCAGGCAGGCTCGGGGAATCTGGGGTCTGGCAAGAAGAGTTGGAGCTGGCAAAGGCCAAAGAACTCCGGAGTGTGGCCAGCAGCAGGTACAGGCAGGATCGGGTCGGCGAGTGTGTCACCGACGCAGGACGGTCAGGCGGCTGCGACTTGGTGAGGGCAGGCAGGAGAAGGTTAGGGATCTACGGAATTCTGGTCTGTCACACCAATGTCTATGGTCTGGCAGCGTGTGGATGAATGAACTGGGCTTTTATGAAGCGAGGTGAGTCGATCCCTACAGCTGTCTCCAATCCCTGCATTTAGACTGGCTGCATGCAGGACTGGGACGACAGACAAAGAGAGAGGACGGGCAAGACTGACTGAGAGGGGGAGAGAGAGGGAGAAGGAGGAAGCCAGGCAGAGGACGAAGCAGGGATCCTGATAAAAGTCTGTCTCACATGGACTAGAGTAAATGTTCATGAGAATATGGAGAAAGCCTTTGTTTCCAAAAAAGCATATCTGTCCATCTGAGAGTTTGCTAAAGATCACATGGACAAGCCAGAAGGTTACTGGGAATCCTATTGGGTTTTGTTGATTGATGAGACTAAAATAGAAATTTCCCGTTTAATCGAGAGGAAAACACTGTCTTCCAGCATAACTTCCAGCAAACCCCATCTGTGAAACCAGACAGTGATGATATCACGGTCTGGGCGTGTTAGCTGCATTTGGGCAGGGATGGCTGGCCATTACTGAATCACTGGTACACTGATACATACCAGTGAATTTGAAAAGAAAATGTCAGGACATGTGTCCCTGACCTGAATCTCAACAGAAAGTGCAGTAAGACAATAACGCTAAACTCACTCATCCTGACACCAAAGAAGGGTTGAAGAGAGTGACCTTCGTCCAGCAGAAATGCTGCGGCAGGACCTAAAATGAGCTGTCTTTGGGAAGAAACCCCCCAACAACCCAGAGTTAAAGCTGTTCTGTGCAGAGTAAGGGACTAAGATTCCTCCAAGCTGATTGGTTGGAAGGGCATTATAAGCTTTTGATAACGCGATAACTCTCGCACCTATGCAAGTTTTCCTTTTCTAAATAAAAGCACTGTCACAGCTGAGCCTCATCCATGGGGTTCTAATGTAACCACCAAAAACATTACACAGAAGAAACGTAATTTAAAATATGTGTCACATGTGAGCAAATCTGGAAATGTAAATCTCTTAAAACTAACAGAAGTTTGTCATTCATAGTCTTATAATTTGTCAGGATTATATAACTCTTGCTTCAACCTGGCAAATCTCTTTGTGTTTAGTTAGATGTTGCGTAGCATTAAAAAAATCTACAGAAATACTGATCTAGAATTTCTGAAATGTGATCAAGAAACCAAAATAATATAATACCTCTAAGTAATGATTGATAGTTCTACTTTGATTGAATATGTTTTTTGTTGGCAATTCTGGAACGTACAACCTGCTGGTATTATTTCTGACTAATTTTTTGTCACAGATTTCAAAGAGAAGTCCCCATTTGTGTTGCACAGTATGATACGAAAAAAGACTTGTGATACCTTACAGTTAAAAATCACAAGTTAAAAGTCACAAGTTTGCAGTGTGCAGATCAATAACCAGTTATACTGATCAATTTAGACTCAATCAGTACTTGTAATTGCTAACATAGCATGAACAGTTTTCCAATAATTACGTCCGAATATTTGGATCCATTCGCTGGTCTCCCGGACCGGAGGAGACCCGCCTGAGTATTTGGATCCTATTCGTCTGGTCTCCCGGACGCAAATTTTGAACACTGCCTTCGTTTTGGGCATGCGAATATTCGGATACCAAAATTAATATCCGGATACCGCCATAGCGAACGAATATTCGGGTCCATTTCGAGTTGTAAATGTAAAGTTAACTACAAAAGAAATGAAGCATGTATTGGTGACATTAGATTACTCTATACCATGCAAAAGTTTTACCAAGACTATGACACTGATCCTTCCAATAATCCAATATTCATATTTTAAAATGCACCCATTCATTGTCAAAAACATATCCATATGTATTAGAGAGTAAACAAGAAAACCTTTAACAGCATATAAACCACAACTTGTTTGAGCATGAAAATGATTTTGTCAAATTACAATTTGACAATTTAAATGAATGAGATCAGCTCTCTCAAAGATAGCTTACAGTCTATTGGTATATATATATTTATCCCTATTTGTTTTATTTATGTTAGTTATCTTTAATTTCTTTGCTTTATACTCAATTTTGTACGTTATTGTTGCACTGTCTGCTCTATGTGCCTTTTTATTTGCCCCCTGGGAACAAATAAAGTTTTCTCAATCTGAATAAATGCATGTTGTTATAATAGTGTGTTATGAATATGATTTGGTCAGACCTCAAAAAGCCCTGCAGAAAGAGACTGGTGAAGTGAAAGAGGCTTCTCTGAGATTTGGAGTCAACCACAACACGTTTAAGCAACTTCAGTTTCGGCATAAGTCAAAGTGTGTGACTAATATGTGCACAAAGGTTTTTTTTGTATTCATTAATTTATAAAATGTTCAAGTTTCCTGTTCTGTCATCTACTGTTCCATTATGTCCCTTGATGTTTTAACTGTGGCATTGTTTCAGTCTTGATATTGCTATATACTACCGTACAAAATTTTGGGGTGGCCCAGACAATTTCATGTTTTCCATAAAAACTCACATTTTCATTCATGTGCTAACATGATTGCACACAGGTTTTCTAATCATCAATTAGCCTTTCAACACCATTAGCTAACACAATGTAGCATTAGAACACAGGAGTGATGGTTGCTGGAAATGTTCCTCTGTACCCCTATGGAGATATTCCATTAGAAATCAGCCGTTTCCAGCTAGAACAGTCATTTACCACATTAACAATGTCTAGACTGGATTTCTGATTCATTTAATGTTATCTTCATTGAAAAAGGACATTTCTAAGTGACCCCATACTTCTGAAAGGCCGTGTATTTGTACAGGTGTTGTAGCAAAGTCAGAATTTTGGTCTTATGACAACACTAGACCCCATATGGGAGAGCAAATGAAGTTACCACAGTAGCTGAACCAGAGTTAAACTCAAGTCTGGGACAGAAAATTCAGCATAAGTTTGCGTGAAGTTGCTCTCAAGAACAGACTCAGACACTTTAAACCTTACAAAGGACTAAAGGCACTTTGGCTTTCTCCTTGGCTAAATTATTGAAATGACAAAACTTTTGACAGTCCCATTTCAGGAAACACACTTCCTCTTCCAGATTACGATCTCTGACCTTTGCCTTCTTTTCCCTTTTCTCCTCTTCTTGCTTCTCCAACTCAGCGATGCGCAGGCTCAGTGCCTCCCAGTGCATGATGGGAAGTCCCAGATTATCCTCGCCATAGTCTTCTTGCCACACTAGTGCCGCCCCCTCAGAATATTCATTGTCTCCCTCTTCATCGTCAGCATCGTCCTCACTCCTCTTGTCGTCCTCTGCCTCATTACTCTCTTTCTCTTCCCGCTGCTGCCTCTGTTTCTCCTTCTCACCCTCCATCTGCACAGCTGTAGAAGAAGCATGATGCAGGTTAAAATATTTAAGTCTTTAACACAGAGAATTCTGCATATATGAGATAAATGAGATGCTCTCCAAAGCTTGAAGAGTAAACTATTGAGAGTAAACTATTGATCAAAAGATTACCTTTACAATGAAATCTTTTGATCTAAAAACATATTTTCTATATATGTATATTTTTATCTTTCTATCTTTCTGTTTTTGTTCATATAGCTATATATCTAAGTATTTACAACGTAAATTTTACATTTATATATGTAATGGCTAAATGTAAAAGATTCCCTGGCCTCTGGACCTAAAGAGTAAGATAACTAAAATTGCAGGCTACATTGGTAGAAAGTTTTTTTTCTCCATTTTTTTAAAATCAAATGTTCTGTATTAAAAGCACATGTTTTGACATTGACAATAAAGTAAACCACATGAAAATCAGTTGGGAAATGAGCAAATTATGATCTATTTTCAATGTACATGGATTGCTTTTAATGGTAACGTTGCCCCCTCCAAGATGGCCGCCACATGGGCACATCCCTTAGCAGGCTGCTACAGCTAGCATATCTAGTCTTCTATATATATCTATGGTGGCAGCTATGTGTGATGTACAGGCTATGTTTCATCAGGTCAAAGTTGCAAAACATTACAATGCTCTTTGTTCTTCTGGTGGCCAGATTAGAAAAGCTCTAGAATGGCAGTGAAATAGCTTCATCTCCTAGTTGCCCTAGTTATGATTTGAGAAAAAAAATTACTGATGACAATAAGGCAGACCTTTCTGCTGAAACTGTCCAGGGTTTCTATTTGGAAGATTATTTAATGAAACTGGCCTCGGAAATGGAGGGCATTGAAAAGGTTAATGATCCCAGTGCTCTTTGTAAAACGTGGTTTTGTTTTGGAGAAATAGATGAGCAACAGCAGTGTTACAGACAAGCACAGAAGCAGTGGGCTAAGAATGTAAAAGAGCTGAATCTAGGTAGAGATAATCTTTGCATTGAGAGAGTTTTAGGTCAACTTTCGTGAGCCGAGTCAGACTCCGTTAAGTTCAAGATGGAGGTGAAAAAGTAGTCCATGACGACACACATCACGGTGTCCATTACTAGCTTGGTGTAGGATCCGCTGAAAATCATGGTACCAGTCATGTTGCCTGCTACACTGATTCAGCAAGATCCCTGCAGAAGTTGTAGATGGGATGATGCCATGTCACTGGATATTTTAAACCAGTGGAAAGGTTGGCTAGGATATACTGAGTTTCTGGCATCACTGAAAGTGGACAGATGTATAAAGTCAAAGGATTTGGGGCAGTCATAACTGATTAAAGAAGCCAACTACATGATTTTACAGATGCCAGTAAATATGCAGATGGGACAGTGACTTATATCAGGTTGAAGAACAGCAAGACATTCTGTAGAACATTATGGTCTGGCTGCACTGCACTATCGCTCTGCTATAGGAGGAAAAATGCTCAAAGTGTTGACTTTGCCTCAATAACTGATTAATGAAGTTGTTTTGAAAGTGATAGTGATGCTACAAGGTCCAACCTAGGGATTCTCAACTGAACGTGTCGCCGTCATGTCTGAACAGACAGCATGGTGACTTCTTCATAAAAGCCACTACAGCATTCTTGTTCAGACAGACCTCATAACATTTTCACATCACTTTCAACTTGCACCAAATGTAGTATTTGTCCAAATATTGGTATTGTTTTGTTTTTTTTTTATTGAGCAATTACTGATAAAAATAAATCAACTGCTTTGGCTTTGAGGCAGTGGGTTCTGTCTGTCCTGTCGCATTGTGGTCTCGCAGCGTCCCGCCTACAGCACTATCTCGTCCCTTTCAGACATTGGACATGGAACACAGCTGGGTTCATCAATCCGTTAGAGTGATGGCATTCTGTCACTCAGCCCCTTTCACACACAGATTACTTATCCATTAATGTTCTTCACAGCTGCATTCGCACATACCACCCACAATGCCGGAGAGCAGTGCAGTACACATGCATGACAGTCATTACCTGACACTATGACTAAGTATCACACATTGTGTGAGTAATGCACAAAGTGATGCATGGCTCATGATGGTGTAGTAACAGACTAAACTAAACTAAAAGCAGCTGATCAAAATGTCCTAATAACAAACAGTACAGTTTATTCCTCTTGTCTTAAACAGTAAAACTTAAAGTTCAGGACTCAACGTGAGGACCTCTGCGATGTGACAAAATGTTTTAACTGCAGCTGATAAACTGAGGTGAAGAAATGCTCCCAGCTGCTGTCAGATCCTGATTGACTCTTTCTTCATGTAGGGATTATTTGTAGTTAAATCTACTATTGACTTTATTTGGGTTGACATCTAATCACCATCCATCACTGTAGAGGATGAAAAAGATGTGTTGTGATTTTGGCACATGAACTGTGTATTAAACATCTCTGTGATGTTCTTAGGTGAACACTGGTGTTGAAATGTGGAAAAATCCATCCTTATATAACTTAGCAAAGTACCACTGCTTGTGCATGTCCATCAGTTCATGTGAAGGCTCAGTTCACGTTTGTATCGTGTGAGAAGTTAAACAGAAAAGTTACCAGGTCTGACCTAGTAAGATTGCTGACACCAGTGATCAGGGTGTGCATTCACACCTGCAGAAATGCCGTATAAGATTAATGGAACAGAGTGCATGACTGAAAAGTGTATCTCACTGGTTACATGTCAAAACGACTAGTCAATAAACATGAAACGCTACTGTGTAGAGACAGGGGGAGTTGAGTGAACTTGCAGAACAAAGCAGTTCCAGTGAATAAGCAGAGATTGTAATAAGTACCGCAATCTTCGACAAGCATGTCCAGTTTTCTCCAGTTGACTCCACAGGTTCTCCTCTATCACATGCTGTTAATATTTAGCATTTAATGCAGATATGTGTACACTCAGTAATAGTAATCCTTACTAAAAGCCTGGTTGTGGCAGGTTACCTGCCATCACATGTTTCAGTACTGATTGCCTGGAAAAACACCCAAGCAGAAACATATCAGTTTAGGAAAATAAAATTTAGGTCGTAAGTTATTTGGATAGTTTGCATCTAGCTTAGATTTAGTCTTTGGTTTGTTCCTGTACTAATATGCATTACACATCGACGGAGCACTGCATATCTATAAAAGATAACTATTTATACAACGGAAATACAATTTATTCAAATTAATTTCTTTTGCTGAATAAAATCAAAGATATAAAAAAGCGTATTCTTAAAAAGTTCACAAAGTATCAAAAAGTTTTGTTTCAGATTATAGTTGCTGAAACGTATTGTATTTTTCAGTTACAATAACTTCTCATAGTTAAAGACAAACAGGACCTTACAGAGACACTTTTAGGGAGCTGGCTGGCTGGCTGGACGTTGCACATCCACATCTGTGATGACCAAAACCAGCCACATGTACAAATCTGAAATATTAGTCAGGCTGGGAACGAAGGGATTTTCTCCTCCTGTCGGTCCTGGTGGCTGGAGAAGCTTCACGTTTAAGCTACAGCACTGCTCTAAGCTTTCAACAGAATTATGGAGGGAATGTCGAACTAACCACCAAGTAGCATGTCCCACCAAATAGTCATTAGTTATTCAAAAGGAGCAACTTACTTTTTCCGGAATATAAAACCAATTCTACTGCTCGAATGGCGGCCAGACAAGTCGCTGGAAGTTTTTCCACATAGTTGGCTCCGCACTTCCCTCAGCTCCTCCAAGTCATCGTCCTCCTCCTTCCTTTCTTCTTCACTCCCACCGCCTTCCAATTCACCCAACTAGTGGAAGTTGTGTCGACAGGAGCCTTCAAAGTCTTATTAGTCTCATTCTTTATTTTACCTGTGTCGAAGGCTTTATCTTCTTATCTCGCCAGACATCCACTGACTGTCCAAGGACACAAACAAAAGATACTTCAGGAATTTTTCACACAGAGGAACTAATGACAGACTGTAAATTCACTGCTCCAACTTCCTGTCGCCTTCAAAATAAACGCCTACTTTATGAAGGATTCATCCCGAGTTCATTGATTAGTTAGAGAGGTCTTGTAGAATGCAAAATGTACACTACCGTTCAAAATTTTGGGGTCACATAGACATTTCATATTTTCCATGAAAAAAAGTCATTTACCACATTAACAATGTCTAGACTGTATTTTTTTAAATTAACTTAATGTTATACTAATTGAAAAAAAATGCTTTTCTTTCAAAAATAAGGGCATTTCTAAGTGGCCTTAAACTTTTGTATGGTAGTGTGTGTAACAAGCTGAGCCCCATGTGACAATGACAGAGGCTTTGGTTTTACAGAGGAAAAGCATGTAAGAGTTTTTCACAGCTTTCTTTCTAAGATACACTGTACTGTACCAAATACAATTAAGCATTGTGACCATGTAACTAATTTGATATCACTGTAACATCACTGGATGTTTTATTTGTCGGAATCCCATCAAATCCACTCAGTGGATGCTATAAGATAAGATAAGATAAGATAGACTTTATTAATCTCACAAAGGAGAAATTTAACATTACAGGGCTCTTAGAAACAAAAACAAAAAACAGGAGTGCAAAAGTCACGAAAGTGCAAGAACAAGATAATAAATATTGCACATAATAACAACTACACAGTAGTGTTATACAGTCTGATGGCAGTGGGGATGAAGGACCTGCGGTAGCGCTCCTTCTTGCACTGAGGGTGTCTGAGTCTCGTGCTAAAGGAGCTGCTCAGCTCCACTACAGTCCGGTGCAGTGGGTGGGAGCTGTTGTCCATGATGGATGAGAGCTTGGTCAACATCCTCCTCTCACCCACATCCATCACAGAGTCCAGTGGGCAGCCCAGGACAGAGCTGGCCCTCTTGGTCAGCTTGTTCAGTCTCTTCATGTCCCGCTCTGTGCTGCCCGGGGCCCAGCAGACGACAGCGTAGAGGAAAGCAGAGGCTACCACAGTGTCATAGAAAGTCCTTAGTAGAGGTCTGCACACTCCGAAGGACCTCAGCCTCCTCAGAAGGTGGAGGCGACTCTGGCATGGATTGAGTAGTCACTAGTGGCATCTGTTGTACTCAGTGCTGAACAGAAATTCTTCACTGATTCTCAATCAAAGATGACCCTTAAACTCAAACTTGGACCTGACAAAGTGACACATTTTGACAATCTTATTGACACACACCTTTATTTCAGAATGACATGCATTTGAGTTAAGGTGATGCTCTGGAACAATCTGAGCAAGCATGATACAGACAGCCCCTTTGATCTGGTGACATGATAAGGTGTGTCGTGTTGCACTGCATAAATTTAAGTTAAACTTTTATAAATCAACTGGACTTCTCTTGTAGGTTTTTGAAGTTTCTCCTTCATTCAAGAGGGTTGTTAAGTTTTAACTGACTGGTCAGTTTGAGCTATACAATCACTCCAGCTCACAGGGCTAATGGCCCATTCCTGACCCAGGACTCACAAGCCTCATTGCTCGGCGTTTTGTAGTGTTTTAGGTAGCAGAGTTGATGATGCGTCTGAGTGGTAATCCCTCCTTGTGTTTTTTTTGGAAAGTCGTACATGCACAGTATGTCCTCTCCAGGATAAAGTCTGTAATAAGATGGGTGGTTAATGACTTTCTTTTTCCAGCTGTTGAAGGCAGTCTATGACCATCTTGTTGTAGTTTTGGTGAGAAATCTTCTCAGGGCTTCATTCAGCATTGTTGCAGAGTCAAATTATTTTCCTGTGAAAACTTTTGTTGATTCCTTTTACAATGACGTTTTACTTTCACTGAAGTGTGTCTGCTGTTCATTACAAGGACCTTCTTCCAGAAAAATAGTTTTAAGATGAACCATACACATGTTAAAATCTCTATTTACAAAAGCTGAACACATTACAATGTAGAAATATGTTATGTACAATGTACAGAATATAGAAAAATATTGTTTTTATACTTAGTACTGTGAACTCAGCTGAAGTCCTCACTTGTAGATGACATTCATGTACCTATCTTGACAAGCTGGTATAATGCTTATTCTGATCTACCATGTCCTAATTAAAGTGTTTGCCTTTTACTGTAATTCACAAAGCATCCACACCTTAAAAATGGAATGAGCCATGCTAATATAAGGAAGACCTTATTTGGGGTCATTGATCTGGTTCTGGAGAAGGGAGATCGTATGAACGTCTTTAGGTCTCAGATGAGTTGTGGTGATGGTGCCAGAAAACCACAGCTTTCTCTGATTAAAGGACCATTTACTTTATCTAGCAGTTACTTTATTCTCTGTTGAGGTTCCTTCAGAGGTTCCATGTCTGTCTTTACTTTATTTCTTTAATTTCTGCTGTTACATAGGTGCTTGTAGGAACATTTCAAAAAATATTTACAAGGAATTAAGTGACGAATAAACTGTTGTGATCACCGTCATTGTACATTGCAACAACTGAACAATGCAGGATGCATATTAAAGAGAGGAAACTAAATCTCCAGTGTTACATTATTTGTAGCCACAAGTGTAAAAAATTACATTAGACATGGTTAACATGAAAAATCCCCAAACCACTTCATATATGGATGACAGCACTTGGTGGAGCACTTTTACTCAATGAGGGAAGTCCTGACTAAAGGAATGAAAGATGCCTTGACAGTTGAAATAAACATAGCGCAACAGCCTGAGAAATGGCTCTAATACACAGTTGAGAAAGTAATTACATCAGTCTAAGTAATGCAAGAAGAGAGCAAAAAATCAAGGGGTGACTATTCACCGTGAAGCCTTGTGTGTGAGACAGTGTAGCAGGATCATAAAAGTTGGGGGGGGGGGGGGGGGGGGGGGGGGGGGGGTTTGGGGAGTGATTCCAAACACCCCTATCTCTGGGGGATGCCAATAAAGATGATCTTCTTGTCAGAATACCGCAGGTAGAAGTACAAGAGTGGATGGATGGATGGATGGATGGATGGATGGATATCTTAATTACCAGGAGGTGGCAGCAGAACCAAAGAGGAACATAACTAAAGACCTTGCAAGAGTGCTGGAAAGTGATCTTGCAATGGAAACATGGCAAATAATGTATTTTTATGATTAAAACTGCAAGCCTATCATCATCCACTTCGCGATTTTCTCTTCTTTTAGCGAAATTTACTTGCTGTCTACTGTGCTGTAAATTTTTTAGACTTTATTATTCAGTATACACAATTATTATCTTATCATTTCTCTTCTTATGAATAGTTATTTTGAAAAGTACTGTAAAAAACGGTAATATTACTATCATAATAACCGCTATCAACCTAGTTGTAGTCTTACACTGGCAATTCAATGCCCTCTGATATTTTATATTGGGCACACAGAGACAAGTTAATTAATAATGATCTCAGTCCTGTGAAAATGTTTCATTTTTTATGTGAAACCAGAGCTGTTTCTAATGTTCCTGGCACCTTCTGTTTTTTTTTATTGCACTCCTGACAGCCTTCTTTTTTTTAATGGCCTGATAACTTTATGATGTTTTAGCAAAATTTTCATTTGATCTGAATGAATTTATGATATAACAGCCATAAACCTTGGCCACACTATTATCAAATGCTATGATAATAGTGAGTGTTAATAGTGATAATATAGTGATAATATTGGTCTCAAGTTGGTAGACTCCTCCGATGACATTTAATCTTATCTAAATTTGTTTAAGTGTACCTCCAACAGAGGTCTGACTATAATTATGTTGTAACCAGTATCAAGTACTGAGGTCAACGATATTGAGATCAGAAGACTTCTCGGATGAGGAGTGCCTGTTATCTGCATGACAAGGTAAATCTGTTCTGTTTGCAGGACCAATGCTACTATGCGTCTGCGTTGTCTTGTTTTAATCTTGATCAGACCTCTGAGCACCAGCCTGGCGTAGGAGCGCTGCCTTTCAGCTGAAATATTCACTCTGCATTTCTCATCAATTTTACTTGACTTTATTACTCAACTCATGCTCATGTCAAAAGATAAATAAGATTGTTGGGAAGAATAAGAGAGAAGTGAATACAAGAAGTGCATTCTTTATACAAAAGAAATCCATCTGACTGTGTCCTGTTTTAAGATTTAGTTAATGTTTAGTTAACTGTTGTTCCTTCTTTATTCAGTTTAGTGGTTCTGCCCATAATATTGATTACTGCAGTTCTTGGTCTGCATGTGTATTTTCTGAATACTAGCCTGACCAAAGCAGCTGATGGTTTGTACACATTCAGACAGCTTTGACAAAAGTTAGCTTTTGACAAAGCTCACCTGTTGACTGGAAACCATTCCGAGTGCTGACATCACGAAGCTAGTCAAAATACTTACAACAGTGTGCAAAGGAATCGAGGACATAATTTGCTTTATTTACACTTTTTTTGTCACTGTCTAAATCTTCAGTTTGTTCTGCAAATCAAAATTAAACCCTTGAGTGAATTGTTGTGTCAAAACCTTTGACTGGTACTGTAAATGGTTGTTGTACTTTTACAACAGCGATTGTAATAGACACATGTTCACCTGTGCTTCAGTGGTTTTATTGGCATGGACAAATGTAAGAAATGTATGTAAGATCTGTTGTGTATTATTGTACACTTTCACAGATTACATTTAGCCTTGATTCACACTGTAGGCTAAACTCTTGGACAATAAACCTTCTTCTATCCAGACCAAAATACAAACCTTTGTTTCGGATCAAACAGCAGGTGGTGCAGGCTAAGACTCAATAAAAGGTCAAGGTGGACGGAAGCAGCAGGGTGTCTTTATTTCTGTTGCTATAGCTTAACCAAGTCAGCATTCATAATACACAGAGACATACTAGGAAGCTACAGAAGCCTTCAACACTTATAGTACTAGTGACTGGAACAAACAATGATGAGGCAGAGGACTGAAACAAAGTCAAACAAAAGATACAAGAAAATGTTTATGGCACTCATTTGTAGTTTATACTTAGAATAATATTGCTTTTAAAACACAACCTCTATCCATCATCATTGCTGTATAATCACATTATATTTTCACTGCATTTAAATATCAAATATATTCCTTTACTGAAGTATTTATGTTATTGCTAACATCAAACATACCTAACAATAGAGATATATTACTTGCTTTGATAATAGTTTTGTTGAAAAGTACAAATTTTACAGAAAATAACAGTCCAGGTTTTTTAGGATATACTGGGGATGGTGGATTTCAGGACATGCACAAGGACTTGATAGGAAGGCAAGGGAAAAGGGTGGGGCTTAAACAGGGTCTCCCATTGGATGAGAGGAGCTGAAGGGGCTGTCATTCACACAGCCTTTCACACATGCATTCTTCACAAGTATTTTGGACATCAGGTACAATCCTTTTTTATCATATTTAGTTCTTTTTAAAGCTAAACTAAACAACGCTGAGCCATAAATAGGAGCTTCACATGCCAACAGAGACATTTTGCTGGGACAGCCATCAGCCAATCAGAGCGCAAATTCAGTTACCTCCCAGTACTTAAATAAAACTGGCAAAGAGGCTAACCGAAAGTACAGTGCCACCACACACACGCACACACACGCACGCACGCACACACAGGCACACACACGCACACACACAGGGATGACCTGGGTGGTAGACAGACAAATGATTCAAACACTCAGGTTTGATTGTGAAGGCAGCATTCTGTTCAGAATAGAGGCCCCAAAGTCCTGTAAGATTATTCTATATTTTACACCAAGAAAGATTAGATAACTCAAGTGCACAATTATTATCATTCTGTGTGCACGACATAGAGATTTTGTTCTTGCAAGAAAAATACTTGTGAAGGGAATTTTTACGTTACCACCACATAGTAACTTGTGACACAGCATATAGACAAGTCGTCATCCGAGTGTCCAGAATATGAGACATGTTCACGAAAGACATAAGCTGCTATGTAAATGATCTTGTTCCATGAGGTTACCGAAGGAGCAACGTGGGTCTTATGCACACAAGACAACAACTTGTGAAGTAAACTATCTTGCTCCAGCAACATAATAACATACTTCTAGCATATGGAACTTGCATGCACTAACTACTTTTATGCCCATATCTTATGTACATTCCTACATATGATATGTACAAAATCATCTTTCAGGACTTTCAGGGTTCTGAAGACATCAAAATAAGACCAAAACATCAGCACAGTAGGAGGTTATGGCCAACTTGGGGGCCAGCTGAGGAAGCTTTTGATTCAAGTGTTTTGTTAAACTTTTGACATGACTGAAATTCTGTTTTATTTCTGACCAAAAGTCCATAAATAAAATGGAGAAAACCTTTAGGCATTTGTCTTTTTATTTGTATGTTAGTAAACCTTACCACTGAAGTCACTGATGTTTCAAAATGTGTTACGACTGTGTTAAAAGATAAAAAGCTATACTTTGAAGAGAAAGCAATCAAATCCTGGGCGGGACCCTGTAAAGGCCTGGCAGGATTCATCAATTCAGCTGGGAAAGACTATTATTTTCTGTCATTGCCAGATGAATTGAATCAATCTGAATGCTTTGTCACATTATTAGAGCCTCATGTGTAATACGTGTAAGCTGCAAATACACATACAGTATTTCTATAGTTATGTAAGTGTATTTCTCTGACTGTCTTTTTATCTTTCCATCATATCTCCACCTCTCCTTCTGCTATGCCCATTTCTCTGCTCTCGTCTTTTCCTCTCTCTGCCTTTTTACCTCCATTTTCCATCCATCTATCCATCATTCCTGTTGGCTGGCAGGCCAGAGGCTGAGCCAGCGCTCTGTCACATTATCTTGCTGCTGAGTGAATTACTCTGCGTCCATTAGACTAACAAGAAAGCAAGAGGACGGAGCGAGATAGGAGAGGGGGCAGGGATGGAGAGCAGAGAGGGAGGAAGGCAAAGAGTGATGCAGCTGAGTAGGATGGGGAAGGAGCTGAAGAAAAATGAAGAGAAAAGTTAAATGGGTCGGAGTTAAAAGAAATGGCAAAAGGCTAAGAGAAGTACGGTGGAGTGGAAAAAAAGAAGAGTGATGAGGGACTGAAGGATGAAAGGAATAGAGTAAGAAAGACAGGAGGGTGGGTGGAGGTTGATTAGAGATGGAGATGACAGCCAGAGTAGGGACAGGAAGATTAAAGGAAAGAAAGATGGAGAGGTGGAAAGCAAGGCGAGGGGCTGCACAACAGGGGGACAACAGAGGGAGAGGAACAGCAGGAGGAGAAGAGGAGAACAGAAGAGACAGAGTATGAATAGAAGATGGGTTTGAAATGTGTGGAAAAAGAAGGGACAGGAAGTAAATAGGGAAAGGTCACATGTGGAGAGGAATAAATAGGGAGGACGAATGAGAGAAGGAAAAGGCATGGAAAGATAAATAACAGGACGGGTTTGAAGCAGTGAGGATTGGAATGAACAGAGGGATGACTGCCGTACACGCAGAAATGTTAATGAGATACATGACAGCTGTACATGACAAAGAGTGAATGACACACACACACACACACGTCTAAGATAACACATACACAATCACACATGTGCATACACACATAATTCAGTACAGGTGTTAGTAGTAATGACCCACACAGACCACAGCTGAGATTTTAGAAGGACTGAGGTGTAAGCCCACTCAAAGCGGAGGACCATAAACGTTAGCGTGATTTGTTTCTGTTTCTATTCAACTGTCAGTCTGAGCGAAAGTGAACTTCTGAAATGTAATGTGAATTAGGCACCAGTCAGTTAGTCTGAACGTCTTACGCTATCTACAGTAGAAATGGAATAATCCAACATACAAACCTAGATGCCACACCGAGCTAACATAAAGTAGTTTTCTTAACACTGGTGAAAACTGAAGGAGTGTAAGGTTTTATGGAGCCTTTTAACACAAGGAAAGACTTGGATTCAATGCAATTTATGGCTTTAACTAATGGAAAACACACAGAAAATGCATGACAAGTAATGGGAATATTGGTTACAACAGTACCAGTAAATAAGAACAAGACTGGAAGGACAGAAACCTGACACATAAACAGTGGTCTTGAGTCCAAAAAACAAAAACCTGATATGTTAGAAAGAAGGAATCCTCAAAAAACAAAAGCTGAGTATGATGAGATGACCACAAAGACAAGTGATTTTACAATCAACCTGCAGTGCCATGGGCTGATTAAGGTCTGACTTACACTACGGGGCTTCCAAGCCACATACACACACAAACACACACACATACACACACACTCGAGGTAATGACACATCTTTGACATTTCTAATATTCCTCCGTGCTGATGACAAGTTCCCTCCATAGTCCTGAACTTCCACGCAGACACAAATTCCAAAAAACATCACATCAATAAATAGTATAAATTAGATAAATAAAGATCAACAGTGCCTGTGTTTACGTGTGTTGTGAAACAGAAAACATAACAAAAAGAAGTCAGACTTCACAGAGGGATTATGGAGGAAAATGGCCACAGCTTGTTCTTTCAGCATTCCCCATCCTTGTCATTTTCTCATCTCTCTGCTCAGGCTCTCAGAGGTCAGTGCAGCGCTCCTGCTTGCTGTAGTGGTCAAACTGACTCTTCCAGTGCATCATGTAGGAAGACCAGCGGTGAAACTCCACCTTCCACTGACGCTCTGCCTCATCTATGTTGTCTGAAAGAGAAAACACAGAGACACAGAGATAAGAATAGTTAGCAGTTGAGCTAGGCTGCCATACCTGCTGTGGAGCTGTACATTAAAGCTGTCTTGCCGCTGATGTCACAGTCACAGGTTGTCATTTGTGCTGCCAACTGTTTTTAGGTTATATGAACTGATGTGAGGGTAGATGACATGATAGGCAGTGAAAGAAAGCACACAGCTGTTTACGTATCCAGTTTCTGTCTGTGTCTGTTTAAATAAATGAACAGAAACCAACCAGTTCAGTGTATGGTTGGTGACCCAACAATGAGATTGTGGGATTAGGATGGCTGCAGTTGTTGGAGCTAGACACTGCAGTGGCTCTCCAGCAACCATGACCTTTGGGCATGATCAGAAATGTCTGTCTCAGTTGATTTACAAAGATTGCAATTTTACTTTTAAAAAATCATCTAATTCCATATATCAAAAATGAATACTTTCAGACTACACATCATAAACTACATACAACATAGTTCTAGTATATAGAATTTGCCCTGATTTAATTCTTTAAGTATTTAGCAACCCCAACAGTTCTGATAAGGGATTATAAAAATAATATCCTTACAAAACATTCAACTCTGACAGTCTAAATATTCGGCGGATAACCAATAAAAGCTTTTGTATTTATTTTATTTCGATTTTATTTGCTATTTTATCAGTGTTTTTTTCTTTCTGATTATCACCTGATTACTGTACAGTGCTAAGCTGATCTGATGCTGATTTACAAGAGATATTATGAGAAAAGGAATGGAAAATGAACAGGGATCACAAATAGCTGGCATAGCATTTCTAAAGGCTGCCTTGTCACAATAAAATCTATTGGAAAATGCCTACAAACTTATAAATTTGGTGGAGGACATTTGAATGAATCAGTTCTGTTTCTGTAATTTCCACACAGACTGAAGGATGCTGCAAACTCTGCCTTGACTATCAACTTTATACTCTGTCCCATGCTGCTCCTGCCTGCTCTCATACATTTTCCAGGCACCTTGAATGTGCTGAGGACTCTCATGTCTGGTAAAATCAGGTGTCAATCGAAAGGGGAAATTGATTGCAGACACCATTTTTCCCAAATCCAGATGTCAGAAACATTAAGATGTAAACTGGAGTTTTGATGGAGAACACGTGGAAGTTTGGACACATATGCCAGCAAATTTGACGGGATGCAGTAGCAGTCAGTGGGTATTCATTGACGCATTAGAAGTGTTTTGGACGAAATATCTTACTGCATTGAATCGTCTGCACCTTTCTGTCAGGCCCTCTGTCTCTGCCTCCACCTCTGCTTAGCTGGCAGTTTCCTCCTGGTTTTGCAGTGTGTGTGTGTGTGTGTGTGTGTGTGTGTGTGTGTGTGTGTGTGTGTGTGTGTGTGTGTGTGTGTGTGTGTGTGTACTTGTGTGTCTGAGTATTAATTGCAGGCGTGAGGACAGCTGCACAGGAGGCCCTCCAATCATCTTGTTCTTCCATGAAACCTGGCTCAGACCTTCATTCTAAGTTAGACGCTTGACTCAGCTCAGGCCATCTAACAATTATCTGCCAGTTTGTGCTTAGTTATAGCGTGTGTGTGCTCTCTACTGTTTTCTCTGACTGCTCTCCTGTCTCGTCTTCCTCCTGCCACTCTTGGGTTCCATGTGACTACTCTACTACCAGGCAGGGACTAATTGATCGTACCTGGTGCTGAATTTGCATCTTCAAATGATTTGCATCAATTTAATCATAAAAATCTTTGCTTTCCAACAATATGCCACAGATGTGTAGCAGCTGTGTACATAGCACAGTTGTTCATTTACATATATATATATGTATAAAGTATAAAAAGTCTGGACCCACCTCCTCATTGAAGGGATTTTATTTATTTATTAAAATTACTTTCTACATTTTAGATTAATATTGAAGACATTAAAACTATGAAAGAACACATAGGGACATTAGACGAATGAACTCTGTACCAGGCGTAAACTAACCGTGATGTCACCCGTTGGTTTCAACGCCGAGAAAATGAAGCCCGAATTTTGCTACTTCCTGGTCGCCGTTTTGGATTTTTTGGAGCCAGTGACGTAAAAAGCGTCATCAAACAGACTGGACCGGAGAGCAACTAGGGGCAGGATTGGCTGAAGACTCTCTTATCCCGCCCACGTTTTACCGCAGAGGCTTCTGTTGCTGTCTATCAAGTATAGCCACGCCCCCTGGCTCCGCCAACTTTAACGATTTAATTAAAATTCAGTATTGATTTACTTTAAGATCAGCCACCTGATCTCTCATTTTGACCATGAAAACTCACGGGAAAAAATCCTAAGCTGTAGAACATCAGTCTATCAAATTTTATTTTTTCCAAAATGGGGTCTATGGAGAAAAAGCTTTTTGGAGCCAACCCTAGCGGACGGCGTGATATTGCAGGTTTTTGACACTTCCGGGTTGGCTTCAATTCTGGAGCCAGATGCTACGTCCATCTTTATATACAGTCTATGCTCTGTACCTTGGTCTGATGAGTCAAAAGTTGAGATTTTTGCTTCCAACCGCTGTGAGACCAGAGAAAGTAAGTGGATGGTCTCTACATGCACGGTTCTCACCATGAAGCATGGAGGAAGAGGTGTGATGGTGTGAGAGTGCTTTGCTGGTGACACTGTTGGCGATTTATTCAAATTTCAAGGCACACTGAAGCAGCATGAGTACTACAGCATTCTGCAGCGACATGCCATCTCACCTGGTTTGCGCTTACTGGGACCATCGTTTATTTTTCAACAGGACAATGACCCCAAACACACCTCCAGGCTATGTAAGGGCTATCTGACCAAGAAGGAGAGTGATGGAGTGCCATCAGATGACAGTCACCTGATGTAAGATAAACTTTATTGATCCCACAGTGGGGAAAGTAAACTTGAACCTCATCAAGATGGTTTGGGATAAGATGAACGACAAAGTGAAGGAAAAGCAGCCAACATGTGCTCCGAATCTCTGGGAACTCCTTCAAAACTGTTGGAAAACCATTTCCGGTGACTACCTCAGGAAACTGACTGAGAGAATGCTAAGAGTGCGCAAAGATGTCACTAAAGCAAAAGACTTTGAAAAAATCTAAATATAAAACATATTCTGATTTAACTCAATTTTGTTTACAACATAATTCTATATGTGTTCTTTCATAGTTTTGATGCCTTCAATAATAATCCAGAATGTAAAACATAAATTCTAAATAAAAACCACTGAATGAGAAGATGTGTCCAAATGTTTGACTGCTACTGTAAAAAAATATGAAAATTAGCATTAAAAGTTCAGCATTAGTCAGTGGTACTTTGATTGCTCATAATTCTGTTCTTTTATGTGGTCTTCATCTGTTTGTGCCAACCATCACAGCATTATTTGAGATTCAATGAGGCTAATGCATCATCTGAGAATTTATGCATAAATACCTTTCTTTGACAACTTATTCAAAAGGGAAACAGATGTCATATGTTGGACAGAAGGAGTGCTCACAAATAGCATTTACCGGTAATGTTGAGGAGGCGAGGCAGGAAACGGTTCCAGAAAGCACACATCTGGTTCCGCAAACCTTTGTGGATCTTCAGTGGTTCTGTGTTGAGGCCCACATGTTTCTGTTCGCTGACAGTGAACACAGGCCAGCGTTTCCCTCTGTCTGCCAGCCCTTCATTTGGATTTCTAATAGGCAGAAGGACAGGGTAGAAGACACACAACAACAAGGGATAGATAACAAGGAAGGGTATTACATTAAAAAATGAACCAAAAAAGGATTATTAACATTATCTCTTTGCTTAGTTGCCATTTTCTTCCATCCACAACAATGTCATTGCTAAACAATGTCAGCACTAGCAAATACTTGTCTGCTTGATGTGTAATTTTTAAACTGGGTCACTGCAGTACAAGTCCGACACAGAGAAAAGGTATACTGTTCAATAGGAAATGTGGTTGTGATATTTACATCACGTTCAAACAGCATAACACCAAGAGGCAGCTGTATGAGATTTTCACAAGCTTCTAACCTAGTTCCAACCTAGTCTAGTACATGTGTACGCAAGTGTTGTTCACACTGTCAGCTCAAATACGCTTTTTGTCATATCCAGATAGATATTAGTAAATGTGGACAGCAAAAACCCCCACATAAAATCAAATCACATTTTGAGGTGGTCTGAAATGCAATTACAATTAGATTTTGACAAATGTATCCGCTTTCTTTTTTCAAGTGGTCTTGCATCACTTGCACTGACAAACAGTATCCAATCCAGAGAATGGAATTACTGGTCAAAATCCATACCGTTAACAACAAACTACGACAAACGACACAGAGAGCAATAGCTCCTGGACTGACACCAAAATAAGTAGTTCAATATGATAAGGATTTTATCAGATTAGCAGTGCCATTAATCACTTGCTAAGACAGAGGAAAAGGACACTACCATTGTCCAAATATAATAGACTGAAAGCAATGAAAGAAATGATTTTATCCAAGTTTTAGGGACATAGCTACAGAGTTCTGTAATGTGTGCATTTGAAAAACTAACTGGAAAATCATTTGTTCACAAAGATGACATTCTGTCAGAAGATGTCTGACTGAGTTCAGCAGATAACATTTTTAATGGTGGGACTTCCAGTACGTTTCATAGGTCTACCACTACAGCTGCTCTAGAGAAAAGCAAACCACTGAAGACAGACTCGTTTGTCTTCTTTGGTGTTCTAATCTATCTCTGCAGTTCATTATAATTTTTAATTACATAGCAAGTATTTCTTTCCAGTCTGCGATGCCTCACCCAGTCCGTGCAAAGTTGGCCCAATATCTCATCATTCGTCGGCTCAGTTTCTCCTCCTCTAGGGTGTAGTTGAGTCTCTTCTCCAGTGGCAGACCAAAGACAAACTCAATCTCGTAGCCATGAATCACACCCATCCACTCTGGCCAGACCAGGTTGGATGCCCGATGATCAAAAAGGTAGAGGTAGATTCCACCTTAAGGGGGGAGAGGAGAAAATACATATAATTCAACATATTCACACATGGATCAAATGCTCTAATCAAATGGATAGTGCCACACTGCTGTATTCCAGGTGGTCATCTGTATGAATGAAGGGAATTTTGAACACATTTATTGAAGTTACTTCCACTGGATATAATCAGGCTTGCAATGTAATGTTAAATATCTCGCCATCTTTTCATACAATCTCAGAACTGGTCTGGTTAAGTAAATAAACCTTGTCTAATAAGTCACTTAGAAATAAAACACAATTTCACTCGTATCATCATGTCTCTTCATGACATGTCTAAGATGTATGTTAGATATTTCAGAATACATTTGTACCTTTCTAATCATGTCAAATTACCAACTGATTATCTTTGCTGTTGTCTAACAGTAGCTAAAAGTTTTGCAAAAATGTTGGTTTTCTTGGAAATATCGGCCTTCTGATGTCATAATCCTGTCAGGATACAACTAATTCCTCCCTCATTCCTTCCTCAATCCACTGCAGTATTTAGACTGCGGCTCACTCCACTCCTTGCCAGACTGACCTGCCAGACTGCGTTGTAGTAAGGTCTTGGCCAATCTCTGTTCTTAGTTAGTGCTTCTAGTGTTTTTGTTACCAGTCTAATCTTTTATTTCCTTGTGCCTCATGTTACAAATCTTCTCCTGTCAATTGTTTGAAAGCCAACTCTAACTGCCAAGATTCAGCAACCCATTCACTTCATCTGTGAGGTGCCGGCCACCTTTCACATGACACCCCGCATTAAGTTCCTCCATTTCTCCAGCAGTCCAAAATTTTAATAAAAAGTACAACCTTCATTAGTGGCTCACTGGTACCAAAATGGCCCAATACTCAAAATTTCTTCTGTATTTTTATGGAACCAATCAATTCAAGCTTTTAATGGTATTTTTCAGTATTTTGGCTGTGACTGTACAAAAAGAAATTGCACTTGAAGACCTAAGAGTGATTCCTAATGCAATATTTGACAAATGCATGGAGTGTCTGAAAACTTTTTTCCACTACTGTATCAGCTTTTTCAAACATGCACTCCATTCCATTAATCTGTTTGCAAATCACACGTCAGATTTATGTCTAAATGCACACTTTGTTCATTCTACTGTAAAAGTCACACAAGTAATCTTCCTAGGTCAGTGTCCATGTTATTTTCAACATGGCACAAGTCTGAACTGAATCATCACATTATTAGACAGAAACCCATAAGCAGTGGTACTTTCAGTTGTGTGAAGGATTTTTTCACATTTCAGCATCAATATTCATCCAAAAACATTGCAGAGATACTTAATACACAATTTCTGTGCCAAAATCATATCACGCCTTTATCATGCACCTTGCACATTTTAAATCTATTAGATAACAAAGTTAAATGCCCACAATAAGAAAACCTACTGTGAAAACAGACATTTTCAGTTTAAAGATTAATGACACTGATCAATAGTTTTTGCCACAAAAGATGTTAAGAGGAGCTAAAGTTTGTTTCTTCCAGCTGTTTGAAATTATTGCCTTAGAGTTTGTTCAGTACCTGCAGCCAGACGTGTGTCTCCAAAGAATGAGAGTTGTGCACATTTGCATTAGGTTTCACTACAAATTAACCATACATGGAGAAAGGGCTGATCAGGATCTAACAGCAGGTCAACACTATGTACTTTTCTTTATCTCAGAGAGGTAAGCTGTCACACAGTCACAGTTTATTAGCGGCAGTTTAATATTTTGTCACATCATGGCCATCCTTAGGTTGAGTCCTGGGCTTTCAGTTTCACTGTTTAGGAAATCAGAAAATGAACTTGACTGACATTTTGATAATCCACTATTAGTTCAATTTTAGTCTCTTACTGCATTAATATGTTTTATACATCACTTGATGTATTGACTACATTCGCATGAATGACAAATACACTGTGTGTACTATGGCACTCTCCGGCACTGCAGGGGTATGTCTGAATGCAGTTGTGAAGAACATTAATGAAAAAGTGACCTATGTGTGAATGACTAGAATGCTGTCAGTTTAACGGACAGATAAAGCCAGCAATGTGTCCCATGTCTGGAAGGAGCTTATTTGTTAGTAATGCGAGCAAAGCTAGCTTTTGAACATTATCAGTCTTCCACTAGACTAAAACTCAGTAGAAATCTCTTCACTGCTCAACCAAAAAGATTTATTCAATATTGTATATAAATGCTAGCTACCTATGCATATAATGTATGTTTGAAAAGCTCTAGTTTAAGTACTGCAATGCAATGATTTCCAAGTGTGTTTTGCTGTATGATGTTCACACTTGTCTGGTCTCCGTATCAAATCTCAAAGCAATCCCAGGCTAGCTGAGATATGTAATCCACCCCATGAATTCTGGATCTACCATAGGGTCTCCTCTCAGTTAGGTGCTCCTGGAAAGCCAGTAGGCATCCTGATCAGATGCCTAAATCACCTCAGCTGGATCCATTTGATGCAGAGGGGCAACAATACTGCTCAAGTTCTCCCAATTCAAGCACAAGTTCTCTCTGGATGTCCAAGATCCTCTTTCTATGTTTAAGGCTAAGTCCAGCCATCCTACAGGGGAAACCCATTTCAGTCACTTGTCTTTGAGGAAAAGATACAAAGAGATAGTGGATAACTAGATTAACAATATTATTTATGGATCAGTCATAGCATCAAAACCACCTACCTAAACATTATTACAGACGAAGCCCACAACCCATGGCAACAGCATTTCCTAATGGCACTGGCCTCCCTGCAGGAAATTGCATCTTGCTACACTGCAAAAACTGTTTGGAAATAGCTTGAAGCCAATGGATCTGCTGCTAATGTCCTTGTGCCAGACACCACAGGACATTCCCAAAGCTCCAGAGTCCTCAGACAGCTCAGAGCTGTTTTGGTGGCAGAGGCTGATTTAATGTTGTGGCGAAATGGGAAATTTGGAAAATATGATAACACTAGATAACAGACGACAACGTAATATGAGAAAAGAAGAACTTGTTATATGAGGGAAATTGCATTCAAATGTCCATTCTCATACTGTATTGTACACTGCATACACATGCAGTAGGTTGAACATAGCTTTACTAAATATGATGGAGATTTACAACAGACTGTTTAAGTAGTTGATGTTCACATTTTCCTTTATTTAAACCTCTAAATGAATGCCTTACATGATGTGATTATATTTTGGACTCGAATAAAGCTTTTCTGATGGCTTGCATGGTTCAACACTGTCTCGTGGCTGAGATCTTGCAGAGTTGTTGTGTTACAAGATCTCAGCCACATGACAGTTTACTCAAATATTGTAGGCTGTACATAGCCAAAGATAACAAAAACAGAATTTTCCCTATAACTACACATTAGACTTAGCCTAGCCGCGCTAGACAACCCACGGCAACGAGTTTAATTCTCTGCCAGGGTGGGTCTAGTTACCCTCCATAAGGCTCGAGGCTGGATTCTCCTAAAACTGGCCGGACCAATCACCATGAAGTGTAGAGTCAGAAGGCGGGCATAACGAAGTGACGACAGAGGCGTGACGATTCTGACAGAAACAACCAGCGCACAATAAACAGTTATCTTTCGACTCGGCTTTGGCCACAGCCCTTAAAGATTTGAAGCTAAAATTCAACTTGAAAGATAAACAAAGGACGGCACTTAAGTGTTTCATTGAGAAGAAAGACGTATTTGGACTTATGCCGACGGGTTATGGCAAATCCTTAATATACCAGTTGGCTCCGTGGTTCTGTGGCTCCGCTGGTTGGGAAGCTAATGGGACTTAGCCACAATCCGCCGGTGCTCTCGGAACTACGTCAGCCTATTCGTTGCGTTGATTGGTTGTATACCTACCCAATTGCTGCAGAGGGATTTGATAGACAACCTTTTAGCCCACCTCCCTCCCTGTCGAGCTTCCCTAGACCCTTGTGCCGTCAGAAACATGGGTCTAGCATGGCTAGGCTACATTAGACTGGCTTTGAGGAAAAGAGCATCAAACTGTAATTGGTGACACACAACCCAAGGTGATGCATCTTGCTGGTTGTCCAGACCTTTACACATCTTAAACTCTTCGGCTGTATAGAAAACCGACACTCCTCTGCTGATGACATTTGTGTGAAATGAAACACACACCCACTCACATATCTTACCTTGTGAGTTCCCTCCACTGTTTATCATCCCGAAGCCAGGCCCTCCCATGTTAGCCTTGAGGATGTTGTGTTGGGCATAGGAGCGAGCAAAGTGGGCCAGTGGGCAGATAACGTTGTGGTCGCCTACAATGTCATCCATGGCATCACGGTTTTTCATCCCGTTATTCTCATCCATCCAGTCAGTATACTGCAGAACCACTGCCTCCAGGCCAATATCATTAGCATGTGGTACGCTCAGCTTAACACCTGGCAGAGTGAAGTTGGATTTTTTTTATTGTTTCAGAGGTAAAACTGCAGCTAATGTGTCACATTAACAAAGCATTACTGACAACTGATAACAGTTTAGAGATTATTGCATTTCTTTCTGTTTTTGTTGAACAAGTCAGAACAGCACGCAATATACTGAACATTCATCCTAAACCATGCATCACTACACATGTAAAGCAATGGGACTGAGCTTTCACCTAGTGACCTAAGGTGCAATGTGTGGTTCACTTTACATAAGCTGTTTGTCATTTTCTTTTGCACAGAAGCTCACAGATTCTATTCTTGTTTTGTTAGTATAGAGCTTTTTCTTGAACAGAATTTTGCAGTAATCTTTCTGTCCATGTCATTGTTTTTTAAAGCTATGTGAACTTCACCTTCCAGGAAGTCCTCTCTGGAGATTAGACTCTCATTGTCCTTGCTGAAGCCTGGGGCTCCGTACAGCAAAAAATAGGAGCCCTCATCCTGGTTGACTCCAAGGAGGATTTGAGTATCTTTAAAGTTGCCTGAGCTGAGCATTGCCTCTGGTGTGTCGGGTAGAACCTCGCCATCCACAACAGGCACAAATGAAAATCGGAAGAGAGCTGACCATGGCAGAACCTGCGCAGAACACAATCACAAACCCATATGTACTGAATTATTCTGAGTAAACTGGATTCTAGTTCTGTGAAATTAGATTTCCACAATTAATTTACACTAAATCCAAATGGTATAATTTTTTCTTCTTTATTCCTACAGATGCTCATGAAAATAAATATTGTTGCATGCAGTCTGCAAACAACTGGGAAATATTACTTGGTTATAATATTTGTGGCATGCTACATCTAACATACTATGTTTCTATATTAGACTATTTTGGAAAATGCTGCCAATGGGTGAATTAGACTCATCAGTGCTTGATGTTTATATGATCTTTGCATCAATGTGATAAAGTTTCTTGAAAATTTAGGAATATTTGCTTCTGAAATTCCCTGGGTGGCATAGTCAAGAATGAAATAAACTTCGGATGGAGTCTGCATTACCTGCCATTCCTGGTCAATTAATTCTTGTGGAGTTTTGCTGCGCAAACAGTCTACAAGCTCAGTATCGTTGCCTCCATTACACCCAACCAGCTTTCCCAGCAGCGTCGCACGTCTACGGGCCTCAGCAGGGCTGACTGAGGCCCAGGGAGAATTGGGGACCCCACTCTGGAGGATGGCCCTTGTGAAAATAGGCCGACTGTCTGGAGACAATAGATGAAATCCTACCGAAGCACCACCAGCACTTTCACCAAATATAGTCACCTGTTACAAAGATAAAAGAGTTTAAATAGGCATAAGGACCAAAACTGGTTATGTAAATGTCTGTATGGAAGAGCATTTGTAACTAGCCACAATAAACAAACCTGTTTGGGGTTTCCACCAAAGAAATGGATGTTGTCTTGGACCCACTGTAGTGCCATCCTCTGGTCCAGCAGACCCACATTGCCAGGAGCTTCAGAGGACCCATGCAGAGCCAGAAATCCAAAGGCACCAATCCGGTAGTTCATTGAAACCACAATAACTGTCTCACTGTGAGCTAGATAACGACCATCATATACGTCCAGAGAAGAAGAACCACTGTAGAACCCTGAAGGTACAGAATATCCAGATAAAAAGAATCTACATTATCACTTTTTTTTTTGCAATGTTTCATTACATATAATTCAAAAATACAGATTTGAATGATGAAGTCTGCAATATTAAATGAGCCATTTATATTGCAGTATCTTTAAATTTTACCACACTCTTTAAATACCGCCAGTACCAGGGATACTGTACTGAGTTGCATTATTTCAATATTCTGTACATTTATTTCATGACCTAAAATTTGGAGTTGCTCAATCGTTCACCAAGATAATGAACATTCTAATTTTTCATACAAGGAAGAAACTATTCCTACATAAATGTCCCTACTAAAAAATAAACCATGTCTAACCTATTTACATCGTAATGTAAGTTGTGACTAAGTACCTCCACCGTAGATCCACACCATGACGGTAAGATTGTGGGGTCTGGGTGAGGAAGGCACCCAAACATTGAGGTACAAACAGTCCTCACTCATTTCTCTATTAGGATTCCACATTTCAATGCCCGGGAAACCAGGATATGATGTGTCCACAAACTGGTAGCAGGCACTGTGGTAGTCGTTAGCATCATACACCCCAGTCCATGGACGCTTGGGCTCAGCAGGACGAAAACGCCTCCTCCCTACCGGTGGCTCAGCGAAGGGGATGCCCATGAAAGCGGTGACATAGCTCCGGTCTGGAACTGGCAGGCGAATGCCTCGAACTCGACCAGTACGAGTCTGAACAATGAAGTCAGCCTCAGCCTGGGAAAAGCAAGTGGGGATGAGGAGAGACAGAAGGAAGATTGAGGAGAGTAGATGAAGAACTGAGGGCTCCATGATCTAGGCGAAGAGAGTCTGTGTGGCTGGAACTGTGGTTGTAATTCCCTCTCCAATCAGGGTCTGCTCTGCTTCTGCAGGGAGAGAGAGAGAGAGAAAGAGAGAGAGAGAGAGCGAGAGAGAGAGAGAGAGTAATGTAATTACGATAAAGGAGAGTGATAGAAAACAGACCGAAAGAGGGAGGGAGAAATCAGATGAGGAAAGGAATGAGAAGAAAAGGGAAGTAGGAAGTCTGGAAGTATCATCAATGTAGACACAGAGATTTGATATTTAAGTGAAGCGATCCTTATTGTATTAATGACTCACAGAAAACCTCTGGGTCATTTGTAAACCAACACTTGAAGGGCATGGCTTTAGGTTTTGGGTTCTAGTGGGTTTTGTTAGGTAACATCATATGTGCTTTCCTGTTCTGCATGTCTACCACGGTTCATTGTTTGTGTCTTCCTTGTCTATACACTTCCATGTCCTTGTTTAGTTAGTCCTTGTTGTATGTTGAAGTTTTGTACTTTTGTGTATGGTGCTTATACTTCCCTTTCTCTTTTTGATTATCTGCCCCAGCGTCAATAGTTTCACCTTTGTAAAAATCTGTACTTATATAGCATCTGTTTCCTTAATGGTTCACCCAATCACACATACACATTCACAGAGCTTCCATGGTTCCAAGGTGCCTGCCAGGTGCCATTGGGAGTAACTTGGGGTTCAGCATGTCGGGGATTGAACCACCAACCTTACAATCAGAGGACAACCTTAGCCACAGCCATCACGTCTTTCTTTCTCATTAGTTCTCTGGATATACACATTCCTACGTCTTTCCATGTCAGCTACCGGTTTCTCTGCTTATCTACCGTGTTCACCTGCCCGTTAGCCCTGTTCAGTCCCCTGTGTCTTTGTGTTTTGGATTATGTGTCTCTTTCTTTAGCTATGAGCTTTCCTGGATCACCTGATACCTCTTGTTTGCACCCCGACCTTCATTTATTAGAGACTCTGTTTGCTATCACAACTTGCCTGCCATGTGTGTCGGCACTTGGGTCCATGTCTAATCCCTTGTGACAGTATGTATAAATAATTTCATAACAGAAGGAATTAGAAAGAGTGGATCAAAAGTATTTTACCTTCCAGAAGATTTTGTGTGAAAAATCTCTGGTATGTTATACAGAATTATTCTAAGTTGATCAGCTAAAGTAAATGCATGCTTTTTAGGAGAAGAAGTTATTTGGAGTGAAATGAGCATCCTGAGTATGATCACACATTTAGAAATACTACTTGGGTGTCACTATTGCAAAAATTCTCATGTGTATTAATGAAACAGTACTGTGAATGCTGAAGTATTTATTCCCGAGTTTCCACAGTGTTTAAAAAAAAAGGATATTTTATTTTTCCATGTAGGCACTGAAAGCCCTTCACTACTGAGCTACAAAGGCTGAGACAGGTGTGTGGTCACGAGGGGCGCTATAAAAAGGCATGAGAGTACAACCCTAGTAAATGCCACACTGTTTGATGGATTAAAGTGGCATTTGGCACATACCAGATATGTACGTCCAAATAGTCAGAAACTCAATATCTCTTCATAAAAATAAATTTGGTGATGCTGGGAGAAGAATAGGACAAGACATTTTTATTTCCTTAATGTGAGAACAGGAAATACACAGCATAACAGTGACAAACTGTGTCTTGAATAGAATGTGGGATATTATATTTTGTAGACAAAATTAAACAACAATGTAAAGCAAAAAGAAAAGATGATTGTTCATTTTTTTCCAGTTGCACATAATTGGATGCGATTGTCTTTTTGAAGGCTTTGAACATATTCCAATAATACCTCCTCTTGATAAGGTGTCCACATTTGGTTGTAGCACAACAAATGCAGCTGCTGCTGCTTCTGAGAGGTGCAGACTGTGGTACTGATGGCAGAATGATGATTCAGCATTATGTCTTCTGATTAGGCCTTTGACCTGCTCTAAAATTAATTAGTCTGCAGATTATTTCTTCAAATGAACTGATCATTCTTTTAGTCAATACGATGTCAGAAAATAAATAAAAAATGCTCAGTGAAAACTGGTCCTTATTGATGTTCCCCAAGTCCCTAATTCAATGGATAAACTTCACATTCAGATCCACCTTTTCTTGTGCTCAATAAGTAGTCAAGGAAAAATATGCACGCCATCTCATGTTTTGCAGTTCAGGCTATATGTTGTTTTGTATAGGAAATTACTAATGGTAATTTTCATAAATCTGTGTTTTTAAAATAGTGAAAGTCATAAATGTGTGTGTCTTATTTAAGACAAGTTAGATCAGCCAAAATGGCAACAGCACCAACAGATCCTGACATCATTTTTTGATCTGACACTTAACTAAGATGTAATGCATGTACATTTGAAAGACAACATTAAAGGTCCATATTGCTTATAAGCACTTTAATACCATGGCTGGAGGATATAAGCCCCCAACTACTCCTTCCTCAGCCACTGGCATTTTAGCTGATCTTTCATCTCAAAAGCAGTTGATTACTTTCGGCAATTATATTATTTTAGGCCATTTTAATTCAAATAGGTGGAGTCCTTCCTCCGATCATTTCAAAGTAATAATCTTTAATCTTTCTGTACGTACCCTACCAGACTTAACTGTATAAAGAGTAGCTGAATTCTCATGATATAAGTTTGTGTCGTAGTGTGGACATGGTTTATTCTATTAAAAAAATCTCGTCAGTGTTGTATTTGATAAACAAAAAAATTTTCACAATGCCTAAAAAACTAAGAAAGAAGATGATATGAATATGATAATCTCTACTACAAATCTGGAAAGAAACAGGGTAAAACTATCTTGGAATTTGTTTGCACAATATAAGGATGTGAATAAAGCAGTGTGCTACAGTGTCTCTTGCTCTCTCTAGCTGCATTCTGTTTGAATATGTGCAAAGAATTCTATCTTGGAATTTGAATTGGTGAGAATTTGAATTTGAAGTATCATGTTTCCAAACTGGTGACTAAATTTAGACAAAAAACAAACAAAAACACATCAGTGGTCTCTTTTAGGGCAACACGCTGGAGCACTGTTGCCTCACAGCTCGAATCTGGGCCTGGGGTTTTTCTGTGTGGAGTTTGCATGTTCTCCTTGTGCCTGTGTGGGTTTTCTCCAGGTTTTCCAGCTTCCTCTCACAGTCCAAAAAATGCTGAGGTTAATTGGATATTCTAAATTGTCCATAGGTGTGAATGTGAGTGTGTTTGGTTGTCTGTCTCTCTTTGTGGCCCTGTGATAGACTGGTGACCTGTTCAGGTGAACCCTGTCTTCGCCCTCAGTCAGCTGGGATAGGCTCCAGCACCCCATGAAAATCAATCATAAAGAAGTCCTTCGTACAAAAAAATAATAAAGAAAGAAATAAAGCAACTACAACTTAGAGACCATGGTAAAGATAATGCACTGGAGGCTAAGTATTAGAATGGCTGACTTGGAATGACACTGAACTTTCCTGCATCAGACCCCATGCCCATTCTGACATAAAATCCATCAACCCTATCATTTCAATTCAATATTATTTATATAGCACCAATTCACAATATTTTTCATCTTATAGCACTTCTTATAGTAAAAACTTTATACATTTTAAACACAGAACTTTTTAGATAGGCCATTGGAAGTGCCTTGTTTAGGTGAAGGTAGTGAGGGACTTAAAGAAGTATGTATTTTTAACAACAAAGCCCAATCCACAAGAGCAAATGCAGGCTGCAGCCTAACAGGGGTGACAAGAGGCACCAGCAGCCACAGACTACCAAGCATTATACGGAACAATTTTTCTATTGTACTGATGCAGACGAACATAAATATAACAGTTATATGGCAGCAAAAAAAACATCTGCTATGTAAAGACATAGTTGAGTAATACTGTCTTTAGCAAAGAATGAAGTCACCCTCTTGTGTGTTTTGTAATCTGAGCTGCTGGTCTATGTATTGCCCATGTGTGCATGTTACTGCATGAAAGAAAACCCCTCTTGCACTATCGGTGTTCATAAGCAGGCTGAGAGCGACCTCCAACACCAAATTACAACAAAAACAATAAATGCAGTGTTATTCTTTGACCTGAAACCCCCCCCCAAAAAAGTATTTTATTTACCTTATTTACTAAATTTGTGGTCACATATTTTTTCAGCTCAGTTAGGGAGTCTCTCCTGATGTTTTGCTTTTGCTGCTCTCTGCTGCCTCTCCTTGCCCTGTGCCTGTTCATTCTGGTCTGTGTGTGTCTTTCTCTACACATGGGTCCAATCTGGTCTGTATGTATCTGTGCCACATGAACAAAAGACATGAGTGCAGCAAAGAAGACACTGGTGAGGTGAGGATGACGTTACTCATGGTGACGACAACTTGTACAATGTATGCTCTGTAAACTATGCCATTTTGCACTCTGCAATTTATATCTACCTTGATATATTCTTGTATCTACCTCATTGCACCAACTTTTCACTCGTATTTATTTATATATTTATCCCTATTTCGTCACGTCATTGTTGTGTGTGTGTGTGTGTGTGTGTGTGTGTGTGTGTGCGTATGTGTGAGTGTGTGTGTGTGTAAGGGACAGAGAAGGTGACATCACTAAAATAGATTCATTATTAGAACTGAGAGTGTTCAGAATGAGCAGTAGTATCTCCCACCCCCACCTTTACATATCCATTGCCCATGTGTTCCGTCCATTGGACACATACTCTAGCTTCAAATATGGCCGTGACTGTGATATCTGGTAAATCTCAACACATCTCTCTCTCTCTCTCTCTCTCTCTCGCACACACACACACAGACACAGCTGTCCCCTATCCCTTACAGCACCTCAAAGCCAATCATGTCGCTCTGACAACCATACGTCGCAAAACGTAAACAGCAGTTTCCAAACTAACAGGCGGAAGACAACTGTCTCCAGGCATCGATGCATATTTATAAGCAAACACACATAAGGTATGAAGCTGTGGCTGTCACACTGCAGCAGACAAAAACAAGGAATTTTACTTCTGGCTCAGCAGAGCTGTCATATGGTAAACAATATATTGTCGCATCAGTATACTAGCCCATTGACTTTTCACACATCTTATTTTGCATATTTAATTTTAAATGAGTAATAATGATATCATAAGAAGAACAATGTTTCTCTAAACCTACCATCAATAAAACCTAATTACAAAATAAAAGCAAGCCTTTGTATGCAGTTTTTAAAAAAAAAGTATCAAAAATCAAACACTGGCAAACTAAATTGTGGTCAGCTGTCTCCTGTTTTCTTTAATAAGCTGTAAGATGCATCTATAATGTGAATCCACAAGTGCCACTTCTAAAGAATTGGACATAGCTTAGAAAGACATTCTTCAGTGTCCATAAGGTTCCACAATTCACACTGTATGTCACACAAAGTAAGCCATAAAATCCAAGATGTTAATTTTCTTGACATCTTTATAATTAAAACTGCGGTGAGGTATAGATGAGAATAAGATCATAAAACCATTTCTAAAGCTTTCAGCGTTTCTTAGATCATTGTGGCTTCAACTGTTGTCAAATCGAGGAACTTTGGAATCACTGAGACTGCTCCTGAAGATGGCAGTTTGCTTAAAGTCGATAGCAGAGCAACAAAGTGATTGGTAGGGTGGTTGTTTGTATTTTAACAAATTTATCTTTGATTCTGATTCTGCTTTTTGATTCCAGTTCTGAACATTTCTTTTTAAAAATTGAATCAACCGAAAGTCAACATGTTCAACTCTTTTCCAAGTCACTACAGATGTTGCCACCGCTGGAAAAATGGAGGCCATACATGCAAAAAAGGTTTCACTACTTACATTTCTAAGTTATCCACATCCATGTCTTTCATCTGGTCTGTGTAAACACTGCCTGCAGTTCAGCACCGTTCACCTGAAGCTTTGAAGTTTAGTCACTTGACTGGTTGTTTCTGAATCAATAATGGCTTCTCAGTTGTACAGTTTTTGTTTGTTAAGGAATGTAGTTACAACAGACATTTGGGCAAATCTGTAAATAAGATATAAAATTAAATTGATTAAATATTACAATGTTCAGTGTATATATGGTTGTTTTTTTTAAAACAAAGTAACATCTGATTAGTTTCAGGATTGTCAAAAATCTGACACCCCTTCCTGCTTTTACAGTTTCTTGAATGGGGTCATTTAAAAACAACAAAATATGCCTTTAAATTATACTGGTGCCTCAGGTGACATTATTTTTCAAGCAATTATTTCCAAACAGATGCTCTGGTCCCTATATTTATTTCCGAGTCTTATTAAACAGCTGTGATAGTTCACATGCCATTCAGCACTCTGCCTAGGTGGTTTCTGCGTGCTCGACCCAGACAGAGCAATTTTCTCCTGACTATTTTCATTTTCTGGCACAGACAACCAACGTAATGTAACATTGATAAGGTAGACAAAGTTGCATAAATTCTCAGGGGGCAACTCTGATAATGGGGCCACACATACAAATGCTACAACCTTTTGTTGTAGCGTCATCTTTTATGAGAACTGAAAAACAGGGAAGCGCCTCATGGTCTGGAAGAGAGAAGGAAGGGGGAGCAAATGCAAGGATGGAAGACGGAAGGAGGTTTTGTATGGGGAGTCGCAATTATTAATAGCAGTGACAGCTGCATGGCAGGAAAAACAGGGAGGAGGTAGAAGAGAGGAGGGCTGGTGAGGCTGCAGGGAAATAGAGGATAAGGACATTGGAAGAGCAGATGAGAGGATAGGATGAAACTAGTGAGGAGTCAGTGGGTTCAGGGAATAATGAGGTCTGAGAGTTTGTTCATTCTCTGTATGTACAACATTTTTTTTAAAACTTTGTTTAGAGTACCTTGATGTTATGGCCCAGAATAACAGATTCTAAAAGCTGAACTCAAATAATATCAAATAACTGGCCATAGATCCTCAACCCTATTCCTTTAGAACTACAGGGTGGTTTGTTGGGAGAGAGAAGATCATTTATGCAGAAGTTTTAAGATGTGAAGAAGCAGATGCTGGTAGATTGTTGACATCTGATGCTGCAATTGCTGTATTAATGTGTTAGTTGGTGTGAACAGTAGGTGCCTAATGTGTTCATTCACCTAGAATCTAATCTGACATAGCCACCAGACTATTGCCACATTTGAGTTTTTATTTAGACTTTTTACATTTGTTTCCTAAACTCAACAGTTGAAATGTTGTATTTGATATGAAGTTCTTCATTTTAGATTGCATAGTCCTATTTACGGTTTCTGGAGTTATATGGTGGCATTTTTTCTTGATAAATAACCGGATATTCAACATTGAAGTCAAAGTGACCTATTTCTACATGACACGATGTCTGACTGATGATACCAGTAAGGCTTCACATCCCAATGTTTGAAAGGGGATGGTAATACACCCCCTGTCAAAAGTTTTGAGACACTTTCTCATTCAAATAAATTAGAATCTGTCTCAACACTTTTGACAGGGGGTGTATGTAAATGTTACTAGGTACAGCCTACTAACATTGCCATTGCACATTTTACCCCAAAGTAACTAGGGTGCTCATTCAAACACCAAGATGACAGTTTCAGATGCTGTCAGATTATATCGGAAATATGTAGTGATTTTGGACTGAAATTGATGAGTAACTATAATTCTGTCATCTTAATTTTTGACAAAATAAATTATTCCCAAAAAATAATTCACTTTTTTTAAAAATACACACGTGTGTCAGCGCTACTTTATCTTGTGATAACCTCTTAAGCTAATGCTTGAGAAAAGAGGAGAGAAAAACAATACAAACAAAATGCAAGATGGGAAGAGGTGGACTTCCATTGGGTGAGAAAATAAGAAAGGAGGGCATAGGGAGACACTGAGTGGAAAGGCCTGGACCTGGGTGGGGAGAAAGTGTGTCACTTCTCAAATTAGACTGAGGAATTTGTGTATGAAGTTCACAGGAGGATTGATTTCGCTGGGGGTGGGTACAAGTCATGTGTCTCTCAGATTAAAATACTGGAGAAGGAAGTCTGCATTGGTGGAAGGAAATGGTTTCCTGAAAATATAGATATTTGGCCAAAGAACAATTTTGCGACGGTTGTCTCATCAGTCATTGTTGACACCATATCAAGAGCACCGGGAAGTATGAGACCCTCAACAATTGTATGTGGTGTCTTGCATTTGGCAATTCTGTATACGACTTTGTATGACGCTATTTGGTGCTGTTGCTGTTCACTGATGAAGCTTTTACCGTGCGATGTTCCTGCTGACAGTATTCAAGATTTCTCTGAAGGCGAAGCGAAGTGGCTTCTTGACATGACTGGGATGTACTGTCTCTATGTATCTTCTTAATTTGTTTGGTCTCATACTGTTTGCTGCGAGAGTTTCTGACGCAAAACACATGACAACACACCACTCTTGCCTTAGGGGTTGCTCTGGGGGTTCAGGTCATATGGGTTCTGTAAAGTGACTTGAGACAATCTCAACAGTAACTGGTGCCATACCAATAAAATTGAATTGAATTGAATTGAACCCGGATGAACACCTTAGCTCTGTTGTGTTCCCTGGGCTTTTTATGAGCAGTTTTCGTGGTGTGTCAGGGTGCATTGTCCTGCTGAAGGTGGCAACTGGCATCAAGGATTGCTGTTGCCAGGGGGTTGCTTGACCTGCAATGTTTAGGTGGGTGGTACATGTCAAACATCCACTGAATGTCAGGACTCAAGGTTTCCCAGCAGAACATTGCATTATAACAAGATGATCAGTGTTATTCACTTCACCTGTCAGTGGTCAGAATGCCGTGGCTGATCGGTGCAGCTGACAATGAGGTGAGAGGGGGTTGCTACAGGTCCATTATGAAAAATGAGGGGGCTCATCGCTTTCATGTTTGTCAGACGAACAGTTCTCTCATCATTTAATCAGCATTAAGTTTTCTTTTTTTAAGTGTTTTGTTGCAACTGCAGAGGGTTTGATTTGTCCCTCAAAGTTCCATTGTGGTTCTGTGTGTTTCTCATTGTGACTCCATGAACTTTAAGTTCTTAAAATCTAAAAGGGAACTTTGTTGATGTTTTTAAAAACTGAAAGAACTGACCTGAGTAAAATAAAGACAAAGAAATAAAACAAGTGCAAACTGTAATCCTGAATTTTATATTTAATTACACCATATAGATATAATTAAATGTACAAAAGTGCAGCAACAATACTCCAGCAGTTCCAGCAGTACTGAAGTGCTTTTCATGTTCCTTTTCTGCTGGGAAAGTACCAGTCTAGCACCCAGACAAAAAATTAATGTTTTATCATTTCATATTTTAATGATGTATAGAAGTATTGCCTGTTAATTGCTCATTATTATTATATATAACTATACATACATGCAGCTGTTCAATGCTGCCGGAGGAAATCTGCACAACTTAAAATGTTCTTTACATTGGCATGTACAGCTTTTGGACTGTGATTAGAGCAAAGATATTTCTTCAGTTTTTTCCTTTTTTCCGTCCTTCTATATATATTTTTTTTAACCCAATGTGTCAATAAACAGGTCATGTTAACAACTGCCCTTGTACCTTTAATGTAAAAGAAAAAAATAATCTAAAGGCATTTTACTCACGTCAAACTAAGCTACAAGTTTTTAAAGAATGTTTTACAAAGTTCAAGTACAAGTTCAACATTATCCATAAAAATGCAATTATCCATGCCTTAATTCAAAATCTGATGTTTAAAAAAATTACAGGGTAATTTAACAGGGCTGCACAGTGGCGTAGTGGTTAGCACTTTAGCAAGAAGCAAAAAGATCCCCGGTTCAAATCGCGGCCTGGGCCTGGGATCTTTCTGCATGGAGTTTGCATGTTCTCCCTGTACATGTGTGGGTTTTCTCCGGGCACTCCGGCTTCCTCCCAACGTCCAAAAATATGCTGAGGTTAATTGGTTACTCTAAATTGCCCGTAGGTGTGAATGTGAGTGTGATTGTCTGTCTGCCCCTGCGACAGACTGGCGATCTGTCCAGGGTGTCCGCTGCCTTCACCCGAGTCAGCTGGGATAGGCTCCAGCACCCCCCGCGACCCTAGTGAGGATAAAGTGGTGTATAGAGAATGGATGTATGGACATATTGTTAACATAGCACTTCTATCTACAGTTCTTCTGTACAATGCCAAACACAGCTAACTGCAGTAATAAATAAGGCTCACCTAAAAAATATGTTATCTAAATGGAAAGAAAAAGCAAGCCCATCCCATTTATGGCAAAATTTCACCATTCGCCACGTAAATTCTGGGTCATTGGGGTGTCCTCCATACTGAGCTGAGTAGATTACTTCAGTGAAGGAAAAATGAGTGTTGCCTTGCCTCACAGCATCTTCTCAATCAAGAATCCCTTGTCAGCCATTACTCTTTCTCTGAGTTAAAGTAAGTGAGAGAGATCTGTGGTTTCTGAGTTATCGTTGTGTCTAAGATGCATGCTGTGTACAGTTTGAATACAAATGTGATAATCCCACACAAAGAAACAAGGAAAATTTATGAGTGAAGATTTTTGCAAAGAGGTAGGTGCTTCTTCCCGTTTACTGTGCCTTGGACCAGTACACAAATCTTGAAACAGAGGGATGAACTCATTCTAACTGTTAAGATCCCCTCTGAGCCAAATCTTGTGTTATAATGAAAGTACTTATCTGCATTACAAAACTTGATAATCAGTGTGCAATCCTCCTTAACGTCCGCTGCTAGATTTCAGTTTCTGTTCACAAAACTTGCTGCTCCAACTCTGAAATTCTCTGGGTGGCACCTTCCAGTTAACCTTAAGGGGAGCAAAGAATGTATACTTTGAGGTATCACTCATCCATCAATCCATACTCACTCACCCTTCATTGTTGGGTGCCGTTTGCTCTTAAGCTTGTCAGTGATTCTTGACTTTTCTTATGAGGTGAAGCCCAGAGCAATTAAGCAATTACATTAAGTTTATAATGTCATGTCTGATGCCACAGAGATGCTATATACACACTTTGCATGCCAAAATCACTGCACACCTTTTTCATGAACCTTTCTCTACACATCATACACAAAATCTATTAGGCAGTAAAATTTAACGTCCACAATAATAAAACTGCGATGAACATAGACCCTTACAGTTCAAAGACTGACATTCACCAGTGATAAATGAAATCCAAGTTTTTTCCTCACAAGACATTAACAGCAGCTTTCATCCAGCTTTTACCAGTATTCTCTCAAAGTTTGTATAATACTGCAGCATTACACAGTAGTAGGATCCACAAGTGTCTCCAACGAGTGAGAGAAAGAGCTTTGAACATTTCATGTTTCATTTATTAGGCTCAACTATAAATTATCTTGACATGGAAATAAGGCTAGTCAGGGATCCAACAGTATTATGGACTTTCTTTACCTCAGCCAGGTGAGCTGGTCACACAGGGTCGAAGTTTTTCAGCTGCAGTTAAATATTTTGTTACATCGCAGAGGTCCTGAGGTTATTGGATTGATGAAGCCAGCGATGTTCCGTGCCCCATGTCTTAAAAGGTCTTAAGCTTAGTGTCCAGACCTGTGGCAAAAACTATAATGAGTTCCTAGAACATTTTTCTAAAGTAAAATTAATTTTAGGTATCTGCTGTTTTTAAATATGGTATTTATTTTATTTATTCTGTTTTAACTGACAGATATGTTTCTCTAGCAGACAGACAACCATGATGCCTTGATGTCATCACTTCTCTGAGTATTAGTTACATAATCCTTATTAATTAAGTAGCATGGTTGGGAATGGCAGGATTCCTGCGATCATATGCTGATATTATATAACATAATAATTTATCATATAATATGTACTGTATATCAGTTCCAAATATGCGTTATCTGTTTCCTTGGCTACTAACAAAGGGTACCGATCCACCCTGAAAAAAACTTAGAATTTCTTCCCGAGGAAATGCACACACAAGCAGTGCTGAACTTATACAGAAGCACTCTGAACGAGTCTGACATAGAAAAACATCATTACATAATATAAGATTCCGAGCAGGGCTTAGAATCGCAGAGACTAGACAAAAAGCTTACAGCTAACAAAAAAGGGCTACAAAAAAGTCTGTAATAACCCACCATCAAGGCTGGGAAGCTCTCAGTGTTTCATTAACTTGTGTCATGAACTGAACTGAAACCTTCTGTCCATAAATGGTCCTGGACCTTGTTTTCAGGAAACCCCAAAGGATTAATGCTGTCTCTATCAGTGTCAGGTTACACAGGGGAAAGATTCTCAAGGTGCCTGGCAGTGCAGGCTCTTTCTGTTGCATCAAAACATCTTTAACAAGGGTTCCTAAATTATGCATTTAAGTAAAATTTAGGGATATACCGCATTTTCTGTTCAAAGTCAAGTATCAAGTCAATTTACTGCAACTCTGTCTGTTTCTATGGTAACTAATGGCTTGCAGTTCCTCTAAATGACATGACAGATTAAGCTGCTACCATTAACTTGCCATGATGTCATCACCATCAGACGGAAAGACGCCGTTTGCCCCATTCTCCTCTCCCCTCATGAAGCACTGTTTATACTTTTGAATTTATGTTAAGATTTATTGTTATCTTAACGTGATGCACTGTAGTCAACCACAACATTAAAAACAAGGGCAGGGTAAGTGAATTGACATTGATCATCATTGTAAAATGCAATGTTCTTCTGGGAAAACTTAGGTCCTGACAGTTTTATTGACATTACTTTGACATGTACCATCCACTTAAACACTGTTCCAGACCAAGCACACCCCCTCATGGCTACAGTACTCCCTGATGGCAGCGACCCTCCCCAGTAGGACACTGCGCCCTGCCACACTTCAACACAACAAAGAGGCCAAGGTGTTAGCTTGGTCCCCAAACACTCCAGATCCCAATGATGGAGCATCCATGGAATATGATGGAATAAGGCCACAACTCCACCCAGAGGACCTAAAGGATGTATTGCCAACTCCCAGCGAAAGATACCACAAGGTAACCTCAGAGGTCATGTGTCCATGCTCGACAGTTAAGAGTTATTTTGCTGGCAGAAGGAAAGCCTATACAGCATTAGCTTTTAAAGTCGTGGCTGATCTATCATGGTGTCTTATTTACAAAAATTGACAACAATCAAAGTCAAAGGGTATGTGAATAGACGCACCTCAAAGTTAGATCCCTTAGGGTGCTCAAAGTGCAGACATTGAACTTCACGAGACTGTCCCTAATCAGTGTAAAAAATTTCCCGACCTCTGAGTTCTACGGTCTGCCAGAAACACTAGATATATACTGTATGCTTTATAACCTGTCAGTTTCCTATTTTAGGCAACTTACTAAAATGGAAAATTACTCTTGCCAAGTAACTGTACATTTAAAAAAAAATACATTCAATTAGATTAAGAAATTGCTCCAATGAGTTCACAAATGTTTGGAATGGACTCGGAGGCAGCAACCTAAATGTGTCTTCAATCGAATTTTCGCCATCACTCAATTGTATTAAATATCCTTCAGCAATAATTTGATGTGAATGATTTCAATATTTTTACACAGAGAATGGCGTTTCTGTAACAGAAGCAGAAATTTAAAATACTTTTATGATTCAAAGGCTTTTTGGCTCCAGATGATGGCAGAATATCAGTGTGAAGAATCAACCAATACCGCATATAGTCCTTTTTTTTCTGTCCACTCCTACATGAAACTCTTCACTGTTTGCTGTCCTGACACTTAAACCACCCACAGGCTGTACAGGTTAAAAGTCAACATGCATACGAAGCACTGTCCCTGCAGGAGTCCAACGTACTGTGGAAATGATCAAATGTAAAACCGATATTTAT